>NW_028321890.1:25000000-26250000 GCF_036245765.1 Copidosoma floridanum | reverse complement strand
GCAGCACATGCATAGAGGGAGAGGGAGAGGAGAATCTAATAAGGGATTTCGGCGAGGATGGATGGCTCAAGATGGGGTCTACGAGTCCCTGACTGGCATATGCATTGTTCCCAGAGCGGTACTCGCAAGTCCGTAAGGGTGAGCTTACTCCCATTACATGGCTTCTCCCTGACCCTCCTTACATCTGACCATTGGCTACATGGATAATGTGATACCGTATCTTGGATGATCTATAGTCTTGAACATTTTTGCAGGAAAGAGAGAAAAATTGGAAATTTATCTAAATAAAAAGTACTTGTTTGCCACTTTGGTTGATGGAAGTATTAGAGAAAATTTCAGACGTTCTGTTGGGTCAGCGTTGAATGAAATCTCGCTTTCTTGGCAACTCGGTTTACGCTCGAAACTGAGATGCAACATCGTACGCGTTAAAATTTTTTATGTGCACGTCGCGATTGTAGTTTTAAACTCACTTTGCTCCAATGTTTCTTCAACGTGTTGAAATTTACGATTGTAAGTCCCGAAAAACATTACTTCCGTTCTCAATTATCATTTTACATCGAATAAAAAGTAAAATACGATTCGACTTTGCATACACATTTTGAAGGAAAATTTTTCCGCTGTGGTGGTTTATTGATGACTTCATTTAAATTCCTGCGGTATAAATTGCAAAAAATGTCGAGGAATAACGCCAAATTTCTAAATACGTGATTCAACTTAAAAAAGTTTAGGTGTAAGAAATGCAAAACATAATAAACAATCGGGGTGTTTGGGCAGATGGAAGAAAAAACATCCGAATAAATTAAATTGTCTTTGAGCTGAAAAAAAAAATCTCTTTCAATCTTGTTGAATAATTTTTTCGCGTTTTTTGTTAATAAACGACCACAGCTTGATATCGTCATGGATCACGAGCACCAACAACTTTGCACACCACCATTTTTAGCAACGAGCTTTAATCTCTCGCAAAATCGCAGAGCTCGGGAGAAGAGAAGTATGGAAAGAGAAAAAAAAATGTAGACGAGACAAATGGTCGAGAGCTGGAGAGAGAGGAGGTGAAGTGCCGGGAGGAGGGGAAAGAGAGGAAGGTCGAAGGGAAGAGCTATCGGGACGACACGAAAGCCATTTTAGCCTTCCCTAAAGCGTCGTCTGTAGGATAAAGAGCGAGGGCTGCATATGAGAGAAAGAGCTATAAATTGTCGACACTTTTGGTGAAGTGAAAGAAGGAAGACATTTATTTTTAGAGAGGCTCTCGCAAGGTTGACTTTTTTTCTCTACTTCAAAGCAAGTGTGTGCCCTTCATCTCATTATAATAATCATAATACATATCGATATCGATCGATAACTTTTATACCCAAGTTTGTATGAGAAACAACTTTGCGTCAGCTTGTCCGTGACGAATCAATGGGTTCCCATTAAAAAAGTTTTATCAACTCAAAAACAAGGCTCGGAAAAAAACGGCACTTTGGCATACATCAGACAAGAGGAAGCTCTCGTCACGTGGGAAACGAGTCACGTCGGGGACGTATCTCTCGCGGAGATCGAAGTCATTCGAATTTCGTTCGCATACGCGTGCGAGTCCTCCCCCACACACCCTTACGCATCGAGAAATACCATCGGCAGCAGAAACGGGGTTGTTTCTAAGTTCGTGCGCGTAGCAGCCGGAGGGGGAGCGCGTGCGTAACTCCCGTGGAGTGATAGCGGCGTGCAGCAGTTGGGCGTGCCGCCAAATCTAAAATAAATGTAATCTCGACGCGTGGGCTGTACGTGCGGAGGGAGAAAACTCGGAAGGGGGAGAAGAGACTCCCGGGGCCCTGAATTAAATTTTAATTCCAAAATAAGGGAATGACATATTGGAATGGTTGTCTCGCGCTCGCGGCCCTTTTTGCGATATTTTCCCTCGGTCGATGGTGGTACTGTGGAGCCACGTGGTTGTTATGTTGCGCGTGCTTTGAATGGCGTTAGGAGGGACGAACAACAGAAATGCAAAGATTAAAGAGCAGTGTGGGTAGGTACGTAACGCGTGGCAGATAGCTGGGAGGAAAAACGGCCGGTGTTCAAAGTATGAGTGAGAGGATGTGGCAGTAGAGGCAAGCATCAGCATCAGGAAAGAGATATGGTAATGGAGATACAAAGAGCTTAGTGAAAGAATTACTGCGGTGGATGGGCTGTATTAGTTGCCGGCGCTTGATTTGTGATACGGCTTTTTATGCCTCTCTTATCGGAAAATAAGTAATTATCTGTAAGCATTGACGCTCAATGGGCCTTTGGTCGAGTAACAAGAACGTATTTTTGAATAATTAGCCGAGTGATGAACATTGATGGACTTTATAACGAGAACTATGATTTTACTTTAAAATTAAGCTTCGCAGTCGATGGAAAATATAAAAAGCTCATGATTACCATTGAAAAATAACAGGACATCCGAGTTTTCTTTTTTTTTTAAATAATTCCCTGACTTTGTGGTCGCAGTAATCGATAGCCAGTTTATAAAATATCTCACACCGTAACGTTAGAAAAAAATACAAAGGCACCGATAGCAAGTTTAAAATTTTGTAAAATTTCCAGCGCAAGCTCGCCGTAACAGATAAAGAACAATAGAGCAGAGGTAGGGCGAAAGAGAACAAGAGGGAAGAGCAAAGGGGGAGGAGCATGGTTAGGGCGTGAACCCTCGACAGTCGGAACGTACGATGCTCCGAGAGAGAGAGAGAGAGGAGCCAGCCGCCGCCACCACCGGGCGGCAGCAGCCAATGTATACCACACAGCTCAGCCGTACGGAACCCCAAGGCTCTAATTACGATTCCAGCGTCAGAGTCAGCTCTCTCTCCGGCCGACATGCCATATTTCTACCACCCTCAGCGTCGTTACATGCAAATGCTTCCGTCTCTCTTTTTGCTAATAAACGTTCGCCCCTGCGCCAATCGGGAGGTTGAGGCAGAAGAGGGACTAGCTAAAAAAAAAGGAAGACATCCGACGAGCGGCGGAGAAAAAAATATAACGAGAGGAAAATTACGAAGGCTTACACCTACTCTATGTGTGTGTATATGCGTGCGTGGGTATACGGCGTGGGTGTGTTAAATGTATGTGGATATGTATCTGCACACCCACGGATATATAGGTATTTCAGGCGGGTGACTTGAATTAGGAATGTGGGTGCTACTGCTGCGCTGGCGCAAGACTCTTATTAAAAAGTAATCGAGCGCGAACGAGCTTTTATTAAAATTAATGCACTGCTGTGCTCTGCGGCATAGTGCTCGGGATGTATATGTATAATATAAAAGAAGAGGGAGGTCGGACAAGCCGCGAGTTTGCACGGTACGCTACGAATCGTTGCCAGCACTGTAGACAACATTTTCGTGATGTAGGTATATTTTGGGTATTTATATTTAATTTTTGGCTTGAAACAATTGATCAAGGCTTTGCAAATTTGTTCGATATTCAATAGTATCAAAGTAAATATTTAAGTCATAAAATAATTCCTAGATGTACAATTCTTATTATGAACAAGTACAATTATGAGTACTTCTAAGGATAAAAAAAAAAAGTTTAATTCTTATCTCGGCATTCATAAATTATTGGGTCTAATTAAGAATTTAAGATCATATATATCCACCTACAGCTTAATAACAATTAGCTCAGAATATTTCACGTGGCACGTCATCGAACGAGGGCATACATAAGGACGTGTTTTTTTTCTATCAAGTTCCTGAGACGGAAGTAGGAGCAAAAGACAAAAAGGAAAAAGGTCGAATAAAAGTTGGATGAAGATGAAAGGAAGAAAAAATGAGAGCGAATTAACGATGAGCACGAGAAAAAAGATATCAGAGAGGAAGGGAGAAAGAAAGAAAGAAAGATGGAGGGCACATGAAAAGCGTCCCTCGCGTATATTGTATGTGGTGAGAAATACTCGAAGCCACATAATGTTTAATCAGAGCACGTTGCGGCTTTACGATATTAGCCAGTCGTTCCCCCGTTACGTACCCTACCCGCCCCTTTTACCTCTCGCCTTCTGTAGCTCGGAAAGAGAGAAACACACAGGCACTTTGCTCGCGTACGTGTACACGCGGCCACGGCGTTGATCCTCGCTTCCCGAGGCTTATATTTACCCTCGTCTATCCTCCGGGACACTCGAGAGATACTTTCCAGTCCTCGGGCCGTGGCCGTCTGTGGTGTTGGTCTTAGAGAAGGAGGAGGAGGAGGTGGGAAAAAAGAGGGACGAGCGCGTGTTTGCCGACAACGACAATTCTCTCTCGTATCGACTTATTTCCCCGTTCCTTTCCTCACACTTGAAGCCATTTCTCTTCCATCCTCGAACCAAGGGTTTATCGGGGATTGACTCCTTGCGCATGTAAATATCGGCCACAACCATATGGCCATCCCATCAAAAACATCAGCAGAACGATAGTCCTTTGGAAAAAAAATCTACAAGCAACACCGCCGCGTTGGGTCCATATAAGTATCATACACGTAAGGAAAGAGAGTGGGAGCACTTACTCGACTCTGTAAGTCTGTACCCGCATACACGCGAGGAGAGAGAATGCGTATACGTACGTAGAGAAGGTGGAAGTGATAAGGAAAGGTCGAAGATCCCTGTTCTGGACGCGCGGAGGGGGGGGGAGGGCACGTGATTGCGCATTCGCAAATTGCTACGGCTAGAACGTGCGATTTTCATTTTCGCAAGTGCGAGGAGCTTCTATTCTCTTGGCCCTTGGGGTGAATTTTACGGGGCCGAGTACGTTGTACGTGTCTGCGTATACGGATAGTGCGAGCGTCTGCAGAAGGGGAGCTACGGAG
This sequence comes from Copidosoma floridanum, assembly GCF_036245765.1. Taxonomy (NCBI): domain Eukaryota; kingdom Metazoa; phylum Arthropoda; class Insecta; order Hymenoptera; family Encyrtidae; genus Copidosoma; species Copidosoma floridanum. The sequence goes on along the minus strand of NW_028321890.1, from coordinate 26,245,212 downwards.
ATGATGCACAAATTGTTATTATTCCAAGTATACAGAATCCACGGATAACAGATAATATGTGTGGATTCGAGAGGAGAAAAACTATGGTATATAGTGGTGGAATAACATGTTTTCGCTATTCCAAGGCTGTTACGATCTGATGGATGACCCACTTGTGATCAAATGTTTCTCGCTCGCAACGATTTGCAAGACCAACGGCGTGAGCTGCGTACCGCATACGCGTTTAATTGACACTAAACGGCCCGTGTACTACGCACGCCATTGCGTTTATTGCGTGCTTGATCGGCTCTAATGTTTCTATTGGGTTCAAGGCGTATGAATGAGTCTAGGCTTGGTCAAAAGACTCGTCGAGTTGGACTGGACGTTTGGAAAAAAAGGTTCATGCAATTGTTGAATATTTAATTAAACAGAATGAGCACTGCGCAATGCGTTAGATACGAGTAAAAAAAAAAAAGTTGTAGGTTGGGTTAAGCTGTAGCAAAACTAAGGAAGAAAGCGATTGTCCCGTTGGACCGATAGCACGTCGGGCTCTCGAAGCGGTGCTTTGGCGTCATAAATTTTCCGCGTCGTTGCAGCGAGCCCACGAGGATATACAGAAAGTAGAGAGAGGCTAAGTGAGCAAATGGCCACGACGACGGAAGAAGAAAATGCGAATGATCGTACGAGTGGACGAGTAAGGGTATAAGGAAAACGCCGGATGGTCGTTCGATCGAGGAGGGAGTCGTGGACAAGTACGACGCCGAAGAAGAGGCTTCCACGAGAAAGGACCCGTAGCTGCGTGCCGCTGCATATCTACTCGGACAAACTGAGTATATGCGATGGTAACGAGGAAAGAGCAGAAAAGAGGCGGAGAGAGAACGAAGAAGGAGATGTCGCGTGTTCGTGTATACGCGTGCGTGTGGACGAGAAGAGCTGCCGAGCTCGTGACCCCCTGACAAAACGTACAATAAAGACAGTAAGACTGTACGTACGAAGCTTCTTTTTTTTCGTTCCTTTGTTGGTTCTCTGAACTCTGATGCTTTTTCCTCACTTCGTGCGTAGTTTACAAACTCATCTGTTTTAATATTAAAATAAAAAATTAAAGTGGTTCTTTGCGAAGAGTGACTAGTTTTACATTTTTGTTTTGGCATTTTTAACGGGATTACTGATCTTGGGAGCACGCTGCAGAATTTCGTAAGTCCATCCTGCCCCGTCTCGAATCTGACAGCGTGAAGCTTACGAAACTTGTATACTCTATACCTACTGAACCACGCCAATGGGCTGTTTGTCATCCGAAAATTTCATCGTATAAATACCAGTTCCGGTTATTTCACTGAGCTTTTAATCCCAACGTCTTTGTTTCCCGTCATTCTTTTTTCCCTCATTCAGATTTCCCAAAAAAAAAAAAAAAAAAAAAAAGAAAAAAGAAAAAAAATTATTACCTCACCATTGAATGAAAATTCTGTTACAAAAAACGGAAAAAAAAAATAGAAAAGAAAAACAAAAACGGACGAAGGGGGAAAAAGACCCCGACATTGCTATTATCTATGTACCAGCAGCAAAGAGTACAAAGCACACACACGCGCCCGCACGAGTACAAAGGGGCTCCCGGGTCCGGGAGGCGCGCACGCGCGGCTTCTCCATCGGCGGAGAGCTCTGGTAACGATCCCACCCCCGGCGTGGTATATTCAACCTGCCCGCGCTCTTTCTCCTTCTCGTCTCCCCTGCCTCTTCCTTTCACTGGCTCTCTCGTACAACGGATCCTGCGCACACGATGACACGTCCCCTACACACTCACGCAAAATACCTGAGAGCTGTTGCAGCGCTCACACCCATGCACGGGAGAATTTTCCACAGCACGACTTGTACGTGTTCTTAATCCGCGGCCAAGTGTGTGTCGGTGCAAGTATACACTGCATCTCTAGAGCGCGAGAAAGTGGGAGTAGGGGCAGCGTTCCCGGATAGAGAGAGAAAGGCGCACGGACGTCGGGCCATGCGAAAGCAGGAAAATGGAGCCTTTAGTTTTTATCGCCGGATAAAGTTGCGATAAGCTATATCGGAGCAAAAAGTCGACGCCGGGCGAAATAAACAGAAAATTTCGAGCAGCTTTTTCTCTCTGCGGATACTTATAATCGGGCGGCAAAAGCTTTCCCGCACAGTCACAGGGTGATTTTTTTTTTTTTTTCGTTACGTAATTACAGCCTACATCGTGAGAAACTTTGGGAAAATCTGTTAATCCATACGGATTGAGTAAAGTACTTACGTATACTTGAAAGACAATTGTTGGGAAAACAAAGAGATATACGTCGATCACTGTTTCGATAAAAAAAGGTGCATTACGTACTGGAATCAGACATTGACTACTTAGAATCGAAAAGCTTTGGAATTTTTGAAATTTTTTTCAAAAGCTATATGCATTTATGTCTTTGGATGATTAAGATGGCTCAGTTCTGAATCTAAAGATCGAAGGGCGTCATGAAATTTGAGGAGTTGTTGATAAGGTCGAAATACAGTACTAAACCAAATTTGAGAAGTAATGTTAATGGAAAGAACCAAACAAATGTCACTCCGATTGGAGTACTAGCAAGTTGAGTTGCTGTATCGGCATCCATAACTTCCAAGTCAGTATTAAACCACCTTAAGCGAAGCTATTCGTCAAAGGATAATCCTAGCTCTATCAGTACAGTACGTAGCTTTCAACAAGGGAAAAAAATTTGGTTGGGCGTTGCACAAAACAAAATTTATTGGTCGATCCAACCATAAAATATACTTCAGCATACATGTATAACCAACTTATATTATTTGTTCAACTGTGAAAACAGTCAGAGCAACGACTCAACTGTCACTAACTATTTTTTATAGCCAGGCTAACTAAATTTTTTTTCGTGAAGATAGCAAATTCACTCGTGACTTTTGCTTTTTGAACATGCAGATTTAGTAGATTACAATTTACTTTTTCCGACTCAATTCTAGCTTTTTACTATATACGTATACTGCATGGTGCATTTTTTACTTACTCGCAACGCGGAGGAGCCAGACCGAGTTATCAACTACAATTAATTCAATTATAACGTGGGAGCTATTTATAGGATGCATAATTATACACGCGCAAATATATAAATTTCTCATCAAGTTTATCTCTCGTTGCGTGCGTAATTCATAATTAATTATTACAACTCGTTCCGCGTGCCGCTTATCAGAGCGCGGTCTATATTCTATAAATAACAATCACGCAAAACTATATAAACGCAGCACGATTCAGCAGAGCCAACCCTGCGTACACCATACCCCGTAGAGCTAACCCAACCCCGTGAAATAAGCCCTTAATCTACCCTGCCGGATCTACATCCATTTATACACCTGCACGTATTATACTGTGCTGTACACATACGACCCACGAGGCTGCCCTGGGATCCACATATCTCTTTTATTTCATCCCTCGCTATCGACCTCCTCCCTCTTCCTTCCCTACCTCGTTTACCCCCAGTAGCCCTCCTCCGGCAGCTCACGAGCTAAAGGTCTATATCGCGCACCGTCAAACCTGCCGGAATTGCTCGTCGCCGTGTTATGCAAACGAGCGCATTTGTTAGGATACCACTCGCCGGGGGGTCGTTCTCTCTCTCTGCCACGGCAGTGCGGCTCAACTTATACACACACCATGCACGTACATATCTGTACACTCACATGAGCACCAGAGAAGTGCACACATACAGCACCACTCGTACGTACAGCATTCGCCGATGGCCAATGCTTTTCTAACTAATCCAGGCAGGAGAGGTCGCGGTTTCGAATTCCAATGATGAGGATTGTTTAAGCAAACGACGCGCTAAATAAGCTTTAGAGGAAAGAGAGAGAGAGAGTCAGAGATCCCTGGGAGCTCTTGTCTTTAGTGGTGGCTTCGTCGTCCTTTGCCAGGACCGCCGTCGGGAGAACGCGGCAAAGCCCCTCGCTCGGGTTTCTATGTATGGCAAAGTTCCCTAAGTTGGTCGCTCCCTTGCCAGGGGCTCTTAGAGTTTTGATGGACTCGAAATTAATTGGTACACGCCGAAGCGCCTCTCGCGCCAATTAACAAGCCGAAGCAAATTTTTCTTTCTCTTTTTCAGCTCAACGTTTGTTCATTGAAACTCGATAAGTCAATAAAATACACACGTATAGGTGATACGAGAAATTTATGAACGAGCGTATCGCGAAGAGATAGCTGCGAAAAGACGAGGCCATTATCGTTGTCGTGGGGCAAAGAAAGTCGCTCGTTTGTGAAATGCCTCGCTTTCAAATGATAAACGCGAAGGCAGATTATTCATCGACATTGCCTGCTCCCCTTTGTTCGCGCGACCAAGTCTTTTACTTTATTATTTATTTTTTACAATCACTCGAGGGTTCATTACGGCGTGTTTGATGTCCAGAACCATGACAGCCGCGACTTTATCTGCCAAGTGTTCCCCCAAGCTGGACGAGTATCGTGTACAGAACTCGTCGACTCTGTCGTGTTGCGATAAGAGGGACCGCGGAGAGCTCTTTCGTTTCACCGAGCGTCCCCGTCCGCTCCTTTCGGCCCAAGTGCGGTATTCATTTCTTTTTCCTTCTCGCAAAAACAACCCGGGGTACAAAGGTGGCTTTCTCCCCAGTAGACCAGATGGCGCGTTGCCAGCGCTACATCAGCAGAGCTTGGAGACACTGTTCCTTGGGGGTTTAAAAATGCACAAACGCGAGGCCCTGGCTTTTCCATGCGAGAGTCAGATTTCCTTTTTCTTTCAACAACAGGCGATTAGAAACGCGAGCTGTCGTGGCAACAAGTGCTAGGTCATTTTTCGTTTGTAAACAATTTTTTTTTATTTTATCGTCATCGTTGCAGATATGAGTATAAGGTTACTTACGGGAGGAGAGAGCGGGAAAAACTAAATTTATTTTATCGAGAAAACGATGTTACCGGGGTATTGATGATCGAACGTAAAGATCTGGTATTAATCAGATCGAGTTATCGATCGTAGGATCGAGTCTCGCGCGAAGTCGTAAAAATTTTCCATGCGTCAGTATTCTCAATAGTGAACTTCTTTCCCTTACTGTTTGATGGATCCGTTTTTCTTTCATTTTTTTTTTTTTTTTTTTTCCTTCATGAATCCTAACGAGTTTCTTTCAATAAACTACTACTCAAAAAACGCAGAAAAAGGAAAAAAAAGAAAATGAAGAAATTAAATGCACATAAATTAATTTCCACGCGGACCAGCGAAGAAACGAAACGCTGTCCTAGATTTACGGCTCGAGCGCACGTTTATCTTTTGACCGTCCAGCCGAGTAATAAAATCTTTAATGCGTTAGTTGGATCATTGGTTTCTGTTATTTGATAGTTGTGGAGTGGTTTGTAAACAGATATTGGAAAAAAAAAAAAAAAAAAAACGCCATGAAAAACCTATAAAAATATCAATAATAGCTAACGCGTCTCCACTTTTGCACGAGTAGAAAAAGAGTGCAAGTAAAATTTGCACTGAAAGCCGTGAAAGATTAATGAGAGAGAGTGGAAGTGTAAATATTGCCGGTATACGACTTTTTACATCGCTCTATCGAGCCATACCGATGATTTTGCGCAAGACTTACTCGCACGTTTACTCCTGCTCGTACACATACATTCAAGCACACACTGCATTGTACATAATATATCAAGTCTTTAACTGAATGAATGCATAAGTTTACAAAGTATCTCTCGCTCGTGATGGTCACTCAACCAATCGGGTGATTTTTGCGCGATATTCTAGTAGACGATGGGGCAGGAAGGAACGAGAATCTCACTCGAAGGCGAGTTGCCAGGAAACTGACTCTCCCAATCGAGGGTTGGCCTGCTGAGTGTATACATATACATATATACGTACGGGAAACCGTAGAGGTACGTACACCTACTTGCCAACAGAGTTTCGCAATGAGCATAGAGTATACCGTTCGAGTAACGTGATGTAATTATATCAAACGACTGGGAACTGCTGTCTCGAGATTGCGGTTATCTTTTGAGCAGTGCCGTAACTAGATCTCGTTAAGTTGTGTGATTTTATTTTAAATACCTACTCGAGAAAATTAAGTGCTCAGCCGGCAGGAAGGATTACTTGTCGAAAATCGCGGGCAGGATAATTTTAATTTCCCCGTTGGCACTCGAAATGGGCACCCGTAAGAAAACAGTCTCAAACTTTTTGGGCTGGCTCGAATAATAGCCGCATTTGCATCTACTTTTAGGGCGTGGCCATAAGGTATTGCCTAGTCTAGTTTAGTCCAAGAGGCCGGCCAATGAGGTATGCAAATGACCTTCGAGTGGGGACCGCAGCTGAGATGAGCTGCAGCACAGGTCAGGCGTTGACCAGATACGAGGAAAGTGGGGGAGACCTCAGCAAAATGGACAGTTTTGCATACGCCTCTTCTACTATTTTTTCGTCAAAAGTGATTCTGAATAGTTAAAAAAATCAGATAGAAAAAACAGATTGGATGTAGTAAGCTTGGAAGCGTGGGTTAAAAGCCAACTCGACTCGTTGACACGAGCACTTACTTTCTCTTGCGTGAGAAGGTGATCTACGCTTGTTGCGAGAATTGGAAAGGTCACGATTTTCCCGAAAGATACAACAGAGTCAAACGGGAAAGAGCGAAGCCTTTGCTTTCTCCCCGAGAGACGCTTCGACGTATCCTCTCCCTTTGGTTTTTCCTTCCCCTTTTTTTTCGGAGTCCGCAGGTATTTTATTGCCAGAACCTTGCAACGCAGAAGGGTAGGAGAAAGTTGCGTGGAGAGAGAGAAAAAAAAAGGGCAGCGCATCCGGGGAAAGTGAATTTCGGCGGGGGCGCAGAGAGACACAGAGAAGAGGAAGAAAAAAAAAAGAAAAAAAAAGAAAGTGACGGCTGAGCGGGTTGTCGCCGAGACTTTTTTTTTCTCTTTGACGGCTGGAAGTCATTCCTTCGAGCATTGGGAGAAACCGGCGTCGCCGGTCAAAGTCGCCGAACGGAAATCTAACCGTGCGATCGACCTCTAGAACTGCACGATACGCGTGAGACTTTATTTCGAGACGACAATATTCAAATTGACGGTCCATATGTTTTATGGTATTGGCATCCCGCTATTTTACACGGCTTAATAGCGAATAAAGTTTTTTTTCTTTCCCGAATTGCTGTTCGCAGCGCTTCAGATCATTTTTTAAGTCGATGGCCATACCAATTGGACTCCCAATAGCTGCATCGATGTTCATTACACATGTACTAATTTCTATTTATATTTCCAATCACGTAACTCGATATGGTTACCAAAACGACGTATTTACCTATCACGCGTAAAACCGATCGGCAATTTGTCGGCTCCTTGAGTTTGACCGATTCGATGGATCTTGGCACGCGTCAAGCTCACAAGCTCAGTTTAGGTGTATACATATAAGTACGGGCTAGCATCGGTAACAGAAGTGCTCCGTGTGACCATAAAATAAGCGTTCGACGCTCCGGCGTGCGGTGGATATACGTAGGATCGACGTGTGGCAACAGTAACGGGGACCCCGACGAGACGGCGACGGCCTCTCGCAGCACATAAACACTTATACATATATACACCGACAATTAAACTGCTTTTAAAGCCCATAAAACTGCAGTTTCAATAATCTCTCGGTGACAACGCGATTCTTGACCTGATGCTGGTGCTGCTTCGGTCGCTTCTTCCGGTCTTTATGCGTGTCCGCGTTTTCTCTCCTTGTGGATCCTACAATCTGTAAAATTTGGACGACTACCGGTCGTTATGAGGTGCTTGGGGCCTTTTCTGGGATACCCATGCAGTTGGTATTTTTATGAACCGTAAGGCTTTCAGAGGTGACGGGAAGAATGATCGTTTGGTTTTCCCAAATATCCGAGGCGTGTGAATTTTTTTTAGTACTACGAGAATGTTAGCAATTATATAAATATGTGCTATTGATATAAATTTTAATAGCTAATTATTTATTTAGTATTCCTCGATGAGGTTTGCGTGGAATTGATGAAATACGATGAAATAGAGTCGTCGTGCGAGCGGTGAAAACATAGTTGATTGAATTTCATAACTGCGCGTATGGATATTTATCGTCAATGAAATATTTTTTTTCCCGTAAATGAGTAAAGAAAAATCAGAGCAAACTGTTGATCGAAGATACAAGACTTATGCAATGAACGGCAATTAAAACACATAAGCTGCAATAAATGTGGATTACGGACGAAAGTAGTTCACGACTATAAAACGTATGCTTCGAATACTTTTTTTTTCTCACCCAAAACTCGTATAATAACTCTGAGACTGTGCCAATGCAATGTATATATAAAAAATTACATGTACGCGTGTGTATGTACAGCACGCATGAGGTAACTCGTTATATATGCAGCCATGGCTAAAAAAAGGGGTGTCGGAGATGGGACATAAAGACAGAAACGATACTTTTACAGGTCATATGACACTTACGCACACAAACACACGCATATACACGCAAGAGATAAGAAAGGAGAGACTCGTCGGCGCAATTAGGCTTCTCTTTTATATTAGGGGTACCATAGCAGCAGCACCAGCAGCAAGACTCGGCGGTGTGATGTAAACGACAGCTTGATAAATGCGGTGCTCATCGTATGACACGATTCCGCGAATCTACGGTGTCATTTTTGCTCGTGAAGATTCATTTCTACGTTGCTTTCTCTCTTTTGATTGCTTGCTCGATAGATGTTGCAACCCCCCCCCTTCCGAGTATAAAATAGTTCTTGTTTTACGTAACGAGTGCACATTGAACTTTTTAGGTGGTGACGTGTGTTACATATCATGAAAGCGACCGATTGTCTGAAGGATAGCAAGACAGAGAGAATGAATGAATGAATAAATTTATTTAAGGCTAAGGACTCAAGATACTAAGAGAGAGGGGGTGGAGAGAAAAAAGATACGTGAATTATGGAGACAATTGCAACATTTATTGAATTTTATGTGTCGCAAACGAGTTAAGTGTCACGCGATAAGGACCGAAAAGATTACACGCAGCCGAGCCATTAGTGCTCTTAATGATACGAGTTGATATAATTATGTGATGTGGCTGCGAAAACTTTGCTCTTCGTTGCCTGTGATTTCTCCTCTCAGCTGTTTCTTTAATTGATCATTGGAAAAATACTCTTGTTCACCTCGTTTGTCGAGGTTACGATGTAAATCCTAAATGGTTATCAATTTAGATCTATAAACATGTTTTACAAAGACTATAACTGGGTTGATTGTCTAATCCGTCCAAAGCTAAATTTTCAAGATTTAGTTTTAAGATAAGATGCTCTCATGTTAAAGTTTAGATCCTTTGGTACCTCCAGTTAATCCTTAACTTAAAAAAAACATAGATTCGCCATTTTAGTTTTCTCCAACCTTTCTTAGTTTTTAAAATTCTAAAAATTTTAGGAAGGTATAGCATAACTTTACTTTTATACTCTAGAAATACAGTAATTTGGTAATGGAGAAAATCAGAATAAATGTGGTATGAATGTAATTAAAAAAAAAAAGTTTTAAAATTAATTATCTGTAAATATTTATGAAAAAAATACGATCAAGACCGAAAATAATTGGAGCAGTTTTTGAAGTAAGGAAGAACTATTTTGAAAATTATATGCTCTATAAAATGTAATAAACTTTGTGAAAAACTTTAAGAAAGTGAAGAAAGTAAGAAGAAAGAGATATAAAAATCAAAAATATTTTTTTTTACTATCTGTAATATTTTTGTGTAACGCCGTTTAATCAGCTAAAGAAAAATCTAAAAACTAATTGAAAAATTTGGCCAACAACCCTGCTATAGTCTTTAATAAAAGTATTACAACATGTGTGCGTGAAATAAACGTAAATAAAAATAGAATAATTGGACGGATTATTTGTTTGAGTAATAAAAAATCTTTTAACCACGTACTAATCCATAAAATTTTTTAACTCGTGCGGCACAATCGGACAATTCATAAGTATAATTTTATTTCCGTTCACGTGCAATATCATGCTCAAACATTTGCAGGTATGTGTTAAAATGAGTGGTAGAAACTGAAAATAAACGTTTTAATTGTGTCTTTACCTTTATAGCACCCGTAAAAACTCGAATAATAAACATCTGCTTGCGCGAAAGTGCTGCAAATTAATTTCTCCTGCTATTCAACGACCATTGATTGCACATAGCTAGAATATGTTGGCATTCATAATAAATAATAAGAAAACAAAGATGAAAATGTGGACGTCGAGCAAATGCGGATGAAAGAAGAAAAGAGTAGCAGAGCAGAAACGTATGGGATATGGAGAAAAGGGCGGCAGGTAGGTGTGTGAAAGCGTCTACAGAAACAGGGTGGCCCAGGGTAGTAGGGGATACTGTAGTCGGCGCTGCAAGACGCGGCAGCCATCATCGAATACTAATGAGGGGTTGGTGTCTCGTCGTTTCTCTTTCACACGCACACGCACCTCGAGGAGGAAGGACAGCGTGGATAGCATAAGCCTCCTCCTTCTCCTGATCACGGCTTGGCAACAACAGCGACGGATCGGTCTGATTATAAATTATGCATTATCTCCGGTCGGATTACAGAGGAGTAGGAAGATAGGCACCTTAAAAAATCCAGTTTTGCCCGATACACGAACAGCATCCCTGAAATTCTGCTGATCCACCACTCCATTTTTTTTTCTTCTTCTTTTTGTATCCTCAAACGCGGAAAAGATGGAGGAGCTTTTGCATAGCTAAGATCACGTTGTCGACGGATTAGAACGTGAAAAAGGTGGTGTCGTTGTCGCATGTACAAAAAAAGTAAGTAATAATTTTCAATGGGAGAAGGAAGCCAGCAAAAATATTTATGGAGTTCGCAATTGTAAGTAATCGAGCATGAGGTGATTTTTAATTCATTTATAAAAAACGAGAGAGCAGAGTTGACAGAGAAAAAGTGTAATTACGACGTTCATAATGTACGAAAAAGTTGTATTTTTTATCTTTAAAAGTTTTGATTTGATACATTGTCTAACGAAAAAGTTAAATGTTGGAACGTGATTTTTATAAGCCCATGTTTTTTTAAAACTCCACAATTTTTATCAAGTTAAAAAATATTTATCGTAAAATGAAAATTTTTTCAAGTGCAATATTTTCGTACGTTTTCCATACTGCAAAGCATTATTATTATACCCCAGAGAAAACCATTTTCTTTCACTAATTACACTTGTCTTCGATCCAAAGCGTTGGTTTGCCTTGTTATACAAAGTTTATGATACAATTAAATTGTTTTTGACAAAATCTACAATTGTCTCCCAAATTATACTTGCGTAAACTATAATTTGCAGAGGAATTGTGAAATTAATTCATGAAAGTTTAAAAGTTTAATGAAATATAACTGAAAAGTATAATTTATGGATCCGTTTTATAAATTTGAAAAATTTTTTTTACTAAAAAACGATAAGTAAGTAATGCGCAGTTACAATTTTTGCTCAAAGAAAAAAATAAATCAGACTTCTTACAAAACAATAACAAAAAAAAAGTTGAAGATAAATATTTCAGATCAAGGAAAAGAATTTACGTTGTAAAATAGTGTTTGAACTATTATAAAAAATTAAGCAATGATTTTATTCGAGGAATTCACAGCTAATGACAGAGAAGAGTTTTTCCTAGAGAACAATTGAGCTCGAAGTGAAGCACTGGAATTCCATTTCATTAGATTCCTGCATCATGCGGTAAGATCAAAGCATCAAAAGAAACCGAACCATTTGGTGCAGCGGTACTTTCAAAAAAAAAAAAAAAAAAACTGTTCAAGATTAAAATTTTTTTTCTTCTGCAACAAAACAAATTTAAAAATCTTAAAAATTCCAGAACTTAGTGGGTTTGAAGCCGTCACCGCGACCATTATTATTACTATTGCGGTGTATAGTCTATACAAGAGAGAAATGTCGACCTTTCGGAGCTGCCATAAAAAGTAAAACACTTCCAGAAGTGTAAGTGTATACACAGAGGATCGTCTCGGTTTTGGCTAACAATTTTCCAAACTGCGCGGAATCAAGTGTACCCTATAAACGCATAAACGTCGGTACATAATGATTTTATGAGCTCGCGATGGCCTTTTCCTCCATCTCCCCTTCGCCACCTAGTGTACGGTACCTAATAGGAGTAGTAGGTAGTAGTAGTAGTCTCTACGACGATGGCTAGCCCGCTCCCTCCTATCGAAGACTCTCGTTTGTTTTCCCATTTCGGAAAGTGCCCCTGTACGTCCGTATAGAAGCTCATGGACACGTGTATGCGTACACTCACATACACATGGACACACATTCATACATAAAACGTCCACGCAGCCAAATGTTAAATTCAACGGTCTCCCCTTCGTTCCTCTTTCTCATATTTCGTTTTTACGACCTCACGGCTAGATCTGACTCATTTCTTTATTAAAATAAGAAAGAAAGTCGGTGTACGCGATTCGACTATACCGAGCTGATGCATCATTGTGGAAATAATTAGAAATGTAAAAACATTAAGTTGTCCCATATCAAACGGATCGATTGGTAGAAAAACTAAATTTTAACCCATTTCACTACATCCAAGTTTCGACGTTTACCTTGTCACGTTATAAACTGGGTAAACGGGCCATTCCATTACACAATGATGATAAAATGAGGAGTATCAAAAAATTATTACTACAGTCGAGAGTTTTGCCCACATATGCAGCACCTCCATCATCAAGTGTAACTGTAGCTCGATAGTATGAGCAATGCGTGCATGCACCAAAACACGTAGATATATTTTAACTGTGTTTATACAGTTATACCTGAGGCTGAAGCACGACTTCCCAAATGTCAAAATTTAAAATGAAACTGCTACGAGTCGTTTAAAAAAAGTACAAGTTTATCGAACTCTATTTAACAGTCGAAACACGGGTACATTAATGATCATTAAAATATCGTAGCAGCAGAGCGATCAGACGAGCGTGAAATGTAAACTAGAATACAATACAAAGTTTGTTTCATTCGAGGAGGGAGGAGGAGACGACGAAAACGAAGGCAAGGGGCGCATGTGGGTGATAACGTTATGTACACTCGTACATCAGAAACCGTCAGAAACGATAGAGTCGTCGTACCGCGCCAGTCTTAATTGGCAGCAGTTCTGTATCGGCATATTCTGTATCGCACACGCATTGAGTGAACATTAATACTCAGTACGTAGATGTACATGGGAAGACAAGGAACGAAGGGGAGGAGACGTGTCGCGCCTACCTATACGAAAACTCCACCAGACGGTGAGAGGAGCTGTATCGCGTGGACGCACGTGTGTATCAACTGCTGTCGCACACACGAACTCGAGCATTTGGCGAGAGGACGGCGTAGACAACGGGTGCGTGTAGCAGCAACAATGAACCGGCCTTGAAATTCGAGCGACGAAAAATTTTTTCAATGCCAAATAATCCGACTCTTTGGACAACCAGGCCTCAATGTCAATGGCACTTCTCTCTCTTTTTTTTTTACTTTTCTTTACTCTTTTCCCCTTTGTGATGATTTCTACGTACGCGGACCTAGAGAAAAGAAATACGGACGGGATGGTGTACGTGATTCTATCTATAATGTACACAACTAGTAGTAGGAGCAAACAAATCATCATGCACGCCTCTGCTTACGTGGTGCGTTACACATACACATCTAAGAGGCAAACAGGTTTGTCTCTTCTTGGGCGAGGCCGAGCTTTTTTTACCTCTTCTTATTTTTCTTTTGGTTCGCGATCAATTTTATTGTTATCGGGGTAATCAAATTCGCCTGGGTTTTTTGCGGGATTGAGATTGCAAAAAGAAAGGGGACTTGACTTATGTTAACGGTTGCTTGTGGATGCGGAGACTTAGGTCGTGGGGTATAAGATATATGCTCGCTATTGTAAATTTCAATACGTTTTAGTTTTTTTGTTTTTATACGTTTTTTGAAAGGAAATAATTAATCCGTGGAATTAATTGCAAGCTACATCCACGCCAAATGAATGCAAATATAATTATATATACGTAGATATACTAAATTTTATAAGAGTTTGTTGAATTACATCAAAAACAGGACCATAACTTTGCATTTAATAATAATTTAAAAACTTAATAAATTATAGAAAAGAATTATCAAATTTGCTTTTTTTTTTTTAATGTACTTGTCACGTGTAATGGGTGTATGGGAAAATTTCAAGATACTTACCACATACAACTCTGTCGAAAGGATTCATCCAGTCTGTAAATCAAAAAACAAATATTTACTGTAAATTAACGTTGAAAATTGGGGATTTTTCATTAATAACGAGCACATTGAGGAGCTTTTCTTCAGGATAAGGAACAAAGTGTGTTTACTTTTAATATTTCAGTCACAACTTAAATTTAAAAACGAACGGGGTTATAATACCAATATATTTGTAAAAACAGGCCATTACGAGGTTTGAAGTTCCAAAAAACTGCAGGATCTCGGTGATGGTTGAAAATAGCCGTCTCGTTGCAAATATATATTAAATTAAGAAGTTTGCTTTCACAAGTCGCGATAATTTTAATTGCTAGAAATACTTTCGAGAAACTCTACTGCCTTCTGCTATCACGCCGATTGCAATTAAAGCCTTGCAAGTTGTTACGAAATTCATGCGTTGCTAAAATATATTTTTTTATAAAAAATATAGTTCCAGTTTTACCAATATCACAATTTAATTTCCATTGAATTGCGAAAAAAACGTGTACTCTTGACGCTCACGGTTCTTCTTCAGTGGGTCGAGCATCCGACGGACGACGCCATGTTTCTCGTCGTCGTCCGTCGGCAAAGCTCGCGCGGCTGCCTCATCTCTAGTGGTATGTAACTTTTTTGCGTCTATTGTTAACGACCTCAATATGCAACAACAGTAGTGTACATTTACATGCAATTTAAATGCGTATTCAATATTAAGCGCGCAATTTTCCGGATAGTTTTGCCAACAAACGTGACCATTATCTACTTGGACGGGTATTTTTCTTTATCTCGATGTGTGTTAACAATATGCTCTTTCGACATTCATTGAGCTTTTCAAAAACGTCGCGGCTGTATGAAATTTGGAAACTAGGACAGATGTTTTCCATGACAACGCAAGTAGACCTTTTCTTGAATACGTTTTCCTACTTAACGACCGCGATAAATATGGAAAGATAAGGTATTTATCTCACGATTACGAAAAAAATGGAGAAAAAAATATTATGGCAAAAGGCTTTTTTTAACCACAAGCAATTTTTTTTGCGTGAAAAAAAAAAAAGTTGTTCCAACACAGAGTACTGAAAATCGGTAAACGTGTCCATCAAGATGATGGTAAGGCAGAACAGAAGGAGAAGGAAAGAAAAGCTCCGCAAGCTCGAGACGAGGGCGTCAACTGACAGTACTCACCGGTGATGGACATCCAGGGGTAGCGCGGCAGGTCGGGTATGCCAGGCTGTCCGGAGGTCGGCTGCTGACACGAGCCAAGTGGATCGACGACGCTCGCCGCGGCCGCCTGATGGTAGAACTGCGCCGCCGCTGCCATGGACGTCATCGAGGCCGCTGACACCGAGGACGCCGACGCGGACGACACGAGGCTCCCGGGCGTCGTGCCGTTCTGGTGGTGGTGCCCGAGGGTGTAGTTGACCATGGGATCGGCGCTGCTGGGCGCCACGTTGCCCGTCAAACTGGCGGTGTATCTGCACGACTTGTCACCCGTGGCTGCGTCCACAGCGGCGGCTGCGGCCAGGGCCGCGCTCGACGCCGCCGAGCTACCGAAGGTCGGCACCATGCTCGACGTCGCGCCGAAGGCGGCGGCGGCCACGGCCTGCTGCTGTTGGTGGTGGTGGTGGGCCGCCGCGGCCGAGACGTAGGGATACATGCTGGATGTGGGGCGGGCCGCGGGCGAGGTCGAGGCCGAGCTGCCCGAGTGCTGTGGACTCGAGCCCGTCGGGCTGGGCGTGCTGTGGTGCTGGGCGTAGCTGGCTGCCGCCGCGGCAACCGCGTTGCTGAGGCTCGACTCGAGTTGGCTGGCCGCTGCTGCCGCTGCCGCTGTCACTGGACTGGTCGCGATGATGCCTGGCGCGGTGCCTCCAACTGCTGCTGCTGCCGCCGCGGCCGAACAGGCAGCCTGGACTGAACTGGGGTTCGCGGTCGAGAACAACTGCTGGTACGGCGACGGATGCTGGTGGTACTTCGGGAGCATGCTATCGATTATGAATTTCGAACTCATAGCGCGCCGGGAGGGCTGTCGCTCTCACCTTCCAGGGCGCACCGCTGCTCTTGCTCCTCCTGTCCAACGTGTAATGTGTAGCTCGTTTTAAACAATTGGGGCAACGAAAATAGGAGGAACAGCTACAGGGCGATTAGCTGGACCACTCGCGATTAGCGACGGTAACTAGGCGCGCACTGCCGTTGAGCCGAGGCGCCGGGTTGGCGCGACTCCGCCCGCACATCCTGGCTACTTTGGGTTATAAGGTGTGTACAGCGGTATCCCAGCTTTGATCCAGCACAGGCAGTAATGCTTCACTATCCCGACAAACTCGCGCACTGTTTCTGTTACTGCGGCACTGACAACTCGGCAATTGTCACTCTTTTTGTACTTGGGGGGGAAAAAAATAACTAACAAACAACGTTATGAGTAAAGAGTTCGCTCGCGTACCACGAAGCGACGACGCACAGAGTTGTCCCACCAGCTGCTCCGGAGCAGTGATGATAAACGGGAACACACTGTAGTACAGAAGCAGACGACTACGACAACACCGCGGAGTGGCGAGGGAGTCTGCGAGTGTCAGCGGGCGACGACAACGGCGGTGGTGTCCCTCGCGCTCTCTCAGCTGATCCGCGTGTGCGAGCGACTGTGACGCTCGTCGGGAGAGCTTTGCCTATCGCCGTCGTAAAAATTAAAACACGCGAAGAAGGAGACTGCGGCTGCGGCGGCGTTGGATCAACAACGGCAGCAGCAGTAGTATAGTAGAATAGTAGTAGTTATCGAGCTGTAGTCAGTCAGACAGTCAGTCATAGGGTCGGCTCACCCCAATGGGAGAACAAGAGAGAGACAGTGGATGCGTGATGTACCGATGTGACGTGACGTGCAATAATGATGACGATGACGATGATGGGGATGATGATGGTGGTGCAGTAGTGTGTGGCGCGCTAATTCGTATCTCAGTTGGGCCGTAGTGCAGTAGTCGATGATGATGATGATGATGGCTAGCTGGGCCAGCCGCTCGTCCCGTCAGGTGCTAGAAGCCGTTTTCTTGCGTACTTCTCGGATAGTCGACGAATCCTTTATGGGCCATGCATGAAGGTACTATAGCCCCCTATCCCGAGCGCCGCGTACTACAACCGCGAGAGCGAGCAACACGCGCCCGTCCACCAACTCTGGATCTGTATCTGTGCTCGCGTGTGTAAATGTGTGCAGACGCGCGCACACACATATTTTACTCCGCTGCTTCCTTCTCCAGCACAACAGCACCCAGACCGGAGCAGCAGTCCGTCGTCGTCGTCCTCAGCACACACACGCCACAGCGGCGGCAGCTCGGTGTGTAACCCCTTACAGTAATGGCGCCCCGTGGATGCATGTGTGTGATCCTGTTTCTCTCTTTTCTCCCTCTGCTCTTTGCGCGTGTACGTTGTGAGCACACTGCACGGTCTTCCTACGGCGGTCGCGGCGAGCTTTTTCCCCCCTCTCCTGCAGCGCGTATGGCACGCCACCGCGAAGAGAAGAAGAGCCCGTGCACGGAGCGGGGCGCCAGCTGGTAAACAGAAGCGGCCAATCCGGGCCCGGCCTTACCCAGTCCCGAGCCAATCGGCTTTGGCCTCGCCGCGCTGCCGCCAAGATGAATGGGAACGCGCTCTCCACTGCGCGCCACGTCTGTGTTGGTCCTGTTCTGACTTCTTGGCTGTCTCTATGTGCCTGTCTGCCCGTCTGACTCTCTCTCTCTCTCTCTGGCTCACTCGTGACTTCTGTGATGCTGGTGGCTGTGGCTCCTCGTGCGCTTGCGAAAGAGAGAAGGCCGAGCTGCTGTCAGTCTGCTGGCACGCCACGTTGCCTCCCTTCTCATGCCTGACCCTATATACATGTGTGTGGCCGAACATTTTTCCTCTCCCTTCGCTCCCTCTGCCGTCTCATATTTGTGCCCGTCTCTCTCTCTCCTGCTCCGTTTCTCTTCTCCACGTTCCTGCTATCGTTCTCTCTTTTGCGCTGCTGGTAGAGCGTGTGTGTGTGTGTGCCTAGAATGCACCGACCGGAGGAGGGTAGATGAAGCAAGAGTTGGCCGTTTTGCACTGAGAGGCTGCACGAGGTCGCATCGGAGACATCGGTGGTAAATGAGGAGGGAAAAAATCGAACGGGGTAATGACAAGGATGGCCGGAAAAACAGCCACGAACGAGGTCCCGGTATGGGTCTGTCTACTTTCGGCTAGTTCTACTATCTGGCAATATTGTTGCTACGCTCCGGAAGTTCTCGGGGCGAGATAGCGAGATAGCGTCAATCGCAAAATAACCGTCATTATTGTAATAAGTGCACTCATACTTACTGATTTCATTTTCAGGTCGTTGCTTGCGTATCTCCATGTTGGTCCGTATCTCTTGTTTGCATTCGAACGAATTCACAGTTTGTTTGCACTAATGATTTATAGCGCAATAAAAGCTATGTTTCAACAAAACCTCATTTTCCTCCGATGCTTTCGAGTAAATTTGTTTTTTCTTTTTTTTTTTTTTTACGGCCTCTTCTCGGAGACTTTTCGGTGGTAATTAATTCGTCGCGTTCGTAAAACTAATTTTTCAGTGCTCAATAAATCAACGGACTCTGCGGTTTTATTATAGCTTCGGGGTATTAAAAGTGTACTGACTTGCTACCAACCGCGTTTATTTTTAACTTTAGACCGTTGCCAAACAGCAAATATCACGAATTTCGTTTTCAATTGAAAAACTCGCCAAAATATACAAATTGTTATGGATATTTGCATCAATAGAAAGGGTAATGTTGTAAACTACTCACCAACTCGCAGAAAACCCTGTAACAAACACAAAAACCATCGATTAAATCTATGAATTCAAATCACTTGAAATTACTATTTTATGAAAGAAACAATAAAAAATTTTTTATAGAAATAACACAGGAATAAAAACAATTTAAGAGCAGCACATTATACGTCAGATATTTTTTTTGGCACGTTACACCATTTTGTGTACTTTATTGGTAATTTCAATGATAAAAGTAAAATAAATAGGTACATAGTAAAAAAATAAAGATACTGTGTGAACCTCAATTGAATGAATTTGTTATACAACAAATACTGACTACAATTCTTTGTTCGTACCTTACATCGCTTGGGTATTGAACGAAACATACGCCTGCGTGCGTGTACAATGGCAACCTAATTTTTAGGCGATATACGGTAACAAAAAAGAAAAAAATGAAAAATGGCCCCAAAACGCAGTATTTCTTTCCAAGGCGTGGTCGTGGGCACATAACAGTGACTGTAAAATTCATTAAAATCGATGCATCCCATATAAAGACTGACACGTACACGCATCTCGCTTCTCATCCCTTTGCTGAAGGAGAAAGGCACAGAGGGCCTGGAAAGATGAACGGCCTCGCCCCTGACGTAAGGTTCTTTTGCGGCCTCGTAATGTCGCTTTCTCTCCCGAAAACCGCACCCAATGGGCATCACGAAAGAAAGAAAATAGAAGGGCTTTTGTAGGAGCACCGCGAGCAGCAGAAAAAGGCGAGAGAAAGCACAAAGAGAAAGAGTCGCATGTTTTCCATCTCCGGTGCCGATCGACGATGAAAATCTAACTCGTGACTGTCCATCTGGCATGCACGAGGGACATTTTTTAGTCTTGCGTATCAGATTTGGCACTTGAAAAGCCGAAAGAGGCTCGTTTGAGCAGCGGCTGACTGTAGTATGCAACGAATTGAAACTGTTTTTTAAAAACCCGGCTATCGGCCCCAAATCACCCCGACGAAGCTTTTTTATTTTGAAACTGCTCTTCTCGGAAGCACGTAAAATGTTGTTGCAAACAAACAATCACTGCGGTTTGCCCAGAGAACGTTTGACGTTTTATCGCTTTCCAACGACATGTGAATGGAAACAGCCTACATCATGCAGTTTTCGGTGGATTTCATTTTATTTTTTTCTTCACCAACTTTGGTACAAAAACTCGTGTCTTAAACCAACGTTTACAACACACTTTTCTATAAGCCTTAAAGCGGAGACAAACACCCGTCGCCGTTGCCGTATCAACAAATTCTCCCAAGGTGTAGTATAATTAATTCCGAGCATGCAGACAGGCGAGAAAACAGGTGTGAAAGCCCGTGTCTGCTTCGTGAAAATCGCGTGGGAAGTGAGACGCAATGATGCACCACGTCGCGTCGTATACATCGCCGATGGCGCTAAATAGCCACCCATGTCGATCGTTAGAGCTCGAAAAGGGGCGAAAGACTCCGCTATAGTTTCCCCCCTCTCTCGTTACATACGTGACTGACGACTGCTTTCAAATCGATAGATCGAGGTGCTACGGGACATCGGTATACGTATACATACATGCACGTGTGCTGAATTCCGTGCACGTACATCTATACCTTCTACGACGAAGCTTGTGCTGTGGTAGAAAGCTTCTGTAGGTGCAGATGTACATGCACACGAGAAGGGGATCGGATCGCTCGGGCAGGTGACTCACGTAGACGAGCAGCGCTCGAGAAATGTATTATTAAGAGACCCCGGGGCCGCTGATGTACTTGTATCATTTGCGAGTACTTCTCCGACAACTTTTTTGATGCGTTTGACAAACGCAAACAAAGGAAATAGCCTTAAAATTGAGGTCCAATTATTATTGCTTGGCCAACACCTATCGGTCAATAATTTCTCTTCTACGTGCACTTTCGCAGCCGATCGGTAAAAGGGTGCGCGCCCGCGCGCAGACGCACTTCTTCGCGTATACGCAGGCCCAGCCACCAGCAGAAGTTGCTTGGACCTATATTATTTGCGTATTCATGTGTGTACACTCTTGTAATCCCACCGTGTGTACGTGGATCGGCAGGACAGAGTGGTACATTGCGTGGCTGCTTCTGCAAAAGAACGAGCTCCTGTAACTATATACCAACACCCATCCTCGCACAAGGGGTTGAAGAGATCGAGTGCAGCGATGATACGATGGGAGAAAGAACACGAAGGGTAGAACAAGACACGGGAGAAAAAGAGCAGAGCCGGCTCTTTTCAGAGTTAAACCCTCGAAATCCGCCTGACGCGGCAGAAGCGCTCTGGTGCATGTGTACACGCACACGTATGTACACGTTGAGCGCTTGACCTGTCGGGGAAAGAAAAAGAATGCGCCAGCAGGAGAAGGAGGGGGTAGAAAAAAGGGAGAATAAGTATGGGCGGCGTAGCTCTGGTATGGTATGTTTAACTCGGGGCTAGTCCCTGCGATCTAAAAGACACCTGGCGCGCCATCTACGAGAGGATTACGACAGTCTCTCTAGCTCAATTTCTTCCCTCCCTCCTGCACTTTTTTCCCATCTCCCTCCATCCATCCGTTTTTCCAGCGGCGTGAGATTTACTTGTAAACTTTGTTTGCGTCGTTTGCAAGTTTGGACGATTTCCTCGGGCTTGCTTCCGTTGATATTCCCGAAATATCCAGGTTAATATTTTACGGAGGCATTTTTCATCGAGCAGAGTTTTTTATATTTTTTTTATTTTTAGAAGTGGTTAGTAATTATCTAGAAGTGAAAATGTAGGCAATTAGGAAACAATCAAACTTTATAAAAAATCTACTAGCTGAATGTAAGTAAAGGAAGTACAATTACGAATGCAATTCATGTGATGTCTGACATGTCTGACCATACTCGGCTGTGACTACTTGTCTGCCTTATCGATGGAGTTTAAAAAAAAATACACTACAATTATATCGGCGGTCTGACTGAATAACGCTACTTTTTAATGCATACTTAATAACAAAATGACTACTTTTTGAAGTGTGGGGCAAGAAGATTACTTTTCAGGCTTTAAGGCAAAAAGGTAACTTTTTAAAATATTTTTTTTTCTTCGTATTTTAAGTTGGCTATCCAGATTATAATATATTCTGTTATAATAATTCTCAAACAACTTTTAAATAAAATCATCTCAACTTCAATACATACGTCAAATTTACTTTAAAATTACATGTTATTAACTTTAGTCAATAACTTTATAGTAAAAATTAGTAAATTATATTAGATTAGTACTCTACTAAATGTTTCATGCAAATTTTGTTTTTTTTTTATTGTCGTAGGCCACAAACATGTTGAGATAAGTGTTATACGTGAGTGACAACTTATCGGCTAGGGCCCTGGGAAATTTTATTAAAAATTAAATTGCAAATGGACTTTATTCGCAGTTTAGACGTAGTCTAATCATTTAAAATTTTGTGATTGGATCTGACGCACATGTTTAAGCATACATTAAGGTCTGGTATACTCGACTTTTATCGTATCTAATGGCACTTGTACAGTTATTTTTAATACTTTCATTTTTTGCGAGGCGAGGACAAAGTAAGATATAGCCGTATAACAATTGTAAATACTTTCGCTCGGATACGAAGAAAAAGAGATTACATTACACAAACAAAATGTTTGAAATCCTGTACTACGCGATACAATACTGTCAGCTTCGTCTCGAATATATATCATGCAGTACAGGAAATTAAATTTTCTGCCGTAGTAGTGCAATATGTTATTTTGTTTTCGGAAAATACCTAATTCTCATGTAGACTTAAAATTAAATCACTTGCACACGTGCTTAAAAAAAATACGACCGTTTCGTGAGCAACATTCAGGGCCTTAAATAAATGTATCTCCAAGAATGTCCCAACACTAAAATGTTACTATTTATCAAAGAGTGGACCATGTCATTTTTATCTCTATATCACACCCTTCGATCATACATCTAAAATTACGTGTTGGGGCCTGTCGATAATGACGGATGTAAATGTAATACCTACCTCATTTAAATCCACCTCTACCTCGTGTGAGGTCCTCTTTACCTTCGTGTGTCAACCGTTATGTTTTCTTCGCTTTTTTTTTTTATATAACTTTGGTAGTGAGCTCAAATGTCAATAAAAATATAATCAATGTAAGGAAAAGAAATACATGGATAGAGCAACAAAATAAAAGTAGTCATGATTTTTCGACCCATCATCGATAAAATAATCTGCATAAAACATGCGATTCTCATAAACTGAAAAGATAAAAAGGAAGAAGAATGGAACAATCTTCCGAATAATAAATAAATCAAAATGGGAGAAGGAAAAAAAAGTAGCAGCAGGAAACCAGTAGGAGGGTAAAGTGTCTGCGTTGACAGTAGTCATAAAGCTTGCCTGATGGGGAACTGCGACAAGACAGTGTCTCGTCTTCGTCGGTGGTATAAATATACATACACATGTACGGTAAGACACGTGTTTTTCGCGTGTGGAGAAAACACCTAGAGAAAAAGGTAGGTACAGGCATCGTGGAACGAGACACACGTGACGAAGAAATGCTTCTCTGTGAACTACACGAGGGATCGGAAGTAGCAGTACTGACACCATCACGACGGGCATTACTGTATTTTGTGCTGTGGGCCACTTAACGACATCAGCTGAGCGGACTTGTGACTCGATGCGTTTTACTGCTGCTTCTCGCGACGCTTTATTGCCCCATCAAAACATAAAACGCCGCCCAGCTGGAGTGACTGGCTCTCTTCCGCACTCTTGAGTGCAGTAAGTACTTGCACGTTGACGCCACCTTTACTTTTAGCGGGTTTCGGGTATGCCACGAACATTGCTCGCGTAATCACACTCTTGATCTACTTATTTACGTTGGCCCAGTTTGGGTTATTCAATTATTTTTCGATGCCGTGAATTGGGTGGGTCACGAGAATACTGTTTGTCGTAAAATTTGTCGCTGGAGGAATTATCACTGGGTAAATAAATGTGTGATGTATACGTGCTCTACTCGCACATCCAGCGGAAACAGAATATAAAAATTTAATGCGCGACATAAATGATCTTTATGGATACTAATGCTAAGAACGCGGAAGTTTCACGAGTTCAGCGAGATCAGCACTTCGGCGTATCACATTTTCTGATGATAAATAGTTTTATAATGTGTTTGGATACGAAATTTACGCTCCATCCGGTTGAATAAATTAAAATTTACGCTTCTTAACATTTACTAAAAAACGTGTCGTTGTCACCGTTGAGAAGCTTTGATGATTTTTAATTTAATATTAAATTTTGCAATGATAGAGTCGGTTGAGTTCAACAATACTTATGGGCATATTTATGTATTAAAAAATTGTAGTTGACATTTGTGTGATTCACTATATAAATTTTTTCTGGAATGAATTTATTGAACGAATTGATTAAACATCGAGTTTAACTGTAAATTTAATTAATGAAAAACCTATGCAGGCAAAAATTATTAGACGTCACATTACATTAGACACAGATTCGTTTTTGGAATCTACAAAAAATGTGTCTAACAACTGTAAAAATAAGCAGTAATCTTTTCAACCACCCCTAAGTAAAAACACTAAAAAACTTTTTAAATTAAAAAATTTCTGACCACTTGATACATAAGTACAGCTTGAAAAATAAAATAAAATAAATTGATGAATAAAAAATTTTAACAATTACCGACCTTTTTTTACAATTTTATATTTCAGTTACACATAAAAAAAAACTAGAGTTCGTATTACCTCTTATACATAAAAAAATTAAATAAAAAATATACATTGTCTATTAACAATGTTTTTTTATTTCAGGACTGATTTTATGGAAGTGGAAGAATCACTGATACTATAATAAAATTTATTTTTGACGCCTTTCTTAACATTGACTTAAAGAAAACCTTTTTTCTCCATCGTAATTTAGTTGTATAAAAAAGTGAGTAAAATTTTTTTAATTCAATTTTTCAGCATAAGTTTCAAAGTAAAAAAAGTTTTGCCTGAATTTGATTTTAATATTAATTTCATTAAATACGTATTGGACGAATGAAATCGACTTGCATGCTTTCAATTTAACAGTAAAATTATTTTCCAGAGGATTTTTAAAGGCTTTAAACGAAGGAGCGTTCAATGCTCTCCTCCTCTGCAAATAGGATATGGGCAGGGCGAGAGGTAACCAAGCGCTCCCTTCAAAATCAATAATCCTTACCACACTAGAGATTTTCTCTGGTCTAGGGTCAGCTTGATTAAAGAAGTCAATTAATTAACAAAAAATTCGGTCTTTCATTTACATTCAGACATAATTTAACAAAATGTTCATTCAAAATATTCAATAATTGTTAACTATAGCTCCAGTGCGGTATCACGAAGCAACTCTAAAAAAAAAAGAAAAATAAAATTAATCGCCATACAATTGCAGGAAAGCTCATAAAAATAAAATAATCAGCTCGTAAAAAAACCATTATAAAATATTTAACTGCACAAAAGTAGTGGTATATACCCTGTGAAGGTATCGAGCGGTGGGGCATAAAAGACGAAAGGCAGCTGCCCATGTGCTCGGACAGCTTGCAAAGAAAACCTGGCAACATCCACCCCTCCACAACAGAGGAAAGATTTCGGTGGCGTCATCTGACTGAGGGTGCGCGAAGCAGCATCAGCAACTGCCGAAAAGTGGTGGTCGCCAGTGTGCGTGCGGGAAACCCTCCTGCCGCACCGACCGAACGCAGCAGTCGGCCGTGACCTCTCGGCTGATTGGCAAAAGTTCTGGGCTCACCTCTCCCTTGCACCCCGATACGACTCGCGTACGCCTGATGCTGGCCTTTTGTACGCCTTGCGGCCACGCACCGTTATACCGTCGGAGATATCTATAGTTCCTACGAGTCTCGCTAGGGTGGAAATCGAAGTACGAGGGCGCGCCAAAATGTAAAATTTGGTTCGGTCCCTTCTTGCTGAGTTTTTTTTCTTGCGGATTCCTATCTACAAACAATGAGGTTTGAGGTTTTATGCTGCTTAAAGCTACACGTGAAAATTCCTTGCTAGCCTAAATAGCTAATAATTCTTTTTAATACTATTTCATGAGTACTTGAAAACTGTGCGATTTCACGGTGGTTGAACCAAGAGTATGGTACAATTAAAAAAAATACATAATTGTACTTAACCACCCATCACCTTCAAACATGACGAAATAATCTTACCAATTAAAGAGCATACTAAACATTCAACAAGCAGACTAAAATACCACCGTCGCCATCCATATTTGAATATAAGCCTTGAAAAATGTCTTGGCGTACGGACCGGCAGCCCAGAAAGTACACACGGACACCAAAGCATGTACGTATGCACTCAGACACCACCCAGTCACCCCATACCTTCACCAACGTAACAGCAGCAGCAGTCGGCAACAGTAGCTACCGCTTGGCATTCATAATGTCGGGAAAATATGTGTTTGACTCTAGGCAGCGCGTGTAACGTGGTAAATCCCGAGGTAAGACCACTATTTACGCGTACATATACCACGTACATGCAAGGCAAAGTAAAAACGACAAGCTAACCAGCCGTGGTCGTGGATTTAAGCCTCGGAGCAATTTTAATTGAAGCCCGATGGGGCAAACTACCAGCTAAAATACCGACTGCTTGTCGATTATTTTCGCAACTGATAACGGAATACCTTATTTGGTGGGACTATAAGGCAAAGTTCTGTCTTATAACTTATCGCATCGATGTGCGCACGTACCCCATTGGCCTGTGCTCTGGCACTTATCATCCTGTACACTACAAAGAGAAAATGAGAGGAGGGAGAGGATAAAGGACGTAAAGCAGTGCAAGTGGTGGTTTCGTTTCGAAATTATCGGTGCGAGGGCACACCAATGATTATCATTCATTATTTTCGTGTGACGACTCGGGTACAATTTTCTCCGGAGGAAAAATAATTATAAGCGATGCCAAAATTACGCACCGCAGGAAATTCTTTCTGTGAAGGTAGTTTTCTCGTAATTACGGTCCTTCTGAGTATCTTATGTGTGGTAGTTTCGGTTGGTTTTCATACGGGGTTACTGCATTTTTGTATCGTGGTACAAAGTTGTTTTTGTTTAAATATACGTATATGTACATTTATTTTCAAAATAAATAGGCCGATGAGTCATCGCGTAGATCACGTAAAGAAAAAACGTAAACGATAAGTACCAATGTAATTATCATGAAATTTGAGGCAGTTTAAAGGCTCCGAGTAAGTAATCTTGTTTCAGACCGTTACTTTCGTGGTTTTATTGACTCGTTGCGACTGAAAAAAAATCTTTAAATACCTGCAAACGATGCACAGTTGATAAAATAAAGAAAAATAAGCGGCTTGTAAAAGTTTCCGGCATCTTTGACTTCCATTTTAAATGGTACACCGCATTACGGATCAAATGTCCATACAGTTCGCCATCAAAGTATCGCCGATTCACGTTCGGCTACTTTGTCGAAAGAAGAAAAAAAGAATGCAAATCATGTGACTCAAACTTTGAAGTTTAATTGTTACGTTGATAACACACAAACAACCATATCAATAGTTGTGGCATAAATAACATTAAAATATTTTTCGTTGTAGATGATTGGGATTTTTTTTAACTAAGAAAAACATCACTATAATATTCCCAATGATTCGCGGCTTAATAACAGCGAATGAGCAGTAATTTACGCTGACGCCATGAAGAACAAGGAATCACGAATCTCTTAGTTCACGTGCTCAGTAACGATCTCGAAACACGATTTTTTCCCCCTCGACTCGTGAGCTGAGCAGCTGAGCTGGAGGCCTACCACGTCGTGTATCCAAGGCTTTTCTTCCGTCTCGCCCTTTCTTTCTCCATCGGTTTGGTGTCTGTTCTGGGTTGGGGTGACAGGCAGTAAAAGGGCAACGAGCCCGACCAACCGCATGGAAGGGTTGCCGCTTGGTGTGGCCTTGGCGCGGGCCATTTGCACGGACCGCTCGGACGCATCCTTTCTGGTGTGACGCGTTGCGAAGGAAGAGTCAGCGGTCTTTGGGTTGGAAAAAAAAAGAAAACAACTAGTAACAAAAGACAATCAAGCACTTAACAAGAAGCTCTCGAATTTTTTTCAGCTCGAATAGATCGATGTCCTCGATGTTAGTAAATTAAAAAAATCTATAAACCTACGATCGAAGTCGGTGTATTGATATTCTGCGAGATTTATTGGGATTTTAAAACCTTTTTCCCACACAAACTCCTAGTATTTACGACTCCGAAATGGGTTTGATACGGAATACCTACGGCGCGCGATATATTTTTGCATATCTAAATACACAGATTTATAAAGGCCATAAAACCCGAGAATAAAAGAATTTCTCCATCTCCGTGTCTTCTTGTGCTCTCTCTCTCCCTCTTTCAGACTCGGAGGATCGTAATTCCGCGATTTAATGTGCATAAGCGCAAAAAAAAACACCAACGAGAATTAAGTCCTCGAAATCGAACTTACTGCGTTGTGTGGTGACTGTGATTTGTGCGATCGAAAAGAAAGGAAACAAAAAAAATTAAGAGAGAGAGAGTAAAGAAGCAACGTCATCGACGTCGCTCGCTCGAACAGAGCAAGAAAAGATTAAGAGACAGAAATATCGTACGGTCGAGAAGTGAACGACCCACGAACGATTTTATGTACGCGATGCATGTCTGCGGTGCGATCCTTGGTATCTCTCGAACTTCTTCCTACGCGATTGGCCGTGGCTAGAGTGCCTGAATCTCTTTAGGTAAGAGTATCCTTTGTTGAAACAATTTTTCTTTTCCTGTCAACGTTTCTTTGACGTATTATTATTTTAACGTGGTACTAAAAAAAAGAAATATATAAAAAATCTATTGTCAATGTCAAAAATATAGATTGTCAATTTCGTTTGCCACCGATCAACTTGGAGACCACACCGCGTGGAAGAAACCATACACTAGACAGTACAGTACAAAGACAAGGAAAAAGAAACATACGTATATAAGGTTGAGAACCATCGTACAGGGATTTACTACGTCACTTGCTCAGATGACTGCTTGCGATTGCCGTGTAATACAAGCGGCCTTGCCTCGTAAAGTTACTCTTTTACTGACACACACACACAAACGCACGATATCTTTTTCTCTATATACCACAACGATGACGTCCCGATGACACGGTGACGTAGTCTCAACTCGCGCCCACGGAATAGTACACACATAGCGACTTTATACTTGACTGCCGAAATTTAATGGTCTATAAAAATGAGAGACTCTCACAGGCCCATGGGGCTGCTGTTCATGCCTTTTTTTTACTCAATGACACGGTCTGCTTCGATCGATTTGGGTGAAGGTACTAGTACTCCATCAAGTGATAGAGAAATGTTTACAAATTTTCGCATTATGAGAAAATTTTTTTTGAGGTAACGACATTTTTTCTTTTGACAATTTTTTCCTTCTAACAACCGTAGCGTCGTATGACTCAAACTTTTCCCGATCAGAAATTCTAAGCTAAAAGTTATCGTCAATAGAGAAGGTTGTTTTTCCCTTGACTTTTTTTTTCCTCCGCCCGATGACCCCTACTGTTGCGATACACATGTCCACAGGCTCGCCTGATGCTAATCCCATCTTCCTTTTACTCCTCATTGAGCATCAACACCCATGCAATTCTAGCGCGTACGTAGGTCCTCGCTTGAAAGAGCCAATAAACAACACGAGAAAGAAACGAGATGGAGGCACAGGCCGAAGGTACAAAAAAAGAGAGTAATGGGATCAGGAACGAGCCCTAATGGACGCTTTTGCAATAAGACTCGCGAGCAATAGATTTGCTTTATTTTTCTGCAAACTCAGGAGAGGAGGCGTTTTAACTTCTGACGAGTAAACTACTCGAGCTTGATTTCATTTTTGTAGCAAAATGGATACACTTGGTCGTGAAATGAATGGTTGGACGATAAAATTATTCCCACGGTTGTCTCGCGGTTTGTGAAATTAATAAAATCATGCTCCTACAACAATTAAGAGAACAAATTTACAACTTTTTCTCAGCAAACTGCGCGAGGGAGTATTTGCAACGCCATCACGATGTGTAATACGAGGTAATAAGCCTGAGCAAATAAGAGAAGAAAAACGATACGTATTTATTTGATAAAAAACCAATAGTAACAGCAACAAAAACAACATCGCAATAAATCAACTATCCTAATAACACTAACAATGATTGGTATCTTCAAACTTTTTACATCAGAAAATTTGATCCATTCCCATTAGCGCAGAGTGCTCGTAAAATCAAAAATATTTCATACAAAATTAATATCACAATACACGTTGGCATTTCCGTGATATAAAAGCGCCCTCCCTGCCCCTGCGATCGAGAAATAAGTCTCGACGAAACTGCTCTCCCGAGGGACACCCTCGACCTACTTCGAGCAGCTCAAATAATATCTCACTCGTCCATTAAAATTGTACGCAAGAAATGATCCTTCGTTTGTCCAACCGATGACCATGCCCTTAAATTATACACGCGACCTTGCGCACACATGTACGAGAGTAAAAAAAAAATACACAGCTTCGCATGCATAAGTGAATCGAAAAAAAATAACAGCGCGCATCGCGATTCGGGCATAAATGGAAACAAAAAAAAAAAAAAAGAACGAATGAAAGGGAGTGGGAGCTGGCACACGAGGGGTGGGTACACACAGCAAAAGAGAAAGAAGGCAAGAGGGTAATATATGATAATGCCCCGGGGGTAGCAGAGAGCGGACAAAAAGGAGGGGGTAGCTGCCTGGCTGTAAATATCGCTCGCACGTCAGGGGTTGGGCGTGGTGGCCTCTCTCTTTCTGCGCCAGCACGGCTACGGTGCTCCCCACCGCTCCTCCTCCTTCTCTCGCAGCAGTCAATACTCCGGGGGCCCCTCTCTCGCGCACGCCAACCAGCCAGCCAGCC
Organism: Copidosoma floridanum; assembly: GCF_036245765.1. Lineage (NCBI taxonomy): Eukaryota > Metazoa > Arthropoda > Insecta > Hymenoptera > Encyrtidae > Copidosoma > Copidosoma floridanum. Next base: position 26,214,411 of record NW_028321890.1, on the reverse strand, counting down.
AGCCAGCCAGCAGTGGCGTCGCGACGACGGAATTCGTCCCGTCTCTTTTGCTCTCGCGCGTTTACGTGGGCGACAGTGTGTGTACGTGTGCACGCCTGTAACTCCGTGTCGTCGGTGTGGAATGAAAGGGGCGCGACTCGGATGCTCCGAGAAAAATGTGGTGAGTAAGAGCTTATCAAGTTCCGGCGGCCAAAGCGATAGGAGGAGGGATGTAAAAAAACTCTGGCAGCGCGCGAGACTGACTACTATTTTTTGAGTGTCCTCCCTAGGCGAGATTAAAGAAACGGAGGGTGAGCAGTACGTGCCTGGCGTATGAGCAAACATTGAGTTATCTTTGACGCTGCGCCGGCGGAGATGGGAGCCGAGCTGTGGACGGAGGAAGCTTTTATGGCCCCGTTAGAAATAGTTTTGAGTTAATTTGGTAAGCTCGGCCCACAGGCTCGTCACGGACAATCATGGCCACAGCTCAGAAATATATGTATATACGGATCGTCCGACAAACAACGCAGTACAAAGTTGAAAAAAAAAAAAAAAAAAAAAAAGAAAATCCGTATTTACCGTCGAATTTCGTCGTGCAATTACCGAACTGTACATTGTACATCAGCTGCGTCCATATAAACCACAATAATTCAGGCGCAAAAGCCGAGTTTAAAAATGCACCTCGGCATTATCTTTTCTCGCTCGGCAGTGAGTTACGGACTCGAGAGGAAGGTATAGTTGCGAGGCGGGGAAGAGGAAAAAAAAGCCTCCCTCTAATAATAACGCTCTTACAGCTTTATTTTACAGCGCACGGGGCCCATCGAGCGATCGGCAAGTGGCTCGCTTTATGGCCGTCTTTATGACAATCGCTCGAAAGAGAGACCCTCGCTGCTTCGGGTACCTCGAGCGGGCACAAATGTATGCGTGTATGGGGCAATGAAAAAAATCTCTGGCTCAGCTCCTTCCCGTCTTACGCGCACACGTATCACGCAGCCCAACGCAACGTGTAATTACCATCCTCGACCTCTTCCGGAGTCTTTTCTCACCGTCGCAATTACGCTCTCTATGTGTATTACACTAGAATGACCCTTTTTCGCGTCTAGGTGCACGTACATGTAGAACAGTGTACGTATACATGTATAAGGATAGGTACGTGGTTGGGAATATTTTTGCGAAAAACGTACGCAGGAAATATCGCTCGCGCAGACGCCGCATGCAAATCGTCGTTCCCTCCTTGCGGGGCACCCAGAGGAGATAAGCCACCATGCCTCTTCCCTTTCCCGAGAGAGATTTCACGCCGGCGGCTTCCTCTGCGCACCCACCCCTTTTTTTCCCTCCATCCGTGAATCTCCGATGCAATTTCGCCAGATAAGCGAGAGAAGTCGTTTTCAGGGGCCTCCGTGCGCTCGTGTGTACACGTACAAGGTAACGCCTACGCGGGAGAAAGAAGCGCCGCTGCTTTTCCCGAGCGACGGCCGACGATCATTTTCGGTCCCCTTCTCTTTTTCCCTCCCGTTTCATTTTCGGCGCCCGTTACTCGCTTGTTTATCGGTCACTGCCGTGGGCACTTAAATTCAAATCGCCCCAATGTTTTCGTCCTGCGTTACACGAGCCTATGGATTCCAGAACTCGTTTCTCTTCTCTCTTGCGCGGACGACTTGTATACTTGTGATTATCGGGCATCGCTTGGAGGTTGTAAAAATTTTGTTTTTTTTTCTTTTTATTTCCCAATACGTAAGGACCGAGGGTAAAAATTTTACTAGTGCATCGATCATTGCATCATATCACGGCTCTCTTAACGCGCAGAGTTGGTCGTAGGTGTAAAATTATCGCCACTGCAGTTCTGCTCGTGAGTTGTAAATGTTTTTTTTTCTTTTTCTACCTCACTGGGCAGCTTGTAAATATTAATTCAAGGGGAGCTCATAAAAGTTCAACACCTCGTAAATTCGTGCCACGCATGTACGTGGTGACCTAAAAAAGTTCATCGGAAAAGTAAAAACTAGTTAGCACACGAGTTTTTGAAAAACAGAAAATCGAAAATTTAACAATCGCGATGAATGGTTAGCCAGCTCGAGGAAACAGCTGTAAAAATATTCCTTGTAAGCAGCTGGACGGATGATAGTAACAGCTTTGGTTGGCTTACACCCGAATCGATGCACATCGGGAGTGCCGGGAGATAGTGAGAGGCAAGAGAAAGAGTAGACATACCGTATACATGTACAGAAGACCGTATAAACGAAGACAGCGAGGAGGCAACGAAGAAGAAGAAGAAGCAGCAGAAGGAGGAGTCAAGTTGTTTATTTGATGGTGCCGTAAAAGGCCTCTTTATGTTTATCTGCCATTTAAAACGCTCGCATAAAATCGCCGAGCGCCGCATATGTATGTGTGTGTGTTGGTGGTACATTTGTATACGCTCATGTGTGCATGTATGGCCACACATATACGTGCCATCAAGCTGGCATAAATCACACCACGAGACGCCAATTGGCGTACTTTCGTTTAGTCTTACGTTAGATCGCGCGATTGGCATTTCAAAGACGAGATTGACCGGTTAGCCGATCGGCGCGCGTTAATTGAATCGCTGATTACCTGCGGGCAGCAATGACGCCGATTTCGAATTCTCCTTTCGATGCAACTATATTTGAAGCTAAAAATAAAACTTGACAATCGTAGAAGGCTCTAGTGCTGCAACGAGGCAAACCAACGATCCAACACGAGTCCAATAGAGTCAATAAAAAAAAGGTGGACCTTTCAGTTTCCACCTCCGCTGCCATAAAAAAAGGCAGCGCACCCTCGAGAAAAAAAGACGGAAAATCTCGAGAAAAGGCTTCCCTCGGCGCCGAAACCCAAACGCGGCAAGGCAGGTACTGGTAATAAAAAACAAGCGAGCCGAGCGAAGGGTTGTCGTTGCATCGACCTTGGACTCGTAAAAAAGAAAGACAGGCCCGGTGCATCATCCGCGCAGCTCCATCGTTGCAAACCGCACAGTTTGAGGAAACGAACGAAGGCCAGATGCGCAGTCTTTTCTCTAAGGGCGAAGGAGGGAGGAGAAAAAAATAAAAGGGTTGCTTTGTGCGCAAAGAGCGTTTTACGATCGCCGTGGCCTCCCAAGGTCGCACACGTAGACTCGCCACCCTTCCATCCCGGAAGAGCACACGAGCCGAGGGTCCCACAGGGTTAACAGCCCGGTTGTTTTGTTTTTACGCCAACGGCGCGGTCGCTAGTGTCTTCGCAGGTATAGGTGTCTTTTTTTTTTTTCTTTTTTTTTACGAGAGGGACCGCACGGGGCCAAGAGCCGCGTAAGCGCGGGAGTATGCCGCGACGACCTTGGCTCGGCTTTACGTGACTCCTTCGAGAGCGCAGTCGTTGACTTTATACGGCTGTACGGCTATTTTACTACTCGTAAAGGGGTTGCGTCGTAATCAACCCCCTGCTCTCTCTCTCTCTCTCTCTCGTCACCGGCTCTTTTTGTATGGCTCGTTTCGGGGCCCCCGTGCAGTTTCCACCACCCGGAGACCTTGGATTCGGTAATGGGCACCAGAGCCGGGGACAAGAGAGATACAGACTCCTGAGCTATCGTCACTCTAGCGCCGAAGTTTGTCTATGAAACATCCACGCGGAAAATCGACTCTGCAGTCGGGCTTCGATGGTTCAAAGTTAGATTGGACCCTCTTGGATTTTTGTACTGGCGGAGACTCGTCGTTTGGTGCTTCTCAGTGTGGGTTCAGTGTGAGTTCGTCGGGATCTTGTGGAGTTTGTGGTAGAAACGCGTAGCGATTGGATGTGGAAAGGACTTTCATCATTCGATGATCGTCATTTCTTACGATTGTTGTGGAAGTTAAATTGAAAAATGTAAAATTGCAGTTCGCCAAACGTTAAGAGAACTCAGATAAAGTGACACTATCACGGTACTGGAAATCTTTAACTCTAATGAAAGTGGTCGATTGCAATGTAAATGTGGTAAGGCAAACAAAGCGTCGTAAAAGAGCAATTCTGCTGTAAATTACCAATTTTTTCGTTATACAACTATCATTTTTTTTTAATCGGAAAAAAACATACATAATAATAAATTAACAAAAATCCCCCATCATTGGTACAATTTTTTCTCCAATTATAAATCGATGGATAAAAAAAAAGAAAAAAGCAAGTATCAAAATTTACGCGTCCGCCGGTACAAAACCGTACTTCAAAGCAGCAAGAGACTAATTCCCCGTGACGCGTAAATTCGACTCGGCTACAATGACTCTTACTGTTCAAAGGAAACACTTGTATCCACCGCGCGCAACATAGTACGTGCACACACACTTACTAATTACCACGGCCCTTAAACGAGCCACACCAGCCACGTCGCTCTGTGATATTTTCAATCCCCATCCCAAGCTGGACGCACAGAGCAACACTGTAAACAGAGCCCTTTCTGCGGTCGGGACCATTTGCGCGCTCTCGAGTTTCTTCGCGCACGGCTTTAACTGGGCACTTCCCCCCTTCGTTTTTCGCTCTCTCTCCTTCTACAAAGGGATTGTACAAACAGGCATGCACGAAATCGGCCCTTTTGCCCGTCGGAATGGTCGACTCTTTCGGCTCTGCACCGCTTCGTAATTACATCGCGTATTTAATTAGTCTTACCAACCAGAATCTTTTTGGAGCGAGGATGGCGGATGATTTTCGTTTCCTTCCTTGGTAAACATACATATATTCTTAATTAGCTCTTTATTCCACTTTATGGGGATAATTTAAAATTAAAAATACGAATGAAGGTGCTTGTCGCGATAAATTCATTTTCGCTTTTGGAGTGAAATGGCTGTTAAATTCAAAACAATTGTACTTCGAAATGAAGTCAGGTAGCACTTATTATTGACTCTGGTTTGCATTTCTAATTATTTAATCGGTTCCCGTACGTATTCACCCAAGTCAAAAATATTGAACGAAATCAATAAATATGAACAAGCGCGAGGATCCATATTCACCGGCACGTATACGTTCACACGCCGAGTACTTTGAGTCCAGTCAAAGTGGATCTGCCATCATAGAGGCCTAGTGTCACTCGAGTGGCCGTATAATTCCGTCGGAAGAAAATTAAGCTCGTAAAAATGAGATATACGATGGCGCAATCGCCCTGCACAATTTGCATTTTCATAGCTCGGCCTGGAGCGTCTTTTTTCTCTTTCTTTTTTTCTTTTCTTTCTCTCTTGGCGAACTAGCGCGTATTAATCAACTGGGCTGCCCAAAAAATATTTATTTACGTAAAGAAAATTGATACACTTTACTTGATCACTGGATGTTCATTGATTATACTTCAGATTGAATGTATGTTTTTGTGGAATTTTTTTATATGAATTTTTGCAGTTTGCTAGAAGGTATTTCAAAAAATTGATGAAATGAACTATTAAATTGATACGTGCAGGAATAACTATAAGGTTTGATAAGAATATCACAGCTCAAATGCTTGTACGGAAGACTGATTACTTAAATATTATAAATGTAAATGTGATGCAAGTCTCCTGGAGTAGCTAATTGTAAAATGCTTTTTAAAACATCTTTTTTATAAATTACCAACTAGGAGAAAAAAAAAAGAAGGTTTCTTTCGATTAAAAAATAAAAACACAACTTGCTTATTACTTTATCGTCGCGATCAAGTAATTTATTTAATTCTTCAATCAATGCTATGTCTGAGTGATCATCCAACGTAGGTGAAAAAAAGTAAGATTAAACTTAAGCCAAGACGAAAAGAAACTCTCCTTGTATAGGAGTGCGAGCGCCTTTATTTTCATTTTCCTGCAAACGCTCGCACGGCCATTCAACGGCAGCGACAACTGCCCCGGAGAAGAGCAAAAAGCAACGAGGGAGACTGTACAAGAACGCATGAGCCAATGTCGGAGTTTCTATACTTACAGAAGAGAGAAGTAAAAAAGGAAGAAAGGGAGCCCAAAGAAAAGGGTCCACCGTCGTTGGGGCAATATTCATTAACTCGGGCCGGGAATGGCGAGGCGAGCGTAACTTGCGCGCCATACGGGAGAAAGAGAGCCCGCTGCAGACACGCACAACTCGTCGGACGCCATGGTTCTGTACTGCCAGCGAAGGGCGGCGCGCACTATATGCTCGTCTCTCTCTTTCGGACCAGCGACCGCGTTCCTACGCTCTTTCTCTTCTTACTCTCTATACACGGCCATTTTTACCTCGACCACCGAGGCCTTCGCTGCGGTTACATACACAACACTTGGGCTCTAATCCGGATTCGACGCTGGCTCTTTCGTTCCTCCTTGTGCAGCTAACACGAAGGTCGAGAGGAGTGGAAGAAGCTCCGGAGAGAAAGAGGCGCAGCTGATTCACTCGCGGCGATCTGGCTTGATATCTTTTTTTTTTCTTTTTGTCCGTCGCTTCGAGGAATGGATGGCATGTTAATGTCACCGGACAATTGGAGGGACTCTCCTTTCGGGGAATGAGACGCTCGGTCGAGGTGGGGATATTGGAAATGCTGATGCGTGATGGGGCTCGATTCACCATACGGCTCGAGTATCGATTGGATTATTACGGATTTTTGGAATCTATGGGTGACTGAAGTATGTTTCCATGTGATGATGGGTAGGATGGATCTTCCGAGAATAACGTTGGGATTAATGAGAAATTGGCGATTTGAGATCGAAGTAATTTATGCTCGATTATAATCGGATGAACGCAAATTTTATGGACTATCGATTACATGGATGTAATCGAGCGATGAGTAGTAATAATTAAATTGTAAAGTCATCGACTTTGAAATGTTTGTTTCAATTAATTATTTGTGGTGCCACTTAAAATGAAGCTCCGCGTTGGATTTTTGTACAAGTTCAAGTTCAAGTTTAATTTTTTTTTTTCGTGTTGAAAAAAATTTTAAAACATTTCAAGAGTTTAAAATACACATATTCTGTATTAGACACAACCAAGCAGTGAACGACAGTCGGACCAGTGGAATAATCGTGTTACGTGGCATTTTTATGGACTGGAGAAGAAAGTAGGAAAAAAAAAAAAAAAAAAAAAAATGTCAATGAATTTTATAGCAGCCTTTCAGCCTTCAGCATGGCATTGACATAATTTTACGACTGACTTTATTTCAGGTTTCCCTCCGCATGTATCGTGCGTACACAAACTGTTTTTTTTTTCCAACACATTTTTACTCTTTTCTGGATTCCGAGCAACATTTAAGTATACCATTATTCCTTTATTTTCGATCGAGATAAGCCACTATTATCTACAAAAGAAACTGCAGGCACCCTTATACGGTAGCCTCCTTCTTTTCCGGCAAAAAACTCTGAAATGAAAAATCCTTCCGTACCGAAGCCATCAGTATTCCCGGAACCTCTCTCCGCAAGCAACAAGCGCACGTACATGCCTCCCGGTGGCAACCATGAAAAACCAAGAAAATAGAGCCACTTTTCCCGACGTTTCATGGATTTTCATCATGAGGCCTCTCTCTCCAATGATTACTATAATTAAACCCTCGCTCAGGTCTGTGCTTCCGCAGCACATCTTAATCTTCCAAAAGGAGATAAATACGTACACAGTGCAAACACTTATCCATTATTAGCCGATCTTACCATTTGCTACGAGCCATTACCGCAGCGGCGTATGCATCTCCTTGTTCCCTGTTTCTCTCGAGCGCGACGCTGTACCATACACTGTCATTTACATGTACAACCCAACGCGGATCGAGAGAGCGCCCATCCGTTGGGGGGATTCATCTCGTGCATGCACGGTTGAACGACTTCGAGACTGAAGTGGCCTCTCGTTACGACCGAGTAGATCTTCGTGTTTTCATCTCGATTGCACTGTCTTGCGCCGTCATAAATACACTCTCGTATTGTACCTACATTTGAAATTTCACAGTCGACCGAGCAGCAGCCCATTCTCGAGCGATAAAAATCTGCCGTACGACCAATGAGGTTTAAAAACCAATGGCGAACGAAAGGAGCCGCGTTGGGAGCGGTGAAAGTGTAAATCCAATTTTTCCAAGCCAACCCGGGGCCTTATAAATAATCGAGGATTTTCCCATCGAGGCTCTCGCTGTATGGAGAAACGAAAGCGGCGCTTTGCACTTGGAAAAAAAATGCAATGAAATAAAATATAGCACCAGCCGATGCATCGATCGAAAAGGGACAATGGCGTCCATATGCGTCGATGCACGAGACTCGCATTGTAAGAGACCCCGTTTCGTGCAGCTATACAGGCACGTGTACCGCATACCTATACGTTCATTAGGACAAAGCGCCAGATATCGAGAGCGTGTATACATTATACGTATTCCCCCTCTTCTCTGCACGCGGAAATCCGCGTGGATGTATATACGCGCAACACTGGTACATCGTAAATAACGCCACGCGAGTGCAATTAGCGCGAGGCAGAGGGCTAGACTGGGCTGTGCGGTGTCAGTCGCACGCGCGTTTTCACCCTCGTGGCGCAGTAAACAGCTTCCATCGGGGCTAGCCGTGCAGCCGTTATACGAGGATTACGAGTACGTGGGACGTGGAGGAGGAGGAGCCCGACGCGCGAGACGAAATATCAAGGCGCGATAAACATGTCAAGACGGATGCATTGAAAGACGGAGAAGAGGCTGAATCTCTTTCTCCTCGTTTTGGTCCACTTCCGCGCGCATGTACGGAGCAACAGGAGAAATGTGTGGGATTTATCAAGCGGCCGCATAACTTTATGGCAAAGCGGCCGGACGGGTCTGAAAGCGCGCACTTAACTGCGCTCTTGCGTGTTTCGTTTAATGAGAGCGACACTAGGATCGAGTTATTCATAGAACTTTATCCCCTCCCCTACCCCCCTGTACGCACGGGTTTTTCTACCTTTTTTTCTTAAGTGGACTCTTGTTTGGGTTATAACGGGTGTCCAGGAGTCCAAGTCGTCTGTCAATGCACTCTTGGCAGAGCTGACTATGACGCTTCAGGGTTTACATAAATTTTCATACGTAGGCTTTTCTGGGCGACTGAATTGCACGAGACATATTTATCGTGCTATCAATGTCTCGGTCCTGCACTAATTGAACAATTGTTATTATCGGTAGTAAGACGCAAACGTCCCTATGAACACGGAGGCAAATTCAATGCATTATTTCTTGCACATGACTGACCGAGGGGCTGCCGACGTGATTTAAGGATTTAAGATTTAGCAGTGATTTAACCGTGATTTAAATCTTAAATCACAAAAAAAAAATTATTTTTCTGCTCAAATAATAGCGAGTTACAGTGTTTTACAGTAACATAGTATCAGTTTTTGATAATATTGAGCGATACAACACAAAGTACTCTTATTTTCTAAGATGTTAAAAGAGTTAGCAATCAACGTGGATGTTAGACACATGATAGCTTATACATTAATCCTCAGGTTGAAAATTATGACGATCTGTTGTGCTGAGGTAATAACTGTTTTAATTCTCTGATCTCAGGTAATTATTAACACTATTTGATGAGTTTCAGCTAGTACTAGCAAAATTCAGTCGGTGTACATTATTATTACTCCCACAGTTTAGGACACTTTGCTTTAATAAGCCAGCTGTTTTGACTAAATTGTTATGATTGTAAGAAACAAAATAATTATTCAATTTCCTATTGAATAGTAAAAATTGTATTAAAAAACGTAATAAAAATTACTACTAATTTGTAATACGTAGATTACAAATTAATTTTTGATTTAAAATTATACAACTAAAGCATAATGCTATTTATAAGTATTGAATTAAAAAAACTGATAAATTACAACTTATCTTTTATATTATACAATTTAAGCAGTATAATTAATGCATACTAAGTACGACGAAAAGAAAAGGAAACTGCCAGCGACGTGTACCTCAAATCCAACATTTGTTGGGAGACGGCATAGCACGGAAAACAGTGTTTGGATAAGACTGTCGTTAGCGAGCTGAAAACGAGCCGTCGTATGGGCCATTCGAGAAAGCGGAGGAAGGAAAAAAGTGAGTTTTTTTTTCCTTCTTCTTAAAAGTACATTGGTAATACGGAGTGTAATATATACTCTCGAGAGTTTGCGTTCGGCTTACGTATTCAGCGCAAGGATACCTTACAGCGGCTCTTAAGAACACGAAAATATTAAGATTGGGAGTACACGGTGGCACGGGAGAGTCTCTCGGCACAGGCGCAGTACGCAAAGGGGGGAAAAAAAGACAAGAGAGAGAGAGAGAGAGAGAGAGAGAGTAAAAACACGAGTAAAAAGTCGAGATAAAAGTACAAGTTCGGTCGATGCGACAGCGGCGGTGGCACACAGACGGAGAGGGAAGGAGAAACTGCTCCCTTAAACCCCGTAAATTACGAAACTAACGACCCCAATGGCCGGGGTAGAGCGACAATTTCGAACTGGGAGCAGCGACGGCGAAATCGCGCGAGCCGGCTCTCCTCGGTCTCCTCGGAAACTCGCAGAAAGAGAGAGGAAGGCCAAAAAAGGGATGGGTATGAGAGAGAGAGAGAGGATATTCAATGGCGGATCCTCGCTCTAGCGAGGCCGCTACGAGAGGGAGAGAGGGGCTTGAAAAGTGTTATGGGAGTGAGGAGGAGGAGGACGAAAACAAAAGAAAGAGGAGGACGAGAAGTCGCGCGGAGCTGGCACCGCCAGGGTATAACAATAAATAAAATAAGGAAGTTGAGACTGGGTAATAATGTTCGGTGAAAACGTTTCAGATAACTATACATTTGCAGTTCTCGGGACGTGGAAGGTTCTTATTTTTCTCTTTCTTTCATTTTACATCCTACTTTTTATTGTTTTTTTTTTTTTTGTACCCGTTTGTTTGTACACAGAAAATCAATACCCCGGGAATTCATAAAATACATTTTTAATTGAATCAGGTACGCTGGCTAGGGGTAATTTTCGTGAATAACTAACGTGTTGTTTTCGAGCGCAAAAGGGCAACGTGTTCATAACTTTATAAGAGAAAAATAGAAAGGTCATGGCGATAATAATCTCGAGCTGTAATTTAACACATAAAAATCCAACTATGGGAAGAAGCCGTGCCATGAATAATAATAATCAGCTGATTGATGCGTTAAAAAATGAACGGGACACTTTTGTACAATTTTAGTCGTATTTACAGAGCTTATCTCAAATTCCAATTTTAAGTGGACTTGAAAGTATTTTTAACTGTTAAGAAACTTTGGAAGATTTGGAAAGCTTTGTATGAGATTAGTGTTATATGTATGTGTGTCATAGAGTAAATTTGACTCTTACATGGAAAGTGAACAGGAAAAGCCCACATCTAGGTTACAATGTTACTAAAATAGGAGGTGTACTTATTTAGTATAAAAATTCTTTTTATCTTTTCCACAAAAAAACTAGCGTTAAACTAAATACGGTTTTTAAACGTAATACAAGAGTAAGAGAAAAAGACAAAGATTGATATTTTTATTCATTAATAATCAGTATCACTTTTAATCAAGTCCATGAACATGGATTGGAATATGGACAATTACTTTTTCAACTCTTAACAAATGAGATTTTTGTAAATGGAAAGTTAAAAAAAGACATTGTCACAAAATTGAATAATAAATAATTATTGATGACTCAAGTGCCAACAAATATAATAATTTTTATTCCAAATCTCGATTCTTTAGCAACAGATCATTCGTTAACATTCAAGTAATCAATCATTTCTATATTATAGTGCACTTAATTGAGCAAGTTTAAATATTTTGATGACCACCTTGATAAAAACGTATTATTTGGTATTTGTTCAGTATTTTTAGTATTTTTATATTCATATGGATGGTTAATTAACAGAAATTTACATGATGCCGCATGCTATTTGAAAGTCGGTGTTAGAGAAAAAAAAATGAAACTGTGCAGAAAAAAAAGACAGCTCGAAACAAGAGGAAAAACTACATTATTACAAAAGTTCGTGGGTAATACACACGCAACTGACAGTATATATAGAAATGAAAAGGAGGAACGGAGGTAGGGAAGATGCCCGTGTTAATATTGGCGAGTGAGCTCTTGGCATGCGTATTATATATCCGTAAGCGTATCCCGTGTACAGTCAAGGCAACGGAGAGAGAGAAGGAAAGGGAAAGAGGGGCGGTGCCTCCTTCACCTCTTATACCGTCGATGCTGCTGCTCTGGAGCATTGCAGGCTCGGGTGAGATTAAACAAAGGAACGAACTTGGAAGAGAAGGGGAGGAAGAGGAGGGCTGCTCCTCTTTTCTCTCTATAGACTGAATGGGGATAGGGCCGTCTCTGGGCACAAAGTGTTTCTTCTTTGATCTTATTTTGCGTTGAATTTTTACTTTTTTTTGTCTGCATAGCGCAAGATCAAAATTTCATTTGGTTCGTGGAGTGTAGCTGAACCTGCATTAATTTTGCACTGTCTACGTGAATATGATTATTACCTGTTATACTCAACAATCTTCTTGCTGCTTGAAAAAATTGTTTCTTTGAATTTAAAATTAAAATTTCTTCAACCAATCAGACAACTAAATAAGTATTTGTATGCGAGCTTCTGATGAAATTTTTAAACTTTAATAAATATTTTAAAAGTCAGTGGGGGTTCGGATAAAACGAATTTCACGCAGCGAGTGCTAGCTTCAATATTAACGGGGAAAAAGGACCCTCTTGAGCAACATATTTTAATGAAGTTCAAAAATTCTCCAGGGTAAAGGATGAAGTAGGAAGGAGACGCAAACAAAAACCTTAGAGTTTTGTATTACATAGATAAAAATACAAATCGACTATCTATATTTTCTTATTTTTATCTCCTACTTTTTTTAAACAGGTCCAAAAGATGATGATATTAATAGTTTTTTTTTTCTTAAAAAAAATTATGAAAGCGTTATTTTTATAAAAATATATACATACTTATATAATACTTGAAAAATTTATTGACTAGATATTTAAAGTCATAAACTATTTTTTCCAATAATCACAGTAAATTCAATATTTATTTTCACCTACAAGTAATAACAAGCTACTTGCACGATTTTTTTTTAGATGTACTTATTTAAATGAAATTTAAAAAACATTATCCTCGTGATGTGAAATAAATACTAAAAACGTATTTCCCCAGCCCAAGTCGTTCTATCAACATCTACTTTTATTGATCGAAAAAGAAAAATAGAGAAAGAGAACCCGAAGAAAGAGAAAAAGCGGTATGGTCCCCAGACGCGTAAAATTAAACAAAAAGTGCACGGAAGCTGGTCGCGTGCACGATCGAGCTCTCAGGCAAGCTGCACACGTGCCCCCAAGAAGATGAAGAAAAAAAAAAGAAGAAAAAGTCAGAGCGCGTTGGCGTTTCTGCTCTGCCATTCCTTTCGGCGTGCAGGGCTTAAATAACAACAACGTGGGGATAAGAAGAAAAACCCTTTTCCCCGCTCCCGATGCAATTCTCCCTTCTCTCTCGGCGCACGCTTGCCTTTTCCTTGTACTCCAATACCACCCCAGATTCTCTCTTTTTCCATTTTGCTGGCTCTCATTTTTTTTTTCCTTGCTTCTATGTATTTCGCGCAACCTATACACCCCAAGAGTCAGAGGTGCGACAGAGGGGGCGAGATGGCTAACTTCGTTCCTGCATATAGAGCGAGGGTGAAATAAGCCGGCGCGCTGTGCAGCGAAAGCGTTTTCTCTACCTTATGGCTTGCAACGAACGCCTAGTGCTTTTTTCCTCTCCTCCTCGCCACCCCCCTTTCTGTTGGCTGCTTTCTTCCTGCCACGCTTTTTTCTTCCCCCTTTAAATTTCCCATTCCGTCCCGTGCGCGGAAGTTACAAGCTCAATAAGCTACAAAGATGCTATTGTACTGCGCCTGCGAGATGTAAAGAGGAAACTGACGGAGGGGCTGGCTTTTTCGTGTGCTATTAATTTCAATAATGATTTTGGAAAGTTGATGAAAAAAAATTATTTAAAAAAAAACTTCTAGTCAATTATGTTCGCCAGAAGGGCTCTTTCAATTTTGAATCCTTAGAAGGTAAGCGAAAAAATAGTAGAAAATGTGCTCTACCCCTTTTAAAGTCGAGGTACGCTATCTGTACTGTTGGTTTGATATCCGTATATAAAACGTTATCGCAAAAATTTCAGTCGACAAACGAGCAAAATGTGCCAAAAAAAAAAAATCACCCGGGCAACTTCCAACTTTTCAGCAACTCATTTTTTCCTTTTCTCCAGCTCTCTAAGCTTCGCTCTAACGGAAAATTTTCTCACAAAACTTTTTTCCCCAGCCTCCCGTTTTTCCTGATACCCTCTCGATTCAACAAAATCATCCGTAAGGATTTCGCGTGAGGGAACCAGAAGTTGACGACCTCTGATGCGAAGAGCGGAATATAGCAAGAGGAAAAAAAAAAACACTTTGGCAGCTGTCACGAATGTGAACGTCTTTGGGATATTTTCTATAGGCGGCAAATGTTTATCTGCGAGACACCAGACGTTTCTCCTTGGGAAATGAGTTTCTCGCGTGCCTCATCGTCGAACACTATAGACTGTGTTAGAGTAACAATAGCCTATACAGTGTGCATCATTCTTATGCAGCCGAGGCGTCAAGAGTATGCATGGACCTTGGTTTACCGAATACGATGCGGTATATTACATGTTTGTTGTCAGAGTCTATTCAGTTCAAAGTCCAGTTGAGTTGAGGCTTACATGTTTCCCCCTTACTTTACGTCCGTATGTTTAAACGTATGTTTAAATATAAACGTGTTGAAAAAATAATCATCTTTTAGGTGACAAAAGTGCGGTTCTCACGAAAAAGTGTTTGATTAGTTGTGTGGATTAATGTAAAACTGATAAGTGCTTAACATTAACAAAATATTCAACTGATGAAGTGGAGGACTGTGTTGAAAAATCTTTAATTTCCATTAGACAATAATTAAAATGACTGCAATACCTTGTTATCACCCTACGCAGGTAACTACTTTCACATTCCACAACCACATGCTCTAATCGTGATATCTAAACCACACATATCCAATCCAAATCGAATCTACAGGAGAATCGCATGAAAAAAAGTCAGAGTCTCAATTTACGAGGATAGCGAGCGACTCTGCGGACTTTAACGGAGCAGAGAAGCGATAAAAGTCCACTCAATAGCTGCTGAGTAAAAAAGAGAGTGGGGAGTGCTCTGGAGGAAGCCCAGGAAGCCGGCTCGTTAATTTACGTTCGACATTGATGTCTCGGCACTGGTGCGCGACATTTTCCTCCCCGCTGCGACCATAATAAACAACCATCGACAAACAAGACCGTCGTTTGACATGCATCAGCAATGCCTGTAGGTGCTGATGTCGCTATAGACCCAATGGGATTCTCTTTTGGTTTCGCGATCGGAAAACAGCAGAGACGCTGGAAGCAACCTCACGAGGTGTTTACCACCGTAAAGTGAATTGACGCGATTCACGATTAAAAACACGCTATCGAGAGATCGTCAAGGAGAAGAAAATATGCAGGATGAGCTTTTATATTGCCAGATGGGTTTGCTTCATTTAATATCCAACGTCAATCATTACTTGGACACGTAAAAACTAGATCCACAAATTCATTACTGATTAAATTATGCCAAGTACCACGTGTGCATGCATTACATACGACTTCCTCCTAGTTTAGTATCTGAAAGATTTTTTTTTCTTTTCTTTTCAGAACATACTTGTGTCTCTCATTAAACGTGAACACGATGAATCACAAGATATTGCTTCAAAGTAAGTTTAGTAGTAAAAAAAAAAAAAAAAACATTCCAATAACGCTGAATTACATATGCAAAAAAAAATTAGTCACCAAATTTCATCTTGCGAATATTCGACGACTCGCCTCTAATGAATGCAACAGAGCATAATAATAAAGTCGATGGTCCGTTAACTTGGACGTGACTATTTTGAGCGAAAGACGCTGGCCAACTGCAAAACTCGAGTCTAGCCAGTGTCGGTCAGTCAAACGGTCGAGTAGAGAGCAAAGAGCCGTTTTCGATGGACTGGCCAAAGAGACGGTACACGTATGGCGTACACCATGCGAAATACGTTAAGACGATCAACGGCGACGAGTGTAACAGTGCAATAAGAAACGTGAGGATGAAAGAAGACCCAGAGAAAGAGACAGAAGGACTAAAAGACCTGTTATGAGCGAGGCCTCAAATCTACCCACAATACAGCCTGATACGTGTGATACATGTGCACCCCGAAGCGTCAGTCCACATAACAGCACTCCTTATTACGCGAAACGAATGTCTGCTGGGCCGTCCGTAATGGAAGCAATTGCTCGCCTCTGTCACGTATTAATAATTCTCGGTCACAGGGGCACACGATGCGCTCGTTCAAGTCCCCCTAAAATACCTTACGAGCAGTTCGATGTCAAAGGAGGAGGAGGTAAAGAAAAAGACAACAAAAAAAAAAAAAAAAAAAAAAAAAAAAAAAAAAAAAAAAAGAAGAACAAGAGGCGTCGCTTTGGTCGTTCATTAGCGTTTTCTCTTTCGCTTGACAGTGACAGATGCGCAAGTGAGACTGTCACTCTTCCGCAACCCCTTTGCTGTATATTATACTTGTTCCCTTCGCATTTTGGCATGTAAATACACGTGCTCGCTATTACCAGAAGACGGACTTGTTTTGGACTAGCTAGATCTCGTACGGCTACATCCGTCATAGGTGTACGTTATTCTTTTTTTTTCGTTAGATTTTACCAAACGAAAAATGCAAATTGCTGCAAAAACTCGTGCGGAACAACTATAGCTCATGGATTATTATGAAAAGACGAAAAACAGACTAGCGGAAGAGATGATTCGGGCAATCAGAGGGGGTGACACGGACAAGAGAAACTCCACAATCCTCGTCTATATGGGGATCGGGGGATGGCGATGCATACAAAGCTGATCTACCCTCTACAAAAGCGAGTGTGTATACGAGGGTTCTTGTTTGTGGCATTGTCTGAGGCATAGCTCAGTTGGTTGACTGACAGACCCAGTCCTTGACACACTAGTGAATCAGAAATATTTCGATACTCACCAATTAAAAGGCGATGTAATAGAACAAGTGATAAATATACGAATGACGCTAACAAGGAAACGGACATTACTACACTAAGATGTTTGTGGTTAGTTTTTTTATCTTTTTTTATGAGGACGCTTGGTCTTGAAGCATTATAAACTGACCCGATCAGTACCCATAGTATTACCCTACGTATGATTCCGAGGGATGATGATTTAGGGTCTCGATAGCAGTTCTAGCGATACCACCCACATGTAGATCCGAACATGCAAGGCTGGCGTGGGCGAGAAAAGGCAAAGCTAAAAGGAACAATCCGAGTTCCCGTGCGTGTGCGCGTCGAATAATTTATGCGAATGCGCCATTATCCGGGAGGAGGGACACAAGCGCCGAGAGAAAATCGAAGGAGGAACTTTGTCTTTTAATTTTTTTTTTCCCTCTTATTCTCTTCCTTTTCCGTTTTGTATACAATACAAAGGCGCTACTCGCGGGGGTTGATTTAACGCACGCCTCCTTTATCTCTTCGTTTCTACTTTTGCTTGTTTGGTTTTCGCTGAGCGTTTATTTTGCAATAAAAACAGTCAGAGCCCGCGACTCTGGCTATTGCCGTATTTTTAGAAAGATGGGTTTTATCGCTTATTCAAAAAATGAGAGGAAAAAAAGCAGCAGACTTACTACGAATAGATAAAGAGAGAGAGAGAGAGTAGAAAATGCGTGTGCGAGAGAAGAGGGGAAGAAGCAACAGGAAGGGCTAAAAAAATCTTTCGGATACATCCTGGAAAGAGAGAAAAGGAGCGAGCGAAATCAACTTCCCTCTTTATGCGCGTTTCACGCCAAATAAAACCCGGTAAAAAGTTGCTGGTCGGCGATCGCGCGAATAAAAGGCAGGACCACTTATACGTACGTATACAAACAAAAAAACAGAGCCTTATCGAACGGCTCCTATGCGGGCAACGTTGGCTGCGTTGTTATTATTACTGCACAATCTTCATCCCTATGCCGACATCTATGAGCTCTGCCGGGCAAGAAGAGTAGTTTCGCCGACGAACCGCGAGCTCGGAAAAAAAGGACCTTAGCTCACCGCAATCCACAATTATCGGTTGAAACGAGACAGAGAGAGAGAGAGAGCCGAGCATGAAAAATTGCCAAAGCCGAGGGGGCTGGAACCGCGGCAATTTGCCGCATTAAAGTACCTGATAATTTCGCTCTGACCCCGCAGGAAGAGCAACCTGAGATGGCGGAGCGAGGCGGAGCCATTACTCTTGACGTTGTTTCACTTGGACTTTTTTTTGTTGCAGCACACAAGCTGGAGAAATAAGGGGGGGAAAAAAAAATTTCTCTTACACGCGGAGACAAAGGAGGGAAGATTGTTATTGTTGAAAAGTGAGGCACAGCAAAGACGATACATTTTTCGGATAAAATATTGGCCAAAGCGTTAAACATCGATAGCACCAAAATAGAAGAGAACCACCTGAGCTAATCCATCTTAAATCCATCGGCATCACACTTATAAATAATCATAAGCATGACATCATCGCCGTCCAGCTTGTCGTCACAAGCTACGTTTTATGGAGCCCGACAGTCAGCGTCGTTAATTTACATGGAATATTATAAACTCGAAATATTTACCTTTCCCCGACCACAAGGAGTAAAAACTTTGCCTGTCTCTCTCTCTCTCTCTCTTGCTTGAGTATGTATGAACTAATTAAGCCGGCATGTCGGTAGCATCATCGGCAATTGAGACACGTGCTTTTTTTCAATTATCAGCCAATACAAAGATGCCAACTTACCGCCAGAAGCTCAATCCGAGTCCAAAGTTATGCCCGTGTGCACGGATAGGACGAAGCAGACGCATTCCACCCTTCTCTCTCTCTCTCTATCTTGTCATTCTGTGTTCCCTCCCTTAAATGTGTTCAAAGGGTCCCTTGAATTCTCTCTCTTTCTCTTTCATTTTCGCTCGTTTCTGCTTTAATTAAAACCAGACATTCTTAATTGGTTCCAATCTTCGGAGCAGAGAGCCGCAGCAGCGGTGAAGGGGAATAGGCTTAGAAGACAACGCAACGCCAGACGTACCTATACCACTCGAAAGGGACGATCGTCATTTTCCCGTCTGCGTCGTTTAAATTGGGACTCGATACACATACAACTCGACCTGATTTGTGGGGAGTGTACACGCACGACGACTTACTCCATAAAAGAAGGTAATAAAAGAGGACCTTTTTGCTAAAGCAATTGTTCAAATGATCAAAGCCAATTGTCATTAGTCGATGGCTAGGATACGTGCTTTATGGATTTATTATTTCAAGGTACAGTATGGTTGGGGCGTCTGGAAAATTAGTTAAAAAGTTTGCTTTCAATGCGTGTACGATAATCGTTGGTGTTTCGTAACGTGTATTGCCGCAACGAATCTGATTTTGTAACGTGGAGCAATCACGCAGGAAATTACGCTTATTTTCGGTACTCACATCAAACGTCGAGGTAATGAGTATCCATGTGAAAGTCTGGCGGATCGATAAAAATTAATACTGGAGCCAGTTCTTGGCGTGAATTGGAAACTACGAGCATCAGATTTCCAAATGGAATTTCCTATTTTTAGTTATTCAAAGTTATTAGTAAACGTGTAAAGCTGAAAAGTACCAATTGGATGAGCTTGATACAAGTACATCAAAGGAAAATAAGATTACGTGCTCTATCCAACCCATTTTCTCTTAATTATATAGTGGCAATTTCACGAATAAAAATTGGTAGGGGAAAAATATTGAACAATAAGACGTGGCATCCAAATGAAAAGTATCCAGCAACAAAAATTTCCTCGGACTTTTCTCTTGTAGTATATACAGCGATAACACGCTGCGCACCTTATACAATTAAAAATTCCATTTTACCGTTCCACCGCCAGACAGTACAGAGGCAAGCAGGCGAAAATGGTTTCGTATCGCACATACCCTTTCGCACCGGTTCTTCTGTACTCGCAGAGGTAATAAAACGCCGACGATGCCGGCGCCCAGCACGTCCGGTACCAATGCACGCGGAGCATACAGAGTTAGAAAAAAAGAGAGCGAGAGAGAGAACGAGGAAAAGCTCGAGCGTTCGGGCTCTCCACGTGGCCGAATGTGGCCGTTATCGAGCTGAAAAATGCCATTCGCCTTTCTGCGCATTGTCATCTTCCTCCCGAGAGAGGGACTCGGAGGGTCGTCCGGGGAATGCGAGAGCCGGGGATGGTGAGGGGGTGGCTGGGGGTAGGAAACAGAGACGAGAGAGGGACATAGGTGCCGGGGGATGGGCCATTTGGCTGGACCGTTCCGTGAAAACGAGTGCAGTCTGGGGTGTGGTGGTGGAGAGCGACAGAGGCAGGCAGCGCACACCCGAGAGAACCTTATCGGCCACGCAGGGGAGTGGGTGTGAGCTGGTAGTCGCATCAAGAGAGGGTGGCGGGGTTATAAGTGGAAGAACGTGTGAAGAGGAAAACGTGAGCTGCTCTCGTTTTCAAAGTTGCCGGTGCGCTAAATGTGGCTGTATGTATGGATAGGGAAAAAAAAGAGAGAGATCTGGTGGTGGGGGTGGCGATCCATACATGGGAGAATGAATATATAGAGAGAGGTGATGAGAGGTGAAGGGAAAAGAGGAGGCGACGTGACGAGCACTGGATGGAAATTGAGGACGATGCAAGCTGAGAGGCATCATGGATCGAATGAGACGAAAAGGTGCGCATGCATATAGTATAAGTACTGTTGAAAATAAATTTACGCGTTTCGTTACCTACATCACGAGGAAAAAGTACTACCTGCACTTTAGCTAAAAAAAGGCACGATCTGGATTTCAATCAACTTTAAAAAGCAAATAATTTGATTTTTAAATTGGATTTTTCCTCTTATTTACAAATTATTCAACTGAATTGTGTTTCATAAATAATTGTGTAATTAAAAGTATTTACTTACAAAATAGTATATACTTTATGCAGCTTGAAAATAAAAATTGTACCTTTTTCGATTATAAATTCAGGTAGAGCCATTTCTAATGTATACTTAACATAAAAATCTGGGGAAAACTTTAGCGATAAATTTTTCAGGTAACCAAAAACAAGAACAAACTTTATGTGAAAATAAAAACATTCACTACAATGAAAAAAAGAAAAATCATTATTTCACTTGCAACAAAAACATTTTACTTCCTCAGAAGCCACAAATCATTCAATAACGCAATAACTTCTTTAATAATTTTTTAAATCAACAGTACTAACGTAAAATGTGCATTAATTAAAAAAAAAAAAAAAATTTACGAGTCATTAAAAGCAGCAACAATAAAAAAAACCAATTAAAATTTTCCACGCGAGATCTCTAACTTATCTCCCCTCGCGTATATTACTCAGAATATTTAATTACCCTTTGGTAGGAGAACCGCACGCACCTAGGCGTTTTTTGATGATTATCCATCAAGCTGATAAACGCGAAAAAGCGCATACAAGACTCACCTTGCCCCCCACCACCTCCAAGCTTTTTTATTGGTAGTTAATTGGCAATACCCGTAAAAGCCGGGATGTTTTTGACTCGTAATGTTACATACTATAGTGAATCGTAAACAACCGCATAATCCAAAAAGAGGCTCGATTCATACACACGGGGCACTGTCTCTTTGAATTGGGCTGCACCTATACCTACGAGTGCAACGAGAAATGTAGCGAACAGCGTTAAAACGGGCCCGTACCTTTACCCAATATTGGAGATAGCAGCGAAAGCGAGCTGTCTCCGTACACCTTGTATACAATGAATTTCGAAAGATATTCTTCCAGATCGCGCTGCACTCACGATATTACGATCGGATACTTGTTTTTGTTACCCAGAAGAGAAATGCAAGTTAAACCAATGCTAGTTGTTTTAAAATTCATTGTCGCGCGCTAGTTTAGACACTGTTTACCGCGCAGATAACGACACCGACGAAAGTAAAAGTTTGCTTTAATCGGAGTTTTTATTATCACGGCCGCAGAGTGCGGGCTTAAGAGCTGTTCCGTCGCTGATTTTCATTCGCCTGCTTTAAGAAGCTATAACGCAGACCTTCACCTTGATTGAGTTACTTTTTTTTTTTTTTATTGGGTCTGTCGAGCTAACGGAGGGGAAGGCCACTTTAACTACACGGCTACGACGTTAATTCGAGTTTGATCTAGATTTTTACGGCTGTTGTGTGTGTTTGTGTCATTTGTATTATTCATCAAGTGTCTCTTAATGGCGCATTAACTCGAAGTGCGGTTGGCACAGTGTAACAGGACTGATGTTGTCGGTGCGAGCTGTTAAAATATTACGACTGAGAGGGCAGGGCTTCTGGTACTTCTTACATTATTACACAATACACTGTTTGGGCCTTTCAATTATAAAGTTAAATTTTAACAATGTTTTTTCTCCTTCCCCCCCTCCCCGTCTCTTTCTTTGTTCCTCCGTTCCTTTACGAAGCTATAAAAGTTACTTATGCGCGGAATATAACTCATCTCGAGTGCTACATCAGTGCGAGTACGTTTTGTAACGCTATAAATTCACTTAAGTACTGATAAAGGAGTCGGAAAATATTTTTCAACGCTCATTCTTGTATTAAAAAGTCCCTTGTGTGTCTACACGTTGGCTAATTTTACAACCACTAAGTATCCTATAAAAATGGCGCACGCAGTCGAGAGCACCTGATACAGTACAAACATTCGTGTGATGAACCTAGCCGATAAATTCGGGAAAGTGAAATAGGAAGTTATACATTCGTGCCTCCACGCCATCCCGAATGAAAAGAGTAATCGTAAAACATTAAGCGCAAGATCAATAGAATCCTATCGATATTTTTCATCTCAATACTCAATAAATAAAGGTACCAAAATCTGCGAGTACTTTTAAAAACGAAAACCTCGTTTAGGATATCTGTTCCCGGGTTGGATGAGAAATTTCATCAGCAGCGACGAGACAGCACATCCAAGAGTACACACCAAAGAGCGTACGTGGGCACAAAATGGAAGCCACCCCCTTACCCCCTAGGCCATATCTAAAGAGCTCTTGCTGCCGCAATGGCATTTGTGCTTTTCTCACGTACTCTTGGTGCTTGTTGCAATCCTCGAAGGGACATTTTTTTTTTTGCTGCAGCTATCTCCCACCGCCCACACGCATATCTACGTCCGTCGGATGCGAGCCATGGAACTGCTGCGCTGGCCTTTTACTCCCGAAAGAGCAGTCGTGTCTCGCCGAGGAGTCAGCAGCTCCCTCTGTGCGAGCAGGAGCATATCCCCTCCCCCCTTCTTTCACAGAGTCCAGTTCTCCTGCAGCATCATCCCGACCAGCACCCACGGCGTTTTACATGCACACACAGCTCGTTCCCCTTCCCTCTGCTGTGTGTACCATACCCGAGAGAGGCAGCAGCGACACCCCCACGCGCCAGGAGAATACATATTTTACGGGCACGCATGATGGCCGCCGCTGGCAGCGCGCATCTGTGCGAACCTGTCCTCGCTCCCTCTCTCTCTCTCTCTCTCTCTCTTGCAGCGTACACTGGCTCGCTCCGTTCCCTTTCTTCGCGCGAGAGCGACCACTTTGGGGCCGTACGCGCGGTGATCATCTCCCGAAGACGAGGCCCATTGGTGCGAGGGGCCCTCCTCACTCCCCCCCAATTGCCTTCTCCCTGGCACTGCGCTCGCATACACACAGGTAAGATGCTGGTACAGGGGACTGAAGCTTGATCTCCTTTTTTTTCCTTTCTCAACCATCGAGCGATGATGATGACCATACCAGTTCGTCTTGACCATTGTTTTGACCAGGAACCCGCTGCTACTGACGAACCCGGTTTCTGAATGTGTGTATTTGTCAAAATTGTTGCTGTTATCGTGCGCTGGATACCCTTACAAACTGTACTATTGCAGGTTTATAGCGTTATTGAATGCTTCCTTGCCCTATTGACTCTTGGTAGAAGCACAAACATCTTCTCGGGATGACAATTACTGACGTGTGTATATTTTTATATTTTGGTCTTGGGGAGTATGTTTCTCTGCGGTACTGGAAAAATTATCCCAGAGGTTGAAAGTCCGCTCGATATTTTTACAAAGCGTCGTTGCCTGTACAAACACTGTTATTTCCCTGCCAGAGCCGTCTGACCGTCGGGCGCACTAAAATAGAAGCCTCGCAGCTGCGCGAGACTCGAGTATCTCCAAGCGGAGGAGAGAGAGAGAGAGAGAGAGACATACAGATTTTATCGCACCACACGGTATAATGCGACCATAATGACGTTCGTAATTGCGCAATAAACTTTGCTTGCCTTTTTTTTTATTTTTGTTGCTCGCACACTGTAAGCGCATCTACGTTATATTTGAAGTAAAAAAAAAAAAAAAAAAAAAATTGCTACGGCTGTGATGGGGATCCATTCCTTGAAGAATGAACATTTGGCTTGCCATTTTCTAAAGCTGCGGATGATTCCCGGCACGACTCTTATCCCTGGCCGAAAATTACCGGTAATTTCTGGATGGTCAATTTTTGTTTCTTTTGTCAAATAATTTTTTACGAAATATTTTTTAATACAATTACTGCTCAGATCACCATAAAAAAGTTACAGTAATTAATCATATCACACGTGATTTAAAACTAATGATCGATAGTTAAATAAAGAAAGTGTTCCGAAACTGAGTCTCCATACGGATAACCATAGAAATCGAGGCGTGTGAAAATACCTCGAGCAAAGCCTTTCAAAATATCTCATCTACATCACCGTACGTTACATATATGGGAGTCGTAATCGTTCATAAATTGGCTTGGCTCTATAAGAGAACATCCGAGTGTCCATTCGGCAGAGTGATGCCGGCAAACCTAACACCACATGAATAGACATTTTATTTAGCAGTCATGTACTTGTTTATCATAGGGGCAGTAAATTTGTTCAAATCTTTAATACTGTACGTGATGTATTTGAATAAAAACGCTTCACGAGCGTAAAATTGTTAAGGCGCAAATTTTAATGCACACAGGTGCACAGGTGTTTAAGTAAGCCATAAATATAATTTTTATTGGAAACAACGCATAAGCTTTGGTAATTATGATTTTTATCAACTTGGGGCTGTAAATAAAAAAAAAAAAATTGAATATAAAAGTATGACAGTTTTTTCAACTCTCTATTGTTCTTTTCGACCCAACGAGTAGAATACCGTCGAGAGCCATAAAGCAGTTACACCTCGAGCTCCTTGGGCCAAAATTAAGTTTCCATTTTACGAGGTGCAATAGAAAACAGGCACGTGAAAAAGAATCAATTCGAAGAGTGAACCTTGGCCAAAACGGGGAACGGTAGGTTGTTACCAGCAGCCCTTGGAAAATAGACGGGGGGAAAAAGTTTTCCGAAGAAATTTTTCTACCTGGCGAATTACTTCGATAACCTTAAGATCTAACGGCGGGTGGGCTGCAAGTCTCTGCCCCTTTGGATTTTTACTTCTGCTTCGTACTGAAAAAAAATACAAACTCAGGATTCTTGATTTTCGAGTGATTTGAAAATTAATTTGATACTTAAGGAATGTACTGAAAATAAATAAACAAATGTTGGGAAATCCAACATTTTTGTGATATTCTATCAGCTAGATGGATTGACTATCGCACAAAACTGATGGATGGACTAATATAGTGTGACTCAAGCCGGGAATATTCCCATTTTGTTTTCCAAATGCAAAAAAGACACAGACCTCGTCCAAGTGCTCCTTTTACACATCCACTCATTCATTACAGAAAACAAAGAAAAAAAAAAAATCGATTAGCACTCCTACGTATTTCTCATTTGAATACGAATCATCCATTTTTCCACAGCCAACAGTCCATTAAAGAATCGTAAAAAATTGGCAAAAAAATCAACCCACGTATTTCTATGATTATTTGATTATTGTGCCAGGAAAAAAAAAAAAAAAAACTCGGCGAGACACAGCTCTGATAGTTGTTTAATTTCAAGCGCCTGCGGGCCCGGCACGTATCCAGATTTTATGTTGTTTTCTTTTCAGATACGATCGCCACAGCCACGGCTCCATCGCAACAGCTCTCGATTCAGGAGGACGTGGTTGGGTGAGTTCAAGGGGCAAGATTAGCCAAGCTGACAAAACGAAGGGAGGTAGCAACGAAAGCAAGAGGTATAGGTACGTAGAGCTGTAGCGAATATCATCCCCCTTTGGAAACGAACTTCCCCTTTCAGGGAACTCCAGTTGACCGCAGAGTTCATCGTGTAAGGAGTTCTTTGCGCGCCTCGAGGAGAGAGATAGAGAAGAAGCAAAAAACAAGTCCAAGCGAGGGGGGAGGGAGAGGGAGAGGTACTTGGAGCGGAGCTTGGCAGATGGCAGTAGCGAGCAAGGCACGTCCTTTCTCTTTCGTCGATTTGCCTTTTTCATACTGCTCATATGTTTAGTTATTTTTGTCCTCACGATGGTTCAAGTATCAGTAATATAAGGTATGTTTATGCTAATTCTTATATGGTACTTGGGCTTAAGAACGGAGGGCTTAAGAAAGTTTAATGCTCGTGAAAATGAAGCACAAAATGTACAACTAAACTACCTTTGAAATTACGTTGTTGCTATCAACTAAACAGCGATTTAATTCATAAAACTGGGAAATCGTTTGGAAGGGCTCGAGTTGTTTCAGAAATACTTTTACAATTAAATAAGAGATTCCTTTTTAATCTTATAATAAAATGGCGGTTCATTTTTTAATTTTTTAAAACTTCGTCTTCGTAATTTTCAAAATATGCTTTCTCAAGTTTATCAAAATAGTGTGTGAACTACAAAGAAGTAACTACACGTAGTACGCTCGTCCAATAAAAATTCCAACGTTGTAGCAATATGTACTCCTCTGGACCCCGAACATTTGCCAAATAAGGTTTTGCTCCTCAATTACCTGCTCTTTACCGATGGACCATCTCCAAGCACCCATACATACTTACTATACGCACATACGATGGGGTCCCTTTTAAAGGAAACCTCGACCCTTTTTTCGCATTTATCTTCTTTAAATCCGTGATGCTGCTGTTTTACTCTAAGGAGGATGATCCCTATCAGTTCCGTTTATGCCCGAGCGAAACGAATGAATAAATGATAAGCCAGGAGTTCTTATCTTCGCGCGAGATGTCGGGAAAAGCGTCTTTCCCGAAATACCAAGTTGGTATCCTCGCATTCTAGAGTCAATTAATGCAAGTGGGCACACGTGGTTACGGAAAACGGCAATATTAATTTGAGATAATGATAGTTATGAGGAAAATTGCAATCATCTTATCACGATCGTGGACAAAGTTTTATTCTTTAAAGATAATTTGGCGCTCGTGAATATATTTTTATGATTTTATGAAATCGATTAACTTATTTACAAAACGATGGTGTACATTTTTGAAACAAAAAAACAAGTTAAATTATTATGCAAGTATAATTGTTGAAAATCATGCGTACTCATGAAAATCATGAAAATGTAATTCCATGCAATACATACAGTTGTAATAAAAATCTGTGTAATTTACGTGTTTCATAAAAACTAAACACAAAAGAAAAAACGCGTTATCTCACCTGAAATCAGAATACCGAACGGAGGTCGAACTATATGGGTATACGTAGCAGGAGGCGAGATAAGCGAGCGCAAAGAAACGAAGTAGGAAAGATATCCGGAAAAGAGGGTGGAAAGTGCGCGAGAGAAAGAGAGGGAAAGATATCGAGCTTCGCGTAAGGGGAAGCAGACAATAAAAAGGAGGCAGCGAACGGGGTCCGCGAGAAGTTTCCGGGTAGAGACGCCTGATGGCGCCAGCCTACATCCCCGGGCGTGCTACTGCACCAACACACTCGAGTGGGTACCCTATATACACAGCTCTGCGTGATGATACTCGGAGTAACCCGCCCTCTGGGCCATTCCGCGTATACACCCCTGGGAGAATGTGTCTCGCGGATGGTACGACGGAGCCCTTCAGTGTGTACGTCCACATGCACGCCAACACGTATTCTCGTAAAAGCTCACACTGCGCTCCTGAAACAATACTGTTAAACATGTTAAAGTCACTATCGTTTGGGAGGATACATCTTGTTTATTGCCTTCCTCCTGTCAGCGGCGCGTCACTGAGAAGATCTTAAATGTACTCGACACGATTTTTTTTTTTTTTTTTTTTACTTCATTTTGTGGAAGAGGGGAATTCGGTGTATTTTTGGGATTTTTCTTTTATTCATTATTTTCAAAAGGTTTTGGGTGTTTTTTTTTTTGAAAATTTACGTAGAGCTGCTTTGGTACTCGGTAATAAATATCGATGGAGACTTTTGTGTCTCTAGTAAGACTGTGATAAAAGCTTCGTGGGAATTCTTCTATCGTTCAGGACATTACTGAAATATATAATTTTGTATTGTAATATTGAATCCATACCTCGATTTATTAACTATTTAACAATTCAAAAAAATTTTCTCATTTCTTCAAATTTATTTATCCCAGGAAAATAAGCTAACTAGTTGCATGATAAATTAATTATTAATAAATTCATTGAATATATATTCATTGAATAACAGCGAAATTAATGTAAGCTAAAATCTTGTGCTTACTTGACACGGCAACAACATTTTTAGAATGCTATTTTGATTTTTAAGAAATTATATTTATTTGATAAGTATGTTGAAAACCATTTATATCAGTCACCAATGTCACGATGGATCTAAAAACGATTTAATTTTTCAAAGGTATATAAAATAAGCTTGCTTGTCCGTATCCAAACATTTTTTATTTGTAGTCTAAGTGTATACAAATTCCGCACAAAAGTATAAATTACTTTAATTTGCAAATAACACGAGTGTCTTATAGTTTAGGAAAAGTATCTCCATACCACACTAATTGAAAATTAGACGTATCGCGTACACAAGTTTCAGCTACAGTTTTTTTATAAACATTCAAGTTATCAAACTAAAATTACACGAATGTAAGAAAAATAATAAACAAAAGAAAACTCGATGACTTCATGCTTCAATTAAACTCAATATAACTAAAAACCAGTGAATTAAAAAAAAATATCAGTATTAAAAACTTCATTTACGAATACAATATTTGATACAGTTACAAAATAAGCTCAAAATCATCGTCGAAAAAAAAAAAAAAAAAAAAAAAAGAAAAAGAAATGCCGGTATCTAAAGAAAAGCCCTCCCCTTGATGCAAATGAAGCCCAAAATCCCATCGGAGTAAGTCAACGAGACCATCTCGTCCCGCCCATGCGTATCCGAGCGAGCAAAGCGATCTCCTCGCTATTTTCATTTTTCCGCCATCCAACGAATATTACACACGTCCCCCGTTATTACGTTCCCAACATATTTGACGTATCCTCCCTCGCCTCTCATCTTTGCTCCATCCACGTACAACGCATCGAGGTCATCCCCATGTAACTTACGCACAGATAATCCACGCGTATACGTGCAGGCGCATGCAAACTGGTGTATTCATTAGACTTTTCTCATCTTCCTCCCCCTCGTGCGGGCTCGGTGGTACCAGTCAACGCTGTAAATTCGGGTGCACCCCTCCCCAACTACACCCGGAGATCCAGCTTCCCTTCGTTCACCAACACGCAGGCACTCGCCCAAACAAAGTCCAAGGGGTGGGTAATGCCTGCGGGTACCCCTGTGTACCTTCCCTACCCCAACTCTGGAACAAAGATCGAAGAATCCACCGAACGTTCGAGCAACAGAGACGGAGAAAAGGAAAAGCCAGAACAGGGGAGGCTGCGTCGCCAGCAGCACTGGTGGGGAGGGGGGAAACCAAATAAAGGGAGCTAGGGGTTCGGCTGCGCACGGCATCAAGCAACGTACCATCCCAACCAATCGTACCCCTTCTCCAACTGACGCGGCCGTGCGCCTGCTCCGTTCCTACCCTCGGGGTAAGGGGCGCCCCGCAGCAGCCCCTCTGTCCTTTAATCTCGCGTTCCCCGCTCAGCCCAACACCTACGTGCATCTACTACACGCAGTTGGTACTTGCATCGGCTCCTGCAAGTTAACATCCCCGTGTGTATGTACATTCGCACACAGCCAGGAGTACAAATGATAGTCGGTGGTATGAGTGCGTGTATCGCAAGGTACAGAGGGTACGAGCTAGGGGAGAGTGGCCCACCGGGCGATGGCTGGATGCGCGCGCGAGCAGGGCCAACCGGGGGTGGCAGGAGCATCGTCGGCAGAGGAGCAGCAGCAGCAAAAGACAGCGGACGCAGTCGTCGGCGGCCGACCGCGCGGGTAGACGCACACCTCGCTCGCTGAAGAAAAGGGAGAGAGAGAGAGAGAGAGAGAAATCGCGCAAGGAGAGAAGGCCACGGATGCGTGACGCTGCTCCTGTGCATATCCTTCCGTCTCCTGCTCGTTGGTGCACCGTTGGAGGGAAAGAGAGAAGAAAACAGATACGTGCAGAGATTGCGTACAAGCGCGCATTTATATACATATACTTACGATTGGATGTATATACATATATACACGTATAGTTGGCCGTCCTCGTCTTTGGCATCGTTGGTGCCCGCCCCACCAGTTGAGCTGCCACTCAGTCAGTCAGTCAGTCAACCAGCCTGCCGGTGATCACGCACATCCTTGGCCCCGCTTTTCCTGCTCGAGCCCAGATTGCGGATCTTCTCTTAGTCAGGTGGCCACCACCGACCGAGTTGCATGGAATCGTCCGTTTCTCCACCCGGATCACTGCTCTTATTTCCGTCCGCGCGCAACAATCGCTCGCAATGACAAACATAGGTGCGTTTTTCACTTTTCCATTACCTCTGCTCTTTGTTTTTTTTTGTCTTCTTCCTTCCGATTGTCTTTTACGGCACCTCGGTCAATTTCAATCATGCCAGACTCGTGTGGTGCATGCAAATGACAGGCCACTGCTACCCGTTTTAGACGTGTCTTTTTTTCGTTGAACGGGGCAAAACACATACAGTATGGACATCGATCGGTTGTTGGCGCGACGTGCGCCCGTATGTCAGTAGAGCCGCCAGGCCCCACGAGATAGGCAACCGGGCGGACAGCTCGGCAAGTTGGGCTACATTCTGTCAGGGGGTCGTGCACTCTTGGGTCCCCACTCCCCCTCCTCCACTCTCCGAGTGGGTACGTGCGTGCATCGGTGTACCTAATACGTGTTTGGGATTCGTTGCGATAAAGAAGACATTGCCGATCGTAAATAGTACCAATAAAGGCTTTTGCTTCGGTTGCGCGTTGGAATTATCCATATTTTTTATCTCAAAATCTTTATTCTTACGTAGGAAATGTTCTGAACTTACATATGTAACGGTATCTCTAATATGTACTATGGACAATTTACCAATGGTATTTCTTGTGTTTTTCAGGTGGCCAGTGACCCGTGGAGTCATCAGCAAGTCTTTTTTGTTGGGGATGCCAAGGGACAGCGACAAAAAACAGAAGCACAATTTTTTTCCCGCAGAACGTCTGGAGTAGAAAATATACAACGCTCGAAATGTCAGGGAGCTGAGAGAGAAAACGAAGGAGGAAAAAATAAAACAGAAGGACAGGACATGCATACGAGTAAATCATACACACAGACGTTTAGATTCTCGAAGTCGTTCGCTGCGCGGGTAGAGCCTTTTCTTTTTATTTTTGATTCGAAAGTAATACAATAGCGATTGGTCTACTGCGCTCAGTGGCAGACGGCCTTCGGGACGGTACGACACGGCGATGTGTGTAAAATATATTTGTTTGGATGATAATGTATAAAAGTAGAAGAAGAAGAAGAGATGACGTCGACGGCGATGTATTCCACTCAGCGGCGAGGAATGTGAGACCCCCTGTACGTATACTGAATGTATCCTGAGTGTACGTCTGTCCGGTATACCTTCAGTATACGTAACAGGAGGCCTCACCGATCAGCGATGGACTCGGATGTTTACTCCACTCCTGGATTTACTTCTTCGTTTCAACTTCTCTCTTTTACCATTATTTTGCCATTTTAAGTAATTTTATAAATTATATAATATCATTGCACTGTGTATACTGTAAATATTTCTTTTTGAATTATGATTAATAGATCACATTTTAAGATTATTGTTTTAAGCATTCAATGTGTATATTTATCATGCCTAATGTGTACACATTTTGTATGAATTCACTGCAAATATTACGGATTAATGTGCGAGAAAGCATAAACTCAATTTTTTTTATCATAGCAACAATTTCAGCTCATAAATTATTGTACCTTTGTTAATTTAACTGTATTTGAATGAATAAAAGCTATTGTACAACATCAAATTGAAGATTTAAGCGACAGCGCCTCCTCGCTACTGTCCATGAAATTTGCACATTGTATTTTTTCACAAAAATCACAACGAATTAAATTTATACTCATACATTTTGACTCACTGTTCAATGTACGAATTAAATAAATTATGAATTTTAATACCATCTTATTTTGAATCACCACAATGTGACTTGACATAAAATAAAACCTGTACATCGATTCGACAACCAATCAAACTGAGCATTTGTGAAACGAGTTGAACTTTTGAGTCTCCTGTACATGCATGTACTGCCCGGGCTTACAAAAAAAGTCAACGAGTAGGCATCGAGTCACTCGGAGAACAACTCTTTTTTAAGTTTTATGACGAGCCACAATGGAGTACAGACGAAGGGATCTCGCGCGCGACGAGGAAAAAAACTTTCTCCTTTAAGGTGGGCCATAAAAAGGGTTGAGAAAAAAGCGGAGAAACTCGGTAAGGCCGTACACGAGCTGGAAACGCAGGGTTCAAAGGATTCGGAATTTTTCTTTTTTTTTTTTTAGAAAGCCGTCGTTCTCTCCACAATCGCGGGCTAAGAACCCTCCGAAGAGAGAAAGCAAAATTTTCCGCGCTCTTGGAGAAAAGCACTAAAAAAAGAAGAAAAAAAAATTAGAAAGCTATTTAGAAAGGGTTGGCCGCGCGCAAGGTGCAGGAGGAAGGGGTAGATTTCACTTTTCGCTCGAGGACTGATGAGTTGAGTTGGCAATTTTTTACCGCTGGATGGGCAGTCAGTTTATTCGTGAACTCGGACGAGCGAACTCGCAATGAAGACCGGATAGCTAGAGTTGGTTTTTTTTATCTTCGCGTAAATCGGTCAAAAATCGGACAGGGGAGAAACAGCTGATGGCAACGTGCCCGGAAATGTATTCGGGAGCAGGTAAGCGTTCCCGCGACGATTACTTTATGGCGCGTTATAAAACGCTTTACGGTCAATACGACGAATCGTTAAGTGACGCGCTTCTCTTTCTTCTTGCCTTTTTTTTGGCCCGTTAAATTTTGGCCTTTCGAATAGCGTCTACCTTTATTTTTTGCAGCACACAGTTAAACGTTGGGCTATTTAAATTCATAAATCTTGTTAATGTACAGTTGTTTGTTTTAGTGCCGGCACTATAAACTTTAATTAATTTTTACTGCGCTAATTTGAGGAATCTGTCTTACGGGCTTTACTGCTCTTTTAGTTTGATTGGCGTGTCCAATAATTTTTATATGCTGGTTTAAGAAGCTGAATAGTCTTTTTTTATGAAAACTTCATTACTTAAAAGTAAAATATTAAGTGTACGCGATAACTGTTTACATGTTTGATAGATAAAATATTTTACAAGATGCGATTCAAGGTAAAATATTTTTTACAACAACCCGTTTGAATTTTTAATGCAAAATCGTCTCGGGCTTTCATCTTGAACAACTTCGACTCTCCAATCGAATCGGTGTAGCGGCTGAAACAAAAAAAACATCGCATCCTCGATCGTCGAACCCGTTCTTGAAAGGTCCGGGCGTGGTGTCCGCGACAAGCGCGCAGCTAAGCTATCTCACACACGCGTGCACATGTACACGAGAATACAACGAATAAAAAGAACCGATTTGAGTACTTACACGAGAAATCCCGTAAAAAATATCCACTTAACTAAAAGTTGAAAAACATTTTTTTCAAGACGCACCTTCGAGATTAACATTTTTTTCTTTCACGTATCCGAAATATGGAAAAATGAAGTTACTTAAGTATTCTTTTGTATAACAGTTGTTCGATACAGTAGTAAATTATAGATTTTTATAAATATTAATTTTAAATACATCGCTGCATGTAAAAAATAATTCTATTTTTTTTTTTTTTTTTTTTATCATAGAAAAAGCATTTTCTTTTAATTTTCGTCAATTTTTAAAATAAACTGCGTGACTTTTGCATGAAACATTTTTAAAATTTAAAATAACTAAATTATTACTTTGCAAGTATATTAATCACTAATATTGAAATTCACAAAGAATTTTAAGAAATGTTGGCTTAAAAATAGAAAAAAAATTTTTTATTAGAAAATTTAAAAAAAAATAAAAACCTTTTTGAATTTGACAGAAAATTTAATAGGAAGACCCAAAAAATAATGGAAATGCAGTAAATTTATATTCAGTAACACAAGTGACAACAAAAATAATTTATATCATTTTAACAGGTCAATATTTATGCAATTGTTGAAATTTTTGCAATGTTTTAAAATTATTATTAATTGTATGGGACGTAAAATCCATGATTTAAGAATTTTTTTAAAAAATCATGATTTGTAAACCAATATTTAAGCTACAGCAACACTTTAATGAAGGTATAAAATTTTAACGAAAATAATTTGATGAATCAAAGTTTGGACATCACAACCATACTTGTAAACTTTGAGGAAGCAAAGTTTCTATTCAATTGACTATCTTCACTGTTTCCCTACTTAATTAATAAAAATTTTTTTTGATAGATAATACGATTTGTTTATATTTAGCACGTTAATTTATTGAAACAGTGTTTCACTATGCATGTGAAAGAGAAAAATACTTTTCCCAAAGGTGTTTCTTGAAAAAATATTTTTTTTTATTAATACAAGAATTTTTTTGTGGAACAATCGATATATACCCTCGTACGCATACCAATACAGATTCTCGGCCAGAGCTTGGCATCCCAGGGAGCAGAGCAAGCGGACGAACGAAGGAGATGGAAAGGAAAGAAAGAGAGTCGATAAGCTGAGCGGCGGTAAGAGAAAGCACGCAAACGAGCGGGGAAACGAGAGAGCAGAGGACAGATAGTTCGTTCTGTAGAGAGAGAGCGAGAGAAGTGCCAGCAGCCGAGCAAGGTCTCGACGACGATTGTCCAATGGGTTGCTGGCTTCTCCCGTGTGGCCCAGCCCTCGAGGTAACATGGCCGCCACGTGCAGTCGGGTTAAGCTAGGCTGCCGCTCTCGAGTCCTTCAGGACCGCTATCTCTCTCGCAGCTTTCACGTGAAAGGAAAATGGGTGGGGTGCGCGTATACACGGGCTCGCTCGCTGCCGTCGGCCATTATGGGGGACGCATCTCTCTCTGGGCTTCCTATGCTCCCTGCCCGATATACTGAGCTTAAATATTCCTTCATTTTCCTTATATACGCGCACTTAGAGTGTCGGGGGTGTCTAGTTGTGTAATTTGAGACGATTTGGCTTATTCGGCGTATGACAGAGCGAAGGGGTTGTTGGCGTCGAGATAAATGACAATAGACGTCATAAGTTGAAGAGATAGCTAACAAGGCTATCTTCACGCAAAGACTCGCCTTCCTCCTCCGACGAGGATCTATTTAACAACTGTACTAATGTGTTTTCTTGACACGTGTACTGCTTGTCTGGCTTACCAACGAGACGAGCAATTGTCTTACTTTGCAGGAATCTCCACTCAATTTGGAGTGACTAATTTTCTACGGACCAAACTATTTTACTATACTTCTGTAATTAATTTTTATTGCTTCGTAAAATTTTTTCTTTATTCAAGATTATTTTTTTAGGATAATAGAAGTGTATTTTTTAACACGTAGTCTTGCAGTACAGTTGAATGAATACATTCAAAAACAGAGAGCTTTCTTCCAACACCTAAAAGGTGCATTTTAAAATGTTATAAAAACGAATAGGGGTGTAATACGGATCCTCGCGAGAAGTGGGTACTAATTTTACTTTGTCGGTTCTCTACGCGATTGCATCCTCGATTACTTACTTCTTTATTGCACCTGTTTTCCTGTTTATTGCACTCGTAAAAATCTCTAAAGTGGACTGGACGGGTGCGTGCTTATTACACGGCTCGGAGGCTCGCTGATTTTTATTAACATGAAAAAAATGGCCTGTACACTTTTGCCGGCTCGTTCGTACGGACGGAGGTGATCGAGCGTGGCTGTGTGCATTTTCGGGGATGACGTGCATCTATTTCAAACAGATAATCATCGTTTTGCGCGTAATTGTGAACGAGCGACTTGCCATATCAATTACATAGTTTATGTAAGTAAAGGAACCCTGCACTATCTTTTGCTGTCGCGTAATGAGCGCGAGACCTGTTTTTTATTAAAGTTTAATTTTTTTGTTTCTTTCATAACTGGTTCTGAATGAAATTTATGATTTTTAAAAATAGGTACTTTGAAATTATTGACTCAACTTACCTAGCCCAGGATCGGGTGGAACAGACGAATCACTCCTTCTCAATGTTTCTGAAAAATAAAGAAAAAATTTTGAATGTCAACAATAGGATAATTTTTTTGTTATATTTTAGTGCTACGTACATCTTTAAGCATTACTATTTTCTTAAACATGTTTGAGACTACATCCAAACTAATTTCAGTTACGAGTATACTGATAGGCATATGTACATGTTACAAAATTATACACACATGTTTTTGTTATTATTACATTAACAGATTGTTGCTTAGAACTTTTTGTCATCGCAAGGGAAAAAAGATAATTTGTGAGAAAAAAATACTAAATAGATCAACACTCTACCGATTGAACTGTGCAAGCCAGCATTGCAGGATTGTTTAAATCATTGTATAGTAAGCGTAACTCTTCCTAATCATTACCTTTCGATTTTCGTAATTTATAAGAGCAGAGTTCAAGTTAAAAAAAAAAAAAAAAAAAATTTCCAAGCACAACAAGTGTTGAAAAACCTAGTTTTCAAAAACAAATGAGGCATTTTTCATTCTACTTCCGCCGGGCCTCACGTTTCATCCTGTAATACGACCAAAACTTCTCAACTGACGCTACTCCAGAAATAAAAATTTGTCTCTCGGAAGGGAAAAAAGAAAACACAAAAGCTTTTTCTTCGTAGTACGGGCATTAAAATATTCAGCAGCTGCTGTTTAGACGCCGGAATAGGCCAAATAGGAGATGCGCTGTACGTACGTCAATAACTGCTTAAAAGAGGAAAAGAAATGGGAGGAAAAAAAAAAAAAAAGATTTCTCCTCCGCTCGGAATCCGCATGAAAGAACAGAGTGGAAAGTGTGTTCTGGAAATGCGACTGCAGCGTTGATTAGCTCTCTTTTTGTCCGAGAAAAAGAAAGGGGAAGCTCGAGGAGGAAAAGGGTTGGGTGAAAGTTCGAGTTTTACGGCCGCCGTAAATAGCGATTCTCTTCGCGAGCTAGGGGACGAGGCTATGGCTGGTGTGATTCGACGACGACTTTGGAATTTCTATTTGTTCGGGGAATGGCTAAGAATATACCGGGGACGCGATGTTTGTGGGTCGAACGCAAGGTTTTGGAAAAGTCAGAGATATTTCGCGGCCGCTGGGGTGTATCGAAGAGTCGAGTCGAAAATAAAAGTTTCGACGAATAAATCCACAAATTATGTTTACAAAGCCTTCGCGAGTCTTCGTCGATGAAGAATGTTGGAAAAATATAGTTTTTCATTCCACGTATTTAGAGTAGTTGAATGAACTTTATGATATATTCCGATGACTCGCTTGTACGGCTATAAAAATAGCGGTAAAATGTTTTTAGTGGCTACAAAGAAAAAAAAAAAAAAAAAAACCAAATCTACGATATTTCAAAATAAAACTTGAGTAACGTGAGCGTGAAACCACATTGCTGTTGATACAAATCGTCAGCAAAAGATATTTTTCTAGATCAAGATTAGAGAGAAAAAAAAATGTACGGTTTTATTGGCCCCGCTAATAATAGGCGTTATCAATAAAGAAAGCGAAAATTTAAAAGACAAACACATAAATCCGAGCTAATAGAGACGCACGGGTGATTTTTGCGCTTGAATTTCAGAGGCTTCAATTTACGACGGAAACAAACCATCATCGGATCATTCAGTGCACGGCAGTCGGATTATTATACTCCCAGAATTCGATCGCGACGTGAGCCCCGGCACGGAGCTCGTAAACGTTTTGAATTTTCAATCGCCGGGACAAGTGGAAATAGCATGCGCCGAGTTATTGCACTCGTAAACTCTTTTTTCCGGGCCGTCGGAACGACTTGCCGAAATGACTGACTTAACGAGGTCGAAGACACGTGGAACGACGTCACGCTCGAGCTTTTATACACATTTTTTTTTTTTTTTTTTTTTTTTTTTTTTTTTTTTTTCATGACAATGACTCTTTACGGCTGATTTTTCGGGACGTGATATGTTTTTATTTTCTTTTCTGAAACTACTGCCGCAACGCTACTAGAAAAAAAGGTATGAATTTTTATGCCATGGATGAGGTAATCTTTAAATGCCGAAGTGGCTCTATAGCTCATTCGGTGGTACACTTTATGTTTTTCAACAATGGCCTCGTACGACTGAAATTAACCAGCACTTAACAAACATTATCGGACCGTAAGCGAGACCGTGAGTGTCAATTTATTGTTGTTTAAAAACTTTTGCAGTAGATGGACCACCTCGCTCGCAAAAATAACATACCTTTTATCCAGATTCTCGATTATTCATCGAGGAAAAAAAGATGTGCGATCAATCACCAAAGTGCCTTGAACATATAAAAATACTCGCCTATTGATGAACAGCCCAAGTCCCCCTTGAAAAAAACAAAAGTCATCATCGCACGCGGAAGTTTATTGTCACTTATCGATAGAGAAAAACAAGCGTCTCGAGCGAATTAATCGCACAAACTTTTCGGAAGCCTTTGCGTATTCACTGATTTATATACCTTTGATTTGCTTCCAGATAACCATCGAGCGCGCGTTCATTTTGTGGTGGAGGCGCGCGAGCCATGCCCCGGCAAGCGACGGCAGGAGCGCGATGGCGGCCAGGCCTTGCATACTCACAACGAAGGAATTTCGTACAGGATACTAGACTCTAGCCAAAAAGGCGTAGGATAGCGGATTTTTTTGCACTACCGTGTGACAACACGCAGCTGGGACTCAATCAAAAGTGTTCGACTCGGTAGCGTAGGAGGAAGTGTCTACCAGCGCCCGTCGGGGAAAGTAGAGCCACGAAGAAAGAATAAAAAAGTGCTGGAAGATGTGTAATGTTTGTGCTCGTGTGTTTTGTAAAACATCCACTTGCCAATTGGCAACAAACGTATCGTGGAAATCGCAAGTGATTGTAAGGAAGTGTACTATTGGCTATTAACATGTTTTTTCATATTTTGGTGATTTGTAAAGGAAAAAACAAAGTGTATCGTTTGTGCTCGCAGTAAAACAACAGGTGTGAAGCGAATAAGATGATTCTGTTTTTCAGAATTACAGATTTTTGAAACTAATGATTTACAGTTTGTGGTTAAAATTTTTCATATGGCATTTATGAACTACAAAAATAAAATTTTTAGTAATGGAAGAAAAATATTGTCAATAGAAGATAGGTATCTCGCGACTTGTGTCACTAACAAGGATAAATTCAAAAAACACCTTTTCCATTCAAATCATATAGGATAAGATGGACACTCGCAAAAAACCGCGGAAAATGTATTGCAACAGCGTATAAGATGGTGAAAGAAGAAAACGAGAAAAACGTTCAGCTGCTTTCCGTCGGATCGTCGGCCCATCGGTGACGGGACAAACAGAGCTCGCAAATGTCGTATCAGCTTATTTCGACACGCCAAATCTGCGCATCGAGTCGGTACATTACTCGAAAAATCCGTTAACAGTAGCTATCCCACGGACTTCGCCATTTACATAAACGCGGTCGTGTTTCTAATAGTGTACATACCGACTCCTCTGTTCCCTCCAGGGAGCAAAAAAAGAGCAGCCTTCCTTGCCCCTCTTCCCCCCAAGAGCCTCGCCATAAATTGTCCGCAAAAACGAGCAGCTTAACGAGTGCAAAGTAGCGAGTACATCCTATCTCGAATTGCAGCGAACAATAAAACGTAAAAAACCTCGAGACAGGATCCCCTTTGTGGATCCGGCGCTCGAGAGTTCTGACCCGATGCAGTTCGACTTTTCGCGCCAAGGCGAAAATAAACACTCGAGGGAGGTAAAATTGCAAAACTGACCAACTGGACGTACCTACAGATCCATGCGCGTTGGTAGATTTTTGCTGCATAGTAATGACGTCGCGGAGCTGGAAACATAATCGGTGGCGAGCGGGTCGCGCATAAAGTTCGCGGAGCACGGACACGCGTTAATTAATAAAGATCCTTGGTTTCGATACCTGCCAGGAGCCTTTACCAGCGCAAAAATAACGACGCGTGTTTTCGTAAGCACGAGACTCGCAAGTTGGTCAGGGGAAGGGAGGGGGTTATTTCACCGGATTCCCATAGGCGCAATAAAATCGCAAAACTGGGCACGCGGGCGCTCCGCGCAATTTGTTTAGCTTAGATTTTTATTTTTCTCGCCGACCACGCACACGCGCAAGCCTTTTTAATTAAAGCGTTCCGCGTTTTTCTCCTCCTCCTCGTTTTTTTTGCCATTAATTAATTAACTTGGCGCTCGAGGTTTAATAAGACATCGGCTCGTGTATCAGTTTTTTTTTTTCCTCATTGATAAAGACAGGAAAAAATGCAATCAAGGCACAATTCTTGGAAGCGCGTATAATTAGAGTCCATGAAAAATACACGAAGGTTTTTCGCTTGCCCGACGTGTGACTGTACCTGCTCTGAAAACGAGAAAAATATCGACGACTGTACTATATCGTAATTAGAAGCGACGAGCACGGAAAGGGGGAGGGAAAGAAGCTTTGGATGTTACAGACGAGGATAACAGGAGGGCCGAGAACAAAAAGCCTGAAAGGATCGGTGCGGTGGTCAGCTACGAAATTTCATTCGGCCAGATTGGACGAGGCGGGAGGTGGAATTCGTTGAAACGAGAGGCGCTCCTATATTGCGGTGGCTTGCGTGCGATAATTTATGTGAGCCAGGCTCCGGTTCTTCCGAAATACATGCGAGGGAGCTTTGAGCTTAATGTGGGGGGAGCAGCGCGCGGAACGTGTCGTAATAGAGTTAGTGTCAGGGGCTGCGTGGCCGGACCCTTTGGACATTAAAATCACGAAAAAATCGCCGGGGCAATTGGCTCCCTGAAAATGACGGCCACGGCTTCTGTCGGCTTTCTTGCGGTTCAGGCGTGCAATTAACATTTTCGATATAAAGATGCAAATTGCTGAGGTGGGAAAAATTACGCAGGGAATGATTTTTGCCGATTCAAATGTGAGAATTGCAAGGAAATAACGTATCTTGTGGATCTCCAAGCCTTGATTGTTACCTTGGCGTATGTGTGACATCCAAGTAAATGGGGCTTTGCAAACCCCACGTGCAGGGAACTAAGTAAATGAGAGAAAAGCTGCATTTCTGCAAAAATTTATCGTTAAAAAAAATGAATAATAATAATAATTTTTTTTTTCAAACAAAATATATCAAAGTCTATGAATAACTTCAATTTTTAAAGTTTTGCACCGTAATTTTTTTTCTCCATTCGCCAAAGTTGGGAGAAGCCTATAGAAGCAAAAATGTCAGGGGAAAAAAAAAACACCTCAGCCAGCGATCGATTGCACTCAACGTAACATGCACCGGGAAAAAGCGATAATGAGGTCGTTTGTGGCAGAGAAGAAAAGCAGAAACAGCAGTCATAAGCATGCTCGTATATTTATAGTCGGTAAGCAGCCATTTCCTATGGACTTTGACGACTCGCATGACACGACGATGGGATCGTGTGGGTGTACACATGTATACTGTATATTATGTGTATACATATATGCTCGATTTATCGGTCTCGCGTCCTGCGGTTTTTGGCTTTGTTTATACCCGTTGGAAATCTTGTAAAATAACCCACACGCGCGATGCTACTATAAGCGTACTTACGTACGTATATACCAAGTATACGGTAGTACATACTACATAGGTAGGTACCGCTAGGCTTTTCGTTTCTCGTGTCTCGCGACGGGTGTCATAATAATTGCCACCTACGTGCAACTACTTGCTCCTTTTTTCCCCTCGCCATTATTTAAATTTACGATTGACGAGCCTATTCGCTCCGAGAAAATTAGGCGCTGCCCTCGTTTTGTCGAAAATCCCACGTTAAACCGTAAGAAGTATTGTTAGTCGAAGCGGACGCAAACGGCATTGCTGTCGGAAATTTCTACAAGATTACACGTTGAAGAGTCAGTCAAAGCCAGTTTTTTTTTCTCTGAAAGATATGCAAGGAGCGAATAACGAGTCAAGAGTAATGTTTTCTTCCATCACGGGTACTGGAAATACACCTCTTATTGTTTAATTGAATTGAAAAAAAAAAAAATAAAAAATAAATAAATGTAAGAAAATTTGAAAACCTTGGGGGGATATGCATTCAAAGTAAAAAAAAAAGAAAAAAATCGGTCCTGACCTAAATCTAACGCGCCATGCCGACGGAAAGCTCGGAGGGATGAGCTGCCTCGACGTTTCTTTTCCTCCACCAAGAAAACGACCCGTCTCTTTCTTCTTTTTTTTTCTTTTACGGCAAGATACATGCATTATTCACAAACGCTGCAGTGCGCATTCCAAAGCTCCCGGCTTTCTTTTCCTCGAGGGCCAACAGAGCCACGATCCAAAGATCGAGCGGGAGAGATTTACATTATCTTCCCTCTCTCAACCCTCGTTGGATCCGAATCACCATTGTATGTCCGTGTGTACGTGTCGTACGAGGGATTTTTTTTTTATTACGCACCAGTAACTTACATTTTTTTTTCTTTTTTTTTTTTTTTAATATACGCACCGCAGCGCGCACAATAGGGGTAAACTCCGCTCGCATTTATCTAAATCGCGTGTAGCGTGAGCGGTTAAAGATAAATGAGCCGTGCTCGTCCGTGAATCCAGCCGAGTAGGGACTAAATGATACAAAGCCACAGGCACAGAGAGAGAGAGAGAGATAGCAAGTTTGCAAACACGACCGAAAAACAAGATGATTCTCCGCATCGCAACGATGATCTCGACTCCCGGTCCCCGAGAATGGCTTCCTGATGTATTTCCCGTATCCTGCAACATCGGGCAAAAAGTTCTAGCAATCTTATTTGCATTGAACAAGACGGGCAAATCCAGCCTCGTCGGTATCCATTTC
The DNA here is from genome assembly GCF_036245765.1 of Copidosoma floridanum. Lineage (NCBI taxonomy): Eukaryota > Metazoa > Arthropoda > Insecta > Hymenoptera > Encyrtidae > Copidosoma > Copidosoma floridanum. The sequence continues at coordinate 26,171,322 of NW_028321890.1, read as the reverse complement.
GCCCTTATCAGCGCTGCTCGAAAGTCTCCTCAGAGACGAACTTTTCTCTGCTGAGCAGGCAGGCAGTTTCGAGAACAACGGGACTCGGAGAGAGACATGGGAGGATCATTCACTCGTTATCTCCCTTTGGCGATTCTGAAAGCGCGTCTCTGCGTCATTTTCGACTGACGCATCGGACGGAAGAAGAAGAACCAACGCGTACTCCAATCATTGCAATCAAACTCAGATGTACGTATACATCGACTGTCATTAGGTACACCCGATCGCTGCTCCGAGGATGCGTAAACGCAAGAGGGATGATACACGAGAGACGATGGATGTTTGTGTCTGGCTTTCTTCTCGTCTACAGCGGGCATTTCTCTCTTTTTTTTTTTTTCTTGCCCGTTGGATTTTTCCCAGAGGAAAACCAGACGGTAGGGACGAGTTTGATCGCCGGACGATGGGAGGGCCCCGCATTCGTTCCGGAAGCCAAGGGAATTTCTTCTTTCGTCTCCAACTTTCATTCCCCTTCCCTGCCCTCCACGACTCCGCTCTCTTTTTCTCTTTCAACTCTCCCGTGCGTATACACCTTGGAAAGGTGTTTGCACGCACGTTTAATACATGGTGGAAGGGAGGGAGGACAGCCCAACGCGATTTGGCAATGGCTGCTGGGAGTATAATCTCCCGTGGAAATTGGATCGCCGGGAAGTAAAAGAAGCGACAGCGCGTCCCGAGAGAAGTGCAATTGCGAGGGAGCCGCGTACTCTCCGAGGAACAAAAAAGAATAGTCTTCCATGCCGTAAATAACAATCTCGGAGTGAGGGAGAGATAGAGGGGATCCTTCTATTATCTTTGAGCTTCGTACAAGAGCCGGAGTTGAAAGTTTTTCGAGCGTTACGGCATCGTTGCCCCGCGTGTGGGTGGATACAGTTAAGTAGAGACAAAGGCGACACGCACATCCGGGTGTACTCTTGGCTTTTTACAGTTGACGCGGCAATCCATCCCCTCGTCGCTTGGCTCCATTCTGCTTTGCTCTTGTTAAATTTTCACTCCTCGGTTGTTTCCCCGAATTTTCGGAATTTACGGCTCTCGAGGTACTTCTCAGAGGTGTTAGTCTATCGCACGTCCAATTTCAAAGGATATGTTTTTTTTTTTATTTTCTCAAGAGCTATCATGTTCTCACACGGCAAATCGTCGCCAAAGGAAAAAGGGGTCGATCTGAAATCAACTCGCAGAAACAAGGACAACTCGACTCCAAGATAAAAACTCATCCTTTTACCTCGCTTTTACACGTCAAGAATAGTCATGGCCCCTTGTTCTCTCCAAGCGAGACGCATCGCACGCAGCGAAAAATCAGTCGCACGCTGTATGTATAGTGCATTCAAACGCAGCACACGTGAGCAAGGCCCCCTAGCGCCATTATCGTGTATGCGCCGCGCGTCGCCACTCATTGCAAAAGGAAAGAGAAGAGAAGGAAAAGGAAGAGAGACCACACCTATCGGATGCTCGTACGGCACAAGGGAGAGGCGAATAATAAGGCGCGACGAAGGCAGCACTCCCACGCACCTGTCGGAGAAAAGTCGATGCGAAAAGGGACGCACCAACGCGCCGTCTAGCCTGTAACTGATTGTTTATTCATCAGACAGCTGTTTTTTTTTTCTTTTTTTTTCTTTCCTCCTCTCTTTATTCGTACATCGATTTGTGCGGGAGTATACTCGGAGAACCTTTATCTCCTTTCCGGAGGGACGGCGAGGGGAAAGAAATACCAGGACCGCGCCATGAGGATCCTCTTTTCCCCGTAGCTTTTGTCCCGAGTCATTTTTGTGCGGCAGTGTGCATTTGAGGGAAAAGATACAGGACTTGGATTGTAGTTTTATGCAAAGCGAGTACGATGAGGATAGTTGCGGATGGTTGGTATCGCAACGAGACCACCAGCGTCTCCGAGAATCGCAGAGAATTTCTTTACTTAACGAAATGACGCTGCCGGACGCTCGGCGCGATATTTTGTTAATTAAACGAGCAAGTTTAATTTTCGCAGTCGAGGGTCTGATTGCCGTCCTGTAAGCTCTGGAACTCAATTATCTTCGGGATGGTTGTGGGAATATTTGAGAGCAAACCACGCTCGGAGGGAAAAATGGCTCCCGCGAGGAAGAGAAACGACGTAAACTTTGAAAATCAAATCAGCCCTACTTAACGATGCAATGGAAAGAAAAAAAAAATTTGCCAAACTCCGTACTCTGCCAACTTCCTTCTCGACCCCATCTCGTACAGTCCATCTCAACTTCTGCACCACTCCGTTAACGCTGGCCCCAGGAGCGCCAAGTTGTATCGCCATCCTCCATAGCGAGAGGATATATAGCTGTGAACCTAGGGCTTTCAGAGCCGGTTGAGCGAGTGGGGGGTACGTGTAGGTGCGCGAGAAAGAGAAAAGGTTCTGGTACGGGAGGAGAGAAAGCAGCAGAAGTGGAAAAGCCGAGGGCACATTATCGAGCCGTCGATGGAGAAAGAGAGACGCAGGGCGGTGAAAGTCGGGGAGAGAGACGAGAGGTGGAAGGGTGTGTCGAGGCTGGAAAAGCGCGCGCCATGGCTGTGGAGCAGCAGCTGACACCCGGACGAGAGTTTGTGCCTCCTACTCCTGCCCCCTTTCCGTTCGTCTCCCCCTCGAGCGTATTACGTACATCTCCCTCGTATTCGCGGGCCAAGAGGAATTTCCAGGGACCCCCACGGTGCTCCGAGTGTACACGTATGTATATATGCGTAAGCTCGAGTTCGTTGCTGCAAGCTCGCCTACTCCGACCCCTGAGTGCTTTTAGCTACACCCACACCAGGTATCTATATAGATGAACGGGTTCGCTGGCTGGATGGCTGCTCCCTTCCTCGTTCGGTCGAGGACTATAGCGATACGCCGGCGAGTTTGTCCCCGCGCGCAGCGATCGATAGCCGGTGTTGTGGCAGCAGCGACGTCGACGCGCCTGTCTGGAGCTGAAGCGTAGCCAAGGGCTCGCTTGCGTCTATACGTAGCATCGAAATGCCCAAGACTGAGCTGCGGATCTTTTTTTAACTGATGGGAGTGCAGAAGCGTGGTTTGTTCCGATGGATGGGTTTGAGAGCGCGTGCTTTATGAAAAATTCCCTCGGCAAGTCTTTGTTCTCCGGGATTTTAGGATTCCCGCTTTTGTAATTACAATATATTGTGCTTTTCGTTGCGTGATGGCCGAATTCAAATGGCGATGGCATCCGTGGGAGGAGTTGGATAAATTATGGGGTGGTTTATCTATTGTTTTTTTTCCAACATCAAAGTAACTTGGGCTCAAGTTTGGATTAAGATTTTTGTTTTATGATATTTTCAGGGGGATGGGGCAAAGACCAAAGCAGAGGGATAAGTATTTCGTGGAATAAATGTCTAATTTTACGTTATTTCGAAGGAAAGACAACACAACATATTATCAAGAAAAATGTTTTCCGAAAGCGCTATTTCAGTGTAAAAACTATCTCTGGGTGGATGTTGCCATGATCCATCCTAAAAAAAAAGGCAGCACCCACACAACAGTTTCCCCAATAGCACACGTGCTGTCAAGGTGTAAGGTGAAAAAACACTCGAAGCTTCCGGCGTTGAAACAAAAAGGCGTACCTACGCTTTACAAATCAGCGCACCCCCAAAAGACGTATACTTGACGAGCACGCCTTTGCTATCGGTTCCCAAAAGGCGGAAGGAGAACATTCTACACCTAATCTCCGGTAACAAAGTCGCACGTGGTTCAAAGGCCAGTAGGTCCAGGGTAAACAGGGAACAGCACGTCCCTTTCAAATCCGACCCAACAAAGTGTATACGCAAGTTAGACCTCAATGTATAATGTATGGAGGAGGAGTCGCGCGATCTCGGGAGGTCAGTAACAGCAGTCGAGAGTCGAGCTCGCGCGTTGTATAGTATAATGTACTTACACGCCGTGTACATGTGCGCAACAGCAGCAGTCCGTGCACGCCTGACACGTAACTCGATAGCAGGAGAAGCAGCCGGGCTTGTTTACGGCCTCGTAAAATTACCGAGTTGATACTCTTTCCGAGTGGAAATAAAACGATTGCTCCTCTGTGCGTGTATGGCTTGTGTTACGGCAGATCGATCGGACATGCACGCAAAATGATATCTCTCGCGACTCTCTTACGAGTTTGCATTCGCATGTTGTAGGGTAATATGCAGAGTATTATCCGTAAAGAGGTAATTATAAGTATACCTTTTTTTCTCGCTTTAATCGATAGGTACAAGTTTGTGTGTTTATTTAAATTCGATTAATGGTCTTTTTTTTAAACGGAATTAGGTACCATTTTTTTTTTTTTTTTTTTTCAACAACAGTGATTTGTAAGCGAGCTTTACAGTCTTGGTGTGAATATTATTTCCTCTCTTTTCTTCAATTGCTACTGTGGTATAAAAAATATGTAAAGTCAACGTCAGTATATTTCAAACCAATCTTTAAGCAATAAAACCGGCACTTTATTAATTTTCACGAAAATAATGACGTTTTCTTAGTTTACCGAGAAATTACTGTTCTTTTATTGAACGACCCTACTGTCCTCCTCCATCTTTTGGTAAAAAAAAAAAATGAAATCGACTCTAACTCGATACAAAAGCAACGTACGATGATTAATACCCATGGCTCGAGGGATGAGAAAATGAACAAAACCAAAGGCAAAGGTATAACAATAATCCAGACAGTCCTATGATGGAGAGCTCCGTAATTTTTCCCGGAAGTTAATTACTCCCGCACGTGGCGCAGAAAAGCCAAGCCCCAGCAAATTGAAGCGATAAATTCCGCCTACATGAGTCCCATTTACTCGTCGAGTAGGTACGTTATTAGTCTCGGATGCACTTTTCGTAATTAAATTTCTTTCCTTCCATCACCTGCACAACGATCCGAGATCGCATACACAAAAAGAAAGGGTCAATCGGCGACGGAATTTTCCATGCGGCCTGTGTTATCCGGCTGGTTAAATAGAAAGGTGGTAAGTATGATACACGGGGTGTAGGCGCGCCGCCGCCCATCGCTACCATTATCATCATCGACGCGGCGATAAATTAAAAAGGTAAAGTGGACGCAAAAGGCGGCTTTGTGCTGTCGCGAGCACATGGCCGCGCGAGTGAAGGAGCCCCAGCTATATATGCACCGCTACCGCTTCTGGGCGTGAACGTCTCTCTCTCATCTTTTCCGAGCTTTCACAGGCGCCCACCATATTGGCTCATCTTCGATAAAGTGCCCGCGTCTGTCTGCTGCTGCTTGCTGGTGCGATCGTCGAGTGCTCCCTTTTCTTAGTCTGCTTAGATATGTATACACAAGGGGGGGGGGGGGCTCAATAGCCGATTTTTAATTGAACGAAGAGTGCAGTGGGCCTCGTATCGATAGTAGCTCACTCTCAATAAAACTTCTGTAAATAAGGCTCGTTAAAAGTGACGGCTTGTTATTTTCTGCTCCTCGGCTCGCGTCGGCGCGTCTGGCGCTCACAGATTGAGACGCAGTTTTTAAAAAAAGCCGCGCAACCTCGCCGTAATCAAAGTTTCCTCCAATTAGTCGACAACGACTGGTAATATATCGGTGATTCCTCGTTCGTTAGGTACACACGAAAACGAGCTGTTTGCTGATTTTACTACGCATTGTTGCGTCCTCTCTACATTGAAGAATTGCAAATAAGATGACGGCTATCTGACTTTTTTTTCCTCATAATTGACGAACGATCGGTAGGTATGTATAGGTAAGTACAGCGGCTTCGTCGACGGGTAGGAATGTCCAAGGCGATCGGCAGCGCCCTGTTTATTTTGCCTGTCGTTATCTCGCGACATTTACAATTGGATAAAGTATCCGATTTTATTGTACGTTTGCGTCGTTTGTGCGCGACGACGAGGCGCGTCGTCGTTTTCGTTATACCTCTCGCATCTCGCTGTAAACGATCTTTAACGCGCGTTGGCCGTTCGACAACCACTTCTCGTTCGATAAATTACTTCTCGTTAAGAGCGAATGTGCAAGAGATAGACACGAGGGAGTGGAAGCATGTTTTCTCCTCTCGCGAGCGACTATTTCTCTATGTCGCCTCGGCGCAATATTAATAAACTCCGAAGTTTATTCGCGTTTGATAAGAGTAAATTTGCCGAGTGTAAACGCACCTCGGGACGTTGTTATGTACTCCCGAGTTTCTCGGGAATGAAAAAATCAATGCTGATATTATTTTGCGAGTGCTCAATCGAGTCGCGTCGATTATCCCATACGGGAAAAAGATCTTGAATAGTGCATACATTTTAGGCATCGATAAGGAGACTTTTTTCCTCTATTTCATTAGTGTACAGTTATGATAAATTGCAGTATCGGCATGGTTGGACCAAGGAAGCACAGATAAAGGAGAACCACTTTGGTTGGCAACACCAATGCAAGGGAGTCGTCCTTGCGCGCACGTTTATACAGAGAAACATGCAAAAACAAAGAAAGCGCGTACACATCGAGCAGCAGATTTTTTCGTTTGTTTCATCCTTCGAGCATCAGCCGAGCGAAAAGAGATGAAAATAAAGTTCCGGTCGCGCGGTATCTTTCCCGCCTCGGATGTATAATAAAACCCTGGATATAATTATCCGGACTCGAGGTGGAGAGGAAGGGGGCGCCTTAAGCCGAGGATCTCTCGCGCTCGAGCGTACCGGCGATAAAGCGCTTCTCCCGTAGCGATCGGGCTGTTTTCTCGTGTCGCTGTCTCCCGCGCGAGGATAAGGGAGGCTCGTAAACTGCCGTCGATTTTTTTCCTCTCTCCTTTCGAAGGAAGAAGATGCGCAGGTACATACAGCTGCGAGGGAGATAAAAAGGAAAAGTTTAAGGGGCGAGAGAGGAGGAGCGAGCGCAAGCCGGAGGTGGGATTTGGCATCGACTTTCGAAGGAGCCGGAGAAAAAAAGAAAAATATTTCGTGAATTACTGTTTGCCCTATCGCTTGAATTACCGCGGGGCTCTCCTGCCAGATGCAAGCGAATTCGTTCAACTTCTCTGGCTGATCTCGCGGTTTATGGCACGGCTTTTCAGGGTATTTTACGTTCTTTATCTCTGCTTGGGGAACGAAAAGCGGCGGGTACGGGTAACAGGCACGATAATATCGCGGCGATCGGGATTCAATTTTTCAACCCGGCTAGAGCCAGCTCGCGGGATTCTTCGCAACAACTGTACGCTTGGTAAAAGAGAAAGGCGGATTACGAGAGCGAGATTTGATCTTCGCCGTAAAACGTAATTTTAATCGCTCCCGCTGAGCACGCGCGCGTCGTTTTTTAATGCTGACCCAGTCTCTCGAGAGTGGAATTATTATTACCATCAGCGTGGCAATGGTCATAATAACTTTTACTTTTGCTGGGGAGAGAAAGAACGCCTCTTTTGTCGAGAGCCATGGAAATGCAGGGGCCGATGGAAAGGCCATTGTGGAGATTCGCGAAAGGGAGTAGGGCCGTAAAGTCGCGGAGTATCTCTTACGATCGGTGCCAAGCTCGTCTCTGCTTCTCACGCGGCAGATGTAAAAATCGTTTCGGTGATCGGCCAAAGAGTGCGCGTACAGTGGGCAAATGACGGGGCAATACGATGTTCGGAAAAATGGGACGTAATCGCGAAATTTACGGAAATTCAATTGCCGCTACGAGTGGGAGCTTTTATGGCTCGTGCATGCAAAAGGAAAAAACAAAAACAAACATAATGTACTTTATGGGAAACGTTTTCACATTTGTTGCCGAGTTTATTAGACTTTGACGTACTGAACTTGTATTTTTTTTTTTCTTCAGCTCAGCATCGATTAACCCTCAACCCGAGAATTTAAGAGCTGAATTTCTATTTTACCGATGAAAATTACCGCTTGCACTTTCACCGCGAGTCATTCGCCCAAGATTTACACTGCATCCCACAATTGACTCGCAAAACACGTTACTTCAGCAATGAAATGCATCAGACATCGAAAACTTGCACTACTCATGTATTTCAACAAGTGCGCTCAAAAAATATTTCCCTATCTCTATTCATCTCGGGGCCGTGGAAAAGTCATAAAGTCGCTCCGAGGAGAAGCGAAAAAAAACCCAATGTTTCAAAATAACACACCTCAACGTAGCGACGGATCGATCGTCCATCCCACCTAGCAGTCAAGGTGCTACCCAGCGCCATCTCTGCCACGAAGGCCGAAGCTTGGGGTTGAGGGGATTCCCGCCAGGGCGCGGGTACGACCCACTTTCCAATGGCCGCCGGGCTCCACTAGACGATTGGCCGCTCTCTCAGCGGCCATCATGGATTCCTCGCGTCGTTTGCATAATGAGTCCGGTAATGGCCGCCCGGCCAGCCAATGACCTCAACCCAGGGGTGTGGCTTGGCTCTGGCGCTCGGAAAAATGGCCGCGGGGGCGGACACTCTCTCGTGCCCGTTCTGCCCCACTTTTTTTCGAGGACCACCTAAAACTGCTGGGCTCACTTTTGCTCGAAAAAAGAAAAATGGATGGTGCCGTACCTCCTCAACACTCAAGAAAATTTTCAAGTGAAAAACAATGATTTTTCAAGTTATTCAAGAATCAAGAGACACAAGCAGTACAACATACGTTTTGGAAACAGGTAACTATGGGGTTGTAAAAAGTTTTATCGACCCACGAAATACTATTTGGCTCATTGTAACCAGATGAAAGAGAAGAGTTTTATTAGGTCAAGCAACCCGGAATCTTGACCCAAGTACAGTAGGTCCCATAAAACTCCTCCCGCGCGGGGGTAAAAAGTAACACTCATAAACACGTCAGGAAGGAAGACGCCGGCGCTTCTCAGTGCCAAGGTATTATATCGAGTGCAAACCGGACGACGTATCATTCGCGCCAAGGGACGATGAATGGACTTTACGGCAAATCGTAAAATTAAAAATGCCCCGCCACTGGTAGGGCTCGTGTGTATGAATACACAACCGACATATAGCCACACCGGCAGATACCAAACACTTAGAACGAAAACGCATGGCCCCTTCGCGGGGCGTCGAGGACGTAAAAATTTTTACGATCGCGGCCAATAAAGTGACGCAACTTAAGTGTGTTTTTAGCGTAAACAACAGCAGTGGCACACCGGCAACGCGTAAAGACCTGACGTCACGAGGAGGAGCGATGACTGCCGGTGGGCGCGTGACACGTTCTATTGAGTGTTTATAGGTGCGTGGCTGTTGGGATGGCGATGGGGTTGCAAGGCCGAGGGCACGATATAATATAACGTATATGTACGAGTGCGGTATTGGTATGTAGGTATGTAGGGCCCAGACGAGACGAGTCGGTCAATGGTTTACGACATTTCGCTGATGATGGCGCGAGACGAGCAGAGAGCAAGTGAACGTTATTATTATTATTATATATCTGTTACACAGTACCGACACCACTGACGACGACTACGACGACGACGCTGAGCCCATAAAAACGTAACGAGCTAGTAAACGTTTCGTTATACTGCCGTCGTTCGCGAGCACCGGCAACTCCTCCGGATTGAGGCAGGTCTTGCGCCGTACATATAATATACCCTCGTGATTCTTCTGCTTGCACTATTTTTGTACGACTGACGAGTCGTGCGTCTGTCTGTCTGTATGAACACGTCGAGATTGCGAAAAAAAAAATTACTATCGATGCTACGACTCCTTGCGTTTTTTCGTGCCCTTTTTTTCATCCAATCCAGTTAATTGTCACCTGCTATAATTTCATCTACTTATTCCACGATAATTTTTATTTTCAAGACGGTGATAAGATGTGGTCACATCTACATCGTGAATAAAATATTGCTCTTATCACGACCAAGTATGTATATAGAATGAGCTGCAAAAAATAACCATTCACTAATTAGCAGCATCATCATCATTCAAGATGTAAAAGTGATTTAAAGTTGTCACGAAAAAAGGCATCGTCTCATAAATTTTCCAAATCAAACGAGAAAACAACGCGATAACCATTACGTAACAACTACGACGACGACTCAACGTATCTGGAAGAAAAACACCGAAGCCGTAACTCCATAGGTCCACAGCAGCACGCGCCACTCGGGTACTTTTATCGAAACGATAAAAAAAAAGGAAGAAAAAACATTCTCCATCCTCAAAGTGCCATAAAGCCAGAAAGTATCAGTAGAAGAAGCAGCAAAGGAGGAGTATGAATGAAAGCTCGCGTGCCTACCGCGTTAAAGTCGCGCGCGAGGACTTTATGTCTTCCTCTCTTTCCTAGTCGTCGCGAACTCCGTTCCATCATATACACAGACGACGCGTCGACGACGGAGACTATCATCCCGAGGCTCGGCCCATCTTTCTTTCTCCGTGAATGTACATGCATTCATCCATATACACACACACACACACACATTCGCGTTTACCGACTTTTACGATCATTGCGTAATGCTCGGCTCCTAGTCTCTTCTCCCATATAGTCTCGCCCCCGCGACCTTGACACACTGATTCAGATCGGCGTGTGCACACACGGCAGTCATGGGTTCAGCCCGTTGACGAGCGGACACATGATTCATGTCCAAAGGGGGCAGGGAGGGGCCTCCAGGTGAACGACGTCGAAGACGACGGAGACGAGGCTCTCGAGCACCAGGTATATGTACGCGTAGAGCGCGAGAGGAGAGAAAAAGCAAGCTTTACGGCTTGTCGGTCGGCTCCTCTCGTTTTACTAACACTTAAAAGTTTATTGGCGCTCATAAAACCTGGCTGCTGGTGGTGGTGGTGGTGGTGGTTGCGCTCAGCTGTGCGTTTGGTGACGGCGTCCAGGAAGAAGAGGTGTAGGTGAGCGCCGAGGGCGACGACTCGAGATCGGCTAGCTCGCGTTTACAACACCTCCGTAGGATTATTTGCAGGCTGATGGCGCGTGCCGCGTGTCCTCCTCCTCCTCCTTGTTGGGCGGAAGAGGTGCAGGTCATTACACTCGGCGCGCCTCTGTTTTTATGTACTGACCCTGACTCACTGCCGCTGTACGCGAAAGAAGTGGGTACCCGCTACGGGCACCCGAGGAGTTCTGTTACGTATGTGTCGCGGCCGCTGTTTTATGGGTCGTGCTGGACTTTCATTGTTATTATCGTTCTTATGTGCTAACTTGTGATGAAGCACTTGTAATGATGAGGCTTTCTCTGGCAATGACTTGCACCAGTGACGGTATGACTCCGAGAAGCTTCCAACTTAGTCGTAAAATGGGAATATCGAGTGCGTTGGGTGTAATCAAGTTTTGAAGTACGAACTGTGAAAATAAACGTGGCTCATTGGTAGACGATAATAAGCAGGTTTTGGGTCGTCTCAAGCGTACGAGAGAAGTAAATTTAAATGAATAAACAGAGAAGTAAGAAACTTTTATTGTGCGAGCCAGTTTGTGTTTGTACATCGTACGGAGGCCCTCATAAATCACGTTACGTTTGTCTGGAAAGAGTGTGATGATTTTTTTTTTTTTTTAGATCCTAAAAAATGATTTACGATTGCGCAATAAAGGATTATTTACACATAGTTTTCAAGTGTTGCTTTACTGTTATGAAACATGATGCTCATTAATTTCTTATATCTTTTTTATCAGTATAAAAGTAAGAGCTAGAGTACAACATTAGAGTACATTGCGATAAGGCTCCGAACGAGAACTAAATTACGAGGTTTGCAGTCACTCGTGCACGACGTACGTGTCAGATGGCGCGAGTGCCTTTTTAAAATATTTTTGGTATCAGATACTGGATACTTGTAATTATTTTTGGTAGCTGATTTTTACGTTTATAAAGTCATTGTCCTTGAGCATCTATGTTGTATCTTCAAACGTGCCATTGTAACTACAAAAAATGGGGACAATATAATTTCGGTAATTCAGTTCTCAACGGCATACAAAAATGTAGTGTGAAAAACTCTGACCAACCTATTTTCTTACAAACAATCAACTGTGACATAAAACATATGTGAATATGCATGATAATGTAATGTGAAAACAACGCCGGGAATAAATGTATCTTTAATGATCCAGTGAAAAAATAACAAATGAAATGGAATATCTAGTGTATCATGAAAAATGTTATGAAGAAATATTTAAATTCATTGATCTCTGTGACATTCACAAATAAAAGCGTTATGGTGAAAATCAATTTTGTTTAAAAGTTGGAACGCATAAACATTATAAGAAATGTTATTTCATTAATTTTTATCGATAAAGTTTATCGATTATTTGGTAAACATTATTAACATATTCTTGACAACACCATCGATTTAAAAAAAAAACAAGTCACAAACCCTAATTAAGAAACGACAACTAATTGTTAGAGCAAAACGCTCGCCTCGATAAAGCCTTGAACGTCGAATGAATAATTCAAGCATTTTGCAACGCAAACAGCGAACGGCGCCGTACAACAATCAAGGAGCGAAGTTTAATTTGCCAAAGCATCCGGGCTCCCAAGTTTTGGTTGGCTGCTCTCCCGGCACCACCACCGTAGCGGCACAAGAGGGGTTGCGTTACCGAAATTTCTCCGGGGGGGGAGCGAGCGAGCGCTGCATTATTGATCGCGGCATCCACGCCCTCTGCGCCTCCTGGGCCTCATTTGGCTGTCTCTGCCACGCCGTGAACAAGAATGGCGCTCGCCTGTTCGGGTAAAGCATCGCCAGCGACAGACGGCGAATGGCGCGAAATAGCGTGCGGAGAAAGTGAAGTTCGCGGGAGATGAAGGAAAAAAAAAACAGGGGAAAAGTCGAAAGACGGTGTTGCGTGCGGTGGCGTACTCTTTCTCTCGAGTTGTATGACTCGGCGGGTACCGGGGGCTTAGGTTCCGCGTGTCGGAGGTTCATAAATATTCCCTGCTCAGTGTGGCGAAACAGCGCGCTTGGAAAGGGTTAATCTTTTTCGGGCTCTGCTCTCCTCGCACCGTCTGGCTTCCTCGGTTTTTTCGTATTGTTTTTGAAGGTGGAGGGTTTGGGAGCGAGGCAAAGAAAAAAATTGCCGCCAGACGCGCTCGGTGACTGTACAATAGTACCCACTGTTTCGGAGCTAGACGCGACAGCCGGAGATCATATGGCGGACGAGCCATGTAGGATTGACGGCTACGGCGTTCGGGAATTTTCGTTCTCAAACAATTTCAGATTACTCGTGCTGCTGAATGGAGGTTGAGTTTTGAAAGAAACAAATAAATAGTTTAAACAAAAATGAACCAAACACCCAAATTTATCGACCAATTTCTTATGCGCATTAATTTATTTCGTTACGCAGCATTGGTGCAAAAAATGGCACTAGTGTTATCACACCGGTGAAATCATTAACACTTTCAGGATATGCATGAATGCATGAGAATACAGGCATTCGAGTATTATAATCAGCTGCATCAACATGTAAATGAAGCTCGAAAAATCAAAAAACAATCGTGCCTCGATCGAGCATCTCCACAACCAGCAACTCATAAATTATTCCAAATAACCTCCGTCTTACACCTTCACTTTGTCAATCTATTGGATCCTTCTCATGACGAGCCGCTAATTTTGACTGTCGGGTAATAATGTGTCACTACGCCTTGCTCGAATATTCATACATGCTCTGGGCAAATATCACGGCCGGAAGACAGATGTATGCGACGGGAGAGTGAGGAAGAGGAAAGGCCCGCTAGCTAGCACGGCAATGTTGTCTACTGCCTCAGTCTGGGTAGACCAACATAGACAGGCGAAAGGCAAACGTGACCGGCTTCATTGACTTTACGAGCGATAAAACGGGACTTTATAGGTTGTGGGCTGCGCACAGGCAGCTCATCGACTCCTCGGTAGAGTAGAGAGATGTACCACTATCCTGGGCGTGCATCTATGGGGTAACCCATAGACTTGCGGGATAATAAACACACGGGCACTTCAGCACTAGCTAGCCTTCCGCACCCTTGGCCTTTTTTTTAGTCTTTGAAAAATTTGCACGCGACAGAACGAGATCGTCGTTGGTTTGAAACGATGGGTTAATTGAGTCCATATGACGCTTCTTGATATTTTTCACATGATTTCGTTTATCCAGCCCTTTTTTTAAAATTATATTTAATGAAAATAAAAATCGGTGGATACGGATGCGGATAATGAAATTTTTTTGTTAAAGAATCAATATTCCGGGCAAAAAGGTATCTACTAACTCCAGACGTATTTTTTAACCTTATTCCTACTTTTCAACTCAAGATTGAAAAAATTATAAATACAAAGGTATTTATCAAACTCTGACGGGAAAAATTAATCCAAAAAATTTATCATTTCGCTGTATCGCAAGAAAATTTTTAAAATGAGATAAAAGATTTGAGTTGAAACCTTCTTGCTTGACATTGTTGTGGTACCTTTTTACACAAATGCCATGAAAATATTGATTGAGTAACCACCACATTCTATACAGACAAACAACCCCGAACAATATGAGTAAACAATCGCAGTCACGATTTCAACTTCAACTGCACGACTCAAGCACTTGTAACTCCTCACTATAACAATAATTTTTCAAAACTTACAGAAAGTCCTTCGATCATAAATTGAACAATTCACAACAGATTCGATAAAATGCAATATATTCAAACAATACTATTGGAACTGAAAAAAAACAACAAATGTATTAAAAAACACGTCTGGTCCGACATAGAGGAAATGCACAAACTGTCTGTTTCAACCTGCAGCAAAAAAGTTTGGAAGGACTAGTTGGCCGGAGTGCTTCCGCAGTTTGGTCCGAGAGAGTGGTAAAAGAAAATAAGAAATAGACAGAGTAAAAAGACAGAGTAGGAACTGTTGTAAAGCTATAAAACGAGCCTAGAAAAAGGAAGGGTTACAAGGGCGGGAGTGCTCGTCGATGCACGACTTGAAGTGACCTTCGATTCGTGTGGACTCATCCCACGATACTACATTTTGAAAAGTTGTTGGTCAGTACTTGAGTAAGGTGATTGTCGAGAAAATAAGCACGAGGGACCTGCTGTCTCACCCGCGAGTGGCAACCCTTTGGCTCACCGCACGAAAAGGCCCTTCCTTTCGGAAAATTGTTCAAGGCCGTTTTGCTGGAATCCTTTGGAAAAACATTTTGTGATCTTTCCTTTGGCTGATCTTTTTCCGGTTCTCGGTGGCAACTGTCTACTCTTGAAATAAAGTCGATTCAAAACACTTAAATTTTCTGAAAAATGCTTCAATTAAATATGGGAAAAACAACCTACTTTCCGAGCTCCAGCAAAGCCTCATGGACACTTACGAAAGCTCTTGATTTCCATTACAATCTAAGGTAAATTGAGAGAAAAAAAAAACAAGCGTCCGAGAAAGAACCATATACAGTTGCCCGAGTCAGCGGGGACGAGAAACCAGTTTCTCTATGGCTCGATCATCGATGCGCGAGATTGAGGCCTTTGCAGCCGAAGGTAGCAGATGTCAGCCCCCGAGAATATAATTAAGAATGGCGTCACTGTGCAGTGAGCCACGCGGCGCACCTAAATGGCGTCGAGGAGCTGAGATATCTTTGCCGCCACGGGCTTAATTATAACTCTCTCTCTCAGCCGCGGAAGAGAGACTTGGAAGCTGAAGCGCGAGACGGAGAAAAAAAAAATAACGGCGCAGCGAAACGGAGAAAAGCCCCATGGCGTCGTGGGCCTCACGTTCCTCTCGGCGTCGTCTGAAATTAGAACCGACGCTGAGCCTCCAGATATATACCTCTTGTACCTATGAAGTGCGGGAGCCGACGGATTCTGGCTCGAGAGGAACTAGCGCGCAAGTGAAGGGAGGAGAGACGAAGTTTCACGGGCGCTCTGCGTAATCGCGTCGTAAAATGTTTCATTGTGACGCGGTGGGACGAGGCACGTTTTTTTTCCCGCTAGCTGCGATTGATTGATGGTGATTAACTGCAGAGCATGGATAGTTTGTTCGTGTATTACTACGATTAATTATTTATCAATTTTTTTTATTTTTCACAGTAACATATGTAAAAGAAAAAAAAATAGAAATCCACAAGCAACACTTGCATGAATTTAACGTGTCATGTTTCTTTGCTGTACATAAACAAAAAGGAGACCGATGAAATACCTTATATTTTTTAGTTCGTACTGGCATATTTTTTTAAAAACTGTGAACGCGTTGTACGTGGAGATGTATTTGTTTGATTTAAACTGTATTTTTTGGATCTCAAAACTTTATCTCGAATAGATGGTATTGGACGAAATGAATTTTGCAAGAAGCTTGGACTGATGTCTACAAAAGTTGGGAGATGATGCGACGAAACACTTTTCACGCCAGACGTGTACGTACGCGCGTTTAAATATTTATACTGCAGAGAAGCGCGATTCATATGCTAAAAAATCGCCAAGGGTAAAAGAACATCCCGTCTTGGGTGTGCGGAAGAAGCGTACGCGAATATTTTTCCATCATTTCTTCGTATTTTCTGTGCTCATTGATCCGTGAAGAAAATATTCAAGGACGTTTCATATAATTGTGCACTGAATTTTCGAGTGTCTATTAATACCGTTTCGTAGGTATTGTTTTATATTTATATTTTTATTTTGGTAAAACAGTGGAAAAAAAGTATTACCTTTTACATGATAAAAGTCTTGATCCAATTTTTTATTGAAAAAAGGTAAGTTTAATTAAACTTTTATATCTTAACTATACAAAGTAAGCACTGGTAAACTTTTCTTTTAACACTCTGTTCTCCCCAAAACCCGCAAGTTTCATAAATAACAGTAGAATACCCAAAGCTCGCTCATTGAGAAAAAACAAAAAAACAAGAGTCAGCTCTTATATAGATGACAAGGAAGTTTTTGTCGTAAAAGAAACTTTGTGTTTCTCCCCCTCACTTGAACAAGACATACTAAGTAATTGACATCATGACGTAGGTGCACCATACGCTCATATTTTCCGTGTTGTTTGGGCACGCAATTTTTTCTGGTTTTTTTTATTATTATTATTTTTTTTTTAGTTAAAAAATGAAAAAATGAAAGAAAGGGAAATGTACGCACTTCAAGATCTGGAAAAGGAAAAAAAGCTCAAATAAAATGATATCCCATGCTAACGTCCTTCCTTCTTTCCTTCCCTCATCCACATCTTTCCAGAAAAAAAACCTCTACTCACAGCTGGATAATCAAGCCACTACACTTATTCGAAGGAATTAAGGTGGCCACCAGCCCCAGATAATTTCCGAGAATCGTTTTTTCTTCCTGAATTTTTTTTTGTTCGAGCACACTAGCCACATCAGCCAAAAGGCGCACATTAGCCGGCCCGAGCAGTCGTTTATGTTCTGATCGCATTTAATAATCCTTACAAAGGCCGGCTGGCTTCCCTTCGTTTATTGGCTAAAGCTGATCAGAAAAAAGAAGGAAGGGAAAAGGGATGTGAGAAGACAACCAACGCACTGGCTAATTATATGGCTTGATTGGAAGTCCACTCCTCCCCCCCCCCCCCCATCAACTTTCATATACGTGGTCTGCGGGTGAACACCCTTTTTTCCCATCTCGTGAGGTGTACGTTTTTTTATTTTTTTTTCTCACGCCACCTGTGTTCAACCAATTTCTTATGCCATGCGTTGCACGTGCGTACTCGGGTCCATAACTTTCACGGACTATGGATTCGGATAAATAACTAAACACATAAATAAATAAATTTCAAATATTTCTGATGAACGAAAAAAAGTCGTATTTTTTCGTTCAAGGTGCTGTCATGCTGATTTAATGTATTCTCGTTCCTAAGAAATAATGATTAAGTAAAAAAGTTACATACACGTATAAGGCACGAGTAACTAAAACAGTATACTACGGCAATGAGACATATGTCAAACCAGAGACAATAATTTAGCCCACCAACTTTGGCAGACGAGCCACCTTTCACTTACTATATTTTCAATATTCGTATTGAGAATATTTTCAAGCTTATCTTTACGAAATCATAATAAATATAAACGCAAGACTAGTTGATCATCAGATGTCAATTAATTCTCACAATATATTTCATAACACCAGGTGTGAAACAACAAAACAAAGCTTGATATAAAAATACAGTAGCCAGAAATATAGCCTTTACATCTAGTATGTCTTCTTAACTCAGCAATCCCATCAAAATATTTCTCCTCGCAATATATGTTTGCTGTATACCTCCGTATAACACAAGTACATACAGAATGGCAGCCCTCTACGAATTGCATAATTCTCCCAACAATTATTCCCTGCGAGCTTCCTTCTCTCTATGTCTTTACTCGTTCCGTATAATTTCCCACAACCGCAGAGCCTCCATTTAAACACACACACACGTACACATGTGCACGCACAGCACACAGCAACGTAAATTTCACGGCTCGGCTCTGGCTTATCGGACGAATGCATTACAGAGCACAGGCAAAGGGAGAAAATGGTGGCTCTGACAATCGTCCCCCCCTCCCCTTCTTCTCGTCCCAGACATCATTCTCCCGACCGACCAACGTGGCAAAAGATCCTTGCACGAACTGTGCGACGAAGCCAAGCAGGAATAAGGCCCTTCATGCAACGCGAGGCCATCGGATTATTCACGGAGGATGAGCCTCATTTTTCATTCTTTGTCGATAAACTTCGAAATCACACATTCCAGAGTCGAATAAAAGAACGCCGTGGACTAACATTCGCACTTTATTCACGTGCGATCCTAACTCATCTATGACGATTTTTACGCTTAGAAGGACATAATTATTTTCGAGGAAAATTATTATTTTCTTCTTTCTCAGAGATTCTGTGGTCCACCAATGGACTTCCGAAACGTGAACATGCTAAAATTACCCCCTCTAATCATCAGCTACTTGCCAACCCTTAGGTGCTCTCTTACTCTCTCTTAGCACAGCATCGGGCACCAGCTCCGCAGACTTTTCTCAAAGTACACTCCGGAACCCTCAAACAACACGTGCAAACGCGACTGGCTCTTTGATGATCGCGAGTTATCGGTAGCTGTTCCCCGTACACCAGACGAATGTGAATCATCATCGAGCATCGAGGCCGATCGAGTATGGAAAAAAAAGACTCCGGTCTTGATGGCTTTGGCCCCATCTCCTTGGCACTCGGATGTTTATGGGTGTTCGGAGAAATTATGGAACGTGACTGGGAATCGTGATCCAAGCTCGACAAAGGGACCCCCAGAAGACGAAGTAGACAGACGAGACCGTGGGCTTTTTTTTACTCAGAAAAAGGCGTAAGCTCCGAAAGGGCATTGAATTGTCAAACGATGCGGTGTACCTTCGTGATGTGACTGTGTCGTGCGTGTTGGGGTTCATGAGGTGATTGAACCGGCGATGCGAGCGAACGGTGGCAATTGTTTCGACGCGAGAGAAACGGAGACGTTTGGTCCATTGGAGCTTAAGGTTGGGATTTAACATAAAATAAAATCTCTTTTAAAATATTATTGGTGACTGTGAATTTCATAATTTGGGTACACATTTTTCATGAAATTTTTTAAATAAATGTTTGAAGATACAATGCTATGTTTGAGATGAACAATATTTTCCCAACTCCAATGGAAATGCAGATATGTCGCAGCAATGTAGCATTATTAGGTATACACGGTATACCAGTACAAAGCAACCGAGGAATCCACGAAAATTAAAGAGAACCCAGTCGAGGCAAATAGCCCTTCGCCTGTAATAAGGGCGTGGTATGCTCTGGCGCTATGCTTTTGCAGATAAGAAGAAAAAAAGGGGAAAAAACCAAGAAACGCAAACTACATGAATACAAATATACGTGCGTACCCTTTAGTGCGGGCATGAGAACGAAGAGGAAGCGCACATGATGATGCGTCCCCAGGCGAACTGTGGAGTAACGTAATAAGGCTGCGCTCGGCCCTCATCGTGAGAAAGATAGGGTTGAAGACTCGAGGTGGGTGGTAGATATGCAGAGGAAAAAAACGAGTACGAGGAGGGGGGTAATTTCTGCCCTCGAGCTGAAATTGATGCATTTTGCAAGGAGGATGCCTGCACAGCCACTTTTTTTCTTCCTTGAGATTAGCCAAAGATGAGAAAAGTTTTGACGGTCGTGAGATTTTGAGCTCTGACTTGTGCGGAGAAGCAAACGAAGTGTGGGGCGTTGCAGAGCATTGTGAACACAAAAAGTTGGGGCTACCAAGACTTTTTGATTTTGCAGAGTCTCTGTACAGATGGATGCGATAGAGATTTGCAATTTGTATCAACTTCCATTTGGCAAATAAATCTAGTTCATCATACAACAATAGGAGTTACAAAGAATTGAATAAAACCAATTTTACTTTTATATAAAGTACAAAATGACAGCTATATTACTCTTCCCTCTGATTTACAACTTTTTTTTTTGTTTCTAAAGAAAACTACATCTTTTTGAACAAAATATATTTTCTTCGTTGAACCGAGAACCGACACCTCTTCTCGCTCGTTAAAAAACACGAACCGCCCACTTGTCCAGTCGTCCGAAATATAAAATTTAGCAACAGAAAAGGAGAGAACGATGGTATACGTGCGCGAATTTTCCGTGAGGGAGATATAGAGGAGCTTGAGCACCAACGAAAATGGAAACGAAAGGATAGGGGGGTGGGGTAGGGGGGATGAGACGAATGGAGCGAGAGCTTTGCCGGGTGACCAGGTGGAAAGCTCTCCCTTTTAGCGAGGGCGGGGGTGGGTGGCTTGATGAGATGCATTACGGAGGAATAGTTTGGGCGTTCCGGGGCTGCCGAGCGACGACGTGCTAGGCTACGATATCTCTCTTCCCCCGCAGGGGATGGCTTAAGAATGGAGAGAGAGAGAGAGAGAGTTTCGGTATAGTTGTACGCGTTGCGGTACGTTGAAGTGGAGGAGAAGATTCCGGGCAAGGCAGGAAATTGCTTGGGTGGCGAGCGCTATCTGCATAATATAGGGAAATTCGTCGGGAGTACTGGAGCTCATCGTTCTTTTACACCATGTCGCTGTGCGTTTAATTATTTTATTTAAATTCAAAAGGAAAGTAGATCTTTTTTTCACCATTGCCTTTTTCAAATCTACCTTTGTTCAATCAAATCAACAATTTGCATAAAACACATATATTTTCAGAACATGTATCCGTATTATTTGTCGTACAGTTTTGTATATTATTATTATTTGCAAAGTTGAAAAAGATACGAGTCAAGCTTTCTGTTGGTGACTGAACTCTACACTATACCATTTTTCAGTTAAAATATTACACAAGTATTAACTCAGCTACACAGCAATTTTAATTTAAAATGCTTGAAGTATTTAATTATCAGGTGCATGTAACTAAACGCTTGAGTGTATTGGTTCAACTCTATTCGCTTCTAATCAGTAAAAAAAAAAGGAAAGAAAAAAAATGATTTAAAATTTCATGTCGATGACTGGATTCAAAGAATATTCTTCATTATAAAAATCAGGGGTGCCTTTCGTCCCGGCTTCAATAAAAAACAGAAGGAAAGGAAATGAAACTTGGAGATCTTAAAATCTTTAAGAAAAAAAAAAAAAAAAAAAAAAAAAAAAAAAAAAAAAAAAAGTTAAATTACAACTCTGCAGATACACAGTAGAATAATTCGAATAGCGACCAGCTTACACAAAAAAAAACCGAAGACGGAGAAAGATGGACGTGGGCGGGGGATGGGGAGAGGCATTCCATGGTATTGAACAGATGCGCGCGCACCCGAGTAGCACAGCGGCCTCGAGCGAAATATATACACCCTCTGCGTCTATTATTGGCTCGATACACGCTTCTCCCACCAAGTTCCCGGCAGCGCTTCACATTTATCTCGCACCCCCCTCGCGTGATTGTACTATTCTCCATTGAATATCTTCCTTGCTTTGACGTGCTCGTATTTCCTTCGTCCCTCGCCCGACCCCTGCGCTCATCATAGTTGGCCATTTATCTATTCCTTGCCCTGGCTTTGTTTCTCCGAGGGACGAAGTGTATCTTATCCCTCCTACCCCGACGATTGCATTAACCTGGACCTCTGATCGTTTGTTTTTATCTCGCCTGTTTGCCACTATCAGGAGCGAGTAGCTTCGTGGAAATCATTTCATAGACATGTTACGGTAAGACAAAAAGGGAGAGGGAGATTTCAATGCTAATTTCCCGTTCAGCTGTAAGACTGATGAACTACGGATCGTTGCGGGGCACGAGTTTAATCGCGAGAGTGATCCTCTGGGATCCAAACTTTTCCCATCGTTTGACAAGTTTTATGCGCGATATAGCGTGCAATACCGATTCTCGTTATTTAGAGCTGAACGTCTTACTTGGCCATGAACTGATACACACCCTTCGACTGTTTGTCGGGCGGATTGAAGCGTCTTACTTTGTTGTAGCGTCGAGTCGATTTACGACTCTCACTTTCATTTGCGATGGATACGCTTCTTTGCTCTGTACACGCCGAAAACACATAAATTAAGGGTATTAATAAAACGTGAATGGATACATACACATTCTCGCAGTACACTTTCCAGTTTTTAGTACAAGTCGACCGCAAGGCTTAATTATGAAAAATTTAATAAGCAACATTTCAAATAATAATAAACTTTGCCGAAACTTTGTCATTTTTTAAAAGCGAAACATTTTAATTACCATTCAAATAATTATTATTTTGAGAATTGAAATCGCGGGGTGATATTTTAGTTAATTTTAGTTACTCTCCATGGTGCCTCCATCTTTGTATTTCATAAAATTTATTGAACAACTACGATGAAATTGAAAATAAAATGGATGTCAACAGTAGACAAGTCAATTATTCAGTCTTTTTAGAATAACCAGGCAAACAATAAGAAAAAGAAATTATACCTCTAAAGTAACGAACTCATAGAGAAAATTTACCGCACGATTGATGTCAAATAAAAAAAACTAATAAATAAAAGCAATCTGAAAAGTAAGCAGATTAAAAAACCCGATGGAGTGAAAGTGCCACTAAGCGTCTTTGAAAAATCTTCTCTTTGTTATCTAGGCATAGGTACGGCAGTAAAAAATTGGCCCTCTTTGCCAAGGTGAGAAACTGCAGTATAAAACATTCTTCTTTTATAACCCTTTAGCCGATGTTTTGCTGTAAATGCCCAATAGCTGTGGAGCACGCACACACATTGAAAACCAGCAAAACGAGAGAGATGAATAAAAGAGAATAGGCCCATCCGCGCGGGTCAAAGGGTTGCGCGGCTGGGTGCAATAAACCGATTGAGGGAGCCAAAAAAAGGGTCCTCGGATGCTTGTAAAAAAACAAACGAGGCCCCGCAAAGAGCAGCGTACCCCTTTTCCTCGGCAACCTTCGCTCTCCCTCGTTTTTCCTGTTTTCCTTTGGTTCGCGGTCATCCGAAGAAAAGGGGTAAAAAGTCATCTGAAAATCGCGAACGGACCTCTCGGGAAACCACGAACCGGCAGGTGAACAGTCGCAAGGCCCAAGGTCTCGCGCGCACTTCGCCACCGCAGTGTTCCGTGCTCCACCTCGACGACGCTCAGTCTTCTTCTCAAGGTAAAAACTGCGGCAGCTTGTCATTTTTCCGCCCAAGTTCAACTCGGACGGGCTTTTCACCTTGAACGCGAGGACAGGTGAGTCTTGGTTTTTTTCCTCTTGTGTGGTGTGCCAAAGGATAGGGTCGCCTCCAACGCGATTTAATGTGTGAACGTCTGGCGGTGATGAATTTAAGTGCCGTCGTGTCATCAATTGCAGATTCTCCGTTTTTGCGTTCCTTGATTACCACCTCAACGTATCCGAGACAAAGAGAAAAGTTGAATATGCATGCTTGGAAACTCAATGATTGACAGTACACCGAACTTTTTCAACATTTCGAGTCCTCGATGAGTGTAAAATAGTATTAAACACCAATGCTAAGCGCCATGGAAAAAAAAAAAAATCCAAACGACGCGTTCGCATCATTACACCAACGTGTGTGCGCACCAAAAGTGATCCTCAGCTCGCATAAAGTGGAAACTTTGTCGTGCTCATTAGCGTCTCGCGCGCGATCATCCAAGAAATTGATCCGGTTCGAAATTTCCAAGTCCTTTGAGCGCAGGAATCGGCCCACGCGACCATCATCAGGAAAATTTATTTGCCATTACAGGCTGTCGCTGCGGAAAGACTGGGCTAATTGCGCGAGTGCTCCTCTCGTTTGCGTCCTATCACGAGGGAATAAGAGGAGAAGGAGGAGGACGAAGGTCCTGTCTCAGGCAGTCGTGGACATAACAAGGCCCTCTTGTCTCACGTGTGTATAATCCCTTGGCGGATCGAGGCTGTACATTTGCCGGTTTATCGCCGACAGAGTCTTAATTTATCGGCAGCAGGGGCACCTCGAGCAGCTCTTTCTCCCACTCGCTCGGGAAAACGATCGCGGAAATAAAATGCAACTTGACCGAGCAGTGCTGTACTCGAACGCCCTCCGAGCTCAAGGTATTCACCAGCGCACGGTTAATCGAGGAAATTTATTCTCTCGCGCTGGGCCGCGGCGATGTTTTTTTAAAAGAATGTGCTTACGAGTCGAGTTGGCTGATGAACGATGCTGGGAGAAAAATCTGCTGGAAATACCTAGTCGTCGTGGTTGGCTGTGGTCGTTGTTTTAAATAATATTTTCGGGCGGTCGAGATCAATGGGCTGAGAGAGTCAGAGCGAGTAGATATTTTTAAAGTGATGAATAATATTTTGCCGTAATTGTGTTCGTATGTGGCAAAAATGTTATTTCCAGTTTCGAAAACACGACCGTAAATATGTCTCAAATAAAAAATGTAAATCAAACGCGGGTCGCTTATTTACAAATTTTCAGCCGTAGAGAGCGTATACACAAAGCCAAGGGAGGAGGGAGAGCTGTGGGGGGCAACGAAAATAAAATGATAAAATTTACGAACAGGAGGGAAGTGAGAATCAGAAAAGAGGCACGTACACGTGGGTACGAACGAAATCAAAGCAGAGTCGGGAAAAAAATAGCAGCTCTCTCTCGTCACCAGAGCTGTACGTATACGTCAAGAGAAGGTGGAGGGTGTGAGGGGGGTGGTGGCCCAACAAAAGTTCAATTTCACGGGAACGACGAGGAAAATCTCTGCCACACGTTTCGACGCGAATAGGGAGAAATGGAGGGAGCGCCAAAACAAAGGGGCCGTCAGAGCCATCTCCTTTACCTGGTGTACCCGCAGACGCCCCGCTAGAGGAATTTCAATCGGCCGGGTTGAATATTCGCATTGGTTTTCGAGTGTTTCATACATGCGCCTTGAGGGATTTTTTCTGGGACGCGCGAATTCCAATCTGCGAAATTGAAAAGGTACGCGGCGACCATCGTCAGCAACGTTCGTATCCTATCGTGTGCGTTAGGTTATTTTCTCCGTTGGCACGAGCCCTCGCTGGAATTAAAGTTTGGTGATGGAAAAATTCCTTCGCTGATTTGACGATGGACTATCGCATACACGTGCTTATGCTGTCGTCGATTGGAATTTTCATGATGTTGTGCGATGGATACGTGAAATAATATTTTATAACATTTTTGATAAAGTAATGGTTTTGTTTTCGTCAAAGTTGAAGTGAACCTACGGTCTATAAATTATGCGGTGATGTTTCCATATCCTGATATCGGGTATCAGTCTTCTATGCATTTAAATTCCTATTTTTTCGACGTCAGAGCAATGATACGGGAACCTTGGCAGCATCAAGTTTATGAGGAAATATGTCTGAAAAAATACGACCATGACGTAATCCTCTGCGTTTTCTTCGCCAGTTATTGTTGTTTACTTTCTTCTATACGAGAATAAAAGCAAAAGTTGCAGATCACTAAGTTGGATTTTCCTGATCTCGATACTTCTGAGAGTACCAAATAAATAGAAAAAATATATCATTTAATGTAAGTTAAGCAAAAATTGACTATGAAAATTTTGAAAAGATAAAAATTTTTTTATCACTGCCGCATTTCCGCAACAAGAAATTTTAGATGGAGGCAAGGACTGACATATCTTTTGCAAACACATAACATCGCCCTCGTCATTTTTTTTTTTTTTTTCCTTAAGATTTATACGTGCATAGGTATACGAAGCAGAATTTTTGCTATTCCCCAGATGCAGCCAACCCCTGCCCTTCTTAACTCTATCGCTGTGTCTCTGCACGTATACTCGCTCTGGTTTTTGAAATCGCGGATTAGGGTCTGGATTTCGGTATGGGTACGCTTCTTTCTCGAGAAAAACGCACACACTCGCAAGTGAGAAAAGCACGAACTGCTATTGGCTTTTGGCAGACTCTCCTTCTTCTGCAAAATGCCGGTGGAATATTTTCTTGGTTCACGTACGGCTGGCTTTCATCTTTCGCTTGGGGCTTGAAAGGAAAAAAAAAGCCTTTACTCGGGGTGCCCGTAAACATTTCATCAGACTACGGTAATGTGTGTCTCGCGTTTGGATTTATATTAGAGCATTTTTTCACACTGTCAAAGAATATTTCATCCTACCTTTTTTCTTGCCACATATTTCCCTTGGATATGTTTCCCAAAATAGGAAAAAATAATTTTTTTATCACAACGTTCCATAAAATATTTGCTTTGTTGTTTATTTTGAAAAAACACCTATTAGTGCATTTATTTTTTGAAGTAAAGTAAAAAGTAAGTAAAAAATTAACTTTAAAAAAAAAGTAAAAGTCTTAGATTGTGCAAAGACAAAATATACATTCATTGTTTTTTTATCTACTGAAAAAAATTAAGTTTTTGAACTATGCAATATTCTTAACTGTGTAATATTTTCCTAAAGATCTGAAACAACGATTATTGTGGCTATTAGACCGTACCTCGGTAGCCAAGCTAAGTCTTTTACGATGGGCCATCTTATTGCCTCTAGTGTTTTTATTGCTCTATCTTCCTAAAGCGGCTCAAAGGTGTCGGGCTTTAAATTTTTTTTTTCTCCAGCTACCATCTCACCAAAAAATCTATTTTATTTCAAAATAAGTGATTCAATTTCACAAATTATTTTTCTTTTATAAGGTTATTTCGAAAATAAAAAATGGTAATTCAACCAGACGCATTGTCATTTTTAAATTAAAGAATTGTCAGCTCAATCAACCAAGACTCTTGGCTGCAAAAGTTAAATTTAAAATTTCTCAACGGCAAATTAAAAGCGCGTCGGTCCGACGGGTGATACATGCAGCTCAACGAAAAACCAGCCCGACAGTAGAGCTACTACTCTCTACGAGTCAAAAAAAAAAAAAAAAAAAAAAGATCTCAGCGATCCGTCGGCAAAACGTTCCGTCGCAAGAAGAAGGCACCGTAGCATAAAAGCAGAGCGCGTATTTTTTACGTCTCCCTTCACAATTTTGAAAATATCCGCCCCACCTGGGTTAAAATGCAAATGACGACACGGGCTTCGCTTCGCCTCCCCGTGCGAATATCCCCGGGTATCCCACGGAATAGCTAGTCGAAAAGTTTTATAGCGGAGGGGTGGGCGGGCACCTCGAGAGCGGCAAAAGGTGCCTGGTTATACGCTCCGTGCACGTCTGATGTGCGCCACAGCTGTCAGGATTATTTCGGCGCTCGGCAAACTATTTTCCGTCCGACAATTTTTTGCTCCCTCCCACTACCTCTGTGATATTTTTTTCTCTTTTCCTGCATAATAAGAAAAATCCTGGGCTACCTTATTTAAGCATTTTTGCCGAAGCTTAGTGCGCATCCTGCCACCTGCAACTCCTTTATTTTCAGGGATAAGTTGGATCTCGCTACGATTTAAATTTGGCTGCTCGTAGGATTACAAAAGCTTTTTAACTTTTCAATTATTTTTGATTTTGTACGTTGCTTCCTATGTTTTTTGATATCCAAAAAGAACTAATATTTTTTAACTAGTCTTGCTTATTATTTTACAACTTTATTTGAACTTTTTGAAGATATTTTCAATGTTGAGTTTAAGCATTTGTCAATGGCATACGGCAGATTATTCACAGGGATCTTCTTTATAAATATAAATAAAATAGTACAAATAAGTTTCGTCAGCAATTATTTTTCTTCTTCAGGAGCTTCAAGAAATAAAGTTCGATTTTGTAAAGTAAAATGTAGGAATGTAGAATGTATTGTTGATTAAGTAATAAATATGTGAAAAACGTTTAGATATTTTTTTTAGATACCTAGGAAAAATTTTTAAAAAAATATAACTCTAAAATTTTAACGTATATAAAAAATTAATTGTTTAAAAAATTAGTAGGTGTAAAAACGAAATGGTTATGAAAAACATTTTTTTCCTGAAAGTTTTTTAGTCGACGAAAAAGCTGCCAAACAAAGTGTATATGCAAAACAATAATGAAACAATGATCAGTTGATCCACTTGCTGAATTTTATTTAAAAAATTTTAATTATTTGGAGATAAATTAAACAGGAAAATATAAAGTCAAGTATTGATAGAAAACTTGGGAAATTTGATCAAGAAGTCGGACTGTTTTCTTAAAAAACTAATTTGTAAATATCTATTGACGAAGAAACCACCCCTAACATAAATCAGCTCAGATTAAATGAATTCTCTGCTCATGTGAAACTTTTGCTGCGCCATCAAGATATCTTGTAAGAAAATACGGAGAAATTACGCAAATCCGTTTCTATATAAAGCTAGAAAGCATCAGCGTCACTCGGAATTTCTTACTAGACAGGGGGTAATCTATTTTTTCGGGGATAAAGTACAAAAAATGTCAGAAATGAAGGACGGAAAGACGAAGAAACTTGCGATGCTAAGCTCCACGTCGTGTGTATTTCGGTCCGACGGAAAAAAGACAAGCATGGCCGGATACTGATGTAGGGAGGGAGAGAAGAGAGAAAGGAGAGGCGTAGGCTGTGATTTGTGGTACGCCTCAGCCAGTCGCCCAGCGAAGGTGTATAACAACGTACCCTCACGTCCCTCACTGATTTGTGTCGCCATCTAGGAGAAAATGCTCTAAGCCTGTGGTTGTAAAGTCTAAGTTACACGATGCCTAATTAAATACGATCGTTACAGAGACACGTCATCGTGTTTATTGAACAACAAAAAATTTAATATTTTTCTAAATGTATTTTTTTGCACACAAATACTTTGCATTGTTACTGATGACAGAGTAAAAAAATGTAAAGTGTTTCAAACATTATTTAATAATTTACACTGCATTAGAACTAAAAGTATTTTTATTTGTCTGAATATGTTTTAATAGTCGATTGATGAATCGTTCAATTAAGGATACTTGATTTTTTTCAAAATTACTATAATTTATTTATAGTTTTCATGTGTTATCTCAAGTTTATGATCAGTATTAATATCCTGCAAATCAAAAAGTGTTTTACATTAGATATCATTTCAAACATACTGATGTAAACTATAATTAAAGTGAGTGACTTTATCGACTTACTTCTAGTAAGATGCAAGTTAACGTTATAAAATTTGATAATGCTCAGCTAGTAGATAACTATACTTATAATGTTTGAATATAATCTTTTACATTTTATTTAAATTTATTAAATGCCATTAACATTTTAACTCAATTTATTCAATTCATTTGTTTTGGAACCAAAATATTTAATTAAAATATGTACTTGCACTTTTACATACGAATTATTATTGGTAAGGACTCATTTCAATACTGTAATAATAATAAAAAAAAATAAAAAATAAAAAAAGATAATAATAATAACAGAAACAATAAACTTCATAATGAATTATAAGTAATAATATTAATGTTAATACTAAGTTATAATTCATGCTTTCATCAGCTTTGTTATCAGCAATACAAACAATAATCAAAATACACTTTTAAGCATCGTTGAAATTGCACGATCGAGCCAATTATTAACTCAATAATTACTTAAAAGACCTTGAAATGATTTGACAGGTTTTGCAATTAAAATACATAAATATATTTTGTTCTTGACGCATAAATTTTAAAATTTTAAACGTAAGACTTCGAGTGAACCTAAATATGTATTATTTGGGTCTGGTTACTTTAATTTATTTTCTTATTTCAACAGTGATTCAGTACATAAAGAGTTAAAAAAGTTTTTTTAATAGGACAAATGTATTTTTAATTACTGACTTAACGATAAACGTGCAATTTCGTAACTCATTCAACGGGTGCAGTTGAAACTTGCAGTAGAAACCCTCTTTTGTATTTGTGTATTGTGGGCTAGGAGATCGATATTACATACACCCCACTAAAGCGTAGTTATACTTTTGGAAGGTTGCAGAGTGTGGAACAACTCCCTAGCTGTACTGCTCATTTTCAGTTCCTAGTCTCTGTCTCCTCTCTTTCTCCTCCTACTCGACTTTCATTTCCTCTCACCCCTCTGCCGAAAGAATATTTGAAACCCTGGAGAGTCAACCAAGAGATGGCGACTCTTGCCCCACTGGATGCTACTGCTCTGCCGTCTCCTTCGTAAATCAATAACATGAAATTACCCGCAAAAATAAGAAAAGAGCTATTTTACGAAAATGCGCACACGATTATACATTTTTATACGATGTAAATACGATTTTACTTTGGTAAAATAGGTAAAAACGTATATTCAATACGGTTAACATGGCCAAATAATTAAAACGGCACTGAAGAAAATGATTGAAGAAATTGAAACTGAAAGACGGATCAGAATTACCTTACACTAATTAGCGTATTGTAGAATTAGTTTAATTAAATTTATAAAAAAAGGGGGGGGGGGTAAAAAGCTTATTACTTCACATAATAATGCAATACTGATCACGAGAGATAAATTCACATATATAAACAATTTTAATTTAGAAATAATTGAAAACATATTTAAGGTATCTGATTCAGTATATTTTTTTAATGTACAATTAATATCGTGTAGTCAACAAGCACGTATTAATTAATTTTATTTATGTATTAAATTAATTTTCTTCATATATAACTATGTGAATCAATATTTGTCATAGAAATTTTGATACTATATTTGTACTGAAAATATGACGTTTAATCGATTTCTAGTTAAATTTATTTTGTAGATTAGGCGATCATCAGCAGTACACTTAGTATGTTAGTGGGTTGTTAAATAAAATAATTTAACTTGTTGGCATCAACGTGACTTTTTGCGCATGTGAAACCATTGTTTGAAATTATGTTTGCTAGAGTAAATATCAAAGTTTTTTGTTATAATTAAAAACCTGACACTAGGTTTTTTTTTTTTTTTTTGAAGATGTCTATTACAAAATTTTAGTAAAATCTAATTTATACTTACAGACGTACAACCATACCAAAATTTTTTTTAAAAAATGCGGTGTTTTTCGCGTTATTGTTTTTTTTAAGAAATATTTTTTTCATCAATAAAATTATTACTGCACAAGCCGTTATAAGCAAGTAATTTTTTTTTTCAGTTTAAGAAAGCGGTGTGATTAAAGATAAGCAATTGACAACTAATATACAAGATTATAAATAATGCTTACAACTATTATATATTATTAACAAAATTTCACACATACATAAAAATTACCAATTTTTTTATATAACTTCTATTTAATATTTAATAATAAATTAAAGATTTAGGCTCATATATATATGAGCCTAACACACACACACACACACACATTATTATGATTTATTTATCAAAATTTATTACAAATACATTCAGGCTAAAAAACAATTTAAAAAATCAAATAAAGGTATATTTTTACTCTGCTAATGCAATTTGTGTACCTGAAATTGATACAATAATTGATAATTTTGTACTCCAAGAATTTTACATGATTAAAAAAAAGTGAAATGGAACGAAGTTATCATGATCATCTTAGCTGACAATATCTGCTTCATTTATCTAGAGCGACTTATTTATTTTTTCACAGATCGGAAGCAGGTGATTCTGATAATGAACACACGTTAGACACCACAGAAAAACAGAACAAATAAGAAACGACCTTCTGCTATCTCTAATGTAAAAAGAGAAAAAAAGGATAAAAGGGTGGAGAAATATTTTCTTTCATTATTTTTATTGGTGTGTTAACCTTACTACCAAGTAGCAGTTTTCACAATATTAGCTGTTTGGCATTTAATAGCTTCGCTCGTTTACTTGCTCTTTGAAATGCATCTTCCATTTATTTTTTTTGTAACCCAGAACAGATACAATTTTTCTTTCAATTTTCTTTCCTCGTCTCCATTCTCTTTTAGCTTTTCCTTCGCAACATCCCTTCTCGTCCATGCTACTCCCCACCCTAAAAATGCTACACACACAAAGTTCTAGGCAAGGAACAGCATCCACACCGAACTAACCGAGGGGTGAGAGAAAGATGTAGGACAAAAATCCGACCAATAAAAGCTCGCCATTACTAAGGGATCGATCAATGCGAACACCCTCCGTACCGACAAGACCATAGCCACGCAAGCTTACGCTCGCCCGCTCGCATATATGATACAGCTTCTGTCTTTTCATCTAATCCTCGTGCGTCTTCGTATTTCGACTTAAACTTGTTTGTTTTATTGTTTTTTTTTTTTTTTTTTTTTTTCTTTTTTTTTCATACCCTAACTAATACCAACCATGATTGGGTTGCTCAATTCTAAAGGGAAATCAACGGATATCATCCGTCAGATTTGCATGTATATAATATTCCAATTTATATCAGACAAAAATACTTACTTGATATCTTGTAGTAGAGCTGCAACTGCTGTATCACTTTTTGCAGTGTACTTTAAATTAAAATGTACATGCGCTCAAAACGAGTTCTGAGGGACATTTTTATCATATACGGAAATAAGTGGAAGAAAATAATCTATATTTATGCAGACATCAGGAAATCAAACATAGCTTATTGAATTGAGGAAATAATATGGTTCTGATCAACGTAAAAGTGTAAAAAAATAATTTAGTACATAACTTTACAGTTTTATCGTAATAAGGAATACAGTATACCTTATACGTTTTGATATGTGTTCCATTTTTTTTTTTATGAGATAAACACTGACGCGAATAAAAGTATTACTTATTTATATTTCGTATTCTATTAGGTAAATCCATATTTTATGTTTATACAGTTAAATACTGAATTGTCACGCATTAATCCGCGAAAAAAGTACTGCAAGAGGCTGAGACTTTGCCAATCGTAAAAAAAAGTGTTAATCGTAAAATATTAGTAATCTAGAAAATAATGCACTTCCTAAAAAAAATTTTATATTTATCCTACACTTCAATAACCCACTATACGTTTCATGATACCAAGATAAAGCAACTGTCCTCATTTTGTTCGATAATGATTACGTAACACTATTCGCTCTCTACTACTATTAGTTCCTCTGACGGCTTGCAAAGACACTATTGGTGATAGTTGAATGGGCGGAGCATTATCAAGTGAACATTGTTATGAAATGCTTGTTGTAAATTATATATAAAAATTACATAATAATATAAAAACGCAGAGGTTTATTTAAGTTGAGTAGTTGAGTGCAGTAATACTCGAGGTAGTACTTAAGATACCTCATATATGTACATGTAATCAGTAGTTATCATTATTTTACATCAAATTATTTTTAAGGAAATAAAGCCACGTGAATACTATGGCTATTCCATTTCGGATATGACTTAAATAAGACTAGAATATAACTTTTGTGACAAAAGTTCATAGAAAAAATTAATAACTATCAGTATTATATTTTGTACTTAATGGTGACTCTTTCAAGTAACTTACAATTAGAGTGATTTACGTAAATAAAATGAAAATAAACTTACCCTGGAAAAGTAGGGCTGTAAACATTGCCGTCCCCATTTCTGGACCTAAAAAAAAATTAAAATACGATTAATAGTAAAATAACATAAAACAAATTTCATTATCAATAATTAACTGCTTAGCAGTAACAAGTTCAAAATTATAGATAAAATTTGTTAATATATCAATACAACTCATAATAACATATGCAATAAATGATTTTATTCACAATAAAAGTGTTATTTTTTTTATTTATTATAAGTACTTTTCAGTGGCATATAGAATTATGAAATAAAAGTTGATTTGATATTTAGAGTAAAAAATGTATCTTTATGCACGTGTAAAGAAAGTAATGGAGAACAAGTGCATTAGGCTATTGCATTAACATTATGGGGTAATTACATTCTAGTTTATATACCAGTGAAGTACACAACAACAAAAAATTTATTTACACTAATATTATGAGTTCACAGCTTCATTTAGGGTTCCCAGACTAGAAAAAATATCCAACTATTTATAAGACAATTTTCTTTCGAATGTAAAAATTCGATTGTAAGGTTGCGTTTGTAACTAGACAGTACTTATCAATCATTAGTATCAAATTTTGTGTTATGTAAAACTGATCGACTTTCTAAAGTCTAACTTAGCCAGTTTAATCATCCATCAGCAAACATATACATTTCCTCGTACACAACAATAAAAATTACAGAAAATATTGATCTTGGCTGGAGTCGTAAACAGTCTGCCTCCGACTTATTTTACTTGTTTCCAACAATCCCTAGACTGTTTATTGGTCGGGGTGCTAAAAGGAAGGAAGAAAACCAATAGCCAGCTCTCCAACTTTCTATCTTTTACTTGTCAAAAGCAACAGCGACAGCCATAAGTGTATGCCGATGCCGTCGTAGAAACTCACCTGCATAAACCTATCCGGGGGAGGCCCTTGTTTACCCGGGAGGGATAGCGAGAGGGGGTGAAGAAGGGATTATTTTCCAATTTGGTACCGCTAGCTCGCCCATTTGGAAGAGTGCCTCTCTCTCTCTCTCTTTCAGGCTTTTTCGAAAGAGATGAGCAGTAGGGAACCCTCGTACGTCTCGAGCTACGAAGCGGATGGCAGCGAGATGGCTTTACAGTGTTCAGGGATCGGAATACATTATATATGTTCCCGGGGTCTCTCTCACTCTTGTTTCGGTTCCGTGTATATATACCTTTTTGGTACATTCACGTGTTATTTGTGCGTATCTTGGAATCCAGATCTTTTGGCTCGAGACGATTTGAAGTAAAGTGCCGAGTAAAGTTTTAAATTTTTTTTTTTTTTTTTGGAACTTACAGTGGGCTTTTTTTAGTGCGTATCTGTCCAAGTAAATACTCTTTTTCCAAGGTGAAAGGCTCATTCTGAGTAAAATAATTATGGTTAACTGTAGCGTTCCGATACAGTGAAATAAAAGAAATGTTATTTTAAATATTTTCAATGATTTCTAAAGAGAGTAAATTATACCTCATGAACCATCCTAAATCAGATTACATACAATAGTATATATTTTAGAGATCTGACGTAGAGGTAAAACACGAAGAATCGTGATATTTACGACAATGCCTCCCTCGGAGTGTAGGATATAATCACCTGTGAGAGCAATAAGTTGCCGGCGTGCAACCATCAGACGCTGTACTATTCCTATACAAGCGTGACGCCATCGCGCGTATACACAGTAAAGACTGCACCCGAGCCATTGCATTTCTTGCAAGTTCATGATAGCCAAGGGAAGGGTCGTTAACCGTCGTACGGTGTTAATTAAAGCGACTCCTTGCACTGCATATTCGCGTATGAGCTTAGCAACTCGCGTACCCTCCCCCCCCCTCTAATGACTCGCCGATGAAATATTCATGAGATTAATCACCGCGGAGTTGCAGATGCGACGGGTTTGCTTTCTTAGTTGGAAATTTCTAGTAGAGTAGGTTGTTGAAATGCATACTTGAGTTTAATTAATAATTATAGATTTGAAATGGTTAACAGTAAATAACAGTAATAATTTGATAATTGTAACAAACGTGTATTGCTTGTTTTTTTTATCTCTAAATAAAATCTCGTTGGAGAAAAATATCCCGCGTATGTTTCAGATGATCCGACGAAATGGGCCAAGGAAGGGATTGCCGAAGGAATAAGGGAAGCCACGTCGTCCTCGTTTGCGCCGGATACAAAGTTCGAAGCTATACGCAACGGCAGTGTCAGCATCGCGGATGTCATGTGGAAAATGGCAGCCAGTGCAAACGAGATAACAGATTTTCCACCGGCATAAACCGCGTCCATGTTACCGAGGTTAGGTTTTTCCGAGCTTGGGTGAAAATGGGTACACACATGTGTGTGAGGAGGAGGATCAACTAGTACAAGCATGGCTGAGCCAATGGAACGTATATATATATGATAAGGGACTTTTTCCCCGGTCACATTTGAGATCCTTTTATGTATCTGCTTGGCGGATGGGATATTTTCGCGGTAAGAAATTTCATTTACTTAAAAGTTACAGCTACGACTTTTTCGTTTCATTTTCCATTTACTTCGGTGAAGTTGACGAAGATGAATCGAAGTTTTTTCTCCCCCAATAAGGAACAGGGGACATAAACAACGTTGCTTCTGAATACGAAGAACTCGCGATCCAATAACGTAATACTAGATCAGCGGAATTCGTTCGGGGGTGGGGAAGAAAAAGAGCATTTGACTTGGGGACGACGGCAAAAGTTGGCCGAGCGAGCAAAATACGCTCATTTTCCAACCTTATTGGAACGAGCGAGAGAGCCTGTCTCTTTCTCTCTCACTCGTCGCGTGTGCACGACAGGGAGGGGAAAGTCGTGCTCGGAAACAGAGTAGCGTAGAAACGAGAGCGAACCCCAGGGTGGCGTAGAAAGCGACGCCATTTGAAATATATTCGGGGCGGCAGTCGTATAGCTTCACGGCAGCAGTGAAGCAACGAGAACGGAAAATGGTGCGTGAGGAGGACGGGGGAAGCGCTGTACGCGCGAGCGCGTAAAAGCTTAAGCGAGAAAATTTGACCCGGGACCAAAAAAAAAAAAATAAATAAATAAAGGAGACACGAAAGCTTCTCGGGGATAATAGAACGGAGAGAAAGCAGAGTAGCGTCTCTGTATGCGGGGCGAGGTCTGAACCCTCGTTGATACACAGTTAGACGATCGGACGAAGGCTAAGTCGCTCTCTCTTACCCCTTTTTTTGTACACTCGTCGCCTTCATTTTTTTTCCTGAAATTGTTCTTTCGCCTTGACTTTCGCTAAACGCGTAGGAGGTTAATCTCAACGGAAATGAAAAATGCTTCTAGGGAAAGTGTTGGACAGAAATTTTTTTTTTTTAATTCCAACCAGTAGTAGAAAAATCTTGATAATTTTATAAAAATGAACTGTTATTTATTGTCCATAAGATTTTTTTTTTCTTTTTTCCACTATAAATGGGCGTAGATATGTCAGTTACGGGGAATTTTCTTAATAAATTTAGTTTTTCTTTTTTTTTTCTTTTAATCTAATAGAAATTTTTCAATTTTCTATCATAGCATACTAACAATCAAAAATAATTTTTTACAGTTGTAGTATTTATAAAATTTTTCTGCGATAATATTAAGTTAAGGAAAGAAAGTTGTTTTGAAAAATTAAAATCAGATTAAAGACAGCTCAGTAAATTATTTTTTAAATAAATTATTCAGGTGATATGGCAATAAGGAAAATGTAATGAAACATTTTTTTTATCACAAAATAACGCGTAATCTTAATAACTTCACACTCGAAAATTTGTGAGATTCTTCGGGAGCATCCACCGGAGGAAATAAATGAATAAACTGCACTCACTCCAAAAGTAAACGATAAAACTCACTCTGACTAAAACATCCGAATAAAGCACGTAAGCACTGTTACGTAATACTCCTAAACGACCACGAGGAATTTTGCATTGCACTTTCCATCAAACATCGAGCCCACTAACTGCACGAGTTTCGCGCTGCAATACGATTCTTATACGAATGTATAAAAAAAATGCAAAATCATTTTCCATAGCACGAGATGCTTTATTACCTCGCTTGGATGCTAAACTCGCGCGTTACTTTCATAGTTTCTTTATCATGTAACCACAGCTAAGATCAAAAAAGACACGCTCTCGATTTTGTTTTTGTCACGTTTTCTCCCCCCTCAGATCCTGAAAATGACAAAAAAGCTATATGTGACATTAATAAAACGCAACCTGCATCTCGATCGAGCCGGTGACTCATTATAAATTTTAGCCTTCAAGCATGGCCGATCGCGCAGCAATTTCAAACTCGCAAAGCAAGTAGGAAGTAGCGTGGACCCGAGAACGCTCGTAAATCGATTCCCTCGGTCCCGCGCGATCGCAAGAGCCGCCGTTGGCTGAAAAGTTGGCTCCGCGTACAAATATACGCGTACTTGCGCAAGTATCGTGTTTCGCGTCGAAGGCCGAGCCTGCGCTCTTAATTGGATTCTCGTGCCACTTGTTTGATTTAATTAATTACAGGTCGACGGGATAAATCGCGAGAGACCCAAAACTTGCTCGGGGATTTTCTAACGAGTCGAGGAATCCTGCGGGCATACGGTGAGAAAGTTTCCTCGTTGTTATACTGTGGCTGGATGGATTGATTGGCCTTTGGCCTTAATTAACGGAACGAGCTGGGTCTAATTAACGTTGCGTGGCGTTCGATGCGATCGTGAGAAATTCGTGGTATACTCGTTTCTCGTAATCAATCGCTGTCAAATGAGGTTTGGGAACAAAATTTTTCTATTTTTAACCGGGAGAAGAACAGTTTTATTAGCATTTGAATTGATATTATCCATACTTAGTTTTATCGCAAAAAAATGGCTAATTATTCCGGGGCCTAGAAATTTGCTAAGCGCCTTTACAAATGAAACTACTCTGCCGGTGGATAATTTCGCAAGGGTCAGGAAACCTGTAATTTGAGAGATACTCGAGGGATGCGCGTCAGAGCCAGCAAGCTTGGCTGATGCGGATAATATACATGCAAAAAGGCAGCACAGGCAAACGGGGAACGTGCCTATCCTGCTTCTCCGTCCTCTCTCTCCCCCAAATCCTTTTGTTTCCATTTTCTTTGCTCTCTCCTTTTTCTTGTTTTCCTATCGGTCTTTTTTTCTTGTTTTTGCTGAATTCGAAATAGACCAAGTCGGTCGTCTCCCTCGGGAAATATGAGCCAGCTCGACATTCCACACCCGTGTTTGCGTGTGTCAGGCAAAGGTGCGACGCCGACGACTAAATTACCAATTTTCTTCGCAATGTAGGTATATACAAACAATGGAGTAATAAAAGTCTAGCTTTCGATATTGAGTTTTTTTTTTGGAAAAGTAGATTTGTTTTCCATCGTGGTACAAAACATAAAAAAAATTATCATAAACATTAAGAAAATGAACGCGCTTCACAGAAAAAAACAGTTTTGTAACAAAATATGAAATTGAACTAGTTTAAAACAGTTCTTTCCTAAAAATCTACACCGAAAAATGTTTATAGAATTCCAGCAAACCAGATTTTATAATCTTGTCTTTTTGCCATTTAAGTTACTTTTTAATAACAATTTTTAGAATACACTTATAAATTTGAGTATTTTTGAAACATTTTGTAGTACATTTAAAATGATAATTTTTTAGAAGTAGATAAAAATGTATTTGGTAAATAAGTTAAGTTAAATGACATTTAATACAGTTAATGTAAAATTTTCCAATTATCGAAAATAAAAAAAATATTATAAATTATTGTTCCATTACAGTGTGCTATACATTATTTTTCGTATTTTTTTTTTTGCATCCTGTTTGTAAATTTTTTAATCACTTATCCCCTAACCATAATTTTATTCGCGTCATCCCGAAGGATCGAGCTATAAATTATGAAAGCACATTTTTTAATTTACAGTGTCGTTCTGACAAAAGCAGACGTCCAAGTTCACAGACGAGTCCGGAAGGAGGTGCATAAGCAAAATTTACGACGACAGCTTGAACCGCGGCAGCGACCACAGGAGGAGTATCGCAAATGCAGTCTGCACAGCGAAAGAAAGCCAGAAAATACATTAGCTTCCGTGCGGTCCAATAAACAATATACCGTTTTTTCCTTTATGCAAGATCTCTGGCGGTAAGAATTCAGAGCTCAATGAAATCCGGGACCTTATGTTGGACAATAGTCCGCAGGCAAGAAGCACAATAAAAAAAAAAAAAAAAAAAAGGTAAGCAAATGGTTTCATCGGATTAGAAAATCGCATCATGGGAGAGCAGCCGTGAACCAGCTGAGCAAAAGCCATCGATAGCCGAACGCAACATGGACTCGTCCCTCCCCGAGCGCTCACGTGAATACATATTCCTCGAAGTAGGAGGGAAAGCGCGCGGAGTCAGCATCAGCAGTCAAAAAGAGAGAAGCAAGTTTCTTTCCCCCCCCCACTGCCTCCTCTCGCTCGCTGCCATTTTAGCCAAACGTGATCTCGTCCGAAAATTGGCCCAAAGAGAGAGAGAGAGAGAGAGAGGGAAAAGATCGCTCTATGCATACGTAGCAAGGTATATTTTACAACTAGGCTTTTGAATAATGGAAGAATCGAAATTTATATTATTCGACGGCTCGAGCTTCGTTCATATTTTCGGATGAGTTTTGCTTTATGTAACGCGTATGGTGTATATAAAAAAAAAGGCGTATCTTTTATTACGGCGTTATTTATTCATCAGAAATAAATATCAATATTTACGGCGGCGATTTCTCAGTAACGCAACTTTGTGCAGAGGAAAATTTTGATCGACGGTACACACAAAGGGTGCCGTTAAGAAGATTAGAATCCGTCACCCATATTTATCTTAGTCTCATTAGAATAACCCATTCCGACCGCAATAAACCATCAGATTTTAATATTTAACACATTCGCAGGTACAACGAAATTGTATAACTTTCAGCGACGAAAATAGATGAAACCGTTTCTGAAAGAAAAAAAAAAAAAAAAAAAAAAAAAAAAACTGAACCAACAACGGCACGTATACTGTAAGGGCGCCGTAATAAATGCGACTCTTGGGACGCTCAAAAGTAAAGTATACTCGCCCAGACCAATAAAATTTGACGCAAGTACAAGATAAAGCAAAAAAGAACCCCCGAGCTTTACCCTTCACTTTTCAGGTAACAACTTCCGACTGGCTAGCTGTACAGCCAACTTCGCCCCGCAAATTTTTCTCCACCTGACAGTGTACGCGTGCACGGAATATTTTGCGGTCTCCAAGTCTTGCAACCGAAGTAGGAAAAAAAGA
This sequence comes from Copidosoma floridanum, assembly GCF_036245765.1. Lineage (NCBI taxonomy): Eukaryota > Metazoa > Arthropoda > Insecta > Hymenoptera > Encyrtidae > Copidosoma > Copidosoma floridanum. Next base: position 26,130,535 of record NW_028321890.1, on the reverse strand, counting down.
ACGCGTAAATATAACTCAACTTCAAAGTTCCAGGGCCCCGCTATGTTATTCCAACGGGTGGCGGCGCTTTTTAAGCTCACCTCTCATCGGCAGCTCGGCTCATTGATTTCCGCCGCCCCTCGTTTTTCTTTTACCTTTTCTGCTACAGTGTGTGCACCAACAGCTGCTCTCGTGTGTGCACGCTTTGCTCGCATTGTACGAATTATGGTGAAGTTTCGTGCATCTGAGGCGTATACAAGTGCATTTACGAGAGTAAGAAGGGAGAGGTGTATTAGAGTTGTGCACGCACATAGTGTACATGCGACGCGAGAGAGAAGTTACACGTGAGAAAAATGGTGGGAAAGTTGAAAGGGAGCGAAGGAAGGAATGGACGCGTTTAGATTTTTGTATCAGCAAGACTTTGGTTTTTATATAGCTATTTAAGCCCGTACACGAGGTGAAATGTCCTTCGTGACGTCAAAAGTAGGTCCAGGACAAAAAAAATTACAAGTAGGAACACTTTACATGCGCCAGGGTAGAGAAACCATGAAGTGGGTATGACAAAGTGTACATGTGTATGTGGTACTTTATTGAGCGTCAAATCATGTTTTTTAAATGTAAGTATTCGTCAGAACGAAATCAACATCGGGAAGTTCTCGTTTTTTTCTTTCCAGTGTCATAAAAAAAAAGATAGCTCCTCCTTTCGTGCAAAACAACATTGGGCACTGAACCACTGGTGATGATGGATCATGTTTTTTGGAATAGCAACTTTTAATTTGATTCGCGTCACAGTTATTTTTGCCATTTTTATGTGATGTAAAGTTATTTTTATCTATCCATTTTTCTTTTTCATTTTTTTAGGTTGTTCATCGGCCGTCGGACAGTGACGGTAAGCCGACCGTAAAATCGCGGCTACGTAAGGAAGTGCCTACAACGAAGAAAACAACATCTGATACAAAAAAAATGAAGGGCTTTATTTATTCCATATCAGGTATTTTTTTACTATCTTGGTGACTATTATTGTTACAATTTCAGAACATTGATGCACTGAGGGAAAAAAATATTATAAAAACAATACAGATTGCAATGCACAACGCCAACATGAAAACAGTCGTTATCAAGTGGCAACATAGAAAAATTGTCAATCCCACAGCTAACAAAATAGGTGTAGTCAGGTCAATAATGTGTGATGTACTTGAGTATATAGTATAGTTTTCGAGTTGAAGTACTCGGTAAGCATAGCAAAAAGAAACCGCGTTGCAAAGTATAAACTTTAAGGTAAGCTTAATCTGCCAATAAATGTTTTCACGCCTAATAATTAGCAATTTACTACTACTCTCGGTCACTCTCCTCGAGCATGCCAAGGTGATAAAGCCGCGATCGCATTTTACGAGGCAGTGAAATAGCCTTCAGGTGGAGAACGCGTTTGTCCGACCATCATCTTTTTTTTTTCTAAACAATGTCAGGCTTTGCAAAACTTGAACCATAAATTTATAAAATTACTTTTAATTGTTTTCCAAGTAAATACCGACACGGTAAAAAAACTGCGGGGAAGGTCGAGTAACTTATTTATGTGATCCTTTTGAAGAAAATATACCATCCGGTAAACAAAGAGCAATTATAAAACTCTCGTCGTTGGAGTTGATTTAAACTTTCCAGAACATCTACGAGACGTGTTCTGTGATTAACTGTACCACCAACGTACACAATATTCCCCCTTTGCCACTTTGAGAAAAAAAAGGAAATAAACCATTCAGAGCCAAACTCTTCGAGCCGAAGAATCTCAAAACACACAGAGTTTCCCAATGAGAATCCATTCCGAGGCCCTAAGAGCGAAATATGAACTTCGAGCCGACGGCCCATGCGCATATACATGAGACTTGCCCCGCGGAGCGACGTCTTCCACAAACTTTCTCAGCCACTCGCGCGTTCCTTGCACACGTACCCAAAGAGTCCGTCTCAACAAAGAGCCTTTATCCTCGCGAGCTATGAAAGTGGTACATTGTAAATCTCAGCCGAGGCGAAGCGCGTGTATGTATACGCTGCTTCCCGATCCGACGGCGAAACGCGGCAGTCGATTCGGTCCACCGATGATTGGGACGACGCCCATGGCATTTCTTTCTCCCCTGTATTATTTTTGACTATAGAGAAAGAGAAAAAACTGCGAGTTTTCTTTTGTTGTAAACGGAGAATTGACCGTCGCTCAACAATTATCCGTGAGATCGTAAATCTTGGAGCGATTTTTTACACGTGTTGGAAAGTTGACACGCGTGAAATGATCCTCTGGTGTTGAGGAAAAATACCTAGAATGCGATTTCGCGGTTTAATGCGTGAATTTTTATTTCTAATGACATAGATTCAATGTGATCGTGTGAGCGTTTATTTATTTGTGTTTCTTAAAAATAAAGTAAAGGAGAAGTAATTAAATTTATGGCTACCCATTGTTGGTTGTCAAAAAAAAAAATTAATTGGTTTCCTACACATGCCACGTATGGATTTCATAAAAAAATACTTCCCAACACAGCGTTTAAGTATAACCTAATTGAAAAGATGAATAAAACATTGCATCGGTGACAAACAAAGTTTCCCAGAGAGCTATGAGAGCTCCGAGTTATGTACAAGTCGATGTCTCAATCAGCAAAGTGAACCCCGTGCTTACACGGAATCAAAATACACATATCATGTCCCTCTCTTAATCCCAATCCCACTATATTCTGGGTGACGGTATCAGAAAAAAAAATGTATCAAAAGTAGTCCAGAGACACAGCAGAAAACGTCTATGCATCACCATCACCATAATCCCAAGTATGGCCCAAGGAAGAACCGTCCTACAGAAAATGGTGAAAGTGCGAGGATTGGTTTTCCCCTCGGCCCCCTGGCGCGCTCGAATTCCTCGAGCCAATGGAATCCAAAAAAATGACAATACCATCCCGGAGTTGGGCACATCTCTCTCTTCGCCGTTGGCCAGTCCAAGGGACTCGAGCAGCATCACCTGCCTACGCCCATTCAACTCTCACCTATCCGTGCATTATACCACTACTTGCCACCATCAGCAGCTGCAATGTGATCTCGAAAGATAGGCGTAGTAAAGGTGTACAGCCTTACTTGTACCATTTTTGTCTTTTTCTCCGACCGACTCGTATACTTTTACTGCTACGTTATTATTTTCCCTGGCAGCAGAGTACACGCCACTATCGATACGTGATGTCAGAAAACACGAACATGAAAAAAAAGAAAAAAAAAAAAAAAAAAAAAAATCCCAACAACGTCCGCCTGTAAATGTGTCCAACGTACCCTTTCAGCTCCTCTTCGTTCATTCCATCGGATCGCGCGCATATTACATACAAACGCAGGTGCTGTGGAGGCCAATCGCGCGTGTCGAGAATAAATAAAGGAGACGCAGCAACGTTCAGTAGCAGAGAGAGCGTATATCCGCTCTTTTCCGGGAGAGGATTGCATCGGCCATCCAGCGATTGCTCCGCGAGTCTATACGTGTGAAAACGAAACGTCCCATCTCCCAGGTTTATATGGGTGGGGAGGGGGAAGGGGGTATGCAGGGGAAGGAAGAAAAGCCGTGAGTGGGATGCGCGAGGCCGATCAGTGCATTATTGAATATTTCCAATAAAGCCCCGGGGCTGCGATATCACTGATCCGCGCCAGTCTGAGCTGCTCGGAAAACTACGCGCGTGTGCGGGGGTAGCCGATATTGGCGTTCGTGCGGACTCGAGCAAATTGCCCACTCTCGCGGCGAGATATTTTTGTATCGGATGAAGCCGGGCCTCCCGTAATTGCGCAATTGCGAGAACATTGTGCTCGCTCGCCTCGGGAGTTATTCCGCGCTTGTTATGTATGTACGCGAACTCTGTGGTGGTCAAAGGATGTTTTATGCATGCTGGCTAGAGCATCCAATTAGGACGAGGGAAATAATGTTGGTTGGATGAAATTTGTAGGGCGGAATAATTAGGTGCACGTACACGCAAAGCGCTCGGGCGAGTCGTTCGTCATTGTTGGTATACCTTGAAGTCGATTGTGTGCACGAATGCGTACTATATTTGAATGGGTACTGTGCTAATTAGTTGCTCTAAGAATATGCTTTTAAATCCAAGCTAAAGTAAGCACCATTGCTGCGCCAAGTGTCCAAGTCGGAAATCTCAACACAGCCTCACAACACGTTTTTATTTTTCGAAGAGTACAAAAACTTATGGATAATTTGTTGCCAACTCGTTGCTAATTGGTGGTCCCAAAGCTGATTTTGTTGAGTTATGGTGGTTCGGTTGATTGTAATTCAATTTTAATTACATAAAAATGTAAACTTGTTGTAAAAAAAAAAAAAAAAAAAAAACAGGTATATTTAAAAATAGTGATAGAAAGATGATTAAAAAACAACGTGTAATATTTGTACGAAAAAAAAGAATTGCATTATTATTGTAAGTATATATGAAACCTGTAGCATACTTGACGTTAAAAATATAAGAGGAGACATTGGTGGAAAATTTACACGTTAATCTCAGGCACTTCCTTTTAGTTATTCTTTTTTTTTCCTTCGAGTAAATAGTAAATTTACGAAATGGGCGACAGAAGGGAAGAGAAAAAAAAAAAAAAACAAAGAAAAGAGACGGAAGAGAGAAAGACTGAAAATAGCACGGAGGCCGCTCCTCCGATACAAAGTCTCGTCTTTACGAGAAACGAAGGCGGCATCATCGCATCTCCATAAGTAAGTCGAAAGGCCAAGGAGTGTATTTCAACATCAGTGACGGCAGCAGCAGCTCCAATCTCGAATTCTTCGGGTTGACTTGTTTTCTTTGTGGCGAGGGCTTATTGGCGCAAACATGAGTTAGAGTAATGCCAAGCCAAGGGAGAAAAGAAGGAAGAGGCGAAAGAAAGAGGAGGGAAAATAAAAGTTTGCAGAGTCGAAGGCGACTCGACCAACGAGAGGAGGAGGGAATAACTTGATATCCCGTAGCATCGGATTTTTTTTTTTTTCTCGGTTCGCTGCGCACTGTAGGCCTCGGGAGGAGGGAATATATTGGCAAAAGTATAAAATATCCGTAATGCAGTATTATACCAGAGGAATGCTTGCTGTACTTTCTTTTGGCTGGGAAATGAATAAAACTTCAAAAGTAATGAAGGTTTTTTGGTAATGACTTGATGAATAAATTAGCAGCGAAGGAGGCAAATATTTTTTTGTTCCTATGATGAGTAAATTATGTATTTTTTTTTCCCCAAGTAAACACTGAGTATGAGATGAGCAAGCAAAAACCGTAAACAATTAAAAATTAAAATTATTTTATCAGTTGTTTATTTCATCAATAATTTATTATTTTATCAAAATATGATAAAAATAGTAAGATTTTGTTTGTTTATCCAAAATCTTAGAAAATCTGCACGTTCAAAAACTGGTCCTTGTGTGTATTTTAATTTTTCAGTCTGAAGTAACAATAACTGTAAAAAATTTACTCAAAAACTTGTAAGTCAAATATTAGTAAAAAAAAAACAAATGAATAAAATAAAAATAAATAAATAAATAAGTACATAAATAAAGAGGCATCGAAACAAATATTAAACTGATTAATTTTTTTTTTGTATGGTATCAATTCGAATATCTATCTTTGATAATAATACTGAAATCATAAGGAGGTTGTGATTTACAATAAGGAAATCGGTGGTTAAAAAAAAGTATAATTATTAGAAATTATGACGGAAACGTTTTTTTCTATTCTTTGAATTTTTAATTAGATAAAAAATAATGTTAAAGACAATCAATGTTGTCAACGTTAATAATCTATGTTTAAAAAAAAAATTGTACGATACTATAATTTGAAAATATAATAAATATTTATAGCTATGAATAAAATTATAAAGAAGCTATATGTTTATCGTAACGTTGAAAAAGAATGAGATTTTCTTTAGATTGTAAAAAAATCAATCAACATTTGTATTGGAGTTGAGAACGAGCCCTTAACGATGCAACAGTAGCAGCCACTACTGACGAAGTGACTATGCACACTTTTATATGGCGGTGTAAATGGGTTAATGTTTCGCGCCAACAGGTGGTCGCTTCTGCCATTCGCCTCTCAGTTTACGACCTAACTATACGAGTTGAAATACAAAATCACTCACATCTTCAATTTTCACTTCAAAAAATGCGTCACTTTTCCAAAACTAAGGTAATATTTCCATTACAATTGATTTTTCACAAGAAAAAATACTCATCAAGTTAATTTATATAGTTTTTATAATGGCTTGTCCGTATGTCTGACTAAACTTTGCACTATTCTACTGAATGAGTAATACACCGTGAGGGCATGCGTTTTGGACTTTGTTCAGTAGGTAAAAAATGCACACAACTTTAAAGCTACTATTATTTAGATTTTTAATGTAACTTGTTACCCCCGAAGATTATTAAAAAGAAAATGGGGATAACACAGCTCTACAATGCAAAAGGAGCCAATACTACTTTTGTCATACGCTTGAAATATAAAAAAGGTTATAGTTGGGTTCAATCAATATCAAAAAAGAGTCCATTCAAATTTTAAACAAAAAGGGGACAACCTAGATTCTGACACAATGGGGAAAATTCAAAATTATATACTCTGAAAACCATCCGAGTTATTCGCTTTTTGTCAAAATTTACCCTTTTTTTTACTTTCCAAGTAGAGTTGATTGTTTTTATGTTTAACAAGTCACATTTAACCCCTTTCACAACGCAGGTCTAAATTGTCTCTTTTATTCTCCTCACCAACAATCAAAATAAAAATCTTGAAAATTTATGCAATTGAAACTCTCAGCTCATATCTCATTAAAGACAACGAAATAATTTTCTCAGGCAACTGCGCCTCGACATCTCATTTGCATAAACACATAGGCTTTCACGTAATGACGACGTCAACATCAAGGCAAGGAAGCTCGTGTAGGAGTCACGCAGACTGGACGGGGCTAAATTACACTTGCACGCGTCATCGTCGAAGCTCGTGCTGATTGGGCTCTCCGGCCCGCGCTATCGTTACCACGCATCAAAGAAAGTCGGTTGGGTAATTTCCTCCACAGCGCATCGTGCAATACATCGGCACCCCAGAGAGGCTAGTACACGCAGAAGAGGAGGAGGGGCTTCGATCGAACGTAATCCTATTTCCGATCAGCAGCCGTCGAATATCCTGCACATTCGCGAGCCCGACATCCTCGACGCAGTTCCCTCGAGTTTACATTTTTTTTTTCCCTCTCTGCCCAGCCACACGAGTCGTCGAATCCAACGATTATCGCAGCGGCATCTGTATGACAGTCATTGAAATTGGCCGTAGAGGATCGGGAAGACTGTGAAGGCCACAGAGCAGAGCCGGTCCATTCCGCTAACGGTAACGAGCCTCACTTGGGTTTGAGTCTCGGCTAAAGCATACAGCAGCGTTACCAGCCTCTTCCTCCTCCGAGCGACCAGGCGTGGCGCCCTTCCCCCCTCTTTCCGACAGTTCCTGCCCCACCCCTTCACCAGAAATCGAAGGATGTGTACAACGCGATCGCAACCACACACACACAACTTTTGTCAGCAAAAGTCAAGCTTATGCTGTGCCTCCGTGTTGGGAACAAACTCGTCCGGGGTTCGCAGTGCACGGATGGGCGGCATGCAGTGTGTAAGAAAGGGGCGCATGCGTCGAAAGGAAAAAGAAAGAAAGAAAGGGAAAATCCAATGACCTTTCGCATGCGCGTTGCAGGAAAACAGTGCGCACGTGCATTGGGGCTGGGATGGAAAATGCGGGGAGGGAGGGATACGGGCGACAAATGAGACGGGGCTGCTTTTTCGTCAATCCCTATTTTGATTTTCCGGTGAAGTAGGGTTTTATAGGTTTCGATAATGTATGTGATACGAAAATCTTGATTCAGCTGCTACGGGAGGAAAAAGAATAAGAGGGGGAGAGGCGAGCTTACGAAAAACAAAACAGAATTTCATCCGAAAAGGCAATTTTGGTGTTGATGCCGTGCAGCGGCGTAGGAGGAAAAATTGAGCTGTGTTCGAGGAAGAAGATATTTGACGAGATAAATGTTGCTGCCGTTGCCTCCTCGGCAGTGGGGGTGTTTTCGTTTCGTCGTGCCCCAAACAACTAATAATCCCCATGTACGAGCCATGGGTGCCCCTTACGTCAATTTCCATTCGAAAACAGAACAGAATGATTCTTCTTTAACGTGCATCCAACAATCAGCCTAATTTGCCGAAGGAAGACTACAAGTACGGGTTGTTACGGAAATTACGCTAAGCTTGGCATCGAGAGATCGAATGCTTGAACACTGGCTGAATGATCAATTTAGTTTTTTGTAAAAATTTCTATTGCGTTTGCGAATGATATTGAAAGGGAAAATGTTCACAAGTAGTGGAAATGTGAGGTCATCTTCCAGAGCCCTCAAATGGGCAATTTCAGAAGGAGAAAGGATTTTTTTATGGCTATCAAGAAAGGTGAGTGCCTGCCGGTAAGCTCCTTGCTGAATTTAGGATTCGCTGTTACCGACCACGTCGATCGATTACATTGCAGGCTCGGAGACGTGAAGGACGCACCCATAGCCCTGTACTGTTGCCTATTACCGTCTGAATGTTTTTTTTATTTATTTATTTATTTTGTTTTTTTTTGCAACATTGAAATCTCAATAATTTTTTTTGTGTCACAAAAACGAGCACAAAAGATTGTTTATTTTTATTTTTTTGTTATTTAAGAGTAGATTATTTTTGAAATTGACTAGTTGGACTTGTTTCACGCGAGTTGACCTCTGAGGAAAGTTGAAACACGAGTATAAGCATCCAAAAACCTTCAAGAAAAACACAAGTAGAGTGTGACGTGTAAACGGTTTCCCAACACGTGTTCTCTTTCCTTGGAATATAACGAGCCTTGGAGCTTCGAGTGCCAAACGTGTAAATTAAAATTTTATACTCTGTTGCGTTATTTATGGAAATGTCAGAGCAGCTTCGCACCGTCCATTAAAATCAACTAAGTAAAAGTAAGAAAAATTTTAGAGGTCGAATAAGTTTTTATTTACACAAGTATTACAAATTTTTTTTTGCTTTATTTTTAGAGAAACTTAAATCAACAATAACTAATATCTCGCACATGTATATATTTTTTCTTCTTCAAAGCTTATCACGATCGTCATGAATATCTTCTTTGAATTATTATGATTATGAAATTCACGCTATGATTATAGTACTCTACAATCGCAAAGTAGATACAATTTTAATGCGAAGATGTCGAGAAGTCTTGAATTAAATAAAAAAAAACAAACAATAAATCACTTTACATTTACAACGTTGCAGTAAAAAAAATGCACGCCGATTACTTTAATGATCTTTAAAAATGACAAATTGATTCTGGTGCTGTGTTTCGTCATAAAATTTAAAATTAGTTTTATAGTCCCGAGAGTAGCAAATAGAAATCGTAGGTGCTAAGCAAATTCGCTCAGCAAAAAGAGAGGGAGAGAAAAAAAAGAAGAGATGTTTTATGTCTTGTATGCCATTATTCGAACGACACGTAAGAGAGTTAACGAGTTATTAAAGATCACGGGCATCAAGCAACCAAGATAATATATAGGAGCGAAAAACTCTTCCGACTTCCGTGAGAGAAAAAGATCGAGATTGTGAAAAAGACCGAGTGGTGGAAGACAGAGAGTCCGAGACGTCGGGTTTCTTCGCCGTTTACTGCTACTTTGCTACAAGCACCCTTTAACAGCACATCATACACTTTTATGAGGTAGCGATTATGAGCCTGAAGTACGAAAGAGAACTCTGCGCTTCAGTGCGACTTTTATGACTTTATTTGATTTTTTTAAAGCGCGCGGTGTACCAACAAAAAAAAAGTGAAAAATAATACTACTAGCTGATTTGTGAAACTGCTTCTTCATTTATTTACACTGACTCTTTTTTAGCCATTTCAACTGTAATTACTGTGTTTTCATGCTAGTGTTTCTGCAACACCTCGTGTGTCAAACTTTGCTCGTTTACGAGAGCCACACTCTGCCAACTGAGTCGACAACTGTAGCTAATTCTTCCAAATTTCTTAAATAATTTTTTTCGTATAGACACTTTTTATAGACATTTTTTTACACAAATAAATGTATTGTAAAAAATCATAGAGACAATAAAGCGTCATATTTTTTATGAAATTAAATTGTTTACACCGATTGATTTATCATAAGACACTACACCTTTTAGCTTTGTTTGGGAAAGTTGTATGGTTTTAGTAGTTGAGAATAATTAAATTAATACTTGATGAAAATGATATAAAAAACAGTAATGAATCAAAGCCATATCTCTATACTCCAAAAAAATTGATTTTTTTATCTTACAAATAGTTTTTTTTTAAGCTTAAGTAGTTCATGATTTTTTAAAGTTTGTTATTGAATGTAATTATGGCTTCTTTGCTCTAAGGCAGATAAAGCTCGTGTGACAACATAAGCAAATATTGTCGAAGTCTACACTACAAAAAAAAGTAAACATATTTTCCTTTACATTTTAAATAATATAATTTTTTTTATTTAGGATCACCACTAAGCTGTTTTCCAGTCAACGATGTTCTGTTTGTCCTCGATTCTACCCAACGAACGAAATCCCAAACATTTGTCTAGTGTAAAAATCGCAGTCTCCTTGAAACTACAAATCAGCCCAAGCGGCGAATGCTCCGAATTTCTCCCCACCCTGCGTCCTAATAAGAGAGCAAGAACTCGAGCAAAAAAAACTCTAACCCTTTTGCATGGGCACACCGAGTGACCTTAGCTTAAGCCGTGAGGCGGCGTCGGCAATAGAGAGCAGTAAGGGAAAAAAAATAACGACGTAGCGTCAAGGTCCGCTGGTAGACAAAAAAGGGTTGAAATCGTTTGCTTCCTCCACCGGGAACATAGGCAGTGTAATGCAAAAACTTTTCCTCCTCTGAAAATCACTAGTGTCCGAGCAGTCGAAGCTGCACCATCGACCGTCTCCGATGACAGAGTAGTAAAGTGTACATTATATCGCGGATGAAAAAAAAAAAAATTTCACCAAACGGAGAAGAATACAGAAAACGAATAAGTAGCTCGTGACGTGCTCGCGAGGAACAAGTAGGGAGTCCACGAGCAAAAGAAAGAGCAGTAAACAGTGCGTTTGGGAATTTGTTGGTTCGCAAGAGCCATCGTATATTACGGAAAGTGATAACGACGACATTAAAGACGCGTTTAACGCAAATAAAAGTGCCCGATAAACATCGCGCTCTATCGTAAGGAGCAGAGCGAGAGGGGGGGGGCTTCCTTCTCATCATAATACGATAAATCATTCGACGTGCGGCCAAAGCTGTTTTTTAGTGCCCACTTGAAGAATCGCTCGCTCGCGTATGGCGCATCGAACAATAATAGCTGCCAGGAAGAGAAAGACAGAGAGAGAGAGAGAGCGTGTACGTGTACGTTTAATGTCAGAGGTGCGTTAAAATGAGTGATGGCCACGTAGACTCGTCCCTCTCTCTCTTTTTGCGCCGCTGTATTGTGTAGTCCGAGCGGACCAGTAACACGTTCGCGCGCGAATGGATCGTTTCCACGTCGTTTGGCGTCGGTGTACAAGTACGCGGATGTGCCACCGCGACTCACTTGAGATTCTACGACCCTCGACGACGACGACGCTGTCTGCGGTTCTACTTCTGTCGGGCATTATCATAATTTGCCTATTGCGGCCTACGTTGTCGTCCACCGTCTATATGTACAAGGCTCACAGGGAGCTAGCGTAGGAAGAGGCAAGTGAGACAGGAGCCTTTTTCATTGGACGATGCCTCCGGTTGCTCTTAAAATATATCAAAAGCGCCAAACGCGTGGAAACCAGGTTAACGCGTTCCCCCTCGTGGTTTAGATGCTGCAGCTTAAAAGTATTTTCGCTCAATTGCATTTTACTTTGGGTGAAAATAAAAACCCATCCCTTCGAGTCGAGTGCCACGTATTTCGATTCAACTCAAATCCTCCTCCCTTCTCACATCCAACAAAAATTTTCACCGCGAGAAAAATAGCTGGCGCTGCCAATCATCGAGTGCAGCGCTCATCGAGACCCTATCGCGTTCGCCTTTATTAATTTTTTACGTGCCCGCACCTAGTATCATCTAATCGACGGTGGAGGAAAAAAAGCTGGGTTAATCAGGTGACTCGCCAGCCTGGAGGTGCGCTCGGTACAGATATGTAGGAAAAAAACAAAGTAATAGCGGATAGAGTAGAGCAAGTATATGTGTATGGAGCCTCGAAGGACGAGAGATGGAGAGGAGGAGGAGGCCGTCCAGATGAGAAGCGAGCGCGCCAATTGGAGGGGAGCCCCAATAAGCATGTGTACACACGCGAGTGTGGCATTATATCGACCCGGAGGGAGAAGGAGAGACCAAATATGGCGCGCAGGCGCGCTATGTACGCGGCCTTTGCCGCTGGCCGACGGAAGAAGAGATGCTGGAGACGATGGCGGCGCCGTCGGACGAGTGCACGATGGTTTTTTATCTTTGAAAATTTGAAAATCATCGACGCGGCGCAGACGAGGAGGATGAAGGTAAAGTGCTTGCCTCTGGGCGGTCGGAAGGGTTTTGACTATCCGTTTCTCTCTGTCTTCGGCACTCGAGGTGCAGGAGTATAGTAATCCCTATCTCGAGGAGGAAGGAGGCGGAGTAGGTGGTGTGTGGCGCGGAGTTGCTGCCGAGACGAGATGATTTTATGCGGGCCGCGGTATAATTTGGAGGACGAGAGCACTTTGGGGGTAGTGCACTCAGAGATGGAAATGGAATGGACAGAATTTTCAATATGCCGAGTACAGATAATGGAGAATGCCTTTTTTTCTCAAGGAGAGAGACAGTGGGGTTCACTTTGAAAGGTTGTATCTACTTATCCTTTTTTTTATTATTGATATTTCAAGATTGTCGGATTCATTATTGTAATGGAGAAGTGTAATTTCGTTTCGATACCGAATAGACGTATACTCATGCGTGATTTTTTGTTCTCTTCCCTTCAATATCGGATAGGTTTTTATTTTTTCTGCTTTCAAACGGATTAAACGTAAAGTTTTATTGATGAACAATTTGTATTGCTTACGTACTCGTATGAAAAGAGTATAAAATGTGCATTTCATATTGATAATTCACTCGAAAATTACACACCCATTTCCATGGTGCAAGTAAATAATGAAGACACCACAATTCCAAAACAGCCTTCTCCACGTGTTACACTTAACCTAAAGTAACGCCTATCACTCGTAAAAAGTTTTTAAAGCTCACTTGAAACAAAAAAAAAAAAAAAAACAAAAAAAAAAAAACAATTTCCATACACTTGCTTCTCAAAAAACGAATGCACCCCGGTGTACTTTCCCAGACTTCCATCACGAAAATTAGAGGAGAAACCATACAATGATCCAGATGTATCGTCGACTCGGTTTAATAATCGCGATGAAAGCACTTTCCACAACCACACGCATCCCTCATGTTCTCAAAACTACCACCCGCACTCAATCGACGAGATGTTAAGCTGTACAGATCCAAGCCGCGTTTGACGACCAAACGAGATCATCCGACGGACGGACGCAGAGCGCCTCTATGACCTTCTCCATCAGAGGGCAATGATCTACAAAATTGCAACTCCTCTCTTTGTCTCTCCTTGCAGTACATTGTTCTCCCGACAAACACGTCCCTCCAAATTCTAGGAGCGGACACCTGGCCTCATTTTGGGCGCACAGTATTAGATTGGCTCAGGAGAGACGTGATCTCGCTCGTGAATCGACCTCGTTCCATTACCAGTGACCCCTTCGCCTCTGCACCTGCGCTATTTCGCACAAGCTTTTGTCTCCCACCTCCTCCCCTCCAAGATAAATTCTCATCGAGTTGCTCTCAGAATACAATCCTGTACATGTAGCTAAGAAAAACTTGGGCGATTGCTCTGCTTTTGGTGCATCACTGGGGAGGATTTAGACTTTCTCATTTCGTTGGTTTTATTGGAAAAATTTCAAGAAAGAATGAAAAATAAAAATGCGTCGGCACTGATGAAATCAATTACGTGAGGTAAAAAAAAAATCTCTTTCTCCGCGTCACCAATCCGCCCATCCAAGGATCTTTTTCAGAAGGTCAAAAACAATAATTTCGCCTCCCCGACACCGTCCCCGAGAGTAGTAACACTCGAAAGGGCTGGATTTAGAGATTTTCCAGTCGAACTGAGTCCAGGGCGCGCGAGTCTTTGGACGGGGAAAGGAGATCGGCCGTAAAACTCTAAACTGCTCCGACGATGGCCTTGCGAACTCGCATCAGAATACGTAGTATCGGCCATGCCGCGGAGCCGAGAGGTTTACCCCGTCAATGGTGTTCTTTGCGATTCATCCCGCAAAGAGCAATTCGTATTCGGATGATGACATTTCGAACGGCGGCTCTGCTTTTGCTTCTCTACGGGGTGACGAGGAGCCGACGCCGAACCGACGACGTTTTTTTTCCTAGACGGACAAACTGTGTAAGCTTATGGCCCATTTTCGTGAACTACCCTTTACTTCTTCTCTTGTACGCGGTCTCTTATGCAAATTTAGTTTTAATTTTCTTTTTTTTTCCACTAGCTGAATAAGTAACGTATTAAGAAATGTGCTTTGTTGGACAGTTTACGTGTTTTTTTTCCTTTAAAGTTTATTTCAAAGTGTTATTTTAAAAATAAAATTTTAAAATAAAAATAAAGTTCTTACAACGGTTGAATAAAAAATTGAGAAATTGAAACAAAAAAGAAATTCTACCTAAATTCAATTGTTTGAGAGTCCCCGAAAAATCAACGAAAATATCAACCGCCGACTCTTGGGAGCAGTAAACCATAAACCCACGAGGGCACCGAAATCAAGAAACTTACCAGTGCCAATTTATTTTTTATGCACGCGCTAAGGTTTCCAAAATTCCAAAATAAATTTCATCAGTCCCAAAGACTTTGCCCATTCGGATAAGTACACCCTAGTCATTGCGAGTGAAATTTTCCTCCTCCCGAAGGCTAATTCGAGCAAGTTTTCAGACATCGGAATTCCCTCCCCCCCCCCTTGAAGTACCGCCACCGAGCGAGAGACAGCTTTATCGACTTTCGCGCCAGCTCGGGTGTACCTACAATTTCGCAACTTCCGACTTTTCATGTCCCAGCGGAATGAGGGTGGCCCAAGTCCCTCCCCCCCGGCAGCGCTCGTTCGCTCTAATGAGACGACGGAGGACGCGCTCGAGGATGCACTTGCAACTCCGAGTCGTCGTCGGAACTCTTCCTCGGTTTCTTGGGCTCTTTCGGTTGATTGCCGAAATAAAAAGCGCAGATAAGGACTGTTGCGCCGAGAGGATGCAAATTAACGCACCAGAACTTTTTTCATACACACAGTTCTCAAATAAACTTGAGCGACGAGTCAATTAATGAACTGCACCGCGTGTACGCAAAAGATTTTTCTCTCCCCCCCCCTCCCTGTACGAAGTTGAAGATATTTCTTCTATTCGAAATTTTAGGGTTTTACAGCTCGTATAACCTCGGATGAGTATATTATTCTTCGCACGGCGATGGAGCGATTTGGCCGTCATTAACCTCTCAACCTTACACGCGATGGATCTAAAACTGTTTCTCGAGCCGTAGACGCGGCGCGTCCCGGTTTTATGTATTGACTCACACGCGCGACTATTCTAATCTTACTCAATGTTGAGCTTCGATGCAGGAACCAATGAAAAAAAAAAAAAAAAAAAAGTTTTTAACATGCAAAGGAAAAAAGGGGACTCGCGGGCACGTACGCCAATCGCCAGTAACTTTGAGTTTCCGAAATCTCCAAGTAAACAAACAGAGCCTAAAAATGTACCAAAGGGATAAGAGAGCGAAGCTCTTTGGTTGCGTTCTCCGAAGTCATCAGATTTCGAGCTATCTTGGCAAGTCGACGGCGAAGCTCGGAAGGATCGAGCCAAGCAGAGACAGACGGCCATCGAAAAACTAATACACACGCCCACATCTTGGCCCGAGACATTTTTTTCCTCCCCCTCGAGTGAAGTTGCATTTTGTGTGCGCGGGTGACGTGTGGCGTATATATACGAGGGTATTTTCGGAAACTTTGTAACCAAGTCGTTTTGCGTCTCTCCCGCCCGCCCCTGGGCTCGGGAGCTTACGAAATTTACGAGCCCTCGCAGAGAGGGATGCAGGGGGAGGTTGGGGGAAAATGTGGGACTGGATAATTAAGATCTGCGCGCGCGCTAAACGGAGGAATAATCTCTGGCGCAGCTTTTTTTTTTTTTTTCTTTCCCTCTACACTTTTTCGGGCCTGCTGTTTTTCGTTCGGGGATATCGATTATTATACATCGGATGGAGTCCGGAAAGAATCGGGACCTCACACGAGCATGACGCATGTGGCATTTTTTTCCTTTTTTTTCGTGAAACTTGCGCGTAAATTAAGCGATCGCCTAGGCCGACGAGGAGCAGAACGGATTGAGGACAAGGGGGAAAAAAATGTTTGTATAATTTATCCATTTGTTGAGATCACGAGAGCGGGTCGTTTTGTGGGACGACTCGGTGTTAATAATAAAACATTGAATTTTTGTGCTTCACATACTCGGACGCGAAGTTTTGCAAGACGCGAATTTTTGCTGCTGGTGTTATTTTTGTCGATATGGTGATGAAGGTTTATGTAAATTTGAAAAAGATGTAGTTTAAAAAGAAATAATAATAATAATGGAAATTTGCTTATTGAGATTATTAAGAACTAGAGGTTCGTCGAGTCGAAAATACTTTGCCTTCGACAGCTTTTATTTTCTATGCTTCACAATTTTAGCTTTGCAACCGCATCTATAGGACAGTATTAAAATATTACTTCTTAAAAAAATCAAAATAACCATTTAAAATCTAAAAAATTGTGGTTTATGGGCAGCATAATTAACGGATTCAAAAAACCTTGGATAAATTTAATTATTTTACATCACCAACAAATGAAAAACCACAGACTTACGTGGCATAATCGATACGCTGATTACCATGCAAACCCAATGACTTCAATTTTTACAAGACAAGTATGGATACCCGTTTTGCCGCACAGCAGTATCACATACATGTTACACTCTCGCTCCGCTAATTTATTCCTCGACACGAAGTGAAAAGCAACATGCAGAACAGAAATCAGCGCCATGAGTCAACTCACTCGTATCCCCCAACTTCGTACATGAACATATCCGTGGGGAAAGAAGAAGCGCTTCGTGTTTTTCGTTTTCCTTTTCCCACACGTAACATATAGTATGTATTTTTATTCCGACGCCGTCGAACTTTCGACGTTATTCCAAAGTACCTTGGGCATCGGCTCCCTCTCGGATTAGGCGCGATTGGCTTTCTCGCAACGCGAACGACGAGCCACCGAAATCGATGATTCGAGCGCACGTAAACATGTCGATCCGAGGCACATCGACGCGTACATAAAAGTACAAAGAAAAAAAAGGACCAAGGCAAGTTTGTTTCCTAAAAGGAATCCAGAAAACATATTTTATTACACGGTATATGCAGCAGGGACAAAAAAAAAAAAAAAAAAAAAAGACAACTCATCCCGTACAATATGCATGTTTATCGCTATGAGTGGAGTAAGGGCCCGAGTCATTTATATTCGAGAGATACGGTGCATACTTTCATAACTTATTCAAGTCGTCGCCAAATGCGCATGGCGCTCGTATTAAGGAAAAGTCAAGAGATTTTTGTTCCTCTGCAAAAATGAGAGAAGCACCGTGTACACGGACACGTGGGTGGGTGAGTGAAACATTGTTTTTTCAGGACGAATTCCTTTATATCTCTCTCGGGGGGCGAGAGGAGGAGATCAGGGGGAAAAAAAGGGACTAGCCAGACGTGCGGGAAGGGAGGAGGAGATGGAGAAGAAAAACACGTTAATGCACGCGCCCGCCCTCCGACTCTTGTCCCATTGGCTTGAAAAAAACCACACGCGCACACAAAGTCGCACGCGGAGGATGACAACGCGTCGTTCGATAAATATGGCATTAAAATGTTTCTTGGGCTCTGGATAATTTATTTTTTGAAATTTCGACGGTAACGCCGCATAAATTTCATCAGGGCACTAAGTACGTATTTTTTTCTCCCTCCACACGAATTTTCTCACATAGGCGGATCCAGGCGGCTTCGTTTGAATCAAAAGCGAATAAATAGTGTTTTTTTTTTTACTCAATTAACCTCCACGATATCTCAATTTAACTCACCTGTATGTTAGTCGATTTCTTATTATTTGAACAAAAAAATTTTTTATTCTCTAGGACAGATTGTGAATTTAATACAATTATTTTGATAATCGGACCATTTTCCTAAATATAATTAAACCTAATAATGTAAATGAAGCTAGTCATGAAAATATTCTAATTTACAAGATTTCGAGTAATACAATTTTTTTGTTTCAGTATTTCACTCAGCAACAATGCACACCTATAGCTCTACATTAGATAAAACACCCTCTAAAAGAACAGTAAATCTTGCTCATGATGACATATACGTATATATGTGTCACACGCAATAGAAAAAAAAGGGCCATCTTATACTTACCGATCTCGATGACACACGTACACACGGACACGGACAAAAGTAGCTATCATATACGTGGGTGAAGAACGACGTATTGGAGGGTCAGTGCTTAAGTAGAGCCCGAGCAAGTACACAAGAGAAGAAAGAAAAGAGACGCGTGACATGAGACAATGTGGCGTGGCGAGTCAAGACCTATACACGTATTCTCCTACGGCGGAGTCATATTGTACTTGGAGACTCACGTGTGTTGACGCTCAGAGCCAAATGAAATATCCGGACCCTCTGTACAATCTTACACAAGAGCATGAGAGGGTGTACAGCCCAACCGAAGTAACGAGGGGATGAGTTTCCTAAAGACGACGCGTTATGGAGAAGCACACATTGCACGTTCTAATCATTGAAGTTGGGCCGGGGCCAAGCTAAGTAAACGTAGAGGGTACATGCGTACCGGGCGCTTCACTCGACGAGAGAGTCTACTAGGAAGAAAAGCCATAGAAGCTTGTATCGCTCGCCATACAAGACATACGCGCGTGTGTGAACATCGGCAGCTGTATCTCGTAGAGGAGTCAGGCATCACGTTTAATCAGCGCAGGAAAGCTCAAAAAACTTTCTTCCGTCCTTGTCTATATAGTTCGGCGTACCGCTCATCCTCTTTTTTCGATTTTCCGCGGGAATTAGTTTACCAAAAAGCGCTTCCATCCCCTGGAAGACAGAGAGCAGGAGGAGAGGAGGAGAAGAAAAGATTTACAGTAATAATAATAAAAATTGTACGTGCGGTGCGGTAGAGGGACTCGGAAAAATGTGGTTCATCCGTCGGTTGGTTATGGTTTTATGAGCTGTCATCTCGCGCGTCGTGCCGCTGAAAGCTGAAGGGACGATTATCAGCTGGCAAGCTCGCGTGTATATACGTTCATAGGAGGGCATATATGCAGATATCGCTGCTGCTACATGCGGGATTACAGCGAAGCTTGATTTGTGAGGAATTGGGGGAATTCGTGGCTGTATACCTGTACCCACCCCTGAGGCTAAAAGTTACGCGAAGCCCGCCTCTTTTGGGAACGATGTGCTTCGGGACCCGCATGGCCGGTGTGGATTTATTTTAGCTCGTTCATTGGAAATAGTTTTCCTAACTAAAGCATACGAATACTGTTTTTGTTTTCACGACGGCTGGTGGATAGTACAGTTGGGTTTTAATTTTTAGTGCTGGTACTTTTGTTGGAAAAATGATTTTTTTAACCAATATACTGGGAATTGGTTTGCTGCGGTCAATCTGGCGAGTGTATCGTTTTTTTTAATGATGTACATAAAGCACGATTATTATTATTCTACACAAGTTACTTTTACTATTTTATTTATCAATTTATTATTTAAAGAAAAATCATTTCATTAAAACACGTGAATGATTTATTTTTTACTATTCATTACTAACATTTAAATATGCAAGATTCAATATACTTTTATACTGTTTCCATGTGTTTGTCTTTCAAAATTTATATAAACATTAAAAAATAGATACATCAATTTTTTGAATTCTACTCAATGTTTTACTAGAGAGTAATATCCTGACACATTTAATTTTAATCACAATATTCTTTTATTAACTGGATTTTTATTTGTCCAGGTTTTTTTTAAATTACAAATTTATTAAATTAAATACAACGATAAATTAATTCTTAAAATTAATTTTTTGAATCCTAAGCATACTGTCTTTCAGTTCAAGCCAAAGATGGTTTTCACATGATTACAAGAAATAATGCCTAGAAAATCGTAAAACCAAAAAAAGTGTATGATAAAAATGTAGTTTTTGAAAAACCTTATAGTAATACAAATTTTTTCAATCAGTTTGTAAATTTTTGAGATTTATGACCGTATCTTTCAGATCAAGAAATTTTTTGAACACACTACAGATATCTGTAATTAATATAAGTCTCGTAATGTATGCCATAAATTACACCTAAAAATAATAATTAAAACAGCCCACGTTATTTTTTCAAGCTCAAAAGTGCAAATTCTTGCTTCTCGTTTTACAAATCGAAGCATATATTTCCAGCCGTCGTCGTGAAGAAAAACTTTTCTAAAAGTGTCATGTTTACACCATCTCAAACACGCAATACGAAAATTTGAGGATTTCCAAAGGGCCACACAACTGTTAAAATTTGTTTTTCAAGGATAAACTCAAAGAAAATGGTTGTTCCAGCTGCACACGTAAGAGCCCGCCGGAAAAATCGAGGAAAAAGGATTAGCTCTGTTTTTTTATGCAAGCATCCGGTGCTCCGAACTCGTTTCGTCAAACGCTATTATACACGAGCGTAAGAGGATCGCTCTGAAGGCTCGAATTTTTTTTTTTTTTTTTTTTTTTTGACAACCTTCGAATCGCCACACGAGCTGTTTCTCAGCAAGAGATTTTCCAGGCTCCTTTTGTCTTTCTCTGTTCAATTGGATAGACGGGCAGAAACGAGGGCGACTCTGCTACGTAGAAAAAAAAGGGAGCGGCTGGTGGATGAGTATAGAAAAAAAAAAAAAAAAAAAAAAAGGGGATGGAGGTCGTCCGATGAAGAGGTAGACGGTCGAGCTGGAAAATGAACGGTATGGCGCAGCAGCGCTCGAGGAGATTGGAAAGGCGAGCTAGTAAAATGAACGGCTCCTTGGACTCCGGCTCTCTCTCCCTCCCGTTCTCTCTGACTAATCCCATTTATGACGATTGGAATTTTTATATACTTTGTATTCCCACTTCCAAAGACGTTAACGAAAGACAAGGTATTTATGATGTACACGAATAAGTCTTTTTTCAGGATTTCAACAAAAAATGTATCATTTTCAATATAACAATATAATATAAAATAAAACAAAAAGTTCCAAAATGACTAAGTTCAATTTGTTTCTAATACATTCGTTCAAAAGTATCCCACCAAAGGCTTACCCATCAAATATGTATATGTTAAAATAAAAAATGAAATCATGGAATATTAAAATAAGAAGAAGGAAAAACAAAATCGAAACCAGTGGACGGATGGGTATACGTAAATTCAAGTGAGTCGCGGGAAGCGTGTGCAGCAGTATTGTAGCGGTACAGGCTTAGATAAACGGAGAATTTACTCAATCTCCGGAGAGCAGAAGGAAGCAACTAAAGCAGGAGGATGAGCCGAGGCTGAGAATACACTCTGGAATTGGCCCTATAAATAACAACGGGGTGAATTACAGTGGACGGCTCTCTTTCTGGCGCTCTCGCTACTCCTGGCTCCGAGCATTACCGCAAATTGGATTCTTTTTGCTTTAAACAGCAACGCCACTATACCAGCATGGAAATGTGCCTCTCAGCCTCGACGGGTGTGCTCGTGCGCTAACCTTACGCGTTTCTCGGGGATATTCCTTGATAATTATTTCGATTGAATCGATTGCGATCGGTAATTTATGCACCATCCGCGCCTCGACCGCGAGCCGGCCATAATCGGTCCACATTGTATACAGCGCGAACAGTTGGTTTGCATATTTTTCCAATAAGATTTGGTAAATTATGGCGCTGTTGGGGATTATTTCACGCCCAAAACAGTTATTCGGCGAATCTGTTGTACTGAATGCGCGGTTTAATACGCAAGTATCTATGTGTTTATGAATAATCTCCATAGCTGTATTTTTCCGTAGTTTTTGTATTTCATTTGTGGGTAGCTTTCGGTGATTAATTGTTTTATACTGGAGAAAAAAAATTTGTCACTGACATTTTTGTACGTGAGGGCAATTTTGAATTTCAGAAATTGTATTAAAATAATATACGAATTGAAAATTTTTCCATCGTTTATAGGGTATGTATATACATAGTTTTTATAGTGCAAGTTTAGGTGAAAAGATCAACAATATATCATGGTTATTTTTGCCGATAAGACGTGTGTTGTTTGTTTGATGTATTTTTGGTCGTGAATCGGCTTTCCTGCACTACTTCAATGTCAATCTTATACGTCGTCATACTGATACAAAGTTTTGCAATAAAAAGTGCATCAATTTTACCAACACAATATACACGAGGATCCTATACCGACGTTGACCAATACCGCATAGCACCGAAAAGACGTAAGTAAAAATTTCAGTAATGGAGCCAGCATCCCAACTTTTCTACCCGTATACTTTTACAGCCCGGCAGATGAGTCAAATTTCAGCTCCCAGAGGAGCAGGAGACGGGGAGCGGCGAGCTCGGTTGGCTGGTGTACCGCTTCCACGCTCTACCTACTTTTATCTCGGGCGATTTCCGTGGCAAACTGTCCGCATCTCTCAGCGAAAGGGTAGGAAAAGGAAGAGCATTGTCTCTCGGTCCTTCCTTTAGCTTGTAACGTCCGGAGGAACTAAACAACGCGGCCAGGAAGTTATGTGCGCGACGTGCACAAAGTCCCAAGTCGCAGACGGACAAATGTGGGATACGGACACGCACGCGTTGGTATAGGGAGTACGTGTATGGAAAGGGGGTGTACGAGAAGACGAGGAAAAATCAGATGGGCGCCGGAAAACGCGAGAGAAAAAGGCGGAGCATGTATCCCCGTGCATGTGTCTCTGCGCGTATGCGACTCGGTACGTATGCAATACGACGCGGGATAAACTTTGGCAGTAAAAGGCAGACAGTGTCTTCGGAGCATAGCCGGCCGTATCGTCGTGGTGTCGCCGGACTGTCTCCGTTGCTGCATGTCTTTGTTTCCCGCGACTACCACGGACTAGCCTCTTTCTCTTTTTATTCATGCGCCACGGCAAAATATTTCATGGATGCCTGCAGCAATGAAAATTCGGTGGGAGGGGGGAAAAACTAATACCGGGGGAAATTTCGCGGGGACGCGCCATTTCTGATTTCGGTCACGTCAGTGCGCAACCTTTTTTTTTTTTTTTTTCTGGCGGCGGAGGAGGGTACCGAGCGTCTTTCGCTCTCTGTGTTTTTACCGGATCATTTGAGCTCGGGGCACCGGCGAATCGACTACTCGCTCGACTTTTATATTTTTCAAAAGCCAAGAGCACGAGTTTACCTTTTTTTTGACGTTTTTTTCTTTTCTTTATGCGAGAAACGAGTTTTCGCGTTTTATGACCTTATCGTAATATTCATAAATTCTTACAGACTTCGAGGGCGGCGGTGGTTCTAATTAAGAGTAAAAAGGAAAAAAAATATCGAATTCCCGATCGATGGATAAAACGTTTTACCAAGTCGCAGATTGATTTTACAGGACTGAGAGATAAGCGTATGGTTGGCGAGCATCCGGTTCAATCACAGATGTAATCAAATACTACTTTTTGCTTTATTACTATTTTTATTTTGTTTACAAAAATAAAATCACAGGTCACTATTGCTTTGAGCTAGCGAGAGCAAAATAAAGGTTAATTATACCTGTACACCAGTAAAAGGCCAGCAGGAGGAAATTGGCTAATCCTGCAGAACAGCTTCATTCCGGCTGCTATACTGCTATATTACTGCTGCTACTGCACACCTATAGGTGTCGGGGCAATGCCAATTTCCGAGAAAAAAAAAAATAGCTCGGCTAAGGAGCTGTAATTACGCCCGACCGTGGTAATATACAGACCGATACAGACGCCATTGTACTATGTTGTATTAGATAGGTATTTTTTTTTTTTTCAAGATGGCCTTGGCACTAATAAAAGGTACATGCGCATACATTCGCAGGAGTGGCTACATTTTTCCATGACAAAGACAACTATACTGCTGTGTTGTACCTATGAAGGAATCGATCGGACGTTGATACTAAATCCGAACAGATACATTAAAGGAAACTATTGCAGCAGAAGATGTAAAATTAAATTAAAAAATATGTGGGGAATATGTACTATTATTACATGTATTGATTTATTTAAAGGAAATTAAAATTTTTTAAATATAAATTTAAATTCAGTAACCATCAACGAGTATTTTTTAGTTGAAATGTTTTTAAGTAATTCTTACAAGTAAAAGTTGTAATAAAAATTTAAAAAAAATTGACAATGAAAATCAGGGATGACATTCTGTAACAATGAAGATCTCGTACCAATCAAAGTTCAAAAAGTTTGACAACCTATCTACCGACTGAACACCAAACTACTTATACCAATCAAAACGAACCAATAACAATATTTTTTTTTCTAACATACAAATAAACGTATTGTATAAAACTTTTGTTGACGTTATTAAAATATAAAAGATGAGAATTAAATCTTTAAAAAATAAAATATAGCACATTAATTAGGAATTTAAAGAAGACGTGTTACCAACCTTTGAGATAAAAAAATCCCTAGCATGTACGAATGTTCCATCCCCATGCAGTATCACACACACACACGCACATGACGAAGTCGATGTAAATACCCTACGTATATACGACACGCATCCGGCGCAGTCGCGAGCACTTCACACACAACTTGACCTCCTCCTCCTCCTTCTCCAGTACACCATCAGTACCAGCTCTTCCTCTTTATTTCTTGATCATCCGAGCGAGACGTACCCACGAGTAACATCTGCATATGAGCTGTAATAGAACATCCGCGTCTCTCAGCTAATCTAGCTACACATTATCATGTATTACACACCACCCACTGCTGCCTCAAAGATTGTGACGTTAACTCTGATCGTCTCCGGTGGTAAGAACAATTAAAAAAAACAGAGACCGGACGTTACACTGTCTCGTGACCAATAGAGCCACTCTAGACATTTTTCAAAATTTTTACACTGTACGCGTGTGCTCGGGGTTCTTTTACTCTCGCGCTACTGGCTTGCATGCAGCACGCGCTTGAACGCACGCCAATGTACAAAGTATTTCCCCGGGATGATCTCGCCCTCCGACGACAGAACACTTATTACACGACCACACGTAGGTGCACACAAGTACCTTTTATACGTATTTTTGTGCGCATAGATACAGCTCGATATAAAAAAAAAGGTAAGTCATATGTGTAAGTATTCGGATTTTACGGGCCCATATGCCCGCACCACCGTCAGCGGCTCTCTCGATGGAGGATCTACGCGGAAGTCCCCTAAGGAGGTTCAGTTCGGTCGTTCATGTGTACACCTTTTTATACGCCCGATTTCGTACATGTACATATGGATGCTGTAATACACGGGGATCAGCTAGTGCACGTCGCTCCATGGCGCCTTTTTACGCGAGAGCTCTCACCTTCCATAAACTATATATATTATACACACTGTCTTGCCTCACTCGATCCTTATTAGGCTCTATTACTCGCAGAGGTTTATGAGCTTTGTAAAGTTTGAATTTTTTTCCCACAAATTTACATAGTTTTTTTGTTCTCTCAGTATTTTATTTAGTTTTAAGACCGGTGATTGCGTATTTGAGCAAATTAATCTTAAATGTTGTACATTTATTTCTGATTACGTTCGAGTATTTATTAAATCAGTGATGTAACTATATTATCAAATTTCATAAAAATGTAAAGAAAATTGTTGTAAAAGTTATGTTTTTTTTTTTTTAACGTAATATTTGTCCATCCTCTAGTCATTTTCCAGTGTCAAGTGAGTATTGTTAATATTTGTTATTATCAAGGATAATGTATTTTGAAACGATGCACCGAAAGCTATTAAATAACAAACATTCATATTTGACGAAGTGCTAGTGGCGTTAAACCAATTGAATTCATTTACACGCGAATATTATCTATAAAATTTATTTATTCAAAACTTGTTGAAAGTGTTGAATCTATTAAACGACGTATTTGAAAAGTAGCGAAGCAGTTAGGAACCTATAAATGTCAGTTACCAAGGGCTGTCGATAAGTAAGAGCTCTCTGCGGCAGTTTCAGAGACGCGAAGTGGACGTGTAAAAATGATTGCTATATCTCGCTTATGATTTTTATTGCCGAATCCATATACCATATACAACTTATACGCTGCGGTGCGCTAGAAAGCTTGGTAAATGAATAACACTTGATTTACTACGCGATTATTTGTTGAAAATCACTTGTAAATAAATTCATTGCAGACTTTAATGTGTATTTATACACGTATTATTTTCATTCTTAATCTAATTTAATTTGATAATTTTAGTTTTGCAAATAACTATTTTTGATTAAAATAACGTAATCAAGGAATCTTATACTAAATTAAAAAGTGTATAAAAAATATTTTAAAAAAATTTTTTTTCGTACATACATAAATCAACGATTTAATGCAATTTCAAATCCATAAATAAATTTTTTCCAAAACAAACGCCAGATCAATTTGTTAAATATACCACGGGAAATCTATACGTGCACCAAACCCACCCCCAGAGTTTATCTCTTCTGCATCTTTCTTAGGTCTCAAAATTCTCTCGGAAATTCTACCCTGGCCCGCCTCCCGATTTTATTATATTTTTCCTCCCGCTCCACTCAGCGTCGTTTCTATACATAACTTTTTACAAGTTTCTCTCCGTCCCCTCCTCTCACCGACCGGTATACGATAGTGCAACCCGCACGTTTTCCGTTCGCTGCTGTTGCATCTTCGGGCTAGATCGCATCTGGCCTCGGGATAAAGTTTCCTGCCTGGCAAAAGTGAAGGCAGGAGGAGGAACTTTATGCGTTTGAATCCTATGTGCTTCCGCGTATCTCTAGTTATACGGTTACTTCGGCAAAAAAACCACTCGCGAGGTCGGATTCGCCTTTCCCTGGATTTTCCTTTTATTTTTTTGTTTCATATATTATATCTATGTACATCTTCTGCTATGCTAGCTTTGGTGGACTTTATCTGAGTTGGCCAAACTCGTCTAAAAACGGTTAGAATATCCACGAGCTTTTGCTTTTGCTGCTTTCGGTGTCTGTCTGTCTTTTACCCTTTCCTTACTTAATTTTTTTTTTTTTTTACAAGTCCACGGGCACAGAATGAAGGTAGAATAGTACATTTTAGCAGAATTTAGTTTTTTAAAGGCAGGAACAAATAATATTGCATATATATACGTCTCGACTGTACATTAGAGATAAAAATTCGTATACAGCGAGTCTGAAAACTCATTAAAGTGAAATACATTTTATTTTTGCTCTTTGGAGCTCGTTGCCAATATGTTTTTCTTTCTCCCAGTTAATGAAATAAAAATATTGTGTCTCAACATTCGAGATGTATAAATTGGTACAAGGTTACGCGTTGCAAGAATTTTGTTGGGGAGAGATATTTTATTTTACATATAAATTTGTAATATCGAGCAGTTTGTTCGCGATTGAATTTACAAGCAAGGCTTAAAAATGTTTGCAACGCATTTGAAAAAAAAATTATTAATTGTTTTTTTATTTTAATGAATAAGGGCCTCGATTGGGTCGATAAAACAGCGCGCTTTTGTAATTTTTCAAAACTACTACAGTTAATCATTATTACATTTACGTTGCTGTTGCATTTTATTATACAGAA
Source organism: Copidosoma floridanum (assembly GCF_036245765.1). Classification (NCBI taxonomy): domain Eukaryota; kingdom Metazoa; phylum Arthropoda; class Insecta; order Hymenoptera; family Encyrtidae; genus Copidosoma; species Copidosoma floridanum. The sequence goes on along the minus strand of NW_028321890.1, from coordinate 26,102,716 downwards.
AGAATGACAAAATTTTAAGATCCATGGGAAAAGTAAAATTTTTTATAAACTCTGCTAACCGCTTTTTTTCACTTTTTTATAAACTAATATTAAGTGAAATTATGAGAAAAATTTTAAGGAATTATTTTTATCAATAGAAAAAAAAAAAATAAATATCAATAACTGCACCATACATCAAAGATGTTCATTGTATATAGTACAGAGCGTTTGCACCTGCACGGCAGACCTAGCCCAACCCAAGTCCTAGCAGACGACAAAACGCACGCGCTGAGCCATGCGTCAAAATTCTTCTAAGCGCTGTACATGTATTGGTAAGGTACCCTGTATACACACACCGTTAATCTTTTATCCGTGTTTGTGCGAGGAGAAGAGTTACAAGTCGCGGGTGGGAGAAGACGAGCAGACGAGCACGTAAATCGCTGTGGCCTCACGGCAGGGGTCGAGGGGAAAGGCAATCGATACCGGCCATGATGGCACGACGACCAATCGGAGCCCCAGCTGGCATCAGCCGGGCATTATGGCTGCCGGGAGACGCCCCGTTCGCCGACCGGACTACCTCGCGCTCATTGGCTGCTCCGGAATACCCGAGGCTCGACCGGCTTGCCAGCTAGTTACACTCGTCTCTTTCTCTCCTACGGTCCATCTTCTTTTATCCGGCTGCAGCTATTGGAGTTGGTTCGCTGCTGGTAACAAAAAGGGGGGCCGGTGACTGGGCGACCCCGTCTAGCTCGGCATCACTGACTGCTAGCGGCCTCAGGCTTCACGTGGCTACCAGACCGTACGACGAGGAATCATGCCGGCACCTCTCTTCCCCATTTTAAAAAAGCTACCCTCCTTGCCCCTTAGCCTATTTTCTCTTTTCCATAATGTCCAAGACACTTTCTGGATCCCCTGACCCTCTCTCTGAAATTTGTAGGTATGCCCATTTTTGCTTTTCTAGATGGAGAGGAGGCGGGAACTTTGACCTGCTTCCATTCAATTATAGAAGAACTTCTGTAAATCTGACTGGCTATGGTATTGCATCAAACATTGAATTCATAATACCATTGTTGCGATAATACAATAATACTTTGCTTTTCTCATGAAAATTTAAATACATGATTCTCAAAAATATTTAAAAGACTTAATGTAAAAGACACATTTATTTGTTTGTAAATATTTTCTTTATAAAGATTATGTGCTTGTTGGGTACTTACTTTTGTTGTCAAAGTTACATGAGAACTTTCAAGTGTGGATGTATTGAAAGATTTTTTAGTTTGTTTTTTTTCTTACATTTCTTACCTTTACTCATTTCTCCACAAACTAAGATTTATAATGGTTATATGGCAGTGATTTAATCCTAATATGAATAATAATGGGGATTATGCGGATGTCAGTTTTGATAAAATTCTGATCTAAGTGTACTTTCACTAAAAATACATAAAGATCCCTCAAAAGTTAATAGAAGCATTCAAATCTTGAATGAATTGATGAGGACAACTCATGTGCATTCAACTTTTTATAAGCCAAAATAAATAAACCGATAATTTCATGGATAGATAAATAATGTTAAAACCCTGTAATCTATTTAAACAGGTAAATAATTTGGTCAAAATTTAGCTGTATGTATAGGAGTGAAGTAAATATAGCAAAAAAGTGAGTCTTTAATCTATAGCATTCAAAACAAAACTTGAAAAAACCATAAATTGAGGCTAAATGGTCACATATAGCTATTTACTTGGTTAACAAACCTAGTGCACACTCAAATCAGAAGATTATTTCAGTTATGGTGATGAGATGTTCTTAAAAGTTGGACCAAATCAGATAAACATATTATCAATGCCAAGCTGAACGGATGTTGGTATGGATGTTTTACATAGTAAGCTTGACGAGTACCTACTTTTGATTAAATATTAAAAATAAATCACATGCAAGCATGAAAATTATACAATTAATGCATGTGAAATGTACAAAACACAAAACAAAATCAAGTCAAAAACAAACAGTCAAAATTTCCTCCAAACCGATGCAAAATTTCATTCCAATGCTTTCAAATTCTCATAATCGAGGAATCAAGTACAGGTACAAACAAAAAACTCAACAGCACACAATCAAGTTTCTTGCAAATATTCACACAGTATAAAGAATCTAAGCTAAAACTCACCATTACTGTCGTTACAACTCAGCCAAAAACCAAAACCGAGACCTGGTGGCTGCTGCGGCATCACATCTTTGGCGGCACCGAGGAGGCACAGTTTATAAAAAAACACTCGCGTCCTCTCCACGGCACACTCGAGAGGTTGACCTAGCATGGTAAATGACCATCCTATCCCCGTAGACGACGGCTGTCCACGTATTCGCATCACGACGGAACGACAAATTGGCCCTTTCGAAGCATGCAAAGGCTCGCGAATTTGCGGTCGCGTAACATAACCTCCGTACTCGCGGACGCGGACAGCACCTACGCGAGCATCACTTATGCTTAATTATCGATCCCAACGACCTGAATGCGCATAACTCACCCCAAATACGTGTCTTTTACCTTCACTTTGGCGTGCCCATGTCCCCGACCGTCGTTCCTAACCTTCGATTCGACGCTCATGTTCTCCCTTCGATTGCGGCCGCAAAACATCCGACCCGGCCTCGCTACCAAGTGTACTGCTCGGCGGGGACGTCCTCTCCATGGTAATGTCACCTTTGTCCAGGTTAGTCACTCCCTCCGGCTCGGATGAGTGTCACAACAGGGATGAAAAAAAAAGCCGCCGGGCCGAAGAAAAATCTCTTCACTCTAACGTTCGCGATCATATATAGATATACAGTATAGACGATTCGAATCGTTCGAAACTCGCGACGCGGAACCGAGAGATTCGGGATTTTTGACGCCGGCAATTGTCTTTTTGGAGGTGTAAGGTGGTTTATCGTTGATTCGGGAGATGAAGCCAAGCAAGTTGTAGTGGTAACGGGACCGAATATAGGTATACATCGAGGGTTAAAGGGAGAAAATGATGGTTGTAGGCGTGTATGATGATGAACAGGAGAGAAAAAAAAAAAATGAATGTAAGTATAAGTACACTTGTAATTAAGAATATTTTCGGGGAGGGTGCAACGGGACAAAGATAGACAGACAGGCATAGGGATGTACGCGCAAGCTCATGTTGACGCGGTTGCGTTTGTAAATCTGACTCCCGCGCTACTTATATGAGTTACCTACATTGTTACTTTTGGTCGCGCTGCGCTCGTCCTCGTCCTCGTCGTCGGCAACTGTCCCCCCTTGTGACCCATACGAGAGAAAAAGAGACGAATCAACTCTCTCTCTCTCTCTCTCTCACTCGCGTTTGAGTGGTGTGTGTGTGTGTGTGTGCACAACCATGTACCCATAAACGAGAGAGAGAGATAAAAAAAAGTAGTCGCGGCCAAGTCGTATACACTCTCGTGCAACCGGTGAGCTACCCCCGCGTCCTTCCCCCATTGATGGTATACACTTAATATTATTATACATATATGTGTATACTTGTAGCAACGACGAAAAAGCGAGCCCATGTACGACAGTAGCGCGAGCCATCGCACGAGAGGGATCATCGGAACGTGACCTCGGCTTGGAAGCAGCTTGTATATACCTATATATATATGTAAGGCCCAGAGTGACGGACGGCAGAGAGAGGCTGATCTTTTCGAGGGGCCGGGCCCAATTTTATTCATATACACACACATGCGGAGAACGGCCCCGAGGAAGGTACGTTTGTACATATATATATATATATATATATATATATATATATATATATATATATATATGTATATATATATATATACGAAAAGCACTGTCCATACTATGTATTATTATAATATTTACAACACGTGTGTGTGTGTGTGTGTGTGTGTGTGTGCCCGTACACGCGTTCTCGCAACATTGTAGCCAAATCCGGCCCCCGGTGGGTATATATAGGTACAATGTATAAAACATCGGCCATACAAATGTAGATGATGTAACTATATGCGTGTACGTATGGTATAGTAGGTATAATATAATATATAAGGTAACAAAGGGCGCAACGCAATCAAAAGCGGAGGGCGAGACTAATGAGGTAATAAAAGCACGCACGCACGTATATATATATATACATACTTCCACGAGGGAGGTGAGAAAGAGAGAGAGAGAGAGAGAGGGAGATGAGGTAACTAGTATAGGACAAGAGGGTGGCTATGTGTATGTAGTATATAGTACAGTGTCGGGGAGGACTGTATAGAGCCCAGGGGGGTGGGACCGGGTGTAGGTATTATACTTTGAAAACGAAGAGCTACTAAGGGGGAGGAGGAAGAAGATGGAAAAAAAGAAAGGGAGGGGGGTGGGCGTCGGAGGGAGGAAAGATTGCATTGAATGCGTGGATGCGTATAAAAGTGGTTGTCCTGCTGCGGGAGGGAAGCCCGCGCGCTGTGAGTAAAACTAGGGGGGCTGAGCCGCAGTACTGGGACTCGGAAAATGGAAGAAGACGATAGAGGGACCGTCGGCTGGTTCGTATGGATATTACGAGGGATGAGGAATTTGGGGGAAAAATTTAAACTGCCAGGCTGTAAAAAGGTGCTGATATAACGGAGCCGGATGATGATGTACCCCCGGGGGTATGGTGTGCGACTGCCTGGCACTGGTGGATAAGAGAAGGTGGTGGCGAGGAGTCGATGAAGGGAATGGGGGAGAAGAGGAGCCGTTGGCTCGCAGGTCCGTCCCTCCGAGTCCTTGGAATGCTACTACCCGAACGCGAGAGTCACTCGCTACGCACACACTTCCTGGAGTGCCCGTGTACATGTGTAGCTACGTATCATGCGCACTGTGACATACTCCTTATATATATATATATATTTGTAGACATACAGGGGCTCTAAAGAGGGATGTCGGGTATATGTGCAGGCACTGCAGAATCCTGCTTGCCACCACCCCCTTTTCTCTCTGCAGTGCCTGATCCTGGAAGTATCCGTGTACAGGAGAAATCGGGCTGGTTTTTGCTTTACCCTCGCGGGTAATGCGTTCAACGGTGGACACACTTAGTTTACGGATTTTTTTTTTTTTCTATAAAAAGAAATTTTTTTTATCAGACGTCGAGCAATGTGTTTATTTGGAGTATCAAGTTCCCTTTTTACGTGTCCGACAATTTTTCCTTTCCTCCCCCATGATACTATTTTTCTGGCAAAAATTTGGTCGAGTACTGTAAAATGCAATCATGCTCTGGGCGTGTAATTATGTCCATGCATGAAAAGAGATATATTTCTTTGTTGGTTACACGTTGAATTATTTGAACGTAACGTGTGAATATGATGCCTATCACAGTGAAATGATCAAAGAGGGGACAAAAGGAGTTCGAAGAATTCTCGTTTCGAAAACAAAAAAAATAACAGTAATAATTAATATCATCACGGTGTGACTAGGGGGTTAGCGAAACATATTTTTGACAACCAAGACTCGGGACTTCAATTAAAACGGCGTGACTCGGGACGCGTTGATTTAATTTATACGCCAGAAGACGTTGTATAATGGCCTCTCGACCTACGTCCGAATCGAGGAGATAGAATCGTGATATTTTAATACACTTGCTCGAGATCTTTTTTCTTATCTTTTTTTTTTTTTTTTTTTTTTCAAACTCACGAGTCGATCGCATCTCAGCGACGGAATCGTGACAAAATTCACAAGTGGCTCGTAAGGCCGCGGGGGGACATTACATAAATTACTTGACAAATGTCGCGCACTCGAGGACACTTGGTTTCATTTTTTTTTTTTTTTCCTATCAAGCGCTACGGTATTTTTGTTCTCGCCCATCCTCCTTTTTTCTGGAATATTTATTTTTCGAGCACCGCCGGGTTAAAAATACAACAATCTACTCACGTGCGTGCCAGCATCGAGCGAACTGGCTATGAAAAAAAAAAAAAAATTCCAGAGCTTGCGTGTGCTCGATTGTTGCTAAAAATAAAATTAAAAAAAAAAAGAAAAATCGCACAATCATCTTTTACGAGTCCAACGACGGAGGCGCGAGCGCATAAATATAACCCCAAGTGCAAGCAAGTACTTTTGATTAGTTTGTTCGCCCGGGTAGTCGTGCACTGTCGCACGTATAAATACCCACGGATTATAAATAGCAAACGCGAGTGAACGACCTCGAGACAACCGCGATTGACTAGAAAAAAAAAGGCGATGGATGCAAGCTAAATATAATATTATACGCACACCACCCGCGAGTGACCGTAACAAGTGTCGCGGAGCTGTTACGTATAATATGTACTTAGACTCTCTCTCTCTCCTTTGGCGCTCACTTAAATAAGTATCTCAGTACCCATGTAGTTTAGCACAAGTGCGGCAAAAAAATTTTAACCCGTTCCACTTGGGAAGAAAAAAAAAAAAAAAAACATCACGAGCTCTTTACCGTATACATATACATGTGCCTACTTAACAACTCGTTTTCTCTCCCGTTGAGCTTTAACGTTCTCGCCGGCCGGTTATATACATATGTATACTTATACTTGTAAGGATGGACGCGCGTGGAAATCAATTATCGCGTTTTTCAGCAGGCCAATTCAAACGGTTGGCTCGAGTGGACCACCAACCGCACACATATAGATTTTTCTCGTAACGCGCGCTAAAAGCCTTTTGCGCTTCGGAATATACATATATATTGATCCATATGTGCACACAGGATGGAAAACAAGTCACGTTTTATCTTGCACCGACTGAAGTGAAACTTCCCCTCCTCCCCGTGGTTGGTGTTTGCATGGGAGCGCTATGCGGTCCGAATTGAAACGTATATATAAAAAAACAATGGAGGCAATCCGAGCAACAAAAGAATGAGGGTTAATTATCGAGAGGAGGGACGGGACAGAGTTGTAACATATTCCAATGTGGTAGATTGCCTTTTTTTGTTCTGACGTTCCTGCGCATCATCGCGATCGCGTGTGCGCATATTACATACACAGGGTTGGGGAGATAAAGTCGACAAAGGCCGCCGATAGAGACGCAGTCGAGGAGAAAATGCCCCATTCCCATGTACGAGGATCGGCATTTGCATACGCACGGCGACTTCGAATGGCTTGTATAAAGACGTAAATTCACGTGGCCCAAGTTGTTGGCCCAACTCGCGACGAGCAATCCTTTGCCTCGTTGCAGGAGCTCAATTTGACGACGCGAAATCGTCCGGGGGACCGCCCCACTCGCTGTATCGTGCACGGGGACGATTGTATGCTGTACTCGAGTGATTGCGAAGTTTATGGCTCATCCTCTACTGGTGAATTTTAAACCGATCCGTCTTGGCTGTCGCGAACTGTTTCGAGAAATTTTGGGGAAAGGGCTTTCTTGTCCTGCACGGCACTTTCTAACCCGCTGTCCCGTAGAACGAGCATCAGCTATGCATGGAAAAAAGAAAAGAAAAAAAAAGATCCACAAAGGTCCTTCCGTCTTGCGTAGAAATGTTTGGCTAATCCCTAAAAAGGTGCCGACCTACTTTCCCTTTGGACAATCCCAAGCGGGCAGATCTGCTCTCGTTGTGGGTACACAAACACGATATTGAAAAAAAAAAAAAAAAAGAAAAGGGACGAATCATCCCCGAGGCTCCGTGCGAGCGGAGCAGAGCAAAGTGAAAGTGGGACGGTGCTTAAAGTTTTTCACGGGAAAACTTTCTACTCCGTCCTGACAGCACCTGCGGGGTGCACAGGTGGTGTACACATTGATCTAATTTATATTTCGTGTGCACACCTACATTTGCGATTAACGCGTAATTTGGGTTGTTGGGGACAATTTACAAGGTATGATTTTCGTGACATTAGGTAATTGAGGGGTATTGGGTCATTGGAGTTCTCTTTGCGCCCATGTCACTTAACTATTTGTAGTTTAAACAGTACATACATTATTCAATATCGTACTCGCAACAAAATTTCCATACAAATAGATGTAGAAACCATTGGGAAAATTTAAAAAATCCTCTTCATCCAAATCTCAGTTCCAATTACCTTCCTCTCATAAAAAAATTGAAACAACGTTCACCCATCGTTTCGTCTCCTCGTCCAACCACTGCAAATTGCTTTTCTGTATATTTCCCTGCACTCGAATGAAGACATTCTCAAAAATTCCCGGGAATGGGAGCCCCGCGATCACTCGATCTCCATGGGACTCGATCAGATAAAACCAACGCACCAACTCGTGCAATAATCCTCCGATTGCAATTTCAGGTGCAAAAAGCGTGTACTTGTACACGTATATAGTTAACAACAAGAAGAAAGACACTGTACCCTCATTTATACATAAATATATAAGGAGGATTGGATAGTCCGATCCGTCGCTGCGCTTAAAGCGAGTGTATAGGAATACATGGCGCAAAGGGGGCGTTGCCGGGACTGGAAGTGCTGCCCGGCCAATCGATGAGCCGGCTGCCCCACTCTTTACACTTCCTACACCCAATATAGCTCCGGCTTCGGTGCCTATTCTCTTTCTCTCTCTCTCATCTCGGCCAGAGCTTTTGCAACATCTCCTGCACCCACGCCGCACGTGGATAAACTATAACACGCTGATTGTTTTTTTAACGAATATTTATCATTGGAGAAATATCTACCTTTTCCGCAATAGGATGTGTATATTGGATCAAATATGAGATAGAGAGAGAGACGAACGCGAGAACTTGGCTACCCGGTGTGTCTAATCTAATCCTTTTTTTCACCCTTTTATCGTACAGCACAAATCTGTATAGGTATAGGTATGTACTCACCTTGACTCTTTCAATTTCGAACGTGCGCTGCCGCAAGTACAATAGATAAACAGTGGCGATCTCGTATAGGTGTAAGTCGCGGATGGCGGATAGGCGGACGAGCTTGCAAGAGGACATTACATTGTATACTTAAAATGCGCGGAACCCTATCGCGGAGTTTGCGACAATGAAAACGTGAGCACGAGTTTATACGTTTGGTTTACACAAATGGACGCCTGCCGTGGCATAATAAGTACGGGCTGTATATACTGTATACGTCACCGAGCCTCGTTAACTCTGTACTTTTTTTTCTTCTTCTTTTTTTTTTTTTTATATATTTTCATTCGGCGGTCCCTCGCTCCATACATGCATACAGAGATGAGAAAAAATAAAAAAATTACACGTGCACGTATTAATTTGCATGCCACGAGCTGGGATAATAGGACACAACGAGACTCGAGTAGGAGAGTAACAATCTGCAGTCTGATAACTTGCACTGAGCGACTGACAATCACTTTGTCTCATTTTTTTTACTAAAGTTACATAAAAAAAAAAAAAAGCGTGCATAGTCTCATGGAACAGAGGCTTACCGTGCTGGCGGCAACGCTCCAGTGACAGGCAAATGGCCGACGGAGGCGAGTCCTCGTTGATGCAGCTGCCTTTAGATTTAAGTACTATAATCAAACGTAAAGTAAAGGACGCAGCTTGGGATAATTTTCCCATCCTCGGCACTTTGCACGTCACAATACAGAGTTCAACAAACATCAGGCCAGAGAGGACAAGACCATATATTATCTCCTTCGAACGCGAAGCACGTCCGTACGAATCGCAAGCTCGTCGATGACAAAGGCACTGTCCGAAGCATCATCTCCCGTATTCGATACATACGCTCGTGAAGAAAAAAAAAAAAAATGCCCTTGGGCGGTCGAGCCTTGAAGCGTACGCGCGTCAATGTCCATGCACCCCATAGCGATCGTTTTCTCCTCCTCCGGCTGGTCCACAATCGCACTCCGAGTCGCAAGCTCTCGCGGCTCACCTGGACGGACCGTCGTTGAGCCGATGACCCGTACGATGATAACACACGCGAGGTCCCATCGGTAAGCGTGTTCGCGTACACGGAGCAAACGAGGGAAAGAATGGAAAGGAAAAAAAGAAAAGAAAAAAAAAGAGTCAAGAGGCCACTCGCGAGGTAATTGGGAGTAGCGGTGTATACGGTAACGCCCGGTCGCCAGCCGGAGGCTAGAGAGAGGAGATCGGGGCGTGCAGATGCCGCTGCTGCAGGCGAGCCGAGCGCTCGGTACTCCCGGTAATGACACGGTGTACCCATGTAGATATATATATATACACCACAACCGGGACGGTGGGGCGCGAGTGCGTTCAAGGACGCGGGCGAGGACGACAGCGGACACACGAGGACGAGGCGCTGGTCCCGCGGACGCGGCTTACTCTACAGGGTACTGGAAGAATATACACAGAAGTTGTTGGAAGAGAGACTCGAGGAGAGAGAGAGAGAGAGAGAGAGCTGCAGAGCGTTGTACACAGCAGCAGCGGACCCCTACCGGCGCAGCCGTACATCTTAGTGTTATGGCCAACTCACATTGGAAGATACGCCATCAAGCATATATACAGCCCTATAGCGCGCGCAGCACGCCAGGAGCATCGGCAGCGGAGGCACCGGCACCCGGCTATACCTACCACCCGACAGAGCGATTGTAAAAGTTTTAGGGACACTTTGCGAACCCACGGTTGCGGCCTCTCCCCCTTCTCACTCTCTGCGCCTCCTCCCGAAAGCAAGCTCTCGTCGGTCGGCCCCACCTCTCTTTCGTGCAACTATTATACATATATAGGATCGGCTCTCCTCTCCTCGTTCCCGAGCTTGTGTTGGTTCTTGTACGTGCGCCACCCCAGCCGCACCCTGTCTCTCTCTCTCACTCTCCGACGTTCGCCCGGTGCAGAGGTCCTGGGACCGAGTTAGTTTCCATCCCCCCCTCGTTGCCTTCTTTCTTCCCCCCGGCGGTACAGCCCGTGCATTTACTCGCCCGCCACTCCATCGAGAGGTTGCGCTTCCTCTCCTCTCTTCATCCCTTGTTGTTCGTGTACCTTGAGGAGCCTCCCCCCGATTTTTCGATACCTCACTTGTACGCATACACATTTCAGTACTTACTTGAATGATTTTTCGCTCGAGGTGAAAGTAATGTAATGATTTTGAGAAATGAGTCTCAATTTTGGGCTCTCAATTGCACAATGTATATCTGACACTCGAGTGGGTGCGTGAGATCTTTATGCATCAGGTATCGATCGACAAATGCGCTTCTCTAGCTCGTGTTGACTGTTACTTTGTTTTCCGATTTTTGCCTAATTTCTTTCACCTTTGATTAGCCGTTGATTCAACACTATCATATTATTACTGTCTAAGAAGGCCGCATAGGGAAGCTGGGATGGGTGAGTACTTTCGTCACCGTCGAGAATTCCAAACGAGGAGAAAACAGCAGGAGGAGAGACGGGTCGCACGATTATTATTCCTGTAGTATCGGCAGAAGAGGGATTCCGAGGGCAAGAGAGAGGGAAAAGCTCTACAGGGATGGAATGAGAGAGAGACAAAGCGATCGAGGAAAGAGGAGAGAGCCGATGGGTGCGCGTTGCCGTAGAGCGCGCTGTGCGCGAAATCGACTCTGCAAAGTGGCGCCCCTACGGGCCTACATCGTGGAACTTGGAGCTTTTGCAACGGATGTCTACACGAGAGAGCATTCCTCGCTCCTTTTTTTTCCATCTACATTCGGGACTTATTTGAACAGAATACAATAGAGTGTGATGCGATCGGATCTCGTGTTGGGGAAATTACAGTGGCGGAAAGACTCATATGCAACAAAATTTTTTGGTCTTTTCCATTATTACGCGATTGGATTTAAAATTAAAGAACAATATAAATAAAATGTTGATGTCTTGAAAATGAACGAGGTTTGAAGTACAGTTTTTTATAACAAAAATTTTTTTTCTGTTTTTTTTTTTTTTTTTTTTTTTTTTTAACATTTTGAAAAGTACCGATCGTTTGAAGAAAAATATGTTTCCAGGGGAAATTTTTATGAATAAAAAAAATAACAATATTATAAAATCGTTCTTGATGTGCAAAATCATGGATAGATGTTGCAAAATAACTAAGTTGAAATTTCGATCATCTCAGACATCGATAAATCAGGACGAATTAAAATCTGCTGAGTTAAAATCGATGGGAATGTTATTTAAAAAAAATTCGTTGCTTAGGATTGTGAGTTTATCAGCTTGCAGCTGAGATTTTTAATAAAATCCATTATTAATTTTTTTTTTTTTCATTTGAGACCCAGGCTAAATTTCATTTTAATGTTGATATTATAATAGACAATTAATTTTCAAAAAATTCAATTTTTTCTGCCTCAATAGATAATTAAAGTTATTAGATACTTCGTGCATGGACAGAAATTTCCCAAAACTGCTTTTATCCATGTGAAGACATATATTATGAATCGAGTAGAACTTGAACAAATTCTTAATGCTTCATGAAAAATGATTTTAAATATCCTCATTTGAAAACATATAAAAATAACTAAAATGGAGGTTCGTATGATGTTAGCCAGCATAAAAATTTACTGAAGTAGTTCCATTGCACTGGTATTCTCAGTGGGTGAAAGATCCTAATATTTTTTTAATCAGTCATTCAATCATCAGTGTTTCTAGTGAAAAATTATTTACATACATTCCCTGAGTTAAAAAAACCACAATCATGGGTCTGACAATCTGAATCATTTGTTCCTGAATTTTTTCAAATAGCTAAAACGTACCTTTCTATTGATTGAAACTGATAAAATGACTGAAAACTGTGGGGATTTCAGTAATGCTGCTGCAAGTGCGCTTTAAATGCAACAATGTGTACGACGACCCATTGGATGATTTTGTTATCGAAATACCAAGTTGTGGCATATTTTCGGAAGATGACTTTTTTAGGGAAACACAATTTCTTTGTAATGATGAGCAGTAACTATGAATAATGTTTAGTTGGTAAGATAAAGTATTTTTCTAATGAATTTAGGTTTAAAAATATTAACTTAGACATATTGTAGTACTCAATCGTCAAAAATGTGTATAAATAGTCAGAATCGGTTTAACTTTACTATTGTTATAGTAAAGTAAGAGACTTATCTATTTTTAGAAAAAAAAAACAAAATGTCATTGAGAGTTTTAATTATAAGTTGTACTTAAATTTTAATAAATCGCATATGTAAAATTTTACAAGACACTCGTATCTGTCATTAACAACTTACAATATCTTAGAAATACTAAAAAATGTACTATTACTGTATAGTATAGTATTTTAGATTATAGTTAAACCTATCAATTTACAGGATTTTTACGAATCTTATGCTGGAGTAGTCACATTGGTTTCCAGTGCCTTTTTTACAGATATTAGTCAAATCGGTTCCCCGCTATGATAATTCAATTAGGGGTTAAAATACATTCTTGTTCTTTTTTTTGATAATTGCCATCCTTTTTTCCAAGTATACCCTCCGTACAGTACCCCTTCGACGACGTGGTCACCCGGACTATTCGATTCTACATTAACGGGGCGCAGCGATCGTCTCAAGCTAAACCCCAGTTACTATAAAGTTTAATGGAAGGATCTCTTCAAATAAACCATATATCTTGCTGTACTTACTTTTCCGTACCATTATGTTTGGGCCCCAGTTACGAACGATAATTTTTTTTCCGAAGGTGCAAAGTGCTGTTTCGTGTCCATGGGCCCTAGAGCTAAATAGTAGTTTTCCTACGAGTTTGAAAAGTCTTTGTTTGCGGACCGAGAGGTTTGCGGCCCGAGCCGAAGGCGAGGTCTGTAACGAGGTTCGTGAAGGAGACTTTTCGAACGAGTTCCGGAAAACTGCTTTTTTGCCCGAGGAAGTATCAGCCTCCCAAAACCACCCGAGGGCGGAAAAAGTACTTTTCCACCCGTAGATTAGCCTCAGTCTTATGGCGCTCATGTGGTGAAAACGTCTACTATATCACAGCGGGTGAGCTTATATCAAAAAACTCAAAAACAGCCGCTGAAATGGCACTATTTCCTTTAAAGGAATCAGTCGTAAAATTTGTCCAATAAAATTTTCTTATTTCTCTTTTTTGCTGCTGTACAAATTGAATCCCCGTCCTCCATTGGTAATCGCTCAGCCGAAACTCAGCTGATTTCACCACTATTATCGTCGTCACCGATATGTTTCCTTCCTCCTCCTCCACCTCCTCCTCCCTCGTGCAATAGCAAAAATGGCTTTTCCTCGGTGTTTTCCTGCGAAGCCGGTACAGATTAGTTACGTGGATTGCAACCGATGATTGTTTCCACGAATATCTTTTTTTCTCTCAGTCCGATGCGGGAGATAATAACAGTGATGGCGGTTGTTGCGGTGCGCGTAGCGGTATATATACGTCTATACCATACGGTAACCCACTTGCCTGTGGCTGGTGATAATTTCATTCCTAGAATCTATCCGATAGAGAGTAACGGTTGACCAGTAGATGTATATATACGTTATTGCGCTACTTTTTTTTCTTCTCTTACTCACAACATTTGTATGTCCCATCTTGGAAATATAAAGTAATTTTTGTCGATTGATGATTTTTTAGGGGAGATTTTTGTTAAAATTTAAAAATAAATTCGTTGATTTGGTACATAGTGAGAAGTATTGTGTTATTCGTCACCGAATTACTTTAATCATTTTTTAGATCTCGATTGATGAAAATACCTTGATGAAAGTACCTTCATAGGTGCCGGCTGTATAATTGAGTCGCAAATAATCCCGTCGCGTAATCATCTGGAAATAATAATAACAGAAATGAAGACGGTGCAACATCAACAGCGCACCGTAGTCGCCGTGATCTCGTTTCACCCAACCAACCACGGAGCAATGGCTCGCACAAAGAGGGGAGGGGGTAAATTACGGCCAGAAACAACATGCGCGGCCTCATTATCGAGGACAGCGCATGGGTGTATATATGAGGGGCAAGTATGGGCACATAAGTATAGGAGTTATATACACCGTATAAACCCTGGGGCAAATGAGCGCTTGCAAAAGAGGGAGATATCGGCCGAGGCATCTGCTCTTTCTTCGCGAGGACGCGCGGTTTCTCCGATGGGCTCGAGGTGTAGTCATTACAAGGGCGAGGAAGGGGGGGGGGGTGAGTAGGAGGGTCCGGTCTGACTTGTAGTCCCGAGGAGAGGCTGCACGGGCATCGAATTCATAATTCTGGTAACGCGTTCGTGGAATCCAAGCCGGGAAGAACGGGGCCGGCGACGCGCCGGGAATTTTCATTTTTCGGGAGGAGCCCACAGCACCGTCCAAGAGATTCTACATATATATGTGTGCGAGGAGTTCATTCCGGATTCCAGCCTTTAGCTCGGGTTGGGCAGTTTACGTTGTGAAATAAGTTGTCCCGACAATACGAACGAGGGGGGATTTTTCGTGTACAAGAGGTAATTTTTTTTTTTTTTGTAAAAAAAAAATTCCGACGTAGGTAGGAGGAGTTAGAGGATAAGGAGGACCGCGAGATGATGCAAATGAGCCATGAGCAAGAGTGCGGGTAATAAATCGTGGGATTCTTTGTTTTGTTTCGTATTTAAGGGTAAAAGGAGCCGAGAGATTTGCTCAATGTATATGCGTGGTCGTTAAGCACGATGTTTACGCGACAGCTCGGCATAATCGATTTTTTTAAACAACAGCACTTTGTTGTGCATTATTTTCCACATGCATTTTCTAGTACTAGGTGCAATCCATTAGGATCTGTGCATTTAATGATATATAAACGAATCAATCGATAAGAAATATCGCTTAATCATCAGTTTGAGATAAACAAAATTACTGTCAATTATGTATAGGTATGTATTTTAATGGTCCGTGGATTAAGTCTCCCAAAAAAAAAAAAAAAAAAAAAAAACAACGTGAAATGCCTTTTGCGGGTTGGCTATACATGTGCGATTACATGCACATTTGCCAAGCGGAGGTTGGCCATACCTCAAACAAATAAAAGAAGAAAGACAAAGTCCAAAAAAAAAAAAGAGTCAAATAGTGCTCCGTATATACTCGTCGATTTATGCGCAGACCACTTTAAACCTACGACCTACGCCCGCGTGCGCTTGCAATAATTTTGCCGGACCCTCGCAGCATTATTTTGTGCACCGACTCGCCGTCGACGGATAGTCTGCCGGGGCATTGTATTAAGGCCAATAATTTAAAACGCGGCTCGTCGGTTCGTGTATATATACATATGCCTACATTATATTATACTTGTACACCTACGCGCCTTCGTGCGCCTTTCGTGGGCGTTTTTCTAAGAATAGAGAACCCGG
Organism: Copidosoma floridanum; assembly: GCF_036245765.1. NCBI lineage: Eukaryota > Metazoa > Arthropoda > Insecta > Hymenoptera > Encyrtidae > Copidosoma > Copidosoma floridanum. The sequence continues at coordinate 26,086,660 of NW_028321890.1, read as the reverse complement.
CAGATCGAGTTTAATGCGCCCGAGTTGATACTCACCCTCCCACGCACTCAAGCGCGTATAGTGGCGGGATATGATGTCTTTGGATCGCGAGAAACGAAGTGTCGCGCGCTTAGTAGGAGTACAATGCATTGATGCAGGAAGGAGACTCGCCCCGATGGCTCGAACACTTTTGATGTTTCTCTTTCCCGGATCCTTACCTTTTTCCCTTGGCAGAGCAACATTTACAAGAAAACCGCTCAGCTGGTTATCTTCTCTCGTTTGTCCTCTTCGCGCAGCTGTCGTCTAAAACTTTGTTTCCACCCCCCCGAGTGGGCACGCATTGGGAAATCCTCCGTCGCGTTCGTCGAGAAAAATGGCATCGATGATCGGGAATTCCGATATCGAGCGGTCCTTTTTGTTCACACTGGTATCTTTTGCGTTTATCATTACGATTTTTGGTTAATTAGAGACGCTTGAAGGTATTATGTTTCGGAATGACAATAACCGTGGATAAACAACGATGCGAGGTGTTTCTTAATTTAACGTAGTTTCGTATGTGTACAGTTGACTTTGCAATCTTGATTTTCATTTTTACGAGACGATCGGAGATCGCGAGCAGTGGGCCCAATTAAATTCACCCGCGATACTTGCAAACTCGGTGCACGTAAAGCGTGCGATACAAAGTCCTCGGCTATGGGAAGTATAAAGTCCATCTTTATTCGTTGAGAAAAAAAAAAAAAGAAAGAAAAAAACTCCTCCATCAAGGTAAGAGGGAGGGAGAAGAAAAAAAAAAGGGAGACAGCCCATATTAGACGTTTAATAGAGCGGTAACCGAGGACAAACGCCATGGGCGCGTCCTGTGCCAATAAGAGGGACCGTACTGTTCTCGAGGACGGACCGAATGGAAAGATGGTTGGGGAAGAAAGAGAAAACCGGTTTGCTTCATCATCATCATCTTGCATTATTATTCCCTTCCCGTGGGCTCCCTGCGAAACGGGTTATTAAAAATATTATTTACTTACACATCTCATACACTGTATGAAGCGTATCATCATAATAACAGGTTTTTTTTCTTCATATTTTTTTTTTTTTTTTTTTTTCGTCTCGTTTCTCCTTCGAAATTTTATCAGACGCGCGCGCTGGTCTATAAGAAATTCCGAGCACCCGATCCGCCATCGCCCGCCGTACAGGAGGAGCAAGCGCGGATAGAGGGGATTTTTAGTTTATCGTTCGTATTTTCGAGAAACTGGACGTATATCAAAGATTAGCCATCTGTGGGTTGAAATTTCACGAGTATGACGCGCACTACTATCCGCCGTCCAACGGTTATTTTACCCTTGTTTTTATCAATAAATAAGCAGCCCCTGGACATTTTACTCCAAGACTTTAAGTATTCTTGAGCTGCAAAACCCACAGAGAGGCAATTTTTTTAATATGCATTTTGCGCGCCCGACGATCTGTGCCCTGCGATGATTCACCCTCGGCGAGGTGATAATTTTAAAACAGCGATCCACCCCCGATTATCATGCCACGAGCAGTGCACTTTAGCTGCAGGGAAAAATGAGCAAAAATGTTTACACACCCACACAAAGTCACGATGGAACGAGTGTTCCTAATGGAATCGCCACGCCATCACCCCCCGCCAAAAAGGATAGGGAGTACGACGTGATACATCTATATACAGTGTGTACACACTGGAGGGTAGGGGCGAGGTCGAGCAGCCAAATGAAGGCAAGCCGTACGATTCGCCCTCGTGAAGTGAAAGACTTTCACCCTCGGAGCAGAGAAACTAGATTCCCCCCCTCGTGCCTCAACCATGGTATGTTTGACCGAAAGCTTTCGGAGGGCGCACAGATCAAATCAAAAATATTTACATTTTTACATGCGCGCATTGGTTATCACGCGAAAAATCAATGGTGAGGAAAAATAAAAGATTTACTTACTTTGTCGATTCGTCGGTTGGTCCGTACCGATGCACCCCTAATGATACACCGTTAAATTTGTAAATGCACTCTACCAAGAGGTAAACCAGTTGCAAAAGGGCGTGAAATGTATCCATACATCGAGACGTTTGGATGGTATTGTGGAGACCCGCCATTTTCGTCTTCCAAAAAATCTACCTCCGAGGGTATGCATGCGTACGTGGCGAGAAAAAGAGAGAGAGGGAGGGAGAAAAAAAAGGCACGTGGGAATCATCACCCTCGACTCACCGGAGAAACCCTCCGGCCAAAGATCGCCCGTGAAATTGATAGAGAGATTCTTATTCTCGACTCGTTTTGCCTGCTCTCCCACGCACTCTCGGAATTAAGTTATCTTTCCCTCCCCATTGACTCGCGCCGTCGTGCTCGCCAAAGTGGGTTGAGATTGGTCGAGAGAGTGGGCTGCGCGGATAATTACGAAAGGGACCGAGAAATGGTGCGTTCGCACGTGCTCGCCGCTGCCCCGCCGGGGAGGGAAGGAGATGTCTTGCTTTTCACTGCCGACCCGCGCCCTGATGAAATATTACACAGCCACCCGACGGGGTTATTATTGTCGCCAACTGTGTAATGCGTTTTTCGTGGATTCTCCGCACGATAATTCGTACGAGCAAACGAATAACCGTTTGTTTCGATGAAATTTAAAAAGAACAAAAAATAATAAAATAAGAATAATGCAAATAATGCACAAACATGGAAAGAGAAAATTATGTTGGGCAATTTCGTGGGAACTGAGGCCGCGATGTTGCGCGTGGAAAAAAAAAAAAAAAAAGAGATTAGTCAATGCCTCCCTGCCTATAGTTTCAAATAAAATTGCTGCCGCTCTCTGTCGGTGCATTAGCATCTTGATTAGCCGTGCAGTTGCGCGGATATTCCGTTCGCCAGTCGTAGGTTGCGAAACAATGTATAAGGTGAACGCGTCGGGTATTTAAGACCAATTATTAAGTACAGCGTGCGTCTGTCCGCGTCGAAGGTTGCGCGATCACGGGCTCAAAGAAGAGTCCGCGCGAAATGGGGTATCATTAGCACACTTGTTCGCTTGTCATTTTCTTGCTGCTGGCGATGTTGCAAAAGTGATAGAGATCTTTTGTAGGGAGGTGGGGGTGATTTATGCATGGTAATTATATGATTGCGTGCAATTTGAGCGATTACCATTATTTTGAAAATAATTATTTCCACGCGCCGTATTTGAAGTATAAAATATTACGTAGGAAAATCTTTTGTTCGTAGAGCTTTGTCCAACCGCTTTGTTTTAATTCACATGTTAATTAATCAGTATATTCGCCAAAAATTGGTACAATCACATTTTCACACAAACAAAACATAATAACTATAAACTATTATGATGCACGCGCGTACGTGCGCGATTCGTGTGATCGGCACAACGGTATTCGGTAAACTGACATTTGCAAAAGTGAGGGTGCAAAGCTGAGGACGAGTAGAAAGTTGCTCGAGGGAGCGATTTCTATTTTTTTTTTTTTTTTTTTTTTTTTTTCGTACAACAAGAATTATCCCAAAAGCGGATTATAAAGGGTTTCTGGCGTAAAATGGCTGCATACTTTGGAACGGTCGGTCTTTGTTGGGCCCACTTTTTTTTGACTGATTTTTTCTACCTATAGAATAGGTACGTGGATGTTTTTTTTCTGCTTCGTTTCAAATTTTCTAGTCGTGACCGTTTGCTTCTCAGACCAGTTAGATCTCTGTTAGTTTGCTCCTATTTTGAAACATTTTTTTACAAAAAAAAACTGTTACAGTGAAAATGGTAAAAATTATTTTTGCTAGTATTATTATTATTGTTATTATTGTTATCTTGCATAGGCTTTACAAAGTTATATACTAAATTTCTCAGTAGAAAGACTAATTAATGTGTGTATATTTAATATTACACTTAAATTACAGTAATGCTCATTCTAATATTATGTAAACGGTGGTTAGATAACTGCAATTAAAATATTTTTGATACTTGACTAAAACATTTATAAAATTTGTAGTTGTTATTTTTCACAAAAAAAAAAAAAAAAAAAAAAAAAAAAATAGGAGAGCGCCTTAATGCCTTCTCTTATTTAAAATACGTAGGAATCACATCGTTGAAAAATTATCGGATGCATTTGTTTGGCTTTGTCTGAATTCAAAATTATTTTATTCAATGCTTCTAGAATTTGATATTATTTAATTAAAATAAATAATTCTTACTTAAAATCGATATTAAAAATTGTACCAATCTAAGATGCATACACCATTAATAATATAAAATATATTAATTAGAAATTTTTTTTTATGCCACATACACTTATAAACTTTAATATATTTCGAAAATTTTTTGCTTCCAATTGATCGGTAAAACAATTAAATATAGCATATAAAAAAAACTATCGTGACAGCAATGCTAAAATCAAATTTGTTATTTGTAGTAAAAGCATTACTTATTACAGTGTAATAACTGTTTGGAAAAAAAAAAAATAATAATAATAGTAATATTAGTAAAGTTCAAATAATAATTCGAAAGTCAGGTTACGACATGAAAAAATACCATGACAGCTCATTCAAATGAATAAATGTATCTTCAAGTGAGACCGAAAGCTAAATTGTAAAACCAATGCATCTATAGTAATTAGAAACAACCGCACAGGGGGCTGTTACCGTGTGGCCGGTCAAGGCAAAGGATCGGTCAAAAGAAAAAAAAAGAAGGAGAGAGAGAGAGAGGATAAGGCTCCCGATACTCACCGTTTCCCATCGGTGAGCTCATACACAGCTCCACAATAATTGTCTGCGCCTTTTTTTTTTTTTTTTTTTCTTCGACTACAAACGCTGAACGTGGTCTACCGCATACAGTGCGTAGGTATAGCATTCAGTTTTGCGGCTTCAACGTGCAGTTGAACGTATACATGGTGTTGAAGGCATAGGGTATTGCATAAAATCAAACAAGAAAAGTAATCACGTACCTGTAGATCGGCCACAGCTTGCAGATATTTTTAATACTGGAATCCATGATACATCTCTTTTCAGTGTTTAGAAATGGATGTATTTTGAGAAAGAAAATTTACATTTGCAAAAATTGTGCATCCTTAATAGTGTATATAAGACATGCCTTTATTTACAGAGCGCACAGTACAATTATTATAATACATAAAATTGGAGCAGTCATATGTGTCCTTTTTTTTTCTTTTTCAAAAATTGTGGTATAAGCATTGACGTTATTACGATGTGATTCTTATTTTTGCCATACTTTTTTTTTCTTTTTTTTTTTTTTTTTTTCTTATACTTCTTGTGAAACAAAAAAGCTGGACGCCTAAAAATCTTTTTAAATATACACGATAATTAATCGATACACGCTACGGACAGTTATTTTTATTTTTTTGTTTTTGTTTCGTTAGTCAACTTGTCGGATGATAATTTTCTTTATCAATAATCATCGTTCACTCTACCATTAATTGTATAAGGATAATGATAATAATTAGCTAAAACTGAAATCGTCGACTTCGATTTTTTGCTTTGGCACTATATAAAAAACTCATTTATTGCACTTTGCGACACAATTTATTCTACATAATTACTTTTGTTTTATTTTTCAAACATTTTTTTCGACACTTATATGTATAGATTGCGTCGAAACTTTAATTTGCGAAATACCGCGTGTACTTCGAAATTGCGATCGCACTCGAAGGACAAATAATTCAATGTTACCACAAAATTTTTCTCATCTGGACGCGCGTTGGGCTCGTTCCCCATACTCATTTACGCCTTTCTGCGCTTTGCTTTGAGTCTGGGAACTGTCTGCGCCAAAGCGCCAAGCGGCCACAGCACGTCACAATTATCTAAATATGCGAATGAGATCACGACCCAAATCCAAAATGGAGCAAAAATTTTTGAAGCTAATCAATCGATGATTTTTTGCAATTTCTTACGTTATTTCTTTGTTTTGTTTTATTTCATTTTATTTTTTTCTTACAAACTCAACATTTTTATTATTTTAAATGAGATTGATATAATAATAAAAAAACATAAAGACTCAAATGTTCTTAATATATGTATTTTCTTTTCTTTTTCTTTTTTTTTTCTTCTTTTTTTTTTCAAGCATAGAAAGAACAACAACGAGGTGGAAAAACTGGAATTAGAAATACAATCGCTTATTCAGACCATCGTACAGTAAATCGTCAAAAATAAAAAAAAAACGTGAAAAATATCTACAGCAACAAATTTTCAAAGATAATATACACATTTAATAACACCATGATTTTTCTTTATCGTCTTAATAGTATTATCGTTGCAGGCTGATACATACAAAACAACACACAATAAAAACAATAACATAATATTAACGTGACGCTCACAATAATAATATATATATATATATATATTTGTATAATGATAATAATGTAATAATCATAATATTAATAATCATCATGACCGTCATCATACAACAGCGTGTCTTCGACAATAATTAATTAATACTAATTACAACTTTCGCCGAATAGCTTAGCTGACGCGATGACTGGGCCGCGACCGGGTTATCCTTTTTTTTTTTTTAATATTAAAGTTCTATAATTTTGTCTTTACTTTAATTACTCTAGAATCATTTTTTTATCATCATTGTTACTGATTAACTATCATATTACTGGGGCAAAACTGTATATACTCGTCCGGACCCAGTTGCCCGGGTCGCTACACTTTATAGTCCAAGTCTTTCGCGAGTACACGTTTACGCTTGCATTTACATTTCAGTTTGCAAGAGAATAAATTAAAAATGTTAAACATTAATTTTTGACTAGAAAAACATCGAAAAATGAAAAATTTTACTATTAGTTGAAAGTAGCATTTTTCCAATAAATTAGATGTATCAATGTATTTGAAGACGATTATTTTCATTGTAGCTTTGAATTTTTCAAAATGTTTTTATATCAATTTTCGATGCAGTTCTAGTGTACATTTTATCACTCGTGAACATACACACATACACATTTACACGCGGGCGAGAGACTTTGAAATTTACAACTTTGACAGCAGAGAGCTATTCGGGGTCTTTCACTCCGCAGCGTATCTTCAGTTCAATAACAGTAGTGGAGGGTGGAGTCGATTTGCAATATTTTTAGTTGATATTTTATATCTACTCTTTTGGTCATCTATTTTATTTGTGGTTAATTTTAAATGAATACCATTAATTTTTTTGATGCAGGTAATTAAAGTAAAAGTTTGGAAATAAAGCCTTGAGATATGACAAACAATTAATAAAAATGGTGAAAACCTAGATGCAAATAAAGCCCACTCTCTTCTACACTTTGTTATGCCACCGAATTAATATTTCACTGGGCTACTCTCTAAGTGTACTCTTACAAAATTGTTAAATACTTACTTCGCAGCTTTACTCGTATAGTTGAAATATATTACAATGCTTAATACTTCTTTTCATTTTTTTCGCCCTTTATTTATTCACTAAACTTGCTTGGCGATATTTTACCGAGAAATTCAGCGCAAAGTGTCGTTATCTTGCAGGCAAGAACATTGAATAAGATCAGTTAAAAAAAAAAAAAAAATTTTTCTTTTTATTTCCATTCACCGGGATTGAAATACCGAGGACGCGCTTGCAAATCTTTATTCATTTTTTGCATTTATCTCCAACTGATTACTGACAGTCATCAAACCATGTCGCGCGTGATTGTATTTCGTATTCAATTTTTTATTTTTATTTTTCACACTCTAAATCTGAATCAGTGAATACTCATTGATTGGCTATTTGAAGTAAATTCATTGCTCATTCATTAAATTACCAATGATAAATCTTAAATTTTCTTCGCTGACAAGTTTATAGTTTTACAGTGCTGCAATTCAGTTGCTTCGATTGTAATAAAAGTAGATCCATATTGAAATTATACTGTCCACATTTTCACTGATTCAATTTCAGAGATCACATATATAAGTAAGAATTATAGGTACGATAGTTTAACTTCCCCCATTAAATTTATATGTCTGTTTTTAATTTTAATTATTTTATGAAAAAGTACCCAAAAGTGTCTTCATTTTCGTATAACTCCCTTGGATTGAACTACGGCAAGGAATAAACTCACGAAATTAACCAGCCGCTGAAAATCATAATTAATCAAAGTTATCCGCATTAAAATAAAATGATCATATTTGAAAAAATAAAAAAAAAGTTACCATTTGCAATCCGGTCTCGAAAAGCAAAAAAAAAGAAAAAAAAGAAGAAAAAAAACGGTAAATCGAGGACAAATGCATACAAACTATCCCGAGACGTACAACGGAGCTCGACAACATAAAGGTACACGTAGTATATATATATACGGGGTTCATAGTAAAAAGGGAGCTGAAGGGATGGGGGTGGGGCAAACACTAACTGACACTAATTATCCTAAAAATGATTATTTTCGTTCGTTTTTCCTCTTCGTTAAATACGTAATAATACTTACGCGCCAAAAATTTCAGAAGAAAATACTATACGTACAATATGTGTGTATATAATATATATCACCTATCGGTGTTGCACGAATTGGACAGATGATTGCTTTCGTGAAGCTACACGGACATAATATATTGGTTGTGTACACACACGCACGCCATACAACAATGTAATACGTGCGGGGTGGAAGTTTTGGGCGCACGATCACGTGCTACGTCGTTTATATTTATGTATATATATATATATATATATATATATATACTAATTGCAAAAGTCGAAATTCACGCGCACACAATATAATTATCCTGTACAACGTCGTTGCAACGTCCTGCACAAACACACGCACACTCCTCGTGTCGCACTGCACGCCGGTGTGTTTATTTATTTATTTAATTATTTTTATTTATCAACTATCAATGTAAATAAAAAATAGTATTAATAATGATAATAATAATAATAATAATAATGACAATAATGAGTAATGATGAGGTATACGCGGCAAGTATTTGCGCACTCGCGTATCCCCGAGAGACGAAATGAAAAGGAAACTTATAAGGGAGGGTAGGGTACAATGTACTCAATGTATAGGTACTTTTGGCTCGTCGTCGTTCAACTCGAGTCCTCGAATGTATCCTCTCGCACCGTCGAACAATGGGGTAGTGCGAAGAGAGAGAGAGAGAGAGAGAGAGAGAAAAAAAAAGAAAGAAAGCAACCCTCGTCTTTGAAGTTGTCCTTTGAAAGGTACTCGCACTATACGTTATATATATTTACACCTCCTGCACCGTGGCGTTACCTTTACGTACAGATAATCAGCTTCAGTCAATAGTACTCCCCGTAGCCGTCGTACACGCTCGGCGGCGAGGGGGGCTCCACCTTCCCGAGTCCCTGCAGCGGCGTCCAGCCGCACCCCTGGCCCTAAACCGCCAACCCGTGGGCGTTCTGGTGCAGCAACGAGCCGTGCTGGTGGTGGTGGGCAGCGGCTAGGTGCGCCTGATGGTGGCCGTGCGAGTGGGCGAGGGCTGCCGCCGCGGCAACCGCAGCCGAGGAGGAGGACGACCCAGCACCACTGGTCCCAGCTAGCTGCTGGACCTGGCTGGGGATGGTCGACGAGGAGGCGGTGGCAGAGAGGTGCAGCTGGTGGTTGGACGACGACGAGGTGAGCGCGCCACTGGCGTGGCCAAAGGCGACGCCAGAGAACACCACGGGTCACTGATGGTGGTGCTTGGCCGAGCCGTTGGCGTGATGTGCCTGGGCGGCGACGTGGTGGACGCTCGTCACGTGGCCGCCCACCCCCGCCACCGCCGCCGAGTGATGATGCCCGTGGTGATTGGCGTTGTTGTTGTTGTTGTTGTTGGCCTGGCTACTGCTGTTGTTGTTGTTGTTGTTGTTGTTGCTGCTGGTGCTGTTGTTGTTGTTGTGCTGCTGCTGGGACTGGCGTTGGCTGTTCTTTTTGTTCTTCATGCGGCGGTTCTGGAACCATATCTTCACCTGGCGCTCGGTGAGGTTGAGGTTGCGGGCGAGCTCCCAGCGCTTCTGCTTCGAGACGTACGCGTTGTAGAGGAACTCCTTTTCGAGCTCGAGGGTCTGGAACTTGGAGTAGGGTTTGCGCTTCTTGCGCACCGTCACCTGGCCCGTCCACTCGAGGGGGTTCGTGCCGCTCATGCCCACCCCGGCGACCCCGACGCCCACGCCCAGGGTACCTGTCGGGAACAACGAGGATGGGGAGGAACCCCACATCACTTGACACAATTAGTTGGCCCTCCAATCGACATTTATGCCTGCCTCCATTATTTATCTGGCTATTTTTTTTTTTTTTTTCTATTTTTTTACTAGAAACTCAAGGTGCTATATAGCAGATAAATTCTCCAAAGGATTCTGAATGAGCATATTAAAAAAAAAAAAAAAAAAAAAAAAAAAAAAGATAATTTATCGAAAAATTAATGCAAACATCCCATCGCGCGGAAGAGAAGGAAGAAAAAAAAGTTAATTAAATCGTGTACAAAGCCTGTATCAAACCACAGCAACAGCGTATACCTGTATTGTACACGTGTATACCGAGTATACAACATATGTATCATATACACATGCGTATATATCCAGTAAAAACGCAACAACCGCTGATGGGGCTCGCCTCGGAATATTATAACCTTCCGCAGCCAGATAGACCGAGCTCTTTTGATCTTTGCGTCGTGTATATATGTATGCATGCAAAGCCATTTTCACCGGCGGCGCATAAACGAGGATCGCTCTCGCCGAGAGAGCTGATGGCCGGCGTTCCGTTAATTGGAGTAGCACAGGCCGGCCGGCTGGCGAGTGTACGATCGAGTAGTAAATCTGTGGGATCCGTTAGCAGCGTTACGTTGTATATACATGCGCGTATACGTATACGTAGAGGTAGAATTAAACGGGCAGGTGGATATATGTATATTATATGCAGATAGGCCACGACATAATGTTCGCGCACTGCAGATATTATATGCGCGTGTATCAATTGTTCGACGATTTATCGATTTTTACCGGAGACGAGGACAGGGGTGCTCGGAGGGGATGTCCACGGCAGGGACAACGTATAGGGTATGGAGAGAAGAACCGTCCGAGGAGCGCCTGCACCGTCTTCGCTACGTGTGTACACATATACATCGCGGTTGCTCGTAAATTTCATCTTCGAGAGCCACTTTTTTCCTCAACGTCCGTAATTGCTTCGTTAATCGGCTACTTGTTTGCGTGCGTGTGTGTGAGCGTGTGTTTTTTTTATCATCGTTTTTCTGCACTTGTTCTTTCGACAGTGACTCATATATTTATGTGCATCTATAGCCTACATTGAACATTTTGATTTTTCTCTTGGGTTATCTTGAGCTTACACGGTATCGAGATTGCGTACAAAACTCAATCCCACGTATAACAATTGTAAATTTTCTCGTCCAACGTTTGATTTTCAACAATTTTGTGGTAAATAAACTTTGTGATGCAATGTTCTTCGTTTTTTTTTCTTTTCCAACTCGCAAAGACGCGGCGACTCGAAGAAATGAACGGCAATATACAAACGCCAAGGCTGCTTTGTCGGCGAAGCCGTACATGATATTATTGGACCGCGCTCTACATCATCCCAAGAACACGGGCGGCAACCGTGGAATCTCGGGGCTCGCGTGCGCGTTCAAGTTTTTAGATTTTTACTTTTCAGACGAGTACCAGCTGGGAGTCAATTTCGCCGGGATTGTAAATAAATTTTCATCCAATCTGTCAATCGGCAACGTTAACGACAGAGTGTTACACATAGCGCAGTACCGAACGATCGATCAACGGAACAAGCGATGAAAATTCATGGCGCACGTCTATCGGCTCCTTTGTTGTCTTCGCCCACGCACCGCGAGCTGCGTACACGAATGGCCCGAGCAACTGGTGAACCATCGTTCGGCAAAACATGCAAATCCGAGAGAGAGCATATAGATATAAGCGTGTCATCGGCTGCGAAAAATCGGTACGTGCCGGTTCCCTCCCATCGGGGCTTTTTTTGTTCTCGCGTGCGCGGCTCTTTTTTTTTCGTCCCTCTGCTGCGTGTATCGCGCGCGCGAGGCTTTTTGTGCTCCAGGGAAACAATGGCGGGACTCGCTAAATGAAAACACGACCGAACAATGGCACGAACGGCGCATGGATAATATACAGAAGAGATAATATATTATCTCATCGGTACCCTTTTTTTTTTCCTCTTTTCAATATTATCATGAGAAAAGATCTTTCAGTAATATTAGGTTTTTCTCGAATCAGCACAGGGAAATTTTTGAAAAATAATTTTTTCTCCCGCATCACCGGGCGAGTAAGATTTTCTCACATAGTACAGCATAGACTCTTCCTCGTGTACCAAAGCCACGTATCGAAAAGCTCACGCACACACGCATCGTGTGTAAATACACGTAGGTTTATAGTTGGGGTAGGGCAGGAAAACCGGAGAAAAAGTTTGGAAAAGGGACGGATACGTAGCGTATAGTGGTACACAAGTCGCATGCTACACTGCACCATAACGATTCTTCTTGATAGATGGATGGAGGGGGGGAGAGGGAAAAAAAAAAACGTCAATAACGAGCGCGCGCAGTGAGCCCATTGATTTACGAATGCGCATTGTTCTTTCTCATCCCCGTCGTATATACATATATATATACACGTACTTGGAACGTATAAGCTATAAAGAGAGAGAAGAGGCGGAAAAATAGCTGCAGAGGAACGTCCGCTTTTCCAAAGGATACGCGCTCTTGGACTATTGTACACCAGTGCGTGTACTTGGTACGTAGCTTGAGGGGCTATACTTTTCCTTTCCTCCCCCCCCCCGCCGCTGTTTTCCAACTCAACCCATCTGCCATGAGCTTCGATCGGTCCCCGTGTGTATACGCCTATGTACATTGTGAATAGGTCACCAACATCGACGCCTCATTGTTTTTCCGTGACGAGGCTCGGACCTTGAGTTCCAATGCCTGACGACACCCACGACGTTCCGTCGCGCTCGTCCTATTGGACGGATAATCTTTTAATTTTTCTTTTTTCTTGTGCCACGAAAGCAAAGCTGCCCCTAATCCATTGTTCTACGTATTTTTATGATGTTTTACCGTTTTTTGAAAAAACTTTCTTTTACAACGCATGGACACCCCATACGTACCCATGTTATACATTTTAGTTCCAAAAGCCCCAGCAGATAGCTAATTTTCCCACCAAACTTTGATCGCGCACAGGAAAAAAAAAAAAAAAAAAAAAGAAAGAAAAAAAGGTCGATAGTAGATGAAAATCCCGGTTTTAAAAACAAATATCGCGCTTCGGGTATTTATTTTCCTTTCGTATAAATATCCAGCTGTACATGCACGAGAGCGTCATTTCTAGGCTGCTATCTCCACGGTATACATATATACTAATGTATGCTTATAATAAGTAGAGAGTCAAGGCGAGATGAGAAGAAGAAGAAGAAGAAGAAGCGGAAGATATCAAGTACGTAACAGCCGTATGGATGGGAGGCTGTGCCGCAGCAGATGATGATCATCGATAATGAGATATAGAGGAAGATCCGTGTGTATGGGTGCACCGGTGCCTCGGACGAGCGTAAAAAGATAATGCAGCTGCCATCTGTTGGCGAACGGAAAAATCAACGCTGGCGCGCCACTCTTGCACGCACCCGTATTATATACCGGGTGTTCCGTTAAGAAGCATACCTATACCGGCCGCTTCTATTTCCATCGCGTCTCTTTGCCGAGACTTATTCGCGGACCGGACCGGCAACTTCTCCTTCTCCCCTCCATGCCGATTTCCACGACCGAATTAATTTAGATAAAAGGCAGAGAGATATAAAAAAGAAGACGAGAGGAGATAGTATAAGCCGTTGTAATGTGCATCCGCGGAAATTTCCAATTATCGATACTGCAAGAGCTGACGAGTAGGTAATTTTTTTGTCTCGGGACTTTCTATTTTCATTTTTTTCCCCGTGGCGCGTACCGTTATTCCATCGCGTATTTCCAATGAACGGATCAATTTGATGTTTTTTTTTCTTCCCGATCGATCGATGAAATTCTCTGTTTGGAAGGTTATCGGGATGAGAGTCGAGTGTAGGGAAACAGGGGGAAGGAGCAGGCAAGGGAGACCTCGTGGGGCAGATCAGCTGATCGAAGGCGCGCGCTGGAGTTTACGAGTTACGGGCGCCAATAAACCCTGCCGGCGTTCTTGCTCGTTGTTGTTGTTGTTGTTTGACCGATGACGTTTTCGTCCCCCTGTCCCTGTATACGCCCCGAAATGAAAAGCAAAGGATAACGTGCAAGTGGAGCGAAAAATAATCTCAAAAAGGGAACAGAGGGGGGAGAGGCTCCTTCTTCTCCCTACCCCGTGCCAAAGTTTGGAAGTGCCATAAATCCGGGCGAGAGATGACCCATGTCTTCTGGTATGCGCGACAATTGTACACGGATACATCTTTTACAGCACGTTTATGTGTAGGCCGCGTATTACGGGCGGCAAATAAATTTTTTAATGACCCCCCTCCCCTGTACTACCCGTTAAGTGGCTCTGTATCTCTCGTGCATGTCCTTCCGGTTTTATCGATATACCTCCCAGTCAAAACAAAACGTTTTATCGCCCCCCCCACCCTCTCGATTCGACGTGCGAACGATTTGACGGCTATTAAATGGACACTGTTTCTTTTTTTTTTTCAACACCATTCTAGTGTGTGGACTTCAATGGGAGTTCGTATACAAGACGGATTCTTTTTTTTTCGCACATGTAAAAAAAGAGAGAGAGAGAGAGAGAGTCGCGTGCGTTATCGCAGGGAGTAGGTATATATGTGTACACGCACGGGGCGCCCGAGGAGTTGTATAATCCGTGGACAGCGTAAAATTTTAGTGTTAATTTACGACGCGGAAAACGGTGGGGTTTACGACTCCGGTGTCGTATATGTGTGCGGCTCGCGGATGTGGTCCCGGAGGACGTCACGTGTGTTGCATATACCTTGGGCTACCGCTGTACTACCATATACGATCCTGTGTAGGTGTGCGCGACCCTGACCTAAACGAGCGTAAATTGGCCCGAGAGACGATTTCGATTGGCCAACTTTTTTGACTCGCGATTGGGACTGGGTACACGTTGGGTTTTTACTGAATTTGTTTGGTCATTGAAAACAATTGAGTGCTGTTGGTTTGATACAAATGCTCGAGTGTACACACAATAACGATGGGAACAAATTTGCAAAAAGAAAGAAAAAAAAAAAAGAAAAGTGTCAGAGTCGATGCTTACCTGGAGGTGGGTACGGGCTGGAGGTGACCGGCTCTGGGGCCCCATAATTCCTCAGTCCACCGTATCCGTCGTGGGGAAAGGCGGCCTCGGCGACCATGGCCTGCGAGTGGGCGTGATGATGCGCCGCCGCCGCCGCCGCGCTGTCGACCGCGTGGTGATGCCTCGTCGCCGAGTAGGGCGGATAGTTGCACCAGCTCTGGGAAAAGCTCTGGTGGCAGCTGACCGCGGGGTCCGCCACCCCCGCGGCCGAGCCACCCGTCGACGAGGAAGCCGTAGTGGCGACTATGCTCGCGGCCGCCGAGTTGTACGGCTTGTAGTCCCCCACTAGAGCGGCCCCCGTCGTCGAGGCCGCGGGCGACCAGAAACTCGGCGTCGAGCCCTTGCGCTGCTGTTGCTGGTCCCTAGAACCGGGTACAGGGCCGGGGGTCCCGGATTGCGGGTCGGACGCCAGGTTTGTGTAGTACGTGGGCCCCGCGCTCGTCGCCCCGTAGCCCCCGTGGTGGCCCAACGAGTCCTGCCCGTAGTGGCCCTCCTGCGGATGATGGCTGTGCGGACTGTAGCTCGGCCAACCCTGGCTCGAGCCCTGCGAGTGCGAGTGCCTGATCACACCCCCGTTCACCTCGCAGCCCACCTCCGCGTAACTCGACCCCGTCACCGGCTGCTGCTGCTGCTGCTGCTGTTGGCCCACGGTCGGGGTGGCGGTGAGGCGCTTGGCGGGTATGTGGAGGGGCCCGTTGCTCGTAACCGACGATGCCCCCGGGGACGTCGAGGACGCGCTCGCCGTGGGTGCCGGTTGTTGCTGCGAAGTGGCCGCCGAGCTCGGTGCTCCCGGGGAGGTGGGCGTCGTCGATGCTTGCTGTTGCTGGTGGTGGGTGCCGGTGCTCGGGGCTTGGTGCTGGTGGTGGGGGTGGTGGAGCGAGGCGTGGGCGCTGGATATTGGGGGCACTACGGGCGGCGGGCTGTCCTCGTAGGGTACGCCGTTCATCATGTTCCACCAGGTCAGCCCGGTGGAATTCCCCGCTCCGGTGACTGTCCCCATCGGCGTGACGGAGGCAGGGTGAGCCACGCCGGTGCCGCATAGCGGCACAGCGTGCACATTGTCGTACAGCGTGGCCGTCGAGCAAGCCACGTGATCGGCGATGGTGCAAATCGCGATCGCGCCAAACGGTTCGGTATCGCCGGCGATCACGGAGTTGCGCGTGACCGTATCAAGGGGGTGGTTTTTTTATTTTTTTATTTTTTTGTTGTTGTTGTTGTTGTTGTTATCGGGGAGCAAACCTCATTTCCCAGGCCAGAGGTGTACGGCGGTGGAGTGGTAGTGGTGCGAGTGACGGTCGGCGAGATCGGTAAGTAGAAACGGGGAAGGCGCGCGCGCGGCCAGCGGGTAGAGGGAGCAACAGCGGTGACGGCAGAAGGACGAAGAAAGAGCGCGAGTGCGCCGCGGGAGAGGGGGGAGAGTCACGAGACCGTGGGGTAGGGGGTGGTGGTGGGGGAGTCGCGGGAGCAGTCAGAAGTAGCCGTGATAGGGACAAAGATGATGATGATGATGATGATGAGCGCCCGAGTTTACGCAGTTCGCGATGTTGTTACCGATGAGGCGCCACTCGGGTGGTGATGATGTAGGAACGACAATGTGCAGTCGTCGTTGTTTTACACATGTACACAAGCACAGGACACGTGCATTAGACCGTGACGATTTTTATTTTTCAGTCGACAAAATCCATCAATCGGAATGGTTGAGATGCGCCGTCGTGCGGTGTAGCAGGTCCATGGATTGGATGTGGGTTGATGAAGCGTACCGGAGCGTAGAAATGAAAAAAAACAAAACAGACAAGACTCACTTTAGCTATCTCGCCGTGTGTCCTGTGTCGCATCACCAACTGTCATGTAGGCAGACGATCCCCACCAAAGTGTCACTCTTGTGTGGGTCCCCCACTTTGAAAGAAAAAATAAAAAAAAAATAAAAATTTTTTTTCCTCCTCAAAAATTGTATAAACTACAATATCCGTCCTGTTCGCTCGCGATGAAACAAGCTTGGGCTTAAAAATTATACCCATTCGGTGCACTGACACGTCATGAACCAATGTCCTGGCAGCAAGACCGCAAACGCGGGATCATCGCCGCTGTCGTTTCCCCTATAGAAACGTCACACCGCACCACAGGTCAACCGTACGCACTGGGTTCCACCACAGTAGGGAAAAAAAAGCTCGACCCACAGCACAACGACCGCTGCCTTTAAACTGGCTTTCACTTTATTTATTTTTTTTTTTTTTGTTCTCGCTCACTCAACTTTGGTGCAACACCCCCGCATGGAGAAAGCCTCCAGGTATCATCGCAGCATCCACCGAAAAAAAAGGGGTCTTAGCCAGCACACAGGTAAACTCTACGAGTCCCCTAAGGGAGCGGAGGGGAAAAAAAAAAAAAAAAAAAAATTGGAAAGCTGCAGTTGACCAACGCGGGCACGGTTCCTCCGCACGTGAAGTCCCAGTCGGCCTGACAGATACACGGAGCGAGAGAGAAGAAGGCGAAGGAAAAAAAAGAGGAGAGAAGGAGCTTGGTGGCAGCGGTGTCTATATGTGCGGGGGGAGGGGGGGGGGAGAAACCCCGTGGTGCTGCAAACGCGTCTCGCTGGCCTCGCCAAGCCGAACTGAGCGCCAACCGAGCTCTGCCAGTCGCTCGGAGCTGCTCTTCTTGCTACTCCTGCGCCACAGCTATACACGCGCGTCCGGACCGACAGTGGATTCTCGTCTGGCGGCTCGCTCGAGGAGCCGCCGCTTCTTTCGGCCGAAGCTCGCGCTATCTGTCGGCTCGCTCGGCAAGCTTTCGAGCGCTGCCCCCGGCTATGCGTATAATATATACCCACTATTATTCCCGCCGTGCGCGCATACGTGCCTCCGTGTGTATTATTATACTCTTTCTCTTTCTTTGAGCTTTTAGTCGAGCTTATCCGCTCTCCGACCCCCCTTGGACTCTCCCTTTTCCCGTCCTTTTCTCACGCACAGCTTTTATACGTGCTATCGAGACGTGACGTGTTGATTAATTTCTCTCTCTCTCTCTCAAGTTCACGGGGAGATGATTTTTTTACAATATTCGTGAATCGCCCGTGTAATGTAGAAAAGAAACAAAATTCATCCAACCGAGGTCTTTTTTTTGCGAGGGAAATTAAGTAGTCACAGACGCGTACTACTTGCCAGCGCGTGTGAACAAGTAGAACAGTAACATATGTGATCAGACATTGCGATAATTTCGATGCTCGTGTACGTTAATGGGTCTCTCACTCGGCACATGACATGGATCGGGTGGGGACGCTTAGAGGATGATTTCAGTTTTGTTCCTCGTTAAGATGGCTCGCACACGAAACTAAAAAGATTTTCTAATGACATTTAAAATTTAAATCGCGCGAGTTCGTGCAATGGAAAAACGAATTTCCCGGGGCTCCGAGTCGATTTCACGAGTCGCCTCGATAAGGTTTTATCTTTGGATCGACCCTAATATCCGATGGGACTCCCTCGAGGGTCGAGTGGCCAGATACGCGCGTAAAAGTCACGAAAAAGGGCGGAGCTCATTTAAGCACGTTGTGGCGTCTGGTTTTTCTTTCCATTTCCAGGCCTGTGGTTGGATTTTCCTGCAGCGCGCCAGAACTAATTTATGGATAATAGCTCGGAGAAGCAATGCTCGAGTTGCGGTAATGGAAGATACTGTATTTTCCCCTTGCAGTGTGAGATTATTGGTAAGCGGGGGATGCCGGGAATTTTTTGGAAAGATCTAGAATAAACCGATGTGTCGAATAAAGAAAACTTTTTAGCAGAAGTGAGAGACCCACGATGGAAGTATCAAGTATATATAGTGAATGGCAAACTTAGTAACTTTTTTCTCCCAACGCCCCACTTGGCAGAGGGAAGCGACGCATCCGTTGCACGATCCAGTGCACAGCTAAGCCCCGTCAAACATAGCACCAACTGCACGAGAGTAGAGATCGATTAGAGACACTGGTTCTCGCAAAAAACTTTCTTGTAAAAAAAAAAGATTCCCCGAAGCTGTCGACACTTTGAACGAGCGCGTTTACAACATTGTATATGCACGTCCCATCACCCACGCCCACGGGTGCATTTTGTGGACACCACTGTCCGAATCTCGGCAAGCTTTACGAGCAATAAAATAAAACGTTCCTACAACAGACCCACAGGCATCCTCCTCTTTTTCAAAATGGAGCACGTATTAATTACCCCCAGCGAGTGTAACTTTGGGGTGACTCTTTCTTAAATTTTCTAGTGCTTGGATGATTATCCATTACATTGTCCCACAAAGTTGACCTCTTTTCTGGTCGCGTGCGTTAAGACAAAAAAAAAAAAAAAAAAAAAAAAAAGGTATCCCCCGAGAGCTTCGATAAATCACGTTCAATACAGTAGGACGGGGGAAGAGGGCTGTTGAATTCCAATGGGCTTCCCTTGGATGCATAAAACAGGGGACCAGTCGTGCGAGTACGTATACACTGAGTGACACTCTGATTTGGTTTTTTTTTTTTTTTTTTTTTATACGTAAGTGTACCCATATTTGTGGGTCACGGAAAAACCAAAGAGATCGCTGCCTTGACCTTTACGTGAAAAAACAACAAAGTAGGTATGCGTATGGGCGACTCACCTTGTAAACCAGCCAGGGTTGCGGGCGTGAACACGCGGGAGAACCTGAAAATACACCAGGAGAACGTTGGACGGTGAGTTGGCGGCTCGAGAGTATACAGGCACAGGTATAAATCATTGTATATGCAGTTCAACTTGTATCTCTCAACGAAAGATTAATGGCTCTTGGTCCATGATTTTAGCTCTCGTTACGAGAGAGTCAAGTGCGTACATATATATGTATGGTTGAACTTGAAATTTTTAACGGTAGCTGCAGTGACGCGCACCCGAGCGCTATTATGAATTTGACAATTTTATCAAGCGTAAAAAAAGAACATCTGAATAAAAGGTAATAATAATGAAAAAAAAAAAAAAAAAAAAAAAAAAAAAAAAAAAAAAAAACCATAACGTCCATTAGACACTATAGGCATGTAAATGATATGAAAATGAATGAATGAGTTAATCATGTGTGTCACACGTACAGCATCTGTCTGTGGTGGAAATTCATGAAATCCAAAGCCCGTCCGTGTCCCTTGCTGCGCGAGAGATCACAGAGCCGTAGGTTAACGCTACTCGAGCAGCATTGATCTCAATAAACAAGCCATAGTGACAATTTGGCACATTTACAGCGGATAAATGTATGTGTAACAAGGACGACGACGAATACGTGCTACGTGTACATCTGGCGGGAGGGCGTGGGGGAAGGTGTCATACGAACGAGAGAGCGGTCACCTGCACAGCTCGAACGGGTAGTACGACTTCTCCACGGCGCCGAACACTTTGAGGCCTTTTTTCCAAAGATCCGGTGTGATAAACGTCAGCCTGCAAGCAGTTCAGAGCAAAAAAAGGCACTTAGACACGTTACTGCTGATGAGGAAAACAAAAAAAAAAGAGATTGTTGGAACCAAGAGAGGAAAATTGTTTTTTTTTTTTTTTTTTTTTTTTCTTACAAACAGGGGTGTAGGCGTGTGGTTTATGTAGGTATATACACAATGGCAAGTGGACGAGCCAAGAAAAGTGCGCCGGTTAATGGGTACTATACACCGATAAGCTCTTTGGAAGCTGTGTACATGCTGTCGTGTGGCGAGTTCATTTTTTTTTTGCATCCCCCTTCCCCCCCACTTCTGCTACAATAGTTATCGGCCATTGTGGGCTCCTAGTGCCCCGACCGATACTTCCTGTTCGTTTTCACGCGGGGACGTGTTGCGTGCTTGAGGTGGAAAAATATCATCAAGTGTAATAAATTGTTTTTCAAATTTTAAAAATAAAGAGTATTCACTGTATTGGAGAACATTTTATGCATGAATTCATTCCATTTTCTCTTTTTTTTTTCACAGCCATATAGTTCGCGATCGATTTTTCTACTATTTCCTTCGTTTCTCTATTTCTTTCTTCTGTGTTGGCAAAGTATTTGATTGAATTTGACCCGGTGGACTGCAGTGAATTTACGGCTGCAGTAAGGAGATTCGGAAAGGGCAGGGATGCGACGATGAAGAAAAAGATGTGATTCTTCACCTTTGGGTATGGGAAGTTTGACCATATCGTGACATGCGATTTTATTTCTTTTCAGTCGGACAATTCAGAAAAAAGAAGGAAGAGAAGAAGTGTTGTGCTCGTTCGACGCATCAATGAAAAGTGCGTGTAATATACACCATAAGCTGACGACTCGACGACTCTTATTCCCTGAAAATTTACGAGAGATGCCTATATAAAAAAAAAAAAAAAAAAAAAAAATCGAGTAATTTTCCGCCATCACCCAACAACGCACTCACCCAATCGTGTTAATCCCTGTATCCTCTCCCCGAAGCATCACCAACAGCCGTACATTATAAACGCGAAAATGGACGACGGCCCATACAGGCTCTCCGCACCCTCTTTGTCCATTAGTACACGGGAAAGCTTTTCTCCCTCATTTACGGAGGGTGGGGTGGTTTTTGTACGGAAAATCATCCTCGATTTCCTCCTCCCCCCGTACCCCCATCGTTCCCCTACTTTCTCCGTAACCAACACGCGCCAGCTGCGAAACCAAACGTGCTCCGAGTCTCCCTGGTGCCCTTTGTATTTTTCTCTCCTCCCCAAGCTGTGTACACACGGACACGCCGCACGCGCGCGCACCAGTTATTTTCGGAAAAGCCAAGCCCGACACGCGCTCGCCTACAGATACTTTACGCAAACACGTCAGAGAGAGAGAGAGAGAGACTTGCCACGCCCGCCGTTGTTTGACCAGGTATAGGATACAACCGATGCAACAGGCGGCGCAGATTTATCACCGATACTTTACGACCCCCCCCCTCCCCCCGGTTCATCCCCATATATAAATAACTACCCCCGCCAGTATGCACGAACGAGCGCGTCTACGGAGCATCCCGTGGGTTAGCAGGTATGTATACTAATTGCTATTGTTTATCATCTCAATTCGAGAATACACAAGTTAGTAGGGGATGAAAGTGGTATAGTAGCTGATGGGACGAGAAGGGGCGAACGAGAAAAAGTTTTGTCGTCCGTCGAAAAAGTGTTTTTCCTCTCGCCACGGGGACTGAGTACATGGCGTCCGAGCCCCGAGAATATCTGCATGTATAATTCAATTCTCGAGAGCTTTGATTAAAAAAAACACCAACCCCTTACCGCCCGTGTCCCTCTTTCGTCCCTTTTTTTCGCTACCATCATTTTTTGCCGCTCCTCTCGCACTCGTAGAGTATATATAATTGTACTCTCCCTTCCCAATGAAATTCAACGACGATCCCGCGTATCCCAGGGGTGAAAAACTGAAATCTCAGCTTCGTCTCGTAGAAACGCGGGGGAAATTAAACCCTCTCTCGTGTAGCGCAAAACGAACAGCTCGTCCTCGATGGGAAACACAATAAACATGAATCACCGGGATTAAATGAAAGAGAAGGTGCGCGGCAGTGGAAAATCAAGCCAAAAAGAAGCAGACATTATACGGATGGGCGAGACTGTATAGTGTACCAGGCAGGAAGGGGACGGAGTCGAGGCGCGTGCCGTGCGCATCATGCAGTGCATGGGTCCCGGGGCGTCACGAATTTTCCCTTGCATTATGTTGTATGTGTATTGTGCACACGTATACATCAGAGGGGTTTCCTCGGCTTTCCCCTCCCCTGCCGACTATGCCGGCGGGCCAATCGCTGCTGCTCGCCCGAGTATGTGTGTATAATACGCTGCTCTGGCATGTATGGGCGCCTCTCTCTCTCTCGAATCTCCAATATGGCTGTATGTACAGGTATATAATATATCTGCTTTCCCATACGGTTGACTCTTGCTTGGAAAATTTTTATGGACTGTGTTCAATCGTACCGTTCTTTTTTTATAATTTTTTTTTTTTTTTTTTTTTTTCCAAAGTAGTGGTGTCATTTCAAAATAATTGGTTATTTTACACGTTTTTATAATTTATTTTAAAAAATGGTTTTTTTTTTTTGGTACCTAAATCACAGTGATTTTAAATTAAAAAGAGACCAAAACATACGTGATTTGTTAATTTTTAAACTAAACATTGTTTAGTTCTCTTAGGCATCGTCTTCACTGTAATAGTTAAAAAAATGAATTTTACTATATCTTGGGCTACTTTGAGGATTGGGTGTGCCCTCGGTAGGAAAAATAAGGGCAAGCACACGGAGTCCCTCGGGCCTGGTGCTTGCGCCACTAGGTACGAAAACTACTATTTTTATTTTTTCCGTAGTATCAATTTATGAAGTAAGATCCTTTTTTTTTGTTTTTGTTTTAGAAGATAATATAAAAAGAAACAAAAGAAAGAGTAATTTCATTAACCATCTTCTCTGGTGGAAGGGGAAAAAAGGGAGATCCAACACTGATTAAGACGCCGGCCAAATTGATGAAATTACGGCGCTCGACCAACGCACGCGAGCCCAAAAAGTGGGGTAACTCGTTTGGGGGGGGGGGGGGGCGGAAAAGCGAGAGAGCGCGATTGCACGACAATAGAGGAACTCTCCGAGCGAAGCAAGAGCATTTTCGTGCAGTACAACTCCTCGGGGGGCGGCTATAGCTCGCGCGCGTCCCCGTCTCCATGGGAACCGCCGTCATTGGCCCCGAGCCTCCTCGCCATTCCCCCTTTCTCATCTTTCTATTTTCTCTCTGCCCCGCCAAGCTCTCCTTTTTTCACCGACCACCTCCTCCCACATTTAGCCGAATGTTCACCACCACCCCCCTCGGCCAGCATCCAAGTTTTCCACTTCGTCTCTCTTCCCGTTCTCCACCCGCGACGGCAATTTCGGCTGCGTGTGTACGCAAGCACGCGATTCCCAGAGAATCGTTTTCTCTCCGCACACAAACTCGGCCACGCACCGGTGTGTCGTTGGCTTGGATTCCGCGCGACCCACATCGGCCCGAAAGACCACGACGCCGCGCAAATATTTGGACACGACGGAAAAACAACTCGCTCGCTCGGCCGGAGTTGTGTATACGTGATTTTCTCCTCCTCCCAAAGTCAAAGTCGTTTGGACCCTCCGTATGCCAGATTAATTTTTTTTCTTTTTCGAAAGGAGTTTCCACTACACGCGCCCGAGATTAGCTTCCCCGCGCGACAAAAATCAATTACAACTTTTACGATTGTTTGTCGCGCCGGCCGTTACTCACTCCCCGAAATTTATACATCGCATACCTCGCCAAACGGGAGGAATTCATCCACGGATGGAGCGTCGCATCGAGGAAAAAAAAAAAAATTCGGTACCCGCTACAAACATAAATATGTACATCGAAGGCAGCGATTCCGCGCTCTATAAATAATTCCACCAAAACACGCGTCGGGTCCCGAAATTCCCGCTCCTCGCCAGGTGGACTCGCGTTCCGTTTTCCTTATTTCCCCGCAAGCGGAAAAATTGTAAACGGCAACTTGCGAGGAAAGCTCGACGCTGGGTAAAAAAAAAAAAAAAAAAAAGAAAAAAAAAATACACACGTGCATTTATCCAAGCTCGGAAAAAATTACCGAGTTTTACTGCGTTTCGGTGAAGCTATACGCGCGATAAACCATTTTTTCCCCCGGCTCGGAAGCGAAAAATATTTATTTTCTCTCCTCGATCGCGATAGACCTTCCGGCTGCGCTTTTATACGCCCGCACATAATCAACGAGAGTCGATAAAACCAAATGAAAATTTAAGGAAAAAAAAAGGGGGCAAGGGTACACGGGGGAAAGTAAAGAAAAATACACAAGATTCGGGAAAATCAACAGCCAAGCTCCACCGTACCGTTGAAATGACAGAGGAGGAACGCTAATAGCCCTCCTTCCCCGTCAGACTATTTTAGAGGCAGAGGAGCACGAAGATCGGGATTTTTATATACATGTATGTATCCCCTCTGCTCTTCGTTTCCCCCCTTTTTTTTATCTCGGTGTATGGCATTTATATGTTTTACCACGCGCGTGTGTATAAGGTATCATCGTCCATCCGAGTCACGAACTTAATGTACACGACCACGTGCGTGTGTGCTGTTGGTTCCCTCCTGCTCTGTCCTTCTTGGATGGTATACGCGTTTTCATGCACCCGTCCCATTTCGACCCCAAAAGCCCGTCCCATGGTGCAGGTCGCCTTCGGACGATGAATTACACGCAGTGTGCTCCCGGAGACACTGTCATTGGGAAACGAGTTGACGTCTTCCTCTTGTTGGGACGACCGACGAATGGAAAAAAAAAGGGGGGGAGAGAATCAAATGCGAGGAGATGAAGATGACGTGGCTGCGGCCGAGGGGTGCACTATTATTCATGAGGATACAATATATGTATGTATATGCGCGTATACAGCTACTGTATGGGCGTAATTCATTAGAGTCATTCGCTTGCCTGGCTACGCGCCATTGTTATGGCCTCCTCGTTGTTTCGCCTTTTGATTTTATGCCTAAGTACAATGGTGGCGCACGGACGAGCCCTGAGGATTGCTTTTTTTTTTTTTTACTTCTGTTTACCAGTATAATATTATTGTTCTCTATACTTTGTCATTTTACGCGCGGAAAATTCATACCAGTTTTTACTCTCACGGAATAATACTTGGGTATAGTAGTGGCAAGGCTCGTACAGCTCGAGAAAATTTTTGACCTCATCCCAGGACATTCGAAAAGCATCCCTCTGGCTCCTCGGATGGACCAGAAAAAAAAAAAAAAAAAAAAAACAAGATTAGAAAGTTTTCCCGAGCGCACACAAATTAGACGGATTTGGTTCGATGGGAAGTGTACACTGGCTCCCAAAAATCTTTTTTCTTTTTTCTGCCACGCGGGAGAGAAAGTTGCATCCCAGCTCCCCTTTTTCCGGAAGGCTTGTACGAGCTACGGTTGGGCCCGAAAATTTTACACTCCGCTTGCATTTCATTTCGCGTTGGACCGTTGGAGAGGGCTGGCGGTCTTCTTTACCGCAATCAGTATAGTGCCAATGAGCTCTGGTAGCGTATTTTACGGTAGCGATCGGAAAGAGAGTGATGTGCGATGGAACAGTGATTTCCCTCGATTCGGTTGTCGCGTTGGGTCCAAACGAAGGAGAACGTATCTAGGTGAAGGAAGGAGAGTGCGTTCACCCTTGAAGCGATCGTTAAATTTGAATTTTTTACGAGAGTGAGGTGTAATGTGTGCGTCCACCAACCGAAAAATTTTTCGCGAGCTGTACATAGGGGAGAGCGCTGCCGTCGGACGAGTCCCAATGTTGTCGTGCCCCTGCAGCTCTTGGCTCTCGTCCGAGCTACTGGGAACTCCTCGATGGAAAGGCAAAAAACACGAGTTTTTGCATGTGATTGTCGTGTGTGTGGTTTTTTTTCGCGGAACAGCTGTAAAGATGTCTCGGCGGGGCATACAAAGGATGTCTCGGTTTGGCTGAGGAGGGAATCGGCGAGACAGTGTTGCGGATCGTCGGTTTTTTAAAATTACTTGGTGCATTCGGAGAATGCCTCTGGTATATAAAAAGTCTTTTTTTTCTCTCGGATGTCTGTCTTTGAACAAAATTGTAAAAAAAAAACCTCGTCCCGCTCGATAAAAAGCTACGTTTTCTATTTTAAAAGGTTTCCGTCACTCTCTGTTTTTTCCTCATCCCGTCGAAAAACAAAAAAAAAAAAAAACAACATTTCAGTAGTGAAGCTCTTTATATACGCACCGCGCAAAAACCCAGTCTACTCTTTTCCGGGACGCGTTTACTGCCAATTAGCCAACTCGATTCGCCATAGATAATTCCCTCAATCGGTGCTTTTCTCTGGGTACGCTATATGATTTAAAAAAAGAAGAAAAATAAAAAAACCATCGGCCGATGCGGTGGGTGGGTGGTCCAATCGGAGCTCTGGGAACCTGCTCCCTTGGCTTCGATTGAGCCTCGCGTCTTGCAAATATCAACCATCGCGGTACGAGCATAGCACATACAACTCCTCCGCTCTGGTTGCGGTATAAAGGCTGATGTGCAAGTTTACCCTCCTATCCTCATCTCGTTTTCTGTTGTACGTACCAGTGCTCATAAAACTAGTGGGCAATCATTGGGCATTGGGAAGAAAATTCGTTCCTTTCCCGAGTTACGCGAAAGCCGATAATTTGGAATTAGACGGTTAGGCGAAACCGGTTTCAACAGTACAGAAGGTAGGACGTATGAGGTACGAAAACCGTGAGTTTGGAAATTCTTCCAGAATGGTTCTACAGACAGATTAGCTCTACAAAACTCTGTTGGATTAACAGTGTTATTTCTTCAATTTTGCAAAAAAAAATCATCGACAACTCGCCTCTTTTTCTTTTTTTTTCCGTAACAGAGAGCAGCAAAATTTTATTTAGCTCCGCGAGATACCGGCTTATCTCCGCAGCCAACATTGTCGCGATCGATGCACGAAACGCGAACAAAAAACAACTTCGTACCCAAGTACCTCACCCGTACGTATATACGTCGGAGGCTCGCTCACTCGCCTAAGCATTCGTTAGCGGGGCTTCGTGCGCGCGCGGCAGAGATAACATCGCAAAAAGAGCCGCCGGCAGGTACACCTATATACCCACTGCACGCGGTAAATTTCCATTCTTTTTTTTTTTTTTTTTTTTTTTTTTTTTTTTTTTTTCTCTACCGAGTCAACGCGACCAACGGACCGATAAAATTATTTTGGATCTCGGGGCCATTTTTTTTTCCTTCCGCCCTACTTCGGTGCGCAGAGCTCGGTGGGGAAACACTCGGATGTTTTCTTAAGTTTATCATCGCTCATTGATTTGTTCAAGTAAAATGGATATATTATATATACCTATACTCACAGATAAGTGCTCGTCTATTCTTGCGTGACGGAAAAAGATGGACCACTTTAAGGTACTCGAATATCGCACGTACCATTTCTCTCATCGGCGTGGGACACAATGAAAAGTAAAAACAAAGCAACTCGAGTCACTGTACTTGGCAAACGAGGTGACAAGCACTGCGTACACCGCCAGTGATGGCCGACCATACAGGCACATACAGCCCGGGACTTTAATTATATTATTGAATTACGACCGACGTTTATTCTCGTCGCGCGACTAATGTTAACGACGCGGCCTCTCTGTCAATTGCCTCCCACGCTCCTTCTCCAGAAACAACGGCGCACACGTGTACGTAGCTTCGATTACAA
Organism: Copidosoma floridanum; assembly: GCF_036245765.1. Taxonomy (NCBI): domain Eukaryota; kingdom Metazoa; phylum Arthropoda; class Insecta; order Hymenoptera; family Encyrtidae; genus Copidosoma; species Copidosoma floridanum. The sequence continues at coordinate 26,058,348 of NW_028321890.1, read as the reverse complement.
TCGTCTCCCCTACACATATACATGTGACGGAAGTTGGTCTTCTCTTCTCCGTTGGGATGTCGATACGACGTGGACTGGGTATTAATTGCCGCTTCATTCCACGTGCCCCATTCCATGCATATGCTTATACATGTAGCCTCTGTGTTCTCCATACGTACCTATTTCACGTTTGTCAATGCCCATTGAAACTTTCCAAACTAACGCGATGAATTATCACACTGGAAAATGCTTGAATTTCCGTTGATTAATAAACATGGTTCGTCGAACTTATAGTTGACAATAAAGCATATCCAAATACACGAGTTGATCTTTCCATCCCTTAATTTCCCTGTACACCAAACCTACTCCCTCGTTGTAGGTATACCCCGACGGTTGGTGTTGATCGTAAAAACTGCCTCGTATATATTATTACGTGCCCATTATATCCACGGATGAGTCGAGCATAAGCGCACGAGAGGTGCGCGTTTATGGTGCGGGGCAGCACCGGTCGGCGTCAATCGTCGAAACCTTCAAAACTACACCTATGTGTACGGCAAAAAAAAAAAAATAAATAAATAAAAAGGTGTCACGGGACCAGGTGACGATGATACAATTGGCCACCAACATCCGTGTGCGTATGTAAACGGTATACAACGTATATACGCGACTGCAGCAACGGTATACCAACGGGACGCACGCAGGTGGCGAACGGACGCGGCATATTACCTGTACCTTGTATGCTATGTGCTTGCATATACGAGAGCTTCTCGAGTTTTTCCAGTGGAGCACATTAGCCGTCACTTGTACACTCGAGCATAAGAAGAGGAGGAGGTATAGAAGAAGAAGGATGAGAACAACGCGGAGGATGGAGAGGCTCGCGCGTTGCACGGAAGTCCGCTTGCTGGCCGTTTTATGGTAACACGCCGAGGGGGTCGCGCGATAGGACGGCGAAGGGGGGGAGCTTAATTTGATGGCCCTATAAAATGGCCCGTCCCAGTTTTTCCCAGTGATCGCGTCATCGCTCTCGTACAAAGCTGTATATATACACGCGCCTCCATCCTCGTCCACCTCCTCCACCTTGAACCTATAGATTATACACACTTTCCGCATACGATTTTCCGGTGCTCCTTTTTTTTTTTTTACTACTTCGTTTGTCGCGTGCCACGGGCAGTCGATATATACACGTATCTAGATCTCCATTCTCCAGCTGTTTCTTAACTTTTACAGCAGCGACGGCTGTCACTCCCGTGCATAGATGCTGGACGCTCGAGCGATTTTTCTCGCTCGTATAGCGCGCTACATCCGTAGAACGGACTTTTACGAGCTTTATGCTCCGTTAGATCGTACACATTATAAACCCATGCGTTATATTTGGGGCAGTGCATGTTGTTACAAGGGATGAGTTTGCCGCGCGCGGCCAAGTGCTTTCGTACGAATGGACAGGGGTGGGTTGTGATATGACGGGATACAAGGGATACACTGGAGATTTTCGAGGAACACGATATATATCTGGACGTGATGGCGCATTGAGTAAGGGCTTTTTGTATAGGTATATTTATAATTATAAACGATAGGTGGTCGAACATTGGAAGCGTTTCCAAGTACAAGTCGACAAAAACTTGCAGTGGGCGCCCTGTAGCGATCGGGTACAAACGGGGACTGCACGTGATGTCCAGATGGGAGAGCCAAGCTCTCGCTGCAACGCGGATAAATTTACCGATTTCCGCACCACGACGTTTCAATCGCGCCCGTGTCTCGTGAATGTAACGTAGAAGCCGAGAGTACATGCGTACGCATCGACGAGGGAACGCAATAAAAAGAAAACATCCACCACTCGTACTGCCCACGTACGAGATCTGGCATTAACATTCCGCAAAGTCAGCGGTAGCAGTGCCACCGGAGAGGCCGAAAAGGAAAATTCAGTAGCAAAAAGATAAAGAAAAACAAGAAAGAGAGAGAGACGACTACGACGGGGGGAAATAAAGAAAGGAAGAAAAGACCGGCACGGCGTCGCGGGCTGAATAACAAGCCCGGGCCGCTCCATCCCCCTGTTTTTCCTTTCTCCATTTCCTCTCGCAAGCTGCACCACCTCCCGATCCACCCACGGATGTATACGTACAATCCCTCGGGCTAGCGGGGCCAGTGGAAACCCGACGGCCAATGGAAGGGGAGCCTCCTGATGTCGGGCTTTGCCCAGCTGTGTGTACCTATACCCACAAAACCGGCACGGGCTGCAGGAAATGGGAAACGTGGTGGAAATTGAAAATGTGATGGACTCTCCCTCTCTTCCCTTGAGCTGCGACGGCGAGGGGGGTAGATGGCGGATACGAGCCGATGGCGGAAATTGCAGAGCTCGGCGTTTCTACGTTTCATCGAAGGGGATTAACGCGCGCGAGCTGAATTAAATCTTTGGCCTAGGGGACCCGTACACCAATGTCTATACTGATGCTTTCGGGTACATATACCTATACATGACTTGCGTTACTTGGCTGTTTTTTTTTTTTTTTTTTTTCATCAGCTGAGCTTTGTGGAAATTCAATTTTCCAATCTTGAAATTAATTAATTTCCACGTTGTTGTTTAGCCGCAGCCGACAGCGTTTTTTTATATGATGCACAGCACAAAGATCTATGTGAAAGACCGAGCTGTGCTTACGAGGGAACATGCATGCAGTCCAAGGCTGTATATATCCAGAAAACTCATTATCCAACACCGTAGGTATTATTAGCATATTAAGAGGCCGCCCCTGTTCCCTTAACTCTTGTAGTCCTTTTATCTTCTTCCTCGTTAACACTCTCCTAGTATACTCGTTATTAATATTCATAGTTTGTTACTTTATTTTATTTATAAAATTCATATCAATTTTTTTGTTTTCTGTACAATAATTTTTACGAGGATATCTATCTGTTCATTAATTTGTGAGCACTTTGTTGGGGTGTACAATGTGATACGATATACGATACTACCCTCGATTCAGTATAAAAATATATATATTTTTTTTTTTCTTAAACAATAAGACGACGTTTACTTAGCTCCACGACTGAAATGGGTTGACTCGATTTTTATGGAAGAACAAGGGTCAATTCGACTCTTGGGACATAAAATGGTTGCGTAAAGTGAATGGGGTCCACACCGAATTGAAGAAGAGAGGCAACTTTTAATTTTATTGTAAATTATTTGTTTCAGTTCAATAAGCGACTCGCAGTGATTGAAAGATCCGGAATGTTGATCCTAATATCGCCGAATGCGTTAAAAAAATGTATTTTTTAACATATAATTAATATACTGTTATTTTACCGTCTTGTTAACAAAAAAAAAAAAAAAAAAAAAAAAAAAAAAGAGTAATTAGTGCTCTTTGTATGTAAAAAGCGTTTAAAAATGAAAGAAAACATAAACCTCAGCCATCTAGGATTGAAAAAGGGGCACAAGACGGCTGTGCAATGCACAAAGGGCGTATGAAAAAAAAAGCTCATGGCATCCAGAACACGTGAAACGCGGCTCATTTTGAGCTGAGAGTGCCATGCTCTCTCTGCAGTGGCTACGAAAAGAGAAAGATACCAGCACCACTGTAGGCGTGGAGCGGCGTAATTAAGGCGAGTCATCCTGGAGGGACGATGCGGCTTAATAAGAGACACCAGGAGCCCTTACCGGCTCGCGAGACTCTCTTTCCCCATCTCATCGTGCGCCTCGACTTCCAACGACAACTCCCACTTCTCTCTTACCTCATCCTCCGTGGCACTCGCAAGACTCTGCTATCTACGATTGAGCTCCCCGCCGCAGCCCTTTTCTTATCCTCTCCCTCGCCGTCTTATCTCCTATACCCACTGTACAGGATCCTCCGAGTCCCGCGGAGAGTCAGCGGGAAAGTTTTTGAATAAAGCTCCTCCACGTGGGCTTTTTATTTTTATTGGCCTAGATTGTTGGTGCGCGGGGGCAGTAAAATTTTAAAACCCACGCGACTTTGTGAAACGTGATTTTTTTTTTTTTTTTTTTTTTTTTTTTTTCATATACAAGTTCTTTTTTTTATCAATATTTATAAGTGTACTTACATTTTTTTTTTCCTATCCGTAGGTAATAACTGACTAGCAGATATTGTAAACATCATTGGTAGAGTGAATAACTATTTGTTTTATTGAAAAAGCTGAATGAAATGAAAATCCAAAAAAGTTGATTTTCGGAGTTTACACGTGAGCGCCATATCCAAAGACATCCGGAGTGGAGGCAGTTCAAAGAAAAAGAAAAAAAAAAAAGAGGGACGATGGAGCATTTTTACTAACTGCGTAAGAGGATCAGGGCGAAGGAGTGACGTCCGGGAGGAGGAAGGGCACTCAAGCCCAGCGAGGGGTGGAGCCGGCCGCGTTGGTTTTCCAGCCTAGGAGCTTAGAAGCGTCCTTGCGCAACCAGAGAAGGAAAACAAAGGAGGGAAAAAAAAGAGAGACGCAACCGGGGCGATAAATAACGGGCTCTGTCTTGAAATAGGGCGCAACTTGGCATTTTTTTTCTTCCTTCCTTCCCTGCACTCCTTCTTTCTTTTTGCGTCACGCGGACGGGAGATGTTGGCGGATGTACAGGGCAGGAAGGAGAGGGAAGGATGGGGTGCGACGTGAAGGAAAAAAAAAAAAAAAAAAAAAAGGTTGGGAAACGGTGCTGGGGGAGGGCTCGGAGACTGGTGGAAAGGGCCCAGGGGGGCTCAACCCTCCGGTCGGATTGCTACTGCTCATTCTGGCCATCATTGTTATGCGGAAAACGGATGGAGAGGGGCAGTTGGAATCTTTTTAAGAAAATAAATGGAACGGAGATGGAAACGAGGGGTGTAAAAATGAATGGCATTGCGGAGGCTAATGCCGAGAGTGTATTTGCCGAGTCTTGCTCGGAGTCGTGGAAAATATGGGAGCAGGATGGGTCGTGAGTAACGAAGCTTGGGTTTTTATCCTGAAACTATGGATGGTATTTTCTTGTTTAGTAGGATCCGAGTCCATAACGGAGAGTTTTTGAAATTTCCTCGGTGACGTTGAATTTTTATAATTGGAAAATTCCATTCCATAAAGAGATTTTTTGTAACAAACAAAATGGTTCCGAGAAAGTTTGTCCGTGTAGATCAAACGGTAAAGGTATAGATTTCTAATCCAGTAACAATATTAAAAAATTTAATGAAATTAAGGGCAGCAATTGGATCATTGCAAAAAACAAAATTTTCATCCCAAAATTAAAAATTTTAACTGTGGTTGCATACATTTTTTAAACGTTTATTTAATACTCCATTAGAGATAGAATTCATCGATTTATCATTTTGATAGCGACTCTGTGACATCTGACAACTTTAAAACAGTCACGGCTACTGATATTTAATATTATATGGAACACAAGTATATCATATAGGTTCGTTGCATTAAAGAATTTCTGTCAAGAATTCCATTCAGTTCTATTTTCCTGTAATGTAGAGACAAAAATCGAACAAAATATAGAAAATTTTTAAATGTTATTATTAAAGTATTAAATGCAGCTTTAAAAAAAAAATAAAATAAAGTATGATACCTATAAAACTCCCAAATGTGTAAAAAAAAATTGTTCAACTGTGCAAAAATGTTCTTCTTTGGCACTTTTGAGAACTTAAAAAAAAAAAAAAAAAAAATCTTTACTGTTTCCTTTGCTCTTCAAAAGACAGATCTTTCAGCATTTTTTAAAATCCACTGATTTTTTAAGTTGTATCTTTGCGTAAAAGGTGTTAAGACAATACATATATATTTAATGAAAAAAATTGGCCTAATCTTTACTTTTGAGGTACAAGTTTCAAATGATAACTGAAATAAAAAAACGCATGAAAAAAGTATTATTTCAAAGGATAAATGAGTAATTTTATGAATTAATGTACTTGTATAATTGGAAAGAAAATTTTGACCATGTATAATGCTTAGGAAACAATTTTTCGTTCTTTTTCAGGTGTTGTCATTGTGCACTGATCAATTCAATGTCATCCGTAAATTATTTTTTTTCTGCTTTAATGAGCTAAGAAAAATTCGTTTTCAGTGAATATTCATACAGATTAAATATTTAAAAATGTACAAAGATCAGCACATGGTCACCAGAAAAATCGGTAAAGATCCAAGTTACACAGATAAGTGAAAAATAATGTACTTAAAAAGTAAGTTAATTTCGCTAGTTGAAAAATAAAAGTAAGCTTTTGTTGTCACAGCACAACAAAGGCTCAGAGCCCAGTTGTTCATGGTGTCAATAAATAATGCTAAAAATCTTGATTTTTTCAATTCGCATGCATTGCTTTAAAAGTGTTTTTACAGAGTAAAATCCACCATCACAAAAATGTTGTCTCTTTCTCATCAACTATCATTTTATTCTATTATTTACCAGACACATATCTGTTTGTCAGAGTAAGTTCAGTTAAACCCCCGAGCTTTTTTATTTCGATAAAAAAAAAAAAAATGTCTACACCGACGACACTGACATCTCCCGAAAAAAGGCGGAACATAAAAGTGTGTCGGCGTAAGTCGATAACACAGAGATCTATCGTCGATAAAAAAGGCACAGTCGAGCGCTACAAAGAATATTTCGTACTGGACAAGACTATTATAATATTATTCAGTTACTCGGCCACTTGACATCCCGTAAGACGTACTTACATGTACGAGCAGATATGGTATTCGCGAGAATCGACGAGTTTGCCGGTGCAAATGAAAGAGCGAGGGGGTGAGTACAGCACAAATGGGGAGGGCGGCCGGGAGGGTTGTCGCGAATGCATGAAAAGTTACAGCACTGGGAGCAAGAAAAACAAGTGGCTCCATAAACCTTCGGCGTCGACGGCATAAATAAAAGGGCGAGCGCTATATCGCCGAGCCTCGGGGATTGCATTAGTTAAACACGCCGGGATCTAAGTGCTCTGCTTTTCTTACGCGCCTTTTTCCACTCGTGTAAGGAAAATATATTTTTAGCGCGAATCAAGTGAGCGACAATAAAATTGCTCGTATCAACAGAAATAAGTCATTGGATGACGACATTCTTATGAAACGTATAATGGGTAAAAAGCAAAGCCAATGGAATCAAAGCACGAATTGATCGACGTGCAAACTTAACTCTGTCAAAGGCAGCTGGTGCAGCCAACGTTGTTGATGACAAGAAAATTTAAAACCCGAAAATCAAAGTTTAAATAAACGTACATGTGCCCCTGGTTCCAAAGGCCTGGCATCTAAAAAATAAATAGATCTAGTGGTGCGGAGATTAATGGCACTCCCGAGAGTCTTTCCCTCGTAACGGAGGGAAGGTGCCGCGTGTAATTTGCCTACACGTGACTGCATGGGAGCGTTCCTGTATAGCCGACAAAGTGCCTTTTTTTTTTTTAACTCCCAAGCCCACAGGTATACGCAGCGTCTGCGCAACATCGGCCAACTGTACGGTATCGCTAATGGCCCACCGCTCCTGCTATTCTTCAAAAGGAGCTCGACCGTACGCGTATCGACTAATTGCAGCTGACGAGCCACGAGCACGTGTACGTATGCGGGGTAGAGCTAGAAATATTACCCTCAGATATCGTGGAACATATACACTCGACGCGGCTATTAATCACGGGACAACAATTACACGGCAACAGCCCCGCATTAGGCATCTCGAATCGTTAATAAACCCACGGCCGTGGCTGTAATATCGAGCACATAGGGTGGCATTAGCAGTGCCATTTTTTCTTTCTTCTTCTCGAACAAACGAACAATTATGTGTAGCCCACCGCCTCGCGGCCAAGGCGAATTTGTCGTAATTGTGGTTATAAAGCTGCTTCTGTTGCGGATTCGCGGTTGTAATATATATATATACATGCACATACCGTTGCGCTTTGCGTTATCTGAGCTTTTACGATGAGAGGATAGGTGCATTATTATTGCGCGCACATACCGCAATTGCGTCGTACCCTCCTCGTATGTACCATATTGTGTGCAATTCTTTTTTTTTTGTTTTGCCAAAAGGGTCGATGACACGCGAACGAGGAAGCGTCTCTTTAAGAAGATAATTTATGCACTCGAGTGCAATACAACGTAAGTATTATATATACACAATAAAGTATTAATGATCGTTCATTATTTTGACGTGTATACAATTATGTTGACGTGTTGTTCGATGGTATATATACATAATATATACTTGCCCATTTGTGTGTGCGAATTCAGAGGCATCGGATTCGCGTGATTGGCTTTTATTGCTTTACGAGGGTAATTTCGGAAAGAGAGAGAGAATGGATGACGCTTTATTATCTCCTCTCTACACGTGTATACATAAGGTAAAAGGTAGGTATGGTATGTATACGCCCAATGTAGATTTGTGCATAGGAAAAATTAATAAAGAAGTGCGCGTAAAAAAGTTTAGTGGCCGTGTAAAAGTGTGCTTTTATGGTGCTGTCTATAACGCGTGGAGGATGAGTTAGCGCGGCTCCCTCGTCTTTTTTTTTTCCTCCTCTTTGTTTCGACTACTGCACGTTTGCATTTTCACCAACGATACACACAGTGTATATATTATGTGTGGACTCGCGTTATTACACTCAACAGCCTGTTTGGTTACTCGCGTTACTTTTACGCAACGCGCGCAAAGGGACAATGGCCCAATGGTCCCCGGAGCGACAACAAACAACTATAGATCGGTCAAGTCGAGCTTTTCCAAGGTCGGGCCATTGCGCACCAAAGACCACCCGATTTTCCCTTCGACAAGGCCATCCGCGTGTCTATCGAGCGCACAAAGGACCCCTTCCTCTTCTTATTTTTTCCTTGCTCCAATAAACCCCGAGCGTCCGAGCTGTAAATCGCTCGGCTCCAGGGTCGCAGCTCCGCACGGATTACACGTAATATGTATACACATTGTCCTTCGGGCCTCCGGTAGTTCCTCCCCCTATATTCTCACCTCGGCTCTTGTTCCCTATGGGCATTAAAATCGAGGAATTTCATAAGCCAAGTTGTTCCTTTGCTCGACTCTCGTGCTCTGTAACTCTTTGCGCAATCGGTGCTCTTTCTCAAAACTAAATGTTACACGCGACAAGATCCATTTTGCGAGCAAAGGTCCTTGAAATATATTGCATGACGGTACAAAACGCATCCGCGAGTGCATGACGATGGCGTGTGCGCCACACTTGCGAACGCCAAGAGGAATTCAAAATGGCCGTCGGAAACGGCTGAAGAGAGGGAGGGAGAGAGCCAACGGAGAAGAAAGAGCCGAGAAGAGGGAAGGAACGGAGGTATATTTATGCACGTGCGGTACACACACAAGCTCGCCTCTCTCCCTCTCTCTGCGCTCGCGGAGCATTAAATAAGAAATATATATTTATACCCACGGCCGATCGACTTGTATAGTATATGAAGAGAGAGAGAGAGGAGTAGCTTTTTTTTTTTTTTTTTCAATTTTCGAGCTTACAGAGTGAGAGAGAGAGGATGCGCATAAGTTATATTCCAGAGGGGTCCGTGTAGCGTGCACCGCGCCGTTGGGTAATTTTAATACGCGATCGGGGCGGAACGGCTTTGATGGGTGTTTTTTTTTTTTTTTTTTTTTTTCTTTTTCTTCATATCTCTGGCCTCACATGCACTCGCTCGATCGACTCTCGGCTTCGCGCAAGAAAAGGACCTTTAAATGGGTTATTTACAAGGATGCGGCGTCGTAAATTTCGGTTTAGTGCAGCTCGACAAGTACATTTGCGCGGGTCGCTTATCGACGACTCTCCCGGGATTTATCAAATAAGTTTGCCTTTGATTCCAAGGGGTAATTATGGTGCTGTTGAGCGATGAAGGGACAAAAAGTTTTTTATTCCAATTTGTTGCTTGGTGGCTCAATTACGAGAGGAGGCGACACTCACGCGGTGAAAAAAAAAAAAAAAAGGAGGATGAAGGCAGCTCGAGCTTTCGGAGCTTGCAAAGGACAAGCCGAGAGCTTTCATCATGAGGTACACAGGTATCCAGTACCCGTACAGTCTGGAGGTAAAAAACAGAGGCAGCAGAAAAGTCGGAGAGATATCGTGGTAAGTAGGTGTAGAAAAGGGGGAGCTCTGCCTGTGGCTATAGTGGTCCGGTTCTTCTCTCGCTCTCTCCTCTTTGCTTTAGCTGTATATATACGTGTAGCGTTTCAGTATGTATATATATAGGGTGGCAGCGACGACTATGGCGGACGGCAGCCAACGGGGGAAGGATGGCGCAGGAGGAGGGGGTGAAGGATAAAAAAAGAAGAAAGAGGGGGGGGACGTGGCACGAAGGGGAAAGAGCCAGAGCTCGAGTGCACGCCGCGCCATCGCCCTCTCCCCTCTCCGCTCTACTGCCACCACCACCAAAACGTCTGCGGCGGCCATGTCTCCCTTTGCTTGGCCGATCTATATATATATATATATGTATACACAATTAAGGTGCTCGTCCAATAGTTTGGACTTTTTGTTGGAGTCTTTTGTTAATTTTTATGGTGGAGAAGCACATTTTCTAACGATGGATGATTACAGTGTTTTTTTTTGTTTTTTTTTTCACCCAGATTTAGTGGACTCCGAGTGAGTTAATTTCTTCGTCAATTTATACATTTACAAACTGCACGTTGGGCTTTTAACGATGCAGCATCGAGTTCTCCCAACACGTACGTGGGAATACGGTTTGCTACGGTTTTCACAAGTGTATTATGATGGATCTAAAAAATCACGGAAACCCGAGATTCGTCACGTGCGAATGACTTGACGAGATCTTTTATTTTTTAACGCTCGAGCAAAGAACTTTTACGAAGCACTAACCGCTTGAATTGTATTAATATGGAGCCATTAAAAAGTACAATCATCAAACACCTTTTACGTGACGACCGTATGAGTTTTCAGATTTATGTGCTGATTACGCGTGTAAACAGTAGAATAAAACTATATGAGGTCTTTATGGTAATTTTTTTTTTTTTTTATACAGCAGTGACGGCAAAATTCTGTGTTTGTATACAATGTGTGACAAATAAAAAGATAGTCTGTTAAATTGTAACTCCTACGAGAGTCAGCGGAGGTCGAACAAAATCTTAAACTGCTCAAAATGACCGCGAGTCGTAATAATTTACGAGCTATTTTTAGCGAAAGCGTAAACATTCGCATCAACCGCAAATGTGTATATTCTCCTTTTGTTTGACTCTAAGGAAAATTAAAAAAAAAAAAAAAAAAAAAAACTATGCTCGAGCTCGCGAGCCTTCTCTTTCGATCTACAAATCGCAGAGCAAAAATAGCCTTCCATCGGTTGTTGTCTCATCCATCCACCAGCTTGGAAGAACAAAAAAATCAAGAGCACACGGACTGTAAATTTTCCCCCCGAGATGAATGCTCTTCTCGAGTCCACGTAGTTATGTGTCCTTCGAAAATCGACTGGCGAACATAGATATACGGCTAGAAAAGGGTAAATAGAGATAGTCATCATCCGGGCTCTAATCAGTTTGTGTACGCATATTTTTTCACGAGCTTCGGAAGTACTGCAGTAAAAGTGCCCGTTTCGGAAATTTACGAGGAATAACTTATCCGCTTGGGCCTACTTACTTGCGACCGTAATCGCGAATCTTTCACTTGTTTCGTGGGAAATGTTTGCTTTCCCATTAAACGACAATCCGTTTAGTTTGTACGGCTTAATTGTTTGAAGACTATACCAACAGAGTATACGTGTATACCATTAGCGCAAAGTTGAGGATGAGATTTACGATGATCTTGATTCACCATTTTTTATACTTGAAATTGTTTTTTGATGAAAGAAAATACAAAGAATATTAAGAGAGAAACATTTTATAGACTTTCCTCAAACGTTTGGAGCTTTGGTTTCAAAGGATGGCAATAAAAAGTTAAATAAAAATATCAGAAGTCATGATCTGGGCGGTCGATAAATTTTCAAGTTCATTATTTTAGCTCGAAAAACAGATTTTAGGGGGAATTTTAAAAATTAGAGTTTATTTCTGAAAAGAAAAAATTCTAAAATGCGCATCAGACTCCTGTAGAAATAAACAAGTTTTGATGAGCATATCAAGTATATAAAAAAAAAAAAAAGGAATATCCAGCGAAGAAGAAGAAGTCACCAATTAACGGAGCAAATCTTCCATATCCCCATGTACATGTACACGTGAACAAAATCCTTTTTTTTTTTTTTCATTGCAAAGCCTAGAAACTGAGTGTCCGAACAAACACTGGCATCGGAGAAGCCAAGGCTGCCAAGTGTGTTCCCATAGTTCCCGTGGACTCTGAGAATGCTGGCTTGAAAACTTGCGTCGCTCTCGGAAATTGCCTGCGTTTTGTCCGAGTAGCATTTTCTTTTTTTTTTTTTTTTTACGAGCTCGTGCTCGTACTTCCAGCCGTGCACGAGTACATTCTTCTCTCCCTCTTTTTCCGTGATCGTAATGGCTAAATGACACGTGCGAGTCGGCGATTTCCAAGCACGGCTATTATATCCCATTGTTGCTGTGGACATCGGCGTAATTGTTGCTATTGTTGCTGTTGGCATAGTCGACGTCTTGTGCTCGCACGGACGGCACTTGTTCGTGCATCGATGATGATTTATTCGAGGCCAGGAAGTGTGGCAACAGAGAGGCTAAATAAACTTTTTTTTTTTTTTTTCGATCACATTACCCAGAAAAATCGGTACCTGCAGCTTGCGAGCTTTTTAGTCACGAAAAAATGACAAAAGTGATAGTCATGTAAACTATTTATGATGAAATGGAATGAAAAATTCTTGTGGTAATTTTCAAAAAATGACTCACACGTACCGTCTATATATAAAGATGAAAAAAAGGGCGAACATGACGCGATAAAGTTTCTCATTTTTAATGAACAAAAAAATTACTTTATCAGTGCTGTAAAAAACAAACGCTAAAAACTGTAGGGATTGTTTTTGCGTACAATGTTGCCCACGAATCGTTGAAAACCATTGCTAAGTACAACATAATGTACTCGTGGTAAGAGAACGAAAATGTCCTCGCCATATCTCCTTCGATAAACTGATATATTTTTGAATAAAGTAGAATGGAAGAAACAGTAAAATCCAGGGTATACTGCGCGTCTGGAAAACACGCAAGAAACGCGTTAAAATCCCGTCCCAGGTTTTTTTCCCACAAAAGCAGCCTCAGCAAGGTTTCGAAGAGTCCCAACTTGACCACGTCGAACGATTCAGCGAAACGACGAGCCGGCGATAAAAAGCATAATTTGTATACACACGAGAGCTTGCAGCACTCACGCGTTAATACTACGCACACAATGTATACCCACTCGCGCGTCCAATCGCAACGTTTAAAATATATATATATATGTACAGGCTGGGGGGGGGGAGGGAAAAAACTCTATTCACGCCAGGCGAAAACGAAGCTCGTAAACATGCCAAAAACGCATCGGTTGCTCAACACGTTTAAGCTTCCATTCTCTCGGCCGATGGTGTTCCACGGGCCTCTGAAAGCCCAACGCGCGTAAATTCCCGACGCGCGAAACATGGCCGAATGAAATAGCACCTCCCACGCGATATCTCCCCCGATGCTTTTTGTTACTTTTGCGTCTCGTCTTCCGCCGCTCCTCCGATACATACACCTCCCTTATCTCCGTCCTCGGGCTGTGTATTATGCGCGGACGCCTCGAGGCTCTGAGAGCCTGTCTTGCTTTTCCATAAACATCGGGTTTTATTCGGCCCAACTTTCTCGGGTGTACCTGTGTACGTGAAAAGGCTGGTTGGCTGGGGTCACGCTCGAGGGTCGTACGTGTGGACGTATAAACGAGAGGAGAACGGGCAGAAAAGTTAATTGGATGCCGATGTTAAAATTATTGCTACGGGGCTTATATACAGTGTGTCGCGGTAACAGCTAATGGAGGTTTTTGGCATCCCTAGATATTTTTTTTTTTTTTTTTCATGAAGCTTTGGTTGATGGTTTCTGGTGACTTGCGGTTAAAGAATTGAATACCTTAGTTTTTAACAATAGAGAGTATAGTGCACAGTGATATTCTTGCAGATAAATACATGTTTATGCTCTTTCTTTCAAAGATAGATTTCCAACCAAAGCCGGGAAGTTTTGTCGTAGCTGCGCTTGTAATTAATTAACTAAAAATAGTGAATCCACCCCATACGTCTGGCGAGCATGGAGTACATAACTTTAAATATATTTATTCTTTTCCAGTAACGAGCGCTTGGGCTATGTATATATTTACGTACAATTGACAAACTGCATCGTTATTTTTCCACGCGCTGTGCATCCACGGCAAGTGCACTATCCACGTGCGGGTGTGTGTGTGTGCGCAGAGAAACCATAATGTGTACGAGTCTCTATGCAACGTGTGGATCGAAAGAGACGAGTAATAGCCTATAATGCGTTATAAATATATACCTTGTGCACAACCGATGGAAAAGCTGAGCTGCAGATGTTGGGCTATGCGCTATTGTGTATCACGAGTACACGTACACATTATCTATAATAGGTATATTGGTGGCGCCATTCGACCCTCCCCCTTCATATACCTCAATGATTAAACAACGCACACGCACACACAAACACGTCCACACCCTTATTCGTGCACCGTATAAATATATGTATCGTATCAGGCCCGGGACTGACTTGCCATTTTTCTCCGTCGCATAACCATACCGTGGAATGCGTGTATAGGTATACGTATACGACAGGACCGGAGAGCAAAATAATCGGTACGCGTATAGCAGCAGTGGCAACGCTAGCTCTGTGTTTATAAGCTATGCAACGTGAAAGAGAGGGTATATATGTATATAGGTAGGTAGGTAGACCATACAGTAGGATGACCATAAAAGGTACGGCCTCCAAACGAACGATGGACTACATGCGTTTGTAATTTCAGCCTCGCCACGACTCTACCCCCATGTTACACATACCGGCACTTGTACGTCCATATAGGTACACGTGTGTGTGTGTGCATACATATGTACATGGGTTCAACTACATAAGTGGCGCAAACGAGACTGACGCGAGATACCGGAGGAGGGAAAAACGGGGGGTGCGCCGTTTCATGCTCGGAATTTTTTAGATTACACGCGCCGCGTACGCGATATACTAATGAAGATCTATACCCCTACCCCGTTCTCTGTCCGCCACTTTTTTAGATTCGTATCGCTGTGATTACCGGGAGTTCCGAAGAGACGAACGGAGAGGGGAGAGAGCGCTCGTTACGTGGTATAATGGCGTGTCTGCCCGAAATTTACAGTCTTTTGCTTTTGATGATGTTGAATTTTTTTTTAATGGAATTAATCCAGAAGCATACGAGTGGAAAGCAGCTGTAGGGTATTGCGCGAGTTTCCGTCAATTGGATATTTTTGGCGATTAACTTGGAGTGGGATAAAAAAAATATATCATTGCCGGTTCTCGATGTCGGACTGAACGTTGACCTTACTACTGATTTTTATCCCTTTTTTTTTTTTTTTTTTTTCACGGTATCACTTTTAATATTACCAAAAGCTCTTGGTTCTCTCTCAATGCGTAGGCCTTTATCGTCAAAGTAAATTAGTGTAGTTTTTTCAATAATTATTAAAATTAATTGTTAAGTAAAAATTGAGTGTTCCTTAATGCGTAACGTTGAAAAATCAAAACTCGTCGATTTTTCTAGCTGGAAGCTTCTATCTTGCGACTAGAGCTGTAGTTTCTATTCGGGAGTTGGTTTACAACTTCCGATAAGGCAAAAAGCCATTATCGAAAGCACGAAGCCGAGCAAAGTCGTTACTCGAGAGTCACGAATCCGTCGGACGTATCGAACCGTAGTTTTCTTGGGTTTTAATTGTTATTATTCTTTTCGACCTTCAAGAATAAAACGAAAATAAGTAGAGAAATGAAAAACCAGTTTCAATCAACCAATCGGATGAATAAACCAATTTGCTAAATAATCGGTAACACATCAACACTTAAAATTAAATAATGACTTTTCACTTTAAAGGCCATTACGAAGAAGTAAATAAACTCTTATTCGCCGTGTCTTTTTTTATCGTTCCATTCGCAGTAACGCTTGTAATTTTAATTATCTTGTGAATAATGCAAAAGTATTCGGGCAGCTCGTCTCGTTGGAAATAATATATTGCACCCACTGGAAACACGACTGTTATTGGGTGTACTTTTTACGAAATGTTACCACAATTGGTATACACAAATAAAATTCAACAATTCATTTTTACTGCCACTTTATGACCTCCCGATAAATAACCAAGCACTGTTAAAACTTGATAGAAAAAAAGAAAAAAAAAAAAGATTAAACTTGATTCCACAAAAAAAAAAGAGGAGAGAAAAAAAACAACACATTGGAAAATTCTGTTCCAAGCTCCACTCGATACCAGTGCACACTACACCCGAACCCATGAAAACCCAATTTTCCAGAATACCAGAGCCACACAGACCCGCACAGGCCCGGGGCACAAAGGACAACAGAAAAGGGGGACTCACCTCGCGGCTGCAATGGCGTCGCCTGGCTCTCCGGCGCAGAGGTCGCTGCAGCTCGGCAAGGACACCGGACCTACCCGAAGACGCCGTACCACGCACAAAGCTCTGGTAATTGCAAACTCGCTGACGGCTAGTCCATGCCCATCTTGTGCCGGGCTTGTGCGGCTGAAACAACAGCCGAGACGATGGCACGGTGAGAATCACCTTCGAGTATCTGCTCGCGGTGGCTAGTGGACGCTCACACGTTGACCCGTACATCGATCGGCACTGCACTCTGTCATCATAACCGTTGCGGCGGCTCTTGACTCTCAAACTCTCTCGGCCTCGGTGGGACACCTCATTTGTATCGGATCAGGCGGGGGCACCGGCGACACGTGCCCGTGCTTTTATTTGTCGGCCCACGCGCGCGCGAAAGCTCAAGATGGCGTTGGGAAGGATCGAGCGATCGATCAGTTGCGCGAGCAAGAGGGAGCCGTGGACGCGCGAGCGAAGCCGTGGTTGAGCCTCCGGGGAGCTTATTGCCGAGCCCGTGTCGGCGTGACGCTCGTGCAACTCGTGGTGCAGCGTATGCGGTCACGATCGCTCGCGCGAGTAGTGGGAGAGCCAAGAGAGAGAGAGAGAGAGGCGCGACGATCACGAAAGAAACCAGAAATACACGCTACTGGTGTACACATGTGTACCACACCGTGTAGGTATACGTAGCTAGCGCTCCGCGTGTTTTGTATATAGAGGTTCTGCTCGCGGTGCCGATGGCGGTGGTAGCGAGTCGGTCGATCGGTAGGTTGGTACCGGAGAGAGAGAGAGAGAGACCCAACGGGACTCTTGAGCGTATAATATTGTACACGCTGTACCACTGCTCTCTGCTCCGGGGAGAGCCAGAAGAACCGAGTCTCCTTGGCCAATCAGCCACCGATCCTCCTTTCTCTCTCAGGGACGCAGATTTTTTGCCTTTTTTTATTTTACCCGACTCTCGGGCTCCGTTTCTGCGTACACCTGTGTGCTGCTGCCGATTTTTTTCTTCTCCCTCGAGTGGTTTGAAAAACTGCTGCGATTGTTGTTATGATTGCTCTTGGGTTTTGTTTTTGAGGGAAAAGGTGCTCCTTTACTTTGTCCGAGGAACGAAACGATGACGACAATGGGCGGGATTTCGCTGAGATCGGCATCGCTGGATACTCCCGAGAGACCCCGTTGCCGACTTCCCATTGGCTGTCTTTTTTTTCCCTCGTGTTTTCGCTTCCCTTTCCCTCCATCCCATACACATACTGCGTTTGATGAAGCTGAATTATGCTCTAATCCGTTCCTCGTAAATTACAAAGTCCCGATCTTTTTTTCTTTTTTTTCTTTCTCTGGCTTAATTTGTAGTTTCTCCGCGAGGCACACGCGCCGATACTCCGAATCAAAAGCGCGGGGCAGCTGATCTTGATTTTGATGTTTGTATTAACCACCGTGCTTGGCTCATTGGATTCCGAGAACCGCCGTGCGCTTGTGGGAATGGTTCCCAAATCCTCAATATATGTATACCTGTACACCGTGGATTTGCTACCAATTTCATTCTCCAAATGGAAAATCGTCAACGAGAAGTCCCGTCATATTTTGGCTGAAAAATCTCGAGGTAAAACAAAGCCGCGAGATTGAGTCACTACGAGAACGAAACTTTTATTCCAATAGCCATTGCTTGTAAGGTGTTCTCGCCACCTTCCCCCCCTTCATTGCGCCAATTTTGCGAGTACCAAAGACAAAGCCACCCATCCGTGGAGTAACTGCAATACTGCGTATACTTATGTATATATTGTTGTAGGAGGGACCAGGAGACGCGATGGGGCCTCTTGGAAACGTTTCAGTCTGGACATGGTGTAGTAGACTCTTTTTGCGCGCTGCCAACACCAGGAGTTGGGACGTAAGCCATGGCACTCGAGCGAGGGAAAAGGGGGACGGATATGGAAGCAACCTTTCATTATCGCCACCTGCAGGAGCAGCAGTAGCGAAACACCTGCACGTGTTCATATAAAAGTTAGGATTGCGCTCCAACAGCTGCACCAGAGAGACGTTTTTGTACATTTCTAGGGCTCGAATTTTACTGTTGGACCATTATTATCATTACTATCATGATTATTCGTAGAAAAGCGTTTATTTACACTTCGGAGAGTAGAAACAGAGAGCAGAAGAAGTTGTTGAAAGTTTTTCATGGCTGCTGAGGTAATAATCCACTTCTGCGGCCGAGGCGACCGAGGAGTCGCTCGTGCGGGAAAATTCATCATCGGCCTACTCGAGCTCGTCTTACACCGAGACTCCGTAAAAAACGCTCGCACGATCGCCAGCACGTGTTGGCTTTGACAAAACCCTCGATGATTTCCACGGCCCATTGGCCAAGCAGCTCCGAGGCGCCTTGTATATACACTCGAGTTCCAGAGAAAAGCACAGCCCACAGGGCCATTTTGTGAAGATCAGCCACGCCAACCGCGCAACACGCGGCCCGAGCCACGTGGTGAAAAGTCCCTCTTGGCTTTCCACCCAAGACCACACCCCGAAAACCCTTGTGCGTCTATCTCCCTCCCTCCCGTCATCCCTCAAAACGTGCACGCACAAGAGCCAACTTCCCTCCTGATTTACGGGCGCGCGTATAAATACGTTATTACAAGGCCGCCTCCTCTGTGCATCGTCATCGCACAAGGGCAGACGCGCCCAAAGATGTACCACATGGGGGTGCACGTACAAGGAGAAGAGTCTTATAGCTTTACTTGGATGAGTAAATACGAGTATGTCCAAAGTCTCGCGCTGGAATATTAGGCGCAAACAACGCGCGTGTGACTCACGCAGTGCTCGTAGCTCCAAGACGACGATCCCGTGTGCGGCAGTGCACAGGAGACGCCAGCTAATTCCGGAGGGTGCAGGGTATAAATATGAAATATATAATACGGAACTCGGAGGGGTAGCTCTGAGCGCCGCGAGGATTACCGCGGGGGGGGGGGGGGGATTAGCCGATAAATCTTGAATATTGCGTCGAGTTGTTGATCTTTTTTTTACGAGTCCTTTGGCTCGCTACCGCCACGCGTATATACATATTCCCGCGGCTGATGAAACGATGAGTCGTGCGGAGGATTAGCTCGCGGTGAAATTTTAACAGCCCTCTTTGATTAAAAATCCACGGCTGGGGGAAAATTGGATGGGAGGATTTTACTTCCTCTCCTCGGGGGGGAAAGGGCGGGTGCTGCTTTTCCTCGCTGCACGACGTGGGTATAGGGTTCCTGGAGTTGTGTAGCCTTTCGATGTGTTTTTGCAATTACGCTTGGGTATCGGGCGCAGGCGCAAACAACCCCTTGTTTGCCACTTTTTCTTCCACCTCTTTGCTGATTTTCTTGGGGGAAACGGGGTGGGAAATTCCTACCGGGAAAAACCATTACTGGAATTACTCGTGTGCTCGGTTGCCCTCCGCCTTCCTCTCGTTTTTTCCCTCTTTTTTTCTGTTTTCCGATGCACAAAGAGTGACTGTAAATCATCGATATAAAGGGAATTTCTGTATATGCATGGAGGTGAGAGGTTATTGTGATCGAAGGAACAAAAGATAAATCGGTTATTTTTCTTATTTCTCATCGCCGTACGCGATAATCGTATAATTCGTGGCTTACTCGGAGCCATTATATTACTACAAGGTGTATTCTACTTAATGGGTTAGATGGTAAACGGGCTGGACGTGCACATCCTTTCACGTAGTGTCGGGAGTTCAAGTCTTGATCTCCCACGGAAATATTGCCCTTAAACTATTCTCAATAATAGTTCAAAAACTCAAATGACATAAAAGTAATTGACCATCAATTTATCACACTAACGTAGCATGTTTTTTTTTTTCTTTCTTAATTTTCAACTTTTTACCATATTAAAATAATAATAAAATTATTCAACGGAAAATCAAACTTGAAATTATGTAGCTGTACAAACATGCAAAAAATTTATTAAGTTTGCAATTAGATTTATATTCAAACAATTTCTTTAAATTGTTATAAAGTTTATACTTTCTATAATCACGTGAAATAATTTTTTTTTAATGAGTATCGCTTGTGACTTTTTTTTAATTTTTACTAGCTTTATCGTAGTATTCGTTAATATTTTTATTGAACATAAGACGATATTTATACTCAGTCTCAATTTTATCTAATTAACCACGTATACAGGGCTCCAATGTGAAACATGAGGTAAAATAATAGCTTCGCTTCTTTAACCACGATTTTTTTTACGTTTTTAAAATTCGTCCGTAAATTATTTTTTTCCTAACATCCCACGAAAACGATTTTTGAC
Source organism: Copidosoma floridanum (assembly GCF_036245765.1). Taxonomy (NCBI): domain Eukaryota; kingdom Metazoa; phylum Arthropoda; class Insecta; order Hymenoptera; family Encyrtidae; genus Copidosoma; species Copidosoma floridanum. The sequence continues at coordinate 26,037,689 of NW_028321890.1, read as the reverse complement.
CATTTTTTCTTAGAGGGAAGAAAAATCTCTTATATAATTTGGCTATATAATTAAGCCTTTAGTTAAGTAAACCAACAAAAATAACTGTACGGCTCTATATTTTTACAAATTTAAATTTATTTTTGCAATTTCACGGTTCTTGAGCCTCAACCCTCTATACTATTAAGGCACTTTTTGTGAAAATATAAAATGCCTAGCAACAGAGCAACGACACGTGTTTATTCTCACAAATAAAAAAAAAAACTCTTAAGTTATTAGGCCCTCCTGTATCGAGCGATTTCTGGACCTGATCTCCCATGAGGGAGTAGAGTCTGGTGAAGCAACAGTCTGTAAATTACCGGACACAGTTGTAAAAGCCGATTCCCAAAAATTTATGAAGCCGTCACGAGCTGTCGGAGAGGGCGACCTCTTAATCCGCGTTTTCCGCTGCCGAAATCAGCATTTCGAGAATCACGTGTGCAATTAAAAGTGCTAAAGACCAAAGAGCAAAATCGGTGGGGGTATCATGTGGCAAACGAGAAATCGGTTTGTAACCCATAGGAGGGAGAGATGCGGGTATTTTCTCTCCCTCCCGTGCACCATCAATTCCTCCGATTGGCTTGGAGTTGGAATTTCAGGTACGGCCCACGGAATATCGACGACATCTTAATTGGTGCCTCGTTTCTTTTGGCGCTTCGCTCTGCTGCTTTTCCCCTCTTTTACATTTTTCTTATTTTTTTTTTTTTTTTCTTTCGCAACATCATGGCTGCCCTGTACTTCTTTAATGATAAAGCGGCTTGCTTGGAAGGACCCTCTCTCTTATTTCCGCGCGCAGCGTCTTCATTACTCGGGACTCTCGCGGTAACGCGGTGCTTTTGCGAGTACGAAAATTTATGGTAGGTACATCTGTGTACTTTTTCGTTTTTCAAACTCTTTTTGGAACGGGTTTTTCGGCCTTTGGGGGAGAGACTTTTATTCATTCCAATCCAAATTGAGCTTACTTCGTTATTTTTTACACGAAAAATGATCGTAATACAAATGCATCCTTAAACATAAATTAACAAATAAACTATTTCTTAAAATCTTGAGCGATGTCCCGTAGTAGTAATCGACGATTGGCAAAAAAAAAAAGGATTTAGAGTTGGCAAAACAATAGCTCATCAGTGGTGCAAGTTGGGGATTATTATTTTTACAAAAATGTATCGAGAGAAAAAGAGAGACTAGCGGAGAAAGCCAAAGGGAAGGGGTATTGGTGGCGCGGGGCAATCTGTAGGCAGTAAAAGCGCAAATGGACAGCCACCGCGGATAAATGTCGATGTCCAGGGTCGGCCAGCGAGTGGAGCCGTAACTTAGCGCTGATCATCCGTTCGTCAGAGGAGAGTCGGCTTTTCAGATACAAAGTAGGTATTCGTGCAGGAGGAGAGAAGTGCGGACCGTGGGGCAGTAAATTCATCGCCTTTGCGCAGGAAGAGAGTCATAAAAGCGACAACAATGGATGACTATATATATATATATATATATATATATATATATATATATATATGTGTGTGTGTGTGTGTGTGTGTGTGTGTGTGTGTGTGTGTATACGACCACCTGTAAAATCGAAACAAAGTGCGGCTCATCGACAACCCTCTCTTGTACAGCTTGGTGTGAGCGAAACTTTCAGTGCAGGGCCGACCCAAAGGTGTTGCAGTAACGCCTCGCCGGTCATTCCCGCCTTCTTGATGAGCTTCGATGTGTACAGAATAATTTCACAAAAAGTAAGAGTACGTAAAAAATTAAACAAATACCTCTTTTTCAGTTGTACTTTTCATTTTTTCAAACATTTCTAATTTACTTACAATGCAGTATTACAATAAGTTCTTTGTTTTCAGAGATTTTTGGAAGATCTTGTTGACTTCTAACAAAATTTACGTTGTTGTTAAACAGATTTTTGTTTTTGAATTTAGTAATATAAAACAAAAAAACCTAAGAAAATTTTCTGCTTGGAATAAACTGGAAAACCTTTGAAGATAACTTTATCTCAAAATTCGAGAGTAACGAAATTTTTTTCTCTCCGAACATCAACGTAACATTTTAACTCGAAAAAGTGTGTCACGCTTAATTTATGACTTGTTTACGTATTTCCTCGTGTTATAGAAGGCACGTAGCACATTAAAAAAAAACCTTTTTTCTACAGGTGTAGTTTGAAAATTTTTTTTCCACATTCCAGGAACTCCCGAGTGGATAAATTTTTGTAGGACTATTCGTACGTATAGGTAAGCGCTATCTTTGAAAATTATACACTTTTACCGGCTACAATACTCCCTACGACCGATTGAACCATTGTAAAATTTACTGTTAACCCACGCAAGGTACCTTCTTTTTTGTATCCATCAAAGTTGTGAGTTCTCGTCTCGTTTTGTGAACGGTAAACGATCCAGGAAAAAATAACAAACGATAAACAATCAGCACTATATCTTTTCCTCTCCACGTCGTAAAGAAGAAAAAAAAACAAAAAAAACAAAGATAAAGTAAATCAACGGCCTAGCCTCGAAAGCAGCGAAATCATTATTTTTCCGCTCTACAATAAAAAGTAATCTAATCGCGGGGTTAATTCAGCAGAAAATCATTGCGATAAATCAACCGCAGCACCGATTGTAAATCGCCAGCGCACAGCTCTTTTATTTTTTTTTTTTTTTTTTTTTTTTTTTTTACTAATCGCGATCGTATACGTACATGGATGTACACGTGTATACCGTATACGGAAGAAAGCAAAGAAAATCTCGAGGGCATCAATCATCCGCTGTCGTACGGCTACCCACACCCGCCGACCAACAGCCAGATGATGTAAAGATTGTAAAGTCAGCGCGAAATGACATTAAAACCATACGTGAGCTCTGGGTCATGCTTCACGATACAACTCGAACGCAACATCATTTTCTTAAGTATCGGTTAATATCGCGATATTATTCATTAAGGAAACCGGTGTTGAGCGAGTAATGGATCTATAAAAAAAAGGGGTGGGTGTGCGGTGTAAGGAAGCTGTACCTGTAACTGGTGACAAACAAAAAGCGTGGGAGTAGAGATAATCCCATGGGTACACGAACTATCCGTACATATGGCTCTCGAGTAATTTTTTTTCAAGATGCCGATCACTCGATTTGTCGTCTTGGATTGCCGGTGCAAGGCCCCTTTCGCCCCCGACTGTATCCACTTGAGATCGAGATGGGGCACCGGTGGACGAGTGGATGGATGGGTGTGTTTGCGGTGCTGCTGCGGTAGCGTCGTCAGCAGAACGGGAGAACGTAAGAGCTCATAAATGCGAATTTAAGAGGGGCAATAAAAACACATTGAAATTGAGAGTGAATGAACGGCAGTGCGTGCCCCACCTCTCCCCCCTCACTTTTCTCTCCTTTTTCTTGCTAGATTTTCTCACCTTCTTACGTAACCGGATTAAACATTATAATCACTGTAAACGAGGAGAGAGGCTTTGCTGTGCTATTGTTGCAGACACGGAAAGACCATTTTTTTTTACGTGCAGTAATTTTTTTTTTATGCTGAATTATAATACCATTATGACCCAAAAGAGACAGTAGGTGCCATTACACGCTTAGTTTTTTTTCCAAACTGTGCTGTTTTTTTGCTTGTAGTTGTATTTTTTTGGTTGTCGAAGAACGCAAGAGCATATAATTTTTTTTTAATTTATTTATTTTTTTTCAAACGCCATCTGCACTGGCACGGATGGATAAGAAAACATCATGCCCAACAGTGCATGAGAACTCCTGACATTGCAGAACGAATGTATATCAAACTTTTGTTTCAAAAAGTGTATACGTACCTGTTACCTCACAAAATGTGTACGTTTGAAATAACTTTAAAAAACATTCACACGCATGAGTCGTCACCGCACCGACCATCGAGAGTTAATCGCTCGTTTTTAGGGCCGCAATTGTTTCCGTGCCCTCCGCGGCAAGGGTCAATTTCTCATCGCGCCGAAATATCGTAAATCCAAGGCTGGGCCATTTGAATAAACGTCCCGGCCTATAAAAATAAATCGCCAACACGCGAGACGATCCCGATGCAAAGTGATGTACGCATCCCGAGGGCCGAGCATCGTACGACCCCCGGATACACAGGAAAAAAAAAAAAGCCCATAAACTGCAGACGCTCGGCGGACACCTAATCCACGGCGCTTTCACTTTTCGACTCGGATGCAAAAACCGAGCCCCGCAACTACTGTTTACCGTACCCATTATACTAAACGATGCCTCCTCACCTTGAATTTGTGTGGTGCTACAATTTTTTTTTTTTTTTTTTCCATCAAACCCTGTTTTTCGAAGCACCCGTAAAAGTAGAGCTGCTCGCGTTATACCAAGGCCATCGCCGTACCCTTTGATACTTTTAGTCCTTACAGCCAGGGAGGAAGAGAAACGCTCGCAATGGCCCTGGACTCGAGCTCGGCATTAGCGTATACGCGCGTACGTGGACGTGCCCCTTCGTTCTCTCGCCGAACAATACGAGAGAACACGCGTGGATACACCGTGTACATGCAAGGAGGAGAGAAGGAGGCCGCGGTGTTGTCAAAAATCAGCCGCCAGGCGGGCTGGAAAAGTGCAAATTCCGAGGAAGCTCGCCGGCAACACTGCTGGCCCCCTTATTCTGCCCTTATACACGCCACGGTGACTCCTTGGCTGGCTCGACGCTATATCGACCGAGGGTCTGTAAGCACGCTCTGGAGGGCAAATGGCCTCGGCCACGATGCCACTATACGGAGTTCCTTGCCTCCTCCTCCTATTTTTTTTTTTTTTTCTTGCCTCGACGCTGGCAATCTCGGAGCAATCTCACGTGCGAGAAGACCCTCTCTCTCTCTCTCTCTTCCACAGCGGTTCTCGAGGAATCTTTCGAAAAATACGGTGTACCCGAGAAGGGGCTCGTTGCTGCGTCATGGATGACTGATGGCGACCCCCCGAGCCTTTTTTCGTCTTTATTTTCTTTTCATTAAAAAACTTTGGTCCAAGACGAGCCAGTTTTTTTAACCTACCTTCGGAGTCGTCGCATCATTGCAATGACCCTTTTTTCAATTCAAACTTTCACAATACAAAAGTAGCTGTAAGATCTCTTGTCCATAAAAAAAAAAAAAAAAAAAAAAAGACGATCACGAATGGGACCTTGAAAAAATTGTAAAAGCGCTTGGCAATAAATTGTGCTGTCAGAGTGTTGCTCCGTGCTCTATTTATTGTACGAGAGCAAGTGAGCAAGGCCTTTTAGCAACAGTAGCAGATGTGTCGCTGGCTACAAGAACACCTTTTCAGCTCTCAATTAATAAAAGGAAAAAGAAATAGTGTCACGACCAAAGCAAAGAAATTCACGACGCGAGATGTTCATTTTCCATTGTTGTAGCCGTGCCATTTTCTACTTTGCAATGAATGCGCGTGCATACTTATGGGACAGGGGCAATTGAAAATCACGCGTGCCTAGGCTCAAGGATGACTTATTATTATTATTATTTTTATCCGGAGATAGAGAGAAATGCCCGTATGGACGCAGTTGGCCATTTTATGCATGGACGGCACAGGGCGCTGTGTACGAAAGCGCGTCGGCTTTATTACGGAAGAAATTATATTGAAGAAGAGGAAGCGAGAGATTTAAAGTATAACTATACTCTGGGCGCTGCGTGCGGGGTTTTAGGTGCGGAAACACGGCACCCGCGCGGATGGTGTCATAATGGCCCAAAGTGTTTTACTGATCATAAAGGTATACTTTCGCTAATATTTCATTTTTTTTTTTCGCGGATGGTTTTCAATTGCTACAGCGAATGAGCTGTTTATCGTTATTATATCGTGCACCAGTAAATTCATACCGAGGAGTTTTAACGGGGGCAATTGAAGAGAGAGAGAGAGAGAGAGAAATCGATAGAAACGCTGTTACGAGTCGATTGAAAAGCGTGCGGGAATCTTTTCGGGTGCCTGTGTGAAGATGAACGCGAAAAATAAATATTTATGTACGAATCGAGACCCATTGACTTTTGTCAAAGTAGATCAAGGGTTGGAGCATCGATTCCCACGTACCGTAAGCCAACGAGAGCTGTGACGAGTAAAAAGAAGAAGAAAAAATTGCGCGTCATAAATACGTCTGGAAACTCTCTCGTGCAGAGAGTAGGTATATTTTAAGTAGCAGATTAATGGGCATAATTGACGGCGCAAAGAGTACTTGCGACATTTAACGCCTCGTCGACGCAACGAGCACACACTTTTGCGATGCACGTGGACAAACACACGGACGTGCGATGCAATTGTATGAAGATAAAAAAGAGAGACGTGCGGACATATATATATATAGGTGTACAGGAGCAACGGTGCCATATACGAGGAGTTTATGGTCTCTCAACGTTATATCGTCCCGTGTAACGCTGACAATTCGTTGGTAATGCTTCCGCCATTAGTTTCGATTGGTCGTCGAGTTCAAGGTGTGCTCCTCTCGTGATAAATGTCAACAGATGGGACGATGAGAGCTGAATTGTCTTGGTTGGTTTTTTTTTTTTTTTTTTTTTTTCAACTTCAAGTATGTATTTTGCTTGGAGGCAAATCATCATCGTTCGTAAATCGATCGATGTACTGGATTTTCAAGGGCAATGGAGATAATTGTACGATTTACGAGTGAATAATAAATCACGGGGGATGTTATAATCATTGTTTTACGGGCAAAATCGAAGATTTCAACGGATGCGAGATGTAAAGAGTCGAAGCAGTGTTTATAAAAAAAAATTACCGTGGCAAATTTATGGGTTGTTATTTTTTTCCCGATTTATTATTAAGTTAAACACTTTTTGCCGAACGAATTGCGTAACGATGTAATTTTCTCGTAAAATCGAAAAATTTCGTCGTTAAACGTAATCATCTCGAGGTGTGTTTGTGTGCTTTGACAACAAAATTAGACTCTCATTACTTCCGAAGCGTAATAAAATAAAAAATACCGTAGTAACAATTACAGCTACTTATGCGATACATTCGAAAAAAATATAAACACGCTAAAGATTTGATAACATATTGTTTTTGTTGTTTTTCACTTGTTGAATTATTTCCCCGAGAACTAATATACGAACTTTTTTTTCTTTTTCCTCTCATGATCCAACTTTTAGTATTTTTCTGGGCAGCGTGGGGAAATAATTTCACCCCGCGGAGGTGAGGGTACTCGAGCGCGATAAGCCACAGACGCGTGGACGTAGCCGGCTTAATTTACATTTACTCGAGAGAAGGAGATAAAACTCGAAAGTTAAATTACGCCTCGCGAAGTAAACATGGGGGACACGTGGCCTCGTTGTTTTCCAGCAAAATATATGTGAGGAGGAAAAAAAAAAAAAAAACATCCGCGCCACATGAGTCTCGAAAACACACCAGCGGGAATGTGTAGAAAACTCGATCCGATTTCACGACCACTCGAGAGTCGTCGCATCCCCACGAGTTGAAGACTTCAGGAAAAATCTCGCCAGGGAAGGGCAAACGGTATTCAAAGCCGCGCACATGACGCAGTCGCAGGAAAGCCGATACACCCTTTTTTTTTTTTTTTTAAGCTCGAGCAAAAAAGGAAAAACCTCTCGGGGGAGGTCATAGGAGTTGGGCTCACGATAAAAGCCGCGGTAGAAAGAAAAGCGCGATGAGCTTGCAGAGGAGCCCCGGCAGGGAAATATATAGGCACCTGCCTTGGATCGAGCATATATAGGAGAGAGAGAGAAAGAGAACAGCGCTCCACTCGGGGGAGGAGGTGGGATCCGGGGCCGCCTAATGGATGCGAATATATCGCCGCAATAAATTTCGCAAAAAGCTCTCCCGGTAGCCTGCATCTTTTCCTCCATCCGAGAGCTCTCGCGGAAGCAGGGACGGGAAAAGCCCGAGAAAATATCCGCGTCGCCTTTCGTCGTAGTCTGGTGACTTTGTGGCGTCAGCTATATACACGGCACGGGCACACAGACATAGCCCCACGACTTTGCCGGCGGCGGTGGTGGCAGCCATCTTCCCTACGGCCCGTCCAATCGAGGCTCGGCTAGAAAACTACCCCCTCGAGCCCCCACCTCTGGGCACCGCACCTCCCTCCCCTCCTCTCCGAGGGACTAGAAATTCCAACTCTCTCCCCTCCACGGCCGCTTTCTCCGGCTCCTTTGTCGCGTCGGATCAATAGGGAGCGCTCCCTCTCTTCTCCTACGCCGTGCCCCTTTCTCCCCCTCTCTCTCCCGTCCATTTCCCTTTTCTCCGCGTTGGTACAATATCCTGCACCCCCGAGTAGAGCTTGCAGCGTATGGAGAAAAGGGGTGAACAGTCAAGGGCAGCAGTTTTGCTTTCGGCAGATGTAAAAATGTGACATTTTTTGTGGAGTAAAAGTAATGTTTTCCCAGGTATTTTCCAATCGGGGAGAAACAGGTGAAACGCCATTGTTGACTGGGCATTGTGCATGAATACATGTGTGTACATAAATTCTAGCACTGCACTTGAATTATGTATGTATGTCGTTACGTAACACGTACGCGAAGAGGAGATGCAGTGAAGGAACGAGGTGAGGAGGGGGACGCGGAGTCCGAGCTGAAGCGCGCGGGCGTGAATTTCAATAGAGAAGGCCTTTTGAAATTTCCATGAGGGCGGGATGTATGATATTCCAGGCGCCTCTTGAACGAGATTTCGCGATGGAGCTCGGGTTTTACGAGTTCTTGGCTCTCTCTGCCTTTGCGCGCCACGTATACCCTTATTCCCGTTTTCTTTACTCGCAAGAGGGGCTGATTTTCCTTCGAGACTCGCTCGATTAAACGAAATTTCACAAAAACCATGCAAACCATCCCAAGTAAGTTTTAACAAAAATTAAGAGTCTTTGAAATACCACTTGTACATCATCCCCGTCATGGTGTAGTATACATACTATAGCATAAAAACAAAAGTTTTTCCTCCTTTTTAGAGCTACTCCTAATAACAACAGCATCAAAAAAGTTTTGTGAGTTGAGAGTACACAGCAACGCCATCACCAGCGACTATCGTTAATAATCAACGGTGTAGTGAATAATTATTTAATCCATTCGACGGTCAGACACCCCCGTAAAGAAATCCACCCCCGTAAGGCTTATCATTTGTTTTTTCTTTCCCAGCTTGCAGGGTGCTGGAAAAGGAGCCAGTCCTTCTGGTAACGTTATGCACCGAATACCTATTATATGCACATGTATAACTATGCATATACCGCTCAAGGAAGCTCCGTGATGTATGTAAACTCCCTCGGCCGCTGCAGCATAAATTACATAAATCATGCGTCGTGTATAATCTTTCCCGCTCTGCTCTTCGTGTATATATGTGTGTGTATACTCTCTGTGTCCATGTGTTTCGTTGCGACGGCCGATGTACCCCCGGGGCTATAGGGCCGAGCGTGTGTGCAAGGAAGGAAAGAAGGTTGGAAAATAAAAGGTCGAGTAGATGCCGCGTGGTTTGCACGGGCAGTCAAGATAGGGCTGTTGGCGAAAGAAAAGAGGAAAAAACCCGTGTGGGGATAAAGAAAAGGGAGTAAGCACATATATGGAGACAAAAAGATGTCGATGCGGCTCGATATACGAGCGTAGGTCTCACCTTTTTTTTTTTTTTTTTTTTTTTTTTTTCCAGTGAAAATACTTGGACACAAAAAAATGGATGGATTTTAAACAGTATATCGTCCGCGCAGTTGCGAAGTGTCGTGGAATTGAATTTATAACCCACGGAGCTAATTTTTTGTCTCTCTCGTGTTCGTTCGGCCACCTCATGTGCAGCTGTAACTTGCGTGTTTTTACTTGATCAAGCCTTTTTTTCGCTGGAAGGTATCGAAATGACTTTGGGACGAGCAAGAAAAAAAAAAATAAGGGGGGAGTGTAGGGAGACGTCTCACTCGAAACGGTGTTTCTCTCCCCGACTTTTCTCCCCGTGGGCGCATTTCTTTCCTCTCTCTCTCTACTCCGTCTGAAAATACACGTATACCGCGCGATTCACCTCCTCCTGTTTTTCTCATCCCACCTCCCGACCGGGCGAAGAACACGGGCCGCCCGTAAATTCTCATTCCGAATACCCGAGACTCGTATAAAATCCTCCCCCCTCCCCTCTTGCGTCTCCTCCTTCCAGCTCTTTCACCCCTGTGACCTCGTCGTCCTCTTCTCTCTCTCTGCCGCCTTCGTCTAACCCATTCCCTCTTGCTTCTCGTGTGCGTGTATCCTTCGCCTCAGCGTGCAAGAAGCTCTCTTTCTCTCCTCCTTCGTTTTTTTTTTTTTTTTTTTTTTTTTTTTTTTCGTCGAGCTTCGAGAGAGCCACTCTTCGACACACTGCACGCCGAACAATGGCGGTGCCCGAGGAAAGTCTTATGAAAAATTCAGGGGCTTTGTCCCCAGCGAGTTTTCGGAAAATAAAACAAAAACTCGCTAAAAGTCTTTCGCGCTGCCAAATAATAATCTTCGACTCGAAACAAATGCGTGCACTCGACGCTCGAGTACTACAGGTGATAAAACGAAACTAGTTTTGCTCTCGATCAGCGATAAGCCGGTTTTTTTTTTTTTTTTTTTTACGACTCGCGGTCTCAATGACGTCCAAGTAGATAAGTCAACGTGTGGTCAGACGCACGGCGGTCCGACGCTTTTCGGCTTGGAATCCCCACGTACACTGCAACGCCTCGTGGAAAAATCACTTGTTTGTCATTCCACGCTGTGCACAGTATGATTAACAATTGCAATTGACTCAGTTCCTTCTGCATCACCTGTGCACCGCCCGGTGCAAAGAGTAAAAGACGAAGGAATACTTGGCAAAGCGAGAAATCGCGTCTAGGTTTTTACAACGGCACACGTTACGTGTGTAAAACGTGAAAAAAAAAAATCATACAAGTGTGCAGAAGCTCACTCGCGGGGAAAAAAAGACGATAAAGAACAGTGTCAAGAGAGAGAGAGAGAGGGGCACGGTCTTCCTTTGCGATTTCTCGCGAGGCGATAAATCAAACGGAGGTGCTCCACGCTGTGTGTATATACCAGCGACACGTGAGCCGTAATATTTAAGTTAATGGCACGGTAAAGCAAACGTTTAATGGCTTTATGATAGCCGCGCGCGCGAGCCACCACCACCAAGAGATGCTCCGGAAAAGAGAACTGCTGCACTCCATTTGGAAATCCTTTCCCAAAAGAAGCGAGGGTCACTGGATGACTTTTCGGAGTTTATTGTTGTCGCTGTTACGGGCTTTTTGCGAAGAGGAGCTTCCTGTATAAACGCGTGTCTTTAAAATCACGCGCCCCGGTCTTTACGGCCGCAATAAAAGAAGGAAGTGGACGAGCCGCGCTACTTAATTACAGGTGGACGAGTGCGGCAGCGCCGAAAAACGGGACCCGGACGTTCGGGGCTCATTTTGCGATAGCTGCTGGTGGTGCATCGAGGCTTTTCGAGGGCAATGAGTCGTGCGGTACTCTCGTTGGATTGCTCAATTAGCCGGGGTACTCTGGGGCTTTTGATTCGAGCTGTGTATAGGGACAAGTGGCATCCACAGCCCAATGTGGACTTTCGTGTATGTTTGGAAATGTCATTGTAACTACACATGTACATTTTAAGTTTTTATTTTGCAAACTAAAGTCATTATTTGAGTATAGAAATTTGGAAGGGGCATATTATGTCAGGGTGACGCCTAATAGTCATTTAAATCATCATCGTCACGAAAATTAATTTTTCAATAATTCGGTATCCAATAAATATCGTTTGGAAAACAACTTATTATTAGTTGTAGCTGATTATTACTTAATATAAGAAATTGGCTTACAACGCAACAACAAATTACCTCGTAGACTGAATGCGAATGGAGGCTATCCGACGGTACGAGTACCTTTGCGCCGCATATGGATTCCTGAAAGCAAAACAATTTATTTTTTAATCCATGCATGAAAGTATTAAAATTTAGGTCATAATGGTGTTAGAATCATTTTTCATTTAAAATAAAAAAAATCGTTTAATGTAACAGTATTTAATCGTCTAATAAGCTCAGTGCGGGATTTATAAACTATTTGTAAGGTTGAACCAATGGTTGTAAAATGATAAATCAGTAAATTAACAACGTTTTACCACGTATACAGTTTTGTTGATAAGAAAAGAATAAAATTTAGCTTCACGAAATACTAGTGGAACAGCACCTTTAAGCCAAAGCTTCCAGACACATTTGGCAAACAGAGAGCCAATTTCTCTCGAATGAAAAAAAAAAAAAAAAAAAAAAAATCGAGATCTTTGAGCATCATCCCGAGCCAGCACAAAGTGCAAACCCCCCGGTTAAATCAATAATCACCAATGAACACCCTGATCGCATCCACAAACAAACTATTGACAGAGCCCAACCTGGATTCTCACAACCAATACCCTCACGTCTAAAATCGGCAGCATTGCACCTACAACCATCATTTTCCTCCTGCTCGTCCCATCAAAATATCATCCAAACCCATAGCATGTCGCAAGGCATGTTTGCGTCACATGCGCGTACGAAGCGCGTAGCCAAGTGTGCGTTGGTTTATTAGCGAGACAACGAGCTGGACACGCGACGAGGGCCTGGACAACACCTCGTAAAGCCCGTACAAGCCAGGCCAGGATATTATGGAGTAGCTATATATAACAGGTACACCGCGCTCGCCATGCTGCTCGAGCCGACGGCCGACGGATCTCTCTGCCGAAGGCATATATACACCTCGCATATACTCCACATGTACATGTGTATATTCATATCATCGCGATATATAGGCATATGACGGAGCATGTGTGTATGGAGCACGGATTGTTAGACCTGTGTGTGTATTTGCCTCGCCAGCCTTTGATCTTTGGCTGAAAAAGCGCTAGCATGTGTACAAGTACACGTATCGCACACCGCCTTATTTTCTTTCCTCGTCGGCACGATTTTTCGTTTATTTTTCCTCCTCGAAAGAGGATTTTTGGCTTTTCTTTGACTTCACTCGGTACACACGCGGCCTTTTTTTTCTACAAATAAATTCGCCCGACGCGCGGCTCCGTTTCGCTTGGGAAGGCTCCCTCCTGTTTTTGGGAGCAACTCTTTTGTTCTTTCCGACCGCGAGTGATTTTCTTTTTTATTTTTCCTTTTTTTCGAGGTCAACTATAAATGGTAAATATCCCTTGTAGAAAAAAAGGACACGACGCTGTAGGAGATTCACTTACTTTTGGTTGAATATTCTTTATTATATCGTTCAGCGGTCCCTCCGGCAGCTCAATAATCAAACGAATACGATAGGTTCAGCAGGCACGTGCATGTTTTCCCTCGTGTAAATAATAAATGCTCCAATTTAATCCTGAGTACACAAGTTATCAGCAGAGTAGTGGGAAGAAAGCATCTGCGATAAAATTAAGTATGTATACATGGGCAGCTCATTGACTTGCGTGGCCATGGTTGAGGGTAGCATCGGTGGTAAGGTGAGCGCGAGTGATGCCGCTCTAAGAAACGGCAAAAGTGAGGATTACGCTTTTCGTTGACTCATACTGGTCCCATTAAATGCCCACTAGAATAAGTGAGTTTGATTCCGGTCACGTACATCACGAACGGGAAAGAGCTTTTTGCTTGATGAGCATTTTTCTTAGTAACAAAGTTTGCCGTCTTGGTTCATGCTCTTCGAGCATAAAAACAATTGTTTTTGTCCTCATTTTCGAGATTTAGGTGATTATTGCGAACGTTACAATTTGAACCGAACAACATTTTTTACCACATTTTGAAAAATTTCGAGGCTTATAAATAAATTTGAGTCATTTATCTTGTGGTGCAACAAATGTATGAGTAGGTCGTTTTCACCGGTACTTATCATCATTTCCTATTGAAAATCGAGGCGTTTGTCGCCGGATGGGATTAGTCATATGGAATTTTGATCCTTCACCTATTTGTGTTTAAAAATCAACTCCTAACTCTACTACGCGGGAAAATTAAAAGTAAAAATTAGGTGTGTTGCGTATTAAGAAAGGCAAACGAGGTGGAAAACGAAAAATTCATCTGGTATTTGAGATGACGGTGATTTCAAGGAAACTTTTTGCGTAAAGTGGTTAAATTGACTTGTCCTTTTGATCCTTTTTCCAAATCAATAAATCATCGCTTACCTCGTTTACCTATACCAACGTTTCATTCACTTTGTTCCCAAAACTTTGGACAGTTATAAAATTTACTAGCAATATTTTGTTTGAAAAAATATCATTCGCAACATCAGAGCTTTACGTACTCGAAAGTCACGAAGAAACAAAAAGAGTTGATCGTCCGACGGCGAAGCATTTTTTACACCACGAGCTCGCGACGCCAACCGCAGTCCACAGCACTTTGGTAAAAGCAACAAAAACAAATCGAAGCGGACGCATCGGTGAATTGTACTCGAAAAACACCGCTGATAACAACACTAAATCACTCGTTTCGCGCGCGCCGACGCTGGCCAACTCGGCGCGCGACTCCATCTTGGGCCGTCGGAACTCCCCCGGAGCCATGGCCACCGCGGGAAAGTACCTTTTCACTTCCTCGAACAACCCACCAACGAGACAGCGAAAAAAAGGAGCGCATCAAACGAGAAAATCGATCGAAAACCCGTCAGCTCGCTCGGGCCGTGTAACGGCGACTGGTGCCACGGTGGACCTCGCACATTTTGGGCCGCGCGAGCGGCAATAAAACGGAACAAAAAACACATACACGTGCTGCCTGGGTCCTGCACTATACGCCGTTGCGTCATGACCTTGGGGTCCCGTGAGTCGCGCCCAGAGAGGCAACGTCGGTCGCAAAGTGGATGCGAACCAGCAAAATTGGAGTACATTGAACACGGAAGGGAAACCCCTTTGTGAGCTGACGCGATGCGCCGCTATGCGCTCCACTTTGGTTTTCCCTTTTTTATTATTAGTGCGCGCCGGCGGTGACCTTCGGAGGGTATTAGGAGATTTCGGAGGACTCGGTTAATGCGGGCCGATTTCGTTGGGTAACGTTTTCAAGGGGTTTTTCGGGGAAACTTGCGATCAACGGATATACATGCGTATACGCTGTTGAATGATCCTGCCATGAACCTTTTTCATTGGTTCAAGAGTGAGGGTTGCTAAAACTCTGTTTCATTTATAGGTAAAATTGCGTGATTACGTAAGTTAACAAATAATACAACAATTGACGAAAAGAAAAAGAAAAAAAATGTTTTTTGTCTTTTTAAACATCAATCCTGTTTAACTTTCGAGTGCTCCTCTCATCATTACTCTATTCGTTCTTTTGATCATGTTTAAAAATAAATCATCAAATCGTATCGATACATGATGTAATGTTTAAAAAAAAAACGCACTGCCCGATATTCAAATAGATCTTATTTCTTTTGATCACTGTACGGAGGGTTATTATATATCGAGCCCTCGGGTATTATAGTTTTCACATGCCATATGAAAAAGATTATATTGGGACGTGAACTCGGAAGATAGTTAAAACCTGCCTCTCTACCATCCGGCCTACGTGCTCGAACTGTTGCTAAATCAAGAAAATACAAAGCATATGGAGGAAATGATTGCTCGTACCTCATAAAGCCTCAATATAAGTGGATCTTTTTAAAAATAATTGTCAACTCTATTGTAGTACATATAGTATCAATAAACTAAACGTTAATATTTTTAGGAAAGTCTTAATGATACGTAGGTAAGTACGTTCATTATAATTCCAATACCTTACATGACAATTAAATATCTTCGTTGGTTAACTGCACGAAGCCCTTGTTTTGCACGTAGAAACCACATTTTTATTGTCAATAAATTTCTTTGGCCAAACTAAAATTTTGTATTTAAAAAAAAAAAGAGGCCAACGGCATTTCCTCATCCAAATAACTCCCAAATCGAAGGCTACACGTTATTCGTTGACTGTATACACATATCTTTGTCTTTCTCTCTGTCCATTGTTCTCCCCAAAGCTCTCGAGCTCGCAACCCATCGGAGCCAGCACTTACTAGACGTATCCCGCGCATTAACCCGAACCAATCTCGTTTCGGATTCGACCCCCGCCGAATTAAGTCCAACCCCATAGCGCCGACACACACGAGTTACCTCTTTTTCTCAACGCCGATTGTGAAACTCTCCAACGCGAACGTGTAGCAGTGGCGAAGGTGCCTATACGGTACGGTCGCTTCGTTTGATCAGCGAAAATAGAGAAAGGAGCGGGCGAGCAAACGAGATGGGATCCGCACGGGATATACGGGGAACAACGTTATTGGTAAAGCATGCCATGCACGTTTTCATCCACGACTTGTTCGTTTTTTACACCCTCTGCACAATCGTCTCCTCTTTCGTGCCCCCCTCCCTTTCTCTATTCTACGTAGAGGGAATGTTCGAAAAATTCAAGCTCGGCTTCATCTCGCGGTGGGCGATAAAATAGCGAGAGAAGAAACGTGAAAAAGCTGCACAAGATGATGGTGCTTTGGCTCGATTTTCATGCGACGGTGTACGGGTGTTCTCTTGGATGTACATATAGAGTTAGCTATAAGTTTCGGGAAGCATCCATAGCATCTCTCCTCTTGTGGGCGTTTTAAAGATCCATGTCCCTTCCTCGGTACTCTGCGAACCTGCTTTCATCGTAGTTTAAGCATTTTTAAATCATCGATACATTCAAGAAGAGAAGGTATCTGTTTGCTCAAGTTTTACAGTCGATATACGTGTATTTTTGTTCGTGACTTTTCGAAGACTCTCATGATGATACTTTACGAATTTCTTGAACCTCACGGTTAATCTTGTGTACTTCATTTTTCACAGTCTCCATTTAATGTTTTTTACCATCTCAGTAAATTGGTATTTTGTTCTCAATTGTTGATCATTTTACCAAAATTCTCATTTAACCTATGGTGATTTTTTTGTTGTAGGTTTTTTTATACTGCTCCCTCGCTACTTATTTCCATTTTGCTTTTTGTTCCCCGTTCTTCTTCTGACTCGTTGCATTCCTCAGTTGTTCCATACCTCTTTTGATTGATCCTTCCATCTAGTTTGAATCCATTACCATCAATTTTTTGTTCCAGCTTTTTTAAAATAAATTACAAATTGTCTAATTTTACTTTTCCTTGCGTCAAAATCAAACATTGTAATTTAAGTGTTTTACCTGCTCTGTTTTTTTTTTTTTTAATATTTCCTCTTGGTAGCTTTTAGTCAAATCGAACTTTTTTTCTCATGCTCACTTAATAGCTCTCATATTTTCCTCCTACCATGTTTTTCGTTCGCAGTGTCGCTTTTTCCTTGATTCGCTATATTTTTCTTCTTTGAAATTTTATTCGTATTTAGCCCGTCGAGTAAGTATCACTTGGGAATAAGCTTTTTCCTCCCCTGATTCGTACCGTTCTTGCAAAAGGAACACCTTCATTCGCACGGCTCGGCAAAATGACTCAGCCCCCGATAAAAAACACGGCGAATCTTGTCTTATCAGCGTCACGATACTCGTCAACGCTCCTAGAGTTATCCCCTCGCATTGTATACGTTTACGTGGAGGCACACCGTGGGCGTGTACGCGTTACCTCTTTGTTTTCCTCCCTCCTTCCTCCTCTCCTGCAGTAGTAGGTACACCTCGGCCGAGCGACGCAACAAAAACAGGCGCGTGCAACGAAATGTCAGCTTGCACGCAACAACCATAACTGCGCGCTCCTTTTCTGGCGCAGCGTGACATGTACACGTATTACATATACACGTGCAAAGGCAAACTTTTTCCTTCTTTCCACGACTCATGTGACCACGTGCGCGTGTTGCAATGGGCTAGGAGATCTCGGGGATAAGACCCAGGGGAGGGAGGAGGAGGAGGAGGAGGATGAAACTCGAGATGATACCGCCACCATCCTTGTCTCCTCCTCCTCTTGGGCCTTTTTTTGAAGGGCAGACCTTGTCGCCCGGAGTATATAAATAATCCGAGGGACCGCTGGTGTGTGTGAAATGCCGACCAGTCCCCGGCGAGATCGGGGGACGCGGACGACCCGTGTTGGACGCGGATGCAGCTGCTCTGTCCTCCGATGTTTTTTTTTTTTCTTTTCTTTTAGTATATACAACGGGTAAAGGGCTTGAAAGAACCACGATTTTCGCCCCGATGTTGGCAAGACTGGTTGCTTTTTTTTTTCCTCTCTCCCTCTTTGTACGTACTGTGCTCATTGTGAATAAAACCGTATCGAGGTGCCTGTGCGAGGAGACTCTCGATGACACTTTGAATTTGTCACGACGTCGTCACGGTGCTGGCTATTGTCTGTAGGTGCATAACAATGTCGCCGTGTTGTATGGAAATAAAGTATTGTATAAAAAGCTTCGTGTAGCAAGAACGAGAGTGACGAGCTTTTTTTTTTCTCCCCGCGCTTTTTATTAAGGGAAATACTGTTTTACTCGATACGATGCTTTTATATCTCTTGAATGGTCTCCAATGTTTCGACTTAATTTACCGAGATTTACTACCATAGACACGCATCTGCAAGATAAGGCATTGTGTTGCGGGATTTTATTCCATTTTGGAACATGGGGATGAGCACCAGGGGTAAAAAAAAAAAAAAAAAATTGTTCAATCGCTAAAATACTTTGCCTCCTGCACCTTACTTTTTTTTCTATGGTTCGAAATCTATCAAATGTGCAGGAGAACAAAAAATTTTTGGGTTTCTGTGCCATTGTTTGCCATTTCGGACGTGTTTTTTTTTTTTTTTTTTTTTGTAACAAACTGAGCCAGAGGCGACGTAACTCAGCAAACAAAGTCAATTTTAAACTTTTAACTTGATATTTACGTAGGTATATATTAATTATCAACACAATAATGACGTTCATTCCAATACTGCTAAGAAGGTAGGAGCAAAATATAATGTATAATATTCTTGTGCCCCCGAGGATTGTTACAACAATTTGATCCGACCGAGTGATCCCCGTTTGAAGTTAAAATACGCCAAAGTGCGTAGGAAAAAGAGATAAAAAGCGATCCAGAGCGAGGTGAGGGAGCACAGGAAGAAAAGCTAGCCGAAGCGGAAGTGGCTCGCTGGAGCTCGAAAAAGCCAGCCCGAGGGAATTCGCTGCACAGTAGAGCTTGCGCCTTCGCATGCGTTGGGGAGGGGGGGGGAAAGCGGAAAAGTTGGCTGCTACGTATATATACACGCACAGCTCTGTGTAAAAGGAAGACGAGGAAGAGATGCGCGCTCGTAAAGGGTGCCTTCCTGTACCATTTATATAAATGTATACATATATATGTACGTACGGAGGAGAAGAGCACGCGAATTAAAACTCTCTATCCCTTTCGCGCGGAGAAACTTCCTCGCGTATAAGGTATATGTATGTGTGTACGTACGTACAATCAGCCGAGATGAGAGTATATACGGAGGAAGGAGAAAAAGAATGCTTGGAGGAGGTACGCTGCAGAGTTGAAATTTTATATGGAGATTGAATCAGATACGCGGAGCAGGCAGATGGGGTCGTTAACGATTGGTGCGCGTGTGGTACATGGGTGTATGTTACCGAGACTCTCTGTTTTGTTTTTTTTTTTCCTCCTTCCCTCTCATCGAGATCTTTCGATGCATGCACGAAACTAAAGTGAGCGAATAAAAAAGAAACAAAAAAAGGATTTTATGTCAGCTCCGAATGAAAACGTTGCGTGAATAGATTGCTGATAAATTGGAATTCAAATAAGATTCGCACTCGGGATAAGACTATATGGTGCTCTACGCGAGCTGCTATGTACCTACTTACTTCTGAGTACTTATGCCTATTGAGATCTCGAGAGTTTATATGTATGCGCTGCTGTGACTCTGTATGCAGATATATATATATATATATATATATATACATATTAATATATATACATGGATACTTGCAGTGTGTTAAACAAGGATTGGACTTACTACAGTATGTCATGTGTCAAGTGAGAGAGAGAGAGAGATAATGTTCTTCTTATTTTTCCTATTACTATAAATTTTGATTTTTTTTTTTTTTTTTTTTTCTTCCAGTACAGATTGCAAATGTTTCGCAATGTAAAGCGATTTGATGTTTCTTTTCTTAAGGATTCGACAGAGAAATATATATAACCGAAAATATCTATTGTGCCACTCATAAATTCAAAAATGTATAATAGTAACATTACATGGAAAAAATACGTGGCTCATTATGCTACATACCGACATGACCAACGAGATTGAGAATTGATTGTTAAACAAAATATACATACTGACGATTCGCATGATAACTTCATTATGACGCTGTTTTTTTCCAAGTGATTATGTATATATATATTTTTTTTACAACTAGATACAATCGCCGTAAATGTATAGAACTTATCTCAAAAGAGGACACGTATGGATACACGATAAGCCTAGTATAAAAATGAAGCCGGTGCCATTAGGGGGAGCGTACGGTAAGTAAGCAAGATAGAGGGGAAAATGGTCGCTGGATACATGGTATACGCGTATATCTCCCTTAGACATCACCGGGAGAGAGTATACACAATTCACCCACCCACCCTTGGTATCGGGATAGGTGTATATAAGTATGCGCAAGCTCGACAACCCCCCCACCCCCCCCAAAGCTTTATTTCCCCCGTAGTCCCAGACACCCTCGTTGCGGCCTGACCCCCGCCCGCGTGTGCGCATAACTCAAGCTCCCTCTCTAATTTTCTCTTCCCTGTGTTCGCTCACGCACCGCGGTTTTGTGCCTCCGTCCAGTATTTAACCATCAGCATGTACCTACGGCGCGGAGGGAGAAAAGTCCCCCCCAAAGGTAGTAAAGGCTTGAGCGAGGGCTGTATTTAATTTACTGAATAATTGGAACCAAGCCGGCTCATTTGTGTGCACGCTCTATACCCGGTCACCACCCCCAACATACGTATACGTGTACGTGTTTGTGCGGGGAGGGCGAGGACCAAAACCACCCCCGTAATTTCACCCTTCCGGGCCGAGAGAGAGAGAGAGAGAGAGGTATGTATGGGAAGGGCACCGCGGAAACGAGTAGATATATAAATGTAGGTGGGTGAGGGAGAACGGATGCCACGGTACCGTCTGATGAGGGATTTGCGCCCGCTCGTAAAAGAACGCCCTCTCGGCTACCCCCGGGTTGGCTGTTACACTCGCGCAGAGAGAGGCTAAACGGAGATGGGTGTAGATAACAGCGCCCCGGGTGGGATTACCCTCTCACGCAGCTGCACCAAAGAGAAGGGGGCGGATTAAACCAGTCTGCATTAGGAGGATTTCCTCCTCTTCCTTTCTTACAGTAGCGTATATGCACGATAATTCATATGTCCACGGTCTACGTCACAATGCACGAGCTCCGAGCACAGTGGTGCCCCGAGAAACGACGAGGTTCCCGTGTGTTTTTTTGGGCATCCTCCTTCCATCGGTCCGAGTATCGGCAGCCGGAGCCCATAGCGCGGCAGTGGAGGATGGGACGCGCTCCTCGAGGCCCGACATGTACGCAGACGCGCAACGGCCCCGTGTTCCCATGGAAACGAGAAATCGATGCCCGGCTTGGGGTTCGTTGGCCAAGCCGCAGCCGCGCTCTGTGCTGATGCCTGGGAGCCGGGACTTTGCCGTCTCTTTCCATCTCACGTGTGCGTGTATACATATATATATATATATATAGGTACCTATATAGGTGACTCTCGGAGGTATAAGTCGGAGGAAGAAGGAGAGGAGCGACTCGTTGGAGCCAAAGTGGTGGGGGGATGGAAAAAATATATTCTCCGAGAAAAAAAAAAAAAAAAGAAGGAAAGGAGCGAGTTGCCTCTCTCGAATTGTTTCGGCGCCGCGAGGATGTATATACACGTACATGCGGGCGAGATCTCCCAGATTGGGCGGCTGTTCTCCGGGGAGCCCGTACGATGTATATACACACTCGGGCGACTTATTTATATTGCACCCTGTATATATACGTATATATATATATGTGTATGTAGGCCCAGACCACAGATAATATTAATAGCAGAGACGCGACGCTCCCTCCCGGGCCATGGTATATATACATCTCGGGGAGTCGCTATATCGCGAGGGGCTTCTGGGCTCTGTAGCTCGAACGAGGAGGAGGTTGCGATTTCGCTGAAAGTATGCCAAAAAGAGCGCCACTGCAGTGGAGAGGGCACTTTTTTCTTTCTTCCTTCTTACTTTTTTTTTTTTTTTTTTTTTTTTTGTGTGTGGACGATGCTCGCCGTCGCTCGATACGGGTGGTCTACTCTGTATGGATAAAAACAGCTCGCGAGCGACGCCCATAGTACGCCTTATATATTTATGTATGCGAGTCGAGTGCGGCAGGATGCGCGAGGGAAAAAATTACGGGCGTTTTTTTCTTAATGAAAATATACTCGCTCGCATTATGTACTCGTCTCTTCCGTTTTTTTTTTTTTCCATTTGTTATATCCATCGTCTGTGTGAAGGCTTTGTTAATGACCGATGGTGTGGAGATCTGCGAGTGTATACTCAATTAATTAAGCTATACATAGCGAAATACATACCATATAGTGTACAAATGGATCCGTACGATGAAATAAATATCGTGAACTACTCGTGTGTAAAAAAAGAAAAACCAACAACGCATGGAAACAGTGGCGATCGAGAGCCACGAGGTACTGCAATTCGTGCGATGAAAATCGTTGAAATTTATTATTTTTTGCTCGAAAATCGTTACCACCGCAGATTTACACGCGTGGACGTTGAAAAATTTGTCCAAAGCACGAGCCGAACAACTGCCATACATTGCACATCCTCCCCTTCTTCCATCGTAATTACACTGCACGAGCTGGTGTACAGGGTGCACCTGTGTACCGGCACATAAATGAGCATAAAACAGGTGAACGGCGAATAAACCATACACCGGTGAGCTGCAAAATAAATGAGTACTGCGCACAGAAAATTGGCACATGCACGCGTTTATATTTAATGTGGACACGAAACTTCGGTCGGCGTGTGTTTGTGCGCGTCTATGTACGTAGGTATACGTGTTCCTTCTTCCATATGGATGAGGGAAAGATAGATCAATCGAGGGTGCATGTACGATGAAGTGTACATACCTACGTGTGTGTGCTCTCTACTATATACGTATTTTGCATTATTTAGAACTGAAGTTGCACGCGATGTGTAACAGCAATGACCACCGGGTGGTTGGGTGGGTACAATTTTCATCGCAAAATAAGTACAATTAAAGATAAAGACGAAAAAATTCGATTCTTTTTGTTGTAAGTAATTTTGTTATTTAACGTAGAAAAAAAAAAGAAAAAAAAACGAATAATAAATAGCAGGTAAATATTTACAGCAAATTCTTATTGCAAAAAATAAAGTTTAAAAGATTTTAATAATTTACATAGAATCGGTAGATAAAACAAAAAAAATTAAAATTTTTTCTCAAAATACAACAAAGTACGTAAAATTAAGATAATCATTAATCAACACAGAGTAGACATCAGTGCTAAAATACTTGACGATATTTCGAACGGAGAAACCTGCAACTAGCACGGAACAGGGGGTAGTTTTGTCGATAATCTTTCGGTAGTTTCCTGCCTTACCTGCACTAACGGTGATGTGACACCCGTTTACCCAACACTGATACATTACCCTCCCATGAACACTAACGGCACACTTTCAGCTTGTGGTATGGCAAATAAAAGAGCGTGAAAGCGATTTAAAAAAAGTAAACAGTCGTCAATGGAATACTCTTATTAACACATTCATAAAGTGACGTGGTGTTATAGAGTAGCAAAAGTCGTTATTACAAAAGATCGTCTCTTTACGTGTTAATTGTCATAAAGCGTTGCGTAAACTCGTGAGCGAAGTAATGCATCCTTATCGTCGGGTAAAAAGAGAGTCAGTTCCACGCGAGTGCTTGTTTTCTATGCCGTTTAATTTTATGATTAATAAAAGGTGTGAATTGTTACGATGAAGCTTATTGTTATGTTTACACTTGAGGCAAGAAGTTTAAAGAGCTAGAATTAACAGTCGCGAATGATTTGTAAATTTACACATAAAATACACGCGTACATACCATCGTGTGGCACGTGCCACCGGTTGCCTACGTCACTTTCTTCTCTATCGACAGTGAAATGATTTTATGTATGTGTATATATTATCTGATGGCACAGTGATTTAACAATCGATGGAATTATATTTTCTGTATTTTCTCGAGATGGTGTATGATGGAGATTTTTTTGTTATTTTTTTCTTAATATTTTAAGAAAATTAAGCGCCATAAATTTTACGAGTAATATTATATGCTAGCTATTCATAGTCTTTCGTATAAAAGTTGTCAAAAACAAGCGCTAGTAAAGTAAATCTTTTTACTAGTTAGTAACGACAAATTATCTATAAATTTATTACTGCCAATCAAGTAAAAAATTAACGCGGACCAAAAGAAGACCACTGAATTAGATAAAATTTATTTGGGAGCATAAGATTTTTTGCTTAAAAAAAAACAAAAACCATTACAACGAAAGTTGTCATTTTCAAAGTATAGTTCGATGTAGATTAATCAACGAAAGCAGACAACGCGAAGAGCCACTACCCTAATCCAACGAACGTGAGTTTAATTACTTACTGTTTGTTTTTTTATCCAATAAGATCGCCTCTTCCCCAAAATTCCCGAAAATCATTACAGAGCCTCTAGCGTACATTCACTGTGATGCGCGCGCAGCTCGGCCAATGATGGCTGCCCGTTGCTTGGCAATGCAATCCGAGGGAGAGGGGGTTGCCGAGCTCGCAGCTCGCATCATTAATTCAAGTGCCAAATCTCAACAGAGTTGGGTAGGGGGGGAATCAAGCGTTGATTGGAGGTTGAGAGTAGCTCGCATGGCTGCCGTGTGTCGCCCTGGCAACCAACTGGTGCGAGAGCAGGGATAGTATAGCACGATGGGAGTGGCCACGCGTGGATTGGTCGGAGAAGCGGGTACATGGCTGCCAGTTGCCTGGAAACGACGAGCACCGAGAACCGGGGAGTGGGCGGATCAGAGAGGGGGTCGCTCGGCCGAGATAGGTTATGTGGGCAGCGAATCAGAGCAGGGCACATGGCTGCTGCCGGCCACTCGTTGCCTAGCGACGCTCTCTCTCTTCCAGAGGGGGGGAAGATGCATGCGTAAGCGAAGCATGAAGAGTGGGAAGCGAAGGCTTTTGTCATTGGCTTGGTGACGGACGAAAGGGAAACGGTCTGGTGGGGTGACTTTCACCGCGTATAGCCAGAAAAAGAGAGAGCTCGTTTGATTCGTCCGATTCCCTCTCGTCCCTCCCGCTTCTTTCTTCGAGGCAGTACCACCATTGTGTTGTGCTGTATTTATATGTTACGATGGAGTCGATCCAACTACAAGATGGAATTTTAAGTATTTACATCTTTTATATTTGTTTATATTCCACATATATGTGTAATTAAAGTATACTTGATTAACTGTACGTGATTATAAGTCTACCATTTGACTCTAAATACCAATAATTAAGTTAAACGTACACAAGTATTACAACTACACATTGATACAAATGGCAGATTAGGATACATATTTCTTCAATTATATACGAGCAATCATTTTGACAGAAATAAAATATATAATTATACAAACATTGAAAAGATGAGGACATTCTAAAATTATCTTGTAGTTTACTGAAAATGATTTTTTTTAATGTAATAATCCTGTTGATAACTAAATGATCTTTAAAAAATTAAAAACTTGTTCATGCAAATTATAATTTAATAACAAGTACTCTGATCAAAAGTGATCAGAATAGTTATATAGTATGATGCATTTTTTTTGGTTTTAAAATGAATTAAACTCATTACTTTTTTAACATTGTTTACATAAAATACGTTTTTGTTCCATGCCTGCGTGTTAAAATCAAAGAGAAAACCTATCTACAGCGTCTAATTTTTATTGGGTACTTGCACCTTTAAGTATAGTGATCTTAACTGTTAACATTTTTTAAAATATTAATTTTAAAAACTGTTCAGCCACGTATTAATGTTATTATATGTAACACATTACTTTAAATTTCATACATTTGTTATTAGGTGTAGGTTAATGAGTTATTTTGAAACTTCAAAATACGCCTAATTCAATAAAAAAAAAAATTCAAGCCAAAATAATTTTAAAAATTAACATTATATAGTTAATGTAATTTTTAAATTAAAAAAAATCTTATCTTATATCAAGTGAAAATAAAAAAAATTTGTTTTAACAGTTCGTGTTAATTTCTACAAAAAGTAAAATAATATTTTAATTGAGTAAGAATACATAGAACACAGTATATTGTTCAAACAATCTAAGAAATTAAATATTTTTACACTTATATGTAAATTTAAAACACTTTATGAAGGGTATGTCAGATTAATGAATAAGTTTATGATCTTCTCTTGAATAAAATATTTGTACTATTTTGGTTTTTGTTACTAAAAAATTAATAAAAATTATCAAGTCTCAAAAATGTATAGCTATACCTACATTATAAATATTTGTGTTACAAATCCAGATGAAAAAAAAAAAAAAAATACTAAATTGTAACTAAATGCAGATAATAAAATTTTCTCTACTATTACATAAAATGTTCTGATTTAAAAACTGTAAATACTTTGAACGTCAAATGAAATACTCTAATTTTTAAGCGAAATCAAAAATCTGAGTTTTGATAAGTAAAGTAGTATAAAGACAACTCCCGTTCAGACGTATATTTATATTTCTTAATAAAATATTTATATGCGTGGGAGTGTGTCGATTCAGTTCGTTACGATGATTTTTATTTAACTTTACTGTAAACATTTAATCTTACATATCTTAGATTTACGAGTATTCCTTAATTGTTTGACACTCATGTACACAATATTCTCTTTGTAGCTCTATTGGTTCTTTCAAAATTGTTCACATAAGTATAATCGACGGTCTTGAGACAAGGTGAATCCGACTAGGTTAGGCATACATAATTTTCTGACTAAAACCTAACATCTCATAGATCTCAATGGACTTATTTGCCGATAAGTTTGCTTATCTAGTTGACGCCCGTAAGATGGTAAATATTGACGTAGCGGCGAGCAAACGTAGACGACGACATGCACGCGGTTTGACACTGCTCCGACCTATGCGTAGTTGAGCAAACACGTACGAGTTTGAATGGTGCCGCTTTTTTTTTTTTTTTTTTTTTTTTTTTCTCTCGAGCACGGAACAAAAAACATGACCGACAAGCAGTAAGGTTTTCTGCGAAAATGATCACGGAATTGTCAAGCTGTGAAATAAATGTCGAAAAATAAAACTCTATGAAAAGTGGCATTTTTTGTGCAAACTTTAAACAATATTTAACGAACCAAATCATCAATATACTACCAAGTCACTTTGTTACTGATAAAATTATATTTTTCTACGGCTCAGTCAATTGCTATGGTATTCGTACTATATCTTAAACATTTTGGTAGCACAAGCCATGTACCTACAAGTATTGGGTACATACATCAACATATTTTTAATGCATATATCGACGTGACTGTATCTAAACAAGCTAGTGGTTTCTCATTAAAATAAAATACAAAAAAAAAAAAAAAAAAAAAAACTCCCTTACCTATACTCTGAGCTCACAAAACGTCCGAACTCTTTGGCAAAAAACCAGGCACGTCGGTTCAAAAGTATACAACGCAAATGATAAATAAATATAAATAAAAGTAGAAAAACAAAACTAAAACGTTGAACGGTGAGCTTGTGTACACGCGTGCACGAGCCCATCCAGGTGTTTATGAGCGGAATAACAACCCAAAGGGGCTTTGCGAAGCTCGGCAAACGTCGGACTGGGAGCATCCTCTGTTACTTGTTATATACGCCAAACCCCTGGCCGTAATAGCCATGATTATTATTACACACCGCAATTATCCAGCTCGCGGGCATATCGGGTACACACGCAAATTTACATTTTTTAGCGGAATCATCTCTCCCCTTATCTCCCGCATGGTACTTCTAGCGCCGGATAAACGCCTCGGGGAAATAAAGCTCGTAAATACATCCACGGTAGTCGCGGTTGGTATATAGGAGCCGAGAAAATAAAGAAATTATCAAACTCGCTCGTATATATACACAAACGGTGGGCAAAAAGGAGGTGGAATTCACGAAAAACACTTAACGAAATCATTAAACGGGCGCTCGTTAGCCGTGTATTTATTGTTCCCTCGGCAAAGTATAAGCGTTTTTGATGAAACGTATATACCTGCAGCACTATATACTGTAAATTAGGAGTTTTTAACGGTAAACCCAAAAAAGCTCCCTCAGCTCTGCCGATCGGTACAAAATGTCACAAATGGTAAAACAAACGATTTACGGTGGCTCGTCGTCAAACTCGTTATTGTAAATCATTGTCACGACATCAAAGCTCAATTAGTCATCGTAAAAGCGAACCTAACGAGTCAAAGCTCGGTCGCGCGCATCGGCAGAGCTAAACAGTATAGGAGACAGCTCGAATAAAGCCCGACGAAAACGTCCAACATCGATGGACATTATATTACATGCATAGAGGGGTGCAAGAGTACATAATATGCGCTTCCCGTGAAACTCGTAAAGGACACGCAAGGAGAGTCGGCGTGAGTTACGCGCTGTTAAAAGCTCTCGGTCGCGCGCCCAGCGACGGCGAAAGTGCCGTAATTCATGCCCGAGGGTCTCTAAAGGCGGATGCACCCACGGGAGGAAGGCGTCGCGAAAACGCACCGGTGCTCTCTGGAAGCGATGCAGTACAGAATAGAAGAAGAAGAAAACAAGTATACCTTCTCGGTTCCTCCGGCGTCGGTGTCCAACGGGGCTTGCGAGCCAAGAGGGGCCAAAAAACAAAATGTCCTTAGATATCCCAAGGGAATCGAAAGCGCCTCGGGTTATTGTCTCGGGTGGATTTCACTTTTTTCACGCACAATGGAGCCGCGCTCTCGTTTTCCCGACAACAATGGCAAGCAGAGGTGAAACTCGGCCGGTGGTGTGATTTTTTTGTCGTGCCAAGGGGAGAGGCACGGGCGAACACGCGAGGTGCAAGTCAGCGGTGACCGGCAGCAAGTATATATCTCTCGCGTCCCACGGGCACGTCGGCTCTGTAGGTACGTACGAGGTACACACGTGAGCGGGGGCCCTCGGAGGTCGTCGCGGGGCCGAAAGAGCCGCGTATCTCGAGAGAGAGAGAGAGAGATAGGGAGGATACACGAGCCGACGATGCTAACGTGTCCTGCTGAGCGCCTCCTCTCTCCTCAGCGGCCATTGTGGGTATATACACGTGCGACGTCGCTCTCCCTACTCTCCTTCGCCGCCTCTCTTCTCCTTTACTTAATATATATACTTCCCTCTTCTCTTTTTCATTTCGAGAGTCACCCTCATCCCTCCCTTTCTTTTTCGTTTCTCGTATTCTCGAGTGGGGGTGCATCACGTGTGTGGTATATATACATACTTGTGCAAGGATATTTCAAGCGTTCGATAGCCTCCCTCGGATTTGTTTTTACAAGATTTGATTATTTAAGGTGCACCGTACAGATGAGGGTCTCGTGGAGTTTGCGCGTGTATAGAACAAAAGGTGCCAAGTTATGAAAATAACCACCGAGCTGTCGTTAAATCGATTTATGTGTGCATAACGTTGAGAATAGTGCCTTTTTAACGCCACGGGCCGTTTATTATTTTATATACTCGACTGATGCTCCGTTGTAATGACGGTCAATAAAAATGTATAATTATCATCGCGCGTCGCTCGGTAATACATTGATCTTTCTTTTTTTTTTGTCGAACACGTGGTACAATTTACATAGAATACAAATTATAAAATAATATCGGATAGTTTGCGTGTAGGGTGAGCTTTTTTCTTTGTGCTCGTGAGCATTTAAACATATTTTTTTGAAACTAACTTGAGCGAAGTTGGGGTTTTGAGCGCGACGTTTTGATAGCCGTAGGTGCACTGTCCTCATTAGCTTCATTTAATT
Organism: Copidosoma floridanum; assembly: GCF_036245765.1. NCBI lineage: Eukaryota > Metazoa > Arthropoda > Insecta > Hymenoptera > Encyrtidae > Copidosoma > Copidosoma floridanum. The sequence continues at coordinate 26,007,864 of NW_028321890.1, read as the reverse complement.
TGCTTCTTTTATATTGGACAATTAATATTTACAAATAATATTATGAGCACTGACAAAAAAACAATTTAATTTTTGAAATAATTCAAGAAGAATCAACTTTAGGTATCGTTAAATAGCCAACGGTAAAATAAATTGTCACGTATCGGGCAAAAAAATTAAACTTCAACGCAAAAAACATAAAATTTTTCCGGTAAAAAGAAAAAAATCAAATTGTGATGGGCTTCTTCAAATACCACATTTTATATGGAAAAATGATGAAAAATGCGTAACGTTGAACATTAATTTGAAAGAAAAAAAAAAAAAAAATGAAAAATTACAACCAAACCAGTTTAGTTTAAACCTTGAGTCACCTTTGAAAAGCTTCGCCACAATTATATTACTTTTTACGACAAAGAATTCCTTCACGCGCGTACCTCCTCCCGTGAAAGCTCCAAAAAAAAAAAAAATAAATAAACTCGTACAACCAAACGCGCGACTACCCGTAAACGCAATCATCGAAATTCCAGCGTAAATCAGAGATCCCATAACGCCATATTCTGGGAGGAGGAGCCCGACATTCCTCTGCATTCCTCGGGCGCAAGTGGAGAGTCGATTCCTCTCCCTCCTGGGGTAATGTAATCTGAGAATTGAGCTGCGTGGTCGTCTCCGTCGGCACGAAATAACAAGCTCCTCCGGCTGAGATGTAGTCTCGGCCCTCGAGACGGGGAGTCGTTAAAATCAATGAAAAAAACAGGAGGAAAGCTTTTTCCAGCAATGGAGCCGAGCAACCGGATCTGCCCTTCGGGGGAAGATGTCGGTCTTTTTGGGCTCGAGGACGCGGGAGAGTCAGCCTGGAAAGTTGGGCGTCTCCTCCTCTTTCTGGTGTCATGTGTGGGGTGACCGTAAGATATCGGGGAGTGGCTTTTTCACGTTAAAATTCGAAAATGAATCGAGATGGCCATCAAGTTTTGTTGCTGCCATTGCACAAGTTGAATTTTTAAACTCAAATGCTCGTGTTTTTAATTGTATTTCGTCAATACAAACAATAGAAAAAATAACAATGTCACATGCAAGCGTTTTAATTTAAATGTACGTTTCAACTGGGATACCGTCATGTGAATGTATTATTCTTTTCAGTCTCTTTCGTTGAAACTTGCACCCGATCGAGTCAGTCATATGATTTTAAGATAATCAAAATTTAAGTGCAGAGTTCAAGCAATAAAAAAAATAATTTTGATTTTATTCACGCGTTTTTGAGTCGTTCAAAGGATTAAAATACAATAAATTTCCGTTGTCAAGTACAATGGCGCAGCCGTGGAGCAAAAACATATGAGGGCACATATCAAATGAAACCGAACTAAAGAAAAATCCCCTAGAAAATCTATTTGAAACTATACTGCATATATATATTTTTCACTGATTCACCACGTCATCAGCACTCGGCCGGCTAACAAAAATAGAGGAGAGTGATTTTTTAACGACACGGCTCTAAAGCGATTTGGAGATTTATGCGCCGGAAAGGCTACCGGCATTACCCTGCTACACCATCACAGAAGAAAGAGGGTAACCGAGAGAGAGAGAGAGAGGAGGGAGTTTACGGGGGTTGCCGCATACGAGGGCTTTTCCTCTCTTTCTCCCCTTTTTTTTGGGAAACTAGAAATCGATCCGATGCTCTTTCTGCGTGCCAGCGTCGAGGCTCCTCTGTCTCCCTGTACACTACAGCTTTCGACCCGCCTCGAGGGCTCGTCCACCCCCTCCTGTGCTTGGGAACTCGTCCACTCAGCCCTTGACTATTTTCTTCTTTTTCTTCTTCTGTTTTTTTACGATTATCTCACGAATTTTCGTTCGCATCGAAATTCACTCGACTGATTTATGGTCTAGTCTCATTACCCCGAGAGCTCGTCTATTTTTTGAAACTCCGAATTAATATCAAGAGGGTGGGTTTCTTTGTGGATCGTGTAATTGTAAATTTATTCACGGGCTGTCTCTTTTTTAAGGAAGATGTTAGCAGATTTATTATTATTTTTATAGGGCCGTAACTCTGGGAATCATCTCACTTTGTGATCTCGCGTCCGAGTGATTTCTTCAATTTTTTTTTTTTTTTTTTCTTTTATTTCATGCTGTATCTCGTTTCAAACATTTCAAAGATGCCCCGTTGTTAGGAAAAAATTTTCACACCAAACGTACACCTTATACCCGCGACTGGTTGGCAAAAAAAGTTCAGCGAAAGAAACATCCCCCCCCCCAAAAAAAAAAAGAAAATCACCTCCACCAGTGGCTGTCCACTCGAAGCGAAACGACTCGCGGCTTCTAAAATAAACGACAGTGTAAAATACCAGCAGATAAAAAAGTCCCTAAATTTATTTCCCAACATCCCTGGTGGAGCGAGTATGCATAAAATCACGTACAAGTTAAAGGGGGGGGGGGAAGCAAAGGGAATGAAGCCGCGTACATATTTCTAATCGGAAGGACGCGCCGATCGTCCTTTCTCCTTTTACTCGCCCACTCCCGCGGAGGGTTATTATATCCACCAAGGCACTCGACTGTACGCCTTAACGGCCTATTAAACGTCGCGAGAGCCTCGGCCCCTGGGGAAAAAAAAAATCTCACGCACCGATACAAGACCTTGTATTAATTTTCTTAGGGGCACGATGGACGAGCTCCAGCGAAGTGACCTTCGAGGTGCAAGTTCGATTACCGGGGAGGGGTATAACGGAAATATTACCGCACCGGAGGATGATCGGGGCCGTTTTAAATGGCTCGCAGCCGCGCCCGAGCAAACGTATATGTGTTGGCGCGACGGGCCCGAGCGGCTTACTGCCTTTTTTTGCTCTTGTTTCTATTTGGCTTGGCAATTAGCGTGCCCCTGCAACTTCATTACGGGAGAGCTGGCGTGTACACGTATACGAGGGCTGGGTAAAAAAGCGGCTTCCGCCCGACTCTCTTTGCGCTTGTTTTTGTAGGGTTGCTCAAGCCTTTTCGGCTGTCATCGCCTTCCTGTTGATCGGAGTCGAGCGATCGCGATCGTTGCTGCGCTTCCGTTTCGTGGGTACAATTGAGGTGGTTGTGAAATGTTGAGGATGTCGAGTTTCTTTTTGCTAGATAACACGTTTAGGTCAAAAAATACGTGATGCAAGCAGTTGTAGTTATATATATATATTTTTTTTTAATTAAAGTGTTTTCAAACAACTTGCAACAATATTTAACAATATAACGCGTACGTGGTGGAAATTCACCGTGAAATTTGACTCAAAACCGAATGGAATTTTTTTTTTTTTTTTCAAGCTGTATAGTATTTCACTAATTTTTATAGTTTATCTGCTTTACTTTTTACTATTATTTCGTAGAATTTTCAGTTGTAGGTATATAACAATTCTGGATTGAATCGTATCTTTTTATGATGATTAATACGTTGCCTGATTCGGATATTTACGAGCCATAACTTTTGATACGATGGGCGATAACCTTTTTTTCTTTTACATATAACCAATGGAATTTCAGCCATGGAAAATTGGATTGTTTGGTTGTCCGAAAAACTACCCCCCAACGCATTGTCTATTCGACAAGGTGACACCAAGGAATCAACAAATTTGATATATATCGATAGCGGAGTCGGTGCCAAAGAATTGCGTCGCAGTACATGGGACTCGTTGTTTGAAAAATATTTAAATACTCTTAAGACTCGACTCGCATATATACCTATTCGTTGTGACCTTTTTCTCCAACCAAAAGCTGTCAGCGACCGAAAAAAAGTTTCGCCCATCGCCAGCAGCATATAGCCTCTGCTCCAACAGCTCGCTGTCATCGACAAAAGTGGTTGTTGCGGTCGAGAGGCTCACCAAGCCGAAACTAATCGGGAAAGGAGAAGAAGAAGCGACATTGCCGCAGCTCAACTCGATGAAACTTTTCAGTGCAGGACTCCAGTGTGCGAGCCCGAATGACGCAACCAGACGGCGCGAGAGTTTACGAGCCGAGTATGGTTGGCGCAGGGAGACAATGGGGCCCGTGCAAAATCCTTGAGCTTTCCCGTCGGACTCGGAGAGGGGAAAAAAAAGGGTCGAGCTGCGGCGGTCAGAGAGATGATGCGGTGACTACCGAAAAAGAGAAATCGGACCTTTTTTCCCTGAGAGCACCGCGTGTAAACGCCTCGGGATTTTCGGTCAGTGCGGCATAAAGCGCGCCTCCGGAGGTTGGATATTTTTCCGAAAACAAACGCCGAGGCGAGAGTTGGTTCGCGTGTACCGCCGACGATTGGACGGCGAGTACATTATACAGATGCGCGGGGACCACGCAGGTATTTTTTTACTGCCCCATGAAATTTGGTTTTATCGGCCGATAAAAATTATTATCACCGCCGATTAAAAGTTTCCGATGTCGGCTATATTTCATCGGACCTGCACAACCGTCCGATCAAAATTACCCCCCTCCGTGTGTCCTATAGACTTCGACAACACGAGTGTTACTTGAACGCGAGAAGGAAAGAAAAATCAATCAACGTCATGCGCGTCTAGTGCCTCGATTTATGTGGTACAAGTTGTATCTATATAGCCGGGGGAAAAAAATTGATGTGCAGTGCCGTTATCTCATGGAATATGAACTGTATTATGTGGCATTTCAGAGACAATTTATTGATTTGGGCGTGGAAGAACAAAGATATTTTTACCCACGGTCTGAAGCTATTTTTTGGGTTGTATTTTGTCATGTGATGTGTCTATTTTTAGAAAAAAAATCAAATCAAGAGCAAACGTCCAGCTCTTCGAGAACGAAAAATCCCAAAATTTGTAAAATGTATCCACGAGACATGTTTTTCAGAACATAATTTTTAAAATTTTCGCGAAAAAGAAACAGAAATGAAAATTATATTTATAAAATTAGTGGATAACCAAGAAAAAAAAAAAAAAAAAAAAAAAAAAAAGAAATATAGTACACTGAAAACGAACTCACGGTCCAGCAAATGCAGCAGGAAGATCGACTACACGAGCAGCATCGACGTCCTCGTCCGTATCGTGAAACTCGTCCTTTGCTCCTAGCCGTGCAAAAAGCTCCAACCCAAGAGTGGTCGCGCGACGGCTGCCTCACCGCGTACCAGTGCCATGCGTACAAGGGGGGCAAAATGGTACAAAACGCGAAGAAGAGACAAAGGCAGGTTCCGGCTCCGCGGAACAACACGGCGAGAGTGCGCGGCTCGGGCGCGAGTCGCGAAAATGGGGGCCGAAGGACCCGCGCTTCCGGATCCGGCGCGTCGCGCCAACGCGCAGCTCGGCTCCTCTTCCACTTGGAGCACACGTACCCCCCCCTGCCATCCCCCAGGACACCCCGACGCGCGCAAGCTCTCCCCCCTTCTCCCTCCGATGGACACCCTCGCTCGATGATTCGCGCACAGGCCACTCCCTCGCGACGAAATTTTTGGCAGCTTTCCAGCGAGCACCTACTTTTCCTCGCTCCCAATCATTTTTCGCCCTCCTCGTGCCGATGCATTGTTTCAATTTAAATCCATTGATCAAAACAAACCTTATACCTCTCTTTCCACTCGGTCGGCATAATAAACGCGCAAGTAATTCCAACGAGATGTGCATGGCTACTTGCTCTCGTGTACCAATGGCACAGTCCAGCGTCGAAGCTTAACAGTTCGTGTTTACGATTTTGCGTTTCCTCATAAACCGAAATAATAATATCGTCCCAAGTACCCAAGCCCGTTTCAGTCCTCGTCTAGTGCCTTTCGCACGAGAATAGAAGCATAAAGGCTCCAAGTCCTCCATTCAACGAGTCTCGACTCGTGTACTTGCGCCTCCCTCACCTCCAGAAACTCGACACGGGATCTGGAGTGTATGGTTTAATTTATTTCCAATATGGTTACGCGTACAAAAAAAAAAAAGTCCCACTTTCCCGACAACTTGTTATTCCAGCCTTGGTTCAGAAAACCATTCTATAGTCTTGAATATGAATTGAAATTCCAAGAAAACCCCGCCAAGTGAATGATCCTTCGCTCGGCGAGATTGATTTATCGGCCGTATAACATTGATCGTGGCTATTTAGCGGAGGTACGAGGAAACAAAAAAAATTTGCATAAACCGTACACCGTATAGGCTTAAAAGGATTCCCATGCGTAAAAAAAGAGAGAAATAAAAAAAAAAAAAAAAAAACGAGCGCTTGGTCGAAAATCGGCTCGCAAGCTGGTGGGTATAACTATGCGATACATCCTTGGGCTCTTTATGCCACCACGGACATTTCGGGCGAACGATAGGTTTGCGCCATATTGTATACAGTGTAACGCACGGTGCATGGGGAGCTCGTTTCACCGTAAAATGCGCTCTTCGATGATATAGCGACGGTAATACAGGCGCTTAACCATACATACACGCGTCACCAGCTGCAGCTACACCGGCAGCAACGGCGCGATGGTGCACGTGTAATTTTTTTGCAACTAAATATGAATAAGCCTCCCTGCTCCGAATTATCCCTAGGGAGGTTCAGGCAATTTTTTTTTTTTTACATTCATACAGCGTCCAGGTTTTATGAATAGTAAATTACAGAGCCCAGCGACCGACTCGAGGTGTGTCGAAGGTTGGCGACTTTTTCACTTTCACAGCCAGCACCTGTTTGTATTTTTATCCTCCTTATATTGTACTCCCTAACTTGAGTACATTGAAAGTGTCGTCTTTTAGTTTCAAATGACGGACATTAGCCGTCCAGATGACGTGGCACGAGCTCTAAAGCCGATATGCTGTATGCAAAGATTTTCCAGAGTGCGATGTTATGATTTGTTGTTACGGACGAATGGGGTAATAAGGAGCTTTGATGGCCCGTTGGATGTTTATGATGACGATTATACGTAAAGTTAAATGTTTGTATGGATCGTATTAGCGGGCAATGGCCATCCGCTGTGCCTACATGTGTATATGTATATGTTTACTTACAGGTGCAATTCAAATCGAAACAAGTGCTGAAAAGAATTCGAACGAGGTACGACCGTAACGCGGCCTAAACAAAGCAATGTGCGTCGTAAATACAAAAAGAAGGAAAAACGCCGGTTAAAGGCTGGATGCGCGCACCACTCGCGTTCTTTTACGATAATTTCCGCAGTACGCCTGTTCAAACTAAATTCATGGATATTGTCGAGCGTAACACTAAACGCGAGCGAGTTTTTTTTTTTTTTTTTTTTTGCTCGTCCTTTACATACCCTGTACGCACGTATACCTAAACGTAAAGGCATATGAAAATATCGTTCCGTTCGACTAAACTTTGATCAAAGGAACGTGAACCGAAGCTCCCCCTGCGTTCAGCCGGGAAGTACATTTATTAACGCCATGGTGAGAAACAAGAATGGAGCATAAAAAGTAGTTATCTCTCCCAAGGCGATGCCGTTATTATCTTTCTGCCTTATAATTTCCCACAGGATTTCATACACGCGCAATGCCACGAGTTCCCTTCTTTCCGCTGTTCCCATTTCACGCCACGCTGACGCGGTTGGTTCCTACTGCTACCTGTACCCGCTCATTTTCCGCACAATTTACACGAGGCACAGCCGAGGATATTAAGTACACACCGATATCTCGCAATTAGCAATGCTAAAGTGCAATATTTCATATTCCGTGTTCCTCGGGGGAGACAGGAAGTCCAGAATAAGGCTACATCTGCAACGTCACGAATATCAACGTAAGGTCTAAAGTGTTGACTTCCTTTGGAGACGAATAAAAGTGTTTTTGAAGCACACGCAGCTGCGTTCCTATGCAATCAACAGATCCAAGCTGGTCCATTGACAGAAAAAAAAAAAAAAAAAAAAAAAAAAAACATCGAAATCTACTCTCCGCACAGGCCAGGCTTAGCTCCAGACAGCCACCCCCCAGCGGCCGGGTCGATGTTAAGCTTCAAGCTCATACGTAAGCGCGCGCAACCCTCCAGTGCTTAAAATCGAACAGAACGTGCACATGCTTATACAGACGTGGTAGAGGTGGAGGGACGCGTATGCGTGTATACGTGCTGGAAGCTCGAGGTACAACAGCAGCGGAGGCAATGGTAGGGACGTTTAACGATTGGAAGAGAGAAAGAGGAGGAAGATCCTGGATGAAGCGAGAGAGGAGGGGCAGGATCGGATGGCCGTGTAGCCACGCGGGGGCATAAATAACCGCGCGTCAGTCTCCTCTTCCCTTGCGCCTCCACCCCCCCCCCCTTTTTCTCCTCTCCGCTTTGCCCACCGGGGGAGTTTCGGGCGTGCAATATACAGCTCGTGGGTACGGCTTTGCGTTTGCTGCTTCGTGACACTTTGCCATTATTCTCCCGTGTGGAGTAAGCATCTAGGGGTTGCTTGGATTTCCCTGGGATCGTTTCACTTGCCCTTGCGTATAGTGCACACGGGTCGTTGCTCCGCAGCTTCGTTGCTTTTTTTCCTTTTAGGTGTTTCTGTATTTTTGAGTCGGGCCACCTCTTGGAGATACAAGGAGTCTGGAAAGGACCTTTACGTCGTAAAAAGGATTTCATTATTTTTATTGCGTATGGGATCTCGAGAAAATCTTTCTTTACAAAAAAAAAAAAAAAAATGTATAAAACGTACAGTCAATCGAGTCGGTGTAAACACATAAACCGATCAGTGTACATATAGTTTTCCAAGATGAGACGAAGAAAAAGTACCCAAGTATGATACAACGATGTAACGACCTATTAAGAAAATAAGTAAACCAATCAAAGTGATATAATCAAACAAAAGGCTGAGCACATATAGGCTACAGACACGCGTAATATTATACTCACCGGTATATCACCTCATTAGCGCTTTACGTGCCATTTATCGTTAGTCAATAACTAAAGAGAATTTACAAACTTATACTTTTACGTACAAAAACTGTGAGATCGGCAAAAATAAATAAGAATAAGGAAAACAAATACTGATGCTAAAATAAGTATATGTTGGTAATGTTCCATCTCGAAGGCAAGGGTCGTGATGGACGAGCACTTCGCAACTTGTCGTTTGCTTCGAGCAACGGACACGCAACACATTATTCGTGGGTATCCATTTAACCATCCAAATAAAAAACAATGACATTTCCTTTGTACGCTTACTTATCCCCTTTCCATGTTCGTTACTCTTTTATACAATGCCTTTGCACCGCGCAATTCCACATCCCCCCTCTTGACTAATTAACCCCCGTTAGCGAAACCACATTTTTCTCTTCTGTCCTCCCAAGTCGAATCGGCGCATACCGAGGGTGTAAAACTCGGAACATCGACGTCGACCGATGCAACTCGTGACGAGGCTGTCGGAGCTGCTGGTGCGCTCCACCCCCTTTTATTTTACGTGAATTCGGCAATTACGGTGTTTTGCGGGCTCTCTCAACCGCACCTCGGCGCGATATAATGCATCTATACCGGCCCACGGGTAACGAGCACAGCCACCGAGAGCTCGCCTCTCCTCCTCCATTATTGTACGGCCAAGAGAAGAAAGGGGATTGGCAAATCAGGAGGGAGGCTGGGGCAGCGCCGATTACCGGAGCATCGATTTTGCCCCCTCAATTTCGCAAGTTGCCGCCATGGGGAGAGAGAGAGAGCGTCATTACAGGTACAAAGTTTTTCATTACAAGCTCGCGGCGCAAGGGAGAGCTTAGCCGCGGTGCCGCGTAATGGCCACTTGCGACGCAGGAACGGTAGGAGCGCGCTCGTATATACCCCGCTTGATAATAACAGCCCCTCATGGGCTCGTTCGCTGCTCTCCCGTGTACATATACAATTTTGCGCGTGTATAATGCGATAAATGTATACCTGTACCTACGCGGTGTACGTAAGAGAGAGAGAGAGTAAAAAAAAGAGCTGTTTCGTTGGAATTTTCGAGTGCTCGGCGCGCGATGTAAAATTACAAGAGATGTGCCGACGCGGTGGAAGAAAATTGTTGCGTGCCGCGGAATGCGTGGTTTTGTTTTTTTTTTTTCATTTCATCAAATTGGAAGGGGCTCATTTTTCGAGGTGCGCGTAATTGCACGTGGCTGGAAACATTTTTTAATATTCGGTCGTTACGGATGCTTTTACGATTACTACGATCATTGTTGTTATTTCGGTTACTCTTTGTTTTTCATTAGGCAATGGTTTGGGGTTTCACCTGGAAAGGACTGAATCGGAAAATACAACACCACAAGAACCATTGATGGAAAAAAAAAAAAAAAAAAAACCGTTGTTCGAGAGGGTGGATTCATAAGTTTCATGGCGACCGTCAATTTTATACTAATGCGCGTTATGTTTATAGGGTCAATCTTTAAATAGGTATATGATAAAACCTCGCAAAAACTCGTTGTGCACAACTTGTATGCAGGTGCATGTTTAATAGTACATGGTGCAAGTTGTTTGGTCATTATCTTTTATAAATATAGACACGCAAAGAAAAAAAAAGGTTATTGAAACGTCATCGCGAGATTACCTACTTATAGGTGTAGGAATGGCTTATTTTATCATGGAAACTTGAAGCAGAATAACACGTGTGAAAATGGTCAGATAACGCTTTGAAAATTCCTTTGTAAGTATTCATTCGTACATTCAATTGAGTAAAATTATTTAAATTATTTAGCAGCTGTAAATACCATCAAGTTCACTCACATCAATGAATGCGAGAAATTTATATGGTTTCTCTATAGCTCCTAAGTTGATGCAAAGGTAAATTTCGAACTAGTATCTCTAGTTACACATGAAAATAATTTTTTTTTTTTTTTTAAACAAGATAAAACTCAAACAATTACTCAAAATTGTCTTTTTAATTGAATGAATGAATATTCTTTCCCCCGCGCCATCAAACAACACATATAACACGCACGCATTTACCGACAAAAAAGGTTGTATTTTCGTGAGAAAGTATATTTTTATCAGACCAGCAGTTGCGTAATGTTAATTACGAAAGACGAGACATAAAAAATAGTAATAACAAGTATTGTATCCACTGCTCACGTGACACGAGATGTTTTAATTTTCATTCAAGACCTCGTTTGCACGCATGTCTATATAATACATTAACATGCACCCTCAGCTCATTCTTTGGTATAAAAAAAAAAAAAAAAAACCGTAGTCGATCTTACCAACTCGCCAGAGACGAGACCATCATCCAGTCTGAAAATTTCTCTCCCTATACGCTCGGAGACACGTCGACTGTGACGAGTAGGCCATGATTCTATTAGCGATACCATTAATGGCTTTATTGTCATGCCCCGACAACGACGGCGACCATTACGCTCTATCTCCCTCTCGTAGTTATAACTTGAGACGTATGTATATATACCGACCTTACTCGAGATTGCGGGGTACATATAGAGGACCGAGGAGTTATATACCTCGTGGTATAGATATATACATCAAATTCTCATACAGCCCCGACATCAATATTAAGGTCCCTCTTCTGCGCGTTTCAACGGCTTGTCCTTTGCACCCCGACACGCTGACGACAGCCGTGCGAACGCACCTCCTGACCCCTTGTCGTTTTCACGTCCGACTGTCACGGTTTTCCTCCAAGAGGCCATGCGTACACGGAGAGGGAGGACTCGAGGGTCCGCGAGCCGGTCAACTCCAAAAGCCGACCTTTTCCCAAGGAGAGGGCGGGCAACGACGCGTGACGCCGAAAAATGGTCAGGACTCGCGTCTCAATTACGACGGGAAAAGGCATTTCACGCGGGACTTACGGGATTGGGCGAGGAGGGACAAAAAAAAAAGGGGGAAGAAAAACGTGGCTTCCACTCGAGTGCCGGGACGATAAATCTCGCGTTGAGAGGGACGAAGCTCTTTTTCCTCCCTGCCTCCCTTGCGCGGCTCAAATTCGGCTTCGGAGAAGCACGGAGAGAGGCTTAATTTTAAATTTTACGGGCCGCCGTCATCCACAGCCTTTCTCTTTTTCTTTTCCACGACAAATATCTCTCGTGTGCGGTGTGTTATTCGTGTGGCCTTATCCCGTACAACGCGAGTACGAGGTACTTATATATATGGCTCGTAAATATGGCACAGTCGTGCCATCACGAAATCGGCGAGGAGTTCTTTTTGTCCTGTGCTTTTTCTTCGCGCGTCGATGGTCGAATACATTGTACAGGGGTACGAGTACCCAAGAGAGACAAGCGCAACAATAAATTGATATAATGTGTATATCGAGAGCGTCTTTCGAAGAGCACTTTGCTCTGCAAAGTATCTATTTCGGGAAGAATAACGATCGCGCGTGTGACCCATTGACTCGTGCGAGCTGAGCGCTAGATTTTATGGACCTTTTTTTTTCGTATATGTATATGCTTACCTGTAATGTGTTGTTCTTATACGATACATATACGAGGTGTCAAACTTTGTGAAAATCATTGCTTGGCTATACGTTTCAGGTGCTCTCGCATCACCGACAAAGTCTGCTCTTGTGGGGTATATACTTATACGATTTTATACAACACCTTAGAGATGAATGTTCCAAGTCTTGTTCGCAACTACGTTATTTCCTTTTGTAATGTGTTGCAGGTTGAGGAGAAGAAAAAAAGCTGGGAGGACTCGTAAAATTAGTCGCGCACTAAAAAAAAAACGAACAAAAGTTAGAGTACAAATCGAAGTAGCGGACAAACTGTTTTTCTTTCCACGATACTCCATTGCGAAACGATGCGTAAAACGCGTGCGTCTATTCGGAGGTGCCATTACGAAAATATACGCACTTAAAATACTCTCTCTCTCTATCTCTATCTCTTATTCTTAAAAATAAAATCCTCTTAATTTACTGCGGGATCGCTATCAACGGAGCGACGGTAACGGTAAATCTTGGGCCATTTGGCCGTTTGCTTTTATTTCCCTTCTGCCAGCAAGAGGCGACTGTGCGTGGTATACAAAGAGGGAACGAGAGTGGAAGATCTGCCGGACCAGAGGTAAGAAAAAAAAAGAAGGCTGCAGAGCCCGGGCGGTGTCGCTGGAACCCGATTTAATTTATATAAGAGCCCCAGGAGTGGGGGGGGGGGCTGTAAAAATTTGATAACTGCAATTTTTAATGGCCCGATCGTGGCTGAGCCGGAGAACGAAGGCGAATGAGGATTTGCATCGGGATTATATGGCTGCCACGGAGGCATAGCAGAGGAGATAAGCGAGCGAAGAGAAGAGATGGCGACTGCGAGTACAAGGATAAAACGGAGAGGGGGGGGGTCAGACGCTATCCGTAATGGAGGGAAGGGAAGACTCGTAAAAGACCCGGGCGGAAGTTGCCCCCTGAGCAAGAGGGAGAGCTTTTCTTCGTTCGCGCGAGCGTTTCGCGCTGTTACCTACACGTCCTCTCCTTCCTGGCCCGAAAGTTGCTCTCGTCGTCGTCGTCGTTAAATATAGCGCGCGATTCAACTGGGCCGTGCCTCGCATGCGTATATACCCGTCGATGATAGCTAGGCGGGCCGGATGGAGAAAAATCTTTCATCGCGGCCGTAAAGCCAAGGGTGTAGTTTTAGGTGATGGTGTTATACCTACTCCTCTTTATACTATTCGCCAGCGGGGGTCGCCGTTGTTTTATTTTTGTGCTGCTGCTGAATTTGATAAATATTAACCGAGCGTATTCTCCTTTTTTTTTTTTTTTTTTTTTTTTTTTTTTTACATTGGGTGGTGGTTTTACCCTCTTTCCCAATGTCGGGAAATGCGCTTGTGTACGTATATGCCTTTGGGTACGCGGCTTGCGTATAAAATTTTTACGACGTTGCGTAAATTTCGCGGCACGCCTGATGAATGTAAATGTACGTGGTTTTTTTTGTTGTTGTTTTTCTTTTTTTTTTTTTTTTTTCTTTTCGTGTTGGAGTATTTGACATTTATGTACGTTTGTTTTTCATTATTAAACATTCATTAACATATTTCAACATCAACGGGGGTGAATGAGGTGTTTTCAATTTTTTTTTTTTTTTTTTTTTTAATTTTTATTAATGATGGTATAAATTTGTAGAATTTTGTGTTTGAATTTCTATTCAATCCGAGCAACATTAACGAAATTACAAGCATTTGAGTGGATCGAGAAAACTACGGAAATAGTACGTGATGGTGCACGAGTGTAAGACGCACGACAGTGAAGAAATACTTTTTGCGTGGGCAATGACAAAAAAAAAAAAAAAAAAAAAAAAAAACTGTAGATGCCTCCACGGTGAAAAAAAAAAGAAAACTTGAAAACTCGCCTTTGTTGACCGAATCAACCCTAGCCTTCCCTCTAATGAAACGGATGACGTGAATCTCTTAAAATATGAACCGCTTGCAAATGTAATTACTCTCACCAAAAAACACCATTTGTTTTTTCAATTATAATTTGCCATAAACACGCGTAGGAAAAAAAAAAAAAAAAAAAATCGAACAAAACAAACGAAAGATAATATAGTAATAAAAAAAAAGGTATGAGGGTATAGCGTCATCACGACACTCACTTCACAATGATGATCCACGAGAGAGCCACTATATAAGAGCGTAGTCGTATCGGCGTTTACTCTCCCTTATCACACTTATCGGCGGAAAAAGGCTTCGGAGCAAGCGCCGACCATTAACTCCGAGACGAGTCGGATGGCTTGGGACGGAATTTCTCGGGACCCCGGGATAAGGGACGATCCCCGATTCGCTCCTCGTATAGGTACGTATCTTCAAACTCTCTCTGTCTCGTTGTCAAAATGAACGACACGACCGTGGCGTGATTACTCCCGCAGACATTCCAAAACGTTGGCTTTGAAACACTGAGCTTCAATCTAAATCTCATGGAGCGCATCGTTCCTATACTTTTTTTTTATCTGCGAGCCAGAGTGGACGTAAAAAATATACATTTAGGATCTGGCTCGGACTCACTTTGAAGTTATACATCCGTATACGTATGGTTACAAGCTGACACGTTAGTCTCGCTTTGACAGTATGATAGAGGTATACGAGAGGAGGAATTATTGATGCTTCATACGGGACGTGTACTGTTGCTGGTTCTTTTGTGAAATGTTGCGTATGAAAAAATTTTATTGGCGAAGGCAGCAAGATACTCATGTAAATCATTTCCAGTAACGCCTAACTGTAACTTTTTTTTTTTTTTTTTTTTTTTGTAGGCACGTAAAAATTCGTGATATCTTCATCACGGAAAGAGATGAAATATTATGCGCTCTTGAATCACGTTCCATCAAATGATTGGCATATAATGTTTCAGCGGCATTTATTTCTGTTTTTTGTTTATAATCAAAATTACTTATACTCTAATACAATACAAATACAAAAAAAAAGAACAAATTTATGAAATGAAATCAAATTAAGAAAAAAATTACTGGTTCTTTTGTTGAAAAAATTTCATGAAAATTATAACTTAATGCAATAGAAATGCAGAGAAAAAAATAGAAACGTCTGAGTATAATTAAATTATTGTTACAGCAATAAGTTGTATTATTTTAAAAGAATCATTAGTCGAAGCGAAATTGTGAGTTTTGAAATCCATATATAGAAGGCTAAGTTTCGTTTTCTTTTTGGTCTAGCAAATTTTTGCAGTATACTTGTATTGTACTGTTTGACACTCGCGTATAAACAAAATTAAACCGACTAATTATTACTTTTTACTGGTACGTCATGAAAATTTTACATTAAATACTTTTATGTATATTTATTATGTTTTATTAAAAAATAGTTATTTTTGTTGTAAATTAGGCACAAAATTTGTATTACAATGCATTTACAAAAAATAGGCGTCAATTTCATACAAGTCTCGTTAAAATTACATATAGATACGGTTGCATGTATTTATAAAACACACTTTTATACATATTGTTTTATTGTTTTATTATCTGTTTATTCATCAGTAAATAAGGATCAGCTTTTGTATCAGTATACAACCCTTTACTTAACTAGGCGTATAGATTTTACATATATTTGAAAATGTAAATCGGTAATTATTCAATCAATATTGGAAATAATTCTTAAATCTCTATCGGTAAAGTTAATCATAATATTCGATATTATTTCATCAGGTAGACTCCTAAAATTAGTTACCTGCAGAACTCCTTGAAAAACATCGTTCAAGAAATCTTTTGTAACGTCCAACCTCTTTCTTCTCTCCATTGCCAGATCGGTACGTGTTTTTATCACATGTTCACTATAGTCAAGCCATTTTTTATGACTCAAAGATAAGGAGATGTTTTGGCAAGCTTCGAATAGACTCTCATCGCGCAACAACTCGACAAGCAAGTTCAATGGCATCGTGATGAGCTCAAAGATAGATAATTCACCTGCTTTCATTTTTTCTAATTCATCTAGTCTTTTGTTGCAGTAAAAGAGTGTGGATTTTCGAAGGCCCTTCGATTTGACAACTCCTTGTATTGGAACGAATGCATCATCCAACTTGTTCAATCTTACATTAATTGCGTAGTAAAAAAGAAACAGAACAAAAAAGTCATCTAGAGGAAGACGATCAGTATTTTCACGTAAGACTTGCATCATTGTTTGATGAATAGTCACGCTGTCTTCGAATTCCCAAAATAAGCATGCTATACTGACTTTATCCTCTCCGAATTTAAGCTCATGATATCTATTGCGAGTAAAATGCCTGTCGATGAAAAATCAAGTCATTAACTTGCTCAAGTTTTTGCATAAGGATTTCGCTAGTCAACTGACTTACCCATTAGCACGGTAGCCAGCCTCCAGGAGCATCTTGACGCTGCTGTACTTCCAATTGTATACATTCATCCACAATGCCTCGTTGATATCTTGGCGATATCTTTCGTTGATGAAAAGATTTTTTTGAATCAAACGATCGAGCAATGTCTCAAAACCCAAACTGCCAGCGACGATGACGTCGTGAATTTTGGATACATCTTGTCCGTTGATGTCCTGATACAAATTAAATCTCATCGAGTTGTTGAGTTTGGTTTCTTTGATTCCAGCCAACATTTCTAGAACTTGTCTGATTACTATTTCACTTCGTGTTTTCACAGCCCAGGAAATAAGCCTTTCGTTCCAAATGTTCGATGCTCGTAAATCAGTTCCTACGAAAAAAGATTTTTATTTTCTGCTTAGCTTTATATAATGGGCCGGCGAAGCAAAAAAATAAATTTAATTTACCATATTCGACAAGCATATCAGCAATTCTTGTCCCGATGGGACTGAATTTCCATGTTCTAAATGATAACAGCATTGGCGTCTCGCCAAGGAAATTCCTAACATCAACGTCTGACCCTTCTTCCAGCAGACTCTTTACTTTTGCCACGTTTCCTTCACGTACAGCTTGATGCAGTTCTGAGTCATCTGTCTCATAATGCAAAGGCATGCCTTTGTTACGTAATAACGACATGATGAGGGAGCATGCGTTGTCTCCGTGGGTGTTTTGGTGTACTGTGGACGTTACACAACACATCAAGGCTTCGAGAGAAAAATTACCATAAATGTCTAGTTCAGCCGCATGATTCAGTAGATATTCGATGAGATGCGAGTTTCGATAACATGCTTTTGTTATAGCTTCGATGATGTTTTTACTCTTTGCCCTGCAAGTGTAATGACAAGTATTGGTTAAAGAAACTTTATTTAATATAATATACAGAAGCGTAAAAATTATTTTATTTGGACGTCTTACCCAAACTCTACAAGTTTTTTCGTAGATTCGTAATGATCCTTGAAAATGGCAACATCCAGAGGCGTCTGCTTTTTACTGTTGACAATATTCAGGTCTGCTTTGTGATCCAACAAAAGTTGGATGATTTTCTCGCAATTTCCTTTGGCAGCAAAATGCAATGCTGTCGCGTTGTTCGTATCCACGATATTTGGGTTAGCATTGTTTTCCAGGAGTACCTTCACCACCTCGATCTGTTCGATTAAAAAAAATTATTACGATTTTGATGTTTTTTTTTTTTTTTATTTGTATCATATTAAAACATTACCTGTTCATGCCTGACAGCCAAATGAAGGACTGACTCGAAGCTACGTCCTTGAGCGTTTACTCTAACGCCGTTTTTAATGAGCAGTTGCACCATTGACAATACACGATTTGGCACTTCATCGTTATACGAATCAAAGACTAAGTGCAGAGGCGTTTCGAAGCTCCTGTTCCAATCACTTGTACACGAGGGATCGCTAAAAAATTGTTAGAAATCTTGTAAATTCCTTCCACAAAATAGGCAAGAGCCAAAGTGATGGTGTGGAAAGAGGGGGAAAAGAGAAATGGCAGACTTGAAGAAAAATAAAAGTGTGAATCTTTATACTTTGGAGTAGCAATAATTACACTTAATGGGAATGAAGTGCTATATTTTTATTAACAATGTAACCTTAATACTGTAAACGGAAAAATTGGATACTTTTTTGGTATCCCCCCTCTAAAAATTATTTTGCAATGAATGATAGCATAGTATCAAAAAAACCATGATTATTTTGTGGGAGAGAGTAACGGAAAAGAACTAAAAATTAATGTAGATTAGGCAAAAATTCGTTTCATAGTAAATAAATTTTTTACACGTCACTGGCGGACAAAATATTTCATACTAAACTGATGGATCTCATAAGTATGCACATTTTATGTTTGATATTGTAGTATATGTACGGGTGCTATAGTGTTTTTCTTACACAGTGAGAAACGAAAAGCATTTTAAAATGGCTGAAAATTCGTTTTGAAGACTGTAATTTTTCATTTGGCATTTACTGAAAAAATGTAAGGATAAAACTTGTTTGAGAATAATTTTTAACTATAAAAGTGGTATCGCAATAGGAGCTCCATAATTTGAATTATATTTTTCGCCCGGGTAATCCGTAGATTGTGCAGACCATGTCCAATACGCACACAAGGATTGTGCACGATTCTGTTTTGCAAAAATTATTGTACACAAAAAATAATGCACATTCTAGTGGAAGATGCCCACAAATTTTTTTTATTAATATTTTTTTGTCGATATTTGTGTCTAAATCAGTGCAGTTATTTTCACAGACGACATTTCATATAAATGGGATGCGCACAAAACGCACTTTGATTTAGGCACAAACATTGTACACATAAAAAAAATTAGTAAAATAAAATATTTTGTGGTTGTTCTCCATTAGCTTGTCTATAATATTTTATGTTAAAAAATTCATGCACGAACGGACATGAGAGTTAGATTAATTTTTACCGTAAATGCAACGGTAAAGTTGGGACGCTATCCCAGGTACCTTATTTTTTGTATACGTATACCAAGTAAATTTTACGGTAGAGGATCAGGGAAAAAAGTACCGTAGCCTACAGTAAAATTTATAGATGAATCCCGATAAATTCTATGTACAGTAAAAAAATTACTGTAAATGGCAGTAAAATTGTTACTGCTGCTTTTACGGTAAAAATGAACCTAACTCTCTTGTCCGTGATGCATAATGAAAATATGACTAATTCCTGCATACAATGCACATAATCTGCCTGAAAAACGTAGTTTTATTCATAAACTTGTACGATTGTTTAAAAAAGAAAATTACCTTTTTATAATTGCAGCAACTTTATCCAAGTCGCCAGAACGGACTGCTTCATGAATTGTAATTTCACGCTGATTTTCCATCGTTTACTATTTCTCCGTCTTCTTTTCTGTTGGGAACCCAATTGATTGACGAACTAGGTGATCCACTTTTGAAAATTGACGAACTACTTAGGTGTTGCACCAGAGAAAACTCAAGACGCTCCCGTGAAACAGTTGAATACACAAAACTGTTTGAACAACTACTGAGTTAGAGGCACTCCACACACGCAACAGAGCGACGAAACAATAACTGCAGCACTGAACTGGAGACTCTTACATAAAATAATATGTCGTTCGGCAGTACAAATTATCTTAAGTATTTCTTAAGAAAATTCGTCACGCACTTAGAGGGGAGAAAGTTCAGGGCAGCGCAAACATGCAGCTGACAGTAGTCGTTTCTATGATTACTCATGTTTACGCATACTCTACCTCTACTTTCTTATTTTGTTGCAACATCAACTTATGTACCAACTTGAAAATTGAATGTAATTTTTTCCAAACGTATAGTTCTTATTGGTCATTATTCATACTTGATTAGAATATCTGTTTGTGAAAATTATAACCCCCCAATGTACTGAACGTTATGAGTGACGTCGAAAACACACTCAGCTTAAACGAAATTCAGGGAAGTGAGCCTTTACAAAATATTTATGTATACTTGTGTGTGTAATATTCCAAGGACTCCAATAATTCCCTGCCTGGCTCTCTCTTTCTTATCTCTGCTACAGTTTGACACGTAAATGTTGTGAGTGAGGAGGTGTACTCACTAATTGTGCCTAGCGGCTATAGGCAATGTACACAGTCATATGGCTATCATGAACCCTGAGTCCTTAGCCTTAATAAACTAATCTAATATAATCTTATCGGATGAGTTTCCTCACTTACCACTTCCATTGCTACAAATTTTCGAAAACCGAAAAATTCATGTTCATTGTTACCTTTCTACTACAATTTTTAAAGTCTGTACGAAATTTCAAGTCTTAGTATTGTAGATAAAAAAAATTTGTAGTAGCTACTTAGAGAAATAAGTACAGGATTTCACGCTTCTTCGTGGAAGCGTGTCACGCTGCTACTAAGGTTCCGACTACTGTAAGGAAAATGTGGCGATAAGACATGATTTACAACGTGTTTTCCATTTACAGACACCAAATCAACGATATGACCTTCGCAAGTGAGAAATGAAATCAAAGCTCATGCGACCCCGAAAGGTGATTGATTTTTATTCGAGATGCACCTTCCCGCTGATAATTTCCAAGTGCGTCATGCAGAGAAAAACAAAGCAACTGCGTCTTCTCTCTTCCCGTGACATTTGCAACCGGTAGCTGATACACTGACCCGGAAACATCGAAGAAAACCGAGAAAAAACCTCCACTACTCGGCTTGTAAAGCCCAAGCCGAAAAAAAAGAAGAGGGTCGATCGGTTTGTTGACCAGAGATCACTTCTCGGGTTAGCCAACAAACGGAGGGACGTACGGTCCTTTGTGCCGAGCGGTACACATTTACGTAATCTCCCCGCGCGCCAACGCATCGGCTCGTCATATCCCTTTCGGCGGGTTTTCCCTCGCTACCGCTCAGCGGGACCACTTTGCACCAGTTTTCTATTTTTCCGCATTCTTCCGTAACCCGCGTGCCCCTGTTTTTTTTTTTTTTTTTTTTTTTATGGCTTCGTCGGGAATTTCACTTTTTCAGCCCTCCCCCGCTGCACTTTTTATTGGAACGGAAGAGTTCCCTCCAACTATTTTTACGACTCGAGAGATTTTTTTACTGCACCTCTTTCCCGCCGGGTGTTTTGGAACGCGCATTAACGAGTCCAGAAACGTAACGTTACGAAATTGAGATTAGTTATCGCACAAAGCGTATAATATGTATAGCTGCATCAATCACTCGAGACTACCATCGCAATCGACACCCTCGGCGGTGACCCACCCACCTCATCAGCTACAGCCGATTAGTCCTCCCTCCGATAGTTCCCAGAAGAAATACTTGTCCATCCGCATGAAGCGTCAATATTCGCACGTTATCCACCCACAAATCTCTCCTGCCTTTGGCAGAGCATCCTTTCTGGCCTTTTTGCGGGACGTACGAGCCGTTGGCGTCGCGGTTTAACGATTCAAAAAAATAAACTCTTGCACGCGCGCACACATAGTCTGCACCATTTTACAGCGCACGCGCGCTTAACGACTGCAATATATTTACACGTGTATTTATGACCATGGCCGTCTTTCTTCTTCTTCTTCTCTTCTTGTTTTACTCGCGCGGAATTTTTTTTTTTTTTCCTGCCATAGCTTGTATGGACGTGTGTTTGTATGTAAGAGTGCGAGGGTTGAAATGAGGAAGATTGCACGGGTGGTGATTATCGGCCCCCGGTGCGCTCTCTAATCGGGCCTCTCTCTCTCTATAGATGGAGAGGAATGAGCTTTTAATAGAAGGGCTTCGGTTTTTGCGTTCACGTTATTGATTGCTTTGTTTTTTGTTTTTTTTTCTCTTGGAGAACGGCAGGGTTAAATAAAACAAAGGAGGTGCTCGTTCACTCGGTTCATGACGAAGAAGAATGATGATGTCTGTAGTATAAACGGGTCTTCCGGGGACGATGCCTCTTTGAAATCGTAACTTATTGTGCTGCATATAGTTTTGCAACGTATGTGTATGTTTCCATCGGCGATCCACCCCTCGCGTTATAATTATGCCGAAGCTCTAGGATGTACCTATAAGATTTGGTGTTACATTTATGGCTCGAGTTTCTTTTACGAGGTTGTTCATCTTGTGTGTTGAAAAATTATTTGAATTCAAAGTGCCCAAGAGCTTTGCGATCCGATTGAAACTGGTCTTTGGCATTTCTTGGGGGGAACAACAACGTTGCACTGATTAAAACGCAGCAAGAAAGAGGGAGAGAGTTTTTTTTTTCCACGAGTACGTGCATCGGAATTACGTCACGCGTGAGCCAAAAGTTGGATTGTGAAAAGTTTTACGAGATTCTTTGAGGAAGTGTAATGTCCCCGTAAGGTCATATTTTTTTACTGCCCTCGGGGATATAAAGCGGTATCTCCGATATAAAATCTCTCGTCTGAAAAGTGCACGGCGTCGCCGCCGACGGAGACGGGGGGAAAAAACGAGCCGGCGAAGAAACACAAAACTCAGCTTGGCCACTCGAGCGTGTGTGGGTACGATATAAAAAGGGCCGAGAGAGCGAGCGAGTGCGACAAGCTTGGATTTCTTAATCATCGACCGACAGAGTCCCTTCGACCCTCATTAGTCCCGCTTGGTATCGTGTGGTGCAAGTCAGCACGAAAGGAGAGAGGAAAAGCTCGCGTCTGGTCGGTTCCACGCCTATGTACATGTTTTATTATTACTATTACTTTTTTTTTTTTTTTTTTCCATTGACAATGAAATACCGCTTCAAAAACTGAATCTCACACGCCCGATCTGCAACTGCCATAGGTGCCAAATCCGTGAAATATTTTTCAACAAAAGCATCCTTGTAAAATGCAGAACGAAAAACGGTAGATAGGACTAGAAACAAAGTATGGCCCCATTATTCAAGTGACTACGTTTTCAATCAAAGAAAAAATGTATATGATACGATCTGTTCTCATGACAATTTTCGACAAATATATTTTGATTCCATGAATAAATTCAACATCATTGTTTATTTTCATCGTTTTTCTCAACTGTACATGAACCATAAATATAAATGTCATTTTTTTTGTTATTTTTTAAACAACCATCCCTATGATCTATTTTCAACCTTTTCTGGGTATAATCGAGATCATGAAAAACATTACTTTAAGAAAACAGAGAGTGGCTAAAGATGTAATTGTTGAGACCTACACAACACTTTCTCAATTTTTCTCCGTTATGAACACTTTATTAATAGTATTTTGCCCTTCAAATTATCTATCTCTAGAATATTGTAATAATGTTCACCATGAAAACCTGTTTTTAATGAATACCGAGAAAACTGCGTGAGAAAGAAAAGAAAAAACTGAAAATACGAGCACATGTATAATTACACAAGTATTAAAGTGCAGAAGAGAAGGCCGCCCGAAACAAGAACCCTTTAGGGCCCTGCAGCGCGGCTCACCTCTCCGGTATAAGTACGTGCCCATTCGCACGGCAGCGAAAAGCAAGACGGCACATGCCGGAGAACGGGAAGCTCGTGTGGCGTCGAAAAAGAGAACCAAACGAGTCCCAAACACCTAAAACGATCATCGGGCGCGCAACGCGTGTCCGCGTTACACTTAAACGATGATAATACAGCCGAACGACGCTAGAAGGCAACATATAGGAAAAGGGGAGCTGCAGAGAAGGAGCCGCCTCGAATAGGTTTTAAAAATGTAATGATGTGTTTATAATCCTATATATATATATATACATATACGCGCGGCTCATTCCGGGCGCCCGGATAATCGTTTCAAGCACATAGGTATGGGAGAGCGTTTCACTTTGGCCACCCGACTTTATTGCCATTGTTTTTTTTTTTTCATTGTTCAGATGGATCTCCAATATACACTATTTCGGGGTTTGTCATGATAAATCGTATGTACTTTCGCGCGTAAGAGCCGAACAAAAAAGTCGAGCCAATTTGTTTATGTATAACGTACATGATCTTCTTTTATTTAACGATGAAAACAATCTCGATCGAGTACACGTATAGCCCAGCAATACTTGCATAAACGCGGCAATTTTTACTTAACGCTGCCTCTTAGCATGCGTCCACGGAGGGGCCGTAAATTCTTGCGGGGGAAAAAAAAAAAAAAAAAAAAAAAAAGAATTCGCTGCTCTCTGTTCGCTGTTGGCGTTTTTTTTTCCCTCCAGCGCGAGCCCTTTCTTCAGAACGGATTAGCCGAGGAATGTAAAGTCGCCCCTTAAGCGAGGAGGCCACTGTTGGCGTTCCTCTTTGCCCCGGGCTCTTTCTGTCTGTTCGTCTCCTCTTGCGTTGGCGCGGGATTGGATAAAAAGAGGACCAAAGAAAGGAGGAGGAAAAGGTCTCGCGAGCCGGGTTGGAGGAGGTGCTGAGGGTGGGAGGGAAAGAAGAGAGAAAGGATGTCGGGAGATGCGCGCCGATGGCTGGGAATAAAAAAAAATGGGGGGGAGCAGAGGAGCCGTGGAAAAACGAGTCTGTTCAGAGAGAGAGAGAGAGAGAAAGGGACCAGAGAGCAGGACACGCTGATGGGATGGTGTGCTCGAATGAAAAGGAGAGAACGGGATATGGAGGAAAGATCCTGCGCCGAGATAACTGTGTAAGTGGCTTTTCGTATGCGTGTGCCTATGTGTACGTAAGGCTTTATTCGTATGTGTATCTTTTCACCTTCGTTTTAATGGTGTCTCAGTTTGTTACTTTAAAAATATAAAAAATACATAAACATATATTTGCGCCTGTGGGCAACTGTCTATGATAATGACCATCGACTCGTTGACGATCAAGAGGATTTTTATTGTCATCTTTTCCATATCAATGGACAAATGCTAAACATAAATTAAAAAAATTTTTCTTTTCATTTTAAGACGATTATGTTTTAACTTTATACATGTATCTGCTGACTCTTTTGAATGACATTGTAATTGAACGTCTGACGCAATTTATTAATTTTTTTTTGTTTTCACTTTTGATGACTCGAGTCTTGAGTTTTTAAATATAATTTCATATTAATTGAAAACTTTTTCTTCTTTTATATGGATACAAAACATTAGTTCTCCTTGGCATCTGCTCCTTTGTCATGATTAATGGTAAATGATTCAGACAAGAAATACTGAGAAATAATAACCAATAAAATGGTGAAACTTGAAAATATGCGTTCATATGATTTAATAAGTAAATTGTGTGTGTCAGCGTACAAAAAAAAATTGTCTCATTAATTACAATCATTTTATGTTGCAAATAAGCTAATGAAACGCAGATATCAATGAATATTGACTTGATTAATGGTAATTTCCGTATATCATCTATCACTTTGGCATGGCTAACTTGTAGCCATTTATTTTTGTGTCAGCAGGTAACTGGTGACCAAAAACCATACAAACTTCGGTCCCACTTTGTAAAACAGCTTAAATAAAAGTATAGATGTGAAAATACAACCATATCCAAGTGGCCATTCCTGATTTAAATACTTCAAGTAGGACGAATAATTTTTTACTAAACTGGCCCACTTGTATAACATTATTGTCACTTGTATCATACAACACTTTTGCAATCGCGTCAAATCCAAAGGTTTTTTACGCCCTGCAGCATTATCGAAGAAATGTTTTCGGCCAAAAACTTTTTCACCATACCCTTGGAATTGATTGAGTATATATAGGTATTTACAGAAAAGATTGGATTTAACAGCTGTAAAAAGATGAAAAGAACCCATCTTGTTTGTCGAAGATACGTGACTGTTGGGATAACCGCACCCATCGAACGGGTTTCAAAAAGTGTTAATCACATCCAGGCCTACGATGACTGTTTGGTCACGCACAAACGAGCGATCTTGAACGACATCGTGCTCAAACCACGAAGCAATAAGACCCAATCGGCCGAATCGTATACAAAGAAACAACTCGTCGCAATACCCTCCGCATGCAATCCAAACTCGAGTGTTGAAAGCAAAAGAACCAAAGTCAAAGGAGGAAAGAGG
This sequence comes from Copidosoma floridanum, assembly GCF_036245765.1. NCBI lineage: Eukaryota > Metazoa > Arthropoda > Insecta > Hymenoptera > Encyrtidae > Copidosoma > Copidosoma floridanum. The sequence continues at coordinate 25,981,850 of NW_028321890.1, read as the reverse complement.
CTTGTACAACTTATACCTGTCGCAAAAGTTTATATACATAGAGGCAATCCAAGCGAGCCCGTGGCCGACTTGCAAAAGCTCGCTCACAATTTCAAGCTCTCTTCTCTCGCGCGCGCGCAGTAAAATCACATCGGCCTCGGCCCTCCAACCAGAGCGATCCGTCGGCGTCGTAAAACAACTCCTCGCGCAATCACTCAAAAGCTCCGAGGGACCGTCGCGTCCTGTGCACAGCCCTGCGCTCGATAGATGGGTACAGCAACAAATAATACTTGTATGGTGTATATACCAGCGTGTAAGTATGTATTATATTATATATAAAGGAAAGGAAACGACGCGAAGGTATATAATATAGAGGGACGAGGGAGCTTGCATCTCGAGCGTCTTGTACATGTACTGCGGTAGCGTTTATATGCATATACGGTCTCGGCGTGAATATTTATGCTCGCGCTGTCTGTCCGTGGACGCGTAATGGCCGCTCCGAGAGCTGCGGATATACCCGCGGACCTTATCGCTGGTGGGCACTTTTTTTTCAAAAATAATTACCACGACTGGCTTGCGATTAATTTTCCACGGTGTACGTTTCAAGGTGTCCCCGTCGCCATTTCGCGGGTGTATCTTTTTTTGCTCCTTCCCCCCCCCCCGCCTATCGTCGACGCGAGAGGGTCCCAAGATGCTGGAAGAGGAGCGCTATCGCGATAAATTGGCCTTGTTGTGTAAGCTCCGGCTCGGGTGTATATGGGTGAGCGCGTGGGCAGGGAACTCTCGTGTATATTTATATGCGCCACGGGATCTTAAATCACCTTTGACTTTGGACGGAACGACCGAGCGAGTCGTACTTACGGCAACAACGGCGGGTTGGCTGCATCACTGAAATCTCTAATAGTAAATCTATCCGACTCCCTTTCCTTTCTCCCCCCTTTTTTTCCATCTCCTTGATACTATTAATTTTTTTTTTTTTTTATTTATTTCTCCAATGACTCTTGCTGCTGAGTTTCGATTCTCGGAACGATGGGAGTTTCAACCAAACTCGATTCCTATCCTCCCAGCGAGGGAGAACTTAATGCGTATACAAAACACAACCAGGTGGGATTGCTTGGGGGGGGAAAATTGGATTCGGCGTGTATATTTTTTTTTTTTTTTTTTTTTTTTTTTTTTTCGTTGTGCGAATATATCGTGGTGGAGCTGTTTTAACTTGGACAACGCGAGGCGACAGAAAGTTTAGTGCTGGACGACGCGGGGGACGTGAATTATCCTACGATGCACACTCATTTTCTCGGGTGACTGGGCTTTTTTAATGGCAAAGATATGCGCGACCAAAGTATGTTTATCAGACTGTAAATCGAGAACTTTGGTGGGACCGTGATGTTTGTCGAGCTTAAAAAGTTACGGGGATACAGGTACAGTGGTTCAAAGGGTAGGAATGTCGGAGGGGGTTATTTTGTCATTTTGAGGAAAAATTATATTTTTATCGATCAGTGATCGTTGTCAACTTGCATGTATTTATATTATTTTGGGAGTCGTAATTATTATTTCAAAGGATGAAATACCGCTTTCACGATTGCGTCTGATTAAAACGACGGTTTTTCCCTTAAACGCCTTCATATCAGACAGACACTGTGAATCATTCAAATTTTGCATTTTTTTTTTTTTTTTTTCAACTTTTCAATTTGATTAATTTCCAATCTTGAAGTTGCTTTACCACTTCAACTTGATTCTTTGGAAAATTGATACACCTAAATTGAAAAATTTTTTCCTCAATTAATAAATCTTCGATATATAGTATAAGAATCTGTCTACTTTGATAATTTAGCGTTGGACGCACATGTTTAAAACAAAGTGAAAATTAAAGATAAAAACCCAAACAAGTCCCGTTCCGTCGGCAAGTTGTTATACCATCGAGTATAGAGTTTGCCGACGGAACCAAGTGTTGCTCATTTACTCTCAATGTATGTAAGTAGTACTAGCCCCAAAACGATAAAAAGTGTACAAAAATTGTTCTCGATACTATAGAGGCACCATGCACCACGTGGACCATCTTCGCGGGGCCATTTCGCGCTACCTTGTCGATGTATTCAATTATTGTCGCAGCTCGAGTGTAACAGCTATCGTATATGAGCGGAGAAACGAGTAAGAAGAGAGAGAGAGAGAGAGAGAGAGAGAAAAGTGTAATCAACATCGCGGAAGCACCTCTTGAGTTATACGACGACCAACAAACTAGCAGCAAGTGGCCGCTACGCGAACATTGTGGCAGCCTGTAAAGAGAGACTTTATTTAAGAGGCCGCCGTCGCCGCCGCTCGCGCACCTTTACGTATGGTATCTGCAGTTGCGTGCTGCTGTGACGAAGGCAATACGATTATATACGAGTGTATCGAGTATAGGTATAACCAAAGAGATGCTGTCATAATTTTCTTTTTTTTTTTTTTTCTTTTTTTCCTTTAGATGCTCTGGCGTAACTAATTTTTCGGGGTACATATAACACATAACGCATCCTTCAGATATATTTTACACAAGAGCTGAGCATTCACGGACACGTGATACAGATCTGTGTGTGAGCATTCGAGATCCACACGGGCCGCTCGGAGATTTTTTTGGGCCCTAAACCGGAGGAAAGGAATTTATTGTACCTCGCGCTTGTATCCATCGTCGGGGGCACGCCGAGATGGAAGCTTATAACCCAATCTCCCTTTCCCATCTCATTAACTTATATGGTTTACTAAACTTTTTCATTACCTCTGTATACGTTCGTTTTTCCAATGTTATTTTTGGAAAAGTGTTATGATACCAAAATGAAAAATGCTATGGTTGATTTGTGGTGAGTGTAATTCAAAATTATAATATAATATAGTATACATTGATTAACCCGCTACGGTTTTATTATTTACGTTACCATAGAAGAGAAAAATTCAGCATCGGTGCCAAAAAAAGTCCACCACCAGCCTCTCGTGCGCTAAACAGAGGAACAATGCAACGAAAACACACGATGGCGCACATGTACACGAGCTGAGTACTGGCGTCGCGCTGCGTCTTGTTTCACAGTGCTAATAAATAGCCGCGTTATTACCAACGAGCTAACTCCTTGGGTCACTCCTTACGTTTAACGTAGCCGATTATGACGGGCATAAATGTAAATGTTCGATTGCCAAGCACGTACACAATGTACCTATACATACATACGCACGCTCGCGCGTGCCCGCACTTTATGCAAGTTTGTTGTACATCCCACCAGTTTTTCCGACCGCACTTCACCCAGCAACCATTGTATTTCCGATTCGACAAAAAAGGCACATGTTGCGCATCAATTCATAGCGTTTCGGAACTTTTTACAAATAAACGTTAAACTCTTCGTATCGATTTCGTCCCACCAACAGCAGGATTTCTTCGATTCATCGTGTGGTTATTGAAGTTTCACAAGTTTTATTCCGATGTGACTTTCATATACTCGTGGATAGCCTTTTCGACGAACATTTGGAAACAATCGGAGTTTTGAAGCATGCAAACTATCTCACCACTGATTTCACAGTTAATACCAGTTATAAAGTACAAGAAATCCGATCTTGAGGTATCAGTTTTTAGTCGAACACTTTGAGCAAACGCTGAACACAATGCTAACACCTTAATGACAATATTCAATGTGCAACAATGTTTTTTTTTTTTTTTTTTTTTTTTCTTTAAACTAGCACACACAGGCCGACTTTCGGAGTGAAAAAAAAAAAAAAGAAAAGAAAAAGATCGTACTAGAAAATCTAGAGAGCTAAAGAAGGATACACACGAGTTGTAACGGCTGCCCGCGAGGAACTGCAGATTCTTTCGATCCCCGTCGGCTCTCGGAACGCGACGTGCTGTTATACTGTTTGGACATCTCATTACCACCAGTCCCATTGCAAACACCTGCAGGCATTCCGAGGCGCGTGTGTTTCAACGTACATCTTTTTTTTTCTCTCCCTCTCCCTCTCTATTTCTTGCACAAAGTTGATGGACCGTGCGTCTCTCGCTTATTAGTTTGTTACTTGAACGTTAGAAAAATGTTTTTCCAGCAAATTATGGAATAAGGTCATTTTAACAGCAAACGTACATTTACTTTCTTCCAAATGCTAAATACGTATTCAATCGGTAAAAAGTACATTCATTCATTCATGCAATATTCATGGTAATAAAAAATATATACCATGGACAGCGTGAACAACGTTTGAATTTAATTTTTCATCAAACATCGATATGCCAAATTTATTTTCATTTGGACCACCATAAATAAATATAACACAACCTGGTCTAAGATTAATGTATTGATTATCAACACGAGACGTATACCAGGACCAGATGTTGTAGACAAAGAAACAAAAATTGTTAGAACTTTATACGTGGAATAAATGAAAATATACCTCTCAGTTGATGATCATATGGTGAAGAGCAACTCTCAGATATTTTAATCATTTAATTTTTGAATTAAAGTGACTTCTACTATGGACTTAAAAGTATAATAAAGTAGCCATTTTTAGGGCTCACTGAAAATATAATGATAAAAGTAGTAAATAAGTTAGGGGAATCCATCTAGAGTTCGAGTGCTGCATCCCAACATCCAACAGTGGTCGGTAGAGTAGAAACGTGGACCCTTACTGTATCCACCGTAGAAATATACGATGAGAGCGTAACAAAGAGTTTTACCGAAGAATGATCATTTATCAGCATTTCATCGATTACCCAACATTGGTTAATACAACATGCGCTCTTATCTAAATTCATACTTTTTGATTTTTAAAAGTTGAATCTATATACTTAAGGTATTTGATTTCTACCTTTTTATAATGTCTTCGCCTCTACTTACCCAAGAATTTCATCCCCTCATAACTTATAGACATTTTCATAAGATTATTGGATGACATGTTTCTCAATCATTTCCACATGGCCTTTCCTATGAACTGATGAACTCTACGTTTTTTCAGCTGCAATAGTGTATACTCTTTAATATGCTTGCCATAACTACCAACTCAACTGCCTACGTCAAGTCCTAATATTTTAAATTGTCCGCCTTTTATCTCTTTTTTATTATTAATTTTCATATTTCTTGATATTTCTTCACTAATTCAAAAATAATACATTTTATTGGTAACTGTTCATGATAAATTTTTTTACCTTCTCATAATGTTTAAACTTACCCATTACACAATAGTAATATTTAAATTTTATGGTAATATATATGCACATATACCTGTAACACTCCATCGTGATTAAATAAAAAAATACTTAATTAAAAAGTAATATTTAATTAAAAAACACCTACTATGAATAAAATCGTCACTGGGAAGGTGAGAAGTGAGCAATCCAAATGATAACAAGCTCCCTGCTGCTATCAGATACTGAAAAAATTTTAGAATATACTAAATCTTGCGTGGGTAATTTACGTTGCAAACAGTGCCAGTATTATAGATATATAGTATTATAGATAAATTAAATTTGGCTTAGTGATTGAGTTATCCTTGCTACTAACATTTAGACACGCATTTTTGTGTAGAAATTTTAAATTCAAAGTATAAATTAGCAACAAAACTTCAGTCTACTGTTTTAATATTAAGTCTTGATCTACTCTAATCAGTTTCACAAGAGTTTACTTGTACCAAAATGCTCGTTGTAATAAGTCTCTACATCGGGAATCGTCGAATTGGGGCTGAAAAAAATCTTCTTTTCCAATAGTGTCGAACTATAGGGCTGAGCAGTCATATACATTTGTTTAATCAATGTCGAGTTAGGAATGAGCAGTTTTTTTTCGTAATGCGTTGTTGAATTTAGGGTTATTGGGTTATTGTTTAATTATTAACGCATTCTGTCGAATTTGTGACACACTAAGTCTACCAGACTGCACGTTTCGTTTAAATTTATTCATGTTATTTTGCATGATCGCAACTAACAATAAAGCTATAAAGTCTACATAAGCTCGGTTGATGACCTGTCTAACAATACTTTTATAGTTAAATCATGATATTCCTGCAACTATTAAATATTAATCAATGTGCTTGTTTGGACTGCCATTCTTGCATACGAAAGATGTTAAAAATTATTTTACAGTTGGGGCAAAATTTTTAAATGGCCTTCTCAGTACAAAAAGTTTTAAATCATTTCACTCACATGTAAATAATGATCTTTATGTGGATTAAACATGATCTGTTTATATTCGTCACAATGCTTCAAGGTGTACAAAATCGAAGTACACATAAAAATGAGAAGTACCACAAGGAGCGACAAATCGATTAGACTTAACTTTATATAATATAAGGATAATATTTATTATGAAAAATGAAAAGTGTGCGATTAGCATGTCCATATTTTTTTTAAACACCTAATTTATCTTCGCATTTTTTTTTTTTACCTTCTACTTATTAATAACAATTTTTGTACCTACGTTTATTTACATTTTTGTAACCCATGGCTTTTACATACCATCATTTTCTTGCTCTGCCTTTGAATCCAGTCCTCTTTCCGCTTATTTTAACCCTTTTACAATCGTATCTTAATTTTGTTATTTTTTCAAATTTTTAATCACGTTTAATATACATTCTTAACTTTGTTTCATTTATTATGACGTGCCACTCATCTTAATACTGCATACACTGAGTATATATGTGTACTATCTCCTTCGTGTAAGCCTAAAAAATCAGAGCTTACTATAGAAACAAAATAGTAGTGTATTACATTAAAGTTCAAAAGTTTAAATTGTGATCGAATTTTTGCCAAAAAGATCAGATGTCACCATTTTCAACTCTACCAGGATCATATGAGAGAAATCAAATTTTATTGTAGAAATATACATTACACTTTTGAATGTATTAGCTCTACCTGCTTTGAAACGTAGCTGTTACAACCGATGATACAGGAAACTAAAAAAAAAAAACAGGATACTTTTCAAAAACGAAAAATGTATAACTATCTGGTTGTAGTCTACATTCCGAGCATTATGTTATCTGTATCATGATTAAACTACCTTGAAAAATTTTTTAACTAACTAAAAGTTACTGTATTGCGTGATTTTTCTTTCTTGCAAGTACTTGAAATTAGTCATTGGCCACGTCATACAATTTTGCTTATTTTTTATCCAATAAAAAAAAAAAAACTTGTGATCAGGTACTATTTTGCTAAACTAGCGTTGGAAAGACAAACATTTGTTTTCTTTTACAAACATTATAACACTATAAAAATTCATCCTATAGTTAAAATGAAACAAGTCGCTTACGACATGTATATTTGATGCTTTTATGATTTTTCGTAATTAATACAATTATAAAAAAAATATTTCATTTTAAATTTTAAATAAAACGAAACTTTAATTTGTATAGATTTTTGGTAGTTTTCGTAGAGTTGTACATAATAATAATATAATATGATTGTAATATAATTGTAAAATGTTAAGGTCTATTTCGACTACAGTATACTAGTATAAACCTACTCTTTTAAAAGGAAACTAAATAAAATAGACAGGATAAAAATCCCGCATGCAGATACTATTACGTCCACTAGCTTTATTTCATTTTAAAAGAAGTATTTAAATAAATGTAAATTTATTTTAAGTAAATAATCAAAATGTAATAGTTATATTTAATTTAGGTAAGTATGAGAATCATCCTTAATTTGTATAATGAATTTTAATTAAAAATTATTTTTTGAGTGTAGTTTTCAGGTGTATGAAAAAACCAACTGGTAAATGTACGATTTTTCATGGAATTAATTATTATGATAAAAATATTTTTACTCAGTTAGTAGTGCCGGGATAGGTATTTGCAGAACCAACATTGGAAGGAAAAAACTCAACATAAAATTCAAACCACTGACTTATAGAGTTAAAGTATATCATGATAATCTGAAACCCTATGTCACTGAAATAAATAAAGAAAAAAAAACAGTCGACGAATAAGTACACGTTGACAGTACAAAGAGTAATTTATACACAAAAATTGACGACCACTTTGTAAAATAAATACTAACATACTTTTAAAAATATTGTTATCCACGTATTTATGTATAATTTATATTATATACCTTTGAACAAAAACACTTTACATATTTTTATTTTTTTATGTTTTTTTTTTTTTTTTATATGCAGGTGACAAAATTGTCAAATAGAAAGTTTAAGATACGTCTACATCAAAATTATACCATTAAACAAAAAATTAGGTCGATTGTAAATTTTTAACTCACGCAACCGGACTAAAGTAGTTCGGAAAGATCAATATCAGGTAGATTCCGCCTAGTATTCTCGAGACGTATTCCTATTGGTGTTCCACGCCCGTGATGCATGATGGCCACCCATGTAACTATGGTAACCCGAGAGGAAGATGGGTCGTAATAGTCTCGTGCGCTACGTGATTCGTAGAATAACGGAATAAAATGGAGACGGTTTCAATGCCCGGAATATGTTTCTCAACTTTATTTTACATCGGAATATAGTATTTTATATTATATTGTTTATTAATTTGCAGATATATGTAACTGAAAAACTTGACGGTGGCTCACATTTAAGTAGCATTTAGTTTTAAACATTTCATAGTTATACTTTTTTTTATAAAATAATAAATATTCGCAGATCAATGTAACAATTAATGAACTACGTTGTTCATAATTTTTCTAATAAAATCATTTAGTTTACATGGAAGTATTTCATTGATTATTGTTCGACATGTATGTAAAAATTAATGTTAACCTACATGTAATTTTAATTAAGTACGAAATGCGGATTACAGTACGTTACTTTTGTTGAAATTCATTACTTCATTGTGGTGATTGTTGGAATAAAGGATTAGTTGAGTAAAAATGCACCAGCTATTAAATTTCACACGTTAAATTACTCAACGCAGGACAATTTTTCAATAAATTAAAGAAAAAGTACGCAAGAAACAATGTATCCTTGTAAAAATAAAAGTAGGCTCAATAAATCCAAAGAAAGTTATCAGAACACTGTAATATCTCCCAGCGGTGTTATCAGTACCAAATAAAAGGGAAAATAAAATAGATGAGAAATGTATGACGAAGCCTCGATATTACGCCAGTATTTTTTTACAGCCCAACCTATTCTCGCTCGGGTTGCGAAACCAATAGTCAGCAGACGCGGCACCGATCGGAGATAAGATAACTCTTCCACAACTTTGCAACGTCTTTCACTCTGCACGTTTTATCCTTGCAACAACAATATCAGCCCTGACTCGCGAGCAAGACGCGCCGGGCAAGGGCTCGATCGTCCTCTCTCACGCGAGCTTTGAACCGCAGCACGACGAATCACTAAGTAAAAGTACATTACCTCCCTGGAGCTGTATAAATGACATTCGAGAAGAAAAAATATATACAAAGCAACGCAGCCGTCGCCCATATATATGTTCCTCCGAAGAAAAGCGCACGTACGTACAACGGGTGCAATAAAAAAAGGCGTGCACCGCGCTCTGGAAGACAAACAGAAAGAAAGAAAGACGGTAGATTCGTGCCATCGGGTGACGCCGGACAAACAGACGCGATCGCGCTTGCAATAAACGAGGCGAAAAGAATGGATCGTAAATGAGAGCGATGGGAAAAGCCGAGGCCAAGGAGCGCCGGGGATGTATTATTCCTCGGCTCCTTTCTGATGCGAGAAAAGCACGAGAGGATTGGATTTTTAATGGAAGGGCGACCCTTTTCCTCCTCCTCCTCCTCCGATGATAGCACGAGGACGTCGCGCTATGTACCATAAAACTGGGACTTGGGTATAAAAAAAAAAAAAAGAAAAAAAAGGGAGTAGAGCATATAATAATGTGTGTATATACATGCCTCCTTTTTTTCCGGGAACGACGGAGAGTGGGGCTGTTTTTCGCGAATCATGCGGCAAACGTGCCGTATAACAGAGGGTGGCCATATAACCTCGGAGCTGCCGGGCCTCGTACGTGAAAAACGACCGCGGTATAATATATACGTGGCACATCAAGGCGGGCTGGAAGAAAGCGGAGTATGGGTTATACGGCGGCTCGACCAATGTTGGAAAAATCGCGCAATCCAACGGGGCTCGGCTCCCTTGCGAAGTGTCCTCCGGAACGGGCTCGCCGACCAATGGGACGAGACCCGGGGTTTTTACGTCCCCGGCATCTCGTGCACAGTTGGCGAGTAATGGCGAATACCCACCCGGCGCCGCGGCTTCACTTTCGACGTCGAAGAGGTTGACTCGCGCCTTCTTAAAGGCCTTCCGCGAGGCTTGGGAGTTTATAAAATGCGAGGGAGGGCTGTTAAACCATCTAATGAATTTTCATCAGCGTCTAGGCCTGGGAGACTCGGTCGGTCGGTTTTTTATGCGCGCAATGGCTGAGAATTCTCGTCGGGCTCGTTATTTCGAGAAGCCTCGTCGGGGATGTTCCTATTTTATAACGGATGGAAGAGGCTCGGCTTAGTTTGCATCGTAAGTTCACCGGCTTCTGAGGATTTTAATACTGTGCACGTAGGTATAAGTACTTTTCTTGGAGCTTCGACCGAATGAGCTCGAAAAATTAACCAAGTGATGAATTTTACTCGTTAGTTTTAAACACTTTTCGCTTTATTTGTCTTTATGGCAAATAACTACTAAATTTTAGAGTTTGGTGCATTTGATAGTTCATGGAAAACAAAATACGTATAGGTGGTAGTAGAATTGATTTTTATAATGTAACTGTATACTATAGTTAACATGTATAAAAAATACATCTCACATTTTACAAAACAAAGTATGTATTTTCGTTTGAGATGAAAAGTAAGACGCTTACGATACACTATTTTCACACGGAAATTTGCAATTCTTAATTACGTCAGTTAAATGATTAACTTCAAGCATTCATTTTTTTCTTAAAAAAACTAGTGATACTCTTTGGTACGGTTGGTAGCTTGGCATGCTGTAAAAAATACATTTATTACAGAGAAGTAAATTTTAAGTGTTATAAATAAACAAAGACCCAACCTTCTCTGATTAAGTGAGATCCAATGCTCCATTTGTAGGAGACTCTTCGTGTGACTGTGTTTCTTTTAAAGGCCTTTTTTTCGTTGTCTTTTTAAGACTCATTAATTTACGTGTTTATTTAATCGTTATTCAAGGTTTTTGTAACACAAATTTTGCTATGTACATATTATTTAAGTTAACTGTTTATTGAAACTATACAGTGAAAGGGCTCTGCTTCCATGAGTTAATGGTAAATAAAGCAGTGTAATTTTGTAAATATGGTCAATTTTATAAGCCGTATAAGACAAGTAGAATATTTATACTTTTGGAGGTATATTTTCGGAATAAAGATTAATTGTAAACTTGCCGCAAATAGCACAATTGACAACAACTTTTTATTTTACATCTTCTAAATTAGTTGCGGCTGGTTTATAATTAATTACATGACTTTACTGTAAGTTGTAGTAATTTTTTGGATCAGCGCCATCTAGCGGTATTGTTTTTTTCGCCAAAAGTGGCCTCTAAAATTCTGAGTCGGTGCTTTAGCGCTTAGAGCCATTTAACCTTTTATAAACCAGCCGCAACTCATCTTGTAGCTATAAAATCAAAAAATAACAATACATGTGTTTTTGGCGGCAAGTTAACAATCTATTTTCTACCAAAAATTGGCTTTCTATGTATTTCTATTTTTGAAGATAAATTTTCGTGCAAAAGATAGATTGTTAACTTGCCGCCAAAAACACATATATCGTTATTTTCTTATTTTATAGCTACAATATGAGTTGCGGCTGGTTTATAATTGACTAAATGGCTCTAAGCGCTAATGCTGCGGATCAAAAGTTTAGGGCCACTTTTTAGTTCAGAAATCCGCAACGCTAGATGGATTTAAATTTCACTTTACTTTAAGTTAAATACATCTAATTAAGCTGCAGCGATCACATCGAGAATGAAAATGAAAAAATGTCTCATCTGAAAAGAACAGGTATGAGTTCCTCCTCTAAGTTTTTAAACAAAATAGAGGAATATCGTATACAAGACAACATGTCTTAAATTTGCAAAATAATTTTCTAAAAATTTTTTAAAATTTATTCTGTAAGCCAACTATTCATACCTGCACGTTAATTTAATATATATTATGGCACCATTGGTTTTGAAAATCAGACTACGGTTGAATTATTCTTGAAATTCATAGACTGTGAGGGTATAACTTTCCCCACACGAACCAAAACATATTGCACGGTAAAATGAAATGAAACGACTATACTTATACAAGACTTCGGTTCAATGATTACAGATCATCTCTTACAACAATCTCTATGACGGGGGGTTTCGGGAGCAGCTAGAAGAAAATTAGTAGAAATGCAATCATATTTTTTTAGATCTTTAGTTAAATTGCATATTTGAATAAACGTTAATATTTTTTCGAGCTTTGGTCTTCAATGTTTAGTAGATCCATAGAAAAGATTAAAATTCATTGCACCTATTTTATTGGAGAATCCCTAAGAAAACGTATAGATTAGTGGTACATGCCCCTGAAGCGACAGTGTAAATAATATCCCATTCACGGGCACCATTTTTCCCAACAGTAGCGCAGAGAAAATTGAAAGCTTGAGAGAAACGCTCAAGTTAGAAAAATTAATTTTTTTTTTTTTTTAAGTTTTGGAGACTTTCAAGAATCAATACGCTTTCAAAAACTGTTTGATTATTGTATTTGTATCACCATACAATAAACGTTTACTAAGTTAAAAAATAATAGTTATAGTAATAGAAATGATTTGTAAAACTTTACTAAACATGTTAGCCCACATACACTTGTCTTTACATCAAAATTCATGAAATATGTTATAATTAAACAAGTACATTATTCTTATATTGAAGCGATGTATTATACTCAAGAGGTTGCTAAAAAATCGAAATATTAAAAATATAAGGATTTATCCATGCAGATAAAGTAGCAAAGAATGGGTTTAAACTGTGTTTTGGAAAAATAAATAAGTGGAAGAGTGTAAAGTCTTGCAATTCTTAATGTATACAAATCAGATTGTGTTCAAATTGTATTTATTTGATACACTAAACCGATTACTATAATTATGCAATCAATTCAGTATGATTATATAATTTCAACGATAATACAAAGAAATATAAGCCCCGTGAAATAAAAAAAAAGTTAAGAAACGAGGATTTGCATTAATACTATATTTATTGGTTTTCACACAATACAGTGAGAATTCTTATGTACCGATAATTGGTCATAAAATTGATCGATACGACTGTCGGTACAGCAGATGTCCTATGCAGCAGCATTCTGTGCATACGGCTATCAATACAGCAGACATCCGCTATGGCCAATCAATCTCGAAAAATTTCGGAGCTCCGAGACCCGATACGGACTTTTTTTGTTTCGGGCGTGATCGAGCTTTGTCGGTGGCTTGCGCTCTTATGTGTATTTTACATTGCGTACTTAATACTTCTACTCACTCGGCTAAGAATAGAATAGTAGAATATGTACTTGTAATTTTGGAGGTCAAGTTTTGGATAAAAGATAAATTATAAAACTTGCCGCAAACAGTATAAACAACGTTAACTTTTTGTTTCGGAACTTTACAAATAGTTGCGGCTGGTTTATAATTGATTACATGACTCTACTGAAAGTTGTAGTAATTATTTGGATCAGCGCCATCTAGCGGCATTTTTTTTTCGCCAAAAGTGGCCTCTAAAATACTGAGTCGGTGCTTTAGCGCTTAGAGCCATTTAGTTAATTATAAACCAGCCGCAACTCATATTGTAGCTATAAAATAAAAAAATAACAATACATGTGTTTTTGGCGGCAAGTTAACAATTTATTTTTTACTAAAAATTAACCTCCTATGAATTTATACTTTTGAAGATAAATTTTCATGTAAAAGATAGATTGTTAACTTGCCGCCAAAAACACATGTATTGTTATTTTTTTATTTTATAGCTACGAGATGTGTTGCGGCTGGTTTATAACTGATTAAGTGGCTCTATAGAGCTAAACTGCCTAAAGCTCTCCTTCAGAATTTCAGAAGCAATTTTTGGCCAAAAAAATCACAACCGCTAGATGGCGCTGATCCAAATAATTATTACTAATACTTATAGTAGAGCCATTTAGTCAATTACAAACCAGCCGCAACTGATCGCATAGACACAAAATATAAAACAAACGTTGTCTGGGCTATTTGCGGCAAGTTTACAACTTATTTTTTACTTGAAAATTGACCTGTTAAAGTATAAATATTCTACTTATCTCATTTGGCTTATAAAATCAACCATTTTTACAAAATCACAACACTTTAGACCTTTTATCATTAACTCATTGAAGCACAGCCCTTTAACTTAATAGTTCCAATAAACAGTAAACTTATATAACATGTCCATAGCAAAATTTGTGTTACAGAAATCTTGAATAACGATCAAACAAATACGTAAATTAATTAGTCTAGAAGAGACAACTGAAAAAATAGGCCTAAGTATGAAAGAAGTACAGTCACACTATGAGTCTCCTAAGATTTGATTTTAGAGTCTAAAAGAGACAACTGAAAAAATAGGCCTAAGTATGGAAGGAGCACAGTCACACGAAGAGTCTCCTAAGAATGGAGCATTGGATCTCACTAAAAAAAAAATACATTTATTACAGAGAAGTAAATTGTAAGTATTATAAATAAACAAAGAACCCAACTTTATCTAATTAAGTGAGATCCAATGCTCCATTCTTAGGAGACTCATAGTGTGACTGTACTTCTTTCATACTTAGGCCTATTTTTTCAGTTGTCTCTTTTAGACTCTAAAATCAAATCTTAGGAGACTCATAGTGTGACTGTACTTCTTTCATACTTAGGCCTATTTTTTCAGTTGTCTCTTCTAGACTAATTAATTTACGTATTTGTTTGATCGTTATTCAAGATTTCTGTAACACAAATTTTGCTATGGACATGTTATATAAGTTTACTGTTTATTGGAACTATTAAGTTAAAGGGCTGTGCTTCAATGAGTTAATGATAAAAGGTCTAAAGTGTTGTGATTTTGTAAAAATGGTTGATTTTATAAGCCAAATGAGATAAGTAGAATATTTATACTTTAACAGGTCAATTTTCAAGTAAAAAATAAGTTGTAAACTTGCCGCAAATAGCCCAGACAACGTTTGTTTTATATTTTGTGTCTATGCGATCAGTTGCGGCTGGTTTGTAATTGACTAAATGGCTCTACTATAAGTATTAGTAATAATTATTTGGATCAGCGCCATCTAGCGGTTGTGATTTTTTTGGCCAAAAATTGCTTCTGAAATTCTGAAGGAGAGCTTTAGGCAGTTTAGCTCTATAGAGCCACTTAATCAGTTATAAACCAGCCGCAACTCATCTTGTAGCTATAAAATGAAAAAATAACAATACGTGTGTTTTTGGCGGCAAGTTAACAATCTATCTTTTACACGAAAATTTATCTTCAAAAATAGAAATACATAGGAAGCCAATTTTTGGTAGAAAATAGATTGTCAACTTGCCGCCAAAAACACATGTATCGTTATTTTTTCATTTTATAGCTACAAGATAAGTTGCGGCTGGTTTGTAACTGATTAAGTGGCTCTATAGGGCTAAACTGCCTAAAGCTCTCCTTCAGAATTTCAGAAGCAATTTTTGGCCAAAAAAATCACAACCGCTAGATGGCGCTGATCCAAATAATTATTACTAATACTTATAGTAGAGCCATTTAGTCAATTACAAACCAGCCGCAACTGATCTCATAGACATAAGATATAAAACAAACGTTGTCTGTGCTATTTGCGGCAAGTTTACAACTTATTTTTTACTTGAAAATTGACCTGTTAAAGTATAAATATTCTACTCATCTCATATGGCTTATAAAATCAACCATTTTTACAAAATCACAATACTTTAGACCTTTTATCATTAACTCATTGAAGCACAGCCCTTTAACTTAATAGTTCCAATAAACAGTAAACTTATATAACATGTCCATAGCAAAATTTGTGTTACAGAAATCTTGAATAACGATCAAACAAATACGTAAATTAATTAGTCTAAAAGAGACAACTGAAAAAATAGGCCTAAGTATGAAAGAAGTACAGTCACACGAAGAGTCTCCTAAGAATGGAGCATTGGATCTCACTTAATTAGATAAAGTTGGGTTCTTTGTTTATTTATAATACTTACAATTTACTTCTCTGTAATAAATGTATTTTTTATTTAGTGAGATCCAATGCTCCATTCTTAGGAGACTCTTCGTGTGACTGTACTTCTTTCATACTTAGGCCTATTTTTTCAGTTGTCTCTTCTAGACTAATTAATTTACGTATTTGTTTGATCGTTATTCAAGATTTCTGTAACACAAATTTTGCTATGGACATGTTATATAAGTTTACTGTTTATTGGAACTATTAAGTTAAAGGGCTGTGCTTCAATGAGTTAATGATAAAAGGTCTAAAGTGTTGTGATTTTGTAAAAATGGTTGATTTTATAAGCCATATGAGATAAGTAGAATATTTATACTTTAACAGGTCAATTTTCAAGTAAAAAATAAGTTGTAAACTTGCCGCAAATAGCACAGACAACGTTTGTTTTATATCTTATGTCTATGAGATCAGTTGCGGCTGGTTTATAATTGAATAAATAGCTCTTCTATAAGTGTTAGTAATAATTATTTGGATCAGCGCCATCTAGCGGTATTTTTTTTTTCGCCAAAAGTGGCCTCTAAAATTCTGAGTCGGTGCTTTAGCGCTTAGAGCCATTTAACCTTTTATAAACCAGCCGCAACACATCTTGTAGCTATA
Source organism: Copidosoma floridanum (assembly GCF_036245765.1). Classification (NCBI taxonomy): domain Eukaryota; kingdom Metazoa; phylum Arthropoda; class Insecta; order Hymenoptera; family Encyrtidae; genus Copidosoma; species Copidosoma floridanum. The sequence continues at coordinate 25,965,134 of NW_028321890.1, read as the reverse complement.
AAATGAAAAAATAACAATACATGTGTTTTTGGCGGCAAGTTAACAATCTATCTTTTACACGAAAATTTATCTTCAAAAGTATAAATTCATAGGAGGTTAATTTTTAGTAAAAAATAAATTGTTAACTTGCCGCCAAAAACACATGTATTGTTATTTTTTTATTTTATAGCTACAATATGAGTTGCGGCTGGTTTATAATTAACTAAATGGCTCTAAGCGCTAAAGCACCGACTCAGTATTTTAGAGGCCACTTTTGGCGAAAAAAAAATGCCGCTAGATGGCGCTGATCCAAATAATTACTACAACTTTCAGTAGAGTCATGTAATCAATTATAAACCAGCCGCAACTATTTGTAAAGTTCCGAAACAAAAAGTTAACGTTGTTTATACTGTTTGCGGCAAGTTTTATAATTTATCTTATATCCGAAAATTTACTTCCAAAATTATAGATATTCTACTTATATATGGTTTAATGAAATCGACCATACATGGCACTACTTACCATACTTAGTAGTGAATTACTATAATTACAACACGTACCTAGCTTCATATCACGTATATCTTACACCGTTCTCTCCTCACCAGAAAGATAAAATCAGAGGCTGCAGTATTTATCTGATATCAATTGTGAAGTTGTCATTTTTTATCTGTCATTTTGTCGATATATAAATTATAATTTATTGCACGTGAGCCGGTGAAGTTTTTGGTTCAGAAAAATGTCAACACAAACGAACCATGAACTATTTGTACTCGGAGACAATTTACTACGACTCTGTTTTACAATTTACAGAGGATCGATGCTTCAAATAAAGTATAATCAACTCGGTAAAAAGATTGTGGTAATGCAATTACATTTTTATTACTTTTTTCCCAGTGACATTAAAACATATGAAGGCCTTATTTTGTTCTTAATTTTATCACAGGATCATGGAGGAGTTTTTAAAGCCTACAATGAGCAAACAAAAAAGACTTGTATTGTACTGGTGGATGAGGATGACCCTACATTTGAAGAGAAGATAGATAATATGTTTTCCATCAATTACATCGTGCATTGTGTAAGGAAAAATAAATTGTTAGCTCTGAAGCCGTACAGGTAAACAATATCTAATTTTTAGATGATATTACCGCAATAACTTGTACGTAATTATAATGCTTGTTTATTTTACGTAGAATCTCAAGGAATAATAAGAGTGTAGGCAATAAATCTGAGTCAAGACCAGTTTTTGGGAAGCGTTGCCCAGAGTGAGAATTTTTCAATTAAATAAATCCAGTGTAAACATAGTTTACTTAATAACGATTTCTTATAATTTACAGCTTTGATCTTCTGACACTCACAAAGTGTGAACATTTAGAAACACCAACAATGGAGGAAGAACTTACAAGGCTGGAGACAATATTGAACAGTTGTTGAACTGTTAATTCATCTATAGTCTATTTTTTTTTACAATCGATATTTTTTAATAAATTATTTTTCTAAATAATTTTTTACAGTTAAATTACTTATTTCTTGTGACATTGGGGATTCTAAGAGTTAAATGACAATTTAAAATTTTTTGCATACTGGTATTGTAACATAACATGTAGTTGATAATATTGAAAACTTGAAAGAGTAGACGATTACTGTTGAAAATAGAAATCAGCTGCAGAAACGACGTTTGACTTTCTTCTTCTGTAAAATAGTTTTTAGATAGTAAAATTAGTAAAATATGTTTATCTATTTACTGAGCGATTACATGTTTACCATCAGCTGATAAAATAAAACTTTTTCATAGAATTTTTGGGTCGCTTATACAATTATTGTTGTATATACAAACATACATACTTGTGATTTAATTCCATAATGGACACGATAATTATACAATTCACTTATTTCTTCATTTTAATTTGGGAGTATTAAAAAAATTTTGTTTGGAAGTGTTGTGTAGTCATTGCGTACACTTTTTTATTTTATACATCCTTCAAGTCTCATTGGATCTACTAGACTATATATAGATGTATATCTTGATGGCCTTTGACATTTCCTTGTCACGCAAAGTTACTTCTTTGTTTACTAACTTTGTCAAATCACAATACCTTGCATAAAACTACTCCCGCGATGAATTACCTAATGGAGGACGAAGATGACTTTTTATCAAATGACATCGTTCTATCAACAGCAATTCATCCATCAAGAGCATCATCACCATCGCATCAACGAATAGGTAAGTGAATTCTTTCTTCAAGTTCATCTCTTGAAACATAATTGACCTAAATGTGTACTGGTAGGAACTGGAACAATAGGAACAATTTTTTTAATGATCAATGCAACTTTGGGAGCAGGACTGCTGAATTTTCCAGAAGCATTTGATAAATCTGGTGGACTTGCAACAGCTATTCTTGCTCAACTTTTTTTTCTATTGTTTATTACTTATACTTTAGTTATATTGGCAAGCAGCAGCGATGTTACAAATACCACAACATTGCAAAACACTTTTGCAGGACTGTGTGGATCAAAATCATTGTTTTTTTGTGGATTATGCATTGCTGTATACAGCTTTGGTTGTTGCATTACGTTCTTAATTGTCATAGGAGATCAATTCGACAGAGTCTTTGCTACTTACTTTGGAATGGACTACTGTCACACTTGGTAAGAATATAATATGATGTTCTTAAATCTTATCTGAACGCCATTTATTTAAACCCACAATTGAATTAATAATTTTCAGGTATCTGTCAAGACCAGTTGTTGTGAGCGTTGCTAGTATACTTTTTATTTTACCCTTGTCTTTTTTCAAGAGACTTGATGCTTTAAACTATGCTAGTTCGATAGGTTGCATAACGATTTTGTATGTGGTATGGCTCATAGTCTATGAAAGTTTTGATCATCACAAATTACCAACTAAGCCAATGCACATATGGCCAGATAGACCAACTCAAGTTTTAGAAATTGTTCCCATAATATGCTTTGCATATCAGGTAATTAAATTCATTAAAAATTTGCTTTCTAGTACAATGAAATACCATATTAAAATTTAATGAAACTTTCTCTTTTAGAGCCACATGACTGCCATACCCATGTATGCTTGCATGAAAAATCGTCAAATTGGTAAATTTACGTTATGTGCCATTGTTAGCTCGATTATTTGTTTCTTTGCGTACTCAACTGTTGGAGTTTTTGGATATGCGACTTTCGGCATTGGTAAAGTTCCAAGTGACATATTACAAGGATACTCAGATAAAAGTACAACTTTGACTATTGCAATAATTGCAATAGCTATTAAAAATTTTACTACCTACCCCATTGTTCTGTACTGCGGCAGAGACTCAATATTAAGTTTATTTGGCAAAGATGTCGATTGTCATTTTTTTATAAGATTCATAATCACCATAGTGTGGTTTATTTTGTGTCTAATCATAGCTGTCTTAGTTCCCGACATTGCACCTGTGATTAGTTTTATGGGTTCACTGTCTGCTGCATTTATATTCTTATTCCCTGGTATTTGCTTGCTTCAGAGCACTTTGAAAAAAGATCCGCAATTATACCTAAACAAAGATCGGTTTTTAATCTTCATAGCTGTCTTCATAATAACTCTCGGTGCTTTTGTTTGCGGCGTTATATTTGTTCAAGCACTTCGAGATTTTGAGAAGGCACCAGTTGAACCAGTTCAGTTAATTACTGGATACAAGTCGCAGTTTGGTGCAAGTTTGTGTAAATAATTTTGTTTTCTTTTTGTTTTTCTAACGATCTTTGTAAATTTTTTTTTTTTTTCATTCATCCAACAAAGCAATGATCTTTTCTTGTTAAGCGTCATAATAAGACTGATGTAAATAAAAATAAAATTTGTATGCGCATGTAAAATACGTGAATTTTTTAGAAATTTTATAAATTATTATTAGAGACGTCGAAAGTTAATAAAAAGTATTTTTTTATTGTTGATCATGCGTTTTTATTTATTTTTCGTCATCAACGCCCTTGAGAAACCCTAATCATGCTTGAGGCATGATTTTTTGGTCACATAATTTTTCTATGATTAAAAATAATAAACTACGATACTTACGCGTTATACTATAGATTTAATACAAACGTATACAAAATTCGTACGTCCAATAATTAAACAAAAAATTTAAATAATCTGGTTGCGTTGGGTAACGATGGTTTCGTGTATATAATTATACCGCCCTACATGTACAAGTTACCTGCACCTATGTATCAGAGTTTGATCAATGAAATTGCAGTGAAAAATAGCAAAGGGACGCATGTTTTTTTTACCAGTATCGAAGCATCAGCTGCTAACAGTATCATCGTGGCACAATGGTAAAATTAACAGTTCCGCTGATCGAGAAAAAATATTTGCAGCAACAATCATGCAAATCTCTGACAAGAGAAATAGATAAACACCATTTGAAGAAAATAAGTCATATTTTTATGAACGAGCAGAACATCGATGAAATCGTGAGTGTTGATATTCTTATGGATTATATAAAGAATTTTTTTTCAATACAGATCACAATAAAACATATGATAACCTGTTTTCTTTCATAAAAAAAAAAAAAAAAAAAAAAATTAATCATATATTTATTTTTTGTCATTATTTAAGGACGATTTCAGCGTTTGCAAAAATTTAAGGGTAATTTACCTTCAAAGAAATAACATCGAAAAAATAGAAAATATTGATTTTGCCAAAAACTTGACTCATCTTTACCTGCAACACAATAAAATAACAAAAATTGAAAATCTCGGCAATCTGGTAAACTTGAAAAAGTTATACTTAGGATACAACAGCATCGCTATTGTCGAAGGTTTGGAAAAATTGACGAATTTATCAGAGTTACACATCGAAAAGCAAAAATTAGATGGTGACAAATTTTTGCGCTTTCATCCAAGAAGTATTAAAACTTTATCTGTAAGCGTCGATAATAACTTTGTATTACCATATGTCAAAATAATTAAGATTTATCAGCTCAATCATGATTTTACAGTATTGTTTGGTGCACTTGAACATCTCAGATAATAAAATCACGAATTTAAGTGATATCAATCATTTAAAAAAGTTGACTACATTGGAGGCACAAGACAACTTGATTAATGACATATACTACTTGACTAAAACAGTTAGTAGCTTGAGACAGCTGGAAAATCTGTTTTTACAAGGCAACCCCGTGACGAAAACTTACCGATATCGGGAAAATATCATCGGCAACAGCTACTCTTTGGGTATATTATTTCGAATGCCATTCATTTTTTTATATTTTCTCAAATACTTAAATAAATGATTTGATTACACTTTATAAACTGTAGTCATATTGGACAACAAGGTTGTATCTGAAAATTCGCGAGAGTTCTTACAGAGATTCAAAGTTGAAAAATTGAAGTATCATCACAAGTACGCAGAACTTATAATTCTTACGATTTTTCAACTTACCGATACGATTTTTCAGCTTTTCAATATTTTCATTTTCAGGACTTTCAATGGCAAGGAAATTGCAATCCAACGCTGATACGTGAAAAATCGTAAAAAGCGAAACATATGAAAAACAAGTACTTATCATTTAGAAGTAAAAATAAAGACTGAAATCTTATATTTATTATCTGATTTATTAATTTTATAAAGTCGTTGTAGAAAAAGTGAAGAAAAGAAGATAACTTCGTACAAAATACAATAAAATCTTTTAGTTCAGTACATTTAAAATCTAAATACAATACCAAAATCATTAAAATAGAGGCATTAAATTTATTAAGAACAAAACAAAAAATTATACGAAATACTTACAAACAATGTTTTTACAGTTTTCAAAGATAATGCGATCAGTAACTTTTCATGTTTACTGTTAAAAGTAAAATACTATTTCAGACAGTAAAGATAGCGGATCTTATTTTAAACATTTCAAACAAAGCAATGAATATCTAAAATGCACGCCAATAAATACAACTCAATTTCATTATACAAAATTACTGTGAAGGAATGACGCAAATTACATTTGAAGTGAAGAAAAAAATAAAGACTTGCCCGAAATCCGCAAACTTTATCTGTTTTATTAAAGAGAAGGTATTTAATTATAAAGATTAATTATTAAAAGTAATAAAATTCTTTTCATATAATTTATCACTGTACTAAATATGTTCAAACAATGTAAAATATATTTAAGTCAACAAAAATCTTTAAAAATATATAGAACTATGTATAGCTGCGCACTCTATAGCTAAATGTACGGCGTCCAAAGCATCAGTTGCTATCGGTATGGTTTTTTTAATTTTTTTTATGTATTTTTTTTTTTAATTTGTTTATCTATAATTAGATACATCTAACTTTTTGCAAGGGAAAAGTTTAATTTACATCACTTAACAAGCAGGTTTTCGATGTTTGACTGCAGCTTTTGATTTATGCATGTATTTTGTAATTAATATTTTGCTATCTTGAAAAGTGATGACAATAGACGTTACCTTTGCCTAAATATATTATATGTATGTATACTATGTATATTATATTTATCATTTTCATCAGTATATAATATCTTTCAAAATCTACTGTGCCAAACTAATCGTACTATACAGGGAATTGCGTAACAAAGCTACTTTTTCGATTTTCATGCTCAATGATTCCATAAAAAATTTCAGCGCATTTAAGAAAAAAAATACGCATCGGTAATTAAGATATTTTTTCATTTTACAGACAAAACACGTATAAAGAGTTGAAAAATGCTAAAGCTTGGAAGATAGATGCACGAAGAACGAATTCACAATCGAAATGTATAACCTTGAATCGAATATACACAATCCTTGTATTCGACACGTAAAACGACAGTCCCAGCATAGTTATTGCAACCCAATACGCGACATAACTTTCTATTCTTACGCTGTTTCGACATTCGTCAATAAACTCTATCAAAATGCGAATGCACGTATTGTCTTGATTTTCAATCAAGATTCAAGCTTAAATATTTGTTTTTCTTACTTTTGTTTCAGCTAATTGTAACGTAGCTTTTACATGGATCGCGATTTTTTTTTTTTTAACGCTAGTGAGCACATTGCTTTTTAATATATTCCAGTACCATTTTTAAGTCTCTCGAATATGTTTAATTTACAAATAAAGATCTCTCCGTTAACTCTCAATAATCAGATGGAAATAAAACGTTTACTGTGCCGTTTGTTGTTGAATCTCAATTTTCTCAACAGTCATGTCTGGGTTCATCGCCGTGGCCTGTTGAATAGCTTCAGCAAGGGCCTTGTCATGGTCGATGGGATCTCCGTCCGACTGTATCGTGATCTTCTGCTCAACTCGCGTCTCGACAACTCCGTCCCGTTCAGTTTTATACTACAAACCAAATTGTTTATTATTAAACCAATCGCGTTGGAGTGAAAAGCTTTGAAAAATCGGCATCGATGATTAAACTAGAACTTACCGTGATCGTTTCAACGGTGCGCGTCTTGCTGGAGATCGTCTGCGAGCTTACGATTTCGCCGGTCGCGGTGTACGTGCCGTCCTCGTTCTCGACCGCCACCTTCCTCGATTCGGTTGCCACAAGGGGTACCGTCGTCGTTGTGGTCACGTTGTTCTCCGGCTCTCCCGTGTACACGTGGCTTTCAGTAGCTACTATACCTGCCGGATCTCCCTGTGGATCATTGAAAAATGCAAGGACATTTTTTTTTAGTTAAAACGTCTTTTAGGATACAATATAAAAGTGTCGTTGTCATATATATTCGGCACATTGAAAAATAGAGTCAGAAATGGTGTCGCATAAAAATTATCATCCAAACTCTGAAAACAACTGTGAAAATATACATTTTTATTTTTCATCAACTCCATGTAAAATCCATGCATGTGTACAATATATAGTAAATAAATTATATTTTTCGTCAAACAATTACATACAGGCAATAAATACAACAATGAAATTGCACATCGAAAGTCATGGGCGTTAAGAGCTCCAAGGATGATGTACATAGAACAGTGAACGTGTATATGCACACAAGAGAGAGAGAGAAAGATTCATTGATGCATCACGTGCAATCGATTTGCAATAGTTGATCGCTTACCAAGAAAACGCAACGAGATTTTGCCTTCTATCATTAGCTGGATACTGCAACCATGCAATTTTCGATCGAAATGCATGTTTTTATTTATTTATTTTTTTAAATTTTGTTTCGCAGACAAACATTCTCTTGGAATGATATTTTACGTATATGGATACTATACCTATAAAACTGGTTTTGTAGTTGACGCCTTCATTTTGCCGAGTGTATTGTTAAAGATTTTTTAAAATAATACAAGCGGTGTGAAATATGACGTTTGCTAACTAATTTTTAGTTATTAATGGTACATGTGATTGTGTTAAAACCGCTCCTCTTTTCAATTTTAAAGCTAGGAAACTATTTTTTAGAGCTAGCGTTGTTCCAAATCGTTAAATAAAATATAGGATAGTATTATTGGTAATAAAATTAGCGGCACAAGTCGTTGTGGACATTTTTGTGCCTGATGATGTTTCGTGATATGTTTGTTGGTGCAAATGCCTATTGTACAAGTTATAGTGAGATACAAACGAAATGTGTTAAGGATCCGTAAAAATTTATGTGTGCGGTAAATACGGTGTTTTGATTATTTGCCAAAGTTTTAGTGATTCTATGCAAAAATACACGAGTGTAGTAACAAATAACCACGTGTTCATTAGTCAATAAAAAAAAAAAAAATGGGTGTAAAAGTACCTTGTAATACTGATTGCAGAATGCCTGCTGCTCGTCATCAAGATCGATGGGTGTTCCGGAATCGCAACTGCTCGAACTCGATGTACTGAGACGTCGTGAAAACAGCTACGTCATGCAATGCATTAGCCAAGCCGGCGAAATCAATGGTATTAAAATAATTGATGAAAATAAAAGACAAAAAAAAACATTTATCAATAATGCGAGTCATGAGCTTCGAGCCAAATGAAAATTAGTCTGTTAAGTGTAGCTCTTGCATAACGCTAATTGTCCAATTAGCAAAGTCAATTGTTAATTTGAAATAAGCTGCTTCTTCTTGTAGTCTCGTTCTTAAGATTGCAATTTTTTTTTTTTTTTTTTTTAATTTATTAGTTTTCAAGTGAATAGTGTAACATTGTAACACTTGTATGTGGTGTGTGAGGAGTTGTGAGTATTTTTAATTTTTATTTGCTGTTGTTTTAGTATGTTGATTTTTTTAACAAGTTATGGAAAGAAAAAATACAATCAAGGAAAAATAAACTTAAATGATTGTAAGAAAAAAAAAAAAATCATTAACAACTAGATGTAAACATGGACAAAATAATCGAGGCACAGGCGAGTAGCTCTCGTCGATGTATTATAATACACAATTACTAAATTACTCAATCAAAAGTTTGAACGAAAGTTGAGGATGGAAAAATGCAATAGTGCATGCTGCTCGCCGAACTTTAATTATACAACAAAACGCAATTACGAATCATTCCCGTGCATCTGTATATGCTATATACGTATGATCAAATGCTCGCGTCTACGCAAATACTCTGTAAGTACAAGTAGTACACAGGGAAAAGTGCCAATAAATGAGAGAAAAAAAAAAAAGAAATTACCTGTTCTCCGGAGAGCACATGGCTCGTAGTTCTGACTTCCTGTGTCACGGTTCGTTGTTCCTGTCTTGTCGCGCTGGTCGCTGTTGTGTGTGCCACCGTCTTCTCCTCGACCTGAGAGATAAATAGGTAAATGGTAACAAGGCTACTTGAACGCAATAACTATTCGTGGTTCGAAAATACAAGGCTCGAGCCCCATGGGTGCTTATTTTTCAATTAAAGAAAATTTTTCATTTGAAAGAGACCCTCACCTGTTGACCGTTAAATTTACTTTTAAGATATGTTTAATATTAATGGGTACTACATTTTACAGCAAATGGATATCGATTTCTAATCGGGTGAGCTTTAATATTACTGTGTTGTGTAGTTTTACAGTATATATTTTGTAATTGTTTTTTACCATCGATAAGTAATGAAACTAATTTGATACAATGTTTCAGCAAAATACGCAAACTACTCGAGCTCTATGCGTTTCATTGGTACAATTATCTATGATGGGGTAATTAAAAGATTATTGAACACACGAACCTGGCTGGTCTTCTGGTTCTTTTCGAGATCTTCATGCATCGTGGCCGTGCGAGTCGTCACCGCTGTTGCCGATATGTACGGAGCCGTGCCATCGTTAGGTGCTTCGGCCTAAATACAACTACTTTGTGACCAATGCAACGATTCGAGTGACGATTATGGGCTAATGTGGTGATGGATTTATTTCTCTTTTTTTTTTTTTTTTTTTTTCATACGACGTTTAAGCTTATGAGTGAATTTTTTTATTACTTGAGCAATGATATTTGCTAAGTGGATCAATACTTTTCAAGTACATTATTAATTCGTATGATTGTACATGGCAAAGATTAATGGAATTTTTCGAAGTATGTATGCTACAAATTATGCTACAGGTATGTAGACAAGATAAAAAAAATTAAAAAATTCATCTATCACATACCATGCAGTTGCAAGCTTGCACATGATTATTTTCATCAAATATGCTTTGTAAAAAAAAAAAAAAAAAAAAAAGGGTACAGACAACTAGATAACTTTAACAAGACATATCAAGTACTCATGACAAAGTAAGAACAACAAAAAAACTTCAATCTATGGCATTCTAACAAGCAGGAAAAAAAAAAACAAACAAATAGAAAAGTCTTTTTTTATACATTGTCAACACCGAAAGGTCTTCCGAGTGAAGCGTCATTCGCGTTGTTCTACCTTTGACGTTTTCCGCAGCCACATCGTTTGATTCCTAACAATACCTGTGCTCTTAATGAAATTTCTGTAATTATTTGTGAAATGGTTCACCTTGTTGGTGTGCGTGGAAACAGTAACCTGTCCCGAGCCACCTGGCGTGAGATCCTCGACCCTTTCCACAACGTTCTGCGTGACGCCTTCCTGGTCCTTGATCATCGACTGCTTGGTCGTCGATTTCACGATAGTGGGCGTACTGACGGGCAACGCGGTCTTCTTCTGCTTAGGCGCTAACTGATCGACTTTGGGTGCCATGGTCTTGAGATCGCGCATATTAAAGTTCTCCTTATCTAAAGGTTGACCGCTCTTCGCGTATACTACACCGTCCTTAATGAAGGCATTTTTATCGCCGATTAGCTCTTGATTCTTGGGCTTGCCGCTCTTTTCGTAAATTTTGCCATCCTTAACGTAACTACCGTCCTCGGAGACGATACCGCTGGTCACCGGCGAGCCGTCTTTGTTGGAAACCAGACCTTTCTTGATCATCGTTATCGTTATCGTCACGTAATGCTTGTCCAGGGGTTTGCCCTGTGCCGTGACAATCACGCCGTTCTTGACGGCGTTACCCTCGGCATCGAAGACTGCGCTCTTCAAAGGCTTGCCGGTCTCGTCGACTACGACGCCTTGCACGACTTTGACAGCCTCGGGCCCGAAGGCTTCCTGGGTGAGGGGATGTCCCTCGGCGTCGTACACCTTTCCTTGGTCAATGTAGCAAGTCTCGGGATTCAAATGGCCCCGCTGGAGGGGTTTTCCATTGGCTCCGTACGTCAGGCCATTTTTCACGATGGTGCCGTCAGGATTGGCTTTCGCTTGAGTCAGGGGCCGACCAGAGTTGTCGTAGATCTTGCCGTTCTTTACGGTCGCACCTTTGTCGTCGTAGGTGGCCTGCTTCACGGGCTTGCCATTCTTATCGCACGCGAGGCCGTAGCGGTAATAGGTGATTGTAACGACGGAGAGTTTTCTGTTGAGGGGCTTCCTGTCGGGCCCGTAAATTGAGCCATCCTGTACGTAACTGCCGTCGTCGCCAAAGGTACCTCGCTTCACTGGCTTCATGTCCTTCCCGTATATAAAGCCGTTCTGAATGTAGCCGGCCTCGGTGCCGAAAGAACTGTGATTCAGCGGCTGCTCGTCCTTACCGAACAATCGGCCCTCCTCGACGTAATAGCCGGTCGGCAGAGGCGTGCCAGCGTTGAGGAGCTGTCCACCCCAGCCATGAACGAGGCCGTCCTTGATGTAAGTTTCGTCAGTTCTGAAGGCTCCCTGCTTGAGCGGCTCGTCGTTCTTGTCAAAGACAACGCCGTCCCTGATGTAACAACCGTCGGGTACGAGTGACGCCTGGTTCTTCGGACGTCCTTCCGAGTCGACGATCATGCCGTTCTTGATGGCAATGGCGTCGGGACCGTTCTCGTCCTGCGTCAAAGGCTCGCCGTCCCTGCCGATTATCAGGCCGTTCTTGATCTTGTTGCCGTCGGCACCGAACGAGCCCTCGGCTACGATCTTGCCATCCCTGTCGTGGACCAATCCTCCGGCCACGTAAGAGCCGTCCGAGCCGAAAAGTTCACGACTCAGCGGTGAACCGGAATGATCGAATATCGCTCCGTTGACGATGTAGCTGTCCGCGGGCAGTGCCGAGGACACGTTCAGAGGTTTGCCGTCCTGACCATGGAGGACGCCGTCCTTGACGTAGCTACCGTCGGGCTTGAAAAAGGTCGACTTGACAGGCTTGCCGTCTCTCGTGAGGATCTTTCCGTCCTTGATGGCCAGACCTTCCGGCACCAGTGAATCCTGGTTCAAAAGTTTTCCAGACTTATTGTGCGCGAGGCCCTTCTTCGCGTGATTGCCGTTCGAGCTGAGAGATTCCTGTTTCGCGGGCTTGCCGTCATAACCAAGGATGTGTCCGTCCTTGACCGTCAAGCCGTCGTGGCCCAACACTCCGTGTTTCAGGGGTGCGCCGTTCGAGTCGAAAACCAGTCCGTCTCTGATGACAGTGTTGTCGGGTTTGAACAAGCTCTGATTCACCGGCATACCGTTCTGGTCGTACAGCAGACCGTCCTTGACGTAGACTCCGTCCTTGATGAACGGAATCTGATTCAGCGGCCGTCCATCCTTTGCATGGACGATGCCGTCCTTGACATAGCTACCGTCAGGCTTGTAGAACGCGTGCTTCACGGACTTGCCGTCCTTGCCAACGATCTTGCCGTGCGCCAGGTGCGCACCGTTGGGCAACAGCGAGCCCTGGTTCAAAAATTTCCCGTCCTTGCCGTACACGACGCCGTCTTTGATGGACGAGCCGTCGGAGCTGAAGGTCACGTGCTTGACCGGTTTGCCGTCCTTGGAGTAAACTTTACCCTCGGTGACGTAGTGCCCCTCGTGGCCGAGGTCGCCGCTGGCCAGGGGTTTGCCGTCCCGGCCGTAGATAATACCGTCGTTGATGTACGTAGAATCGGGCAGCAGAGCGACCTGCTCGGCAGGCTTGCCGTCGTTGCGGCAAACGATTCCACCCACGATGTAATTCCCGTCAGCGCCGAACGAGCCCTGAGTCAATGGTCTCTCGTCCCGGGCGAATACCAGGCCGTCCTTCACGTAGGTCCCGTCTGCCCCCAGCTTGCTGTGCTGCAGGGGCTTGCCGTTCTTAGACACGATCACGCCGTCCTTGACGAGCGTGTAGTCCGGACCAAGCGCGCATCCATTCAACAGCTTGCCATCCGGACCGTACAAAAGGCCGTTCTTTATTGAGCTTCCGTCGGTACCCAGAACTTCTTGGTTCGCGGCCTTGGAGTCTTTGCCAGTGATGACGCCGTTGGCAATGTGCATGCCTTGGACACCAAAGTCTGCCTTCTTGATGGGCTTGCCATCCTTGGAGCAAACCTTACCGTCGATCACTCGACTGCCTTCCGGGCCCAAGCTGCTCTGGTCGAGTGGTTTGCCGTCTCTGGTGAAGATAAGGCCACCGATTATCCGGGCACCGTCGGGCAGCGGTAAAACGCGATGGTCAACGTCGGGCTGCTCCGTGCCGGGAATCACGACGCCAGGCTTAATTTCAGCAGCCTGGCCCTTGGCCTCGCTCACGATAAGGCTCTTGGAGGCGTTCTTTGAATCTTTTGCGGGGGACGTTGTTGGCGGCGCTGGCGGCTGAGTCAGCGGCTTGGACACAGGAGCCGGAGTGGCTGCTGGCGCGCTACCACCCTGGCCGAGACCCTTTTGTTGTTCTTTCAGTCCCGCGGACTCGACGTAATTTATTCCCGGCGTTTTGATGCCCATGGGGGCGAGCACTACCTTTTCCTCCACCTCTTTTTGCCTTCGTTTCTCGGCCTGCTCTTCCAGCTTCTTGCTCTCACCGGGCGCGTAACTGAATGCAAGTCCAGTGGCTTTTTTGCCAGGCGAGGCCGGTGACTGCGCGTCTTGCGAGGGCTGCGACGCCGATTTGTTGTCTCCCTCGTACGTGAAACCACGAGGCGGCACCACTCGCCTCTTGTTCGGCGAGTGTTCACGCTCCTCGTACTCATAGGCCTTGGTGAAGGCTGGCGTGCTGGCAGTCGACTTTTCCGTGTCGGTCTTCTCGTCGGGGGTCTTTGCTTTCTCGCTGGCGGACAGGTCGCTGGTCTCGAGGTCGCTTGTCTTGTCCTTCGAGGCGTTGGAGTCGTCCAGTTCATTGGGCTTGTCCGACTTCTTCTTTTTGTCGCTGCTCCTGTCGTGCTTAATGAACAGTTTGCCCAGACCACTGATTGGACTCTTTTCACCAAAATAAAATTGAAACAAACAAAAAAAAAAACGAGAAAAATTCTCGATGTAACGTGGAAATAAAAACTCAAAATGGGCGTGTGCCACTGGAGGTGTGCTCATTGAAAGGGTTATCCTTACTCTTCAAATTGTGCACTGGTAGTTGTTATGCTTAAGAAAAAAAAAAAAAAAAAAAAAAGCTTCGATGGGGTCAATATTAGTGAGGGCTAGAGGTTCGGAGAGACTTTAGAGACTACAGGGAACAGGAGTGCTGATGTTGTTAATTTTTTTTTTTTTTTTCTACTAAACAAGACGTGTGTTAGTCGGTGCGTCTTCTCCCACTCCGATGCAAACAGTGAGATTGTATTGTTAGTTTTTCTGCATTCAGGATTGGCCTACGGTTACTCAAAGCTGCCGCTGATGATACTCCAGATCCTCGCGACAAGGAACACTTACCTTAATTTTCTTCTCCTTCTCGGACTTTTCGGCCTTGCTGGGAGTCTCGACGGCTTTTTTATCTTTCTTTTTAGCCTCGGACTTTTTAACCGGCGACTTTTCGTCAATGATCTCGAGCTGCGAGCTCTCGCTCATCGGATCCGATTTGTTGAGATCGTTATGGTTTTCCTTCTCGCTTTCGTTTTCAATGTTTTTCTTCTTCTTCTTCTTTGAGAGATCACCGAGCGGTAGGACCGCGATCCCTCCGATCAGTTTCTACAACGATACAACACATATTTCACAGTGACACACAACATGCAGCGGTAAGCGGAACTACTACACACTATGAAGTTTCGGCTTTTTTTTTTTTTATCATCCTCTTCTCTAACTTTCGTTCCGAGAACGATGGATATTCTTTTACACAAAGATTGACTTGGGCACATTACAGAAGTTTAACAAAGACAAGTGCTCACCAATGCCGTGCTCCCGCATGCAAAAACCATAATATAAACTGACTGGAACAGTTGAGATAGTTCATGACGCTAAAGTGTTCAAACCAATACACAACATTCACCAGAAAAAAAAAAAAAAAAAAAAAATAGAATAACACGCATTTGTGCAGTAAACCATCTAAAAATAGTATTTTTTACGACACAATGAAATGTAAGGAACGAAAATTAAATTTGTCGTTAAATACGTTCAACTGCACATTTTTCAGTACTATACACATAGAAATTCAATTTCAATTAATTTTAGACAAAAAAAAATTTCTAAAGAACATGCATTTTTAGAGCGAACATTATCTAATGAAGACAAAACACCAAATGATTTGTTAAAAACACCACTGACTAATAGGTACAGATGTTAATTTGATTACGAGGTGATGAAATTAGTGCACATGATGTGAAAAAATGCTTTTAGTGATTCGTGTTTTTAGTAGTGATCTATACCTTGCCGCCGGCGTCATAGTCTCCCTCCAGGCTACTCGCGCTGCTGGCCGACGTAGTTCCGGCGCTCGTTTTTCGAGCGAGCTATTAGGTGTTAGTTATAATATGTGTCAGTTAGTTAATAATGAAAAAAAGCCCTACAGATTGCACAGGCAAAATCAATCAAACATTTGTAAAATATCGTGCAATGAATGTTTCATTTTTTCAATGATCCAATAATCACTTGAAACACAATATTTCTTCAATAAGAAGCTTGTAAAGTGAGGGTAAAATAATATTAAACCATGAAAAAGTGCAAGTACGTGGGTTAACAAACTGAAAATGATAAATAATTTAAATTGAAAATTAGGTTTTCCTTTTTTAATGACCATGATTTCGTCATTCCACATCTGCGATTAAAATCTATAGAGCTTGTAATTTAATGATTAATGAGTCGAGTGATTTGCATCCCCATTCAAAAAAAAATTATGATAGGTCTGGTCAAATGGAAAAAAAAAAATCTTGGTGTTGGGTTCAAACACTACTGAATGCATAATCGACGATAACAACAACAACAACAACGTCTCGTTTAATCAAGAATAATGAAAAATAATGTCGTCTCTCAAACCCTACCATCATCAACAACATATAAGTATCTTTGAAACTTTGAAACATAACATATATAATGAACAGTAAGTCTCGACCAAGACGCAAAAAATTTGTCATCGAGTTGGGGAAAAAGAAAACCAACAATACCTTTTCTTTCTGCGTTTTAATCGGACTCGGTCGCTGATCAATGTGCTCCATCGCGGGCAACGTTTCCGGCTCGTAGCTACGGTTGTTCAGGGTGTGCCGCTTGCTCGGCTCCTCGTTGTAAGCCTCGAGATTCTTTTGCGCACCTAGGGCTGAAAGCATAGGTTGTGACGAGCCTGTTTCAATGTTAAGGCCTGTTTGTTTTGTTGGCTGGCACTCGTTGTACTTACTGTCCATGCTTCGAGAGGTGATTCGTCGTCCGCTGAGGAATCGCTCAAACTTGGGCGGTTGTCTCTCGATGGTCGTCTTCTTTGTCTCGTGCAGCGTTCGGCCGGAGTAACGGAAGCTCGAGCCCAAGTTCGGGATCAAACTACTCTTCTTGGCAGGCTCAGGACTCATGAGTCTGGAAGAACAAGTGATAAACGTGACGATGCAAAATCGAGCAAGGGCGAGAGCACGTGACAAACGAATGACCGACCTGAAGAAAGTGTGGTGCTCGACGCAAGTTTTCCAGAGCCTCTTGGCCGCTCTGTGGTTGGCCAATTTGAAGCCAATGGTGGATTCAAACTGCTCAAAGTCCCCGGGTCGGATTTTGATGTAAAAATTGTGCCTCCTGAACGAGATCTTGAGAATCTTGGGCCACGCGAATCTGTTGATCCTCAACCTGTCCCTGTAAACCGACAAGCCGGTCGAGCAGACGCCGAGCATGATGTCGACGCCCTCGGAGTCTTTCGCGTTGTGAATGTCCACCCCGTACATCGCCAATTTCTTTGCATTCTCGAGGTAATGCAGCTCGGCTTCCGCGGGTGTCTGACCTCTGAAACGAGACAAACAGTGTTTCAACCAACCAAAGCAACCAACAACGACACAATTGTAACAAGACGAACTTGTGCGTTTTGTGAAGATCCATGACCTTGTCGACCAATGCCTGGGTCTGGGTTTGAGGGGGCGCGAACTTAAAATCCGCCAAGTAGTTGGGCCCGTGCTCGTTGGGATCGTAATCGCCCAGTTCCGATTGGACCAAGTAGGAGCCGAGCAGAGCGTGCGTGACGAAGGTGCACGGCAATCGGCCCGTCACTATGTCGTTCTTGATTTGCAGGCACAGCTGATAGCGCGTTATATCCTCTTGGAGCTGGGCCGGATCCGGGGGGTAAAATTTCACCTCGAACTTGAAGTTCCACGGCTCGTCTGGCACAATGTACGCATGGTCGTGAATACACGATGGACAAAAACAATGGGCAGGGGGGGGGGGCGAAAAGAAAAAAAAAAAAAAACACTCACTTCTCAGGAACTTTGAGATCTTCTTTTCCAAATCGAGCCAGTTCCGCGCGTAGTGCTTGTTCTCGTAGATCAGCCCAAAGTAGTCCTTCTCCGCGAGATTGATGCTCTGGCAAACGCTGTTGAACAGATCGCGGCCCTTTGCCCTTCTCTGCGTCGCGCATAAAAAAAGAAAAAGAAAAGAAAACACGTGAGCAATGAGTCACAACGACGAGGTGTGTCGCGAGAGAGGGGGAGATGGGGGTTTTTACCTCGATGCTAAAGTCTCTCTGGCTGCCGTCCAACAGGGTGATCCTGGCGATGGCCATTTTGTCCTTTCTGGGTGGCATCTTGACCGGCGAGCCCTTGGTACCGTTCTCGGTCGCCGTTTCCGTCGGCTCGACGCTCGCCTTTCGTTCCTCCGGCATATTTTCGACTCTCAACTGCACAACACAACAAGAGGGTTTATTTTGCATTGGGTATATATACAACATCTCTCCTGCATTGTTGTTCATTTGATAATTTTACTAAAAAAGAAACATGTACCACCTATACACTCGTGCTCTTTCGTAAATATAATGTACCGATAATCCACATAAATTGCCACCGCGATACTCATTCGTATATAATACATGTACCATTTCTACATGAAAAAAAACAAAAAAAAAAAAAAAGGGTTGAAATGTTGTATTAAATGCTATACAATGAAAATCGTCACAATGAGCTCAAGGTATACCCCAAGACACTGTCCCCCTGAATAATCGATGGGAAAAAAAAAAAAAAAAAAAAAAAAAAAAAAAAAAAAAAAAGGTCAAGCAACTTTTGCTTCCCCCTTTGCTTGCTTTGAGGCTCCATGTATGTATACCTATACAATACAGCTTACACGCGAAACTTAATCGAAGAAGAAGAAATACAATGACCGTGAAATGCGCGACGCGCTGATGTCGCGCACAACAATTATTTTTCCTGTCCCTTAATAGAGTACACGTGTACCATGTCTATAATTACAGACCAAAGGGGACGAGGGGCAAGAGAACGAGGCAACCTGCCGGAGCGACTTTGAGAACCGCGAGCATCAAGTATCGTGATCTTTTGGTAAAAGGTGGAGGAGGAAAACGGGGAAGAACCGATGGGACAACAGTACACGGGGAGGCCTCAGCCGGGGGAGATACGCGCCAAAATGTGTTCAAAGGTGCTCTTACAGCAGCAGACTCGGGTATATATATGTATTATGGCGATAAGCAACGCGTTACGATTTTCTTGCCCCCCCCCCCGAGCGCGCGATCTTTTTTTTTCCCGAGTGTATACTTAGACGGACGAAACAATTAATCGTCAAATGAATAATGGCATAGGTTTTTATGGCACGAAAAGAAGAATTCGCGGGGGTACGTGAGATTGCATTTTTCGCGACGAACAACGGGGGGTTGAAATACCTTGCGCTATCACGGGCGAGCAACTCGCGACAGCGGGAAGAAAAAAAACGTATTATGCAAGGCTAAAATAAAACAATGGTATACGTACACGATGTGCATGGGGTAGCTCTTACGCGATGGTAAGAAGAAGAAGAAAGAAAAAAAAAAAAAAAAAAAGAAAGAAGCTTTTTTTTGTTTCTCAGACTACATAATGTATAACAACAGTAGCGCGGATGAGGGATACGCGTAAGTAATGCACGTAAAAGAGGAGGAGGCGGTGAAGAAACTTGCGCGACCGTATAGAGCATAGTCTATGTAGCGCGCACACAGAGAAAGAGAGAGATAGGGAGCGTGCGAAAATAATCAATATTTTCTACGCGCGCCTTTGTGCGCCTCTCTCTCTCTTTCTCTCCCTTCCTACTCCGGCAGCAGTATAATAATAATAATATGTAGTGGTAAGTATTATTATATATATACAACATGCAGTTTAGTGTATAGTGTTGCGGTACAGCAAAATCGGTTGGACATTTGTGTATTGTATACATATATCATACAACTCGCGACGATGTACATATATTTTTACTCTGAGTATCTTTTTTTTGTTTTTTGCTCGAGTTTTTGTAAAAACCTGCCTAATAAAAGTAGAGTATATTTAGCTCACGGTCGATACTTGAGAAAAGCAAAAACGTATGGTCGGCGGGTCGACGGCTCCTTCCCTTTGTATACAGCTTGTATTTAGTAAACCAATCGTCTATAGGTATACGTATCTCGTGAGTTGTACAAACATGTAATACCTATATATAAGAGCTGCAGCGGCGTTCATTCATCCTTCACCGCACGCACCAAAGCAGTTTTACTCTTGGTACTTACTCTTGAGTTCGCGAGCTTTCAAGCGAATAAAAATTTTCTTTTCTCACCCTGCATTGTACACATACGTATACGTAGCTTTTAATGTAATACATCACATACACATATACGCTATATTTTGTGTGGGTGGGTGTGTATTTCACGCAATTTTAATGTATATTAACATATAAAGAGCTCGCTGTACCCGGTATAAAATTTGGACCCGCGAAATGAGAAAGTTTCAATCATTGGTATACACATATATTGGTATATGTATATCACGAGGTATTAAAACAATACTTTGTACGCGATAAATACAACTACAGCTATTGTTTGACACTGTGTATATTTTGTGTGTGTTGCACGTGCACACAACATATCGAAGATCGGTTGCGGTAAAATCAAACGCAGCGCGATCTCGCCGGGTTGTGGAAAGCGCTTCGTGAATTTTTGCGAGCAAAATAAAAGAACATTTATGCGCTTTTACACGGAACGGATAAATGCCGGTACACGGATGTACCACCCAAAATATAGAGCCAATCGGAGAAAAGAATTGCACACAGGGTGCCAATATGTGCGGAGTTTATTTTTTTCAAACTTTGCAAAACCAGAGAGAAACCGCAGCTCTATGTGGAATACACTATGCGCGGCGGCTCGACTTTGAATCGTTAAGATTATATACACGGGTAAGCGCCAACTGCATAAGTACAGCCGGTGGTTGAATGGGGAAACTTTTTGCTCGCGCCGCCGCTCCTATTATCTCTTCGTCGTCTCTCTTTCTCTTGTATAAGTAGCCATAGTGAGTCTTTAGTCACACTTTCGCGAGCCAAGTTGGAACACATCGATGTGTCACAAGATTGGACAAACTTTTTGCCGATGCTGCTTCGAGGGCGATGCTATGTATGATGATGGGAAAAAAAAAAAAAAAAAAAAAAAAACGCGAAGCAAATTATTCCAACTGAAAGATTCATCATCATGCATGCACGCGTACAGGTGGTGGAAGAAGAAAAAGGCAATCAAGTATCAAGGGAAAGCTTGGGAGCTTCGAAACTTGCTGTCAATTGCGAAAGGAGTATACAAAAGTAAACAGCCACCGGGAAAGCAATCGTGCTTTTAGTTTATGCAACAAGTGAGTACATACCACCACCTAACAGAGGCGGCGAGATCGTTTTACAACAAAGGCACTCCTCCTCCGCTCAGCATCCCATCGCAAAGTGGATCACCCGCTTGCTCTCCTTCCCTCCCTTTTTTTTCCTTTTACGAGATAACAATTTTACCTTACGTAATGCTTAAAAAAAAGGTGTTTTTTATTCCGTCTATATATATTACTATGTATGCACATAATGTGTGCATGTTTATTATCCGCCATGTGCCGTATATGTATGGGTCATTCCACTTTCTTACTTTCCATGTTAAGACTGAACATTTTTTTTAACAAGTTCATTCAATTATTCAAAAATGGATTTCATTTCATTTCCAAGTTTGGCAAAATATATGTACAATTTTTTGAGTTAAATTTATATATATATATATATATATATATATTAAATTAGCATACATTCAATCAATAATGGAAGTTTAAGGGGAATGATGCACGTAAGTATAAGGTCGTAGTGTGGAGTATATATAATGAGAAAAATGAAATGAGGAAAAGAGGGAGGGAGAGGAGAAAAACGAGCTATCTCGGCTACTGGAGCAGAAAGAAAGAATCGCCTTGCAATAAGTTATACATTAAGAGGAGGAGGGGAAAGATCGAGAGAGAGGCGCGATGAATCTATACACTGGTGCAGGCAAATCGGTCCCTCTGGGAAAATTTTCACGGCACCAACACTATACTTGAGCTCACTCTCTCACGCGTACCTACTTATATACTTACTTAACAACGCAGAAATATTGCGAAAGTCTCGTTGATTCGCGGTAAGCAAAACTTTTTGACGTATTTATACTAAAATTGTGTATTATTATTATTATTTTTGCTTCATTTGACCTTATATTATTTGGTATTATTTGTGTATATAATACACCTCTGTGATTTCGTTTGAACGTTGCGTCATCATTACCGTAAAATTGTTTTTTGGTTGGGTAATATTATACATATATACATATATTTTCGCGCAAAACAAAGAAGTGTATAATATATTATATAAATACGTATTTCAAGAGCAATACACGGAGTCACACGTTTGTATATAAAATAATGCACCGATTGCGCAAATAAGCGTAGGCACCAACAGTGTTACACTGCGGTCCGGCAATCGTAAACCAGGCAAATGTTCTCCCAACAATCGGTGAAAAATTAAAAATCCAAGTTGAATGTAAAAAAAAAAAAAAAAGAGAGAGAAGAATTAAATTGAGCCCAAGCACACGCATGCCCTCTATTTTTCTCTGTCGTGCGTACTTACACCGATGCACACGGTATAGCACCTCAATTACGCAACGATCGAGACCTCGCCCCATCGCTCTTTCTTTTATCCTCCTCCTCGTCGTCCCACTGCGACATAATATTAACCGAGGCGACAACCATACGCGGTACCTATACATACACGTTATATATGTCGTACAGCTACAGCAAGTAGTGTACATACAAAAATCACAAAAGGCATCAATTGCCAACAGGGAATAAAAAAAATCATCGTCGTGGTGGACACAGACTTGCAATACATGCCGAACCGAATCTCTCCTCCTCCTCCTCCTCGTGCATCATCCATACATCCAGTGATGGTCATTAACATTCCGATCTCGACACGCACACCTCGTGTATGTATATATGTGGGTAGGTATATGTATTTTTTCCTCCGCGATAATAGCCTACTCGCGTTTCTCCAGCATATTAAACTCGTACACGCGTGCGCGTGCAACACGCCACATTATTTTGATAAAACCGACTGGCATCAGCAGGATGAAGAAGAAAATATGATATTTTTCATGGTGTGCGAATAAGTTTTTTTTTTTTTTTTTTTTTTTTTTTATACACGTACTGCAGGATGTACAGTTATTATTTCGTCCATCATCCACATCATCCACTGTAGCGTGTATATTATACCTATACTATTACCTCCAATCGGAGAATTTCGGTCGACTGAACTTTTTGATTCAATGTACTTGTAATGCGCTAGCAGCATAATTATCAGGAAGAGCTTTTAAATGAGGTACAACCATGGATACGGTATAATTCTGTTTGTACCGGGTCTATATTAATTTATACATGACTTAACAGTAGACTTTATCATCATCTATCTGGGCGGGTGCTCTTAATGACAACAAAAACAATATATGGCATAAATAATGATAAGCCCCTACGCTTGCGCTCGGACACCGATGGCGTGGCTCCGCCGACGCGCACGAAACAAGGTCGTTGCGCCTCTCTTTAACTGGGTCGCTCTCGTGTGCTCGTTTGTTTTTTCTTTTTTCTATTTTTTTTTTTTTTTCTCATGTGGCGTTATACGCGCTCGGAAGCGCGTGGAGCCGATCGGTAGCTGGAAATAATATAATCTCCTCCTTTTTCCTCTCTATCCAAGATGAGCAAAGAAAAAAAAAAACAACAACATAAAGTATCCGAGGCAGTATAGAGGATCGCGAGCTCGTTTGCCAACACGCCACGGGGGCTATTTGAACTTGATCGCGGGGGATTATAAATATATAGTTACCAAAATACACGTAGGTACGACGATTAGCAACGTAGTCGAAGATGCATTTGTACGGTGGAAAAACAATCGAGAAATTGAGCAGCCAAATATTTTTTAGATATTTTTCATTGAGCGCGCACTCGTACGAACATATTTAGCATCAGCTAGATCCATCAGAGCGCAATGCAAGAGAGAACAAGACGTTTCCTAGAGAGCGAGGAACTGAAACCAGGTTGTGTAAAGTTTCCTCCAGGAGTACTTGGTATATGATTCTCCGGTTTTGCGGCAAAAGGCACGAACGCGGAGGAAAAAAAGAAAAAAAAAGGTACACACATCGAGGTAATTGACTGCGAAACGTATACCGTCAACGACCAATGTATGTATATATAACTATGATTATGATACGTACAAGTATAGACGTATAGTGGACGACGACAAAATGACTGTACACTATGGGTGTGCCGGGTACAGGGTAACAGGTGTTTCGCCGGATGCACTGTTATGTTTACTCCTAGCACATATTTGTAGAGTAGAATATAATATATACTTTTGTCCCTCTTTTGTTGTTGCTACTTTCCTCCTCCTCCTCCTCCTCCTCTTTGGGGTGTATACCTACTGCGACATGCACGAAAGCGACAATCGCTTAATAACTACACCGCGAGACGGTTACACTCACATCGAAAGCTTATAATTATCTATACTTTTTATCGCGTTGTGTTTGAAAACGAAGCGTTTTCCAATTTGAGGGGGACGTAATCAAAAGCACAAGTGCACCAGCATTAGATAAATAAAAAAAAAAAGAAACCCGCGATGGGCCAGCGCGCAGTGATAAGTGAAAGCACAAGGTCCCTCCGGACGCTTCTTCTTCTTCGTCAATGGAGATAATATAATTATATTCGGCATTGGACGGCTGTCGTCACCGCCAGAAGAAGAAAAGAATCATCATCTAGTCATACAGCATATTTATATATACATATGATATATATAACCGTGCAATCGCGTAGTAGTGGTAATATAGATTGTGGACACGTAAAAGCTGTACTAGACGAGGTGATGAGGTAATGTACCCGTTATGTAGGCACACGCACACACGTACGTACTTTTATGACTGGGAAGACGACGCGGAGCGACAACCTGCTCTCTCGTGTACAGTTTCTCGCTGGTACTTACTCCTCGCACCGCAACCATGACATATCATAATATCTACTTTAGTACGTAGTGCGGAAGAGCAAAGAGATGTGTGAATCGTAGGAGATGCTATGTGTGTGTGTGTTACATTTGTATGAAAATAACGTGCTGCCGCGAAGATGGTTATACCTATTGTATATATTATGTATAGTGTTTCATTCGGAGAAAAGAGATGATTAATCGTGATTATTAGATTATGTATACAAAAAAAAAAAGAGTTTTTAATTGATTCTGATTGGGTTCGATGTTCGATAATGGTGGCATAGTTTTTTTTCCACGAATGTCTCATTCGGTTACGAAAAATCTCTTCCAATTAGTAATTTCCGTATAAAGTGTTATAATTATCATCGATCGATTAATGCGGATTAATGCATGTATAGATAATATATAGAATTCGGCTTCTGGCGTTTTTGATTCTCTCTCCCGCGAACGAGCCGAAATACCGTATGATCCGAAAATAAATGTTATACCCAAGTGGTAGATAGGTGTATGGAAGAGTGGGAACGATAAAACTCGTTAAATGTATGTATCATTTGGTACGACTGTTACTGTAACATCATTTGCATGAATACAGAAGAGTATAGGTGCTCACTGTTGAATCGTGATAAAAGTATGCTCCAATTACTTGTATTTTACCTTGTGTGATTTTGAAAGTATGGCTACTCCATGGAGGTGCTTTCACCAGAGCAAAAAGTGTAAATTTGGTCAACGAAAATAATTTTTAAGCCGAAAAGTTTGGTCCGAGTAATTTAAATTGTAACAAAGTTTGTAGCATTTGACATTTTTGCCGGACAAAATGTTTTGAATAAACAAATTTGCAGACTTCATTTGACATTGATTTTTTATAAGTTTAGAAAGTTTGTAAGCTTTCAGGTGCGGTGACGAATGTATATAAGAGTGATATTATACTTTGTTTTATAATATTATTAAGCATTATTTTGTATTTGACTTTAATGTAAAGAAAAAAAATTAAAATCACGTACAGCGCTTAACAAAAAATTTATCCATCGAGATAGTACTATCTTTTCATTTAGTGTAAATTGTTGAAAAAATAAATTACTTTTAGACGTGTTTGCTTAAAGGTGGGTTTTGCCGATATCATCATCCTTCTACCTCGATGTGTCATGACAAATACACCGATATATATGCCAGGTATAAAAAAAAAAAAAAAAAAAAAAAATCATTATTTGCACTGCAGATACCTTTACACACGCACCGAATGGATGCAGCACTGATTTGGTTCTACAACCTATAGCATGAATCAACCCTGGGTTGATCGGTGAATTGAAAATTTAAAATCACAATATGCCTTCTTGGTTACTTATCGCAACAGTTGATCGCCGAGTAAACCTGTATACATCACCCCGGAAAACCTCTCAAACGCCGCGCGAGGCCAGCCGAATGAATAAATTCAACCAAACGGAGAAAGGGAAAGTCTTGTCGGACAATGTCAATGGTATAAATATAAGTATAACGAGCATCACCCAACAACACACCCAAAGCACGCACGCACCATAAGAAGAGAAGGAATTAATAAGGATGCAGACGATAAAAATTCACGCGTACGCGACAGTTGGCAATATAGGTATATGGAAGTACACGGAGAAGCACACGGCCCACTGGATTTGCATTAATTTTTTTTTTTTTTTTTCACCAGAAAGTCAATGACTCGAGCGAGGGGCTCTAGAAGGGGCTTCAGACGCGTTTTGGAATTTTTAATGGTTGGGGTTGTGCAGGCGCGCCAAAAAAAGGGGCTGTCTTTTGTTGCTCCGTCCTCCGTACAAAAGACAGAGAAGGAGCTTCCTGGAGGACATGTTGTAAAAAATTTTTTCTCTTCAAACTTTACGCTTAATTACTTTTCATAACGTAATTATATTTAAATAGAGAGTGATTAAGCTGAGCTTGGTAATCGAGCGATTAAATAATTCTTTAAACTCTAATCAAATTTTTTAAGGTCAATTTTTAAAATCTACATATTTTATTAGCAGTGACTAATAGCTCGGGCACTTGGCCGAAAATACATACGAGACGACGCAGACGTACATTGTGACATTTGAATCGAGTTATCAATATGTTAGACATTGATCGGAACTATGAGGACATGAGAATTTTGACATACACGTGGTTGGATCAAGAGTCATAAATTTTAAGGTTCCAAATCACATTCTCAGGTAAAAATAAAAATGACTCGGAAAACTTACACTCTGCTTCGATAACTAAAGTCAATGTGTCACGAGGGATTTCTTTTTAAATATTCCACGTGAGCAATCGATATTCAGTATAATATTTTTGAAAAAGTGAATTTTTTTTTTTTTTTTTTTTAATTGCTTTAACGACTACTAGTTCACATAAATTTTTTAAAACAAATACTCACGTAACAGTGATGACAAGTACATATCCACAATGTATCCACACGCGCGCGACGTTTGATATACTCTCTGGTGTGTCGAGTTAAAGGGGCTGATGATTGTTGACGACGACGAGGCCTCACCCGATCCCGTTTCAAGTTCTTATACGCCCACACCCGCTGATGCTCGCTGCACGGTGTACAGTTCTTAAAGACCCTCTCGTATGGGTATTATTTACACGATGGAACGCCTCTCTTTGTATATTAAGAAACCATTTCACCGTACGCGAGCGCGCACATATACGCTTTCGAGACTTTGACGTAGTAAACGACGTGTGTGCACCTATACGCGACTAATGAGGAATTTGTGCGACATCAGCCTCTGCGGAGTATGTTGGTCTCTTTGGCCCGAGTGCGTCTCTCCCCCGCTCTTTCTTTTTTTTTTTTTTTTTTTTTTTTTTTTAAGCTCATACGCGCATATATTATGTACGCGTTACTCCGAGTCCTTTTTTACAAATGAACGTTAATTTCATCACCGCAGCTTTGAATTTTTCGCTACTACTTAATAATAATAGTTGTGTTAAGCTTTGAGATATTATTGTTTTATCATACGTTTAAAATTAGACAATATACATTGTAATCTATAGTTATATCTTTTATTATGATATTGTCGAGACAGATGGTAAAACAGAATTGTAACAATCTGCGGTTCGCTGAATCATCGGGGTATATAGCTACAATTATTGTTACCGAATTGTGTGCGCGCATCCATATAAATATACCTTATGTATACACAAATATATTGTTACACAAAGTCGATAGTTGTTTTAATTGTAAAATTTTGTAGCTTATGGTTTTCGGGAAGATACACTTTACTGAAGTATAACCAACGCAAAAACTTTTTGTAAATTGATAATACGCCTGCAGGTGTGAGAGTTTGGAGGTGCGTTTATCCGTGTACACGTATAATCTACTTCCAATATCAAACTTTTCGCGATGTGCACTCTGTTCTCCTCCCCCCGAAGAATAAATCGTAGCAAATCGCACTCGGGTTACTTATACCCGTCAAACGCCAAACTACATCCAATTTACGAGTGATATCAACCTTAAAACTCGACGACTGCGTAAAAGCAAGCATACACAGCACCAACAGCAGACGGAGCACGCGAATCGAGCGGGAAGCATCAGGTAAATTGAAAAGCTTTATCGGTTATCGCGCGTATCGTTTTCCGATACTTTTTTTTCCACACATCACGCATATAATACATGTTATATACATGCGTATGTGCCGAAATCTAATAATAATAATAATAATAATAATAATAATAATAATAATAATAATAATAATAATAATAATAATAATAATAATAATAAAAAAAGTAGACTTTCAGTCCCATATTCTAGGGCTATACATGTAGTCGTTTTATTCAGCCCGGTGTGGCTTATCCGGTTGATCTCCGGAGCAAAAAATATGCTTAGAAAAAAAAAAGAAAAAAAAAAAACAACTTTAATTTCTCAGTACTGGAACAGTAGAATTCACGAAGAATTATAAGAATGCACGTAGAATTACAATTTATATAAGTATTATTCTAGTGTCATATAAACATGCAGCACACGGGGGGGGGTGTGAGATTATGCTCCGCGTAACTATACATGTACGACATCGTGCACGAAGCGCCGGTTTATATTGACGCCGTATACTCGACAGCAGAGCGCCAGACATCTGCAACATATACACGTATAGCTTGCCTGTACACCACGATATCAGCGCGTGCAAGAGTATAACGTATTATACACAAGGATCGGAAGGCAGAAAGAACGAGCGAACGAATGGATGGATGAATGAATGAACCTCGCAGAGTCGCAATCGGTCTGCCAAACGATTGAACGTGCCACTTGATCCGTATACTGTACAGAATATAATATCATGTAAGTCGAGGTGTAAGTCGATGTAAGTGTAAGAGAATAGGAAAAAAAAAAAAAAAAAGCGGGGAGAAGGGTTGCATCGACAGAACGCGTTCACCTGGCAATTAATTGTAATACGAGTGTTGGTTCGGGCGGCATGAATTTCCTACAGCACACACACGAAAATGATATAGAATTGAGGAAAAGTGTGGAAAGCAGGCTCGTGCGGGTAAGGTGCTCGAGGGGGAGAAATAACGAAATCGGAATCCGGAAGCCAGAGTCGCGCCGTATACCTACTTATACATGTCATGGAGGTAAATAAAGGAGAAAGAAAATGAAAACGGACCGAGCACTTTTGTTTAATCGATAAGATCGGCTCCAGACGCTTTTACCTCTCTCTGTTTTCCACAGTGGGGACCCCCTTCCCTCCTCCATCTCTTCGCCGATCGATTGTCGCGAGCTACTGCCGCTGCAAGACGAGATTTATCGTCGCTGGGCTTTTCATGCGAGCATATCGCGGGGCATGGGTTTATAGCGGCCGTACCGGTTCTTTTGTCGTTGTGTTGGTTTTCCTTTTTTTTCCCCCTTTGCCACCCTCCCTTTTTTTCTCCTCTTAATAACTTCGTCTGGATCGCCAGCTCCGCAGTGGCGATTAAATTTCCCCACACCCGGATCTCTTTCGAAGAGAGAAAGACAGCAATCTCGAGATTGCGAGGCTATTGTTTGGATCAATTTGGCGACGGAAGTGAGCTGGTGCTTCCGTGTTGTGTGATGGGAACGACAAATATTTTCAGCCCAAAAATACCACCAGCTCCCTCGATTGGATAGGATAAAAGTTTTTTCCATCCAAATACCACGCGATTATTTCCACCATCGGAATATATATATAAATATTCTGTTGATTAGGGAGCACCCTGGCACTTGTTCCGTAATACATTGTAACTATTTATTACACATGTAATAAAAATGTGTCCTTGACTCTCGTCAGAGCTGCAGTCATCGATGCTCGCGACGGTACGAAAGACGCGGAAGCACGTGTACATATGAGTAGATACATTACGTTAAGTAAGTGTAACACACGTGCAGAAGAGAGAGCAAGTGCGAGCGAAGAGAGGCGGTGGCTTGTGGAAGAGCACCTATATTTTATACCCATTGTACGCGATCACGTGCATTTGCGGACCTAACGAAGCGACGCCGTGTGTGCAATGGAGCTGCAAGTACAATCCATCAGCTCTACAACAAATGTATATATATATATATATATAGATGCGCAAATGTGTGCACAAACTGGTAGACGCAAAATCAAACGGTGCGAGTCGCGCCGTTTCATTAACGAGTGGCTAGTACGGCGCACCTCCTGTATGTATAATACACGCACATACATCAGAATATAAGAGAGAGCGCCAAGTGTCCGTGAAAGCTCTCGCGACAAAAGAAGCAAAGGGGGGTTGACTGCTCGCGCGTCGCGTGTATACTTTGCTCGACGCCACGAGGCTTTTGACGCCCGGCCTCGTATACGCGAGCGATGCGGTGATCAAAGTTGAGGGGGTGTATAAAAGGATAGGGGAGTCGGAGAGCTCGAGCATTAAAAATCACTCGCTCTCTTCTACCCAGTCGTCTTTGCAGATTTTTTTTCTTTCTTTTTTTTTCAATTCCACTCTATATGGGACTCTACGCCCTCCGTCGCCCTCGTGTACTTATGGTATAAGCACCACAACCGTCGAAGTTTGGTTTTCCTCCTGATGCTGCTAGTGCGGTACCAAAGCTGGCGGAGGAGAGCCTTTGTCCCCACGGAGCGGCGATTGCGGGTGTCTGGAAACGAGAGGATGCTGCCGGGGGGGGGGGGGAAGCTTTTGTATGAATTAGATCTGGAAATTGCCGGCGGAGCTTGCAAGCTCGGCGAGACTTTTTTTCAGTCTTTTCAAAGAGACCGAGGAATCGTTTTTTCAAGACCGCAAGTGTAACATTTAATTGCGAAAAATCGAGCTCGCGAAAACAAATGGGAAATAATAATAATAATGATAAACAAAGGATAAAATACATTGTGCGTATACGTCCATTATCCGCGGTATCAATCCAACACCCGTGTCTCGAGAAAAAAAAAGGAGAGGGAAAGTGAAACCCCAACCAAACTAAACTTTGCACGCGATCGATTTTTCTCGCTAAAAATAGAGCCGAGAGGAGGAGAGCTCTCACTCGGTTCCGCCAACCAGAGCTCCAAGCGACTGTTGTAAAAAACGGCAACAAAAAAAAAATCAGAATCTAAATTAAAAAATTACATGCACGCGAAGAATTGAAAAAAAAAAAAAAAAAAAGAAGAAGAAGCAACTCTCTCGACATCTCTTTTTTTCGCACGTGTTTTTGCACGCATGAACAACGCCGTGGATACAATATATGCGCATAAGCAACCATGTGTTATTTATACATGTGACTCACATTCATACGTAATACTCTGCGAGAACACGCAAGTTGCGATACGCGACTAGGTCACCCACTGCTTACGCGTAGTATTACGAATATAGACACTAATATCGATGAATTGTTATACATTTTATGCACACTTATCACGTACGCGTGTATATCTGTATATGCAGCTCTGTAATAACAAAGCATCGAACTATATAGTACATACGTATACATCTACCGCGGAGGCATATTTTACAATAATTTCGTGCCGAGTGGGCGTGACGCGTACACTACTTGAACTGAATATGTATATATGGTCGCAGGACAGAGTACTCGTTGGTTGGTTTGCAGAAAGAACAAACACACGTACACAACAGCACTATAACCCTCGACGCTAGTACTTCCGGTGCGTATATCTTTACGTGTAGCGCGCACAGGTGTTTTTCCTTTTGTTTTAATTAGTTTTTTTTTTTTTCTCCCTCAACAAACTAAATCGATCAAGTAGCACATTAGAGAGCTGGTGTAGGTGAGAATTTCTCTCCGTTACTTTGGGCATCATAAATAAACGACGATGGTGGCAGTTTATTTACGCCAACGCCGGTGATGGTGGAGCTATACGCTACTACGACGACGACGACGCTTAGCTCGTCGCAACTATTTAGGCTATATGATTGAAATTAATTTGGTTGATTGCTCGATGCTGTCGCCATAACGTGCCACTTTTGTGCTTACGTGTGCGTTTACGTTTTCGAAGCACAGCCGAATAAGTATACATTTATAGGTGAAGGCTTGCACAAGGGCAAAACGTTACGCATAATTTGTAATAAAAGAAGATGACTTAAAAATGTATTTTTATCGATAACGCGACTTGGTCCAGAAATGTGTATTTTAGTACAGAGAGTCTTTTTTTTTCTTCTCAAGCTCGGCTTTTTTTTATTTTTGAAACTAAATTCAACCCCTTCGACCTTGACTCCATTTTTTTTTCAAAATTTATTTATGTATAGCT
The DNA here is from genome assembly GCF_036245765.1 of Copidosoma floridanum. Taxonomy (NCBI): domain Eukaryota; kingdom Metazoa; phylum Arthropoda; class Insecta; order Hymenoptera; family Encyrtidae; genus Copidosoma; species Copidosoma floridanum. The sequence continues at coordinate 25,932,526 of NW_028321890.1, read as the reverse complement.
TGGATTTAATAGCAAGTAAAACTATGACGTCACTCTGTGAGAGGCAACACCTCCAGTGGCCGCGTCATTGTTAAACAATCAAAATGTATCAAAATCGGACCACTACGAAAATATTTTTACAAGACGATCGCACGGTTTATTCACAAGATGAGTTGAGCTCGAACATTAAATTGATCAGCAAAAGCTGATCCTATAAAAAATAGGGTCTCAGTACTAAAGGTCTAGTCTTTACTGGCAATGACAACAACGAACAAATTTTCATTTCGAAAAGCGAACGAAAATAAAAATGAAACTCGCTCGATAATTTTTCACTCCGGGAGCTACGAAATATCGCGCGAACATAAATTCAAGCAAATCGTCGTTTGGCCGGTATAGCAGCACACGTGCCCACACGTTATCTTTATCGGCCTTAATTATCTTGAAAAGAAAAGACTCATTGTGCTTTGCGGCTGTGGGTGTACTACGGGAGTCACTAAAATTCCAATTACCCCATAGAAGAACTGGTAAAAGTAAAGGTTTGCCAGCTCAGCCGTTTTAGCGACCGCACCGGGGGCAGACGCACGTAATTTGCAAACAGTAAAACCGGCCACCACCCCCTCGCCCTCTCTTTTTCTCCCCTATCTATGGTGAGATCGTAACCATAGCCCAACTGCACTGGCAACCTATACCGACTACGTCGCTCGATGCTCTTGATATGCGAAACCACGTTTCTGTTGTGCACGGTGAACTTATAAACAATCCATAGAGAAAGAGAGGGGTCGGGGACAAAGGGTCGAAACCGCAGGTGGCAGTAGTTGCAACCAAGCGCCATCGATTTTTTTTTTTCTTATTGTTTCACGTTACGCGTACAAATTATTATCGCTGCAGCTGTACTTTTTCGAAAGACCTTTCATGTACCTGATGTATACGCGTGTCAATCCTTATTTGCTCGCTTATTTGTCACATCTTGCTTACTTTATTTTATTTTTACTTTTACAGTTTCCACTTCCTCTCTGAGGTTGAATTTTTTTTTTTTTTTTTTTTTTTTTCAAGTTAGCTCTAAATGACTCGGGCAATTAAGTTTAACGAGAACTCGTCTGGTGGAAAATTTTTAATATGTATTCTTATGTATAAATAATGCATGGCTTGGAATCAATCCAACACGCGGAGGCCGGTGTAGTATGATTTTTACAACAAGCACCAAGACCAATTACGATTCTTGATGATAAATATGAATTTTTTAGGAGATAATACTGCTTCACGAGAGAAACATTGCAATGTGTTTTTTTTCTTGTTTTTAATAATTTATTCATAAATTATATGTATGCATATATATATTTGTAGAATTACATGTGAACCAACAAACTGCGGCAAATAGATACAATAAACGAAAAGCTAGCCCGACTGAATCATGGAACGATCGTTATCTCAAACACACAACACACTGTCGAAGTGGAGGACCATTAGGCCGAGATTTTCTCTCCTCGAAGGTAGGAATTTCCGTCGAGCGCACCAACCGATCTATTCTTTTTCTTCTCTCGCTTTCGAACTTTTCAAAAGAAAGGAAAAAGACGCGCAGTAAGTATCCACCACCACCACCACGGTGAGGGGGTGTGCAAATAAGCCGGAAGCGCGTGAGCCGGGCGCCATGGGTACAACCCCGTACAACCAAACGCACTCGGGAGTACAAATAATATAGGCTGTGGCTCGACAGCGCTCAATTAACTTCCATCGGGAGCAAGCCCCTTCGTCTCATTGCCCGATGCACGGCTCCACGGGGACAGAGCAAAGTGACGCACATTGTCCGGCACGCGCGAGCAGAGCGTATACGGCAAAAAAAAAAAAAAAAAAAAACAACGAGCAAACGAAAAAAAAAAAGAGAGTGCTGAGGGACAGAGGGTTCGAGAAGGAGGAGAATTAACTCTCGGCTCTCGAGTGCAATGATGACGACGTCTCGGTGTCTCTCGGCCCTCCTTATATATATATTGCCTCTCGTTCTTCGCTCGCCAGCAGAAAACTCAATTAAGCTCAGTTTCCTCGTGTAATATAACCCATCGTAACAACAACGGCGTCGTCGCCGTCTTCTCCCCGGGGGGAGGAAGAGTTGATTTCGCAGCTGATGGGACGTGACACCGGCAAAGGAGGAGACGCGATTGAAGAAATTGTGATTTTTCCCACCTCGTATACACTCTTAGCCGATCTCACAATATATTATGTCGGATTAACGCCATCACTTGCGCTATGGAATTATCGGAGGAGAGAACCGAGTCGACCACCGTCCAACGTTTTGCAAGGGAAAACGTCGGGGGGATAAGACCTTGAGACCAGCTTCTTTTCAATTTTCATCAAAGAGCGCGCGAGATTGAAAGCTCGATTGCATGTACACGTATTATACCTACAGCCGGTGCTAAAAATAGAGATTTCCGCGAATAAACGAGGAAAGCACGCGAGGAAGTGACAATCTTTTTCTTGGAGCTCGGTGTTCTTTCTTTTTCCGAGTCCCTTTACTTTCCGTAAAGAGTTGCTTTTTAATCATCGAGCAACTGAGGCTACACGTCGTCGATGCAAATTCAAAGGAAAACTACCGAGCCTGGCATTATCCTCGTAACCGGCTCCTAATGCGTATATATATAAACACCCGAGGTGATTCCTCGAAAAAGATAAGGTTTTTTTTTTTGTATCGCACGTAGTAATTGATCTCCACTCGTCACCTCCGAAGTTGCTTGCAGCAAAAGTTAGACGAAAAATAATGTCTAGATCCAAAGTTACGTGCAATCAATCAAATGAAGATTGAATGTGATCAATTTTTCAATGAGGATTCGTCAATTCAAAGTGTACCGAAATGTCAGACAAACTTTTTAGGGTAGCCACAATAACTATACTCTTGTTCATTACATTTCAAACGAGAAAAAAAACAAATTTCTAAGACGTACAAAAAATACTAAGTTACATTAGTCAATTTACATTTAATGAGGCTGGTGGTTTTCATGGAATTTTTCATATAGACACGTATATGTATAACACGATAGGGGAACCGCGTTGGCTATTGTTTCGCTTTTAAAGCGTGATTCCACGACTCGTCGGTCTGTGGATCCCGATAAGGCTGTGACTAAAAAAAGATACTCGTACAGTCTGGATTTTTTTTCTTTTTTTTATTTAGCATGTCGGCGATCCTTATCTGACCTTCCTTTGTGTCAAGCTCAGGACGGACCGGACGCTCTCCAAGCCTACCGGGAGTAGTGAGCTTCGAGGGAGTGAGGAGACACCGATGGGACCGCTGCTGATTGGTCAGCCATCATTTGAGGCTCCTGGGGACTTTAGTCATATACTTGTATATTATATGTATATCGTGACGTATATATATGCTAAATGATGCGTTTTCAAGCTCACGCCTTTCCCCATAAGCCTCAAATGGCGGACATTGATCCTCATTCCCTCGAAGCTCACCAACCGGGAGTAACGTAATATAACTAACCGGGAATATACGTAAACTTTCGAGTACGTATATATTTTCCAATTCCTCGCTTCTGACACAAAATATTAATTCATTGTTCAAACTGCACACACTCGAGATCGCACGTGATTTTTAAATTATTCATTGAGTGTAATGGAAGAATTATGCTGATGAACATTGAGCGCCGAAGTTTGAAAAATTATGATGATAAATCGCTCATTGTTCCGAATAACGAGATCGGGTGTACATTTGAAGGGCATATGTATAAAATTAACTCTTCTCCCGACGAGTTCGACAATGAATCATTTCACGAGATAAGCTATTTTTTCGATATTCTTCATCGATGAGCCATACGTATACGATACAGTGTTAATTATTTATAGTTTTGGACTTACACGGTATGAATAAATTTACCTTATTTTCTTACACAATGAATGACCAGGATATTGTGGGTTACGGATTTTGATGAAACAATGGCATATATTATGTTACTTCAAGTAAGTACATTGAGAGAAAAAAATAATAAAAATTATAGAGAAATTCCTAAAAAAATAAACATTTTGCGCAGTAAATCAGATGCAAGCTAGAAAAAAAGGAACAAATTGTTATTTTTAACGGTAAAGATTATTGTTTTAACAGTTGAAATTATGGTTAGAACAGTAAAAATTACTATGCTAGAACAATAAACCTTAAAAGGATTGGTTAAAAAATTTTATTTTCACACATAGAAATTTTTACCATTCGAACCATAATTTTAACTGTTAAAACAATAATCTTTACCGTTAAAAATAATTATTTTGTATTTTTTTTCCAGTTTGCATCAAATTTACCGTGCAGAATGGTAATTTTTGCTGGAATTTCACTATAATAATTTTTTTTTTTTTCAGTGTACCTTTTCAGAGAAAAAAAGCTACAGAGCTCTCTTATTCAGAAGTTAAAGCCAGCAATTAAAATATATCGAACAAACTTACGGGGCTTGTGTCTTGGCTGCACGTAACAAAAGCGAGAACAAAAGAATACCTTGTAGCTAGGCCCAAACGAAAAACTTTTGTTGAAAAGTAACGAGAGTTTCAAGTGGAAAAATAGAGACATGTTTTACATAATTTTGAAGCTCAACTTCAGTGTCTCATAACTTTTGAATGCAAGCACCAAATTACAAAAAAATGATCTCTTAGACTACGATATTCTTTTTGTTTCGACATAAAGTAAGTATAACCTAATCTAAATAAAAATGTCATTCACGCTCCAAACATCCTTTCTGTGCGACAAGATAAGAAAAAAATCACAATTTTTTTATGCATCAAAAATCAAAGGAGCTTGAACAAATCCTTACATCAAAGTTGTTGTAGATGTTACAATATGTTTTACATAACAATGTTAAATTTGGGGAAAGCCATTCCGTGCGCGCGTACAACTCGAAAGGCTAACGATTACCATAGTTGCGCTTCCGGTCTCGGCTATTCATCAGCAAAAACCACGAAAGAAGCACATACACGCAATATACGTATAAAAAAAAAAAATCACTCGATGACACGAGTATAAGTATCATCACGACAACGACGTGTTCTCGAGCCCTCTACTGTAGCGGCACGTTTTTCTTTTTTTTTTTTTCACTCTGCTCCAAAGTTCACATGGCTAGTTGTTTCCTTCCACTCCCCTCCTCATCTCTTCCTCCCTTGAACCGGCCTCCATTTCTATTGTCCAAAACGTGTGTGTACGTCTGTTATTATATTATACGAGTGTGAGGAAATGACTGCCAAAATAACATCGAGGTTTGTGGTTTTAATCGGTTTTAATTGTAGCTTTCGATCGTTTTTCTACTCTCTCGCGCGCAACCTTGGTTGAAACTTGTTAAACAATTGAAAAAAAAAAAAAAAAAAAAAAAAAACTAATTAATTAATTTTTAAGTACCATTTTATTTTCTTTGTTAAAACCAGACGACACGCACATCAACTCCCACATCTCGCGACTTCCGGTTTTCGTTCGCGGAAGTGACAACCACAGCGACGATATTCTAACGAGCGCGCTTTCGTTCGTGCACCAACAAAAGCAGAAGGAAACTACACAAAATTTCCACTTTAATTAAATTTACCGATTTGCTTCTCCGAATGTGAACCATTGGTTTTTCAAAACTTGTGCTTCAATGCTCCAATCAATTACAGATACGCGCGCATAGTTTTCTGTGTGGATCGTGCGCGAGTGTAACAGCGTATGGGTACATTTCACTCGACGATAATGCGAAGAATCGAGGTTATCGAGCAAGCGAGTCCGATAAGACGACGACGCGCGTAACCACCCCGTTTCTCTGTGCTTCGTACCATGTGTGTACAACATGTATTAGCAGTTTATGGGCTAAGGTGAGCGAACTCGGCTTAACGTGGTGGATATTGTTACGGGCTCTCGTTTTCCCCTCGACGCTTCGACTTTTAGATTCGAGTTTAGGAGAGAAAAATTCACGTAGAGTACGACTTATGCTCTGCACGGATCGACAAGCCACTTTTGTTTTGCGACGTTTGTGAAAACAAAAGAAATATAAAAATCATCTAAAATAATATCAACTATAGCTTCTCTTTGTACAAAGCTATATAGGTACAGAGGCGAAGAAACCGCATGGGCAATGTAATGTGATACATTGCAATGACCGACTGTGCAGATAACAACAGTTGTATACACAAAGAGCAAAGTTGCAAAAATAAAAGAAAGAGAGGGGGGAGCTAAGATTCTAAGAAAAGAAAGCCATACGGTTATGGGCGAGGTATACGCGTGAAAGAATTCGGCAGAGGCTCGACCTCGTTTCTCATCCCGTTGCAGCTTCCCTCCTCATCATCTCTACACGATACCGCAGTGCAGCGCGTCCACGTATATGTTACATATATAGGTATGTGCAGGTCTCGTTAGCAGAGCCGCATGATGCAAGAGCCTAAAAAACGCGCACGATTTCTGAGACAACAACAAACGGGTGTTGATTGCCATGGTGAAAAAAAAAAAAAAAAAAAAAATGGACGCGAATGACGAGAGAAGAGAAGGACAACAGCTACAGGGATGATGGAAAAAGATGCTCGGGTTTTCTTATAGATTCGCGCGTGCAGGAATCTCGAGCTCACGCATCTAACACGTAAGTATGGTATATCTATATGTACGCGCAGTATAGAGACACATAACGGTATAAGGGATTTTTATTTTTCCCCGGCTAATTGATTGTAAGGCAATTCCATGTAGGTATATATTTATTTATACATCTCGTGAGATGGAAGGAGGCTTATTATCTGGGTCGTTTTGGGTGATGTGAGCTATATACAATATTGTACATGTAACGGGAGACGCGCGCTCTTGCAAGATAAATCATCGTCATCATCTCTATAGAGGTGACCGTACGCGCGAACATGTATGTGTACGGATAAATTAATACTTGATCTCGTCAACTGTACAAAATGTTTCTGTAAATATATTTTTCCCTTTTTTTGTTAGTTGTATGGTTGGAAACTACTTGCAAAATAATTCTTGTACTTCAAGTTGCGCGTATCTCTCGTTTTCTGGACGGCGATGCTAATGGAGCTGATGAAAATGCAAAAGCGCCGTAGGTTGTATAAGTACAAATATTTGCTTGTGTAACAAAGCACTGGCCGCCACCACCGCTACATGTGACGAATTCGAAATCGAGGAGAGAGAGAGTCATATCACTTAGTTGTTGGTTAGCTGCACATCTCTTTGGATCAATTATTCACAACCACATCAGCGTGTACCGTTGATCGAAGAATTTCGATGCACCGCGCGTGTTTTACCTTATATGCGCGCACACTATAGGTAATTTATACCTTCGCACTCGAAATGCACATATTTTTGGGTTGTGTGCCCGTTATACTTTCCGTTCCTTTACTCGCTTCTATCTACTTTCAGGAAAAACAAAACAAAAACAAAAACAGATACACACTCACATGCACCACGATTTCCGATAATGTTGCCAAATATAAAAGTACAGAAGAAAAAATACATAAAATTTTTCAAGTGGATGAAAATCAACGAAATGAAGTAATAAAAAAAATGTACGAATCTACGAATGTGTATACATGCGAGTGAATGTGAAGTTCTTATTCGGTGTCGTGTGACGTTGAAGAGACGGCGTATCGTATTATTTTCGCATATAAATATATACAAACATACAGTCAAGAAATGCGAGGCAGAAAATGAGGAAGGAGAAGAAAAAGCGACGAGAGAAAACGTGGAGCAGCTAAAGAGAAGGGGACACAAGAAGAAGAAGAAGCGAGCACATTTATGTATATATATCTTGCGTGTACATAATATATACCGTACGTATATACGGAACGAAGTGTGTTACCGGTAGGTTTCATACGTGTATACGTGCTTGCTCGTACTTTTGTAAGTGTGTTACGCCACTCGGCTAATATTGGTGTGCAGATACACACACACGCGTGCGCGCGCGTACTGTTCTGTTGTAAAATATATACATGTACATGGTTACGTACTTACATTCAAGAGAAGTAAAAGGCACTGGCTTGCATTTTATATATATGCCAAGTATACCTATATGTGTAGATAGATACTTCATCAGGACGCAACGCCAGAGAGTAAGGTTTCAGGTTTTTTACACACGGATGTGTTTGTATATGTATAGATATAAATGTGCGTCTAAGTTCATTGTGACGAGTGCAGGACGACGAACTGCCTGGAGTAGTCTGGTCACTGCATAAGTATTGTGCTTCCCATCGTATGGTGACGGCGCACGCGGCCCGCGGCCACACCTTTTATAGGCATACATATAGGTATAATCGAGGTGTTATGTACATTGTTTATTTGGTACACTCGAAAGGGACTTTGCCGATTATGACTTGTCGAACTTTTTACAATACCTTAAAGTAATGGCATTTTCGCGAGCCATGGTAGGGATGGAAGTTCGATTTTCATGTGTATTTAATCAGGCATCCGACCGACTTGAACGCGCGACACTCGTTTTGTTGCTTTTATTTTAAATGAGGTTTGCTCGCAGTGTAGGTACCTGCGTGAGTATAAATCTATAATTTACCTTGATTAAAGAACGGAGGAGAGAAAGACGAAGTTAATTGTACTTTTTTTTATCAACAAATAATAGCGATTAATTACTTTTTTCAAGTTCTGATGGAACTTTTTATTGCTCCCTCGCTACGTAACACACACACACACAACCTATATTTATATGTAAACACAATGTAATAAGTACCACCGCCAACTCTGCTTGACGTATACCTACACGTGATGATGTACTTGTAGCTATATGACTAAAAATGGTTAAGCTGCTCTTTACAATAATTCTGTGCTCCAAAAGAGAAGCACACGCTCCTCTCCATTTTCATTTTTTTATTTTTCGGCGACCGCGATGCACACGCGAATGTGCGATAGAACCGGTTCTTTATTTAGCATGTGTGTGCGTGTGTGCGCTGTATATTACTACGAAATCGCTTAACGCTGCTCGTGTGTGGATTGTTGATTATATCTGTAACCTCGTCTGTAACCGTATATGTATACGAAACGTATACGCACACCCTCTGTACGTGTCTCCCAATAAAAATGTGCGTATGATAAAAGAGAGACGAACACAAACGCTATACGTAATGTGTGATTATATATATAGGCTTACCGGTGTGGCTCCTGAAATATTTTGAAACCTGAATTTTCAGGGCAAGTATATAGGTGTAACATACAGCACTGCAGGGTCGACTTCTCTCGAGTTCCTCGATCGAAACGCGGGAGAATATATTCGCGAATACGTATGTATATACGAACAGAATTTTTTTTGTATGCTCCTTTTTTTTTTTTTTTTTCCTTCGCTGGTGCGGCAGTTGCGCGACGCAAAGAGAGGGTAACGAACGACGAGCGTAAATTGTGCCATTATCGAGGACGGAGACGCCGATTGGGCGGCACGCTGCTCGTGATTGAACTTATGAATTTTTCGAGGGCGCCCGTAAAAGTATCCAAGAGTTCTTTGTCGAGCTGTAAATTTATTACCTGCTCATCTTCGACTACTCCTCTGCTCTCATTATCTCTACTTTAGACCGATTTCTATATATATAATTGCCGTACACGAGTAAAATTACTTAGTAGTTTTCGCCACATAAGTGCCATCGTCTCCGGGGCTATTTTGCGGCCCGAGGGACTTGCGAAGCAGGGCCCGAGGGACGTAAGGTAGCCGCGGAGCGATGGCACTTATGTGGCGAATGCTATTTTTCCTACCGAGGGCACACCAGCCTCTCAAAAACGCCCGAGGTCGGAACAGGTACCGTTTCCGTTCAAAATATAAGGTGTATACATTTGCATTGCGCAGTTTACACTTTGGCGTAGCAATCACGGCGAATAATCATTTTAAATATAAATACCTATAGTATAAATGTGGAGGGACAAAAATCAATACTGCATGGATAGAGCAATCAATTGTACGCGTGTTCGTGTACATACTTTTTACTTTGTCTTGGGATTGAGTAAAAAAAAAAAAAAAAAATTCAATGCCACCACCAAGAAAAAAAAAAGAATCACTCGTATGGCGCGATGGTAAATTTATTATCAACATTCGTGTCGTTTCATCTCTGGAGCACAGACGCGTCAGACCCGAAATTGGGATGATTCTCGTGATTCTCCGAGGAATATTCTCCTCGGAAGTGCTAGACTTTTGCACCATCAGCTAATAATTTTCCTAAAATTTTTTTTTGCACAATTGCGCGCCCACCAACACGCTTATATTTTTTATGGTACGGTGTATGGTTGTCGTGGAATACATATAAATATACTTACGTGGTGAAGGGGGTAAGGCGATGGTAACAAAACACTGCTCAGCCAACAGTACAAAAGACGAGACAAAAGAGGCGCGTCGTCGTCGAGGTGCATATTATATTATATATAGGGGGCTGACGTCACATATACGCTATACCCTGTATGGGAATAAAAGGTAAGTATTTAAAGTCTCTCGTGAGAGCACGAAGCGAACGAACGAGCTGGCATTTAATTCGGTAAATGGCGAAGGTCACGGGAATAGATGATTACACTACATGTATATATATATATACCATAGTACCATAATACCAAGCATAATACTCTCGGCGAGGATCTGTGATTGAACTCGACGACCTCTCTCTCTTTCTCGAACGTGTATGTGATTGTTACCATCGCCATCACCATCACCGCCATCACTTGATACCTCCAAGTTTACAAGTGTAATACTATAAGTATAGGTGTACGTGTATGGTGGAATAATGAACTTCTTCTGTATACTCTATTGAACATTATTCTTGTGGAGCACGTACATATTGTAACATGTACACTCCTCCTCCATTGTCGTCTTGAGAATTTGCTCGTTAATGGAGGGGTAATCAATTTTCGGGTATAAATGGTGCCTACGTATATATAGTAGTTGTCGAGTCGTGAATTCTATAGTAGATGAAGGTTGACTTTGGAAGAAATTAAATTATGATCGATCGTCGCCTCTGCGTATAGTCGTATGTATTCGCCTGTAATGGATGAATCAAAATTCTACTCTGTGTATAAATTATATGATAATAAGGTCGTAAATTACAATAAGGAGGGACAATTTTACGATCCAAAGTTAAATTAGCGCGCGAATCGACCGCAGCTGCTGTTATGTGAATTTACTTAAAATGTGATTCGGCCGAGAGTAAAAAAATTATTTCGCGTCGCAGTGGAGTTTTTTTTTTGTTGTATAATAGGTGGAAAAAAAATTGCGAGACACCAACTTGTGCAAGCGTTCCTTTTTTTTTCTTTTGGGACGAAATCTCACTTCTTCCCACGCGACACTTTTTGCTGCGTCGAAATTAACAAAAAAAAAAAGCCACAGTGTCGTAAGTAAAAATACAATCAAAGTGACGATCAACGGCAGCGATGATGTGGGCAGAATGAAAAAAAAAAAATTAAGGTTGCATGTGCAATGTGCAATTATTCCATCATTATTTCGTTAATGCGCATCGTTTTCTCTCGAGAATACATTTTACGGTGGCCTTATGTATGAAAAGAAAAAAAAGAAAAATCTTGAATGTCACAGCATATACTTATGATGTTTGTGATTTGAGAGCAAGTAGTGTTCATACATGTATACGGCGAACCGTTGAACTTGCAACTCGTTCCATTTATTCATGCATACACAAATACACGTGGGCTGCACGAAAAGCGTGATCTGAATAATAATCGTGAGCGAATGAAAATTGAAGTACTTATTACATTAAGTATACGGTCACGAAACGAGAGTAGGAATAATTTTCAGACGAAGCGTTCTTTTTTTCTTTTTTTTTTAGAAGCAACGAGTCGTAGTAAAAATAAAAAATAGAATCCACCTTCATTTTCCGCATTTGGCAAGCGAAGGGTAATATTCTTGTGTCACCTTGACTTTGCTCGAATAAAGGGTAAGCACGTCTTAAGAATTCAATAGCGATTCATCGCGCGACCGGTAATTTTCTCGGCATCTATGTGTAGTTTTACGTACGAATTTTTCAACAAACGAAATGTAAAATTGAAAAAAAAATGTTCTTGAACACGTTTTAGAGACAAAATAAGAAATCAACCGAGAAATCAACGGTCTGTCGAAAGGAATGCTCGAACGAATGCATAGAAAGAAAATCTTGAGCCTCGAAAGCACGAGTGAAAGAAAAGAAGAAAAAAAAAAAAAAAAATAGAGCGCCAGACAGCAGCATCAGAATCTGATTGAACACCGGCGTCGGGGGCTGGGAATCACAAAACCGGTGTTCTTATACGTATATGTATATGTACGTTGCATAAAAAAAAAGTATCGGCGCATCTGTCCTGTGAATGGGCGCTCGCTCTTCATCTCTCTTTTTTTTCTTTCTCTCCAGACATCGTCAACCCCCGAGGCTGTATACTATGTACGTCCCCTACCCCGCATAATCCCGTTTTCCTATGTACGCATACCATATCCCCCTCGTGCTAAACCATCATCTCTCCCGGCTATCGGATGTACAACTTATGCACATCAACACGCATACACGTCCAATATTATGTCATATATACAAACAGAGAACAGAGAGTACTATAATATATATACAGGAGGACATAAGTAGGTACAGGAGGCCACAGGTATATATATACAGTTTAAGTAGTCTCAGCTCTCGGAAGGGGATGTTTATGGGGGGCACAAAGAAGACGCCGGCTTTGATTAAGCGGGGGAGGGACCCAGAAAACCATCGTGTTTGCTGTATATATACACACATATACGTATGTACCCACATTAGTATATATGCATGCACGCGCGCGTGCCAAACTGGCTTCTTTTTCTCTTTCTCCTATACACACGCTGTGCTGTACTCATACATGGTTACTTTGTACTCTCTCCTTTTTTTTTTCCTTTCTTTTTTTCCAACAATGCATCGACGAGCGCGTGACAGAGACCTCGAGAGTAAAACCATATCGCCAGCTATTTTTTTAAGAGCACGAGATCACGGAGGGTTCGGAGCGCACGCGCGCGTAGGCGAAGTGTACCGGTGAATGGACGGGTGTGCGCGGGAACACGGAGTTTTTCCAGGGGGTTCTTTTGGTAATACATACACATATACCTATATCTCGATGTTTGGTGTGGTGGATGGTTTTTTTTTTTTTTTTAAGGACTAGGCTTCAAGGTATACTTGTGTTGTTGTTGTTTTCTTAACTTCGCTTTGGTTTGGAATCATCTGGGGGTGATGCTTCGACGATGGCGGGATTTTTCCGTGTTCCAGAGTAAAATGAGACCAACGTCCACCTGAGTTCGATTGAACTACACGCGATTGGTTATACCTTATTGCATGAAAACATTTGCATCATCTGTGCATTTTTCTTTTTTTTTCTGTCCAAGATATTTGATATAAACGCTCGAACGATCATGAAAGCGTTAATTATCTTGCTTTGGGTGTGCCGGGATGTTTTTGCTACCATCGCAAAAATAAGACGTACATATACATATGGTTCTATTTTTATTTGACAAACGACTCACGAATTCGCGAAATTGTGCAAAACGGTGGAAACGGGAGTCACGTCGGGAATTAAGTTTATTTTAAACCTACAAGGTACATCATTGTTGTTTTGTGAGTATTAATATTAAAAAAAAAAAAAAAAAAAAAAAAAAAAAAAAGACACAAGCCACCTAGTTGCATGCATTATCACTTTACACACTCGGCTTCATGCAACTGTGACTAAATTTCATTTTGGCATTAATTTCTGCTGGCTCGGCAAAAGAAAAGGGAAGAATCTGTAAAATTGACTTTTTTTTGCAAACCATATTACATATTATATTATCGTAACAACAATAGCAGAATACGAATACGCGCATGAATATGGTGGTAAGGAGGACCCGTGCTGTCATTTAGAAAAGAGCTACTAACTGGACCAAAGTAAATTTTATCCAAGAATAAAAATCTATTTAGCGTGAACACAGAGTAGATAATATAGCATGCAGCTCGGCTGATTATAGTTCGTCGACTCGCTCTTGGAATATATGTGCTTTTCGACTTGTACAAATTGACTCTTGGAGGAAAAAACAACAATTCACGACACACGGAAGAAACACGTAAATAACAATTTGCTCCCTCCCTCGTAAATAATGGAGAAAAAAATACTCGTGCACTGTTTAATTGTTGCTTCGAACAATTACCAATTAATTCGGCCCGACTAGTCGTACACTTTCGTCTCGTGCATTACGTTTGTGTGGGAGACCACTTGCACGGTAATATTCCCCCTTTCCCTCCCGCCAACTTTTTATTTTTTGTCGCAAACACTTTCCTCGTATTCCCAAGAGTCTACTGCGCAGACAATCTCTATACGTATACGAAAGGAGAGGTAGGGAAAAAAAAAAAAAAAAAGTTTCTCCAAATTAAAGAAGCAACACACGCCTACGCAGCTGCGAAAAATAAAAATAAAATAACCACCCAACAATGAGCCGGGGAAAAAAAAGACTACAGAAAATGCTGCTAGCCTCCTGTGTTTTTGTTATTTTCCACTGAAAAAAAAAAAAAAAAAAAAAAAAAAAAAAAAACCGAGGGACAGCAAAGGCGCATCAGAAATGGTCCTGCGCAAGTCTCACCCACGCGTGTTTCTCCTTGTAAATAAAGGATGAGAGTCGAATAATTCTCCCCTGTAGCGACAGAGCGACAGCCTCCCCCTCCCCCAACGGCTGGCAACCCCTTTTTGGATGGTGGCGCGAATACAGACTAAGAATCGTGGGAATTTAAGATATTCTCTTTTGTCGTGTTGAATCGTTGGACCAATTATGGCAATTGCAAAAGGGAAATCAAAACATGCATAGTGATTGATGCACAGCTCGTACCAAACTCATGGTGTTGTACAAATGGTTCATTCATTCTGAAAAAAGCTGATCCCTATTTGCCGAGATGAAGCGCATGAGGGATCGAGGCTTAAGCTTACTTTCAAGGCTGTACTGGATTACTCAAAGGCTGCCTTTTCACACTACCCTCCCCAAATGAAAAACGAGCAGAGGGTGAGAGAAAAAATTTAAATAACCTACATTGAGGAATTTATCGTTTTACCGTCATACGGCACTGTAATAAATTTATAACTAATCTAATTTCATTGTAGATTACGTGCCGAAACGAGCTAATAATCGGTATTTAATTGGTATTAAATTAACGCGCATTCCTATTGTTCATTTTGTTACGTTGTTTATTCTCGGTATTGATAAGGAGTACATTCTAAGAAATATACTAATTGGATAAATCATATTACATTTGACACGAAAAAGCGATAATCCATGACGATGCGAACGCAATTTTAGATGTGGACAGCCTCGATAGATTCCTTACGTTACAATTCATCAGGAGACGAATCCGCTTATTAGTATTAGGTACTTATCTACCTTAACAAATTTTCCACTCATATAAATATCAAAAAGGCTCTTTCACTATCCCAATATATGTACCTGTACAATGCGTGCGTTTTAGTATGTCGCAATTTGGAACACAAAAACAATGTTTTTATCTATAAGCATAATTATATTTATTATACACCGGTAAGATGAAAAGCTAGATATACACGTTGTATACGTGCATACACCTCATCTTTTTGACCTTACGCTATAATATTTTCACAATGCGAACGCCACTTTTCGCAGATAAACAAACTTGTTCGTGCGGTACAAATATATACCTATACGTACCTACTAGTACGCGGTGACTCCGTTTTTGTTTGTGCAAACGTGTAACACGTATACCTACATAATAATAATATAAGCCAGTTCAATTGGCATTACAGATAGTGCATGCAGCAGTAGATAGTAGGTATGCGCAAGTTGTGCTGCCCAGTATATGTATATACGTGGATAAGTGTACAGTCATAAGCGTGGCGTTTTCACCTCTTCCCTTACCTTACTCTCTCGTCTCCTCCTCGTCGACGTGTTTTACGTGCCGCTCTCCTCCAGCCAAGAACCTGATGTCTTATATACACATATATATTCACTACACATACAGGTCGCGGCGGCCACTCTAATGCTGATGACGTGCTGACTCGGTTCTTACCTCGGTTCTTACAGTGGCGATTCTGATTTTGGTAAGGTTAAATGTGCGTTTTCGCACTTTCAAAGGAAAGTTTTAAGCTGCAAAAGACTAATTGAGTTGGGAAAAAATAGTTAAGGTATCGTCATCTCCTCAAAAATATGCTATTGAAAGGCTTTTATCGTATTACAATCGTTAAACGTGTAAAAAAAATAAAAATATAATTGCACCCACAAGGCCTATGTTATTTTTCCCCCAAGTGACTATATATATATACCACGAGAGTCACGTGACCTTTTGGAATCCCAATACTTGTTAGTGGTAGTAGGTTGTAGTAGTAGTAACAACCACTGACTCTCGGTTGGAGGGATTGCGAAAGAGTCAAGAGAGAAAGAAAAAAAAAAAAGGAGGCAGCCTGTTCTGCTCACCTAATTCTTTTTCACTGCCTCGCTAACCCACCTAACCGCATCGTCCTAACGGCTCCTTTTTTTCCCCTCCCAAGGCCCATTTATTATTTATCTCATGGTTATTGGGCATGAAGAAAAAGGGCGGTGGATTAAGATTACTTATGATACGAAAGAGAACGAATGCAGATACAAAAAGTTTCAATTGTTGGGACTGCACTTGCTCTTAAACGTTAAAAACTTACCTCTCTGGACTTCTGCAACGACTCCTATAGTTGTTAAAACTGCACAACGTTATCCATGAAAGCGCGGCTCCCGCGGTGGGCCTTTTTGTTGCTGTATAGTGATGTAAAGGCACCTTCTGCAGGATTTCTCACAGGCAAAACAAAAAACAACACACCCTTTTCTTTCACCTGCAGCTGTAGCTGGACATGTGTATGTTACACGAGCGATGCGTTGTTTTGCCCACTGGCTTTTTAATCGGGTTAAGCGCGTATGCAAGTATACTTTTTTTTTTCTTTTATTTCTGCAGCGCGTATCTACAGTACCTACGTAAAGAGCAACGCCGTCAAAGGACGACGCACCTTCTCTTTTCCGACACCGGCTGCTGCACCACTGTTCTGTTGTTACAACTTATCCAACGTCAAACGAACGACGGTGACGGCTGTTGGAAATTATTCACTCACAACACACTTTGGCGTTACGCAAAGCCACGATGGTGGGCAGATTTAGGTGTAGAAAAATAACAAAAACTGGGACAACGTATGGGATCCAGCATCAGGGATTACTACTTCTATGGGTAGTGGATGTACTGAATAATCGAACCGACAGAATGCCAGAGACGGCGGAGACTGACTGGGCAAGTGGGCAGGGCACAAGGCGCGCGCGGCTCACGGACAGAGTTGACTCAGTTGACTGTACAGTCCCTCTCTTTCTGTATATACCTATCTCTCTCTCTCTCTCTCTCTCTTTTAAGAGAGTCTTTTTTAAGAGAGAATCAAGCGATATATTATGAACGCACCATGCTACACACGCACAACGCTCAACCTTATACTGACGTACGCCGTACGCGGCCCTGACGATTGGAGAAGAAGAAAAGGAAGGAAGCTGCATTACTGCTGCATTTTCATTATTTTTGAGGACTATGTATACTTACTTACGTCGAGCTTACTGCAGATCTATATGGCCATGGATTTGTCCCATACGTGTTATGTACTGTAAATAATAAAATACATATAATCGTACAGTTGCATGTACACAGGCCCATCATGGGCTTCAGGCTGGTCGGGCTTCGTGTTCGGTGTTGTTGCTGCCGTGATGCTGCCGTTGTGAGCCCCCTATCGGTTGTCATAGTTATTACTAAAGATTAATTACTCTCTTGGTAAATAAGTGACCTGCATGATCTGATGCGTGTTTCCAGGCCTGCTGTCGATAAAGAAGTTCCTGACATCATCTGTCGAGTAAACAAGGCGGGATTATATGAATAATGACAAAGCTTAAATTAACAAAAGGTCAATGACACGCTGTTTATGAAAGATAAGTACGAAAATCTGAAAAAATTTGAGACAACCTTTTACGACGAACGGTAACGTTTAAATATTAAATCTCCGAGGTCTGGGGCTACGGAAGCGATAGCTTAATATTCTATGTATAGATTAGGTGATACAAGTGAATACCAAAACAATAATTGTGAAATGGATATTAAAAAACGATCGTACGGTTGACACCGCGCTTATTTTATCGCCTCCGGTGGCGATAAGCGTAAAACATGACTTGGAGCAAGCGATAAAAGTAAAGAATCAGCCATTATGGAATTAATTTCAAGTGTCAATGCAGCAGCTAAATGCAATTAAACGAATGTCATCGAAAGGTCTCATTGCATGGAAAGTAATGATATAAAGTGCCCGAAGAGTTTGATGTTCTAATTCACCCTTTGAAGACATCGTATACATGGTGACAAGCATTTATATTTTTCTTCCACGTAGAAATTTTAATTGAATAAGTTACGCACTGTATAAGGTACTGACCCAGAAGATGCAGATGATCCTTCCCGTAACGATACAAGCCCTTTGCTGTTCAATGGTCTACTTATCAGCGACAATGATGTGATCATGGTTTAAACTGTACATGAAATCCAATAGTGCTCCCGAGGAAATTTTTTTTTTTTTAATTGTTATTGCTTATCGGTTAAAATCTTTTATCTATATGTTCGTGTGTCCACAGAGGTCAGAACCTAATACAAAAAAAAAAAAAAAAAAAAAAAAAATCTTTATTCGTATTTGTAGGTATTTTTGTTGAAAATTATTTGATCTTTATCGAGTGTTGTGTCGGACGACGGACGTTACCCCTCGGCTAAGCTTTCGCTTGTTTTTCTCGGAATATTTCCCGACAGTCCCTACATACTTGACGCGCATGTTTTCGGTCAAGGCAATAGAAAAAGGATCCAAGTAAGTGTATACGAATCGTGTAGCTGAAAAGCGCATTTTCCAGGTCACGCCCTTGAAAAGATTCGGGGCCACCGCTCATGTTCGAGCACGTGGTGTATGGCCTACGAACTTGAGAAAATCCTCCCCCTAATGCTTGAAACATACTACAGCGAGAAGGGAAAGGCGATTTCTCGTCTTTACTTTCGTTTCCTTTGACGAAATATAACTCGATAAATGTAAATTTTTTTTTTTTTTTTTTATGTTTAACTAGAATTTTGTTGATGTAACGCGGTATCATCGCCTTGTCCAACGAAAATCATTAAAAAACAGTAAATTTAACGAAAAAGAAACAACTTTCAGTGGATAAATACATATACCCTTGATACTATTAATAGTACTAATTAATGCTATTCATAACTAGTAGTAATAAAAATGATAATCAACAATAATAAAAATGATAACGACAACGACAAAAATAATGATGGTAACGATTAATGATTGTTAAAATATTTAACCTGAAATGCAATTATTTATTATTCCATATAATCTTTGGAGAAAAAAATTTTCTAACGAGTGGCAAATAAAAATAACAATGATGGTATCACTTATAGAAATGAGTTTTTTTTTTTTTTTTTTTTTTTGTAATTGCAATATCTATACATTGATGAAAAATGACAAAAAATGTAAACATTTTCAAAAAAGAACCATATAGATGCACGTAAATCTTCATAGGTACCCTTAGCATGTTTTGTTACCGCGTCGAGATTAAATAAACAGTTGGGGGGGGGGGGGTGTAAAAACCCCAAAAGATGTTGTGGCGGTAAAGTTTGTTTGGGCCCGCCTGTCCGAGAGCAGGGGAAAAAAAAGGTCGCACCAATGATTGATAGCCGGTGGGGGGCGCGCGGCCTATTTGTTATTCAGCGGGGCCACATCTGGTGTTTACTTCGGATTTGTCCTCTGGCCTTGAAATTTTTATCTGTTACTCGCGCGTTTATGGTGCTCGGTTTCTCACGGGGAAAAGGGAAAACTGAGGCTCATCTCGCACGCAGGTATAATTCTTTCAAAATTCTTTCCACAGTTTCTACGCGCGATAAGGAGATACCTATATACTCACACTTTCACTTTTGCTTACTGGTTGTACACGGACGTGTATAGATATAGATATGTAGATGCGGTAGAAAGTATCCAGGAAATGATAGAAAAAAAAAAAGTAAAGCATAATATACACCGATGGTTATCGACGCTGCGCGCAAGATAAGCAATGTTATTGATAAACAATTTGTTTGTTTGATCAGCGCGGTCAAACGAATTATTTTCAACGGTAATTAATCGTTTTTCGAGCTAGTAACAACTTTTTTCCTTCATGAAAAATGAATAAATAAAAATTTGATGAACAGATAGCAAATACATAATTTAATAAACACATGATAAGTGAGCTTGACTCAATATACAATTGACATTGCTACGGAAAAAAGCAAACTTGAGGAAAAGTTGTGCAAAATCGGGGGCGAGTCTAGGATACGTACTTAAGTCACGATTGTATTTTACACATTGATTGGATGAAGTTGGTAAAAGTCGCGTGCAAATAGTTCGCGACAACACAATCTTGTCATCTTAACCGATAAGTTGCAATCGAGGCAGAGCGTGTCTCGCATTTAATCGATAACAAACTCTTGCGTAAATTATTTGTTAAATTACCATTCCTTGTTTTCTCTTGTACACTTCGAAGATCATATAAGAATGTTCATTTCGAATTATATACCGTACCTGATTTTCATAAAAAAATTTTCGAATTCACTTCGCGATTATACTCGTGAAGATAATATTTTTTCAAAGATAAACTTTGTACTTGTATAAGTTTAAGATTGTGCCAATCATCAGCGTCCTTCTCGTAAACTGTGACAAACGTTGTCATGTGACTTGACTGACGTACCGCTGCCGAACACGGCTTGAGATGTAAATATTGTATAAAAAACAAAAAACAAAAACTTGATGCAAATATGATTATCTAATTTTGTTTTGTTTTACAAAGTAACATGTTGAATTTATAATTTAAAGCACGGGTAGTAAATTTTTTGACGTGAATATTTAGACATCCCGTCTCTACTTGTAACAATCAATAATTATACGTGCACACGCCCTAGCCTACTTTTTTTTTATGTTAAGCCACGTGGAATTTTTTTTTTCCACACTATTACTCATACCGTCCGCGTATGCTAACGTTTACAGATCTTGAAAGCTTGGAAGGACACACGCGTGTGTTGCACTATGCATGGACTCGACACTCGTTGAGTAACCATCCCTCTCTCTCACCCATTTCTCATTTTTCATCGTGTACGGTTGATTCGTTCTTGTCGATTGGAATTGATCGCTTTTGCAATTACTCGAATTTATCACTCGTCATCGCTCTTTTTTTCTTCATAAACACTTTAATTTGAAAAAAAAAAAAAAAAATCCATTCCAACATTTTCATTATGAACGAAATGATTGTTTTTTCACGAAACCGTTTAAGTTATCTATTTCAATTATAATTGAAACGAACTCAAGGAGAGGGTAATGTATATAATCGCATAGCCGATAAAAAAATCTCGATTACGTTATCAACTCGACTTTTTGAACATTCTTATTTCGTCACGAGACTATCAATAAATTATTTAGCAACTCTGCACGCGTTCGTCATGACTTTTTTTCCTTTTCTTCCCATAATTATAACGTAATGCGTATTGCTTTTGCAACGAGTGTAGGTATTTGTGGACACGTGTATATTGTCTTAGGAAGATGCAAAATTTTTTACGAGAATTACGAAAGTATAGCCCTGAAGTGATACTGACCTCGAACCATCACACGATGTGTCGTGCACTGGGGCAAAAACAAATTTTTCAAGTTTCCACGGGCGTCGGAATGTTCGTCGAACCACTTGGCTAAGATTCGAATTACTTCTCACCATTGTTTCAAATAACAGTTCCACCATTCCCATGTATACCTACGCTGTTCGCCTCTCTATGGACCGTAACGAAGAATTATTGCGGCCAATAATACTACATCATCCATGTACATACATTTGAACGAAGATGCGAAAAACCTGTGTTGAAATTTTGGTTTCATGTGCGAGAGGGAACTTTAATGAACGAACGATGCTGCGACAGGCAAAAAAAAAACAAAAAAAAAAAAAAAAAAAGAGACGCAAGTGCGAGGGACAAACAAAATAGTTTATGCAAGTTCCGTTTCACACTCGACGAAGCAACGAAATTAAGGCCAACGGGACTATACAGAAGAAGAAGAGGAAAAAAAAAAAAAACAACAGAATAGCGTGTACGTACAAAAATAAAACGTATAGTACATCAAATCGAAATGGTAGTGTGGAGGCACTGCAACCTTTCGAGTTTTATCAAAGACAAAAATCTTAATCCTCGTGTTTTGCTCGTTGCACGTACAATATACACATGTATTACTGAAGTAAGTGTTGCACAAGATAATGCATTAATTGGCACACATTGCAAATCACACTGTAATCGTATATAGATATATATATATATATATGTGATGCATGACGAGTGCGAGATTTGAGATAATTATACGCTAGCTAGTGTATTATGTGGTTGAGTTGCCTATACAATACAACAAACAACTTTTACTTGATCGTCGATGTCAATTGATCTTATATTATTTATTGTATCTACGACGAATGAATAAGCTGCAATCAAGCATGAAGTGCTCTACTCGAGTTTTGAAGATTACATTTTTTCTTTTTATTTCATATGTTAAAGTTTCTACAGCTGTTGGAGAGAAACACAACTTGAACAAAAATCATGGACTTTTTAGTTTGTTACATGTAGTATGAACTGCTCAAATCATATAAATGCGAAAGCCTTAAAGAAACACTGACAAACTGTTCATAAACGCGCGTTACTTGAAACAAAAATGTCCAAAAAGTATATTTCTTTGTAAAACGTGCACTGCACCTTCCCTGTACTGTATAATACACACATCTCGTTTTTATTATTATGATTATTACTCATTCATGTTTCAATAAAAGGTGACATCAATCGTAATACGTAACACTTCTTTTATCTTTTGTCAAAAAAATACAACATTAACTGAGATTTATTTATCATTGGCTTGGCGGTTTTTTAGTTTGAACTTGAAAAAAAAGAATACAGGCAGGGGGGTAGGCGTAGGTTATGTTTCCCCCGCTAGGAAGCGCTAGTTGTTGCTTTTCACGCCGATCAAGTATGTGTGTATAGGTGTAAGTTGGCACACACGGATGTCACGGATACACACTTACACATCACTACACGACACAGTGTAGGTATTGAAAAAAAAGAACAGCCGCAAAAAGTTTGTGACATTCTGACGTACGTGAGAAAGAGAGGGACAGATGTACTCGACTGCAGAGGCGGTCTCGCTGGTCGCTCAATCTTGCGTTGTGCATCAGTCTTCGCTCTTCGCACGAGGTCAGCGGTCGTATACAGGCATCAATCTCTCGTGCCGTAAGGATCCGAGTCAAGGATAGCGAAACTCGTGGAGTCAGTCATCCCTGCAGAATTGCAGACATGTAAAACTTATTTCTTTGTGCGCGTAGAAAAGGAGAAAGAAGAGAGTGACAAAATAACAGCCTGTATACACATACAACCACCGAAAGAGGAAGAAAGTATAGATAGATAGAAGAGGAAGCGAAAGCGCGTGCAAAAGTTCGATTTCCATCGCTGCAGAAGAAGGGTTGTTTGCTTGCAGATATATAATTTTCATTGCAGACGTGTGTTTGCTGAGCTACAGCGGATGGCGTCAGTGATATTTGACGCAGAGTTTTTGTTGATTCGTGCAACCGGGGGTAGATGCGCAGAGTGATTAATGTGCAGTTAAAATGGAGAATTATACGATGGACCAATTTTGCGGCTCCAAGTTTTGGGTGAGTTGTCATTACGTGCCGAGTCATTTTTCTTCACAACGCATTTTATCGTAATATTTCAGTCACGCTTTACAATTTAAATTCTACGCAAGTATTTTCATTTATTTTTACGAAGAAAGGGGGAAATCGCAATGGATGATGAGAAATGCGCGCGCGTAGGCGGGGGGGAAAGAGGGTACTGCACCGCGCTTTTCTGCAACTGTTCCCGGTATATACCTATACTGCACTAAGTATGGACAAATGTGTTTTTATTATACTCTGCCTTTCTTTCTGTTGTCATGACAAATCGTCTATAAAAAACACTTTGTTCCGAACGTATGTCGCGTTCCGAGCATAATAATTTCTCATGGGAAATCAAGACTTAGACCGTTTAATTGGGTAAGGTAAACGGGAATGTTCTGGCTGTCGTCGCGCTTGCAAAACATAAAAGCCATACAAACGATTGTACGACTTCCCCTGCACTTGTGCATTTTTTACCTCGAGTTTTGCTTTAAATATCCAGTGCAATTCCCTCACGACAGATTTACCTTCGTTAATTTTCACGATTCGCAGTTACATCACACGTGTGTATTCGATCATTTTACCGTTATCTGCACTGACGTAAATTATCATTTAGGTTTTGCTGCATACGGAGCGATATGAGCTTCGGTCGTTAAAAGTACATTGACAAGTACGATTTAATCTAAGCAGAACACTGTTGCTCCTGGTGTTTTTTACAGTTGCGTGCTTGAAGCGTATTTTTATTTTTTGCAAATCACTTGCTCGATTTCTTTCTATCTTCATCTGTTATGTAAAACTGTAATTCACTGAAACCTATTTTTCGTTTTATATAAATCCGTCGAATCATTGTTGTATTTGTTATACTTAACTTATTTTCAATAATTGCATTTTTATCACCCATGGCTTGCAAAAATAAAAATTTTAACTCACATTTTTTTCAAGGTAAAAATACAAATATATATTTTCAAATCGCATGACACGATTACGAATATGAGATTTTAATCTTCCTGGGAAGATCAATCATCGTTGTTCAGCAAGTGTTGTGCTTATAATTGAGCCTGATTAACCTAAATTGCATGCTACAAAATCGTTGTTGAGAGAGTACAACTCAAAAGCATTCCTCTATCATTGCTTTGTTATTTTTTTCTTACGTTTGTTTTGATTAAGTGAATGCTTTATCTAAGACATCAGTATCAATTGATAAATGATTTCGTGAATATAGTTGATATTGTTTGACACCTACTTGAAATAATTGTTAAATTTATTTGTTTTAGGACGCAAACTTGTCGTGGTACACCGACAATCCAGATCTGACAGAATGTTTTCAGAAAACAGTTCTCATATGGGTACCATGTATTTTCTTATGGATATGTTCATCCTTCGAAGCTTACTACCTTGTCAACAGCAAGAGAAAAAATATTCCACTTACATGGCTGTTTATCTCAAAATATATTATCACAGTTGCATTAATATTACTCACAGTTTTGGATTTGGGTAAAACTATAAGAAACTGGGTATTAGACAACATAGTCTATGATGTAGATTTTTTAACTCCTTGTATAAAAATACTAACTTTTGTAAGTTTACTTATTTTTTCTTTACAAGTAACATTTCTCACGAATCTTTTTAACAATGAATTTTCGATTTTGCAGATTCTATGTCTTGTATTATTAATTTATAACAAAAAGTATGGTATGAGAACCTCAGGATTATTGTGGATGTTTTGGTGCCTTCTTGCAATTTGTGGCATTGTACAATATCGAAGTTTATTGACAAAATCGTACAACGAGGTAAAATAAATGTACACATAATGTTTTTTACTTGTAATTATTTTTCTTGCATTTTAACCTGTCAAGTCTTTTTTTAGATTGGGTCATTGTACGAATATGTATCATACAATATATACTATCCATTAGTGGTAATGATGTTCCTACTTAACTTTTTAGTAGATGCAGAGCCGAAATATTCAGAATATCCACGTGTAAGTGTTTGACAAGTTAAAAAATTGTTTGAATTTTAAAGTCAAATTATTCGTCAAAATTTCGAATAAACAATATTTTGTTAAACTACCAGGTAAAAACACCATGTCCAGAGCAGAGTGCTTCTTTTCCATCGCGCCTCACTTTTGGGTGGTTCAATTCGTTAGCTTGGAAAGGGTTTAAAAATCCTTTACAAACATCTGATTTGTGGTCCATGAACCCCAATGATATGGCTAAAGAAATTGTACCTTTATTTGACAAACATTGGAACAAAAGTCTCAGCAAAGTAGACAAGTGAGTATTTTTGATACTAATTCAATATTTTATTCATCAACGTCAAACTACATTTTCACTATTTATCACTTTCTTTGACATTATAAAGTGATAAATTAATGTTTGTCATGTGTGCTGTGACTTTTTTGTAATAAAAATTTTGTATTCATTTGCTATCAAGACAATTTTGGAACTCTTGTAAGTAGTGTTTAAAGATCGTTGAATGTATGAAATCAAAATTGATGTTGAATTTGTTTATATTGCATTTTAAATGTAAAGATAACTATTCTAGTTCACAAGGAGCAAACGCCGTGTTTAGTAAATCATCGGGTCGAGTTGATTTTAGCAGTGGCAAGAAGAAAAAAACGGCTTCAGTTTTACCACCGTTGTGCAAAGCATTTGGACCCATTTTTATGTTTGGTGTCATGTTGAAAGTCGTACAAGATATCATGACCTTTTTGAGTCCACAAATATTGAAGTGAGTAACGTGCAAAAAATTTAAATTATTTACACTTTTCAACAAAAATATCCACTGTTTCAGGTTACTTATACAATTCACGAAATCAAAAGATGAACCATTGTGGAAGGGTTACCTTTATGCGCTGTTACTTTTTTTTACCGCAGTAATTCAAACTTTGATATTGGCACAGTACTTTCATCGAATGTTGTTGGTTGGTTTACGCATGAGAACGGCCCTCATAGCAGCAATTTACAGAAAAGCCTTGAGAATGTCTAACTCGGCAAGGAAAGAATCGACTGTCGGGGAAATTGTCAATTTGATGTCTGTAGATGCGCAAAGATTCATGGATGTGACTACGTACATAAATATGATTTGGTCTGCGCCACTTCAGATTATTTTGGCCTTGTACTTTTTGTGGGGCATCTTAGGACCATCTGTTTTATCCGGCTTAGCAGTTATGATAATTTTAATCCCTGTAAATGCATTACTCGCTGGCAAAGTAAGGAACTTGCAAATCAAACAGATGAAAAATAAAGATGATAGGGTCAAGTTAATGAATGAAGTGTTGAGCGGTATCAAAGTTTTAAAATTGTACGCTTGGGAACCTTCATTTGAGGAACAAATTTTAAAAATTAGAAATAAAGAAATTAAAGTACTAAAAGAGGCGGCTTACCTCAGCGCAGGAACTAGTTTTATATGGTCTTGTGCCCCATTCATGGTATGCAACAAAGGTTGTTTAATTTTTACACCTGGCATTAACGTTATGAAGAAAAATTTTTTTTGTAGGTATCCTTAGTGTCGTTTGCAACATTTGTGTTGATAGACGAAAAAAATGTTTTGGATAGCGAAACAGCCTTCGTATCCTTGAGTTTATTCAACATTTTAAGGTTCCCATTGTCCATGTTACCAATGATGGTCAGCTACGTAGTTCAAGTAAGTTTTTTAAATCTTATTTTATAAGTACTTCAATAGTTAATCAAAATTATTGTTTTCAGGCATCAGTATCTGTAAAACGTATCAACAAGTTTATGAATTCTGAAGAGTTAGATCCGAATAATGTACAGCATGAAACGTCAGAAGGTAGTTACGCTAAATAGTTTTTGCAGTTTTTAATACCATCACATAAGCAGTCTCTCTAATCCAAAATTATTTTACGCTTCAGTTAACCCAATAGTTATCGAAAACGGTAATTTTGCTTGGGATTCAGAACACATAGAGAAGCCGATATTGCGAAACATCAATTTACAAATCAAACAAGGTCAATTAGTTGCCATTGTGGGAAGTGTTGGTTCGGGTAAAAGCTCTTTAATATCGGCCATGCTTGGTGAAATGGAAAAACTGAGTGGCAAAGTAAATACGAAGGTAAAAATCAATTTACTATTATTTTTTATCTTTCTTTTATGATAATTGTTAATGCATTGCTTAATTTCTTACAGGGCAAAATTGCCTACGTATCTCAACAAGCTTGGATACAGAATGCTACTCTGCAAGACAATATTCTGTTTGGCTCGCCTTTCAATAAAGCTTTGTATCATCGCGTTGTGGAAGCGTGTGCTTTAACTCCAGATTTTAAAATGTTGCCGGCTGGTGATCAGACTGAAATTGGTGAAAAGGGTATAAATTTATCTGGAGGACAGAAGCAAAGAGTTTCACTAGCAAGAGCTGTGTACAACAATGCCGACATCTATTTCCTCGACGATCCTCTTAGTGCTGTTGATTCACACGTAGGAAAACATATTTTTGAAAATTTAATCGGATCGCGTGGTTTGATAAAGAAAAAAACCAGAGTTCTTGTGACTCACGGCATTACGTACTTGCCTGAAGTAGATCACATCATCGTGTTAAAGGATGGAGAAATCAGCGAAAGTGGAACTTATAAAGAACTTTTAGATAAACGCGGATCCTTTGCCGATTTCTTAGTGCAACATTTACAAGAAGGTATTTAATTTTTGATGGATAATTTTACTCATTTTCTAAGTTCTCAAGTATCTTAAAATAATAATGATTTTTAAATGTGTTTTTACATGGGGGCTAAGTTGGAAATTGTAAGTTGATCAGCCATTGTAAAAAAATTTTTCAGTATTAGGCTTCAGTATCTTATTATTATTTTTAGTTTCAAAATCGTTATATAATATATACTCACTGTGTTTCGTCCTAAAAAATGTACTACAGTAGAAAGTGTCGTGTGTGGCTTTTTAGATAGTGCTTTGAATTTTTCGTTTCATTTATTAAAAAACTTAACCTTGGCCTTTTAATTTTATAATGTTACTTTCATGAATTTCAGAATAAAACACAAAATTTTTTTGTTTCTTGAGCATGGTTGTAAATTTTTAATCTAATTACTTTGGCAATCGGTCTAATATTTATTTAAACTTCATTTACAACAGTAAAGCTAGACGAAGAAAGTAGTGAAGACTTGATGGAAATCAAGCAAAAACTAGAAAATACTATTGGAAGTGAAGAGTTACAACAAAAAATTTCTCAAGCTAGAACAAGAGCTTCTGTTAGTATAAGTGATTCAACATCCATAGCGGATAAAAAGTCTTTAAATGGATCTCTGCATAGGTAATCTAAAAAAAACCAATGGCAACTTTAACTATTCATGAATTGGATTAAATCAATTTATGACGATTTTCAGAAAACCCTCTACAGACAGTCAACAGTCTGGGAGCTTGGTACAAAGTAATAATGTAAAGGAAATTAATCAAAATCAGTACAAAACTGGAGAGAAATTAATAGAGACTGAAAAGGCTGAAACTGGCAGTGTAAGTTTCTGATACTTGATTCATTTGTTTTTTATGACAAGGATATCAAAAGTTTAATGATAAAATTTCAACAGGTTAAATGGACAGTATATTCCCACTATCTACAATCGATAGGATGGTTTTTGGCTGTGTCTACTATTATTATGAATGCAGTTTTTCAGTCATTTAGTATCAGTGCAAATATGTGGCTGAGTGCATGGTCTAGTGACAACGAGACAGTTGTCAATGGTACAGCTAATACATATAAGCAAAATATGTACCTTGGTGTGTATGGTGCATTCGGTTTGGGACAAGGTATGTTTGAAATTAATACATTTTACGCCTAAGTATAATTTTTTCAACCGAGTGACCTAATGGATATCTTTTCCATAAATAATGAGGATTACAAGCAGCCTAGTTAATACAGTATATAAATTATTATAAGTTTTGGGCCAGAAATTGAAAATATTTCAAGATAGAGAAATAAATATTACCATCTCCTCCTTACTAATTGTCTGAAAACCACCTAATAAAACTCACCCTACATTTGTAAAAAAAATTCTACCGTATCCGATTCGTGTAAATTTGTCATGCATATACAATTCTTTGAAGACATGTCGTTTAGTAGTAATTTAATCCATTCACGTAACAAAGTTACTAAAAAGTACTGTGCATCTGTTGATAACAAACTAATACTAAATCGAAGCTGTAGGGGAAGTGTGGTTTGCTGTGTCTTCGATTAAATTTTTTTCTTAGAGTCTCGTTAATACAACTTATTAAATTTCTTTTCACACATCTTAGTGACATTTTTTGAGAATGTTCAATCTTTTACATAAGTAGAAATACTTGATTGCTCGATTCATAGTTTTTTATCTCCCACAATTCATTGAACGTTAGTTTTTTTTATCAACTAATGTCTTGATTCGTGCATGGCATTATCAGCCTAGTTATTCATATACACATGTACTCGTCTTCATATCAGAAATAGATCATGAACTCTATTTTACTCCTTAATTTTCCTTGGTACTCGAAGTAACGTAACACTTAATACACTAATCGTAATTCATGTATGGTTAATCCTTTGAAGAAAAAAAATCACGCGAAAAATGTAATGACAGCAACCCAAAAAAATTTTGTGCCGAGATATTTTAAGACCAGCTTGCTTCTAGTAAAATAACTCTTTACAAAGTGTGTTGGAAAAAAAAAAAAAAAAAAAAAACACATGTGCTTTGTAATGCGTCTTAAATAGTACACCTAACGTAAAAGATAAATCGTTAACGGAATTAAAAAAAAAAAGAATTTTATGTTACGTAACAAGTGCGGAAAGTTATTGATTATCGCACGAGTGCCCATTTCATGGAGGGTGAAAATAATCCGAGTGTCAGGCACTCAAGACCGAAAACAATTTACCGATTTTTACAACATTTTCGATCGACTCTTAAATTTACGAACCACTAGGACGATCAAGTTAAATCGGCGCTTACTGTTATCTTTTTATTGCGCACTTTGTCTTATCTTTGCACGTACGATTCAAACCTTTGTTTTGAAACGCAAAAAAATGTTTAACGCGACCTTTGTTGCAAAATTCTGCCAAAGCTAAGTATCCATATCTTCCGATTTTAGTTGACTTTTCGACACCCATTATAGCAAAAATTTTATAATATTATGTCATATACGAAGTTACGATTGGTCCGGTTTCTGGGTACCTCCGGGGGGTCAACTCCACTATACGCTACACATGTATAGTTATTAGTTGTGCAAAGAAAAAGGCAAGTAATCAATTTGAGAACACTGCAAATGAATTTCAGCAATATTTGTGTGTCTCGCACAATTGGCAATGGTCGTGGGCTGTCTGCGTTGCAGCCACCAGCTGCATAACGGCTTATTGCTCGGCATCCTACGCTCGCCGATTGGATTCTTTGACACGACCCCGTCCGGCCGAATATTAAATCGTTTCGGCAAAGACGTAGACATTATCGATGACGTGTTGCCGCCCAACATTAAAGCCTGGCTGTTTTGTTTGTGCTCGGTACGTGACTGACACTCATGGATCTCACATTGCGAAAAACAAAGCACCCCGGGCCGGTCCTTGCCAAAACAGAACAGTAAATTTCGCATCTAGTTGCGCGCGTTTGCCAGTACTGGGCCCGAGGGATCCCTTGGGATTGCCCTGGTTATTAATGCGCACCGGATGCGAGCTCTGCTCTTCCTGTTTCCCAAGAGCACTGCAATCGTTCAAAATTGAAAAAATAAAAAAAAAAAAAAAAATCGCCCGAAGCAGGAAAAAACATTTTTTCACTCGTTAAATACGCGGGTCGGTCACTTGCCGTGTTGTTTGTTCGGTTTTCTTATAGTATTGATCATCAGCAAACGATAAGTTGATGATATAATATCACTTTTAATGAACCGAATCCAAACTAAACTTACACAATGGTCCACCAATAGGTACGAAAAACTAATTGATTTTATATCTGCCAGTCAATAGTGAGTAGATAACGCATTTATCACGAAACACACGCTCCACGAGTTCGATTGAAAATTTCTTATCACAAGTGTGTAGTACTAACAATCGTTTTTGTACGTATTGGTGTAAAAATTGCAATACGATGCACGTAGTGGCATACAATACACCCGTTGTGTCCAAAGCAAAGCACAGTTTAAAAATTTGTTACTTGCAAACGGTAGAGAGAAAAATAACAATTTTATAGTCCATCGTTTTTTATGATTATTTCATTTTCACTTATACTCTGACGTTTAAGTGATTAGCATGATTTTTTTTTTTAACTTGTTTTAAAGCTTACTTTTTGTTATTACACCTGCAATTCATAAAAGCAATTAGGTTTACCAAATGTCTCAACTTCTGCGAATTTTTTTAGGCCATCGGCCACTTTTTGGAATCAATGTTTCTAGCAAATGGATCTGTAATTGCTTCCAAAAATATTATCAAGTGCAATCGATATAGGAAACGTTTTACACAATCTTACTTTGTTTTTCGATATCACTCCCGATTTGATTGTATTTTTAAGCGACTTGGTAGATACGTCGACATTATTTTACCTAGTGTCTGTCGAAATAGTTAGATTAGCACTATAAGGCTCGCGAATAGATAACGTGGGGTAGACGAATAGATATTTCTTAAATAGTTGATTCATGTAATGATCGAGATAACCACATGTTTTTAATGTTGAATGCATTTTGTTACGTATAATAAACATACCGAATGAATTGCTTACATGTTTACAGTACATTAACTGCACTAAATACTAAACCAATACCCGTATAATATCTTCGTCACAGAAAGCGTTAAGCGCAAAATCAATCGCGTGTAAACAATTTGCCATCACAGAGTTAAATGTCCATACGAATGTAAATGCTTGTCGTAATTTGACCTATAGCTGGAACACGAGATCCATGCAGATCGATTTTATGACCTGTCTTGGCTGCTTGTAATAATACTTAGCCTGGTACGAGTAAGAGCAACGTTTTCGATGGTGCGATTGGATAGCCTCGAGTGATATATTCTCCACTTTCGACAACATAAATATATTATGCACATTGGTTATTAGAGTATAGGATGCTATGTACAAAGTGTCCGACTAATCTGGGGACTTGATTTTACAGGAAATATCTGCCCACGCGGTGAACTCGCTGGAAAAAAAAGTTTTTTCTGCTCCAACATTTGTACCGCGAGTGAACTTGATTCCAAACTTGGAGTATTATAAATAATGTTAGCAAAACATCGGTGACATTTGATTGCGTGAATAAAAATGAATCTCAAACGTAAATTGTATTAGTTCGCAAGAGTTTGAAATACTTCATTGAATTATAGCTTTTTATCTGCTTATTTTCTATTTAAAAAAACAAGTGCTATATTCAAAATTATAACAATTTCAAAATAGGTATATTTTACATTCAACGGAAACATTATCCCTAAATTTTCGTAAACGTAACTATAACCGGTGGTAAATTTCTTAACGTTACAATATTTTTTAACAGTCAACGATTTTCTAAATAATTTTCTTCGTGTAGTTGCTAAAGTTAATAAGGTTTGCTCCACCGTTAACTTGACCATTGTTAATTTTTATAGGCCTCAGCAACTTTTTAGTGTCAATATTTCTGGCCATTGGATCTATAATTGCTTCCAAGAGTACTTTCGAGCAATTGATAGGAAACGTTCTTCGCAATCCTATTTCGTTTTTCGACACCACTCCCAATGGTCGTATTTTAAATCGACTTGGTAAAGACATCGACACCGTCGATAATGTTTTGCCTGGAATCTTGCGGATGTGGGTCACTTGTTTTTTTTCGGTATGACAAAATGATAAGATACATATTTTGATAGAATCTCATATTTTCCATCCAAACACGTATTCTATTGTTTTATCGTATTATTATATTATTTTTGCTAAAATTTTTTTAGTTTAAAATATGTTTTAAGAAAAATTTGCGTCGATAAGGTGAGATCATGCATATAAATATATATTTATTAAGTTTTCTGTTATTATGCAAGGTTTTTTTTTTTAACCTTAAGAGCTAATTAGCTCACACTATTTCAATTGCTTCTACGTTGCTAAAACTATGATTGTGCTCCCGTAAATTCCATAATTTAATCTCATTGAATTTTCGATAAATTTAGAATATGTTCCCTTATTTTTTTACTTCAAACAAACCCTTGGGACTTTTGGCAAATTTATACTTGTTACCTTTTACACGTAACAAAACACTCCGAATTGTTGTGAGCGATGATAAAAAAAAACGTTCTTGTTAAGTGGTGAAAAAAAAATTATATTACCCAAGTATATTGCAAACTAAGAGGGCTTTGGGCTGGACTGGTGATGGAACCTTACCGACGCAAGCGATTCTTGTGAAAAATGTTTGAATATCACGTCACAATTTCAATAAAAATATACTATATTCTTGTACAAAATTTTCTTCACCCATGGATTAATATAATTTGGCAATCGCTCGGACCACGACGACAAAGCCCATCGTATCATTAAACTCCCTTTAATTAAGCTGTCTTATTTTTTACCATTATTTTTTAGGATAACCCATTTCATCAGCGTTTTTCATTTTATCATTCACTTCGTAGATCTCTCAAATACCCATAACACAATACGAATTACGTGTAATATCGAAGATGCACCTCGCTAGCACTGTACTTGCATATTAGCACGTTCAAATTGTAATTAAAACTTGGTTAGAGGGTCGTAAACAATTAATTGTAAAACTAAATGTAGCTTTGCATCGTTTGAACAAAGTGTATACTGTGCTAAAAATGACAATGATTCCCATCCAATACATGTGAATTCAAAAATAGGCCATGGTATCTGGGATATAATTACATGTGTACTACCCTACATGTGTATGTTAACGCTTTTATTGTCATACTGGTTTGTTTAGCAACGAATAAAACGTCTCGTGTATTTCACTGTGCGCAAAAAAAAAAAAAAAAAAAAAAAAAAAAAAATGAAACAAACAAATTCCCTTGAATGTGATTCGAGTGACCGTTCGAACGCAATCACAAAGCTCTCCAGTCAATGTCAAGATAATTTGATGATTATTGGGGCTTAGTAATAGGTGGTATGATTAAAGTCCGATGAAGGCGTATGAATTTGAAATTGAAGCGAGAAAAAAGTATGTGGAAAAAGATGGCTGGGCGACGCATAAAATTGTAACAACGAGAAGGGAAAAAAATGGTTAAAGAGGCAGTGGTTGTTGTATTGTTGCAGTACTGAGCGTGGTATGCGCCTCGTTATCCGTGCAAATCGGCACCCTCATGTCGTCCGAATCGATGTTTCGCGAGGCGTTGAGCAACACGTTGCACGGCCCTATGGCCTTGTTCGACACGGTACCGATCGGTCGCATTCTGAGCCGCTTTGGCTCAGATATCGACACCATGGATAACAAGCTCCCGATGTCGATTATGCAATGGTTGTCCTGCTTATTTAGGGTAAGAACTCTTTCACGATCCCACGCGGCTATAGTTGTGTTTTTTGTGTTTTTTTTTTATGTTGTCTCTTTCTCTCTCTTTTTTTTTTTTTTTTTTTTTCCTCAACCGTACACACATAAATTATGTACACTTGTTAAATGAGGAAACAATTTTTTGTTTTACGTATACCATTGATTTTTAAGCTTCAATGTTCAAGAAAACTTGAAAAGATGCATTTATGTCTTGCGCTTTAAAGTATTTGATAGCATCGTTTGAGGAATGCGTTCGCTTTCAGGTCGATATTTTTTCCAACTTTCAATTAATAAGATGCTAAGATTTGCAAGCATGAGTTGAATACTTCTATATCGAAAGGTATTGAACTTCGCTTTTAACGAGATGGAATTGGTTCTTCTAATACTATATGCTTTTAGGGGACTTTTTGACAACGTTTTGGTTATTTAATTGCTTTTTTTTTTTTTTTCTTTTTACTTTCTCTTGATAAAATGTATTTTAAAAACAAACAAAGAGACTTTTCCTACGAATAGAAAATTTTACGGGGACACAATAAAAATTAGCAAGGCCAATTTTCGAAGCTGGTAAAATAAAAAAAGCTCGTTGTTCTCCAAGATATGAGGGGTAAATTGAACATCGATCGAAGTAAGAGCTGTGGATAA
The DNA here is from genome assembly GCF_036245765.1 of Copidosoma floridanum. Lineage (NCBI taxonomy): Eukaryota > Metazoa > Arthropoda > Insecta > Hymenoptera > Encyrtidae > Copidosoma > Copidosoma floridanum. Next base: position 25,896,807 of record NW_028321890.1, on the reverse strand, counting down.
AAGTCAGTGAAGAGTGGTGCCGCATGTCGCGATGTCTCTGATTGCTGTGAAATCGTTAAGTTCATTGGAATCAATTGAGGACACAATTATACAACTACTTGATGCCTAATGGTTTACGATTGACGAGTAGAGAGTTTGTTATTTTTGCCTGTGCTTGGTAATGCCTCCCCGTTTGATCCTTACACTCGCTTGCTAATCCACCTCCTCCGTTACTAATTAGTCTCACTGTTATCTGGTTTTGGCTTTAATTTCACATAATTGTTAACTAATTTTTTTTTTCCATTTTGATTTACATCATTGAATATTAATGAAATCGTTTTTACATTTAATTTTTTTTCCTTTAACTTCAGTAATTTTACTTTATTGCGTTTTTATTTAAGAACCCGCTTATCAACTTTACATTTTTATTGTACGATTGACGCGTAAAAAAAAAAATTTATGCTTAAATTCGATACGAATTCGTCTGAAATACACATTTTATTTAACTTGTAAGTTCGAAATTTTTCATAGTGATGAAAAAAACGTGTTATTTTTTGTCTTTGAATTATTCAAGAGAAAATCGCGTTTTTATGAATTTCATGAATATTTAATAAACTCAATGCAAATTTCTTTGACACACGAAAACTTTGACTCCTTTGCTGTTACAATTTGACTCGTGTTTGAAGCACTAACAGTTGACACAGCAAACTTCACTCCTTTGTAAAGAAACAAAAAAAAAAAAAAAATGTGCCAACATACATTGAAAAACAAAAAAAAATGGTCGCACCAATAATTGGGTTAAAAAAAATCTCATCATTCACTTTGCATGTTGCAAACCGGCCGATTGGAACTGGATCCGGTCTTCATTGTTTCTAGTTCGTTTCTCTCTTGATCTCGATCTCCTTAACGTCCTACGCCTTTGTATTTTTCCACTGTAATCATTCGATGAAGTTTTTTTTTTTTTTTTTTTTCAAGCAAAAAATTTTACAATTTTAGCGAACACGTTCGCAAACTGTTTTATTCGCTCCTCAACACACAACTTCCCAGATGCAATACAGCTTTGACAAAAAGAAGAAAAATAAATCTGGGAGAGATAAGAGAGGAGCAGAAAAAGAAAAAAAAAAACATTTCAAATAGAAAAAAAATACAACGAGGCAGCCAGAAAGCACACACAAACACCCACACACATACACACGTGCAGAAAGATGGTTGGTGTGTATATATGATGTCTGATCGTCTGGTGATGCTTGTTTGTAGCGATGACGAGCTTTTTCTGTGATTTGGCTCCGCAGCTGGGCTGCTGGCTGGCCGCACGTCAGATGCACAACGTGATGATGCGCGGGGTACTGCGCGCCCCGCTCACCTTTTTCGACACGACACCCATCGGTCGTATTATCTCCAGGTTCGCTAAGGACGTCGATGTCCTGGACACGTCTCTCCCCCAACAAATTTCCGATACCATCTATTGTTCATACGAGGTAAATCCTAGTCATCTCGCTGTAAAAAAAAAACATAAAAAACAAACACTGGCTGACTAAAACTATACGTGACATTGATCGATCTCTCTCTCTCTCTCTCTCTCTCTCTCTCTCCCCTTTCCACCCTCTTTTAGACATTCCTGCGTGTACACTTATTTATTTTTCGCGCCCTGACGTAAGTATATAAAAGTTGATTCGTGAGGGGGAAGTTGAAACAAAAAAAAAAAGTGCGTTTTCGCGGAAAAATCATCTGTTGCGGTTTTCATCTAGTTTCCATCATTCTTCAGCAGAGAGGAGCATATTATTTTTTCGTTTCATCAAAGATTTTCATTAGTCCGAGTGTTTATTTCCATGCCATGAAAACTAAGTTGGTACAAGTATACAATTAGGCACACCGATTATGTTGGCACTCATATTACTGCTCATAACACCAGTTTTTTTTCTCCATCCAAGATTTTTGGCTAAAAAAATCACGATGAGTAAATGGATGATCGTACACCAAAAAAAAAAAAAAAAAAACAAATTGCAGTTTGGGGTGAAGGGAGTTGGTGCTACACTGTACAATTGTATAATTGTGTCCATCTACAGTTTGTTGTTTTAACCCTTTATGTGTGTGTTTGTGTAATTGTACAAGCATTAGTAACGTTTTTTTTTTTTTTTTTTTTTTTCTTTCTTTTATTTATTGCTTCTAAAAGTGTGTATGTGTGCAATTAAAAAAATAAATGTCAATGTTTTTAGTTCGTTTTCAAGCACTGACTAAGGTAAAGGGCCCATCTATGAGACAATTTTAAAATCGGTACCTATGCATGAGACACCCAGTTTAATTTATATACGTAATACTTAAACATGAAAAGAAATTTTTTTTAATATCATTATAATATAATCTTTTGAATAAACAAATATTTTAAAGAACTTCAAACGTTATTAAATAATAAAGAATTTTATTGTAAGACCCTGTCTCATACATAGGTACAATGTGAAAACATAACCTCAAACATGTGTTGTCCCTATTAAGAGACACTCAAGACGCATTTAAATAACATGGGTGTCTCATAGTAACGGACGTGTGTCTCATACACAGGGCCCTACAGATTCAATGTGTCTCATTAATAGGTGCATTTCCATCCTGTTTATATTTGTTTATAAAATTATTTTTTAACGTTTTATTTGAATTTAAAAATTATAATATTATTCGTAATGATCTAATGCTTTCATTGATACCAAAACTTGATATATTTCCGCTCATAGAGAGTGTACATTAATTTAATAGCAAAAAAAGTGGTAAAAAACTGTCTCATAGATGGGCCCTTTACCTTATGTCAAAGTACATATTGGTGGGCCGGTGGCGAATATAATAATATCACACTACTGATTTTTTGTGTTTTTATAAATATGTTTGTATTTAGAAATAAATGCACACGTGGTACTTGTAACATTGGGAACATACATTCATTAATCATATGATAAATAGTCATTCATTCGCGCGATTTTAGAGACCAACGAAAAGCATGATGTCTTCTTTCAAGTTGCTTTGAAGCTTATTTCACTCTTTCAGATTATTTGCTTACATCAATCACGCATATCATTTGGATTATATACATACATACGTAGACACCTAATACAGACAAAACGACGGTATATAAAATCTGTAAAAGTTACGATGAACTGTAACAAGACTTGACACGCTTACGTCACTTTTTGTTTTATACTTTTTATCAAGACTCATCAAGTACAAAAGTTTCATCGTCACTTTTCAAAATTTTTAAATACTCATTCATTCACGCTTACTTCTTCTCCTAAGTATGGTATATATCATTAATCATGCATTAAATGCGCTTTTCCTCAGTTTGCCACATCATACAAACACATTACACGCACAATACAATGTAGTTTATTTTGCCTTTTTGTATCATAATGGTACACACATGTTATTCATTTCAAAATTAAAGCGCGAATGTCATGTAGATGCCATCCCATACGTAATTAAATGTTTCAGTTGCAAAAATTATATATCACTACACGTGTGTTCTCGTACCTAGGTATGTATAATTAATGTATTACGTCACAATGTCTGAATTTTATTTTATTTTTTTTAATCGTATACTACATTTACTTTCCTTCTTTCAAAGGATGTGTGTACATCCGGAAACGTTGTCATCGACATTCGAACCCTATGAAGCATCGTTCGCAGCTTCCGGGATTTCACTTTTGGTTCGCCTTTGCAACGAAATCGCGCGAAAAAACATTGGAAACGAAAGCACGGGCCAATTGATTTAACAATTTCGATAAAGCAATAGCCATATTAACCAAACAAACAAACGACTCATTCTCTCTTTGTCTGTCACTGACTCTCGATGCTGTTCTTCGCATGCAAGAGAGCTCGACGAGTCAAAGGAAGGCCCAAGCCGCCCCTAAAGCAGCCGCGAACCCGTGTTTGCAGGTGATCGCGACCCTCGTCGTCATAAGTTACAGCACGCCCATGTTCATAGCCGTGATAGTGCCTATTGGTCTAGTCTACTACTTCATCCAGCGCTTCTACGTCGCGACGTCGCGCCAATTGAAGAGGCTCGAGTCGGTCTCGAGGTCGCCGATTTACTCGCACTTTGGCGAGTCCGTCACCGGGGCTCAGATCATTCGGGCCTACGGGGTCCAGGACAGATTCGTCAACGAGTCCGAGAGCAGGGTTGACTTCAACCAAGTTTGCTACTACCCGAGCATCATTGCAAACAGGTATACTTTTTCTTTTTTTTTTTTTTTTTTAATTCGAGCCAAATACATTCCATTGCAGGGTATACAGTCAAAATTTGTCTCCCTCGACGATTACAAACACAATTTGGAACAAGCCCTCACAGCTTTAAGTGTGGCTGAAAAGTGTGAAATTTGATTTTAAAACATTTTTAAGTCTACCGATTTAATTTCACGTTTCAACTCTACTTTGTGAAACTTCCATGCAGTGGTGAGAAATTTGTGACTCGTCAACTCCCCCCCCCTCCGGTCCAGAGGCTACAAACTTCGCGTGAAATTTATTTCAGTGAATGATGATTATATTTTCCGATCAAATGTAATTTTCAGGTGGCTGGCTGTGAGACTAGAAATGGTGGGGAACCTGATAATCTTCTTCTCCGCGCTCTTTGCCGTGCTCGACAAGGACACGATGAGCGCCGGCCTCGTCGGTCTCTCGATTAGTTATGCCCTGCAAGTACGTACACACTATTTACTGCCTACAATAATCACACACCTAAATTTCAACGACATGAAATTGCTTTGCTCATTCGTTTCCACATTTAGATAACGCAAACGCTCAACTGGCTAGTACGTATGACGTCGGATGTCGAGACAAACATAGTCGCCGTGGAGAGGATAAAGGAGTACAGTGAGACGTCCCAGGAGGCGCCCTGGGAGATACCCGATCAGGACCCACCGAAGGATTGGCCTACGCGCGGTAGCGTCGAGTTCCACGATTACAAGGTCCGCTATAGAGATGGCCTCGATCTGGTGCTCAATGGACTGAGCTTCAGCGTCGATGGAGGCGAGAAGATTGGCATAGTTGGTAGAACCGGGGCTGGAAAGTCCTCGCTCACGCTCGCCCTTTTCCGTATCATTGAAGCCACGTACGGTAAAATCGTCATCGATGAGGTCGACATATCAAAGCTGGGACTGCACACCCTGAGATCGAGGCTGACAATCATACCCCAGGACCCGGTGCTCTTCTCCGGCAGTCTGAGGCTCAATCTCGATCCGTTCAACAAGTGCTCGGACGACGATGTTTGGAGGGCCCTGGAGCATGCCCATCTCAAGGATTTTGTCAAAGGTACTTTATTTTTTTTCCTTTCTTGTATTTTTCATTCTAAATTGTATTTTTAAATTATATTTAAAACTCGATTCAATATCACGTTGAAGTTTATAAATCATTTGGGGGCTAAAACCGTGTTTGAATAAAAATAATTTTCGCAGGTTTGCCAAATACTTTGACGCATGAGGTGACCGAAGGTGGAGACAACTTGAGTGTCGGTCAGAGGCAATTAATGTGTCTAGCAAGAGCGTTGCTGAGGAAAACTAAAGTCTTGATTTTGGACGAAGCGACTGCGGCCGTAGATCTAGAAACCGACGACCTCATCCAAAGGACAATCCGAGAAGAGTTTAAAGATTGCACTGTTCTTACCATAGCTCATAGGCTTAACACCATTCTTGATTCAGATAGGTAAGATTGTCTATCCTCGCTTTGGAAAATTCAATGTTTATTGTACAACTTTTTTTTTCTTCTGTCATTCCGTAGGGTCATTGTCTTAGATAAGGGCTCAATTATCGAATTCGATTCGCCCGATAATTTGCTGCAAAAACAAGACAGCGCTTTCTACAGCATGGCTAAGGATGCAGGCTTAACTTTATCATAAGAGCGTACCCATATAAGTATATTGTCAATTAAAATATTAAAAACCAAAGCTTGCCCGGGAACTTTCCCAAGGTAGCCAAAATGTTGTATATTATCTGATTCTATTTCATTCTGCCGAATTATTAATTATCAATCAAAAAAAAGAGCTGGTTAAAAAATAGGTTTGCTTGTAATGTACGTAGGCAAAATTAAATCAAGTCACTTTTAATACTGCCAATTTAAACACGTTGTAATATCGTTACATTGATGCGAATCTTGATGAATTCCATGTCTAAGGATAGATCATCTAATTAATCAATCGATATTACACAACTATTTTAGTTTTATAACTCAAGTTGAACCTTTTTAAATGTCTAATTAGATTAATTTTTAATTAAAATTAATTATTATAAGTTGGAATTTATGAAATAGTTTTACGGTAGTAGTATTATACATTTAAATATGGAAAGACATTAATTTTTACATTTCATTCTTTATTATAACATGTTACTTGTATTAAATTTTTAATAAAACTACTACACTTCTTAGGCACTCGATAGTTTTTTCATACTATTAACTATATTTCGTACATAAGATATGATAAAAAAATATTTTAATACCCTTAGCATTGGACTTACAAATACGTGGTACTTAAGTTGACTTAATTTTGTTTCATGACATCAAAAAAAACATTAAAGCCTTAAATGACTATGAAAAATTCTTCTGTTACTTAATGATGAATGAAACAAAGCTCTGAAATAAAAGCATCTATTTTATTTTATACGTTCGTTATACTGCACAACTTCGACAACAAACTAAAACTATTATTTAAGTTGCCCAAATTTATTTGCGAAGATTACTTTACTATCAATAATAACAATTTCAATTAGATAAGTTATAGACCATAAGTGTTGTTTGATTAAGTGTTTTTTTTTATTAAATGCAAACAAATTCTCGTTAAAAAAAAAAATTGCTACTCAACGTTATGTACATACATTGCATTACGTCGTCTAATTTTATGTATTGTGTAAAGAAACGAATGACGATGAAAATCATAGGAATTACTTCGGAAAAAATTAAAGGAAAATGAACTATTTCGAATGTATAACAGTGACATTAAGTGTAATAAATTCCATTCGGAATTTTAGTGATGGTTCAAGAAACGTTCAAGCTACTGAAATTCACTTGGAAAATTGTAACAAAAGGACTCGCATCTACTTCGCTCGTAGTAATTCAATAGTACATAAGCGTAACGTCTATAATCCTGCACTGTACATTTTCTCATAATAAAAAGAACGTTTAAATTTTAAGACATTCATGATGAATTATACAATACTTAAGAGAAACATGTAAGCAATCGATTAATCATCAAGTTTAAAGATATAATAATTAGTATTATGAAATAAAGAATAAAAAATGTCATACTTTTATAATTAATGCTTCCAAGTTTAAACGTTGGTATGACGGACAATTTTTAATGTACTAAAACACTATAAGATAGTAGAAATCTTATTTTCATTTTGAAAAAACTACTAAAATTCAAATGACTACGAAATGTTACGAAAGAGCGAGCATTTGAGAAAAGTCAGATGTATACAGATGCATACATTACATAGAATAAGAATAAGGATTACATACACGTGGGATAAGTGCCTTTTTGTAAAAGTGACACGAATGCTAGATATTTACGATGTCTTCATGGTGCTGTGTTGCATATTGCATACAACCGAAAAAAACAAGAGCTTGAACTAAAGAATTAATTGACCAGAAAAAAAGTCAGCCATTTTTCATTAAGTATGGAATAACTCTTGAACCACACATTCCTTACGTGTTATCACTTGTCATTTTTGCGGCCTGACACGTACACACATGTTCTTTGCAAATTTTTGTGACTTTTTACCCTCATTGATGATAAAATAACAATGATAATATTGTTTTAAATTATACGTAGTATATATAAATCGTTGAATAAAAAAACTTAAAGGTGTAATAGAGAGTGCTTTGTTTTATTTTTTTCTTATCCTGTTAGATAACAAAGCAACTTGTATTACGACCGAGAGTATTTTAAAATATTTATTACTTGAAGAAAAAATAATAAATTTGAATTAAAGTTGAATTGAACTACAAGTTTTTATTATTATTACCCTTGTCATCCCTTTCATAACATTTGTAATATTTCGAATAAAATTTATGCAACAATGTAGGTTCTTCTATTACATTCATGTTAAACTAACGAAGTAGATATTTTTTTGCAACTTACTGTTGCCAAAGAAATATTTAGTAAAAGAAACAGTTATGAAAGTTTAAAAGGATACACATTTTTTGTTCTGGGCGTGATCGGGCTTCGTCGGCAGCCTTCGTTCTTGTAGTGTCTTGTACCAATTCTGGTAATGAGAGCACGGTGTAAGATATACGTAAAGTTATGTGTAGTCATTAATATAGTAATCACTACCTACTAAGTAGTGTCATATGGTCGATTTTATTAAACCAGGAGCCGTACCTTATAACTCTCCTATGTTTTAACATAGGCCCGCAAAGCGAAGAAAAGTTATACGGTACGGTCCCAGTAGAATATCTGTACTTTTTGAGGTCAATTTTCAAATATAAGATAAATTATAAAACTTGCCGCAAACAGCACAGCCAACAACAACTTTTTATTTCATATCTACAAGATTAGTTGCGGCTGGTTTATAATTAATTACATGACTCTACTGTAAGTTGTAGTAATTATTTGGATCAGCGCCATCTAGCGGTATTTTTTTTCGCTAAAAGTGGCCTCTAAAATTCCGAGTCGGTGCTTTAGCGCTTAAAGCCATTTAACCTTTTATAAACCAGCCGCAACTCATCTTGTAGCTATAAAATGAAAAAATAACAATACGTGTGTTTTTGGCGGCAAGTTAACAATCTATCTTTTACACAAAAATTTATCTTCAAAAATAGAAATACATAAAAAGCCAATTTTTGGTAGAAAATAGATTGTTAACTTGCCGCCAAAAACACACGTATTGTTGTTTTTTTATTTTATAGCTACAAGATAAGTTGCGGCTGGTTTATAACTGATTAAGTGGCTCTATAGGGCTAAACTGCCTAAAGCTCTCCTTCAGAATTTCAGAAGCAATTTTTGGCCAAAGAAATCACAACCGCTAGATGGCGCTGATCCAAATAATTATTACTAATACTTATAGTAGAGCCATTTAGTCAATTACAAACCAGCCGCAACTGATCGCATAGACATAAAATATAAAACAAACGTTGTCTGTGCTGTTTGCGGCAAGTTTACAACTTATTTTTTACTTAAAAATCGACCTATTAAAGTATAAATATTCTACTCATCTCATATGGCTTATAAAATCAACCATTTTTACAAAATCACAATACTTTAGACCTTTCATCATTAACCCATTGAAGCACAGCCCTTTAACTTAATAGTTTCAATAAACAGTAAACTTATATAACATGTCCATAGCAAAATTTGTGTTACAGAAATCTTGAATAACGATCAAACAAATACGTAAATTAATTAGTCTAAAAGAGACAACTGAAAAAATAGGCCTAAGTATGAAAGAAGCACAGTCACACTATGAGTCTCCTAAGATTGGATTTTAGAGTCTAAAAGAGACAACTAAAAAAAAAAGGCCTAAGTATGGAAGGAGCACAGTCACACGAAGAGTCTCCTAAGAATGGAGCATTGGATCTCACTAAATAAAAAATACATTTATTACAGAGAAGTAAATTGTAATTATTATAAATAAACAAAAAACCCAACTTAATCAAATTAAGTAAGATCCAATGCTCCATTCTTAGGAGACTCATAGTGTGACTGTACTTCTTTCATACTTAGGCCTATTTTTTCAGTTGTCTCTTCTAGACTAATTAATTTACGTATTTGTTTGATCGTTATTCAAGATTTCTGTAACACAAATTTTGCTATGGACATGTTATATAAGTTTACTGTTTATTGGAACTATTAAGTTAAAGGGCTGTGCTTCAATGAGTTAATGATAAAAGGTCTAAAGTATTGTGATTTTGTAAAAATGGTTGATTTTATAAGCCATATGAGATGAGTAGAATATTTATACTTTAACAGGTCAATTTTCAAGTAAAAAATAAGTTGTAAACTTGCCGCAAACAGCACAGACAACGTTTGTTTTATATCTTATGTCTATGAGATCAGTTGCGGCTGGTTTGTAATTGACTAAATGGCTCTACTATAAGTATTAGTAATAACTATTTGGATCAGCGCCATCTAGCGGTTGTGATTTTTTTGGCCAAAAATTGCTTCTGAAATTCTGAAGGAGAGCTTTAGGCAGTTTAGCCCTATAGAGCCACTTAATCAGTTATAAACCAGCCGCAACTTATCTTGTAGCTATAAAATAAAAAAATAACAATACGTGTGTTTTTGGCGGCAAGTTAACAATCTATTTTCTACTAAAAATTGGCTTTTTATGTATTTCTATTTTTGAAGATAAATTTTCGTGTAAAAGATAGATTGTTAACTTGCCGCCAAAAACACACGTATTGTTATTTTTTTATTTTATAGCTACAAGATAAGTTGCGGCTGGTTTATAACTGATTAAGTGGCTCTATAGGGCTAAACTGCCTAAAGCTCTCCTTCAGAATTTCAGAAGCAATTTTTGGCCAAAAAAATCACAACCGCTAGATGGCGCTGATCCAAATAATTATTACTAATACTTATAGTAGAGCCATTTAGTCAATTACAAACCAGCCGCAACTGATCTCATAGACATAAGATATAAAACGAACGTTGTCTGTGCTATTTGCGGCAAGTTTACAACTTATTTTTTACTTGAAAATTGACCTGTTAAAGTATAAATATTCTACTTATCTCATATGGCTTATAAAATCAACCATTTTTACAAAATCACAACACTTTAGACCTTTTATCATTAACTCATTGAAGCACAGCCCTTTAACTTAATAGTTCCAATAAACAGTAAACTTATATAACATGTCCATAGCAAAATTTGTGTTACAGAAATCTTGAATAACGATCAAACAAATACGTAAATTAATTAGTCTAAAAGAGACAACTGAAAAAATAGGCCTAAGTATGAAAGAAGCACAGTCACACTATGAGTCTCCTAAGATTGGATTTTAGAGTCTAAAAGAGACAACTGAAAAAATAGGCCTAAGTATGAAAGAAGTACAGTCACACTATGAGTCTCCTAAGAATGGAGCATTGGATCTCACTTAATTAGATAAAGTTGGGTTCTTTGTTTATTTATAATACTTACAATTTACTTCTCTGTAATAAATGTATTTTTTATTTAGTGAGATCCAATGCTCCATTCTTAGGAGACTCATAGTGTGACTGTGCTCCTTCCATACTTAGGCCTTTTTTTTTTAGTTGTCTCTTTTAGACTCTAAAATCCAATCTTAGGAGACTCATAGTGTGACTGTGCTTCTTTCATACTTAGGCCTATTTTTTTAGTTGTCTCTTTTAGACTAATTAATTTACGTATTTGTTTGATCGTTGTTCAAGATTTCTGTAACACAAATTTTGCTATGGACATGTTATATAAGTTTACTGTTTATTGGAACTATTAAGTTAAAGGGCTGTGCTTCAATGAGTTAATGATAAAAGGTCTAAAGTATTGTGATTTTGTAAAAATGGTTGATTTTATAAGCCATATGAGATGAGTAGAATATTTATACTTTAACAGGTCAATTTTCAAGTAAAAAATAAGTTGTAAACTTGCCGCAAATAGCACAGACAACGTTTGTTTTATATCTTATGTCTATGAGATCAGTTGCGGCTGGTTTGTAATTGACTAAATGGCTCTACTATAAGTATTAGTAATAATTATTTGGATCAGCGCCATCTAGCGGTTGTGATTTTTTTGGCCAAAAATTGCTTCTGAAATTCTGAAGGAGAGCTTTAGGCAGTTTAGCCCTATAGAGCCACTTAATCAGTTATAAACCAGCCGCAACTTATCTTGTAGCTATAAAATAAAAAAATAACAATACGTGTGTTTTTGGCGGCAAGTTAACAATCTATTTTCTACTAAAAATTGGCTTTTTATGTATTTCTATTTTTGAAGATAAATTTTCGTGTAAAAGATAGATTGTTAACTTGCCGCTAAAAACACACGTATTGTTATTTTTCTATTTTATAGCTACAAGATAAGTTGCGGCTGGTTTATAACTGATTAAGTGGCTCTATAGGGCTAAACTGCCTAAAGCTCTCCTTCAGAATTTCAGAAGCAATTTTTGGCCAAAAAAATCACAACCGCTAGATGGCGCTGATCCAAATAATTATTACTAATACTTATAGTAGAGCCATTTGGTCAATTACAAACCAGCCGCAACTGATCTTATAGACATAAGATATAAAACAAACGTTGTCTGTGCTATTTGCGGCAAGTTTACAACTTATTTTTCACTTGAAAATTGACCTGTTAAAGTATAAATATTCTACTTATCTCATATGGCTTATAAAATCAACCATTTTTACAAAATCACAACACTTTAGACCTTTTATCATTAACTCATTGAAGCACAGCCCTTTAACTTAATAGTTCCAATAAACAGTAAACTTATATAACATGTCCATAGCAAAATTTGTGTTACAGAAATCTTGAATAACGATCAAACAAATACGTAAATTAATTAGTCTAAAAGAGACAACTGAAAAAATAGGCCTAAGTATGAAAGAAGCACAGTCACACTATGAGTCTCCTAAGATTGGATTTTAGAGTCTAAAAGAGACAACTGAAAAAATAGGCCTAAGTATGAAAGAAGTACAGTCACACTATGAGTCTCCTAAGAATGGAGCATTGGATCTCACTTAATTAGATAAAGTTGGGTTCTTTGTTTATTTATAATACTTACAATTTACTTCTCTGTAATAAATGTATTTTTTATTTAGTGAGATCCAATGCTCCATTGCTATGGACATGTTATATAAGTTTACTGTTTATTGGAACTATTAAGTTAAAGGGCTGTGCTTCAATGAGTTAATGATAAAAGGTCTAAAGTATTGTGATTTTGTAAAAATGGTTGATTTTATAAGCCATATGAGATGAGTAGAATATTTATACTTTAACAGGTCAATTTTCAAGTAAAAAATAAGTTGTAAACTTGCCGCAAACAGCACAGACAACGTTTGTTTTATATCTTATGTCTATGAGATCAGTTGCGGCTGGTTTGTAATTGACTAAATGGCTCTACTATAAGTATTAGTAATAACTATTTGGATCAGCGCCATCTAGCGGTTGTGATTTTTTTGGCCAAAAATTGCTTCTGAAATTCTGAAGGAGAGCTTTAGGCAGTTTAGCCCTATAGAGCCACTTAATCAGTTATAAACCAGCCGCAACTTATCTTGTAGCTATAAAATAAAAAAATAACAATACGTGTGTTTTTGGCGGCAAGTTAACAATCTATTTTTTACCAAAAATTGGCTTTTTATGTATTTCTATTTTTGAAGATAAATTTTCGTGTAAAAGATAGATTGTTAACTTGCCGCCAAAAACACACGTATTGTTATTTTTTCATTTTATAGCTACAAGATGAGTTGCGGCTGGTTTATAAAAGGTTAAATGGCTTTAAGCGCTAAAGCACCGACTCAGAATTTTAGAGGCCACTTTTAGCGAAAAAAAAATACCGCTAGATGGCGCTGATCCAAATAATTACTACAACTTACAGTAGAGTCATGTAATTAATTATAAACCAGCCGCAACTAATCTTGTAGATATGAAATAAAAAGTTGTTGCTGGCTGTGCTGTTTGCGGCAAGTTTTACAATTTATCTTTGCAATTCCTAATCGTAATTTACGTTCATATCGTCTTTAATGCAAACTCGCCTGTAAAATCCTTGAGCTCATCAGCTGTGTCTTCCATCAGTCCAGGTAGTCTTCTGCTCTTGGCGAGGAGCCGAAGTAGGATACTGTATAAGAATAATCATCACATTATTTACTTAGGTACTCGTAAAACAAATCGTCCTTCACCCGAAAAGATGAGTGGCCAGGAGGAAAATCCGGACATTCAGTGGGCGATCGACTTACTGACTCCAGGTCCCGACTATGAACTCAATCTCATCTCCAAGTACTTTAATTACATTGCCTTTGGTGCTACCGGTCAGATCGGCGTCATCACTCAAAAACTTTTCAGTCGAAGACCCCTACTTTCAGGTGAGTGTTCTGATGTCTTGGTGTTGTCAAACTGATTGATGGATACAACGAACTAAAGGAGCTTTGATGACCTCTTGCGAATTTTTAGATTTGTTCAAGCCCCTTTTGGTTCGGTTCGGTTCTCTTAACAAAATATACATATATAGAGGGAACCAAACAGAACTGGTTCTGTATATATAGGTATATTTTGTTAAGAGAACCGAACCGAACCAAAAGGGGCTTAAACGAACCTTTTATTTTCGTTCATGTCAGTGCAGAGTTAAGCTTTTGATTATGCAACGATGCTTAGCGCGTGGTAGGACGCAACTCTTGGTTGTTTCCTATACATCAAGCGAGAACACCAACAAAACAATCGGCTGTAAATTTCGTTTTCTGGGCTATCTGTCCATCTGCACCTAATACGGAATGTTGAATGACGCTTGGTGCAACAATATTTCCATATACTTTTCTTTGAATAGAATTTGTTTGAGAAATCACATTGTTTCTTTTTTATCACATTGTCAAAGTTTCGAACTTTTAACGCTTAAAAATCCAGTGTACAATTTCTCCTGTACACTTTTCATCTTCACCAATGTGTTAAGTAGTGTTGTATGTTATGAAATTCAGTGTTTGTCTTATCAATGAAAATACCTCTTTACATTTATTTGATGAACAACTTTCAGGCTTACACATATACCCAATAGTATTTGTACTGACAATGGGTGTTGCTCATGTGACTAAAATTATGAAAAACAGAAGAGAAGGTTTGAGAGATGCCATTTTAAAAGATTATATTAGGAAATTTCCAGACGATTTTAAACCACCTGGTAATGACAGCAAAATAATTCTTATATGGCAAATGCTCTTGTTTCATTGGTGTAATTGAGTGAATTTTTGTGTTTTCAGTAAAAAGAACATGGAACGATCTTTTCCATCCATGGACTCCATGGCGTTGAAATTTTGGTTAATTGGATTATTAAGTAGATTCTCTGTTAATTAACTTATATGATATATAACAATTATAAATAATAAGTTAAAGTAAAAAGAAATAATAAATTGCAATAATTTGGAATAAATACTTTATTTTTATTCATTTATAAATATACTATGTTTTGTACACCTGACTTTGTATTTATTTTACTCCTAGTTGACAAATGTAAATAGACGTTAGCGCTCAGTTGAATAAAATGGGAAAGAAAGAAAATAATATTTATGTTTTATATAAATTAAATTAAAAGCAATACTGTAGTTTTGTTTTCAAATTGTATTTCAGACATTTCACATAAACAGTCATTTATATTACAACTGTAGGCCATTTTATAAATCTTTAACATTATATTCGAATATTGTTTTAATTAAAAAATTCAACATTTATCGAAATTTAAAGCCATTTGTGATTTAAATTTACACAATCATACTCCTTGATAGTTTACAATATACACATGCATGTGCGCAATGTTTTGTTTGAGACTTACATTGTAAATTATTTAATATTTAAAAATCTAAAAACTAAAATGACACAGTCATCTTATACGTTCTGTTGCAACATTAAAAACAGTTGCTTACATTTGGTTGTACATTACATACGTAGAGCTTTTTTTATTAACAAGAATATTTTCTTTTTTACAACTAACAATTATATTTGTTTCTCATGATGTATGATGACGCCATTAAATCACAAATTGTAAAACAGTCATAATCAAACGTTTAAAATCAATAATGTAAATCAATTTAATGTATTTGTAATATGTATAATATGCAGTAGCTAATGTAGTACACATATATACATAGTGCAAATTAAGTTATTTGCAATTTGCTTTTTGTTACAATGACAATAACATTACACCCAGGGTTCCATTCGAAACATCTAGGAAGACATTTAGGCATACTGCTCGTTCAAAGTTAGATTTTGGTGTAAAAATTTATTTTTACTTTGACAGAGCTCTCCATACTTTCTAGGATTGACCGTTTGAATTTGAGAAAGTACCGTATCGATTTGTCCTTTTTTATCAATCTTTTACAGACTCAGATTACCCGTTTTAGAGATAGCGTGCATCGGCCATTGCGAAATACCTCTCTATTATATCTCGCGCAAAAAATATTTCTCCCGCAATGACGACGTTTAATCCCACTTTGCAAAAGATTTGTATCCATCGAGAACAACGATTGATTTGGCGAAAAATTTGAAAACATCTGTTGTTCAGTTCTGCTGTGCATTAGTCTTTTTTGCGCGTACCTCCTGGTAGCATCACGATGCATACATACGATTTATCTCATGCTGATAGCGTTCCTGAACTGCTTTTCTCTTGAGTTTAAATGCAGCAGTGACGAGGCCCATGTCAGGCGACCATGTCTCTGTTACCAGTTTTACAGCTCCCGGTACTTCAAACTTAAGCAAATTACCTGAAATAAATAGCAGTTTTTTTTTACTTGAGTCCACAATTATCATTATAATTGCAACTCGAAAAAAATACTCACATTTTTTTGAATAATCTACTAAAACATTCAAAACTAATTTTTCTATCTCTGAATTGTTACATAAATCTTCAAACGACGAGTAGGTAATTCCATGTTTTGAAGCAAGTTCTTCAAGGTGAACATGGTGGGGTACAATTAAGGCTACAGTGTAATCTTTACTAGGATCTCCATAAATACAAATATTTTCGACTAACGGACACGTTTTCAATTCAGCCTCCACCTTACCAAGGGACACGTATTCTCCTAATTGAAGTTTTACCAAGTCCTTCTTTCTATCTGTAAGATTTGAAAAGACAAAAATTACAAAAAAAATGTTATTTATTCAACTTGCAATATTACGAAAGAGCGCTACAACGTACCAATGATTTTAATGGATCCATCTGGATGAGCTTCACCAATATCGCCCGTTCTGAACCATTGCTTGCCATCTTTGAAGAAAAAGTCCTTTGACTTTTCGGCAAGCTTGTAATAGCCAGCCGATATATTTTCTCCACCAATGACGATTTCACCTCGGGGATTTGGAACGTCCGTCACTCTGTAGCCAGCTTCTTCCCAGTTTTCTAGACAAATGTCGCAAGCTGTTGTGGGAGCACCAACTCTTCCAGTGCTTCTATCATAAGCTAAAAAGCAAAGGAATCATTATTTAAGTGTTGATTACCATCTTGACATTGTAAGTTTTAAAACTTACGGTCCATGACAGTTGCGCAGGAACACGTTTCCGTCAACCCGTAGCCTTGAATCACAGTGACGCATAAGCACAGCTTGACTTGCGTGTGCGTTTCAGGACTCAGAGGAGCACCACCGCAAAGAATCACCCTTACGCGGCCGCCCAACACTTGCTTAGCGGCTCCAAAGATGAACTTATCACACAACGGCGTGTCGAAACCTCGCTTGGTCCATTTCAACTTATATTCATAGGCAAACTTGAAAATGGCCTGCCTAAAGGGCCCGGACTTTTTCACTTTTTCATTAATGCCCTTTGAAATCCTGTCCAAAATGAGCTGTAAAACGAATACGTCCAATTAACCGAGCGTGAAATCATGCAATCATACCATAAAATTAAACTCACCGGCACGGCCGTTAAGCAAGTCGGATGCAAAACACTGGCGTCGCCCTTGCAGCCCTTCTGTATCTTGCTACTCGAATCGATCATCGTCAAAGGCGAGCTGTACCCAATGGGCACACCATTCAGGAGACAAACGCTCTCGGACAGGAGTTCAAAAACGTGAGCGAGGGGCAAAAAACCCATGAAAACGTCGTCGTCTCTGATATTTACGGCGTCACAGTAGGCCTTCAGGGTAGCGATGACATTCTTGTGGGACAGCAGCACGCCCTTGGGCACACCCGTCGAGCCGGAAGTGTACATTATAATAGCCGTGTCTTCTCCCTTCGGTGTCACGGACTCGGCGGTCGATGAGCTGCCAGTCTTGATCACCTCTTGGAACGGAATCACGCGCACGCCTTCCTACAAAAAAAAATTCGTTATAAAACGTCAACGTTATTGCGTGTGAAAAAAAACAGCAAAAATCGCTAAACGACGATCGACGAACCTTCAAGCCCGTGACATCGGCTTGCTTGAGCTGATCCTCCATGAAAATAATGTTCTTGACTTCAGGTACTTTCCGTAGTAGATTTTTAAACTTGGGCAGGAGCTCGAAACTTGTGATGACGGTGTCAACCTCGGTCTCGTTGATCCCGTGGGCGATGGCGTCGTCACCGAGGGTCGCGTATATCGTGACGACCGTGAGGTTCTGCTTGAAACAAGCGTGAGCCGCGATCATCCACTCCTCCCGCGTCTCGGCGAATATAACAATGTTCTTGCGCGCCGTCAGGCCGAGGTCCTTCAAGCCGCGACTGAAGCTGCTCGCCAGCGCTTCGACCTCCTTGGAACTCTTCCATCTGTAGTCGCCCATTTTGTACTGGAACCAATTCATCACCGACACGATAACAATGAATACCGATCGTTGGATACAAAGAGAGATACAGATATGGAGAAATGGTAGGGAGAAAAAACCTTTTTGAAGATCCTGCCGTTGGGCTGGACCTCGTCCTCTTCGGCGAGGATTTGCCTGGTGCCGAGGCACTTTTTGTTACCGTGGACACTGGCCACCCATCTGAGCATTGCCTCGAGGGTCTCGATTTTTTCTCTGACGAGGGTCGCGTGCATCGAGCCGATCGGATCGACGTTTCTGTACACGACGCTCTTGTCGTCGTCCCTGTGCACGGGCTTGGCTTTCACCCGGCGCGACGCCTTTTTCTTTTCCCAGGGCTTGTGCAGCAGCAGGTACACCGGATAGGTGAACAGGTCGCACACGTACGACACCGCCTTGATCGCCTGGATCGCACCGGTTATCCAGAAACTATCCATTTCTCTGGAAAATTCATTCATCGTGTTATTTTATATTCTTTTATTTATTTATTTTTTTTTTTTCATCCCTTTTCGTACAGTTCTACTCGCTAATGTGACGTCAAGTATATTTTCCATCTCTCTATTATGATTTACTTTTTACAATTTTTTTTTTTTTTCAACTCGAGAGACATATTTTACAAGTACATTCAAATTATACAGTCTAAAAACAAACTACTTGGTAGGTTGCTGTACTACGATACTAATTTTTCTCATTATATATTACACACGCATCGGTGAGATTTCGCTTAATTAGCTTTGGAATAATTATTGTAATTGCACATATGCACGACCAGTGCAGTAATACAATTTACTGGGTTTCGAATATCGATTGTGGTATAAATTAATTTTGATGTGTTGCATTAAAAGGCTCCAGTGTGTGCTACTACATGATTAAAGACACACACAACATGCTATACTAAAAGAAAAAGAAACCAACGATTTTACATTGACTACACTTACAATAAACTATAAAAATTTTATGTTAAGTTGACTCGTACGTAGAATAATCGAATGAAGGTCGAGGGCAAAATTATATACTCGACGCACTCTGCCTTAATAAGTAAGAAACAAATTGATAAAATTTTGTAAAGTTTCAATATCTCGCGTATCAAGCCAGCAAAGATAAATATTTGCACGCCAAGTTTATTTTTACGTTTCCAATGATAATTGCGTCCGTAAGTAGGCAAGTTTTATCTCAACTGTGTTTCAATTACCAAGACTCATAGTAGGTACGAGGAAACAACATCGATAATCAGCGTCGAGACGAGGAAATTGAAATTAGAAAAAAAAAATGAACAAAAAAAAGCACCGATCGAGAGTCATTAGGGAGAACAGCAAAAAAAAGCCCAGCGACGTCTCTTAATCGGGACGGGGGAAAAAAAAGGAGATTCGCTCGATACGATGTAGAGAATTGCATTATTACGAAGAGAAAAAAAGTTAGGGGGGGATAAAGCGAGTTTCCCAGAAAACTTGGACACACATCGAGGCTATAAACATCTGCATATCCCACCTGCGCGTATTGACCAGCAGTTTTTTTTATAGTAATCTCGTGCGCTCGAGCGGCTTTGATTCACGCGATTAAAGTACATAGGTGAGATGGCGAAACCACCGAAAAATAGACCTCGGATAGTTGCTGTTTTCTTCTCGCATACTAAGCACACCAGCGCGAGAGTACGAGAGAGACACCCGACGTAGAAGTAATATGTACTTGTGTTACGCAACTTCACTGATACAACGGGTGACCACGATAACGTGTTGACTATATATACGTATATATACATACCTACAAGTATTTACTTGTATAAGTAGTAATACCTACTCTCCCCGTGGCCACCGCGTATACACTTTGGGATACTCTTAAAGTTCCGCAGTTGGTTCAATCGAGACATCATTTAATTATATTTATTCTCGCGTTATCGTTGGGGTGTACTGTATATACATACGAGCGCGATGTAACAATAATTACCGATCATTTATCGATTGTACATGCGATTGTACAATCGGTCATCGTTGTCATCTTCATTGCACACCGTACACTTATCGTTTAAAAATAAAAGCTTTTTTTACGTACGATCGATAATATACTCGGCTAGTCGAATCGGCTCTTTAATCAATTTATACGAGCGATTGTGCGTGCGTTCCACTGTTTATCGATTTAGCCGCGGATCACGTGCAATTATTCATCGGGTGCGTGAATAACAATCCCTGCCATCACGGGGACAGATGTACTCGTTTTGATTGGATAAATTTCGAAGCCGAGAGTTGTGCTTTTCAACGGTTTATAATTACTATTTTTTAAAATGCGTACCATTAGAGAGAGAGAGAGAGAGAGATAAAAAAAAAGCTATTATTAAATCAAACTGCTCTATTTTCTCACTGTTGCGTGAAAATATCCCAGTGGTCAAAGCAAGCGTCGGGGCTACACGTAACGACCTGTCGATCGGAAAAATCGTGTGTATGTGTAGTAACGCCACACTACACCACTTATATCGCGAAAGAGTAGCGAGCACTTATATTTACTTATGTAATACAATACAGGTTTATTTTGCCATAAGGTTGTAAACACGTATACATCAAATGCATTTCTGCGTTTCTTATGTGTCCGACAAAATTACCTGGAATTTATATATGCATATGATGTACAATGAAGTTGCGGCCACCGGTGACTTTAATTTAAATTGATATGTTGAGGGGGATGTAGAAATTATTGAACGAATTTATGATACCTTTCTCAGCTCTGACTTTTCACGGCCATCGGTATTGTTACACGTACAAATTTTATCGCTCACGGGTTTCAATGTATCAAATCAATTAATTACAGCAATATTGATAAAATAGATTTTTTTTTTTTTTTTTTTTTTTTTTTCCAAAACTCATCTACAAATGAAACAAACAAAATTGTCAATAACTATACTTGTATCATGAATTGAAATTGTAAAAAAGTGTCTCAAGTGACTGCACGTGAACTACTTTATTTTTTTTTTCTCTTAAAACGCTTGTCTCTCTCAAAGCTCTGTTCTGCACTTTTCATGTCTCCGACAATTGGATGAAGAATGTGTAAGAACACTTGTCTTGTCAAACAAAAGATAAGTCCCGTCATCGAACATTCAACTTACTTGTTGTATGTACTTTTACTGATCAACCAACGTGATTTTACGTATCATCTTATTATAATTAGCGAAGAGTACATTTTTTTTACCCATGAATGCTTTACACATCCACGCAGTTAATCGCGTCTGGCTTATTTTTTTTTCTTTTTGTTTTTTTCTCTATTACAACAAAAAAAAATTAAAGTTTTACGTCTGCGACAGATAAGTACTTTATGGAGCGACTGCTTCCAGTTATGTGTCAAGATAATGAACGATGATTCAGTTTAAATTGTGTACTATACGTATTGCACGTACTTGCACGGAAGAATAATTTTATGGTTCTTTTTTTTTTTTTTTTTTTTTTTTTTTTTTTTTTTTTTTTTCTGTTAAAAGTCTGTAATCAGATCTATAAGATTGTATAATTATGAAGAAATAAAGTGGCACTTTAACATATTATATCAATTAGATTCTTTATGCTACGTTTTCCAACACTTGAATTATTGGGCTTTGTGCAACAGACATTCCTATATACCCTATTTTTCAATCTATACAATTCAAGGTGTCGATTCGTCTATCGCAATCAATCAAATTTGAAGGTATTACATCGCCGCGCTACAAGGTTCATCCTCGAGTTTCGCAAGAGCATTGGCTGCAGAATTTCACGATAACACCAAATATCGATTCAACTTGCTTTCGGTTGTACAACAGAAAAAACAAAAGAAAAAAAATTGTTTTTCTGCAGCTCTATCTCGCTAAAAAAATCATCCTTGTTACGCAAGCCCGAGGCGAGTGCACGGTAATGATTTTCTTTCCATAAAACTAGAAACAAAAAACACACCGATACGCATCGCAGTAACACGAGAAGAGCTCACTCCAAAGAAAAAAAGAAAATCCAGAATCTCATCCAAGTGTATCGTGATGCGTGTTGTTTCAAGCGCAAAACCAGTTGACATGGTGATATACATGTATATACATCTTGGAGCAGAATCGCGAGCAGCTGCGCTCCTTCAGAGTCCACGGGGCGTTTTCTTATGTAATACGTAACAAGGCATCGTACCGACTACCGTTCGTATAAAATTAATATCGCTACGGGCAAGGAGAATGATGTATCGGTCGACACGCACGGATAAAAAAGAATAAATAAAATAAAATCTTGCGGGCTTTACGGCCCCATGGTATTCTCGTTTGGTTTAAATATCATACGAGATAAAAAAAAAAAAAAAAAAAAAAAACAAAAGTACGCAGAGTGGGTATCGAGATGTAATTTTTGGAATATTTTCGGAGTCCAAACGCACACTCGAGATTTGATTTTGCGAGCACCGCCTTTGCCAATTCGGTATCATCTGGGCTTTTATCGCAAGCGTTTGGCTTGGATTTTATCGGAGTTTCGGGTAATACAGTAATCATTACAAATTGAATCCTCACAAGTGTATAACATTGTATGCCTATTTAATTTAGTCAATTATTTTTTCTTCTTCTGTGTTATAAATAAATAAATTCATGGTTTTGACAAAGTAACGTGGATTTTTACACGTGTGCCGGAGCAATGTTTACATCGGAGTAGAGGCTGAATCTTTACGTTGTCTACGAATAAAAAAAAAAATGTGGAACTTACTATCTACAAAATCATCTAAAAAAATTTATCTACGTCGTGCGGGCATGCAGTCATCATTTATAATGGAGAACCTGTTATTGTGTAACAAGATTATAGGGTACAAAAAAGAAAAGAGAAGAAAAAAATCTACGGGTGCAAAAAGAGAGAGAGAAAGAGATAAACAAAAGCGTGCAACAAAACGCTTACACTTAAAATGTTAAATCTGTTATGTCGGTAACTCACTTCTTGTCATCGACAATCATGGTGTTGGCTGTTATATTATGCGTTTAGTCCGAAACCACTTTTATTTTATCTAACAACTTGATTTTTTTTTTTCCTCGGTTACAAACTGCAAGAAAGACCCAGGCGATATTGGTTTCTTGTGCAATTTAATGTTAATATGATTATTTTTTTCAATGTCAGTTATCATCGTTACAACCATTGTTAGTATATAATATGCATGTATAAAACATGTTAGGTGATTACTGTACAAAATGTTATTATACATCAAAAAAATTTAAGATATTGTATACTTGAATTAGCACAAAGGGATGTGCGTTGTTAGTATTGCAGTTAGTAGCTCTTGTTGGCAAGTTATTTATATTTGGTTGAAAAATCTCGTCGCAACAAGATAAAAGTTGGTGTTTTAGTTGAATATGGGAGTTTGGTAGAGTTCCTGATGTGACAACGATTAATTTGAAACTGGAGCAGATAAAAAAAAATTGACCATCCATAGTGTATGATTAATATTGCTGCATATCAATGACTCGTGTTATGATTGAAATATTCAATTATGTAACACTCAGATAAGCTAAGGATTTTTTACCGTTTTAAAAGATACACACATACTCTATATCTACGTATCGAAAGAAAACAAATCTCGGGCAGCGAAAGAGGCTGTACGAATGTATTCAACATTGGAGCTAAAACGATGTCACGAAGAATAATTTTTCACCTCGAAAAAAATTGTGCTCAATGCCTCTCATGATTCAAGAATTACTATCCGCATGGAAAACGAGGCAATTAAAATAATAGTGTATATAAATAAATAAATAAATAAAACCCTGGCAAAAGTCAAAGGTGTATTGGCACATGTATAAGGTACAGTCGAGTACAATGAATGATCATCAGTTAGATCAATCGAGCTTCACGGCCACATACTTCATAATATGGCATATGTATCTGTGTACAAAGAAAGAACGAGAGAGAGAGAGAGACCAAAATACCCATTCGCACTTCAAACTGTTAATTATACAGTCAAATGAAGCGAGAAGCAATGCCACACACACACTGTGCCATTGAATGTACTTATTACTTGATGTAGGAGGTACTATATTAAATCGACGGTGCGAACTCGATAAGGCAAGACTACTAATGACTCTCTGTAAGAAACGACGAGGGGAGGAAATATCGAGTTACTTTGTACGCAAACGCTATTCCCTGCTATATGATATTGACTTAAACATTCCGATAACCCCGTATTATCGAGATGACGATAAGGAAATTTTATATTATATAACCGTTAGGAAAAAAAAAAAAAAAAAGGTACAGCGGTATCACCTGTAGACCTTGTGTATCTATTTTGTTCTTCTTATCACCGACCCAATTGTATAGGTTCAACGAGTTTATCAGTATAACGCGCACGCAGCATCAAACGAGACACATACCTATATATTATATACAAGTATTTTTAGTTGTAAGCAATTATGCAACTCGTGTGGCGCGCGCACTTATAATCAGAACGTCATGTACAGTGAGTATAAGTATGTTGTGAGTAATTCCTCCTCTCGATTTCCGCATTGCGTTGCCAATGAAATTTCTTTGTACCAACAACAGAGCACGCATTTTTTGGTCCATGTATCTATGTGTAGTACACACGCCCTGAGAACCCAAACAGCCACCACCGTGAGACCCACCGTGAAAACCATATGCGTCCACGTCATCGTCTCGCTTCGAGTTAATTCAATGAAGATAGCACAAAGGAAGATTCGTGGACAAGCTTGGGTGGGGGTATCGGCTTTACGTAATGCGCGACAACGCGAAAGTGAAACTCCATTCACGGATGAAAAGAAAACAAGAAAAAAAAAAAAAATCCGAAAGTATAATATATATTATGTAGCGATGGTTCTGCTGCTCTCGATTGGAGGACACTGGGTACGGGCTTTTCCCATTTGAATTCAGGTGTAGCCTCTTTCGAAAAAAAAAAAAAAAAAAAAAAGGTTCAAGTATATTTGCGAAAAAGGAAGAATATCAGCGCATAATAATACAAGGCAGACGATACCTATGTGTATGATGATATACATGAAATAAAACGCGTGTGCCACGGGTCGACCGGCTACTGAGCGGCCCAGACATCATCACGTTTCGCCTTACGGGCTTATGCCCCGTAGCAGCCCCGTTTTGCATGCACGACTGCGTATATTATATTGTATCTCTCGAAGAGTGGTATCAGCAACAAGTGCAACAACCGAAGACGAGGGAGAAAAAAAAAATATAAGAAACGCAACTTTTAACTCTTTCAGTAACTTGCTGTTTTTGCGAGCACACGACTGTAATCTTCGATCTTTGATCCGAATAGCAAACGGCGCCGGGAGACTTTTGGGGATTTATTTAATTTTTTTTGTTGATAAAACGTATGCTTGTATAATATATATGTAAGTGGGCGTTCGGCGACGAGTTTCTTTTTCCTGTAATTTGCAAGCGGTGCCCGCCGTTGGATAATAAACCACTGCGAACCGGGATCACTTTTGTTTATTTTTTTCTTAACGACACGTTAAGAGAGAAAAGAAGATTTTGTTTCGTTTATTTTTTATTCTTTTTTTGTTCAGCGACACGTGGAGGAAAAAGAATAGGTGACGACTTGAAGGGGGTGCATGGAAGTTCGTTGATTCGATGTATAATCAATAAAATAATTTGCAAAAGTTTATCCATGTAGTGTAGAATGAAAAAGTTGATCCGTTGTCTCCACAACGGTGCGGGAAAGAAAGGGGATGACATGAATTATTATTGTCTCGTTGGTTCGTCATGATCGAATATCGGAAAAAACCGTCACAAGTAAGCGCTACGTTGTTAGTCACGCGTATTTTTGTATTCATTGACGTATCATGAAACTGATAAAATGAGAGCATTGATTTCGACTCGTGCCAAGCGGAAGATATTCTAGACGCCTATTAAATGACTTCGTAACGATCCGAAAACTCCCGGAAGTAAAAAATTTCAAAAATTTAATTGATGCGCACGACGTTGCCGATGCGTCACCGAACGCGCGTCTTGTACACGTAATCTCTCACCAGATGATGATGATCAAAACACAACAATAACGAGGCACGCGCGACCGATGCACATTTTGCAGTCTCGGTAAAAGACATTATTTATTGCGCGTACGTAGCCTTGATACAATACTTTTTTTACACGAAACTCGGGGTTATTGGTAATCCGTGACGTTTGTTACATAAAACGCGTATCATGAAAATAAAATAACTAACACCTGATGTCTCTCTATTACGCAAGTATCGTAAACAAATTAAAAAATTACTTGGGTGTAATCTGCTATTGTTATTATTTTACACTTACATGCACATCATCTCGATTGACTCTCCGGAGTCTGGAGCAGGTTGGTCTGATTCAATGCTCATTCAACGGCGACTCACTCGGGGCGAAGGGGACGGGTTACACTCTCTCATCCACGTTTCAGTTTACACGTACCACTGTAGCTTTAGTCCGCGTCACGAGCGTCTCTCTTACTATATCTAATAATGTATACCATGTGGGTATTGTAAGTTAAAACTTGTAGATGTTGTATACGACGTTACAGATCAATCATTCATAAGTGTACATGAGGATTTTCATGTGGGCGCTCTGTCGAGACATTGACGGTAATTAAAGAGAGTCCTTTACATGCAAATTCAAAGAATACAGGGTGTACTGCTGTATAAGGGAGACCGGGGTAATCGTGGCCACCTGGGTAAACAGGCCACTGGATATATTCAACCATTTAATTGAGATAAAAATGTAATATATTTTTTTTTTTATTGAAATATATCTCTACTTACATGCCGTCAATAAAATAAAACCATAGAATTACTTTTTGTTAAATTTTTAAATAATTAAATTTGATAGTTAAAAAATTTGGAGGAACAGCTACATTATTAAACTTGCCTGAAGCGGAAAATACATCAAATCGATTCAAAATTGATACAAATTGAAAGTTTGAACCTCAATCTACAATCTGCTTTTTTTTATTTTACCAAATATTATTTAGAAATATAATTATAAGCAATTTAAAATAGTCCTATTTTGGGGTGTGGTGGCCATCTCTCCGGGGTACAGTGGCCATCGAGTTTGTTGTTTACGTCAATACTGAGTCAGTCTGCTAATCTGCGGATCCTAACCTAAACTTTTTAATCGTACTTATAGCCAAAACAAAACAAACAGTGTCAGGTGAAAGTTATGTAGTACTTAAGTAATTAGTCATATTTTAAGTCAATTCGGTATTAAAGGTGCAATAAAAATAAGTCATGGTGCGTAAGTATAAGAGAAAAACTGTGGATAAAGGCTGGAATGAATTCCAATTGCAGTTACGATATACCGAAAAATATATATTTCTCTTTATTCTATGTGTATACTGACAGAAAAATATTTATGTCGATATACATATTTATTTATCAATCTGTTATGTGAGTAATTATTAATTTACATAAATTTTCAATTTTTAGACGTAAGTTTAGTAGCAACATTTAAAATAACAACCTTTTAAATCGATGGCCACTGTACCCCGGGGTATGGCCACCTCTACCCCGGCCCTGGGTAAAATGGCCAGTTTGAGACGCATTCACTTTTTCATATTTAAACTACATCTATTATAAATAAATAACTCAAGAAATTGGATACTATTTCTACACATCCGGCCCCTTTTATTTGCGTTTTTTAAATTATTCTACAATCAAGTAGTCGTTCATAACAACGTGATAAAGTTAGGGTGGCCAGACTACCCCGGTCTCCCTTACTTAGAGTTTCTGTTAAGTATAGGGACGTTTAACGAGGTAGTGGGCAATGATTCATTAATCAATAGACAAATAAGATTCGTGTGAATGAAAAAAATAAGAGGAAAGGTCATTCGACATTACTATACGTATACATTGTGAACTAGAGAAAATCTTTTGAGCCAAGTTTGCGCACACACTGTGACGTATGCGACGACGAATCTGTATATACCCTACCTGTTTAAAGGACATTTTGGAGGTTAGATCAATCAAACGAGACACAGACTTTTCGATAGATGGAAGAGAGAATAATTACTGTAAAGACGAGGACTAGAGAATTTTTTCACCCAAATATTTATAAACACATTCACTTATATTTGTAGCCAAAGTGCGTGATCGATTCTTAGAATGTATAAACTTATTGAGGGACTTTCCACGGTAAACAGCAAAAGCGTAATGTTATTACGTGTTATTTTATTTACCTTTCAGGCGATAATTGTTTCCATATTTTTGTGCGTCAACGCTTTTATTGTGCAGTATTTTACGAAATTCTCCGTGTTTCGGTCTCGACGAAATAACACTTGAAATCAACAAGTCAGTCGATGTACGTTTTACACTTAAAAAATATAACAACAAATAAGTAAATGAGAGAGCAACATCACTTGGAACTTGGAACTCCAGCAGCAGACAAGCGCGTGTTTCTGCTTTGAGCTTTCTGCTCTGCCGTCTAAAAGACTAAAGCACATATACTGCACGCGCGGGGACATCTGTATGTATATATGTGTATGGAGCCGAACGTGCAAGGGAGAGAAGAGAGAAACACCAAGGTTAATCTTGCCATCCTCGTCGCTCTCCTCCACCTCGATATATATTATATAGTTATATTTAAATTTAAGGTATACCATTTACCCATGTACCCGCACCCACACACATGTACGCACCATCTCATACATGGACCTATATATATCGCGGCGTTATATTTACTTACATTAAATAGGTGTACATTTATATCGCGACATTTGCAAAAAGGTTGTACTCCTAACCTTATCTCGCGAATTTCATCGACTACCACGACCGCGAATTCAAGTCCTGTACCTACAGCTGAATTGTTCTAAATCCCTAGAATAGACGTACGGTGTTAAGCAAACAATAATCATGGTTTGTTGCTACAAATCAATCAATATATGATCGATGTGTTGTAAGTATAAATAAAATTTGTTAATTACGTACGTAAGAATAAGGATCAATTAGCGAAACTCAAGGAAGTAGTAAAAATAGCGTTGATTGAACACATTAATCACTGGTCAATTGTAATATTCTTATAACAAAATACATTCTTTTTTTATCATTTAACAATACGTGTTAATAACTTTCCTCGTTAATCAAGTGACGTATGTGTTTAATTATTTTATTTAACGAATTCACTAAGAACTAAAATTTAGATTAAGCATATAGGAAAACTATTTGGTCAATTTTTCTAACTACTGCCAACCGTCGCATGTGTTGTCACACACCAAGGATACACCTAATGATACGATGAATTTGTCCTTTAACGTATGTGTACACAGGAAGGTAAGTAGGTACCTATCTATGCTTGTCCATCACGTAAAAAAGGAGCGGCAGTGGAGGCGGGGTGCGCCGATGAAAAGGGGGCGAAGAAAAAACAGTGAGTAAGCATGATATACCTATATATATATATATATATATATGTATATATATATATATATAGGCGTCTGATGATGGCCTGAAATGAGAGAAAAAAAAGTGACAGGATCACCACGTGGCCCGAACTTAAAGAGCAGGCGCGCTCGGCTCACGCGATATCCGAGAGAGACGAGAAATGCACACTGCACACACGGTGTACGTACACATATGCGATTGGCAAATACACATTAAAAGGAATAGAGACGGAGAGGGGCAAAACGGCGCAAAAGGACCTACTTTATACTTGTACACCTATATATACCTATATATGTTTTTTCCTACGCGATGATCATCAGACGACTCGCTCGAATACCCTTATAGGCACAGGAAATAAAAGGACGACCTCGTTAAATCCCAACATACGCTTTCATCTGCGTTACGTACAAAATGTAACTGTATAACTGACGAAGAAGAGTTTATATTTCAGAAGAGAGAAAAAAAAGTCGAAACGAAGAGCACATAATACGTATAGGAGGTACTGCAAGGTTTATAAATATACGCGACTGTGCTTCGCGGAGCAAGGTTGGCACATATAGAAGCACAGTAGTTTGGCGGTGGTAAATAATGTACTTGAATAGGTACGCGCTCATCTCGCCCTTCCTGGCGATCTCTCATACTTATTGGCACTATACTGCGGGAATAATCAATTGAATCGAGTATAAAGGATAATTGGTATACGTACTCAATATTTGCCAGTCGAATAATCCCACAGCTATTATGATGTGTATGCAGTCCTAATGATCGTACGATGCGTTAGCGGTTCCTGTGCCGCTGTCGTTGCAGTTCATCTCTTTCTGCAACTTTAAAATGGCAATTACACTGGTTCAGAAGGACCGCGCAATTATGGAATTCGGTGCCTGTTGAACTTTGCGAAAACTATTACGCGGTGGGTATAATTGTATACTTAACAATGTATAACAAAGAGCAATTTTTTATTACGGTCCACAGTCCACACGCGTTGACGGCTGCTGCATGACTGGGCCGCAGTCGAGGCCGCGAAGGTTTGCTTTTATTATTCTCCTGCGTTCGTTCAACGTGCGCCCGCGCGCTGCTCGCGCCCCGCAGTGGGTACCACCACCACCTACATAGGTATTATTACGGTACAATACTACAATATATACGTGAACGTGATGTGTAATACACGTATATGCGGTGCAATAACGTCACTCGTATCGCAGAAAAAAAACGCCTCTCTCTCTCTCTATGCAAGTACTTATATATATATTTTTATACTTGGACAACTTGTTCAATTTCAATGTTAATAAGATATCTCTGTTCGTATATGTGTTTGCACACCCATGTTTAAAAGGGTTTTCGTTATACTTGACTAGTATTGAGTACGGCTGTGAATAAGTTATTTTTTTACAAAGATGCAGGCATTCGCATTGCATATAGCACGTAATGTCGTTCTTCAGAAATCATCCATACACTCGACAGATGGATGTTCGTTTTATTTTTATATTTTTCATTGTACCGAGCACATGACTTTCGATCGGTAAATTTCGCAATGATGGAACAAAATGATAAAAATCGTTGTAAATTATCTTAAAATTTTGCACATTATCGATTCAAAATTTTGGCCACTGGGTTAAAATTTTTTTATGTGTTACATTCCAGATTAATCGGCTCTTATCGGTAAAAATCGGTGAGGTCGAAACTTTGTTATTCGCCTATCGAGATAACAGATTCGGTATTGAATTCAAACAAAGATGTGACACGAGTACGTGAATCTCAGAACAAGTGATGCAATCTATTGCAAGGCCAGAAATCTATTTTATTATGATTAATGACGATTAAGTTACACGTCTTTTAAAACGACTGTTACGTCGAGCTTTGGAACAAAAATTCTCATTTCGAAACCTCTTCTTCTATCTATTAACTCCTCATAGATCTGCTCATTCCAACGAATTAAGTTTGTTTTTCTTTAAAATATAATCGAATTCTACATTGCTTTACGAGGTTTTATGTAATAGTCTGCACTTCGTCACCAACTATTGATATCAGTTATTGTATTTTTGAAAATCGATAAAGTCCTAAGTATAAAAATTCATTATTTGAGAATATTTTTAAAATATCATCGTTATTTTCATCCGTATATTTGTCGATAGAATATAAATCTATGAAAGTTATTCCATGCATTTCAAGGTGGATCTAATGAACGAGAAAAAAAATTTTATTGGCATCGACAAGGATCCGATACGTTTTTATTTCATACTCTGAATTTTCAAAAAAAAAAGAAGATGAATAAAAACTTGTTATATTACAACTGCTGTAAATATTATATCCACGCTCGGTCGTTAGCTATCATTGGCATGATTCATTTTACATAATCATTTTACACTTTGAAAATTGTTACAATGATAGAACGAAGGAAAATATCTTTCATAGGTTTACAGATACAATATTTAAATCTTTTGCTTAATAAGACTATACCTCTGTAATACTTTGAAATTTTCTATCAATGAATTATTCAACTCGCAAGCATAACGCGACGAAAATCGACCTAATAAGAGTTGTTTCAGTTGCAATTCCCAATGCAATTCGAAAGCTCCAGATCAGCATCCAAGTAGTCATATTAGGACACTATGACATTTTAATATCGAACCAAGGCCAATCAAACGATAAAAAATACAAGATGAAAAACATTCGCGTTCTCGAGAACGCAAAACGTCCCACCACGTGGAGTAAACGTGCGAAAAACTGTCTCACCGCCTTGTAGACGGAACTAATTTAGCAACCAATCACGCGTGCAACGAGATCAATGCGCATTTCTTCGTCGACTCCAAAGTTCGTCGTCATCGACAAGAAATCGTTTTTTTTGGTTCTCTAGAGCACTCGCAAAAAGACGTGAAGAAAAAAAGAAACTCAACGCGCCGAGTTCCTCGGCAAGTGCAGGCATGTGCTGCACGCGAGTATTTTCGTCCTAAAGTGTCGTCGTCCAGGCGCTCTAGGTGGCGAATCCGAGAGGCCGCCGGTCACTTCTATTTTTTCTCTCCGTGTGGTTCGGTCAAAGATAACGCGTGCTGTCCAAAACAGTGAGGAAAAGGAAAAACGAAAAGCGTCCGTCTAGCCGGGGCGAAAATTTACAGGCCGTGCACACACGATAGCCGTTGTTTCCCGGTTCGCGAGACGTCTTTTTGGATTCGCGACAACGGCCGCCTCACTCGGCACCGACCAATCGCAGCTGAGATGACTCGGGTGGGAGCAGTGGCGTGATCCGAGATCCGAACGAGGATACGCCGGCGTGCCTTTCCCCCGTGCCCCTCTGGCCTTGGGTGTCTTTTCTCTCGCTTCCTCCTGGCACGCACCTGTGCTTATGTAGGTACACGCTATGCTTACTCTGTGCGAGCCAAGAGAGGAACAATCAATAAATTTTCACGAGAGAGCAGAGGCCGCCTTTACGTGGACATATCCGAGCGCGTTAACTGGTCGACGACCCACGCAGCTGAGTCGTCGTTTGCGTTGTTTGTTGTTGTTGATCTTATGGTGTATTTGTGAGTTACTCAATGATGATACATGCTGTCGAGTGCGTTTCGGTGCAATACTGAGCAATGTAGCCTATGGTTTTTTCGTGTTTAATCATTGGGTGGATATTTCTATGCGCAGATGAAATATTTTCAAACACCGTTTCTTCATTATGAATGATAAATTTTTTTTTTTTATTCATGTTTCATAACTTATTTTGTAAATTAAAAATAAATATTAATATATAAAACTGCCTTTTGATCACAATTTTACAAAGAAAATCCATTGCTTTCATACATATAATACACATTAATGAATGTGTATACAAACAACCGAACTGTTGCATCGACGAGATGCATTGTAGAAAAGGGACGAGAAAATTTCGCAAAAATGTTAGTCTAAGAGTTTGATAGTTTATAAAAAAATGGACCTTAAACTTTTGTAGAAATATTAAAAGTTTGTTGTTTTATATGCAACTTTTCAAGACATTTTGGAAGATCTCGAAAATTCAATCATTTTTCTTTTTGTAGCCAACAATTGGTATTACCATTTAAAAAAAATTATATAAAATTAATCTTAAAAGTTAAGTATACAAGAGGGACACTAGGGAACTATAATATAATATTCTTTGATTCTATGGTCTATACAATCTTCTCACTTATGTCCATTTAACATAACACGGTTTTGAGTCTTTTATCACGAAAACTCATGAGCTTATCGTGTATAAAAAAAAATTATAAAGTTCAAGACCTTTTTAGGCGTGAGTTTGATCATCTTCTACAAAATCGTACGCCTCTTCTCTCGTTACGCACTCCACATGAGAAACTTTGTTTCTAAATTTCACGCCATAAAATTTGTTTGCATGCTGCAATAACTCTGGTCTGTAGAATAAAAAAAAAAAAAAATATATATTATTTCAAAAAATTTTCATCAAAGTCATGCGTGAGTTAGCTCTCTTGTTTACCTGAATGTAGTTGTGATGAACTGAGCTTCAGAGCTTAATTCATGAATCATATCAGCTACTGCTTTTCTGTGTTGAGCATCGAGAGCCTGATCGATTTCGTCAAATAAATAAAACGGCGCTGGATCGCACTTTTGAATGGCAAAAATGTTGGCCAATGCAACAAGTGACTTTTGCCCTCCTGACAACTGATTCATTTCTCTCATTTCGCCCTTGTGTCCCGTAAACGAGACTCTAATGCCTACAAGCAAGCCAAAAAAACATAGAGATCATATAAATCTTTAAAAATTGACATAGAAATGTAATTATGAACTTACCAACACCAATGAACCTATCAGAATCAGCAGTTTCAGATACAGAGTCACCGTTATCTTCACCATCGGCAGTTTTCATTACTAATTGCGCGTGACCCGAGGGAACGAGCTTTTTAAAGACTTCAGAAAAGTATTTACTGACCTACAATGATTTGTGAATATTTCACATAAATTTTCTTTTCTTACCAAATAGATTTTCGATTGAATGTACATTTATTACCTGTTTGAAGGTAAACTGAATAGCTTCACACTTTCTTTGCTCAAGAACCAACATTAGTTCCTTAATTTTTTCATCAGCCCTATCAAGTTCTTCTTTTCTCTTTACTAATTTTTCTTTCTGCTCGCTAAACGAGGTGAACTGATCCAAAGCTTTTTTATTGACGTGACTAAACATAAGACGAATCAAAATTAATTTAAAGAATATTTGAAGTTTTAAATTTTCGTGTGATTTACCTGTATTTCTTTAGATGACCGTTTGCTTCTTCCATTTTCTTGAATAACTGTTTCGTTGACATATTACTGAACTTTGAATAGGATTCTTTATTGGGAAGTGCACCGAGTTCAGTAATTTTATGTGTCAATTCAGATATTTTTTGTTGTAACATATTCATTTTGCTAGCTAATTTCTCAAAGTCCTTGGCATCGGATTCCATTTTTTCTTGTGCTTCTTTTTCTATGGCTTTCCACTTTTCTACCTCTAAAGCCTCGGTTTTTTGCTGAAAAAAAAAAATAAATAAATAAAAAAAAAATAAAAAATTATCAGTGAGCTAATTAAAACCTTTTGCGCTTATATAATTGAAAAAGTATGTACCTTTTTATTAGCAGCAGTTACTTTCTCATTTTGCATCTTAAATTCGGCTTGATTTTTTAATAATCTTTTTTCAATGTCTGTTAGTAGGGCCTTTGACGTCTCCAACTGTCGCTTCCGATCTTCTACGGAAATTTCTTGTAGAGCTTGAACTAATTCGTCTTTTCTACGAATAAGATTATTTGTTAATAAGTTTTCCAACTTATTTTTCTCTGCTTCCAATTTCATTCTCTTCACGAAAGCCTCCTTATTCTCCTTCGTCAGACGCCTGATTGCATCGTTCAATTGATCAACTTGATGTTGATCAGCTACCGAAAGCTGCTCCATTAAATCTTGGTGAAGTTCACTTTCCAAACCTTCCTTTGTAGCAAACATTGTTTCCAAGCTCGATTTGCATTGCTGTAAACTTTTCTCTTTCGGTAACTTACTTCTTTCAATAGCACTTAGCTCTTCCTTCATAATACGAATCTCACCTTTCATTTTGTCATAAATGTCCCTGTAAAAATTAAAGATTGAAATTACAAAAATCACTAAAATTTATAAATGCGATTTTTACCTTGCTTTGCTGTTTTTGGTCTCAGTTCTTTGCATCTCACTCACATAAGAACTGATTTCACGGTCAGCGTTTCTAATTTCTTCTTTCAGAGTACTTAACTGTGATTCCAAAGCATTTATTTGAGCTATCAGCTCTGATCGATTTTTTTGAATTTCCAACCGTGATCGCAAAGTGTTGAAGTACCCTCCCGTTAACGAACCTTTAGAGGATACCTGATCTCCCTCCAAGGTGACACAGTCCAATCCAGATGTGCGTGCCAAGCTCGTGGCAGCCTCCAAATTCCGGCAAATAAGAGTTTTTCCAAAAATATACCTCATAGCTTTATCGTATTTCTCATCGTAATTTAATTTCGAAATCATCGGAATGGCATCTGAAGTTTGTGGATATTCAATATTTCTGACATGTAGGCGGTTCAGTGGCATGAAAGTTACTTCACCGGGTAGTCGCTGATTGTTCATTTCCTTCAAGATTTTTGTACCAAATTTATCGCTTTCCACAATGTGATGGAAAAGACGATTACCAGCCGTAACTTCAACAGCCATGTACACGCTTTTTTCGCAATCAAAGTTCTCTATGACTGGACCATAATAACAATTGACTTCTTTGGCCATGTCGGGACGTTGCCTAAATGTCTCGAGTACCTTACGAACGCTGTCTCTGCCGTTAAGAATAGGTTTGCCAGCCATTGATCTCAAGCTTTGATCAGCTTTTGCTAAATCTTCTTTTAATCCAGACAGTTGAAGCTGAAGAATACTTTCTTGTCGGTATTGGTCCTTACGTTTAGCTTGACTTTGATCTTTTGCCTTGTTGTAATCATAATACTGTTTATTATGCTCATCAATTGAACATTTCTGTCGTTCCATTTCTCTCGTGTCATCTTGAATTTTCTTCTCCAGAGTTACGCGTTTTTCTTCGTCTCTCTTAAGATCTTCGGTAATTTTCTTTTGATGTTCTTCTTTATCCTTTATTTGTTTATTCAGCTGCTTCAATTCTTGCTTTATCCAGTTGTCCCTTTCTTCCTTCGTGGTGAACTGACTTCCTCTACCCTGCTTAGCGTACAGTTCCTTGCGTTTTTGTTCTTTCAAAGCTAATTCTCTCGATATTTCCTCTTCTTTACGCTTTATCTCTTCATATTGCGGCTTTATGTTTTCCAACTCAATTTCTTTTGCAGCAATTTGATTTTTTAGTTTATCCAACTCCTCCTCAGCTCGTTTGCGACTATCACTGTCTCCCTTAACTTCTTCCATCAAATCATTGATTGTAAGAGTAAGTTTTGTTTTCTCTTTCAAAAGTTGCTGCTGCTCAGCACTGAGCGTATCACGTTCTTCTTTAGCAGTTTGTGCTTCTTTCTTAGCTTCTTTGTGCCTCTTTGTTGCTTGTTTAACTTTTTCTTGAGCAGTTTTCACTTCAGAAGTTAAATTTGCTTGCTCTTGACCGCTCCTTGCACGGGAAGTTTCCAATTCCTCTAGCTTACGTTTGTTTTCTTTCAACTCGCGTTCATGTATGATGTACTCCAAACTTCGACGTTGCTTGTCCCATTTTTGATACTCCTTCAATTCTTCTTTTTCTTCGCTCAAAGTTTGCAATCTCTCCTCTAAAAAATATAAATACTCATCGCACATATCTTAAACGGTTTCAATATTTTATCCATACCTATCGTCCGAAGAAAATCTTGAATTTTTTCTATTTTCCCTTCAGTTTCTTTCAGAATGGCTTTTGATTCCTCACGTCTTTCATCATAAACTCTTGTTCCAGCAACTTCTCTTAGTAATTTTAACCTCTGAGAATCAGGTGCTGTAGCCATTTGATTAATCTAAAATAAAATAAAGTTTTTAAATAACATTTGAATCGAAATTGTATTTATCTCGTACACACATCTTACCTTTCCCTGTTTGACGATGTAGTAAGGATTAGACCTAGAAAATCCAGCAGACTCCAAAAGATTCATTACATCGCTCCTAGTTACTATTTTTTTATTAAGAAAATATTGGTCCTTTTTAGAACCAATGACTCTTCTCAAGTACACTTCATCTTTGTCGATCTAAGAATAAACAAAAAAAAATGATATATTAATAAAAGGAAAACTTGGAAAATTGTTTACGTCGTTTTAACTTACAGGTAACCTTCCATCAGAATTATCAAAAATGATTTCAACGTGAGCAGAAATCACCCTGGGTCCAGTACCTTCATGCAGCAGTGCTTGACGCTGCTCTGGACGAAGGTGAGAGAACTCATCGCTCAGTACAAACTGTATAGCGTAGAAAAAGTTACTTTTTCCAGATCCATTTCGACCAACTGTTAAAATCAAAGTCAATGAATATAAATGCTTTTTGAACAGATGTAAAGAATAAATAGTTTATATCTCACCAACTACATTGTGTCTTGGATCAAATGGATCTACAACAGTTTGCTCCCTGTAAGACTTGAAACCTTGAATAATAACCTGAAAAGATAATTCAAAATAATTTGTCTGTCAAAAAGACATTTAATTTTGACTTCACTTTTTAGAGAAAAAAGTAAACATCTTTCATAGGTTAGGTTCCCGCGAAAAAGTTGACAAATTCCAGATTCGATTGTGTAATGAGTAAATAAAAAAGACAGATTACTAGCTGTAAGAAATAACTTGCGGTGTCAACGCAAATACATTTAATACGAATTATTCAATTGGATCGAGAAATAACAATAGAAAGGAAGAGAAAAAAATACAATCACAGCTCTGTAGTTGAAACAGTTAAGGTTCGTTGCTATACCTACATATTGAAATTATTCCACTAATAAAAGTTTCGCGAGTAAGTACCCAGTTATTAATGAAAAACGCGATACTAGTTCGAAGGAGACGCGCAAAAAAATACAAGTAGCGAATAGCTGTAAAAATAAGTGAGCACTTAAACGTCACATTGTACTTCATCGGACGTCAACATCGGGCATTAGCGGAAAAAGTTTCAAATACTCGGCAGACTCACCTGTTTAATGAACATGTTGAACGAATTTTCATCTAATCACACAAACATCTTGAAGAGCACATGCACCAGGTACTGCCCGAGTACCTATCAAGTTATCTAAAAAAAGTATTTACAAAGTGTCGAGGGTACGTTCCTCGAGGGGGTACATTCGCTAGGTATTTATTATGCTGCAGAAACGAAACGACGCCGCCATTCGCTTCCGTGCAAATGCATACTGCATTACTGCAGCTTCCTAGAGAATTCCTAACTTTCCCACGGAAAAGCCAGTGCTGACAACAGTGCCAACGCACTCGAATATAAACACTATATAAAAGATCCTCCACTAGGGCGGGGTGCAGCACACAAAAAAAGCGCCACCAAATTTAGGCGGGAAACTGTTGTTGAAACTTGAAAAACACGAATTCTGGTATTCTGGATGCGCGTTGATTCTAGGAAAGTGATCAAGTGATGGCTTCAGTGTACCCAGCCAGCACAAGCTAACTTTTAGAAATCGTAGATTTGTCGTTCACAAGTTATCTTTACGATTATCAAAAAGGTAAATTGCAGATAACTATAGGATAAGAAGAACAGTTAGCTTTATAATGATAACATTAAGCTTTATATTTTAAGATAACTTACGTTATCTGACAAAAGGTAACTTGAAGAAAACATTTTTAATATAACGTTACGGTAACTGGAAAACAACATCGTACAGTGGTCCTATTTGAAGTTAACTTTAGATATCTGAAAAATGTTAACGTTTAGTAGAATTAGTCAAGTAATTTTCCTGTAAACATGTAAAATGTACCGTAAAGTTATCATATTTCAAGCTAACTTGAGTTATCGTAAAAAAGTTAACTTTAAGAAAATTTTAAATATCATGCTATACGGTAACTGGAAAACGACATCGTGTAGTTATCGTGTATAAAATTAACTTATTCATATAGGATTTGAAAGTATATATATATAATTCAGTTACAATAATATACATGCCTCATATTATATTATATAACGTGTACATTTAATTGAGTCTGCGAATTCATCTGATTCTTGAATTCTTGCGTTTATATATAACTTTTTGTGCCTTTCTGTTTGATTGCTTTGCTAAATAATGTGGAGAAGAAAAAGATTCAGTGATTTAAAAAACCGTCAAAAGAAAAATAGGTTAACTTTTATCGGCAAAAAAATTACATCTTCTAATTTGACTCCTAATGAAGTGCTTGTAAATATTACTTCCAACGATGACAATCGAAATGATGATAGGAATGCAATTGCGGAAGATAACAGTTCTGTTGAAGAAAATAATAATACAATTGAAAGTGATACAAGTCTTACACATAATGAAGAGCCACAAGAGCATTTTTTTGAAGACCAAAACACAGACATTTTTGAGATTGATCCAAAAGAGCAGTTTTTTGAAGATCGAGACACAGACATTTTTGAGGTTGATCCAAAAATTGACCTGGCTTCTTGGAAATGTAAATACAATATTGCAGGAGATGCCATGAATGATTTGCTAAAACGTTTAAAGAGGTGGCCATCAGATTGTTTGGCAAATTTCCCCTTGGATGTACGGACACTAATGAAAACTCCCAGAAGTACGAACATTATTTTATTAGGTTCAGGTCAGTACACATATTTTGGGTTGGAAAAAGCTCTTAAACATCAGTTACAACACGTGATCTGCGATTCAACTGATATACTAATTAATATTCACTCGGATGGTATGCCTTTATGGAAAAGTAAAAACGTTCAATTCATACCTCTGTTAGGTATGATTACTAACTGCCAAAAATGTTTTCAAGAGCCATTTTTCATAGCTGCTTATTATGGCTCAAAGAAACCTCCTAGTGTGCAAGACTATTTGAATTTATTCATTATTGAGTACAGTAAATTAAATACTGAAGGTTTTTATCATAATGATAAACATTATTTTGTTAAAATTAATGCTATCGTAGCAGACACTGTAGCCCGTAACTGGCTAACTTGTTTTCCAGCTCACAATGCTTATTATGGGTGTTCTAAGTGCATACAAAAAGGTGAATGGGCACAGGGTAGAATGCTTTTTTTAAATTCTGATGCTCCATTAAGAGAAGATAATTCTTATCGATCAGAACTTCCTGAGCGGTATAAGCATTTAACTAGCCCGTTGGAAATGCTTAACATAGGAATGGTCTCCCAGGTTCCCCTGGACCCAATGCATCTTTTGTATATGGGTATTACAAAGCAACTTTTAACTATTTGGTCTTCAGAATTTGGAGGTGGAGTTTCTGCTCAAGAAATTAATTCAATGTTTAATCAAAGCTATTGCAAATTATCAGTATGCGTTCCTTCTGAATTCAATAGAAGACCAAGAGGATTAGATGAACTGAACAATTGGAAGGCAACAGAATTCAGGTTGTTTTTATTGTATCTTGGTCCTACCGCCATCCTAAAGTATCTCAGCTCTTGTAGAATGCAGCATTTTTATGGGCTTCATTTAGCTGTAAGATTATTATCAGACATAGACCAGTATAAATACAATAATTCTTATGCTGATGAACTGTTACATTGCTTTGTTGATTTGATTCCAAGTTTATATGATAAATGTGCTTTGACTTTTAATATGCACAATGTTTGTCACCTTGCGTCAGATGCATTCAGACTAGGCCCACTGGAATCCTTCAGTGCATTTCCTTTTGAAAATTTTTTACAAATTCTTAAATCTTTAATAAAAAATAGCAATTCACCGCTTGCTCAATTAAGTCGCAGGATTGAAGAGAGAATGACAGTATTTAAACCAATGGAAAAACTTGCAGAAAATCATTTTACTCTCATAGGAAAAAGTGAATATAAACTTTATAATGAGTATCTGCAAAAGTATACAGATTTCTACACAGCAATAAAGTTCTCAAATTTTTCACTATCAACAAAGAAATACAACAATTGCTGCTATTTGAAAAATGATCAGATTGTCATAATTGAAAATATTTTTTCTGAAAAGGATGATATACTTATAGCTGCCCGATCATTTATTAATCTATTGCCATTATCAAATTACCCATGTGATTCCACAATTTTTCAAATTTATAAAGCTGAAACGTTATCTCAAGAAGCAGGAATATGGTGTATACAAGAAATATCAAAAAAGGCTTTTCAAATTCCAGTTGAAAATTTTTATCATATTTTGCCTCTAATTCATACTGATTATCCATAACGTATCCTTATGAATTTAATGTACAATTTACACTTGAAATAAATATTTCATAATCATGTCACGTAATCTATATAACATGTAATGTTATATCTTCAAAAGTCAAAGACAGTTGACGTTACGTTGACTTCCTCAGTTAAATCACAACCTGCAGTATTAGTCCCACCCACGGTAACGCCACGCGCACGTGTTTGTACGGAATTGATCCGTATATTGTTGATAAAAATTAGTTTTTGCCATGAGCAATAAGCGCCCCAACAACATTCTGCCAATGACCAGTCAGCCCAAGAAGTTTATTAAACTGTCATGTGGCTCAGTTAATCAGAAAGTCCAGACGATGAAATTACCAAATTTGTCTAATAAAGCGG
This sequence comes from Copidosoma floridanum, assembly GCF_036245765.1. NCBI lineage: Eukaryota > Metazoa > Arthropoda > Insecta > Hymenoptera > Encyrtidae > Copidosoma > Copidosoma floridanum. The sequence goes on along the minus strand of NW_028321890.1, from coordinate 25,854,487 downwards.
TTATGCAGTCTGTTGGTTAGTGCAAAATTGATATTTTTCATATGTGTTTTTTGTTCTCATATATAATTTAACATGCGTGCTTCTTTTAGTGACACTTACCCGAGATTCTCAGGGTAAACTCGTTTTACCATTTGATGCATCATATTTTCAACATGAACAGGATGAAAATAATGATCCTAACAATACTACTGATCCTAATCCTAATGAAAATACGTGTGATACTAGTAATGACGAGCAGAATCACGATAATCCAAGAAACGATGTATCAGAGGAAGCATCAGTCAGTGCCCCGGGAGCACTAGGAGCCTCATTTTCCACCAATGATCAACATGCACCTGAACATCCTTGTTGCAGTACGTATAAAATAAGAAGCAAATACATGCACATGTAACGCATTATATTGTTTATCATTTCTATTTTAGATATGGTAATGCAAGAGTTACTACTGGTTAGGAAAGAATATCAAAATGTTTCTTTAAAATGTGACCAGATACTTGAAATAGTTTCGAATCACACCAACAATGAAGTTGGAATTAATTATTTATCACCAAGTTTACATCTTTTGCCAGACTTTCCCATCAAAACGGTCCAAGATTTCATTAATTTTGATGAACAACTTAAAACAAATGCTGAGATGTGTTTGCAGTTTGTGAGTATTACAGTACTTTTTTTTTGTTGAATTCTTTTGTAATATGAATTTCATTAAATATTGTAGGAAAGAGTAATTTCACAAACCGGTGGCAGTGACGCTAAAAATTTCATAAAAAATTTACTCAGTAAAGTTTTATCAAACGACGTTGGTATGTCTTACACTTGGACAGGACAGCGAAAAGATTCAAAAAAAATGAGTGGAACGAATTTTGCGAAGTTGGTTGTTGGTAAGTTCAATTTTTAATTTTTGTAAATTTTTATGAATTAAATATTAAAGGTTAATCATATACTTTTAGATGTCAGCATAAAACATAACAAATCATTTAAAATGGAAGATGTTGAGAAAAGTATGGGTTATTGGCTGCAGAGATCAAGTGATCGTATAAAAAATGCTCAAAAAGCTCTCGAAAAGCGAAGAGCTAATACCAATGACAATGAAGTTGTCGAAGGAGATGCAATCAATGGAGATGAGAATTTGGTGTAACCTAGATTTCACCAAATCTAATTTCTAGTATTTAAATATTTAATGTTTGATCAGTATTTTTAAAATACTCTAGTATTCGAAAACGTGATATTACTATATGACATACAAAATAAGAATATTAAAAATATTTATACGAAAAAGATTGTATTAGAGATACGATAAAAAGTCATGTTCTTCGAAGTGATTACAGATATCAGATTGTGATTAACGCTGTATTAATTGTAATAAATCTTGTAAAAATATTTTCAATTTTTTTAAGTTTATGATAATTATATCATAGAGCAGTGTAGCTTTAACATAAATAGATTTAATTTTTGTAACTTATCAAGTGTAAGATAGTTATGAGCTGATGCTTATAATTATCTATCATTTTTATAAGTTACAAAAATTAAATCTATTTATATATATATATATATATATATATATATATGAGAACATTCCTCTAATTTTAAAGTTAGCTTAAAGATATCTAAAAAAAGTTAGCTTCTAGCATTAGCTCCATTAACTTCCATAATAACTATAAGTTACAGTTCAGTTAACTTAAGTTAAAATTTTAACTTTAAAAGCTTAACTTGCAGTTAACTTTAGATGACGTGAAGTTATCCACTTCAGTTATCTCTACGCTGGTATTAAGAGAACCATGCGTTGTCTGTAAGTTTTAGCAAAGTAACTTCCAAGTTAACTGGATCTTGACCTTTATCTTACGGAAGTTATCTTCCAGAATTCTTTAGGGTAACTCGGTGCTGGCTGGGTAGGTAGTCTGGGGAACCATGCGCATCTTGACAAGAGCCGAGAAGCGGGTTGTTTTCGAGTGCGGTAAGTACGGAAAATGCATGCGTCAGTAACATATTTTTCTCATCGTGTACTTACAGAAATTATTTCGTTAAACAAGTTTTTTCAAATGTGCACTTCACAATATTTTGATTTTGCATGTTATGTATGTACTATAGATGCAGAGAAGAAGCCGATCTACGTCGAGGGTGACAGTGCTGAAATTGCTTAATCGAGGATGACAGCCTACAAGAACCATCCTAGTGTTACTTAGTTACTGCGTCAAGGTAAAATGTTTTTTCATTAACTATTGTTAGTGTTTTTACGACCGTTACGTTTTTGTATATAACCTATACATGCATCTGCGAGAATCACAGCATCTCCCTAAGGCCAAATCCCAAGATGTACTTTGCTTTTGTGTGGATCGATGTGTTGAACATTAATTATATAAGTTCCTTTTTTCCTTCATAGTGATACTTGAGAAGCTAATATGAAATAAAACAGGGGCAAGTGATGGAATAATGATTAAAACCTCATGAATGCCAAAAGACGTTTTAGTCGTTAGATTTATTTACTAAACTCTTTTTATACATTAATTTAAAAAAATATTGTGTAAGGAAGCAATTTTCAAACGTATTTTCACAAATACAAACCTATATCTCTCTCTCCTGCTCTCTCGTACTCCTTTTTACAAAAATTTTTTTATTAAAACTAACATTTTGTGTATAGATTGATAATACGGATTGAATTATTACTTTCTTGTTCTTGGTAGAAATTTAGATAATTTCCTTATTGTTATTTAAAGTCTTTCAAAAACGTGATTCACGCAACAGCAAATTTTCTTATAGTCTAACATTATGTCGAATTTATTTCTTTATCGCTCAATGATTCATTGTAATATTTTAATTCATCTAAAAAATTAAAAAATTAAAAAATTAAAAACCAAGTTTCAATATCATAGATATCATAGTTTAAAAGAATCAATCAACTTATTTATAAGTCCACGTTAAATTGTACTGCCTAGATAGATTGATTAAGTCAATTAATTCAGTACCTAAGTGTATTAGAACAATCAATAACAATTTCATAAAATATTTTTCTTTGAAAATAAGAAAAACTTTTCATAAATGCTCAGCTTTATACTTTTCAATGTGACTAATATTCTGTCACTTAGGCAGAGTATTTTTCAAATTAGCATACATTCCACTCGAAATTTTCTAATAATTAATATTGCGGTTTAGTTTGAGTCACTTCGAATTCTGTCTTGGCTTTCTTCTTTTTTATCTGAGCCCAAGTATCCATGAAGACACCAAACTGTTGCAGCAGACCTTAAAATATCAAAATGCATTTAATTCTCAAAAATAAAACTTGATCATGAGTTTTTCTTCAACAATACTAACTTGAAACATTTTGGCGGCATATTATACACTTGGTATTGCAACGTGAGTGCCAAAATCAAACTCCACGTCCTTAGAGGGCACAAAATAGTTGCAAACGTTCCATAGGCCAACCAGAAGAAAAATATCATGATTAATTGCAGTGTAACCAATAATGCAAATGGCAGATGTTCCCATAATTTCCGCAAAATACTGGTAGACTTTCTACAGGGTTTTTCCAAATACTCCAATCTGCAATATTACAAGTAACGCTCAGCTGTGAGCAAGCAAAACAAAAAAAAATCATGTAGCTTCGTGCTATTCTGATTGATTAAATGATCTCACCGTTTAGAAGCACGATGTGCCACAATCAGTGTTAATGGTAGATGAAAGGAAAGTAGTTGCAAGAAACCGTAGGCATAAGTAAAAGATTCTGGAAGAAATGAGTTTCCAACGTATGTGCCCCATGCAAACACAACTCCTGTATGATTGTCAATGATTTCTCCAATTACCCATGGCCCTATTTTAACAAAAATTAATCTCCATTACATGGTGGCCCATCAAGTTTAAAAAAATGCATGTTAAAGTAACTTAATTTGAAAATATACATAGTTTAAGACTGGTAATTTCGTGACATGATACATAGGCTTGTCGTTAACTTACCAACGAGTAAATATATAGCGTACAAAACGAGGGGATAAAACAGCCTGTCGACAGTCGATAATACCCAATGGCTCTTCAACCACCATTGCAACAATTTAAGACGAATCCTGGGTGGTCCGCTATTTTTGCCATATATTACTTTGACAGGGGGGAAAAAAAACCAAGTTTTTGCACATTGATCTTTAAAACTGTATAGCACAACAAAGACTTTGTTCATCATACTTACGGTGATAAATGTTGTGGTAGGCGCGCAAGCTACACAAGGGCAAAACTAGTAGGACAAACAATACTGCAAACAGTATCTGAAACTGAGTCAACAGAGAAAAAAATTATAGGCTGTGTGGTTAGCGAGTAAAAAGTAGCAAACATTGTAAAGTATATTGCAAGTACAGTGGATACTCGTATGTACTTGATTGTTTTATTTTCATTTCTAGCAGATCCAACTTACGATGCGGGTAACATTTGACATGAGTATGATCCTCGGCAGAACACCAAAGGCCAGTCTGCTCCCATCCAAGGAAAATGCATGTTTTACGACTCTCTCCCTCCCGTCAACGTCTATAACTTGTAACTGCAACACAATACAGTACGTCGATAAATATATTATATCTTGCACCGAATGGACGCAGAGAGTCAAGAATTATTCGCTAATTAAACTTTTCTTTTTCTTTTTTCTTACCTCAACGTAATGAATGCCAGTCTTGTACTCTGAGGAATTCCACTTTGCAGCGTACAGAGGTCCCTCGACGCGACCACACTCGGTCCAATTTTGGCCATCCACGCGCACCTTCACCGATTTGATATCGACAATCGAGAAGGCCAGAGCTCTGGAAACATGTTCACGGTTCACGTAAGTATCATTTTTATTATATCGCTGTATGTTTATCTTAAAAAAATATCAAGTAAACAATAAAAGAAGCGACTCGAGGAAAACAACTGATGGAGATAGAAAGAAAAACTAAAATAAAAGAAAAAGAGTTTTACCTGATGTGAGTGGAGTCGACGATAGATTGTAGGTTCTCCTTACGGGGTATTGCGAATTGCGCGTTCTTTGGATTAGTGATTACGGCAACCGGCCACTCGCGATGCCCGATGTCCACGAACGAAAATTGGCCATGGTCAATGACGCCTAGTCTATACCTGCGTGTGCCACCATAAACAAAAAAACAAAACAGGGAGACACACGTGCGCCCGTTAATTGGCTGACTCTCGTAAAAGGCATAACGAAAACTCGTATTTTTCTTTTTTTCCATTAGCTGGATGTTGTATTGATTTTTGTTAAAATTAATTCATGCGTCAGGGAAAAGCGTTACTGTACAGTAGATTCAATTCTATCGCGTTAGTTTATGTTGACGTGCATGCAGTTTTGCAAATTTATACTTCAGCCCAGGGAAAAAAAGAATCCGTACAGATAGGCATGCTCGCGTGCATAGTCCCGAAATTACGTAAGGCCCCGAAAAATTTGCATCGTATGTAAATTAGATTTTTTTTTTTTCTACGACGATTCAGTGCGTACGTAGATAAAGCTTGTCCTTGCTCTAGCAGAGGAGAAAATAGGGGGAGGGAAGAAAAAGAAAAAAAAAAAAAAAAAAAAAAGAGAAAAAGAAGCTGGCGATAAGTAACGACTGTGTCCTGTTTAGTGGTACCGCATTTAGAAAGTGACATCTCGTATACTGTATGATAATACTGTGTGCTGCATTTGCCGCATGCACGTGAGCTTATTTCGATCTCATTACTATTCAAGCGCACGGGTACCTACGTCTTTTTAAAAAAACATTCAAAGCGCACGTGTTTTTTGCGTCCAAGATATGTGTAAATGTAGACAGTGTTATTAAGTATATGTAGGAGTAGTGCAGGGATTGGGAGATAGTAAAAAGAGGTAAACGTGGCGCTTACATTCTATTATCCTTCCAATCAGCCAACTCCAGCTCGAGAAAGCCAGCCTGTTGTAAGCTGTACATGTTAGGCACCATGCCACCAAGCGTGTGAAAGTGACCGCATAAATACATCATACTTTCTTCATATTTACCTACATATTTCGCACAATACAGAGCATCATGAGTACAGGTATACACGCGTATAATTATGTCAAGTCTACTTTTTTTCTTTTTTTTTTTTTCATATCAATTTATACACTACTCGCTGCATATTATATAGCTTTTTGTTTGTGTTCTATTGTTTTACCAAATTTCACACTATTCGCGATCGTTCCTTTAATACATATTATTTATTTATCATTATTTATTGCTACAAGCAGATTAACTAGAGGTTTTTCTTTTTTTGTTACAATTAATGTACTATATTATATTTCAAGCCCTACTCGAGAGAGAAACCAACAATCGAAATAATTTACTTTATCTTGGCTCCTTGTGAGCATTTTTTTTTTTTTTTTTTTTTGTAGGGGGAAAAACGCTATTTCATTCGCTCTGTACAATGTTTCAAAGCTTCGTGTTATTTATACACTTTTTGAAAGAAGCCCAAGCCCAACGATCACTGGTTAAACACGAATCGATACAAGGAGTGATGAAAAAATTACGACTGAAAGCGAGTTGAAAGTCACAAACGTACAGTGCTTCCGGTGCACGCGTGTATAAGCAGAGACTCGAGACTCCCTAACTAATACGTATGCGAGCAAGGGATTGAAATAAAAAAAAATTTTAAAAACATGTATTCTCCAGTACCGTTAACCGTTTATACCATTTTATCGGGGAAAAAAAGAAAAGAGAAAAAAAAAAAAAAAAATTGCGTTCGTACCAATGATTGCCCTGACACCACCCTCGTTCGGCGCGACAATGCACGCCGTGGGGTAGTGCCCGAACCACACGATGTTCTCCGAGTGACTCTGCCTAGAGGCGTTGACCATCCGGTCGATCTTGTCTATTTCGAGCTGGTCCAGCGCACCGACAAAGTTGAAGGGCCTCTTGGGGCCCGGCTCGAGGCACGCGTCCACCGCCACGAAGCTGTAAAGCCCCGAGCCGACGCGCACCTGGTGCATGTAGGAGCGCGGGTGCTTTCTCCCCTGCACCGAGTAGTTGGCGAAGTAGTTCTCCTTCGAGTGCACGTCGAACACGTTGAAGTTGTCTGAAAGCCCGAAAATACACGTGGGTTTTAACGGGCTACAGCCCGAGTCACGTTCAAATGTATATACGACGTAAATATAATATATTAAGTATGTATAATATGACACGCGCGAGGTGTGTCCGAGTATACAATATGTATAGGGTAACCCCCGATTGTCGTCCGGCATCAGTCGAATATTATTTTTACTGCCTCGACGCGCTCGGCTCGTTGGTTCGTGTATACATTTTAATTTTGGATAAATCCTTTTTGCCATTTTTCTTGCAAAGTACGGTCTCTCGCAAATAATTATGTTTATCTCGTAAACAAGTCTTTATTTTTTACTCGTAGAGCGAAAAAATGTATCGCTCGGAGAAACGAGGTGAAAAAAAGTTCTTTCTTTTCATCATCAACGCGCGGGGGACAGACAAAAACAAAGGAGTTTACGAGGCTAACTGGGAACTAATTAACGAGAGACATGTATGTTGTACGCGCGTGGTGCCCTTACCGTGATTGCCTCTTACGTCGAGCCATGTCGTTTTTTCCGTAACCCTCGTGTCCTCGAGAACTTTTTTGTAGTGCTCCCACTCTGCCAAAAATTGCCTCGAGCCTATCCTGTCCGATGTTCTCGCGTCCGTCAGGTCACCTACATATATATCATTTCACAATGTTCAATCCATTTTTACAAATTGCCATTCAGTATCCATTTAGTATATCTAATATAGGCACAACTTGCACGATGCGTATTAATTTAAAGAGTCTAGTAAGAAAAAAAAAAAAAAATGTACGTATGCATCCCAAATCCACATGAAAATTGAAAAAAATTAATCCACCAAAAAAAGCTTTTGATCGGCAAACAATCGCTACTTTCGACAAAAGCTCGTGTGTACAGGTAGTGGGTGTATTTAAAAAGTTGAGGGGAAAAAAAATTGTTTTCGAGCACACACATCTATTATTGTGTCATGTACAACAGCACACGTGTAACAAAACACTAAGAACTATTTAAAAAAAAAATAATAATAACACATTACCGGATGCAAGAACAACTGGAGGTTTTATCGAACCAACAGTAATATCACAAAACTCTTTGAATTCCGTTATTCTAAGTGGATCCCGAAAAATGCTTATGTGTAAGTCTGTTATCTAAAGGGAAGAAGAAAAAAAAATGGTAAATGAAAAGATTGCATTATATTGGCATTGAGTATAGTCACAAAAATCAAAGGATCGCTCGGAGAAAAACAAAGAAAAAAATAGGATCGAGAGCCAACTCACTTGTAGAAACCACAGGAGGTGATCGGAGGAGTCGCCGATTTCGTATTTCCTCGGCGTGGACGACTCCGCGTCGAGGCTGCCCTTGACATTGACGGCTTTGTCGAAGGCGTGCGAATCGACGTCGATGATATTGGCGACGTTGGCGACGAAAATCGACAGTATTAGGACGAGCATAAGAACGGCCAGTGTCAAATTTGCGACAATTTTCATTTTTTTTTTTTTTTTCTTTTCTTTTTTTGGGCTGTGCCTACACACGCGCCTCACCGCCGGCCACCTAAATATTCACATAATACATCAAATTTAATTATTGAAATTTCAGTGGCTTTTTATTATAATAAATTACTTAAATATCGACGGGTACAACGGACCACCGCTGCCGATGAATATAACCGAATGCAATGTTAAAAATTGTTACAAAAATCATCGCGCACCGTCTCCCCCAGCGTCATAATTATCTCGAAAAGGTTGGACTCTTTGAGTCACACGAATGCCATCGAAAGCGGGTTTGTACATATTTATTATTTTTGTGCAAAAGTCGAAAAGCCCTTGGAAATTACTCGCGCTGCCACACCATAAACGCGTACTTGATGCTCGTTAAAAAAAAAAATTTAAAAAAAAACACCTTCCCTTTTTTTTCCTTGTGGGGAAACGAAACACCCAATCATACCAAAATTCAAACCCTCTTTCTCCGTATACGGGTATAACTGTCAAGGAGGTAAATATATGCTTTGTATCGAAAAATGCAAGTTTCCACGGCACTCGTTTGAATTGCCAAGCAAACGTACAACATTCCAGTCACACGATGGGCAGCGCAAGTTTGAAACATTATTTTTAAACCGCAACAATGTTGGGCTATCGATTCGTGCATCCTCGAGCGGTGAAAAACGTACACGTGTATACTTATACTCTCACGTACACACTAAACAGTTTTTATATTTTTTTTATTTTTATTTTCACCCAAATGGCCAAATACTTGAATGCTCCACGTCAAATCAAAGCATACATTATAATCGCTCATGATCATTATTATCATCAACATGAGTGCTTATATCCCGCGCGCGTGTAACATCATCGACGCGTTTTGTTAACACGCATCACCCACACTTCAGCCTGTTGTATAAATATATAGTATAGGTATACATATATGAAAGACACAGAGGATCAGGTTATGTTTTAATCAACAAAAGCACACGCCAATAAGTATAGGAGGGAGGGGGTAAGAAAAGCACACGCCAATAAGTATAGGAGGGAGGGGGTAAGAATGGTGTGTATAAATTTTGCAGGGTGTATGTTGATGTTGTATACATAATATGTGCATCCTTTAAAAAGATAACAAGTATTGGGCACGTATATATACCTGTAGGTGTGGTAATTGTGTAAGCGGCTTACCTGGCCGAGACGAGCTTTGAGGGTGTAGTAAGCGTCGAAGGTTACGACAGCAACTGCAGAAACATCGGTGTAAGGTGATGGCAATCGAAGCCGAAATTCTCTTGATGCTTCGCTCTCGGATAAATTCTCGTACGCGCGGCGCACACGGGGAAAACGCACGCTCATCATTTCACGCGAGAGCTCAAGTAGAAGCGGAGCGCCGTTTACTTGTCTCTCGGCAGTTTATAAACTATCGTTATCAGCGAGAGGGAAAGAAGATGAAGAAAAAAAAAAAAATAACAAAATAAAGAAAGAAAAAAAAGCTCTGAAAGTCGAGTGTTTTAGTCATACGCGCGTACAAGTGCGTCCCAATGCAGTACTGGCCCTCGGTCCTTTGGCGATGACGAGCGTCCGCCAGTAAGTAGCGCGCCTGGGAAAACCAGACCTTGGGCGAAATGCGCAGGCTTCCACCGACGTGACATTATACCTTATACTAGGCCCTACACACATCCGCCCACGCTCTCTTTTCTTCTCGCGAGGTATACGCGCATGCGGCGCGTCGATGATGTGCCTTGCACACACTGATCTAAACTTATACTTTGGTGTATGTTGTTTGGTTCTGCTGCTTTGAGCAGTTTATAGCAGAGGGAACATCGCCATCTTGCCCGAACAGCTGATTTCGTCACACACGCCGAGTGTGTATTTTCCTTCTTGTATATGCGAGGAATTACGTGAAAAGTCACACTTTGTAGGTGCACTCGAACTGGCGTATTACTACTACTTACTTGATTTTTTTTTTCTCGGCATACGCAGGCAGGTCAAAAACCCTACAAGTTTTTTTAGCAAAGCCGGAAAATATTATTATAATCTTTAGTTATGGAATATTTAATGAAAGCTCACTGTTCTATGTAACTTGCCAAAAATGACTCAACTTGATTAAAAACCAGTGCTTTTTTTTCAAAAGACGTACCTCGTATTTAAAAAAAAAATAATTTCGTTACTTCACATGAAATTAGTCAAGCATATTATTTTAGTACAAAATCACAAGGAATTAGTTACATTTATTAAACTTTGAAAATTCAAGAATTTGAAAAATACGCTTTAATCGCTTTATAATGTTCTATGTTGACAATGTTTTTCTCAACTCAACGAGTCTTATTGGGCAATTCTTTATTTTACACACGTTTAACTTACAAACAGATAACGTGCATGCCTTATTTTCTTTACCTTATCGCTCGTGTTGTGAGTTACTTTTTTATTTTTTATTTTTTTTATTTTTTTTTTTTATTCAGCCTCGTACGTGATTCTGTGCAGAAATATATATACCATTGGTTATCTATACATTAAATTTATTTTCATGCCATTCGTCTAACTGTAAAGTATTTGACATGCCTTATATTTTCAAAGAAAAACGTCACAAAACGTCATACGAAATTTTCAAAGTGGTTAAAAATGAAAATTAAATTGATTTTATTCTCACCACAAGACGAACAATTTTTTGTAGAATGCCTCGTATACGTATAGGTATTATCGAACAGGCCACCAGCATCTGTGTGTTTGTTCCAATAGCTTCGTCTTTGTCTGACCAACTCTGGTAGTACACCTACACCGTCCGTTCTAATCTGCAGCTAACATCAGAAATGCGATCGACGGAGAGATCGTTCACTGCGCATTTGACGACTGCAAATAACAGAAAGAGTATACGTAACTTGCGAATATAATTTTTTTTTTTTTTTTTTCGCGTGCTAGTGTTGATATTGATGGAAAAAATAGATCAGTAAGTGCCTATATACTATAACTCTTATTCAAAAAAATTATCGCGGTCTTTTTACCTTGGACTCATAATGGCTTTGGTGTTTTTTTTTCTTCAACAACAACTTGTCAATATCATCACGCTATAGCTCAACCCTCACTTTCGTCGTGTCAATAATTTGATATTTTTCCTCCCTCGCTCGCGACTTATTGCGCATCGAGGAAAAAAAGTAAAATCTAGACGAGGCTTTGATTGCCATCGCAAAGTAAAACCGCGTACTTTTTAACGAGGGCATCACAATACACCACTGTTACCGAAATGAACTTACAATAATGGCCCGCAAAATTATCTTCGCATTTTTTAATGATCATTTTCAAATCGTAAGTACGTAATTTCTTTTTGCTCCTAACGAATTCATGTATTTTTGTTTGTGTTATTTTTGTACACATACGTGTAGCGATTGCTATATTTTATCGCATCAATTCGCTTTCAACATTTTTTATTATTATTCTTTTTTTTAATTTTATTTTATTGAAAAAGATATTGATACGTGCTGTTGAAACGATTGGATCGCCATAATTGATTTTTTATGATGCCTCGAAGCATGAATTAATCACAAATATCAATTTAAGCCGTTTTTATGGGATACGTATAATAAATTTTTTATTGATACTTTCGATTTGAATATAAAATGGTACTGTCAGCGCGTGAGATAAATGATGTATCTCGAAACTGAATGCAGAATTTTTTCCGAGCACGTATCGATGATTTTATGCGTATTGTTGTATACTTTGTTGGATAAATTCGAAACAGGATGCGAATATCTGGAGATTGCGGACAAAATAAAACTTTGTTCAACCTTCAAACTCATCCGTTCACTTTAGCCATGGTCTTCTTTCTTGATTTTTTGTCAAAACTATGCAACTATTTCCTTGTGAATAATACACGATGACAATAACCAATGTTGTACACACATATGCGAGCTCCAGGAGTGAAAATTTAAAAAAAAATAGCATCACTTTCGATTGACGATTCATACATATTATACAGTCTGTCGAAATCGCAATATTATCGGTAGTAGGTATGTATGTATTTCGTTGCATTGCACATTGAAGTTTTATTCGACGTGTTTTACCAGATAATGTTCGTTTTGGCGCTCGACGGAACGACGAGTGCGTGTTGCAATCGTTTTCTCGTAATGTGCATGCATCGAGAGATGAAAAAAAAAACAAAAAAACAACAAAATTTATTTAAATTCCTGCATAACGCGTGGTTAACTGAACTAGTTTTGCTTGCATATTATCTTGTGCGCACAGAGTTTCGTATTAAAAATTCATTTGAAAATAGGTATCATGAAAAAAAGGTCATTTTTTATTTCTTTGCTATAAATACACGGATTAGCTGTAATGAAACCATATAGGCTCAGATGTAATAAAAAAAAAAAAAAATTAAAAACAAAATTGTCGCAATACAACGATTAAACTAGAGATATTTCACGTGAAAACATGAAAGACGTCAAAGAGTTGAAATATAAAGTTGCACTGATTATGTATTTACCTTTTTTTCTCCTTACCACTTTGATATACTACGTATGTGTACACCCTTATAAATTTCAGGTACAGGAATTCGATTGGTTAATTGAGCCAATTCGGGTTTAGCGCTAATTTTAAGACGTCTAATTTAAAATGTCGACCGCTGAGAGAGAAAGGGTGTTTATGCGCGCCGGGCTGGAAAGATCGTACCACCGATCGGCTCGCAAAAACTTGTTATTTTAATTTTAAGCCACGTATTGCTAAAACTACACGCTGTCCGCGTTTAATTGCGCCAAAAGCGACCTGATTAGCTACACCAAGGAAATCAACTTGAGGGAGGGGAAACATCCATCCTTTTCGACTGTACGCGGCGATAGTTTCGGCACACCAAAAATTCCAGATGGATCGGTCGAGCAAAAAATTATTCTGGTGCACCTTACGACGGCCGTACTCGTCGATGGTGAGGGAAAAAATTCGCGACTATAGGTCAGTATATCACCCAAACTAATGTAACGTGTGTATATACCATGATGTAATACAAGAGAAGGTAAAAGAGAAGTTGAGTATATACAAGGTTCCCGCACGATCGTATGGTATTTTTCTTTTTCAGCACAGCGTGTCTGCCGTCACGATGATATGCTCGTCCGGTTTACCATACATACATACATACTCTTATGATCGGTGAAATTGCCGAATTGATCCGTCTTTTGTACAACGTGACGTAGGTATAATAAGACGGGGACATAATATATAAAAGCGACCTGCTTCGATGCCCGAGGCAACGCGTACATTAACAAGTACATATACCATATACGTTATTAGTGTATATGGGTGGTGCGTGTATATACGCGGTAGTGTGTGCTGGCCTTGCGCGTCGCCGTAACTTCGCGGCCTGAATACCTTTTGACGATGAAGGCCCGCATCCAGTCAATCCGTTGTACTGGGGATAATGGTGTGTATCTCTGCGAATGTAAAAAGTATCCCGAGATTGTGCTGTTGCGAACCCTTTCGAGCGACCCAAGAATGTAATTTTCAGGATTTTTTGATCGTTTTTGAACAAGAGCGTTTTAAAAACATTTTTCCCATTAACATCAGGGTCGTGGCAGAATAAAGGGTAAAAGGAGTGAGGATTTTTTTTTTTTTAATCATCTACGCTTGTGGTTGGTATTTTTAAATGAATTGATATTTGCTGGTTCTTGTGTCATTTACATTACTACAGTGTAATTGCGAGCTTTTGCTTCAAAACTTTTTTAATAGATTGAGTTTCTCAAAATCAATATAATATTTTGAATACAAATACTTTCAGTAATAATATTAATTTATTAACAAATCGTGTATATGTATACATTATTTATTTGAGACCAATATCAATATTATTTTTGCATTCAAGTATACACTATTAATTTAATTTATGCCAATACAAGCATAAACTTCTACTTCAAGTATTATTGTCTTTAAAAATAGACCTTGTAAAAAAACTTGTTTAAAAATAATTCATACGTAGAGCTTAGTTATTAACTGCACTAATTCTATAGGCTTGTGTAAGCCAGGTAAATATTAGTTATACAAAAATTAAAATATAAATGAAGGCTTTTTATGCATTAAAATATTAGTTTTTTTTTTTCTTATTTCCGTGAAAATTCATAATAAATATGCGGAAAGTAACCGGTGTTAATAAGGCATTTTGCTTACTACGGTTGTATGAATAGTTAATTTTAAGTTGCACAAAAATAACAGTATATTCGAGTGCTCTAAAAATATAAATAAAAACCATTAGCTGACGAATAAATAGAAAGAATTATTTTTATTCCTTAATAATTGACTTTATTCTTAAAAAAGAAAAATTCACTGAAAATTTTAAACGTATGTAATTAAAAAAAAAATTTTTTCATGTTATGTACACTGGTAGAACAAAGTAATAATTTTAATAAATTTTAAAATAAAGAGTTTTTAAAAATTATTAAGTAAGAAATTAACATAATTCTTGTATGAATTTACATATTAATATTACGTTAGAACTTAGTTCGTGGTAGTATGTATTATTAAAAAACTGTATTAAGATGTAGTTACGATTGTTTTACAATATTAAAGTTATAATTAATGATGATTCATCTCAGATTTCATAAAAATTTAAGCGATCGGCCAGAAAAAGTCTTGATCTCTGTATATGATTAGACTTGAGTACAATTATTAAAATGGATGTTATTTAGTTCTTTTAGAGAAAAATTTGTTTTTCTGCATATTTTTTGCCTTTCAAATGTCTAATTCATCACTTTTTACAATGCAATAAAAAAAAAAAAATAAAAAAAAACCCTTATTTTTGTAGTTAATGCAATACATTTTTAAACACTTGGGCAACATCTTAACAAAAGTTTTTCTTTGCCATTTTTTTTCTTCAAATTGTTATGAAATGTTTTTGCTGAAATTTTTTTCAAGTACTATAAATAGTAATTAAAAAAAAAAAAAAAAAAAAAGATTCCAAATAAAAGATAAAACTTTCTGCGAAAAGTTATCTTGCATAAAAAAAAGTCCAAAAACGAGCCGCCAACCGACTCAAAGGGGGGGAGAAAAAAAGGAACTGTGTAAGCAGCGATTTCAATGTCCCCATTCTCAGACTCCTTTCCTCTTTTCCCGCGTATCTTCACGACGGGACGAGGGTCCAGGCTGGGAAAGAATTATCTCGTGCATCCGATATCAGCCACCAAGGCTCCTCGCGATTTCTTTTTCCCCGTCTGTTATGTTCCCGGGCCCGTCCTTGGTTAAACAACAATCCCCCTTCCCTCGCGTATACCCCCGTACATAATATATGTACGCGCGAACCACCTTCCTTGAACACACATAGCCCGAGGCCGGTCAAGGTCGCCATCGTGGATACAATCATGTATATACGTACACGCAGCCACTCAAATGTTTTATTTCTGCGGCCAGATGATCTTTGTCTTTCTTTCATCTCGCATTCGTCTCACTCCCCCTTATTATCTCGCCCTTCGTTTCCACTGTAATTTTTCCACTGAGGAAGCAAGCGATCCCTTTGCCTCGACCCACACTGCATCGGAGATGAATGCTTTTTTTTCCCTCATCGATCGGCCTTCCTGCTTTAATTATTCACGCTGTGAAAAAGAGACGAGCGTCGCGGACGGAGGCGATAGGTAATATGTGAGCAGTGACCTTCCGAAGAGATTCCCGCTGTATATAGTACAACATACTGTCGCATCAGGAGCCGAGACATTGACAATCGGAGGGGTTGCCGGACGGGTGTGTATACACACGCAATGTTGTTGGACAGGCTGCCGATGCAAGTATATGTATATAAGCAACAGCTGACGCGAGTCTGAGTCACCGACAGCACTGCACGGCGTTATCTGTGCTGAACCGCCGATTGATGCCACCGATAAAACACAAATAAAAAAAATACTCACGCCTATAATTATATGGGGTATCTTTTTCTGTCTGGTCTATCGAGCAATTTTTTGTAAATGCACTTGTAAATCTCATGATTTGCGCGGATGACGAGGAGAATGATGTTTGTTTTATGGCCGAGACAATTAGATTCCAGCGAGAGGCGCAAAGTCAGCTGTATTTTTTACTCGTTTCAATCGGCACACACGCGTAAGTGATCGTCTCAGGCGAAATCCGGCCGAATAAATTACTTACTGCCGCACAAAGCCCTGCTTTTCATTGGCAATCCAGTTCCAACTAGCCACACACATTGTAGTACTTATATACTTACTCGTGGCATCATGTGTTTGAAAACAAAATTGAAAGCACATCAGGTATAGCGAATAACGTATAATATACTTATATCTGGGTAGAAGCGCTTGACCTCGGGGATTTTCTCGTCGAATCGTAGCGTAACACTACGCTGCGCACATCCCTACACTATACGTCATCTTACCTGTGTAACTTGACACAATGAGCACAGCATCGGATCAATCCGCGTGCAAATCTCTCTCTCTCTCTATCTCTCTTGTAAAACTACATATGTATGTGTGGCATTTCGTATCGTGCCGCGTTGCGTAATAACGAGGCGTAGAGATGCTTATCGGTAACACATATAAGGATACAATTGTTGACGGGTGATGTTTGGCAAAATAAAAAGTCAGGTTTTTGGATCGGTATTTACGTACGATATATTTATTTACTAGTTTTATATTCATTTATTGTAACAGTTTTATGGGGGGATATTCATATTTGCTTATTCATTTATTTATACATATTGTACGGGCAAGTCAGAGAAGTAAAAAAATCAATCGGATCGGGGCCCTATTTATACTTAGATACACACTCCATCTCTCATATTTCCCTTTCACATTTTTTATCTCGTTTTTTATACTTCAAAATCGTAATCATGTATATTTATTTATCGTTATTTTTATTTTATTTATTTATTTAGTATTTTTTTTTTTTTAGATTCATTTTCGTTTTGTTTTTTTTTTCTCGAAAAATTGTCGCAGGATAAATAAATGACTAATAAAGTTTTAACACTTAAGTTATATTTTTTATTTCGTAGCTGTATAATAGCGAGATAATGATAATAAAAATCTATATGTATTATCGAGTTTCTTCTACGTACGCGCGCTTTGATATACTTTGCATTTAGTTTACTTTTGTCCTTTGTCTTCGAAAATTGCACCCAATTGTCTGCATTTTACATCGTACGTGTAAATTTACGGGCAGAGGCAAAAACATGGATACGAAAGTGCATACAGTTTACAAGGCTAAAGATATAATCTTCCTCTATAAGTGTATTTTTCCTTTTTTTTTTATTTATCATGGTTAAAATTTTGCGTGAAATTTTTTCTCTCACTTCTCTTTCAACGAATCTACTTATATCACTTTTATGTGTATTAAATGTGTTCATGTTAAATATTCTACTTCTCCGTTTCGTGAATAATACGTCACACATCGCTATTACATGAATGTACAATGTTTTATCGATGAAAATAAATGCCGACGTAATAAAAACAGGTTAATGCAGAGTAATATTAACACAAAAATCATTACATTAGGCAATTAGCAAAAATAATATTCAAACTCTTTGATGATGAAGAAAAATAATTATTGTAACATCATGAACATTAATAACTATTAGAAAAAACTCTTACACCACAATTGACTTTGGTATTACGTTGTTACTATCACAGAAAATATATTAGTACTGTTTAACAAAAAGAGTCTTATTAGATTTTTTTTCTTAATCAGTGCCATTAATTTCTGTAATAGTAAGACTTATAATACATGACCTAGCCTTTTTTCTATACTCTTTTTGTTTTTGAACATTACAGTAGATGTGTGTATGTATTTAAGATTTTAATATAAAATTTCTCTGGGTCAGTGCGTACGTAACACCAGCGATCGTAATGAAGGAAAAAACGTCGAGTACACATAATATGTTAAAGTTTTTTTTTTTTTTTTTTTTTTTTTTTTCATTAAAAATATGATTCACAGTTTTTGCATATCTAACAGTAAAATAAAATTTTATTTCTCGTAACAATGTCGATCTCACATCGTATAAAATGATAAATGTAACATTATTTTGTGTTTAACTGTCATAACTTGACACTTGTAGTAAAAAGGAAAAGAAAAAAAAACTTGGTGCGGTACTTGTTTATTTATTTATTTATTTTTTTTTTTTTTATTAAAAAAATTGATCTGAACAAAATATAAAGCAGTTTGTCAGATAATACTACAATATTAAAACTTATTTTACTAAAAAAATTTTTTTTTTAGAGAAGATAAAGTTAACAATCAATTTTTCTCTTCTTCTCCTTTTTCCCTAAATCCAAAGATATATTTATTTTTTAAATTCATTCATGCATTAAAAACGGATAGTTTATTCATGTGTATTCATATATGATGTACAGATCGTGGGAATTAAACCCAGTTTATTATATATATGTATAACATTTTATCACAAAGAGGACGAAAATCCACCTACAAGATCAGCGAATTTCTTTTTTGTACAGTTTATATATAATATACAAATGACAAATCAAAAATTAATAAAAAAAAGCTAATATACTATACGCTCTCTAAACTCTTGCTGACAAAAAAGAAATTCTCGTATCCGTGTATGTGTTCTATGAGTAGTAGCGACCGCAACTACCTCTAAACATTTCATTGTACAGTATAAACT
Organism: Copidosoma floridanum; assembly: GCF_036245765.1. Lineage (NCBI taxonomy): Eukaryota > Metazoa > Arthropoda > Insecta > Hymenoptera > Encyrtidae > Copidosoma > Copidosoma floridanum. Next base: position 25,835,424 of record NW_028321890.1, on the reverse strand, counting down.
ATGCATATATATGTAATGTAATATTTACATCATTGTTATTAAATTCTGCCGTCGATGCATTTTATTTTATTTTTCATAACTATTCCACTTTTCTATTAATCATCCGTTTTACATACATTTCAGAGCAGTCCCTTTCAAACAATTTATTCATCAAATAAATCGATATAGGTACACTTCGCTTGTTTGGTTATGATGTTTTATTTGTTTTCTATCGCAATTGTTTTGATTAATGGAAAGCTTTTAACCAGACGCTGATGTCGATACACTTGCACAGCTGTACTATCAATCATCATGTATCACATTGTAATTCATTGAAGCATTACACACACAATATATTGACAATCATTTGTGTTGCCTTTATTTCTTTCTGCTCGATCGTATACACGTATTTTACGTGTTTTCGTAAAAACGCACGTACAACAAACATATATATTATACCAGCACGCAATAATCTATAGAAACATGATGACAAAATTATAGTGCGGTACTCTGTGTATCTTTATTTCGCGATAGTTCATGTAAAATATTAAATAACTCATTGTTGTGCAACATTGGACTTTTCCTCGTGACGCGTACATTTTCCACCCACTCATTCGCCGCTCGATTGCGCAACATGTTTTTCATATTTATCTCTCTCTCTCTCTCTCTCTCCTCTATTTTCTCCTTATCGTCCTCGAACACACTTTTCTCTCAAACACTCACTCTCTGTATCTCTCCAAGTGGTACATATCTCTGTCTCATTCTCTCGCGATTACAGTGATTGTAAAGTGATCTCGCCAAGGTTGAATTGTTATACATTCTATTACATATACGGAAAGGTGGAGAGAACGATTCGATGAAAAGGAGAGGAGAAAATATATATATACGACTTTTCTCTTTTTTTTTTCTTCTCTTTTTCATTCTTTCTCGTGTCATTTTTTATGCCCTTGACTTTTGCCCACAGGGTTTGTCGTGCGGCAAATCCATGACAGTCTACATTTTTTCTCTTCAATTCTTATGTATCTTTGTCGTCTCGTAAGCAATCGCAAGGCTGTAGTTTTGTATTTTTTTTTTTTTTTTTTTTTACTTTGATCTACATCTTTTATTACTTAAGTGGACGCATGAAATTTTGAAAGGATAAACGAAATAATATTCCATTACATACAAAAAAACTCTCAGGTCCATAGTATCTGGCACTTTGGCATTTTTTTCATGCATATCGATCCAATCTTTTTTTTTCAACTTTCAATATCTTGTCTCCTTTGCTTTAACATTCATCAAAGTTGGACTCGCAAAAAAGGGTATTTATCCGCCCACAAAGCCACAAAGTTTCATATACGCAAACACGCGATCGATTTATAACAAATGCACTCGCTCATCGAACGGTGGCGAGTGCTTTTCAGTCTACTTTTTTTATGTTTTCAATAATTTATGTGATTCGTTTGGTTGATTATTTTTTTTCATCCTTAAATTATTTTCAAACATGTAGGTTATTTAAAAAATTTTTTTTATTATTATTATAATTTTTTTTTAGAATTTTCAAACTTCCTCATCAACATCGCATAATATAATTTTTTCTCTTTTTTTGGCATTTTTTATTTTTGTAAATATTCTTTAAAAACTTCAGTCCTTAAGAATACGAGCCGCAAGAACCTTAGATAATACGACATGGCGAAAAGAGCGTCCACGTGTTTGTATCATGATTGTTTTAAAAGTCGCATCGTCGTGCAAAAAAAATCCAATGCGTTCTCATCGCTGCAGCTTTTTTATTTCCTTCGTACACGTTACTTTTGTATCTCCGCACTAGACTTTTCGAATACAAGTACATGTATAAAATTCCATTATTTATCTCTGCAACATACGCAAACGAAACAACTCATTTGATTAATAAATTTATTTACTAATTTCTCTAACCGAGAAGCGCACAACTCAACAGAAAACTACATAATTATACATCTAGCAAAATATCTCACATTCCAGACAAACCCTGTGTCTTACGAATCAACAACAAACATGGTAGTAACTAAAATAATAATTAATAATAAAAATAATAATAATTAATAATAATAATTAATAATAATAATATGCAAAGGCAGAGCAGCTTGACAACAGTGTCTCGATAGCAGTAGACGACGCGCTTGAATCAAGTCTTAGCAATCGGTACATACATCAAACCGAACGGAAAACAGGAACTGCATCGTCGTGGAAATTACACAAGGAAAAAAAGAAAAAAAAAAAAAAAACGCGTTATAATATACTTAAACATGCAAAGGAGAAAACCGGTAGGCGCATGATGTGGTCGAGTGCCGCGCTCGCGAAGGTTGACGAAAGGAGGAAACCTGCACAAGCGAGAGGATAAGAGTCCTTAGGAGGGGAAAGGTCGCTTCTCCTTCCCTCGCGTATATAATTACATACGAATCAAATAAAAGCGATAGGTGGATGGGGAGGGGGGGGCAGAAAGTAAAAGGACACCGCGAATGTAACCCATCGCGTTTTTATATGCGCGAACAACGGAGCACGCGCGTTTTTCCTCCATCATTCGGGAGCTTTACTTTCGCTCTCTCGCTCCACGGGTTATACCCTCCCCCTCCCCCCGACCCGCTCGGCTGTATAGAATATCCTCGCGCAACCAGGAATACGTGTATACTTCTTGATCGATCCCTCCCTCCTCCTCCTCCTCCTCCTTGTGTTTTTTTCTGTCGTGCGAGAGCGTATAGATGTGTATACGTAGTAGACGCGCGGGGCTGTGTTATGAATCAACAACCGCAAGAGGAGCGTAACGAGGTCAGACTCCGGTGCTCTCTTTCCCTTTTATTCGTGCATATGTATACACTCGGATCGATCGATTTATCGATTCAGCTGGCCGTAAGATCTCCCCCTCCCCCTCTACGGTGAGTAGTCTGAAATTTTCAGTCCAAAAATGGCCACTTTGTTTTTTTCTTCATATTTGTATTTGGTCGGAGGGTTTATTGGGGTTCGGTGAACTTTTTTCCCCGGTTGGTTTTTGTCAAGTGAAATTTCGTTGTATATTTGTATGAAATGTAGTTGTTTTTATTCAGTTTCATAGAGACATCGATCAATTTATTTCATACAACTTTCGGTACAGTAAAAATGTTTATGATAAATTTGTTTCCACTTGTGCATTTGCAACGGTACCTACACTGCTGGTAGTACGGGCTGTAAATGTAAACTGAATGTATAATTTATCATTTGTCTACTGTATGTAGGCATATATTATTTGTTGTATAATAACATTTGTGGATATAATAACGTAATTTCAATACTCTAAAAGCGCATATTCGGACAAGTGAGAGTTACAAGTGTGTCTCATATAAATATTTAAATTTTCGATAAAACCGTAGCGTATATTATAATAAAAAATGATTTCCGTTTTTCGTTGATAAAATAAGAGGGAAAAAAAAACAATGGCTTAAAACTTTGTACTTTGTCGAGATTGTTATTTTCGTATACGAAATTAATTCACATTGCTTCGAACAATGGAGAAGAAAAAAAATTTCAAGTTTTAAAAACTTTTTCCACGATTGATGCACTTAAGTACTTGTATCTATAGTTTTGTCATTATCCCACTTGCTTTTGCGAGCCGAATAATAAATGATAGCCGCACACTCGCGTATACATAAGACACTTACGAGCTGCTCGCCTTTCTATACATTTGCTTATATGCAATGCTGCGTTAAGATTTTTTTTTTCTTTCCATTTCCTCGCCTTTACATCGGTTATGCTCTGCACAAGCGTTTTACATACGTGATATTTATACTTAAAAATTTAGCTCTACATAAAAAAAGGAAACTATGATATAGTAATCTAAACAAACAAGAAAAAAGAAAGAAAAAAAGAAAAAAAAGTAAAATGTTCACAGCCACTCATTAATTAATCAACAAAATAATTAATTAACATACTTGCATGTATACAATGGATTTTTGTTGTTTCAAAATCTTGTTTACACATTGTTCATCGGAATCATATTAATTGATAATAACATATATTATGTATACATACTTCGTGTCGTACGTGTCACGAGTGCCAGATATTATATGTATATATTTGTTACATTTTTCGTGCACTTAATAGAAAAGAAATAACGCAAGTTTATATATATTTTTTAAACACATCGTCTTTTAATCTGATAATGAAATACCATTCCTTACTTTTTATTTTTTTTATTTATTTTTTTTTTACTCCCTACAACAATGACTGCTCCGATTCAAATAAGACAATATATAACATTTTTTTCCTCCTTACTCTTTTTCCATACAAGCGACACGCGACTTCGACTATTTCTCTTCTTTTTTGGTTTCAACAAAACGACAATCACTAGCATCACTTTTTTCTCTCCCTACGGTAGGCATCCACACACAAATACGTACCTAAATCCCCTTTCGCGTGTTGGTATTATTTTATCGCTCTTTTTTTATACGTGCTCGCTTGCACTTTTGCGCACATCGGAATGATTTTTTTTAAACAAATCAAAAACGAAGCAAAGTTAAACAAATAATCCAACGCGTCGTTCACTTCCTTTCGATCCTGCACATACTTGTTCATGCGATGCTAGTGTGTATCCGTTTCAGTGACGACTCCTTCTTCTTCAATTTCTTCGTTTCATGGGTGGTGACTTGGTGAACAATTTAAGCCCAGCACCCGTTGATTTGAAAATGGCATTTCGGTTTCTCTTCTACTTTTTTTGTTTTTGTTTCATCGAAGCGGGCAAGTCTTGAAAAAAAGCTTTTTTCCTCTTCAGCAGCGCAACAGCGTCATTGTCACCATGTAAACGTTGCATAAATTATGAACGTGTTAGCATATGTATGGGCTACCTGTTCTCAGAACGGACGATTGCACCACGTTGTCTGCTCCATCGTGTATTGTATTTTGAGTTTTTTTTTTTTCAGTTTCAGAATTTTTTTGTCTTCGTATTTTAAAAAAATGTTTATTTTTAAGTATAAGCATCACATTCTAAGTAACGACGAATGAGCGCGAAGGTCGTACAACGAAATAGACAAACGTTGTCGCTTGAGGACGAGCGTCAGTGGACCATTTTGTTTATCAGTATATATATGTATATTTTTTTTTCGCTCAAATCTTGGCGTGTAGTCTTTTTGTTACTTTCGTCCCGAGATTATCATCTTTTTTGCTTTATATCAATTTAAAATCGGAGACTGCATACTTAAATCTGCGTGTGTCCTCCTCGAGCGCGAGGCAGTTTCTCATGTATTTTTTTTTCTCGTTCCTTCCTCCACACTTTTTGCATCCTCTTGTTCTTCTTCTTTTTTTTTCTTTTGTTGATTAAAAAACCAAAAACTCTGTGGGCACTAAATCTTTCACTCTCCAACATCGCGCATCATCATCACAAATACTCCTCGCGCTCCTCCAATAAGTTGGTTGTTCTTATTATCATTACACGTGGTACACGGTAAAAAAAAACAAAAAACAAAAATATTGTTACAGTATAGAATACAGACGAAGAAAAAAAAAAGTAATCGTATCGAAGGCTGCAGATGGCGCGAGCATCGTCGTCGCCGTAGTCCTGATGATTGTTCTTGTTTTTATCCTCTAGTTTGCTTCGTAAGTATTATCATCATAAAAAATGGTACACCCGTTTTACAGAAGAGCACACGGTTTTCCCCATCATGTACGCTGAATGTATACAGTAGCGGTTGTAGTAGCGGCAGCCTAGCCCTCGCCCCGTTTGCGCACGAGTTGGCCACCGTCGTCTTCGGCGCCCTCTGGCGTCACCACTTTTGTGGTCATAGTAGTAGTAGTAGTCGTGGTAGTAGCAGTAGTAGTTGTTGTATTTTCCCGCGTTGGACCGACGCATCACGACGAGCAGGCCATCCACGAGTTGCAGGTGCACGTGTAGCACGCGGTAGGTATGACGGGCGCGTAGTAGTACCCGTTGGCGTACACGTAGGCCGGGTGGGGGGCAACCTGCGTGGGCGCCGCCTGGTGGTGGCTCGCCCCGAGTCTCGGGTGCTGCTGGCCCTGGAGACAGAGCACCTGGTAAGCCAAGCTCTCGATCAGGGCGAGGGTCTGCCTGCGCTCGTGGCCCATCAGACAGACCGTCGACTCCTCGACCACGCTGTGCAATAGCGTGAGGTACTGGTACTTGAGTGTCTCCTCCTCCGGGCCCACAAAGTGATTCCACAGGTAATTCTCGAGCTTGGCCCTCTGTTGGCTTATGTCCGGGAAATCGATGAAAAAACGCGAGCACATGTACCGCTCCAGGGTCTTTATGTAATCCGGCTGCGCGGCCTTGTACATCTTCACCAGGAGGTTGCAGTACTTGAGCAGACCACCGCCGCGTATCTCCTCCGGGTGCCTCGTCGAGATGAGCTTCTTCTGGAGGTGGTAGAGCGCCTCGTGGAAATCCCCGTACACCGACTCGCCGACCACCCTCGGGTAATCGGCCTCGCTTATCTCGGTTATCGTCGTGGTCGTCAGGGACTTGTTGTTGTTGTTGTTGTTGTTGTTGTTGTTGTCCTCGCCCGCGTCGATCGCGGATTGCCGCTGGACGGCCGCGGCGTGGAACTGCAGGAGCGAGTCGAGGACGATCTGGAACGAGTCGACCGAAAACTCAAACTGCCGCCTCATCGTGTCGACGAACTTGAGCTCGACGTTCCTGTGGCCCCGGCTGTTGCCGAGGGATATGAGGGACCACCTGTCGCCGTCGTTGTTGACCTTGACCATTTTGCTGACGTAGGCCTCCTTGAGGCTGCACGTGGTGATGCGGGCGCGACTGACGCCCTCGGGCAGGAGGTCGTAGAGGGAGCCGAGCACCGCGGCCTTGACCTTGTCGTAGTGCCGGCCGCTGCTGAGCTCCAGCCCGAAGATAAGGTCCAGGTCGTTGTAGGGCTGGGACTCGGTCGCGAGGACGTGCGACGCGGCGCCGCCGTTCAGCCGGATGTCGCGCACCTTCAGCCCGGCCCCGCCGCTCGCCGGGTCCTCCTCGAGCTTGCCCCGGACCACGGTCACGAGGTCGCGCAGCCTCACCTCGAGGGTCGGGAAATTACCCCGCCCGTGGATGCTCACGACCTCGTTCATCACGTCGTTCAGCCGGCACACCTGCTCGTAGCTGAGGACCGCCCGCCTCTGCTCGCTCTCCGAAATCACCCCACCGCTCTGCGTCGTCGTTATCGCCCCGGTTGTCGTTGTTGCTGTTTCTGCTGTTGTTGTTGTTGTTGTTGTTGTTGTTGTTTGTGTTGTTGTCGTGGTGGTGTTTTTCGGCAGTTGAGACTGCGGTAGCTGCCTCTGCTGGTGCAATGGCTGTTTCGGCCCCGCCTCGCTGCTGACGGCCTTGTTGTAGCCGAGGTAGGTGGTCGGGGGTACGGTGGCCAACTCGGGCTTTCTGCTGTAGCCGTTGATGACCACCTGATTGTAACCGAGGGAGTTGGCTCTCACCGGCGCTGGTTGCTGCGGGACGATAGGCGCTGGCGTCGTCGTCGTCGTCGCGACCATCGGTGGCATCGACGTCTTTATGTCCGCGATTATCCTGTCGTACATGCTGTCGTCGAGGATCGTCTTGCCGTTGCTCACGACCTTGTTGTACGGCAGCCCGGCCGTCGTGGTCTTGTAGCTCCCGCTGACCACTCTGTTGTACCCAAGCGGTTGCTGCTCGTTGCTCGTCGCTCCTACTTTGCCTCTGTTGTTGTTGTTGTTGTTGTTGTTGTTGTTGTTTGTGGCTGTACCATTGGTCTTTGAGTACTGCTGCTGCTGCTGTTTTTTGTTGCCGACAGCGGTGGTGGTCGCTTTCTTGGCCTCGTCGTTGTTCTTCTCGTCGCTGCAGCTGCTGCTGATGCTGCTGCTGCTGCTGCTGTTGTTGTTGTTTTCCCTGTGGAGCCTGGATGAGTCATCGTGGGCCGCGCCCTTGGATGACTTTTTGCTCGCCTTGCAGCCCTTGACCTGGCAGGCAGCGCTGGACTCCATGGTTCTGCGCCCCTCGACTTTCACACCTGCACTGCAACAGAAATCGGACACGATAGGCGTTAATTAATATTTTCCAAAAAATGAAAAAGACAAATAATTGTCAACAGAACAGAGGAAAAATCATTCAAATTATTCACACCTATTCCACGAGCATGTATAGTGGTGATATAACACGAGACAGAATGTTGTGTCGTTAAAGCGACGACGGAAGATTACCTGAATAGGTGCAACACACCGGAGGAATGAATGTATAGAGTGAGGAAGCAGGGGCGGGGGGGGGAGAAAACGGGAAATATTACGAGCGTCATCGCACAGTGTCGCACAAGTGCGCGCAACATTATCTATATAATATAGTGTAAGAGAGCTATCGGCGTGTAATCGCGTTCTATTGGATTACGATAAGCGCGACCGCGAGTATACCCGGCAGGTACATGTGTTACAACACGCGCTTCTCCCCTCCCCCTCTCCCCCTAATGGCTGATACACGCACTCACACACAGATGCGCGCAAGAGTGTTGCCGATCGTCGGAAAAGGAACTTTTACTCGCGCGGGAACATAAAGATTCTTGCCTTTGTATACGCACACAATGGCCAATGATTTTGTGGTGTAGGTATAGATAACTTTTCCTTCGGGCGAATATTGTATATACTCGATAACTTGAAGACTCGAGCGCATTCACGTACGTCGTCGTTCATTAAAAAAAGATTTCGAGACACGTGCGCGAAGGAAAATCAAACTTATATATATGTCTATACGTGCAAGCTCGCTGCTGCTGCAGTCGCTTTTTTTCCCGAGAGTATATAATATAATCCCGCCGGTCGGAGGAGGAGAGCGGCGTATATTACGAAACTTGTGCAACCGAACGGGCTGCACTTGAGGTATTCTTTATAGAGAAAGAAAAAAAAAAAAAGTATTTACACGCACCACGCGACATGACAGATATTCTTATGTACTTACAAACGAGGGTGATGCGGGTAAGTATATAATATCTTTTGCGTATACAACAGAGTCCTCCCGATCGAGTTCGGCTTCTTCACTGCGTCAGCATCAGCCGATTCCAGCGGATATATCGGTATATCGGGCCAACTGGGTATAAATATATTATATATGTAGTGAAAGGCAACGACTAGTTGGCGTAAGGTCGTTCTCCCCCTATAGACGGGGGACGGCGTTTAAAAGGCGTACACACCGAATCAACAAACAATAAATAACACTGAGAGTATATGAAATGGGGAGCTGCTGATTGTTTCCCCCTGCACTTGTTCACGCGCACTCAAACACACACTGACACACCTGTGCAATTGTTATACGTATATGTTGTACGTCCCACCGGTGGACCGATTTTCCAACGATTTATTGTCGGTCGAATCGGGAAAAGGCCCTCGAGCGCTCGGCAACGGCGGACAAGCGATACGTGTAGACTGTGCGCTCGCGGCGAGCCGACTGTATTATACTTATCCGCGCTCCGAGAGCCCGCATATCAACGACTCTCGTCTCTCTCGCTCTTTATCGTATGTATAAGCACACTGTGGCGCTTGACGTCAGCTGACGGCTGCGCGAGCCGCTACCGGCCTAATACACTGGTATTGTACACACACCACGTAGGCAGTAGGAGCGCGTGGGCGTCCCTCCTTGGCTATACTTTTGTTTCTCCGGTGCGGTGGTGCGATGAATGAGCGTCTGGATGAGATGGCCCGCAGAGATGTAGCTCGTTTGCCCATTCAGTTGGTGACGTGGGTCGTGCATTGGGGGGAGCGGGGCTAGGGGGGTGCCAGTATATTTTCACGTGCACACAGCTAACACTGCTCGTTTGGCGTCGATTTCCCTGATGCTATGTCTATACTGTACAGGTTTTTCCGATTCCCTATAAGTAAGAGGTGAAGAAAATTGCTTGCCAGTTTGCCTGGCCGTTCATATACACACGTATACCAACCCCTCTATTGCGCACTCTTAAGAAAAATAAGGGTTATCGGCACATAATTATAAGGAATGGATTATTCTTATTCTGATATGCGTGCCAGTGAGTATATAGCCACATGGATATATAATAAATACTCGAGTCATTTTAACAAACATGACAACGTGACGCCGAATGAGATTTTCCTTCCCTTCTCGCGGCTCGATCGCGCAAATAATAAATCGAACGCGTGCCCGTTTACTCGCGAGTCGCGATTGAATCGTTCCGCGAAGATCGGCCTTGTTTGCTTTCCAAAGTATACACCATACGATTATGTCGCCAACTATATTTACGCCATACGTTCGTCACTGTATGATATTTAAAATTAACGTGTTGTGGGTGTTTGCATCATCGTATTATATTTTTGATGTAGGCACTTTTTTCCTACCAAAAGTGTTTAAAGATGTTTTACTCGTCAAGTCGGTGGTTCACGGGTGAGAATCGAGGGCGCGTGCGAGAGAAATTCAACGGCGTCCAAGTAGATCAAGATCAAACGCGACCTTCCCCTCTGGTCTGTGTAAAACTGACATACGCTCAAGCACAGCTGTATACTCGTCATCCGTTATTCTCTTCGATAATCCGAAAGAAAAACAACGCCCGCGAAGCGTAAATAACGCGAAACAACACCCGAGGGCCGACAAAACATTTTCCTCATCTTTTCCGACACTTTACTTGGCGTGTAAATACATAATATTGCGTGTGCGCGTGTGTGTGTGAGTTACGCGCACGGTGATCGGTTTTGTTGTCATATATGTATGTATGTATACATATACTCACGCGATCTCGTAACAATTGAAAAACAAGAGGCGAAAAGGCAAATCGTTGTCGACGTCCGTGACTCAGATATGCGCCACTCGAGGGAAAACAAAATAAAAGATACTTTGTGCCAGCGTGCACGTATAGGCGCACACGCGCGGATACACGCGTATATTCCCTCTAAAATCCAAAAGGGGTAATGACCATGAGAAAACCGAGGCGCCCCTGCCATGTGATATACACTTCTGATGCCGTTGTCGCGTATTTTTAGCCGGCGGCCGAAATTCCTCGCTGATGTACCTACTACCTACGTCACGTGGCGAAAAAAAAACAAAAAAGAGTACAACGTATAGTTGTGTACAACAGGGAGCCGCAGGAGGTGGGGAAAGAAGAAAGAAAAAGAAAAAAAAAAAAAAAAAGGCGAATAATACTAATTGGCGCGTAATGTTACGCAAATTACGAGAGCAGCGCTGTAATCCGTCCGAATCGACAACAAGCGAAAGGTTCAAGGATGAAAAACAAAGAGCAGAAAGTATAATAATGTATAGAGTGGTGGCGGTGGTGGGTATATATACAGATAGAGGCTTTGCCGGCGACGGGAGCCGAGGGAAAAGAGGCTATTCGTGTCGCGAGCGTGAAAACTCGTGGCTGTTTTTTCCTCCCCCCTTCCCACTGTATACAAGGTTCTCTTACTCGCGTCCGGAAAGTCGAGAGTTGAAGATCCTCCTATGGCTTTCTTTTTCTTCTTTTCGTATGGTGTGAGGTAAAAATATGTGGGGTGTCGCGTGGGTTTTTGGAAAAAAATGTATCGGGGGGTGAGTTTGGTATAACGTGTTATACATTGGGTGAGCGTTTGACTGGAAAGTTTCCCCTTTTGATTTATCCTCTCCGGCCGAGTTTGGATGAGTTTTAGACGCATCTGTTGCGAGTCGCAAGAATTTATGCCCATACATACGTTTCGAAATGGTTTTGGTACACCCAAACTCCATATACATTCGCGCGATTAAAATCCAACGAGGAGTTCCCTGAAATTCGCACATGACGAAATAACACCACATAAATCACGCGTGTACGTGATATCTGCGAGCAAGTAGGTATATATTTATTCATAATGATGATGTATTGTACCTATTCTCGTTAAAACAACTCTATGGCGAGAAGAGCGAATTTATAAATCAAGAGTAATAAAATTAAGCATAGGTACATTTATAATAACAATAATCGGTCTCCGATCGGTTACCATTACCCCGGGTAATTTGATTAACTCAATCGGATTGATTGCCCGAACCGAGTCACATCATGTGTACCACCACACCCAACGCCGCGGGCGGAAAATAATTGGACCAGCGTCATATCGGGTGTTGGACACGTATACTCACTTGCCTCATACGCCTGCTGTAAGTTAGTAGGCATATCTAACATGAACCAGTGCGCGTAAAGTGTTAACAAGACTGTTTTTCCCTCTCTCCCTCTTCGACCAGCGGACAGTAGCTACGTAATACGAGTAGCAGACTCATCGTGTAACTTGGCCTTCTTTCCCCGTGTGTATATATATATATGTGTGTGTATGGATACATACCGGGGTGGCGGCTGCGGCCGAGCCGTGCCAGATTGACTCCCACGCGCCCGCCAGAGTACCACATATATGTATATGCGTACGTATACATGTGCAGGACAAGGAGAAAGAGGCGAGGTATCGATCGCCCCTTGGGGGATGGTTCATATACCTTACGTCGCGGCCGACTACCACCACGAGTATATATTATATATACCTACTGTCTTTTATCTCTGCCCTACTCTCTGCGCGCGCGCGTGTCACTGCTACCCCGGCAAAGTACGTCATCATCCACGCCGAGTGGGATGGCTGGTGCTTTTTTTTTTTTTTTTTTTTTTCCGTGGGTCGTCGTTGTCGAGCGAGGGAGGAAGGGGGCGCCGGCCGATTAACGCGCGACATCGAGCGTGCGAGTGTTACGATCGCAACGAAGGGCAGGGATGACGCGCTCGCTGCCATTGATGAACGAGAACTATTTTCGAATAGGGAATTTTGGGTTTGCGCGTGTTTGTATACCCACGTTGTTGAGGGAGCAACGAGTGTCACGGCCATCGAGTGCTTTGATGTAATCAAATTGTATACTGTTTGTTCACGTACTCACTACTATACCCCTGTATTTTTACAGGGTCGAGGTTTGAAGTTTGATTGAAAATTAAATTTTCAAGTGTATCTATACGTCCTGTCTGTTGTGAAAATGGAAATGGACATTCTTAACTCATCGATCGATTGCAAAGTAATCCTTTTATTTGTAACAGCAAAACGCAGAGGGCTGCAAAGTAATCGCGATTCTGAACATTTTTTCGTCACGCCAACTTTCTTTTTCTTACGAATTTACACGCTGCGAGTTTTCCGTTGCAAAGTTGTACACGTCGAGCATCAGAAGTTTGCCTTCAACGCCCCCAGACTATGTGTGTCTAATGCCTCGAAGAAGCCTTTGAAGTTTTTCGAGTTGACTTTTATAATTTATCCAATGGAAACTTCGCAGAGCCCGCCTTTTGTGTTGTGTACTTTACGTTAACGACGGTATTTCCAATGTGAGCTTTTATAGCTTTGCTTCCGACTTAAATATACTCTTTTAGGCTTGTACAACAAAAAGAAAACGTGTCACCAAAACAAAAGTAATCCCCGAAAATATTTAATTTAGTTGCTCGGAGGGAAAAATTTGATTTTCCGTGCAACAGAATATGGTATTACTATGGCTATTGGGAGCTGACCTATTGCTTGAGACATAAAAAAAAAAAAAAAAAAAACAACTCTCGTCTCACGTGCGATCGATGTCGTATAAGAAGATTATTAAGGGCACGCACATCCAATTAAAAAAAAAGCTCAAGCGTTGCTTTGGTTGAAAATCGATGGATTCCTATATGCGCGGCGGACAGGGTTAAAAGAGTACTATTGTGTGGTGCTCGATGTCAGAGGATGTAAATGCAAACGATAAGTATTGCAATCAATATTCTTTGTATACCCTCTCAGCGTAACTACTTTGTTCATTATTTTAAAATATCGATTGAATAATCTGAATTTCTCAATAGATTAATCCATTACCGTTTAATTTGTGTCAGTGAAATCAGCCTGAATTTCGTTACTTTTTTTTTTTACTCAGTCTAGTCGTATTTTGATACAAGCGAACCTTTAAATAGAGCAGTTTCTAATAATAATAATAATAATAATAATAATAATAATAATAATAATAATAATAATAAAAACAATTCAACACCACTGACTCAGCTCTTGCGTCGATGATTAACAGATCAAACAGTCCACGTGCCAACTACTGGTGGAAATTGCGAGAAAAAGTGTAAACGCAACCATTATGTTTGTATCGTAACATTACGTTTGTATCGTACCATTAAACAACGAGGTCCCAAAAATCGATCTCACTGGCGGATACAGGAATTCAAGGGAATAAACCTGTATATTAATATTTACAGTGACCAATACAGGCTTCTCTCTAATCACTTTACCGAAATCGACGTGTTGAGTGTGTAATTATTTGCCAGTAGATTATCGATAAATATATGTACATGTCGTGTGTTTCTTGTGTACCCACACTTGCCACGATTTTGTTTTCAAAAGAAGGCAAACGTGTATACGTGTAATACGGAGCTGGTAAGCAAAAGACGTCAAACTTGGCCACTATCAGGCGATAATAGCGATATAATTTGTTTTTTCGAAACATTATTTTCACCAGGTGTTGAACAAAAGATTTGTGCTATCGCAAATGTCATTAAAAACGTATTTTGGGAGGGGGGAGGGAGGGGGAAGACGGCAATGTCGAGTGTACAATGACAGTTACAACAGAGAAACACAAAAACAGTTGAAAAAAGGAAAAAAATAACAATAACAACAAGCCCAAGTTTTTATCCCGAATCGGGGAGAAAACGCTTTAACGCTCTATTTTATCTGTTGACGTAGACGCATTAAGTATAGCATATAACAACTTTTTAGCGATTAGATACGGGGAGCGGTCGAGCGTTTTCCGAAAACTTCAGTTTGCTTTTAATTGCTCAAAAGTGTAAGAGAGACGAGCCGGGAAAGCACCGCACTCTACGGGAATGTATTAATTAGCTGTTTGTGCGCGTATATGTGTGAATTTTTTCAGTATATATGCCATCGTCAAAGAGTTTTAATCGCACAGTCACTAATTTTGTTTTTAGCTTTTATTTTTAACCGCTGAGACAATCTTCTTTTTTTTATTCACCGTCACCGAGTGAAATTTATTCGTTGCATAACTCGAATTTTTTCCGTCCCTTGACGTAACGAACGAAATATTCACGAATTGAGTTATATTTCGAATTTTTGGCACGAGCAGGGGACTATCGCTCGGTAATTTAAATCGGAAACCCGACGATTCATTTTGGGTTCACGTGTATGTGTGTGTTATTTGCCGGGCTATAACTTTGCTTTTTAATTCGATCGGCAGAGAAAAAAAGAAATGGAGAATCTTTCGTTAAAAATAGAATTTTTCAATCACCTGTTACGCGGAAATGCAAAATTAACGCATAGTCGTGTGAATGTTATTAACGCTGTAGCTATAATTTTTATTTTTGCATAAATAATGACATATACCAGCTCTGAGCTAGTAAACCGGAATTAAAAGCTTTTTTTTTTGAGAACCCATTCTGACGTCGAATTCTCGATTTTAACGATTCGAGAAACAGCTTGATTTATACTTCAACGCTCGATCAAAGCCCCCGTGTATCCTGTCGTTTTCTGAAAAAAAAAAAAAAAAAAAATTGCCCAACCCACCATCCTTTTTTTGTCTCATACAAAATTTCGATATATTGAAAAAAAAAAAAAAACTGCGAAGGTTGACAAAGTCGAGAAAAACTTACAATTAACTAAACGCGCGTCCGTACAATATAACAGGGGAGGGATGAAACGCGGGCAAAAATAGCCTGCGTCCACCCAAAAAATATACAATATATATAGCCTACAGGTATACTAGTAAAGCTAGGGAACGATGTCAAGACGCCGGTCACGGAGTCAGTCACGAGTGAAAACACGCTTGCCGCCTCTATATACTTGGCGTATTGCACGTATTACTGTCTCATTGTCACGTGCGCAAGCGTCATCGCAATGTCTATACATTTTAGCCGAACAGAAGCGTATAAATAAACACTGAAAAAAAAAAAAAAAAAAAAAAAAAAAAATGCATCTGTTTAGGCTTACTCCGTCTCTTTCCGCTACATCGTATACTTTCTACGAGCGAAAGACGTCATAGAGCTAGAGGAGGTCCGGATTCTTTTGCACGCCCGACGAGAGTGCACGTGTAAGTACCTAAGTGTATATATACGGATACGAGAGGCGAAAATTATCGAGTGGTGTAAGTAAGTGTTCGCGCTCTCTCGACTCGGATGTGAGAGTTGACGAGGCCCCGTTAACGACTTCTCTCTTTTGCCTCTCGAGTACACATTGTATGCATGTATATATGCGCCCCAGGTATGCGTGCAACCTTATTTTTCGTCTCTTTGTGCCCGAGAGCGCCGGGGCGTCGAAAATAAAATTGTCCACGTCCCTCGGGCGCCCGACCAAAGTGCCACTCTCTCTTGTTATTCTTTTTTGGATTTCTCATTCGGTACACACTTACTATTTTGTCGTGGACGAAAGTATATAGGTATCTGCATGGAAATGCGACTGTCCCCAGAAGTGCAAGTGCGACGGTGAAGCTGCGGACGAGATCATAGTTGGGAAATAACCAAAAGCAGTTTAGGTATTTTGCATAATTATGAAAGCTGCAGATAGTCGAAAGAGTAAGTGGAGCAAAAAGAGCTGATGGCGAGAATGATGATGCCATTGTGTTTCGAGAAGAAAAAAAAAAAAAAAAATGCCGATTCAAAAGTAGGTAAAATGTAGTGGGAGGGTTGTCGGATATACTCCAGACCCCCCGACTCTAGAATACTCCCAACCCAACAGCCCGAGACAGTTTGAAGATTTGTCGCGACTTTTTTTTTCATTACGCATTTATTGATCGGCAAATAAGAGGTTTATTTGTACACGGGAGCCGGGGCGAAGTAATCGTCTCTCAAACTTGACGCACACCCGCAAACGCTCGAGATAAATTGCTGTTCCGTGTCTCCGCGAGGAATCATCGATATCCACGACTCCTCGGAAGTGATCTGTTTCTTTGATGACGAATGTAAAGTTTATTGAGACTCGAGAGGCCTGGCAATTCTCGTAAACTCCAAGTATATGTACATTCCAGGCACTTTTCGTCTCGTCTCGGTCTGGAAGATGTTCATCGAGACAATTTGAGGCTCTAGAGTTTTCCTTTTTTTAAACTTCTAAATCTCGAAGGTATCGAGCTTTTTTCCGAAACATTTTGTCATCGTCTCGAAGAAAAAAAAAATAAAGGAGGAAGAACCGTGGCGGAGGAGGAGAAAAGAAAACTCTCGTTACGTGCACTATAATATACAGTCAGATGTGGGGAACGGGTGCACGAGAGAGTAAGCGTGTCGATTAAATAGATATACACACGCGCACCAAAGTCTGACGTACTATATATAGGTACATACACTGTAAAAAATGCTGTAGTAAAATCACTATGCTCAGGATAGTGAAAAAAGTTACTATCCGCTAGTGATTTTACTACAGCATTTTTTACAGTGTATATACGTCGGGGGCATGCACACTGCACAAGAAGCGAGCTGCAGTGCACGCGAAAGAGAAAGAAAGAGAGAAGGACGTCCTGGTTACGCGACTCGGCCGGTCGTTGCACCCCAGCGCCTTGCCTACCCACCGCGACTTTGTTGGTCATATATATATATATACACATACATGTACTGATGCCGCTGATGATGCAGCTATCTTGCACACGCTGCCAAGCCTGCACTTACATATATATATATACACAGCGTAGGTTTATTCCTTCTTTTATAATGGTCCATCTTCTTCTTCTCTGTACTTGCGTTGTATCATCCGTAAACCTTTTTTTTCCCACTCGACACCATCGAGCTTACAGATATTCTCTTAGGTATACTTGTCAATTTTCCTGCTCCCTCCTTCTCTCGGATCGAAAAATTTTCCAGCTGCGTAATTCTCTGCGCGTAGTCTGCGGGGGTGGTGCCATTTTTTTCCCTCCCTCTGCTCTCGCTACGGCGTATAGCCGGCTCTCGGGAGTGAAAGACGAGTTGCCCCTCTCTGTACGCCTCGTTGTCTTATGTAACTCAAACGAGAATAGAACGAGATTTTAAATTGAATTCGCTTTCCCATCTGGATGGAGATTTCGAGCGGCGAAGGGAAAAAAAAGTAGAATACGAAATTTACACCTACACCCTGAGACAGGCAGAGAGAGAGAATAAGGCTTAAAAATTATTGGTTTTAAAAGTATATAAACAGGTGGCAGGTATAAGTATGCTTTGTAGTTTATGGGCAATTTTTATTTTTCGCAGACGGTGAAAATCACACCGTTTTAACGTTAGCGATAAAACATAACGTGCAGAACGATAATATTTTTTTATACGACCCGTACACCACAAGTTTGTGGTTTTAGAACATCAATTTGAAAGAGAAAACACGATGTTCGAGCTTGACAATTGAAATGTGCAATTTTTCTTTTTGTTCACGGGAGTCTGAAATTTTATGTGTTTGGAGGGTTGGTTGTTTTCAAAATCATGCACGCGTTTTTGTTGCCATTATAAACGAGAAGGTATAATTTTCCACAGGAAATGATAATTTTTTCTATAAATTGCGTAGTTATATCCACTCCCACTTTTGCTTTTTTATACGTACTTACAAGCACAATGACTAACAATGTAATCTCACGCAGAGCTACACCTTTTGTGATTTTTTTGTTTTTTTAGTGTAAAATAAAATGTAGGCATAGATGTGCACATTTTTCCCGTGTTTATTTTGTCGCACGTGTATTATCCGTCTCGAATAATATACATCGGGTGTATTGCTTTAACTTTGAATTGAACGGACGACTCGTTTTGGTTAGCGTTTAAATTGCTTTCCTTTCTTTTCTTTATTAATCACCGAAGATAAGACCGAACTTAAGCTATTAACGGTCGATTACAGCTCTGCGTCCCAGACTATAAGAGTCCAATATCCAATATTAGATATGCACGTAAACATTTAGCAAGCGTTTGAATCAAACTCGATATTCCAATAATGGGAAATGAATCCTACAATATGAAAAAAAAAAAAAAAAAAATTTCATCCACACTCAGCCTAAATGTCGTTAATCACATAAGCAAGCAGCAATTAAAAATCATCCGATCAAATTATTGAGGGGGGGGAGGCACAATACGCTCTGCCAGCAAATCAATATGTATAGCGCATTATAAATCATCAACTAATCAGTGAGCGATAAAAATCCAACGACGCAGACTTACACGTGCGAGTAGATCGCAAATCTGCACTCGTTTTTTTTTTTTTTTTTTCCCCAAAACAACATCCGGCAACAATATGTTTCAACGATATCTATGTATACACACCGCGAATACAAGTAGGTATCGCTGCTGCAATGTAGCGCAGGAAGCCAATGGGGCAACGTGTACACTTGTACACTCTATATAAAATACCTACACTTTTGTTATTTATAAGTGTACACAAACGTCTTGCGTTCGACTTACACACGTGTGCGCGTGTATGTGTACATATGCATGAATTACGATGTATAAGCAGCTAGAGTCGCGGTGAACACGGTGCACACACAGCGTGATACAGTGTGGCGTACTTGTATACTTATAACACCAACTTTTATGAAATCGAAAATCGAGGCCGCTTTCTCCAAAGATAATCGACACTGTTGCCGCTATGCTGTTGTTGTTAATGTTGGCCGAGCGCGACCGCAATAGAAAATTCCGATAATAGGGAGAGGGGGGGGGTTATTGGGTTATTAAAATTTTTGCAGCGCTTGCGTCGTAGTTTCTTGTTGCTGCTTCGATACCTAGTTTTCCGATGTATTATATTACGCGGCCTCGAGGATTACAAGAGGCGACAGACGCAATACCGGGATATAGGTATGGACAAAAAATATTTACAATGTAATATATACTCGCTCGGGAATTGTTACGTCAGTACACCATGGGTGCACTTTGAGTTCTGTTGTAAATATTAGAGGGATCTGGGGCTACAGCTGTCACCGTGAGTTTCTCATTAGACGGTATTCTATCGAAGGAAAAGAGGAATTACCCGCCCACCAATAATGGGAACAATCGATCATTACAAGTCCATGATATATGCCTCGAATTGAATCCCAGAAGTTACGACTGGAGCTACTATAGTCCATTAATTGTGTAGTTGGACGATGATATTGTTCTCGTCCTGGTGCACCGTGCCAACCCACAAGAGCACAAGGAGTTACAATTACGCCAAGAATGAGGAAAGAGTATAGGTGTACTTAGAGCGCAGGAGCATAAATATTGCCTCGGGAGAGAAGAGAGTGTGAGGTGTACTTAGGTATAATGTCCTTTCCTTACACCAGGCAAAAATGTTTTCGCAGAGAGAGAGAGAGAGAGAGAGAGCAAGAGTGTATTGTGTTATACGTATAAAATGTCAATGACTCAACTGTTGCCGCATCGGACGGCTTCGTTACATTTCTAGCAGTTATTCCTATGAGTAGTTTTGTCGATAATGGTCTCGCAATGAAGGTTAAAAAGAGCGTTGGTCGCAATTGAATTTTACGTCTCGATTGCGAATCATTTCGCCGCTCCGCGAAGACAATTGTGGTATTAGCGTGTGTGTATAATTGTGCTTGTACTTCTTTGTTTCGAGGATCGAGGGATATTTTACAATTTGGCAGGAAGAGTTTTTACTTTCAACGCGAACGACAATATTGTCGATGCGGGAATGCGAGAAATGCCAAACAATTTGCCGGGTACAGAAGACGCGTGCATGGCGGAAAAGTATGGATACAGCGTTTCGTGACTCGCGATAATGTTCGCCAACCAGCTATAGTTGCATGTGTTAATGTTATTACTTTTTCCAACGGCAATAATAATTTTCATTAGACGTTATTGCTGAAATCCTACGTTCGAACATCTATTTGTTCGTAATTATTTATTGACCACGAGAAAATAGTTATTTTCGGATTAAGTACGTATTTTTTTTTTTTTTTTTTTTTTATACAGGTGAAATGAGATTACATAAAGAATCACCTGTTTCGAAATTCACGAGAAAAAGCGTGATGTACCCACATAAGCGTAATTCAATGCAACTGTGCAACGTGTGCCACGTTTTACCAGAGAAATCATCTTGACAGTGGTCCAAGAGCAATACAAATATTGTCCTTTATTTTTATCTCAGCTCAGAGGCGTTTGAAAATGCAAACCTAACAGGCGGAAAATCGCTGCTACAAAGTGTCTCCTGTCATTCGACAATTTATTTGCATGGCCAATCAGACGACTCGTACCACGTGCTTTTGAGCAGCACCCGTTGTTACATAAAACTACGCGATTTAGTGAAAAAGATAAACTTGGTTCGCAAAACAGTGACAGTAAGATGTAAAAAGAATAAAAAAAGAATAAAAAAAAAAAAAAAAAAAAAAAGCGAAGCGACTTCCTGTTGGGTTTCCTACTACAATATTGTACACAGACAGAGCCCTTGCGTCAATAAAATTCGTAGGCTTACGTCACAGGACATATATAAACGCGTAATAGCTGCACAAGCTACTAGCAACTCGTTTTCTGCGCCACGCGCGCGGCGGTACAGGCGTCATTCGATTAAAGACAAATTACAGTGCAGCCGCTTGGGCAAACGCGAAATCGAACGATCGAGAAAGACGTAGGGAAAACTTTAGGTATACCTATACAACCGAAATAATTGATTTCGCGCGCCTTTATCTGTTCGGTTTGCAGGGGTTATTGCTTGTACTCGTATTATGTTGTTGTAGTTTTTTTCCCGTTTGTTTGCCGCTGCAGTTTTATAATTCTTACGCAGGTTTTGGGACAAACTGAAGCGGAAACTTTTGCAATGCCTTATACGTTATTTTTTCACCATCGAAATTAATGCAAGCACCGCCCAACAGGGGTGTACAATGTATATGTAATTGGTATTGTGTAGTTATTGATTTGTGTATTGTAATAGGTACACCCAATTTATTTCTCAAAAGAATATAGACAAAGAGAAAGCGAGAATTATGTCCGAGTTTGAGTTGTACGCTCAACTGGATCCGGACGAGCAATTATTATTCAAACTTCGATAAAAATTTCTAAGTAATTTGGGACTTTTTAGGTCTCGAAAAGCTTCGAATTCATCCAAAGTTTGAAACGTATTCCACGACAATTTGCGAACAACTTTGAATGACTGTGCAAGACTTGGACAGACTTTTTTCTACACCGACTTTGACGTGTGCACAACTCGATTCACAAATTACACAGAGAGGCTAAAGAGAGACGCGAGCGATATACAGGTAGCCAAAAAGCAGCATGTTATAATCACCAACGGTCGGTTCATTGTTTGAAACGATTGGGCTTTTTGTTCGATCACGTTCAACCTGAACCTGGATTCGCGCTTTTTTGAAGCCAATTTGGAGTTGGCGCTTTCTATTGTGTTTGTGCGCGCGCGCGAGAAAGAATTTGCAAGGTAGCTTAGGTACTTATATGTATAGCACGGGATTTTCCAGCCGCAGTGAGTTGAGCCGAGCTACCTGAAATTAAGAAAGAAAGGGAGATAAAGAGTGAAAAATGTGTGTATATAAATATATTACTGACGGGTAGGTATAGAGATGGTAAAGCCTTACATGGAAATATTTGTCGTTTCTGTAATAAGTAAGTTGGTACGTGTACGATTGGGGCTCTGGAAAAGATACGAAGAGCAAAGACAGCTATAGGCTATACAACATTTGTATATAGGAGCTAGAACGTATAAGAGCGAGTACTGCAGAAAAGAAGAGTGAGGTCAGTGGATGCAGTGGATGCAGGGAGGGAGGAAAGAGAGGCTCGCTTGGAAAAGCCTGAAAGGGAATAGGAACGTGGCGCGCGAGTAGAAGAGAGAGGGTAAGAGTGAAAAAAAGGGGGGGTGGGAGGGGGAAACCCCAAAGAGCCCGTAGTATATAAAACATATACATCCACCAACTCTCCCTCTCTCTCTCTCTTTTTAAGAGGAAGCAATTCGACCTTGCCGAGGTGAACTCTCGCGGGCTTCGCACACATATACACGTGCCTGCTGGTGCTGTGTTGGCATACACCTGTATACCTATACGTATGAGAAAACCGAGAATGTTGATCGAAGCTGACGCTGGGCGCTTTTACCATCTCTGTAATTATATTCTTTTTGTTTTTCATGTGCACTCTTTTGTTTGTTAATTTATTTTCGGCCAGCAGGAGGGGGAAAAATAAAAATTGAAGAAAATTGTACTTGTCGCGCGTATCATGTATTATTATATTGGGTGTCGTTGATGCCGGCTTATTCGTTTGGCGGTTTATACGCAACGACGACGTGATTTTTCTTGTGCCGCGATGTAATCGCAGCTCAACTCGCCCCCGCATGAGTTTATCAGCCCTCGTGTTTTTTATACATTCAACAGAGTGCTATCGACCCGATGATATTAAATTTCGTTTTTGTTTTTCGAGAAAAAAAAATTAAAGATTTTTCCATTAACCCAAAAATTATTTATTATTCATATGACGTTACATCGACAGCCTAGCTCATTTGGAGTCACTGCGCGCAATTTGTTTGCGTACATACACATATTATATATAATGGGTGTACAAAGGCAAAGGCTAATTACTCGAGGACAGACTCGATCGATCCGCTTCAAAGATGGAAAACGTAAACGCGAAATACCGCAAAACCCGCAAAAATTGACTAAGAAAGAGAAGCTCGAAAGCTACGGCAATTTTTCCGAGCTCACGAGGTATATATATCAGCTTCAAGGGGGCATGGGTCAGTCGCTCGTGCGATTAAATCATTTTTGTCGAGAAACGCGTGCCTGCGCGGAATCGAAGTTGAGACACGATCTCGTGTATTATTAAAAAATAACAATATTAATAATAATAATAATAAACAATATAAATTATCTGCTGTAACGTGTTTTTGAATGCATGAGACATTACGTGGATGTACATACATACATATACATGTGCTCGAGCGAACCCGGATACTTTCTATGCTCCTCGAACGTGACTGCAGCGTGGTTGTACCATATTTTTTAACCTTTTGCTCGTACATATATACTTATACAAATGCGCTGTGATCGAGCCCCTCTCGCACGCCAACAGTAAATTCCTCTTTCGATAATCACACGCGACGAGATGAAGAAATAACTGTTTATTTCCTCGCGAGGTTTTCTTACCCGAACACTTAGGGGCCATTTTTTTTCGTATCTCTCGGACACATGCAGCTCGTTTCGCATCCGATAAGACGCGCACTTGTCGAAACGACTCGCCAAAGTCAGCGCGGAGTCTTGAGAGTCCAAAGATGAGATACGAGGCGGATATGGTGACGCTATATTGCGGAAGAACGGCATCGGACGTCTCGACGAATGATCCGTGCCCTATCGTTCCAGGGATTTTTATCACTGGCGGCTTCGTTCGCATATATATGCGCATTTTATCTCTTGGTATGATTTTCTGTTTCCTCGACGACTCCCCCATTCAAGAATCGGCTCTGAGCTCCGGGGAACCGATTGATACTTTCGCCCCTCCTCGATATTGTTTGTGCAATGGATTCGTGGATTACGAGATTGCCGGAGCTTACGATCGCTCATCCAATGTATGAAATTTTCATAAATATATATTTACTATTCGGCAAAAAAAACGAGCTTCGAATTTACGTGCATGAACCACGTTGTATGCATACATGTACTATTAATTGTGACCATCAGCAAAAAATAAAAACAGCGATGCAAACGCGTTTGATTCAACTTGAATGGGATTAGGCTTGCAATGGCATTAACACGAATAACAACAACTCGAAACTTTACTACGGGGTTTCACCTTCCAAGTTGGCGAAATTGCAAAACGCAAGTGTATATACGTACCAGGCATGCCTTGTATCCAGCGCCAAACCCTCGCGATGTATTATTAATTTTTCAGATGAACAATTCAATCGAGCGCACATTCCTCGTGCCGATTGATATTCAAAATTCTCATTTCTTTCGCAAAACGCAAGGTTTTTTATATTTTCACGGCGTGAGGCACGGGGGAGCCAACGAACTTGGATGGTACAGTGGGTATGCGTGGAAAAATGTGAATATCGAAAAAAAGGAGATACCGAGTAACGTACCAAATGACAATAACATCCAACAACTGCAAGAGATGCGACAGAGCGAAGCCACGGGACAATAGAAAGTTTGGAGAGGACAGATGTGCGTATAATATACCCACATGCAGGGAAATAACGCGATGCAGCGTATAATATCCTACAGTATATTATGGCACCTTGTAATATTATGCGCGCGTACATAAAGATGGAGAGAGAATAAAATTGTTTTTCGTCGCGATCGTCGGGTCTCCCCCCTGTACTATACGCACGTAACACCTACTGCGTGCATGTGCCCACGTTTGACCCTTTTACTCATGACGATGTGGGTATACATTTATATATATATATAATTATGTGTACAGTGGACGCGTGCGCTCTCGGCCCAAGTGGTACTTGTGTGAATGTATCGTTTGATAACATTAATTTTCGTCAAGAGCGTGGATACGGAGCGAGAGACGCACCGACTCACTGCGGTACATTGTGTAGGTACCCCCCAACCTCCCCAACTATTTAGTACACTTGCTTTCAGATCACAGTGTTCTGTATAGGTATAATGATAATAATAATGATGCACGTGCGAATGCATATGGTCTGTTTTCGCGTGATCGTATGTACGGTACGGGTAAGCTTGAACTAGTTTGTGTATGTGTGCCGGTGTGCATGTATGTATACGTATGCATGACATACGTATGACGAGAAACGTTTCGAGAGGCTGGCAATTGAATTGTTGACTCGACCCCGAGAGATTGTCTTCGTCGTCGTCATTGTAATACGGTGACAGTTGGATTTTTGCGGAGCGCGTATATATGGAAGCCCTTGCTGCGCAATTGCGATTTCAAGTAGTACAGGTCAATATTTCGGCTGGAAACGAAATCGGGGTTTGCTCGAACGCGCCATAAAGAAACTATTATTGATGCAATTTCGCGTTGCATATATATATATATATGTATATGTGCATGGGGAAAAGAGGAGAGAACGCGGCAATGCACGCAAGTGCGGAAATCGCCTGTAAGATAAAATCTCGCTTTCTAAAAATTCCAGCGTGCACCTCTACACACCAGGTGTCTCCCGATACGGATGGAAAGAGAAAACGCGAGGGGTTTGAGAAATTCAGACAACCCGAGGAGGTCAAAGCTTATATATTATAGAGGCTCGGGTATACACATTAAGTATATATACCTGTACAGACTCAGTCGAGCGTCGTATCGGTTAACCGTGTATATGCAACGCGTAATACCTACATAATACCATGTACATGCATATATGGGATAGGTATTACAAGATATACAGGCCTTACCAGTACCTATAGATGGCCGGATCGAGTTTCGAATGACAAAAATAACGATAGGTAAAAATGATAAAAGCTCTCGTGTCGCGCTGTAATGACATAGAAGCACGTACATTATTATTATTATTATTATTATTATTATTATTATTATTATTGTTGTTGTTATGCATTTTCAAGTATATAGGTAAGTATAAAGTAGTAATGATAATGCGTCCTCGGTAGCCCGATCCATCTGTGTCAAACGACTCTCGCTGCTATAGAGAGAGAGAGAGAGAGAGAGAGAGAAAGAGAGAGAGAGGGTACAAGTATAATACATCGTGTACTTATATACCTATAGCGAGTCGACCTATTATGTATATAGCTGATGCTCGTGCATCCACGTCCTCTCTATATCTTTTCCCTCCGCGGTGTTCCAGCTGTACACTTTCCATCTCTTCTTTTCACTGCAAGTATACCTATCGTAAGTACAGGTAGTGTATCCTCGTGCAATTGATGCATGCGTGCGTTCGAAAGTACATGCATGCGCATTTTTCACGCCGCTGCTGCATTTATAATATAATGTGCCGGTGCTCGCGCGTATAAGTACTCATACGCAGCCCTGGCCTGATGTACGGGAACGAGGCCGATGCATCCTTTCCGTAAAAACTTTGCACAACCGTGGGTTCTTCTATTATACAGTCTACTGGATTTTGCCATTTCCTCCTGATGCCATGCCGGGTAAAAGAGGGAAAAACATTGCCGATGTTTTTCCGGTTTATTCGCGTAACCGCGTACTTTGTCGCGCGTGTACGCAACACATCGCGGGGGGAGATTTTACTTTTCGTTGACGCGACTTTGGTTACCAGATTATTTTGGCACGCATCCTGTATACAATATGTGCACCTGATAGGGAAAATAACGACTTTTTATTTTTCACGCGGCACGTGTCACCCCCCGGGCGATAAGCGCCCGCCTGGGTTAACGCACGCCGGGTGTCTCTTGTTTGATTACGACTACGGCGATAACGACACGCGTACAATCAATCCGCGCTTGCGTCAAATCTCACCGATGTCGCGTGTGCTTCTTTTTTCCTTCGTGTTTCCACGCAAGCGTGTTTGTTTTTTTCCCCTCTCTTGGTTTTCATTGAAATATCTTTCAATTTCAAAAGTACCGTCGAATAAGGACAAAAGAGAGCAAGCCGCCGCGATCGTGGTCGTACGCGGGTAAAGATCGATAGGGTGTAAGTGCTATGCAAGATTGATGCAAACGACCTTTGGCGCAACCTCGAAATTCTTCATCGAACAAAGAGGAGTCGGTTTGCATTATTTGCGAGCCGATAGGCGATTTTCTTTTCTTTTTCGCCGTTCCAGTCGCCCAGAGTTTTTTTGCAAATCACATACATAAAACCTTTTCTTTTTTTTTCTTTTTTTTTTTTTTCTTTAGTAATGCGATAAAGCGCTTTCTTCGTGGATGTGAGATGAGTTCGACGCACGACATGCGAGCCCGTGACCTAGAAAAATATTTAGAGAGCACTCAGTTGACAGAGAGCGGCGTTTGGTTACCTGCAAACAACACCGGGAATGAATAAGTGAGGCAAAATCCGTCATTAAGCGGGTCGAGGTATATAACTCAGTGACAAGCCAACTCTCCGGTGATAACGCAATAATTGACGATCAAACAAACATTGTCCAACAAACCGGCGCATTAAAAGGCAGCACGCATCTTTACACAGAGAGAGGGAGAGGGAGATAAATTACAATGTCACGTACAACAGCGGGTAATTAGCACGCGCTCACGATAATGCCTCTCTATTATTTTAAAGCTCCCGCTAACAAACCAAGGAAAAACAAAATCACTCGTTCGAGCGACAAACTTTCCTTGTGCGAGGTACGCCCTGGTGGCGCCTTTGCACCTGCCGATTTTTTTTTTTTTTTTTTTTTTTTTTACCTACTCACGCGGCTGATTATGCCTACGTATGTATACGCAAACACGATGTCACCGCGACTCTCTTTCTTTGCTGCATACTTATGCACAGATCCGATAATTTCGTCCACGTGTTTTGTCAATGTATACCATTTTGCAGGTAGCTGGCGATTCGTTCAACCGAAATTTTCGACAAGATTGACTCCCTTGTGTTTTTTAATTTGGAAAAATGATGAAACTCTTGCGCACACAAACCGTTTGATCGAATATGCGTAGGTACTCGTATAGTTTCGTCACGTGTCGTGTACTCACACGTGTGTTCCAGTTACGAGGATATTGTTCTGTGTGTATGGAGCTGTTAAAACAGAAGGAGAATTATTTCACAATCCAAAAAAGATAAGCATCCGTTTGTAAAATTATATACGTATGTATACATCTCGGGGATTTAAACCAGTGCGAAGGTGACACATTATCTACAGGTTGTGGACTGGATGTGTGTCTTACGTAACTTATTAACATTACATTTTGCAAGTATGATTTTACGACGATTACGCGAGAATGTATGGGCATTGTTTATTCCAGCGTCGTTATGAAATAAAATTTATAACAATTATTTTTAATAGCTAGCAGCTCGTAAATTTGTTGCTAACGGCCTATACATCGAGTATACCTTTAGTGTGCATGGAAAAAGAAATAAATTTATTTTTACATTCAGATTGGGTGTAAAAAAAAGTTGCTGTCGAAAAAAAAAGTAATTTGCGTACAAGTTGTTTCGATATAAATTAAGTACGATTTATTATTCCTGTTGCTTTTTATTTTTTGCACTATAACATTTATCGTGCTATATGCAACCTACCCACCTACCTATTGACTGGAAGAAAAAAATTATTGTTTTTCATGTGTTGAACAGTGAGTTACGCTGTATTTTTTTATCGACTTTTTCGATACACATTTTATCATTTTGTCAAGTTATACGATATCTACGAATTTCATGAATGAATTCAACTTTCATTTGTAAAAATTTCCTTGGGTTTCACGTCACGCGTTTTTTTTTTTAAACCCAGCTACTATCGTGCTTAAGGCACGGAACTTCTATTCCAAACACACTGTTGATCTTAGCTAAGAAATAAAAAAGTCGAAAGTCACAGATAAGCAAATAATTTTTAAGTAAAGAAAAGCACGAAACTTACACATACAAAATACTTTGATTTCAAGTCAAACAGTTTACGCTGTTTTATAAATATTTCTGCCGATACGCGTTTCGTCATACATTATTTTATTCGTAGACATCGCGCGTTGTTAAAGCATTTTATCTTTTTTTTTTTTTTTTTTTTTTTTTTACAATGTCGCACGGTTACTTGTTTCATTTGTTTATTTTTGTGTTCGCAATAATTATCCCCACCTACTTTTATTGCAGAAATTTTTTTCATAACCGTAGCTACCCCGCTTTTGTTTTATTGCTACTTCAAAATTGAATAACTATTTAATTGCACAACGGCGTCTTGAATTTGCGTTAAATTACTTTGTAAATGATGAATAAACGACTATAGTCTGTTACGTGTGAATATCGGGTATAGACGTCGTATATCATAACGTATTAATACGATCGCAAGACTACCACCTACATTTTTAATGAAAAGGTTGTAAAGCTGTGGTAATATCGAATTGAAAATTTCTAGTCTCACAGCCACTCACTCGCGTAAGGTGTGACATTGTATGGTCGAGTAATAAAAACAGAGCGTCCACGTGTACTTCAGCCACCGATGAGTGGATATTTATCGATTGGGAGCGCCAGAAATGAGGTGTCGTATTTCGGGTCGAGCCAAAACGTTTGCGTGTCCGTAACACCCCCGCAGACGCGTCAAAATATGACTCGGAGAATCAAAAATAGAGGTCAGCGACAGTAAAAAATAGAATGTATATTGCAAAGATTCCGATCCGCGCACTCCTTATCGGTATACGCGTATGATGTGCAGGGGTAAAAAAGTTAAGTGCTAGTAAGATAAGTGAACGTTTTTGTGTAACGATGCGATATTATCAATGTTTGGATGAAAGATTCCACAGTTATTTTTTTTTTTTTTATTTATTTTTTTTTTTTCATACGATACTTTGAATGTTTTGTAAAATGTGCTGTTTTTAATACACGCCAAGTTATCAAACTCTGTATCATCACAAGACACGTGCAAAACTATACAATTGACCCGATGAAATGGAAATAAGATGTTTTCGATCTTTCAACGAGTGCACGCTTAATTTATTTGTCAGGTACATCTGATGCTTTTTTTTTTTATTTTTATTTATTGTTCTCGAATATACATCGCTATACACGCACCTGTGATAAACAAAAATTGTTGCGAAAGTGCTTGCTTCGCTTCAACCTTCAGTTTTCTAAAAATAAATGCCGGCTTTCTGAAAATAATCCACGCAACGAGTGACGCGATCCCGAAAAAAGAAGATTCTTCGTGTGTTCACCTATGCGAAAACATCTTATCCCCCACTTTTTTGCCTTCGACTTGATACAACGAGCAAAAATCCATTGGTAATAAATTTTTTACTCCAAAACATTCATCAAACCGCGCGAATCCACGATGGCGAGTGAGTAGAAAAATTTTCGAAAAAAACAAAATCCGTCCCGCGACCTCAAAACCCACTTGGTCCGATAGGACCGGGATAGGGGGGAGGGGGAGAAAATCCAAGCGAGAGAACACAAAATACACCAGCATTCGCGGAACCTCGAGCGATCGACACCACCATTGACGACTGCGATCAGATAACTTCCCAACAAAGTTGCCTCGTTAGCCCGACGACTCGCGGCAAGAATGTAGATCGCGTCTAATCCGCGTGTGCGCCCACGCGTTGATTGTTAAGCGCTAAACCATCGATCTGTGCTTGCGAGGGGTGGAAAGTGTAAGGCACTGCGACGCAACACGTACAGATGTGAATCTCGTGCCGCGTGGGCGGGCTTGTGCATGTGTACGTCACCATATACAGGAGATCTAGGTTCGCTTCGATGCTTTTTTTTTTTTTTTTTTTATTTTTTTTTTATTTTCATACGTACAAGTTGTCGGTTTGGTGGTACAAGCTATCAAGAAGGTATGCCAAGTGTAGCAAAATCAGTGGCTCGCCTGTGTCAGTGCGTCAGCGATAACTGCACGCGACGACAGCCCTGATTAGCCCGGAGCTGTGTGTACCTATAACTTGCGTTACGTGAACAAACACATCACGTACAAGTACAGGTCGTGTTGTAGTTGACGCTATACGAGAAAAAGGCAGGTGCGATTATTTTCTTTTTAGATGCCACTGCTCTGCAGGAGTGGCTTATACGTGTAACTATACTCTCACTATGCGTTTTTTAGCAGATATTTCAGAACAAAGCATCGAATGAAAAACTATACCTACGGTGTAATCGTACACGTTGTAAACATACGTTTTGCTCAAGCGCTACAACATTGGTACGAGTCGTGCCTTATCTGGGAAAACGCGTAGTTTTTTTTTTTTTTTTTTTTTTCTTAATTTATGCCAACGCACGTATGGCGCGTTACGTAGGTTCATTTTTCATTGACTTTCGCGTACCTACGTAATTCATTACCGATGATCGCAAGGTGAGCTCTCGATTATGAATGCCAAGCGGTGCTCGCGCCGTCGTTGTCGTCAAATGATGATTCATTAGGTTTTGAAAAAAAGAAAAAAAAAAAAAAAAAAAAAAACTGCGTTATTAGTCGATAATAATAGGGAGGACGACGATTAATTTCTTCCATCGCCCATTGTCTTGTTGCGCGACACAAATAAATATACATTTATCGCCCGTCCGATGTTCTCCGATCATCATGGCTATTTTTTTTATTATTATTTCTCGCGCACGTCCAACGTTGTTGAGTATGACATGCAAACGAGACGGCAATGTGATCCTATATACTGTGACTTCCTAACGGAGGAATCTCTCTTGGTAGGAGCAACAGGTTGCAAACTAATTATCCCATGGAATTGTTGACAATTATAAACTTGTGAATCGAGAAATGGCTCCATCAACTGTTTCGCAATTTCGACGTCACGTCGAAAGCGAATCGCGTTGGTCAATATATGCCAATTGGTCTTTTTCTTCGGACGAAATTGATCGAGACACCGAAGAACTAGTAGCGCAGACGTATGTATTGTCTCTTTTTTTCTTCTCTGGCTCCGATCGACGTAATTTGGAAACAATGAGGTGACGCACGTTGGGGCTCCATATCTTGAGCAGAATATACAATTGATGGGCTGGAAGATGGGGTAAGGCCGTGACGCTGCTGTTTTCGTGAGATGATCTTATTTAAGTATATTCACTGGTAACAACTGGTTTCTAAGCTCTGGTACAAATTATAGACACGGTCGAATTCGTCGCGTTGCGTGTGCTTATCTCTTTGGCTGATGCTCGGGTATAATACAAGTTGTTGTAGTGGGTATAGGCGCTCGAGATGACATTTTTTCCCAGTGACGTAAAAAGATCGTTGGCTCAGTGGTTGTTTAATGCGATGCTGTCTGAAACAACACTGGCCAGGAAGTCGAGGTGTCAGTCATACCGGTCAGAAGACTTGGGTGTACTTTTACCCATTGTTTTTACGATTTACCGTATAAAAAATGTACAATGAGATGTGTAAAAAGGGCACAATTTGATTGGGACCTACCTGACGTCCAAATTACTGATAAGGTCCTCCCACATATGGACCGTAGTAGTCATGAAGTAAAATAAATTAAAGCTTATTTTTTATTCTTCGTACGATGTAAAAGTTGAGCTTATTTAAATAATTTAATCTAATAAACGGGACGACGAAGAGTGAATACATACATTCGAGGAATGACTTAATGCCATTGTCTGTGAGGATGATTACCGAGTTTTCGCGAAATATTTGCGTAACCTCCAGAAAAAGTTGTTTTCCTCGCGAACGATGTTTGCAAAACAATATTTACGTAAAAATTTTATTTTCGTCTGCCATCTTGTTTTTTTTTTCTGCTCCCAAGTTATATTATTTACGTGTATCTTTTGATTGTGTTTTTGCAGAATCGATAGCCTGCATGAGCTGACCGCTTTTCTCTCCCGGGGATTTCGTTGCACAGCTGCCGACACAGGTGACGACATCGTCGCGCGAAAACGACAAAAGGTAAGTTAACGCATTAATTACGTATCTCGAAACACATATTCAAATGAAGATTCGCGGCTCCGAATGCACTTGAAACTAAAAATAAAAAAACTGCCTTTCCATGTGCTGTACTGTGCACAACAGTGGTACTACTGTACATACAGATACAAAGCAACAACAACAATGTAACATTATCTCGCGCGCGATTCGGACTTTGCGCTTCATGAAATTTGAAAAGTGTTGGCATTGTGTTGCTTGCCTTGCAATCGAGAAAAGGAGAGCGTCGACTTTGAATATATCTGAAAATGTCTCGTCGCCGTTAGTTTTGGAAGGTAAACAAGTTTTGGCTCACTCCCGCGTGTATGTTGTGTGCACGTGTTCACTAGAAGAGCCGAGGAAGCTGACCTCAGAGGGAAAATCAACGTGAGAACTAATCGATTTAGCGTCTCTTTTTCGTGAAAGAGAATTTAAAAAAAATCGTCTAGCAGCCCTTTTTAAACTAATTGTTCTTCTCGAACTCCATATATGTAACCGGTGATATAGCTGATAAGTTATCACGAATCGTGTGGTATGTAATTATTACCATTGTTCGGTAGCTTTTATATTTTTGTATCGTTACTAATGATTAAGCACGTGTTTATAAATACAGTATTCGTGGTAAACTTCGTGAGCACGTGTTAATAGTTAACATGTATCAGTGTTGGGTATACTTGTATTTCGTTTCGTCATAATTATAAATAGACATATCACGTGCTGATAGCGTTGTTTCCAATTTTTTACATGACCATTTGATTTTGTTAATGAAGCAACGCTAACTTAATACGATTTATTTTCTCAGTACCACTAATCTTTCGGAAATTTTAGTATAGCTATGCGAGGACTACTAAAATACTAAAATCGACTAATGGACACTTTTATTTTTATTTTTTTAACTTTTAAAGCAAGTAATACATGTATAATCTTGCCGTGATCCATTAGGTAAATTCAAGTGACCGAACGATAAGTGGTGGTGACTGCATATTATTGTTATCTACTCTGATACGCGTGCTTCGGATAAACGATCACTTCATATCTGAGTAAATTAAAAAAACATTTAAAAAATAAAAATAATACAAAAGCAGTAGCAACTGTTCGGCCAAGATGTACGTCCGTGGAGCCGGTGTGCACAACATGTAAATACCAGAACTCGCGCAGCTTTTGAATAAAAGATAAAAAAAGAGAAAAAAAAATACCAAAAGCGACAAGAGGCACATCCTGCAGAACTAGTTCTTTCCTCTCTTGCATGCGGAGCACATGGTTGAGTAACGCGAGCACCCAAAGTTCATTAACTCGGCTCAACAGTTATACATATACACACAGCGTCGTGTGCACTTCCGTACATCACCTTACTCTGTACTCTGCTGCAGCGGTCAGATGATGGGTTCTCTTAACCATACGTATGCATACAAATTTCAAATTCAGATAATCGCTAATGCAACTTTTTTACCCGCTGAACGTAATATTTTTTTATCTAATATTATCATACGATATACTCATCATCATTACAATTGCGGAGCTTTAAAAAAAAAAATTAATAAATAAACAATACAAAGTCCCGTGTCGTCTCCATAAGGTAATACCACCTGCACGCAAGTTCTATAGCATATATGAAATGCCAGAAGCGACGCCCCCGAAGCTATAATAAAGTGTCTTTTATCCATTGAGGTACTATGTCGTGAAGTACACGTGACGAGCTTTTGCGCGTGCACTCGTCATACAATGACGATGCACCCACGCGGCTCTGATACGACTTATTTTTCTCCATTTGGTGATGACAATCGAATTTTTGAAAACTCGGAGGGAAATCATGCGGTTATCGCTAAAGGAAGCAGGTAGAAATTCGTGCGACTGTGATCGACCCAGGAAAGAAATTTGCGAGGTATTGCATCGTCATCTCGTTAAATTAAATCATCGCATTGTTTCGACGCGTCCAAGTGACACTGTTTGTTCGAGATAGCAACGAATTCTTCCTTTTTTTTTCCCTGTTTTCAAAGTCTTCGGAAAACATTATTTAACACCGGTAACTGTATACGATACATCGTTTGTTCCAACGTCCATGTACGGCCGTCGTCGGCACCGAGTGCATACTTACACTCATTCTCACTCATGCATCTTTGGCTGATTGGCACTTGAGCCCGTAAACGATAGTTTATCAAAATGATATTTTTATCCGTGGGTTTCAGCAACGGATCAATCAACTTGTATTTTTGACGATCCCACTCGATTTGTGCGTTTAAATCCGATGTTTCATCGATCTTCATTAGCACGTTTGAATGGCTCTGACGGACGGAGCGAGGAATGTTTTTTATTGCTCAGTTGACAAGTTTTGAGGAGCTGTTGTTATTGTTGTTCCGCCATTCGACAGCGCTAATGGAGATTGATAGAGTATCGATTTAAAAATCACAATTTGATTAGGATTATAAAAATCTGTTAAAAAACAATAATTCTTCAAAGAATTTTAATTTCGTAAGTGTACATACAAATGACCAGCGATCGATACGGGAAAACGTAATTGGGTATAAATGTGAAAATAATTGCGTGAAACAAAAAAAATAGTGACGCGTGCAGTATTGAAACAAAACGAGCTGCCGCGGGTTGTGTCGGGAGGATCAAAATGTGCGGAAAAAACGAGGGCCTCCCGTTGCAACGGTCAAACTCACCGTTGTTGTATCCACACGTACAACGAGCAAAGGAAGCTTTGCGCTTACGTAAGGCGAAAAGCATCGAAGGTGCGCAGGAAGTGTATTTGATTGCGTTTAATAATAGGTTTTTTCTTTCCAGTATTTCCAAGCGTGAAAAAAAAATGTTTTTTTCTTTTTTCAAATCCCCCACTCTATGGCAATTACACAATACAAAAATAGAGCAGGGGAGGCACGGAACTATAGGAGAATAACAACCCAATTGCCATTACTCTGGCCACCTACGTAAAGCTCCAAAAAGTTCTGGTCGTGAAACAGGAAAAGGGAGAAAGAAAAAATGTGGAAGAGAGAAAGACAAGAGATACACGGAGTAAAAAAATCACCGGACGTCTGCCATACTCGCTTAGAACCATCTTACGTCACAGATGTATACACACACGCGGATGGACGCGACTGTGAATTGCGCGCATCATGCGAGCTCGACTTTTTTTTTTTTTTTTTTTTTCCTCTCCGGCTTCTGCTACCGGCTTGCTCGTTTTTTCTGTTTCTCTTTCCATTATTCCAAAGTGGATAAAAGAGAGAAGAACATCACTCTACAGTGAAAACTACTGAGAAATCGCGGTGGCCTTACTAAGTGTTAATGAAACCAGTGCGCGCGTACACACAAAGGCACAGGAAGTAATTGATTACGAGCTGTTTGCGCGGTATCAATAAAAGATATATACACATTGAAGTGCCGGCAAAATTTCCACTCTCGTCCGACAACGACGCGCTGTTTCGCCTCATCGCGTATCAGTTTGCTCCGAAAAATCGAACTCGGGAAAGAATCGCCGTTTTTCCTGGCGAGGATTCATGGGTATACATCATTCGTACACACAAACTTTGGCCGGTGGTCCCTTTATAAGGTGTAGACGCGCGACGGAAAATCGCGGCCAGCGAACTTTCCAGAAACGCCGTGAACTCGCTCGTCACGCGTATACCGGCTCCGAAGGAAAAACAGAGACAAACGAAGGGACGCGCTATATACAAACGCTATGATAGTGCAACGCGCGTATAAATATATACCGGTGTATAATAAATATAAGCCGAGAAAAATCCGAACGAAGCAGAGTGACGATGGGTGTCAAGTAATACTTATGGCATGAACGAAAAGTAAAGACGAAAAGTACTCACGTTTCGCTGCTGGGGTCCCGCAGTCGAGGCTTTTTCTTCGTAATGATGGCGGCCGCGCGCCCCACTGCTGCGGGCGAACCACGTAAGACGTATCTTTCTCTCCGCGAAAGTAGGACGGTCGTTGTATGTATATATACGTGTGGCTCTTCTTCCGTTCCCGATGCCAGTGATGCACGATGTAACGATTACTATATATCGTATATACTAGTGGTGTGCACAGTCGAAGAGAATCTCCCTCTTTGGTATTCCTTGGGTTTATTTGAGTATACAATACGCACCCAAAATCGAGATGAGAGGAGGGCGCACGGCTGCAGGGGTGGTGTCAGAGTTCAACTGGCTCCCTGCACCCTCTCTATACCGTTCCGCGCACTACCACGCGCGCACACCGTCCCACACGCGCGCACATGCGACGGAGGGTGAGGATCCGGCGCGAGAGGCCGGGGAGAGCTGCTTCTTCTTCGCCTTTTTTCCCCTCTCGATTACGAAACCACCGAGTTTGCTGCACACGTGTCTCGGTGTGGTGAAAATCGCTTGATGCAGGGGGAATTTACGAGGAGCAGCGACGGCGACAACTGTACCTCGGAACTACTCTCCCAGCATCGATCGTCGCGTCTGCGACAATTGATTTTTTCTCTTCGTGCGGCTGTGCTTCCTCCCAGGTTGGTCCGCTGCGTGTCGGTAGACAAATGAAAGCGAAGCCGGGAAATGAAAAAAAAAATAACAATAATAATAAAAAAAAATAAAAAAAACAACTACTACTCTTTATCTGTATGCGGGTGTGCGCGCGGCTGCAGGAGGAGATTACACAGAGGACGAGTGTATAAAATGTCGGGACTGTGCCGAAAAACGTATAATCCACTCTGTGGGTTTTTCTTTTCTTTTCCTGTTTTTTGTTTTTATGATTATTTATTTATTTATTTTTTTTATTATTACACGGTTGGGATGTGTAGAATATGAACAACAACGTAGAGAGGCCGCGGCGGCGAAGCTTAACTCGCTGGACTCGCAGACTCGCACCCACTGACAGTCGGCGAGCGGCTCGGGAGCACCGAGACCTGGCCTCTCCTCACTCCCGACCCGGTGGCTCTCTGCTCTCTCTCTCTCTCTCTCTCTCTCTCTCTCTTAGCTTTGACTCCCTTTCGCTCGTCGTGCAGCTCCTATATGTGGGTATACATCTACACAGAGTTACCCAGTGCTCGTGGTGTGTATATGTACGTGATCGGCGTCGGCGTACAACAGCACGGAACTAGCCAGAGGAGTAGGAGTTAAACGCTGTGTGTACAATATATACATATATACTCTAGTACGTAGTTTCATATACACATTGGTGTATTATTTTCTCACCCACACAGCCGATATGCTTACGTGACTCTGGTTGGGGCCGTTCTCTTGGTAAATAATAATGCCTTTATGCATGAGCAGGGTTCAAGAGAGGGGGGGAGGAGCTTAGCTCGCTCGTTGACCTACGTCACACATTGTCATGATAGATAATAGTCGAGATGCTTACGTACTCTCATTTACATCTCGTGTAACTATATATTTATATGTACTCGTGTATATTTTTACATACGAGTTCCATTTCTCCATCCCTCTCTCGTTTGCACTTTTGCATTTGATTCCGTCGATCGATTGACGAAACTCGTCTTGATGTTTTACACCCTCTTTTGAGAGCCAAAGCGCGCCCTGATTGCGATGCTATACACTCGGTCTGTAGGTGTCATGCCGGTCGATGCTTCGATTCGTGCAACAACCCCTACGCTTTCACCCTCCGTTGATACGTGATCTTCTTTCCAATTTACGTTTTTTATTTAAGGGATAAACGATTTTTTTTTTTTTTTTTTTTATTGAAACAAGTTGATCAAGTTTGCAAAAAGCTTTTTCTTTGGCGTTTTGTCGTTTTCAATAAAATTTGTCGATCAAAACGTTGAAACTTCCTTAAATGGTCCGAGGGACGATTCAAAGTTACCGCTTCGCAGGGTCCCATAAACTTCAAAGTTATACGTTGAGCTCCGACCGTAAAAGTGGCCTAAGATCGTACTGTTTGCAGGTATGATGTATAGGATGTATAGTTTTCCCCGTAACGCTGTGGGTATATAAACCAACGCAAAGTCTGTACATCCACTACATAAATTTCACATTAATTCCTCAAAAGCTCCGCATACGTGAGCAATCGATGAAACTTTGTCAGTGAGAGAGTATACAACTTGGTTACTTCGTATACCACCCCACTCGTCCAAGTTTGCGTGTATATTATACTCTCGAGTATCATCTCTCACAGTAGGATGTTCGCTCAAAGGTACCCTTGTCGCAAGCTCGTTTCCCCATAATGCACCCTTTCATACACGCAAGGCAACAACCCCCCACCCCGTGGTACACGTGTATCCTCTTCACGTATATACGGTGGATCGAGCGGATAAACGAAAAACCCCGGCTGCACTTGTGCCCCTAATTATACTCGATCGAGTGCTCCGCGCATCTCTTAAACCTCCCCTTTTGCCTTGAATATTTCCCTCCACCCGCTCTCTGCGAACTTTACGTGCCCTCGGTATCTTTTGTACTTCATCTTTCTCGAGTCCGCTCGACGACTCTCCTCATTCATGATGAGTGCACGCACGAAGAGAGGGGAAAAAAAACAATACCCGCGAGCCGGAGAGCGCGTTTCTCAATACGTCCGCGCGATACCCGCGCCTCTTCTACATCATTGGAAAATTTTTTGGGACGAGGATAACAACGTCGAATCTGTATCCCCCACTCGCGCCGAAGCCGCTCGATTAGATAGCTCGCGTATGGCTCTTTGTCAAGGAAGAAAGAAGAACCAAAGTGTTTTTTTTTTTTTTTTTTTTTTTTTTTTTTTTTTTTTTTCATTTTTCGCATCGTACTCGTAGGAGCTTTTACAATGAATTTTCCGGATACGGCACGATAGCAAAGTAAAGGAGCTTCACTCACAATAGCGCCGAGGAGGCCTCCGCTGTCTCAATCGGCCAAGACAATACAGGGGGGAAGGGGAGGTATCTTTCAACCGCGTGGATTAACCGCTGCTCGTGCACTTTGCGCAAAAACACCCTGTATCTTGGCTCCGATAAACGCCGCACGCATATTTTTGCTTTCGTTTTGGATGTACTGTACAAATATATGTATGTATTGTTTATACGGCGCACACCGGATTTACAATCTACGCATACCAACTCACCGAGAGATAAAAAAAAGAGTAAAAATAAATAAAATAAAATTAAAGGCGCCCGATTAATTTTCTTATCGCACGCCCAACGACGCGTTGCTCTCTGCATCGTATCGGGCATTTCTACGAATCAACGTAGCTCGACTGTACAGGCTTACTTACCTGGTTGCAATCGGCTGCTGGTTATTTCCACCCCGAAAGATCGATACGCTTGCGCGCGTTCAATTAAATGCAAATCGATGTGATTTATTTATTTATTTCGTTATATATACATGTTCCATACATCGTATATATGTGTATACCTAATCTTTTTTTTTTTCTGGCCAAAGACCCTTGCGAGTGTCACGAGCGATAAGCTCACGCGCTATACCGATACTGTCTTACAGATATATTATAAATATTGTACAATAAAGTATACTCTGAGCACAATGTATACATACATATATATTACAGCAGAGCCTATACTATGTGAAGCTACTAAAAGTAGCAGCTTATACGCATGACGAAACACATTGCTGCTCTGTGTGCACGTGGTACAGGCGTATCCCTTCAGCTCTCAGCCGGTAAAACTTGAATTTTCAATATTGCAGCACTTTGTGACTATGCTCGCACGTGTATACTTAGTAAGCGCTCCCGCTGCACTTTCATTTATCTTTTTTTTTTTTTTTTTTTTTCTACTCTGTCTATATTCAGCAGTGTCTCCCGCGGCGCTACGCGCGCTCACCTAAAGCCGGGGTGCGAGATAAGAATTCTCGTAGCCCGCGAGCTCTCGTCAGCTGTAGCCGGCTGGCGTTGCCGACTCTGACGCAACCAGGGTAGAGACGGAGCCTCAAATGACACCGCCGCGCCGAGGAGACGACGCGCTTAAGAGGCGAAATTAATTGGCCGCGCAGCGCGAGAGCTCCTCTTTCGGGGCGCGCATTGTAAAGACAACGAGGTTCATTGCGACATTCTTTCCCCCCTGCCCCCATCAGAGCTGCTCCACTTGCAGGTTTGCGAGTCCACCGGGAAGAACTGGCGCTAATGGGTCCACACGTACCGCGGAAACCCCACACAAGTGTATCCATATACATACCCACGGGGCTCTCTCCCCCCACCCCCTCGGCAGATCATACGCGGGTCTCACGGCTTCGATATGTATTCCAGAG
This sequence comes from Copidosoma floridanum, assembly GCF_036245765.1. Classification (NCBI taxonomy): domain Eukaryota; kingdom Metazoa; phylum Arthropoda; class Insecta; order Hymenoptera; family Encyrtidae; genus Copidosoma; species Copidosoma floridanum. The sequence continues at coordinate 25,794,109 of NW_028321890.1, read as the reverse complement.
GCGGGACAGCGTGCGCCCCGAATACCCGATGTCGATTTCGAGCCCCCCTCCCTGTCCTGAATTTTTCAACAGAGGCGCGCGAGTGGTGCCAAGGTGTATCGTTTATTCGATTAAAAACACTGCGGTGATGAACTCCCATCGGAGGGAAGGAAGGGAGAGGCCCCCAAAGTTCACAACGCGCAAGGGCTATTTTTGTTTTCTCTGTGTGTGTCTTCCAGGCTCTATTTTCTGCCGGCCATCATTCGTGCGCTGCCTGCAGTCGCTCTCGCGGGGTATGCACGCCCATCTACCGGGTATCGACCCCCGGCTCGCATTTCTCCTCCCGATGCCCTCCAGAAGTGGCAGGCTCCTTTTTTCCCGCTCCCCCCTATGATCTCTCGCTGCGAGCGAGCCTCTTCCTCTTCCTTCTCCGCGGTCTTGCGATGTACAGTAGCGCACGTCTTCCATAGGCGGACGGGAGCTTGCGTGGAGTCAATGGACGAGAAAAATTACTTGGGATGGAATGGCCCTCGGTTTTTTTTTTTTTTTTTCTATGTATATACGCTCCCGTCGTCGTGGGGTACTTCAGGGGAGATGACGACGCTCCACTTTTTGCGATAAACACTACGCGAGAATAAATAATGCACTTTTCTCGACCAACTACTCTGGCTTCCGGCTTTTCCGATGCCCCCCTGGGCCGGGCATGGAATTCTTACTCCGAACCAGCGATGTGCATTAAGTAGTATATTATACGACGTGTACTCTTGTATTTTTATTTGAAATTTGTTATTGTTTTTTTTTTTTTTTTTTTTTTCCAGAGCGTGCGCAAATCAAGCTTTAATCTCGCACGCGTGGAATTTAATCGCAAGCTATTCGAGGAACAAATGTGTTGGCGAATCAAAATATACATCGAAATTCCTTCGATCCGTACACCTGTAGTACCCCCCCCCGATGGTTCCGCGCTCTTGTATATGCATATACTTTAATATGAAAATATTTGTAAATGGTGTTTTTGTTACTTATGAACAAAAAATATTCACAGATCATCTTGTACACGTGTATAATCAGCCTGTATCATTACGCATTACCGTGTTATCTCTGGCGATTGAAAAAAAACATTTGTATCGCTGTCGTAATCGTCCGCTGGTGTTTATCTACGTGATGCCTCTCTGTACATGTATAACGCTAATCAAAACTTTCCGTTCCCCCTCGGCTCGTTTTGCCAACAAGTGCCCGTACAACTATACTCGATACAACGAGCTAATTGTTTTCTCCATAAATTCGCACGAAACGCGTAATCTTTCCTCGTATAAGTACCCATTGTACACTTGTATTAAACCATACGGATACCTGACGTGATGTTTTCTTTGTTTTCCTTTTCTCTTTTTTCATTTATTCACTTCTTATCCAAACACTCATCTTAACACATGACGAGATTATGTTATTCCCTTTCTTCGAAGCCTCGTGTTTAAAATTACAAAGTGTACACAGCATTGGGTATACTTTATGGCCCTCGATCAATGGAAATCTAACGCCGATTCATTTAACTGGGTATACACACCAAAAACTCGGTCCCCATCGTAAAGTATCTGATTTTATAGCGAATTAAGTCAGCGTGCCCTCGCCGATGTGGTAATCGTTTGAAAAAATCGCTCTCTCGTGTAAGTACCTAGATTTTTCGGTGAGCAGTCTCGCGAGTAAAAAAAAAGAAAACAGAGGGGAGTCAGTAAGAGCCGCGTTGTTTTTCTCTCCACACGCGCGCTCGCGATAACCGTCATCTCTCCTGGATAAGTACGAGATTTCGATAAGAGCCCGTGGCTTGATAATTATTACGACCACATTTTTGGCGAGCACGTGCGGTCGGTCGCCGGCGAGCTTTTCGCGCGCCACTTCTGCTCGTCCGCACACATAGATGTATATGTATTGTGCCCGTGGAAGAGGTCCCCGGCATTGTCGGGCGTACATATATGTACGTATATACACAGAGAATACACAAGAAAAAGTCGAGCGGAGCTAAATTTAGCCAGGTAAATACTCGAAATGGTCTTGACGCCGGCTCTCGCGTCTTCTTCTTCCCTCCCACCCTCTTTCTACGCGTATACAATGTGTATATATGTATATACATATAAATACGTGCACTAATGAGCGAGGGGGTTGAAGGGGTCGGGGGAGGGTCGATCACGTGATCTCCGGCTGCCGAGCGCGTAATGCATATGATGTATACCTACTTACCTATATAGCCTTCTTTTTCGAGCGTGTCTCATCTCTTTTATCTGGTGTGCGCTTGGCTGTGCATCTGCTCAAGTTGACGACCTGCGAACTGGCACTCGATGACTTACTATACATATATAAATAATTAAATATATATTACCATCAGGACTCGATTTAGATCGGTTCAAAAGTGGCATCGGAACTCTCGCGTGTGTCTGTGCAATAATTGTGTATTGCATGCTACGATGGTAATTAATTGCCCTCATCCTCGCGGTGACGGCTTACTATATTTTATATCGTGTACTCGAGCACGCGGTGATCGGGTGACGCAAGCCAGGAAATTCGTGGGTTGCGCTTACCGAGGAGTAGGTATATGTATATATTATGTGCTCAAAGTAAAATTTTGTGAATTATACTATATTTTTCGTACGAGCATTGTTTTCCTATGCCACGTGTAAGTATACAAGATTATCAGTGCTAAGCGCTAGGCTGGAGGTGGATCAATTATATTTTTACGAGCCATTGACCTTTTGTTGTGCGGTTAGTCGTTCAATTAACTGCTTGGAGATTGGATTATCTATTACTTTTTTTTTGTTTTTTTTTTTATTTTTTCCTCTTTTTTCCCTTTCAAATTTATGGTTTGAGCCATCGTTTGACCGAAAAAGCACTGGCCTCTGGCTTATTAGAAGTTTATCGCTCGAGTGCGGGATTTCGTTAGAAAGCCTGAAATTATGGTAGGTACGCTCGAAAAATTCTAATCGATTTATTTTCGTGGATCTGCATAACTTGGGTGTTGCGTAACGATTCGGCACATGAGCAGGTTTCTTTTTTTTTTTTCGTTTAAAAAAGAAAAAGAAGAAAAAAAAAGAGAATTTTGTTTCGCGAAAACGCCGTGAGAATTTCAAGGCACACACATAATACACATATACAGAGAGTGGCTCTCTAATGGGACGTAAATTGCACGGCACATTAATAGCGGTGTTCGATGGAGATTATAACTGTGCCGTGTTGCAACGTTGATTGTTGCGGAGGACGCGAAAAATCCGATCCCCCTCACGATATGAATTTTCGATACTTGTTTTTGTTTACTGTGCGTCTCCTCCTTTCAGTGAAAAAAAGTACCACGGTGCTCCCAAAATATAAAAATTGTTTTCCATCGTTTCCTCGTGTACAGTTTGAATCGTACAGCGTCAAAGCCAGCGGCGCTCGAAAGCTCAGCCAAGAGCAGCGCCGCACCATATAAGCTCGCATATCTGAAAGAGAGCGTTGGCACGAGACGAGCCAAAAATTCGCTAACCGAGAGACAGGAGCTCTAATAGAGGAGGAGGAGGTACGCGTTATATTGGTCTAAGATCAGCGGTACAAGTATAGCCATCGGAGGCGCATAGTCGAAATCTTCGCGACGACGAGGAGAGCCAATAAAAACGAAAGAGAGAAAAAAGACTATACATAGCGAGGTTCTATACATAGCTCGCCACACGAGTACAATACACACTAAGTATTGCTTTACCTTTACTGTGTTGGCAAATATCTGCACACACACGGAGGTGGTTATCGGTGCGAGTCGCCTGTCGCCTCCGCAAGGCCGCTCGCCTTCTTTGCTATTTTTTTCCCCCCCTCTTTCTTTCTCCCCCTTCGTCCCGATCTCCGATGCCTTTCTATCTCTATCGCCGGCCTTCTCTCTTTCTCTTTGGTGCCTTATGCTCTTGCACAGATTTATAACAGTACACCGTACGAGGCATGGGTTATACATATATATTTGTATTTAAGGTTCTGACCTCATAAGAGGTATGAACGCTGAATTTATTCAGAAGATAAGAGTACATTTACATACATGTATACATATTGACATATAACAAGTACTATACAATTTGTACAAGTGAGGTCGCTTGCTAGTTAAGTAAACGCAGATTTCAAGGCTAACATTATCAGTATCTGTTAAATAGGCAACGTATGTATATCGCATAAAGTAACATTTGGATTTGTGATTTTTTTTTTTTCTAATATTAAATTAATATGATTATCAATAATTCATCAAGACTAGGAGCACATGTATTACTCTGACCAGTTGTAAAATGAAACATTTATATTTTACATGCTTTCAGGAACTTAAAAACTATAAGGCACGTATTAATATTTGGTTTCGCAATTAAACATTCTATGTTTAGAGGAGGACGGAGATCAATTTTAATTAATTCCTTTAACATAATAGAAGTTCTTTGGGCAGAGTAAAGATCACAATTCCATATAATATGATTAAGGGTTTGTTCTTCGAAGCCGCAAGGACAGCTAAGGTCATTGATGATATTTTTGCGAAAGAGGCTTTATGCAAGACTATGGTGATCAGAACGCATTCTGTTAATGGTAACAATGAAATTGCGCGACAAATTTTTTGCGTGGAACCAGGGCGTTTTTTTCCTTGTGTGATATAAATTGAAGTATATTTTGCCTTTGAAAAGACCCCCTTGGACGTTTTAGAAAGTAGAAGCCGAGTAGCATATATAATTAAAATGTTGAAAAAAATCTGTAAAGTTTATATATGAGAGGTAGGGAGGGGGAAAGAGTGTAGCTTCTTTAGCCAGAGTCAGAATAACACTTAGAGAGTCACTGAAGATGAGGAAATTTTGGTGAGTAAAAGAAAGAGATTAGTCTAAAATGAAATCTAGGGCGGCAGAAATTGCTAGACATTCGGCAGAAATGATGGAGGCGAGAAATGGAAGACTAGTTTGGCATTTGACTGATAGACTGGGACAATAGAAAGCAGATCCAACGTATGGGGCTTCAGAAATTTTGCTACCATATGTAAAGATGGCAACTGCGTCTTGTTCACTGATCAATTCGTTTACCAGAGAGTCGGGCGCGGGAACATGCGGAAGGGCCTTACCAAAGCTTAAGTCAGATGGGATGGCTTGATTAATAGATCGAAAATTATGACAGTAAATGTTATAATCTCTGGTTGGTAAAAATTGGAAGATTGGAATTTGTTTTTGCCTTTTGTTCCTCGGAGGTATCCATATTCAGTGCAATCCGGAACACCGGAAGCACAAAATGTTAACCAAGAAAAAGGGCCTGTCTAAGACACTATAGTATTAAGTTATGGCGGAACATCTTCGCGCCAATTGTACGAGAAAATCTCCCACTAAGCGTAGAAAGGATCACAGTCTCACAAAAACAATACACTATTGCTAACGACAACAATGCACCCACCACGCACAATGAAAAGTTACAAACCGCAGTAAAAAACTCATAAACTAGGAGAACGCATGTGCTCAGTTCAACGGTTTCGATATGCATCCCTATATATATATACGATGGGATCGCTTTCATTCAGGCATCGGCCGCTGCACCGATGTTACGTCGCTTACCTTGCATTGGATACGTGCACCTTATGCTTACTCTGCATGTCTGCCGAAAGAAGAGTTTGATTTTTCTTTTGATTTTTCAAGTGTATTATCTTCGGGGTCTCACGTTATTTATTTATTTTCATCCTCATACTGGGATGGTTTTGATTGAAAAATTATGGGAATTCGTTGTGAAATTTTGCCATGAATCGATTTAAAAGGTAAAAGTTAATTTGCGACCCTCGTGGTTCTATGTTTTCTCTTTTCTTTTGGGGGGAGGGTATCTCTAAACGAGAAAAATACAAGGAGAACGAGAAATCGTAGATCTTGTATGGGAAGTACAATGAAGATTATCTCCGTGCAGGTTGTCATCGTGCTTTCTCCTTCTTGCGTGAAAAGAGGGTCCATTAAGTTTTGTGGGCCAAAAAAATACGCCTGGCGAGAATGTCCATGAATAGGCAAAACCAGGTAGTATATAGTTTCACCAAAAGATTAAGATGTAATAAGGAAACTCCGTGCCCACACGTTACACTGGGTATGGCGATTCGTAATGACCATCGGTGACGTTGATGCCGTATAATATACCCACACGATGTACGCACAAGTTTAGCTTCCCGTGATTTTCATCAGTTTGTACCACGTGTACGCGCGCTTAGGTATTATGTACGCACGAACCGATGGCTTGCGAAAGGGGGATCGGGGCACGCGTGAGACATGTAAAATCGCTTCTTGGCGTTTATAATTTATTCACCAGTTTAAGACATCTGTGTACGCGCGATAGTCCGAAATCCATGGTTATTAATGTGGATTATCATAATGGGACAACACGATGGAACGGAGGTATAGGACTTTTGCACCGCAGTTCGGCGCGTCGACGAGAACTCGGGAAAACGATGTTACGCAATTCGGCGGGCTCTCACGCGCAATATACCCTCATACCCGTGCACTCTACGTATTTGTGTATAGTGTCGGATCATGCGAGGTAATGGCAGGGCCTACTTACTATGAATCAATACCAAGTATGTGTATACATATATTATGTGAGAGACGAAAAAAAAGCCGCGTTTATTTCCAAGTGAGCGGCTTCTCCGATATTTATACCATCTTTGTCAAAAGTACGCTCGAGGAAATTAAATCAGGGATGGACACGATTTTTTTTTTCAGGGGAATTTCGTGATCCGAGATACGTCATCGGGATATCACGTGTACACGGCATGCCACTGGAGTCGGCAAGGCTAAGGCCGAACAGAGCACCTCGGCTATCCTAACAGGTCCATCGACTCCATCGGCAGCATGTGTATGTAGCACCAGGACAAGTAGGTAGATATTTTTTCACTTCTTTCGGGGCACACGAAGCTGTGTAGTTTTGAAGTAGCTCGAGCTAAGGGGTTGTACTGAAAATTTTACGTTATCATTAAACACAACATTTCTACTCAACACGTTTTTTTTCGAGTTATTCCTTTTTTTTTTTTTTATATATTGGGATATATACTACAATAGAAAAAAAAGAATTTTAAATAATTTAGTTGTCATTTTTAAAAATACTTACCAGGGTTTTCATCAGGGAAAACAGGTCAAACGTGATCTGTTGAGAATTTTGTACAAAATTTCTATCGTCCCACCAAAGCGACAATTGGTATTAATATTTGTTTTTAATTTATTTACGTTTGTTTCCACGTCTTACAAATAATTTCTCTCTCCGAAGAAAATATGTCTAATGAAAAAAAAGTCATTATTCGATGATTACTCTCTTTATAATACTTCAATGTCGCTCCTCAACACAACCCACTCGGTTGAATTTATAAGCAGCATTCGGGAACAATTAAATTCCTCAAGTGCATGGTAATAATTTACGACTCTTTATGTAAGCTCTTTTTGTTTATACATGAATCCATAATTTGCACCTCGTGCGCTCGTTGTCAGTGAAATTTCAGATTAAATTTATGCAATTTCAACATCGTAAATCCGGGAATTGTTTAATTATTATCGTTGAAAGTCAAAGACAAATCTTCTTTTTTTTTTTTTTTTTTTTTTTCCTTTGCTCATTGGATGTATGAATGCTTGATCCGGGCGGACAACTGTTCAAACGAGCGCGAAAAAAATTGAAAAAGAAAAACAACGCGGGGCCTTCGAAAAATACGAGCAGAACTAATCCGAGTACCTACGTGCAATAGTATGCAAATTTGATGAACAGAGAGAGCTGCAACCGCTCTGTGTGCGTGTCTGCGCTTACGCCTTCACTTTTCGCGCAGCTACGCGTGTACGTATATTTATTATATCTACCCTGAAAATTGTAAAGGGTAAAGTCATTCTGATGATATTCTATCGATAACCAAAACAAAATCGGAGTCTACTTAAATCAATTACAAAATGAAAAAAAAAAAAAAAAAAAAAAAAAGAGGGAACGTGTGGTATTGTACGCCAAACGAGCAATCAGCGCTGTGGAGAAACTCGGGCAGAATAACAAAAAAAAATAAAAAAATCCAACAACATACCTCTGTGCATTACAATACAATCAAAAGTGTCTAGTAGTAGTGCCCGCTCGCGGCCTTCAAGGACATTTCGCGCTCGGCTCGCTAATTGCGTTCGCGCTGTTTTCCCTCCCTCCTTTTTTTTACGTAGTTTTTTTTTCTCTCTCTCTCTCGTTGTCAACACTCGGGACACTTTGATCGGCCCGAGTGGATATAGCCGAGCATTGCTCCGCGGTACATGCACAGCGCACTACCAGCCTCTCGGGTGGTGCAGTTGTGAAAAATCGCTTGTGAAAGAATTTTCGTGCGCTGTGGAGTAGCTGATAAGCGTTTCGAGAGCTCGAGGGGGTGTTGAAAGCGGTGGACCGTACAGGGACCGAGGGTGCCGATGAGCAGAGACGTGAAATGCTAATGTCTTGTATGGTATCGTCGCGTGTTGAGGACAAAGAGATGGATACGTATATATTCTGAATAGCTTGCCTGAAATACATTTTTGGCAGATGTTTCGTATGGTTACAACTACAAAAATGCCACGTTATGAAACTTTGATATTGCATTTTTAATTAAAATCATCCAAAAGACTCAACCATACCTTGTGAATGTTATCAGGAAATTTTTTTTTTCCTCTCGCTCGTGCATGCAATAAATCCCCCTTTTCCTGGATACCAACGTGCGTTTTATGGAGTCATCCGTAATGGAATCATTACTATTCACGCGGAAAATAGTCGAGCCATCTCGATGCGAACAACCAAAATGCATTAAGGTCTCTCGAGTACCTGTTACCTGTACGTACACTTGCATAAATTTAGTTTATATTGGAAAAATGAACCCGTTTGATGCTCAAATCGGCTAATACAAGACTTGCAATTTTATCCCTCGGAAAGCATAGCGTTGCACAATTTACCAGCATGTTAATGGAACTTTTAAAGAAATTGCCAATAAACACAGTTGATATGCGTTTACGCGAAATTATTTTTCATTCTTGCGATTTGCTCGCCCGATGTCCGTCAATTTATCCGTGGAAAAAGAAAAACTTGGCCATTTATCACAAGTGAAAAAATACAAGCTGAGCCTATAAATGTATATTTTTTTTTTAATGGCTTACAACTATTTCTACACCGCAACACTACTGTTACCAAAAACGCCCCCTCCCCCAACCCCAACGTCGCACGCGTAACATATTGTATATAAACTACAAGAGAATAGAAAAAGCATTTTTGCACAATACCTTGGACCCAACGTGCCGTATAGGTATATATACATACACCACAATAAACTCCAGCTCAGCAGCTGCCGCGTCGACGTCTCCCCGTTATTAAAAAGCGTTCGCGCGGCACGCCCCGATATCCCCTTTTACGAAATTTCCTTGCCAACATTGCACCGCACCCGAGAGACACGGTGCGCGCGTCGGCTCTTTTTCCTCGTTAACGCGGAAAAATCGTCGTCGCGCCCGCGCCACCGCCGCTTGCACAGCCATTCGACCGTTAATACATACAATCATCGGTATAATAACTGTAATAATGCGGGGCTCGCTTTTACGATACACGCCACCAGCAGCGGCAGAACCGATTGTGCTTCATACACGCACCTATAAGGGCACAAGTGCAAGGAAGAAAACGACCGAGTGACGAAAACTCGAAGCGGTGGGGTTGTAAATTTTAGCGATTGCAGTTGAAAAATCGTCGCCTGAAACCGAAGCTGAAAATATCGAGCCGATCCCCCGAAGGACAGAGCGTATAGTAGTCCGCGATGGACCGGTTTTCCGCGCGAGAGCTTGCGATTTTAGCTCGAGTAGGTGCCGATAGCTCGAGAGCTGTGGACTTGTGTTTGGGGCAGAGAAGCTGCTGGTGAAAGATCGGCTCTTTTTCAAAATCGCGGCGACTTTGTTCATCCAAAGCTCTTTTTTTTTTTTTTTAATACCAGCGCGTGTTGGTCGGAGAATTTTTTTACACGCGGACATCTCAAAACTACCTGAAAACAACGTTGACTCCGAAATGAATAATTAGTGGTAGTTGGTAGAGAACGAGCAAAGGTGCATTTTTTTCATAAATGGCTTTTTTTGGAAGAGAAGAGGAAAGGTATATTCGTCTCGTGATTGATTTCCTTTTTTTTCGTCAAACCTTTTTAAATTTCGAAAACAATTTGAAAATGACTTGTACTTTTTTTCCTCTAGAGGACATGTTAAGAGCACCTTCGGCATAATTGTTTGACATTTGAAACGATAATGCTAGGTCACAGGAATATTTTTAGCGAAATCCAAGATTAGATAAGAGGATCTACCGGCACAGAAAGACCATTGACGTCATGAAATTTTAGAACAGTTATTGACTCGGCTGTTGTTTTTTTCGGGATATATTTTCATTTGTTTATGAAGATAAAGTTACTGAGATAAGTAATTAGTTTATGGTTGAAATCGAAAGTACACGCCTTTCTGTCCATAGAACCAAACGTACCATATACATTGACGACCAATACTCCAAAAAAATATTAAGATAGTCACAAGATTATAAAGTTTGAAGATTCGTTTGTAAAGATTTGAAGATTTTTACCAAACTTATCCATACGAGAGCAAACATGAAAAAAATCAATAATTTATTCAAGCGATCAACTAATCATGTAAATGCTCCACAAACGTACAGCAAAAATTTATTTTTAAAGCAATGCGTCATTGGCTTAATCTAATCTTTGAAAAAAAAAAACGATCGATCAATATCGACATCGCAGCCAGACTTTTCGATAAATTAACGTCTGCATGTTTTACCAAGCTTTCGTGTAAGTTTGTTATTGATGACTTCTACATGCATTTTCGTTTTGTTGACATAATAGCTTTGTGCCCGCGCGTTGGCAAAAAACACTTCTTTCCTTTTTTTCCAACTTGTTCTTTTCAAGTAATTTTCTGCACATTAAAAGAGCAACAAATGCCAACAGACGTCAATAGGTTTTTGAGTCTCGTAAAAAGACATCGAGTATTTGAAACAAAAACACGGACCAGTCGACTTTAAACGATAGGTAGCATAAAAAATTTTTAATTCATCAAGCTAATTGGCACTTATGTTCGAACTGGTCTTTTTTTTCTTTCAATGTGCAAGTAGTTGATACTACGATACTCGTAAAAAAAAAATAATAAATATTTCTTTTATCATGATAATGAATGAAATCCAATCCGCAAGAATACAAATAAGCAACATCGATCGGATATTCATTATTCATTATTTATGGAAACATGGTATCAAAGTGTACATTTTTTTTACTTTGCAAGTGCTCAGAGAGTTGCCTTGACAGAGCTTAAAAAAAAGTTATCAAGTACTAACTTTATGAATTTTAAAATGATACGAGTATTATCAAGATAATGTCAAATGCAACCTCCTCAGAAATACATCGTTTTGAGAATTGAAACTAAAATTTGATAAATTTATTTATATAAATACTGCACTGGCATCATAATTATGTGCTTATTAATTATATAGTTTTTGGGTTGAAAAAAGGAACATTATTTAGATACTGTGTGATTAACATTGACAAATTAAGACAAAACTACTGGCATTACTTTGTTAATCTTGGTTTGATCGATGCGTAAAAACCGCAAATTTTTCTTCATTGATTGTACTGCGATTTAGTAGGCTGATATGTCATATTTTATTTCTGACAGGTGAGGGTTTTCACTGGTATCGATCCGCAGTATCAACGCTGGATTTCGCGCTTAGAGCTTAATTATAAATTATTTAACTTGAGGCTCTACTCATGCTGTATGCTACACAACAGCGATACGTATAAATGAAAGTTATAGCAAAAATCAAAAAGCAAAACAAAGTAGTAATAAACAATGGAGAAACTAAGAAATATTTTTTTGGCGTGTACCAAACAACTTTCGTACGAATTAAATAGTTTGTCATGCGTAAATTATTTTACAATTTACGCATTTCGATATTTCATCACGAGGAGCACCTGATGGACAAAAAACATTGAAATCAGATTACGTCTTAAAAAAAAAAAAAATTTAGCCATCAGATTGAGGAGCTAAAAAATGAGGATAAGAGTAATCGATCGGTATCACTCTGATGGAAGTAGAAAAAAAGAAAACTGACGGAATTACAACGAAAACAGACGAGTCTGAAAATAGAAATACATTTAACAAATACCATCTAAAAAACGGGTTGCACTAAATATTTTCATAGGTACTTGAAGATATAGCGGTCGAGGTGGTTGTAGGCAAGCATCAAGTGTCCAGCAGTGCACGGCAGAGAAAAGGCGATGCTTTCCAAGAGCACTTGCACCCCGTACCCTTGAGATTCTACTGCCGCGCCGCGATCGACGTGAATTATTTCCACCCGTAGAGGCACAATGATGCATACGATATCTGAACGAAAGAAATCAAACTATTGCTAATGCATGCGATGATCTTGCGAAGGTCGTGAAAGCTGTTTGGCTATAAGTGACCCTCCATTTCAGACAATGGGAGAACCAGAGCGACGACGACGACGACGTACACGTATAGGGCGTCATGCGTATCATCGTATAGGCAAACCGACTCTATGCGCACACGTATAGCACCTGCTGCAACAACTGATTTTGCCCACATGAAAGTATAATAAGCACACGAAAACACACACATATTATACCCATAGGGCTGTAGTGTGCGAGATAATCGTTTTAAAAGACTCTCGGAGAACGCGCTCACCGGCGTTTATTGATAATAGCTGTGGTGTGTATTATGGAGCCAATTTATAAATATTCACCTCACCTGTGAGAATATCCTCCGATTGTAGGTACCTATCGATACATTATACCTGTATACACTGCGTGCACAGCACAAAGAAAGCAACACACCCTGCACACCGAGTCGGGGTTATGATTTTGCAGGCATGAGAATATAGAGAATATAGTATATTTACTTCTCGATTGATCTTATCGCCGAGTCTCGCGTATTCGCGTCGACTTGGGGCTTTTCCTTTGTGCAGCTTCTGTCGGGAACATTATTTTATAATTTCGCGTGGCATACCTCGCCGTTGGCTTGGTTTTTCATTATTGGGGGAAAAGAAAACGAGAGATGGAAAGGTCACATTTTGTAAGCAAACCCCGAGGAAATTTTTATCCTTTGCAAAACTTGCATCTACGTCAAGGGAGGGTTATATCCCCAGAATCTTTCGACCTATTGCAGTTACATCTGGCGTAATGAGACATTTTCTGGAGTTTAGTCGCACCTTTTTGTTGTTAACACCATGTCAGCAACGGGGGAGAAAAGGGGAAAACTTTGTACTTGTGCTAACTACATTGTATTATACCTATTGTAAGGATATATTTTAACCTCGTAAAAAATCCAAATGTGACCCGTTTCACCTGACTATACGCCTGGCCAAGCGAGCATGTGTGTATAACTCGGGAGACTCGAGGGGAAAAGAGGGCTACGAGTAAACGGGAAGAAAAACAAAGAAAGGTAATCCATTTGCATGTGGTGTGTGATGTGTGGGGAGAGGCTGGATTTCTCGCTCGGCAAGTGGCCTTCGGTAACCGGATGACTTGGCCGTAAGCGAGAGTGTAAAATACACGCGCTCTCGCACCCCTTCCCTCCCGGCGACAATCCCTTTGAGAATCTTTGTTCTGTCCTCGTCCTTGTGCATGCACACGCGTACCGATACTCCTATATTTCGTCCTTTTTGATTGGTCAGAGCCGTAAGGGCTCTTTCCTGCTCCCACCATAAATGCCATAGTGCAATTCGCACTTTACAATTTTACTTACCTGCCCTTCGGTACCTTCGCAGTTGAATCGGCAAAACTCCCTGTTTCGATTGTCCACTGGACTCTTGTCTCTGGAAAATTAAACGTCCGCGCGTGAGTTTACACATCGAGATAAATCATGCGACGTTATTATATTGCGATTTTACCCGCTGTTATCGTTTGTTTTTGTTTTTACCGAGAGGTTAATGTCACCCCGATGGCTGATGCACGATTGTCGTTGGTTTTTCCATTTTTTCGCTCTATCATATCTACTTAGTGTCTGTATTTTCTTCTCTACGAGCTATTGAGAGGCTTAATTGCCTACGTAATCGCCAAGTGTACACAAACACTGTGTTTTGTTAATGCGACAATAGCAGAGACGGGGTTTTGCCCCAAGGCTCTGTTAATGCCATCTATGTTTTCCATCTCTCTTTGTCGAGCTTAGTCCGTGCGTTTTAGGATAAAACAAGCAATTGAGTCACCATGCATATCTCGAGTGTATACGGATCAATTCGGGAGTGCGGAGACGATTAAACAATCATCAAATTACTACTTCCATAAATAAATAGTAATCGTTTTTACGTCTTAAATTATTTAGCACTTCTTATTTTTTCAACTGTTTTAGTAAATTTGCCCAAAATTTTCATTTTATACTTAATTATAATTTCCAAAGTAGGTACTTGGTTATATCACTAAAAAAGCTTTTGGACAAAATATAAGTTTAAACCACCCACTTTGGACATCTTATTGTAACACATTATTTAGAGTACAGTACAATGTTTGTGTCTTTTCGATGTACTCACGAGTACAAGTATTTTGTATTTATATTTGCGTTGAATTTAATTTATAGTGTATACGTAGCGAGTATTTAAAAATCTCAGTGGCGTACGTACTTGATACGAGTATAGTTTTTTTTTTATTGCTTTAAAAAATTAGCACGTTGGTGCAGGCGTGTTTACCGATACAACAATATCTTATCCCTTGCGGGTGCGGAACAGTACTCATGTGCACCCATTTGCATAGAAATTATTATAATACAACGACAACAGCACGCCACTATAAATCAATTCTGTTGGAACCCCCTGAGGCTCGTGTCATGTTTATTTATTATTATTACTTTTTTTTTTTCCAACAAAGTCGGAAGAATTGAATGTACAAGTTTATTTATAATTTTCATGACGGGTAAAAATCGATTTTGTCACGTGGTATGACGTGCTCATGCGTATAGGTAACGCAGAAAAAAACGATTTTGGTCGCTGGTTCGTATGCGCGTGTGTAACCTTCGACGTTAATTTAATCTCCGTGTCAAGCACTCGCCCGTTTCGATATCTTTTACTACACGCGCAAGAAATCGTTGCGATTATCTGCTACAAAAAATAATTCGCACATCACGCTATAATATATGTTCCATCATTTATTGATCACAATGAAAATTGTTCTGGGCTTGATGTAAATTTAGGTTAAAACTTTTCTATTTATTTAACAATTACAGCATACTTTATTCGATAAATGTTACCGATCTTACGCAAGTAGTTCGAAATTATTGGCACAACTTGTTTCTGCAATGAAGAAAATTCTGGTGTAAAATTCCATTCGCCCACAAATACAAGAAAATCTCGATTTCCTAGTTGAAATGGAGAAAAATCTTGTACATAATTAACATCATTTTTGATTTTATGATTCAAGTTACACAACGATGTACCCTAAGTGGGTGTACGATCGATTTTGTTGACTGTCACGTATAATATGTACATTAAAAAAAATAAAGTGGACTTTGCATATTTCCTTTCAAACATAAGCAACGCCCAATGCCCTATGCATAGTAAAAAAATCTTTACGCGCATGAAAAATTTACGTAAAGCTAGCCATGAATAATTAAAATAAGTCGAGTGAACGGGTGGCGAAGAAAAATTTCCGCGGCTCTTCGATCCCCTCGGCACGCCAACTTTATTGAAACGCGACTATAGCTCGTTCGAACTTTCCGAGCATACGGAAGCTATGAGGAAAGTGACTGTAGTATCGAGTTGGCTTTTGTGCGAGTGTACACCAGTAGCTGCTTTGGATTAAAGTCGCGGATGAGAAATTTAATTTTTCATTGACAGTCCATAAACACACTTTATACGTACTCGTGCATGTAAGTTGATACACTGTGGCCTTGCTTATACTTGCATATGTCCACGCGTGATCGATAAGGCCATCTTGTCCGTGTTGGCCATGGTAAGGGTACACCCAACGTCGTATGTATGTACAGCCACTTTTTAGATCGATTTAATGTTATTGGAATCAAAGTTTAAAGTCATAACAGGATAAGTCCAAGTTATTTATTTATTTTACTGATGTTTGTCATACGCATAACGCGACTTGATTTATGGACAGAGTAAGAATAACATATAACTTTAGTGAACTAATGCTTTTATCTCAATCGTGATGACTAAACGATGGGTTTTTCTTTAGAAACGTAATAAGCTCCACTGGGTTACAACCAAAATATCCACTTAATCCAAGGTAAAGCCAGAAATGATGTTTATATAGTCGTTAACTATTAAAAGTAACACAATTTGAAGTATTATGTTATCACGAACAAAGGGGGTTGTAAGTAATAAATGACTAAAGTTTATTCTTCAATCGGTCCCAAGTAAACGAAATACATCGACCCCACGTGGGACGTACCTCTCGTAACGACAAACTCCGTACTTATGGATTCATTGATCTATACCTTCTCATTAGTATTACCCGATTCATTTGATTCACAGTTTACAATTTAATTTGGTGTGGAGACATATCAATCATACGGAGAGTAGTTTTTCTCAAACAACTATTGGAACGCGATGTCACTTAAGGCCGTGAGTGGGGTAATGGGGGAAAGGTGACAATAAGAACGTCAATAACAATAACCTTACAGTCGCAGTTACAATAGGCACTTGAAAAATCAAAATGATTTAATGACAAACTGTGAGCGGGGCACATGATCTATTTGGTCTTTGCATACAATGACCCGGAAAAGCAGAGGTGTACCTACCTATACCTCTTTTCTGTTCATCGCTGCAAAAGACTGTAGTTCACTTCGGGCTTTCACTTTGCCAATATTTTTCTCTTCATTGCGATGGCTACGTATGAGACTTGAACGAATTGAAATTATTGTCTCGACAATTTATACAATTCGTTGTAACAAACCAATGATTCATAGCGAAGATGGTTTAAAATAATAAATCGTGGAATATACAATTTCTCAGAACATTTGCTGCGAGATAAGATTAAATTGTAACAATCGAGGATTATTACAAAGTTGTAAGGTGATGTCATTATAAATATGATTCAAACGAGACTCGGCCAACGCCATATAGTTAATACATATATTTTTACCGAAATCAATCAATCGATCGTTACTCTGTACCAAAAGTTGTACAAATTATATTTTTTGTTACAATTTCGTACGAAATTATCGCACTAAGAATTTTACAATCACTTGATTGTTATTTTTCAGCTGCTTATCTTATTAGTTAAGCTACGTATAATTCACAGTGAAGTTTTTTTTTTTTTTTTTAAATTTGGTGTGGGCATATTCTTGGGAAAGACACAGCTGGTACCAAAAAATATTTATTTGAAATCTTGTCGTTATAAAGATTATTTTAGAGTAAAAAATCTCAAAGGAAAAAGAAAAGAAAAAAAAAAAAAAAAGAATCATTTATAAAAGAAACAAAAATACTCGTCGTGGCCAAGCTCAGTCGCCAAAGCAACATCGTAGCTACATAATATTATATATATATACGCCTGTCGTACAGCACAAAGCACGCGCTGATTCACGAGAGAGTCTGTAATAGCGCCAAATGAAGTAGTCACTGCATATAGGGTAGAGCGTCGTTATGTGGAGCAGCAGCGGGTCAACGTAGCATTGCTTATACATAATATATAGAGCTCAGTTTGGGACAGGAAACTCTACACACAGTGACCAGTAACATTATTCTCGGCGCTCGCGAGGCTTATATGCCTACCTACTTCTTGTACGGGCCGAGATGAGTTTCTCTTCCACTCCTCCGCTGGTGCAACCACCCTCTTTTCCAAGTCCATATAGGTGGTCCAGGTGGCGCCGTTTCTGCCGCTTGCAATGGATGGACAAGCTCCACCGCAAGCTCGGGCACATGCTCACACCACTTGGCCTCTTTAGTGGCGAATATATATCGCAATCTCGTCTTTCTTTTTCTCTATTCCCTAACTAAAGCTCAGTCCACAAGCTGAGAACAAGGCGAATGTGTCATGTTGCCGATTTTAACATTCATATCTCGATGAGCAATAGTTTGCTGTTTGCATTTTTTAAATATCATTTTAATGACAGATAAATATATATATAAATATACATGTAAGAAAATAATCGAACACACGAGGCTTTACTTAATTAATAGGCGCAGCGTATTGTACACACATGCGTCGCCGCGTAGATATACGCGGGGCAACGCTGGTAGCGCTCGCTCGGCTTTGACGCACTGGACAACCCGGATTTAACTGAATTCCAGCGGTATATTTATAGCCCGATATATACACAAAAGCCAATTATTTAATAACTCAAAGGGTGATCTAATTATCTCTTATAACTCGACGAAGCGTTAGCCCCGCGTATCAATTTTCATTTATTTCAACATATACCCGAGATACAATGAAATTAAATAAACAAAAAATGGTGATTATCTTACGTGGATAAATTACATGCCACTATATCAAACGTTTTAATATATAAAAAAAAAAACGCATAAGATACACTCGCACAAATGGTATGTAACAGCGCGGCAATGAAGAAGCCATCATCGGTGTTGAAGAAAGAGAAAAAAAAAAAAAAAAAAAAAAGAAAGAACGAAAGAGAGAGTCAAGATTCGCCTATAAATAAAACGAGGGTTATTGTCAACTTCATTTCGTATTTCGCGCGAGTGCCTCGCTGCAGTAGCCGAGAGCCTTTGGCCCGATTAAATCGAACGCACGTTTTAATTGAGAAGTTCCCAGCCACACCAGCGACCTGCTGTCACTTTGATACGCCTTCCATTGAGGTTTTTAGTACAGTGCCACTATCTTTGCATACATATACACACGTGCGAGAACGTGTGTGCGTTTCTTGGCGATTCAGCAAAGGTTTTTTTTTTCTTTTCAAGATTGCGCAAATTGTGCGTCTGCATTGCACCGGCGATTGAGTAACGTTTAACGATGATAATGACTTATCTGAAAATCAAATTTTCTAACAAAGAAAAAAAAAAACTTACCACACTCACCATATGATATTAATTTTATTCTACTCGAGAGATCGGTAAACTCGTGCCAACGAAATACACTTGCCATGGATAAGCATTCCGTGTGTAAATTTGATACTAAACACTGTACCCGATTCTCTTTGCTTTTCTAGATAATCAAATCTGGGTCACGCTCAGAGAGCAACTATACTTCTCTTTTTTAGATACAAAACCATCGTAATACCATGATATCACGTGAAATCGTGTCTCTTGGATACACGAACCACATCAACTATTAATTATCACCTGATATCACCTGATGTGTTCAAATATTTGAATAACCCTTTTGAGAGATCTATGTTTAGTTAATTTCAAAATTTTTATTTTTTAAAACAACTTTAACTTTTTTTTAACGATGAATTTTTTTTTTTTTTTTATCAAATCACACGCAAATTAGTGCCATACAACCATTTAAATAAGTAGTAAACAAGTGTTCTCGCCACACTTGTTGTTTGTGGGCTCTCGATTATCGCTGGGCGAAATATATCTTTCTCAGGACAAACGACATAAACAGCTTACCTTAATCACTCGCTGTTTCCTCTCCACACTGTTTTGCCAACAAAGTTCCAAGGTTTATCTATGCACACCTGATTTTGTTCGCGAACCGCACATCCGTGATAATTTGTCCTTAAAAATTTTCGACTTTTTTTAAAACGAAACGAACAAGCTTAACAAACAACTTACGAGGAAACTTTAGTAACCTTTGGATACTTTTTATCGCTGCGTGTTTATTGATAAAAAAAAAAAAAAAAATGTACAAATTCTTCATCGAAGTTCATTAATGCATTACGAGGCGTTTTTGTGCTCGATAATGTACTTATAAATAAAGAGAAACGGAATGATAGTGGAGTGATCTAATTTCTTTAATGTGCAACGATAATTGAGCGTAAAAAATGCAAGAGGAGCGACGGATTAAAACGGGAGCAATATCTTACAATGTCTGAAAATAATTTGTTTTGAAAGCTGATTTCATTAATGAAGTCAAAACAATAGTATCATCGTTTATCACTTGGTTGACTAATAAACTCCTCATTTAACATTCGCGCTCTGTTTTTTGTTTTCACTTGGGATATAATTCAATTCAAATCTCGTCTGGTTCCGCAACAATGTGTCACTTGAATCTTTGAAAAAAAAAATTTCACAAACAATAAATTACTTATGCAATCATCTTGAGTATTTTTTTCAGTAGTAGCTAATCTATTTTAGTTTTTCAATCACATTATTGCATAAGTGGTGCATAGATGTCGCCAACTATTAACCCTCGATAACATTTCATTACGTGAACTTTCTAAAAATTAACTATTACGACAGCTATTTTATTTCGGTATAAATATCTTTTCACAATATTTTTTTCAAACAGCCGTTTTTTTTTTTTTTTTTTTTTTTTTTACTTCTTTGTTTATAATAACGTTTTTAATTGTATAAAAAGACTAATGTAAGTACAGGTGAACACCACCATTTTACCGTACTACCAAAGTAATACAATAAATACCTACGCAAGAAATTTTAGTAGACTCTACCAAATTTTTTTTTTCTAGGCGATACATCTTGTATTGAAACACTATACATGTATCGAGCTATTTCTTGAACAATAAAAGTTATAAACATTGACTGGATTTTTGATGCGATACTATTTAAAAAAAACATA
Organism: Copidosoma floridanum; assembly: GCF_036245765.1. NCBI lineage: Eukaryota > Metazoa > Arthropoda > Insecta > Hymenoptera > Encyrtidae > Copidosoma > Copidosoma floridanum. Next base: position 25,773,471 of record NW_028321890.1, on the reverse strand, counting down.
GTTATTTGAAGTTATATTTTGTTTTTTGATCATAAGCGGTTATTTCGGTGGTTGACCAATAGCGGATGAAAAAATTAATTTGTTGTCAGTTTTAAAACGAATTAAACAAGAGTTTATTACTTCAAAACAAAGTATTTAATTAAAAAACTTATATACGTAAAATAATGATTTATTTTTATCTTTCTTTGCACTCGCAATACAAGCACGACTTCTCAATGAATAAGGCAAGTATTTATAAAATAATAATGTCTACACTTTCGGCTGCCGATTGTGCAGCGGAAAAATAGTATTATCACCTCATATCGTGGAATGAAAATTTTTTTTACACGACGTCTTGCTGTGAACGTCAAGTTCACTCATTGATTATTATTTTCCACTGCTTCGATATATATATATTAACCGAACGCGTTGTGAGAGTAAAAGTAATTTTAAAAGAATATTTTGAATTAACTTTCGCAGATTTGTTCGATTTTCTATTTTCCTTCAATACTGAATCTTTTGATGCAATGTACGTGTAAAATAGACATCGGCTGTACGAGAAAAAAACGCTCGCGCGGTCAATTTTGCGAAATTGACGGCACGATAAAGTGGCCGGCCTACGCTGGGAGAGGGAGAAAAGAAAAGAGGGCTTTTGTAAACCAAGCGACTCGGGAGATATGTTGCTCGAGTAAATATAACGTTACGCCCGTGTGAAAAATTCATGAAAAAAAAGGACGCTGCCGCTATACAGCTGTACGCGTGTACGTATAAAAGTATCGGGCACGGGCTGCGGGACTTGACGGTTCAGCGAATAACTATATAGGGTTGTACCGATCATTGCGTAAGTCACACGGTTCATATACACAACTCTGTCCCTCTCGCTGTTTCTTTTTTGCCAGAGTGACAGACTTGGGGGAGGGGGGGCCCTTTCCTCTGCCCCTTATGCTTCCAAAGTTGTGTTTTCGTTCAATGGCCAATTTGTCGAATGCCAATAAAATTGAAAAGTGGACTTGCAGCAGTCGCTGACTTTTTTTTTTTTTTATCTCTTGTATCAACTATGAAATACTTGTCCACGAAGAAGTAACGGACAGTTTGCGATATGCGATTTCCGTTTTTTTTTTTTTTTTTTTTTTCCGACTCGATGGCTGTAAAACTAGCGCTGTTTACGAAACTTTACATTTGCATTAAATTGGTAAAGCTGTTGCTTTCTAGTTATGGGGGTTGTATGTAGGCATGGAAATGGTATAATGGTATTTTCACGGATTTTCGTTGAATCTCGATGAGATTATTTTTTGTTTTTCAACTTTTCGAATGAAAAAGTGACCTCAACCATCTGTCACTGACGTAACTATAAACGATTGACGTCTTTTGATCGTTTCGATCGCAAATAATTGACTAAAATTCATAACTACATCATAGTGCGTATATTTCGACGATTTGCATGTAAAAACTGGGCCTCGTTATACTTTTATCCGATGACGTAAGTTTGAGGTGTAAATATTTTGTATAGGTTTTACGACTTGTTTCTTACGCGCATTTGCGCACGGAAATATTTATCGCCATAACATTTATGCAACACTTGTTCAAACGTCTGAACGATATAATGAAAATCCCCCCTCCCACCCCTTCCCCGTGTCAACGTGTCATTCGAATATAATAGATGAGTGTTGTCGGTATCAGTTAAAACCTTTTTTTTTTTTTTTCTTTTTTCTTACGCGTTGAATAAATGCGTGTAAGTACGACATTTCGATTGAAATTTTCCATATTTGTTCTCTCACGCTTCGACAACAACGATATTCAATGCGTTACCTGTACGCAAGAATATTCTCAAAAGAAAAGCAGCGAATCCACCGCGACACACACACACACACGCGCCAATACGACACATAATCGCACTTTTGAACATGATATTTAGCGGATTGTGATTGCGAAATTTCAAAACGAAGTAACACGCGACGAGGACGTATTATGCAGACCAGCAGCAAACAGATCAGGTCGCGCGGAGAGAGAGAGAGAGAGAGGCAGAAATAAGAGAAAAACGCACGTGCCGCGGGTTTCGAAATGAAATTGAGTATCGGTATGGCTCGCGCGTATTATAGCCGCACTGGCACAATATACATTTATAATGCTACAGGTTACGCGCACCCGCGTATATATTATGTGTACACACGACGAGAAAGGTTTATCCAGAGGGAAGAAAAAAATTAAAAAAAAAAAAAAAAGGAAAAGATCGGCTACCGGTATCTATAATTAACACCGACTATTAATTTTGCGAACCCAGATCGTTCGACACACGATGCCAATTATGAGTCTATATAAGCTTTACAAGCGGTCGCCGCTGGAGTAAAACAAAGAGGGGGAAAAAAGTCCTGGGTCCAAGCAAAAAAAAAAAAAAAATCTCAAACAGCTCGGCCGTGCTGTGTTCGCACGAGTGTTTTTCCTTTCTATACACCGGCTTGGCTAGGACATTACGTAAAGACGCGCCAAAGGAATGGATCGGTATACACGCACTAGAGAGAGAGAGAGAGAAAAGACAATTTTAATTTCCATATACCCCATCTTATGTCACACGAAAGCGCGATGCCTCGCATGAATATGGACGCAAACGCGTACGCCATCCTCACCGGACTCTCGCGAGCTTGTTATCTCGTTGTGCTGTTGGCCTCTCTTTCGATTACGGTTACGCGCGTACGCGAGGAATAGATCGAGTAGAAAACGCGGAAGCACCTTTCCATGATGCCATACTTTATATGTATATTGTAGGCAGCAGTGACCGATGATGCGGGACACGAGATCGTAGGATCGTACCTACGTGAGCACGAGCTTTACCGATCGTTACCCTGTTACGATATGGTTTCGCGATAATGCTTCTCATGTATATTATAGATTCGATATTTTCTTCTCGTTTTTTTTCTTCCTTCCCCTCGATTTCAAATCGTTGATTTTAAACCTGAATTTTTGCATACTTGCTTTTTATTTTTCAATAACGTTGTTGCGGTTGTATTGGCTCCATGGATTAAAATATATTTATATGCAGGTATTAGTAAAAGTGGTGGTACACGTAAGGGTATAATATACAAGTTGCAACAAACTATTCGACACGTTTGCTTGGCCTATAAGCTGATTTTCCTTCATAACATTACGTGTTAAAACTTTAAATCGCGACTGAAAAAAAAAAAAAAAAAAAAAAAAAAAAAATGAGAGAGAGAATGTTTTATTAATGCCATAATCATTTGTAAATCAATAATTATGTGGAAATACGTCCGCGGAGCGAGCAATTTCAGTGTAATCGACAGTCAGCCGGCTTTTTTCCGTATTGTACACACATTTTGCACAATTCTTGCCGCGGTGGTGGTAACATTTTTCGTTTATGAATATTCTAAAATATTTAAATTTAAGTACGTAGGTACGTTGTATATAAAGAAAAAGTTAACATTTTTTTTTTTTTTTTTTTTTTTTTTTTTTTCAAACCAGTTTCTAACTCGATAATTTATAGCTCGCCTTTTGACGAAATAATTACACTTGTTTTAAAAATTTATTTGCAGCTGACAGAATCGTACTTATTTTCCATCAATTTATCATTGACCAACACCATGCATCACCATTATGCTGTCGTGTACTTATGCAGTTTGGAAAATTTAAACATTTTCCGTAAAAATACAAGTAACGAAATAAATCTTCGAACACAATGCGTAAGGTAGATAACTGAATTGAAAACTTTGGTATCAGTTTTACTTTTATACAGTTGAATCGAAAATCAAATAAAATCTTTGCATAAAATATTTTGTATCATTGTTAACTGTATAAACTTTATCCTCACTCGTATATACACGGGGTCTTGTAAAGGGAACGAGAAATTAAACATATTCAACATAACGTATTTCTTTTCAAAGTAATGATTGAAAAACATTAGATAGCGAAGATCAAGTTTCCCTTTTTACTTGATCAACACTGTCTTTGAGATTTTATTAATTTTTCCAACAATTTATTTTATGTATGAAATATTCTATTGCTATCATCTCTATTGTGGCACAGTAGTGTAAACAATTGATTTTTTTGATTCTTCGTTTTCCAAGGGTTACTGGGTCTCGATGGCAATTCTAAAAAGTCCTTCAATACGGTTCTCCAAAATGGCTTTCAATGTGACCATTTGTTATCATTTTTCACTTGAGTTGTGAACTTTTCCAATCACCTCCAAGCAATAATTCTCGATGGAAGCAAACGAGACTACTCCATATCCCAAGAGATCAGTACTCGCATTCGGTCAAGCGAAACGGGTATGAACCTTCCTGTACTGCGCTTGAATGTTTCCGAGCAAGAAAGAAAGACTCCTATACATACACGCACGTATATACTTACAGCCCCAGCAAATAAATTATCCACTGATATGAACGACCACGTGCTCGAACAGTGGCACCCGTTATCGCGAAGCGCAAACCTGTAGAATTCGCTGCTGTGAAGTTCACGGTAATCTCGTAACAAATACAGAGGGAGAAGAAATAAACGGGGAGGCCGCGAGTTCGAGGAAGAGAAAGCGAGAGGGGATTGATGAAAAAACGGGGGGTCCGCGATAAAACTGCAATAAACAGCGCGTCTGGGAATCACGGCACGTTTTATCGTATCGGCCGATATGATGTGCGACGATTGACGAATGTGCTCACGTGCTATGAGTTCACGCGGAACGACGAAAAAAAAAAAAAAAAAAAAAAAAAAAAAAAAAAAAAAAAATCACTCTTATCTATACCAGTGTGGATTTTTCAAATCAGCGAAAATCGTTGTTTTATTGCTTATTGTGTATACTGAATTCATTTCACAGGACTCAGGGGGACGATCGAAAAGTCATTGTTTTTCCAAAGTTCCACTGAGACATGGCCTACAATCGATCAAGTGCTGTTCGGCGATGTGAAAACAATTCCTCCCCCCTCTCCCACCAATTCTCGCGGCTTCGCGAACGCGTATACTTTTGTGCATATAATACACGCAGTGGAACATAATATATACGTACAGACAGAGGGAGAGTCGGGCAATGTAGAGCCAGTCGACCTTCGGGGCATTGATACAGAGAGAGAGAGAGGGCCTACAGCCATCTATCCCCCTGTGCCTATGTGTGCGTGTATGTATACACATATAGCGAACTCTGGAATATAAGTACCCATATGTGTATTTGCTGCTCGATCCGCGGCAGCGTTCAACTTTCACGTATCATAATACATAGTTAAAGAATGTGGTTTCCCTTTCAAATTACAAAATACTGCGAGCACAGCAGTATACCTGCTTATGTGTATTATATACTAACTTACCAGAGTTCGTTATACGTATATATACATATATGTGTGTACGGGCAATCACCATTACCACCTTCGCACTCTTGGTGGTGCACATTGTGTACCTATACTTCCCTTAGCATTGAGAATTGCCGTTTTTTTTTGTTTTTTTTTCATTCAATATAAATCGACTCCTGCGAAGCTTAATTACCGATAAAAATACGATTGCGCTGTGTATAAATGCACAAATGGGTGTAACGCCAGGTAGCAAAGTGCATAATATACACATATATACGTACGATGTCGGGTGTATCTCTCTCTTTCTCTCGGCTCAGCTGTTGTCTGATCACTGCACACGCAGGTCCGCGTCTTTGTGTGTCTGCGTATTAATATTATTATTCTTTACTTTGTTATTATTACCTACGCAAGCACATGATGTAAGTAACGCACTTGACTGTCGCAGATGGATTGGTATAGGTTTGAGAAGTAAGCAAGGCTAACCCAATTTCGCGTATCGGTACAATCCTGTCACTTTTTCAGCTCCTCTCTTATTCGATTTTTATGTTGCATACGTGAATATACATACCCACTCTGACGTTGTTGCTCGATCAAAAATATTTTCTTTGTGCGGGCGGGTGGGACACGACTCTGTGTTTTATCGTGCAAATTGGTTCGATCGGTTCGGGTTGTTGATTTACGACCCACCGATATACTATACGGCAAAGATCGATCGGTGTCGTAGGTATACACCTATACGATTAGAATTTTTTTTTTTCTTTTATTGTTTCTCCTGGAATCGTAGTGCGGATAAAATTGGCATTGACACGCGTTGTTATATGATATTTCATATGTGTTAACGATTCGATGATTAATCAAAGTGCAGAGGAATCCATGTACCCATGAAGATGGAATGGAAAAAAAGACCCAAGCCTTGTCCCAAGTTCTATATTTCGAGATGTCGAACCTTGACATTTCGATAAATTATTTCGAAAATGTGATAACAACGGGAGCGACAGTCGTTCGCTCTCGTTATGGATCCTTCCCGAGAATCCTTGCCGCTTTGCCTATGTTCCGCGGTGTAGGTAAATATGGTGAATCTAGTTCAAGTGATTCGGACACGCTGAGAGTCAAGTACATGCTTTTTACGATTAAAAAAATTATAATTTTTCAAAACTAAACGTTACATAATATGCACTGTTACAATAAAAAATAAAATAAAAATAAAAACAACCATACACACACATGTACATGTACATCGATCGAACAGAGCCGACTCCGTTTCCTCCGAAGGAGGCCAAGGACGGCAGTTAGAGTTGATCTTTTTGCTCCGTGGGCACTCCTAAGAATTGAGATTGGAGCCCTTCGGGCTTATATATTATGTTCCGCGAGCGAAAAAATAGGTAAAAAAATACACTGGCGTTGCAACGTGTGTAAATACGTACGTGCGCGTGTGTGTACGTAAAATTAAACTGTTGCCGATTTTTCGCCTCTCCATCTATCGGACGCTCGTACAAAGACATTGGTGCATTTCGCGTGTGGTTGAAGGATCATTTCTTTATTAGCTGCTTGATTTCAGCACAAAGATTGATTTTGGGATTTTTGCGCAATCGAAAAGCATAATTTTTTTTTTTTTTTTTTTTTTTTTTTTTTTTTTTTTTTTTTTTTTTTTTCAACAATTACAACTCAAGAAGCAAGGTGTTACTTAAAAGTATTTTATTCATAAATTTGCAGTTGAGAGACCTATTGTATAAAAATAATTTGAATTACCATTAAAAGGAAATATCAATAATATGTTTCCTCGACAGTTTTCACGTCGTAAAAAACTACGCTATAACGTTACGTAAAAAAAGCAAGTGCTTAAAATGAATAGTAAAAATTAAAAAAAAAAAAAAAAAATTATGGAGTTATTGTGAAAGACGATAATCCAACAAGTGTAAGAGCCGAGTCCTTATCTATCGGCAAAATAATAATTACTCAAATAAAAACTCTCCAGCTACGCTTATTTATTGTTAGTATTATTATTAATTTTTTTTTTTTAAATCGATAATCCCTAGTATGCTTTAAAAGTGCTTTCCATATGATAAAATTTATCTTTTTTTGTTTCTACTGTACTGCAGTGTACCGCACTCGCTCGCAAAGAGTTTAATTACAGTAACGCAGCAGCGGCAGCCTCGTGTTTACAAATTTTTTGCCTCGAAGCGTACACACATAGACTCACGTGTCCCGGTCCGCTGCTGTTTAGCATAACCATGCCCTTTAGGTGGGAGTATTGCTCGGCGATTGCGATTAGACCGAACAGCCGAGATAAAGTTGTCGTGCGTTATACTGGACCGGTTCTCCGTTGCTGCCGACCCGCCCATGCACTGTTCACGTGACGCGACGGTGTTCAAAATGAACACGAAACAAAGACATTCGCAAACGAGACTCGCTGAATAATCGTTTTGGCTGGTACATCGCATGCCGCACTGCACTTTGGTTTTGATTACTTTGGGATGACGATTGGTCGAGCAGCGATGGCAGCAGCGACACGATACCCTCAGTAATTCAGAGTTTTCTTCACGGCCTCGAAGCAGCGCAGCTTATCCGGCAGGTAAAATGACTCCTGGATGTGAGGGAACGGAGTGTCCCAACCTGTTACTCGGCCGACCGGTGCTTCCAGGTGCAAAAAGCACTCTTCCTGCAATTTTTAAACACGTTTGTCTCTTACTTTACACAAGACATAAGCCATACCGTACTGCGGTCTTTTATTTCGAGCTATTCATTGATAATTTTTTTTATGCTTTTTTCTTTCTACGTTCATTAAATTGTACTTAACGGCGTTGAGTGATTTGCGAAATTTATCAAAAAGCCGTCCGTGCTTGCACGCGGAAAAACAAGGGTTCCCGGACAGGTTGTCTGTTAAAACCGCGGGAAGTTGGGATGTTATGCTTATCACAGTATTTTTTGTTTGTGTTCTTAGTATGTTTTTTTTTGTGGTATGCAATATAATTTCAACAACATTTACATAAAATTTAGCCTGAAATATCGACTCTTTTTCAATAGATTTTTTTTTTCCTGATACATGACACTTGATGGTATCAAAGATAAGTTGTGAAGAAATATTATCTAATGAAGCAAATGATAACATTATCTACGTTGTGGTTTCTTTACTCGAGCGTCTTTTCAATCCGGAAAACTGTTATTATTATTATTATTATTATTATTATTATTATTATTATTATTATGATTTTTGAGTACGAAATTTTGATTTTTCAAAGTAAATTTTACTTTCGATAGGTCAATTTTATGTACTATGTATTGCTGCAAAATTTATTGAATATCAAATGAAACATTCCGTGATGGACACACGACATCCCAACTTTACCATATTTTTGCAGTAAAGAATCTCCTTTGCTCGTCTCTTCGTGTGCAACGGTTCTACTTTTCATTGGATTGAAATCAATGAGCACACGATGTTTGCCAATTCGTATACGTGCATGTGTACGTGTATGTAAAATTTATTTCATAAACCTGTATGGTTGCGGCAACCTCGGCTCCAAATCCATTAGTCAACGGCGCCTCGTGAGAAACAATGGCACGGCCGGTCTTTTTGACTGACTGCGAAATCAAGATTGGTGCATATTATTACGATTGCCATTATTTTTGCGTTGCAATAAACAGAATCTAAAATATTTTAAGTAACTTGATCACCAATGATTAAGTACACTATAAGAAAATTTGTTTTTTACAAGAAAGTTACAAATTTTAACAAATAGGTACATTGTTCTATTATTCTGAAACATTAAAAAAAAATCTGTTTTTTTACTTTATCTTTGATTTCATACAATTTAGATCAAAATGTGGTCAAAAAGAGTTTTAGATCTCATTTTTTTTCGATTTTTGTTTCGTTTTTAGTAGGAAGTTGAAACGTTACAACAAAATTATGGATGCTAAAGTTGTAGACCATAAAAATTTATGTAATATCTTGATTTTTTTTCTGGTAACATCATAGGATAATTAGACGTCCATGTAGACAGTTAATATTTAAACAAAAATAAAAATTTTCATACATTTTCAATTAAAGGATATTAGTTTTTATGAGTACTTTTGATATAAATAAATGTATGCTTATCATAAAAAGAAAAAAAAAAGTAACGTATTATTTCTATTTAGAACAGTAATTTGTACCGATGACACGGTGGTTTCTATTGTTTCGAACAGTAAAAATTATTTCATAAGCTATTATTTTTTATTTTAGTTGTTACTTATTACATATACACACTGCAATTTTTTTATTAAATACAGGCACTCAAATAATTTTTATCTGTTATGTACTTATTTATTCTATCGTAAAAGTGAGAAGGGGGATAGTTCATAAATTACGTAAAAGATATTTTCTCTATTTTCAGATTCCCATATTCTCCTATTCGTAAAGAATCGTCGAATAAATTTTAATTGTATTTATTGCTGTAAATACGTAAAGCTTAGAAATTATCTACTATTTAAAAGAATTGCCAACAAAAAAGCAAGGTTAATTAACTCCTTATGTTTGACAGCAATAGTTGGAAGTAATTCATCGAAATAACTTCAATTTATTCCAATTCAATCATTTTTATTTGATCGTCCTTGATTCTTTTTCTCATGAGAATAAATATATATTTTTTATTGTATTTTTTTTTCTCCGATTGGTGGTATCAATTTGGAATGTATTTTCTTTTTACCTCGTGTTTCAACTTTATATGACTGAGTTACTTCACGTGTGAAAGCGCTTCCCTCGTCATTGCAAAACTAATACGTGTTTGTACCAAAATTCTTACCGAACCTACTTTCTAATTGATCAATAATAGAAAGGTAATGTATTTAAAGGAATTTGAATAGATTATTCCTGTAATATTTTGAAATAGAGTTTTTGGGATAAGAATAGAAAAATTGGACCTTCGTGTCTTTCATCTATACGGTGTCCTTTAAAGTGAAGATTTGTGCTATACTTATATAACATAGAACAAGTTGAGAAAAGAATTACTTTAAGTTTCTTCTCAAAAATCCACACGACATAACTTAATATTTAAAAAAAATTTTAAACTCATTTCCAAATATAGTACAATTAAAAAGGCGAAGTGAAGGATTTAAGGACACATTAGTAGTACTATTTATCTTATTACCGTAAAATGAACGTATCATTGCAGAGGAAGCGTAATTCAAGCATTAAGTTCGCGAGATTTAAAGATAAAGAAGCTTTGACTGCGTGCCTACCTGGCAGACGGAGTCCGAGTCCCACGGGAGAATCGAACGAAGGTCTATGACCTCACACAGCGCCCCAAGTTCATCGCGCACCATATCAGCAGTTTCCAGCAGGACGTGCACTTGGGTTCCCCAGCCGATCAGGGTAATTGCGTCGCCTGCAAGCCACACGGCCAGACATTAAAGCACAACGGAGTTACCTCCTGTGAATTCGATCGAAACTTTGCGTTGTGTATCGCGCGTAGTTTTTCGCTTTCGACGGCTTCGGGGAATCCCAACGAGGGGGAAAAAAAATCGTTAATTATTGTCATCAACTCGCCGTATGTTCGATGGATACAATAATTTAGCCGTGGCACGTATAAATCTCGTCTGTTTTGTAGGAATAATATAATAGGCGCTCACGATGCGTATATATATATATATGTGTGTATATATATAATAATAAATTATTGTGAAATTGCGAAAGAACGTATCTGCATAATAATGTTATTGTTGTACTGAAATTTTAAATGGCCGATCGCGTCTCTCTTTATCTCGATTGCAGTTTGTATTTAAATGTCGTCCATTAGATGTGTGTGTATATGTATTGGGTGATAAAATATATGAATTCAAGCGTGTGACGCAAACCTTCTCTTACGATATCGGCAGTGTCGAGCGGCAATTTGTAGTATTGTAAGGGTACGGGCTCCGAAGCCGTGCGGTAGAGGATTTTCGGCTCAAAAAAGATGCATGGATCTGGTTCCTCGATGCAGCTTAACAAAAGACCCTTGGCTTGCACTGGCCCTCGTGGAATGACCACCTGTATTGAAATAACACTTTCATTAATCATTCAAATCCAATGTTTTTTTCTCATCATGAAATCGTGCCATGTGTAAAACGCGATTAAAAATAAAAACAGTTTGTTTCTGGGCTCAAGCAAAATATGAGTTTAACAATATTTGTCCAAGAAATTTGCAGTGGTAGCTTCCATGGTCTTCTCATGAATAAAAGTTTTAAAAGCCTTCGAACTCGTCTCCCTCTTTTTTGAAGTTAAATCCGCGCTTTTACACTTGTGAGCTTTCCCACGTGTAAGGGCTCAAGCCGAGCCTTTTCATAAGCAATATCGGCACTATATTTTACAGCCAGTGCATTTTGCACCTACAGGCCCGGTATTGACAATAAAAAAAAAAACCACGTGCTTGCGCTTGGCCTCGTTACATACTCATTCGATTCAATAAGCGCGTACGCATAACACGTATGATGATAGCTCGATGCAACATAACTGACCCTGAGCCCGGGAGTGTGCGCGAAGTAGGCCTCCGGACTCTGCGAGTGGTAGAGACCGCCGTGACCCACGGCTCCGCAAGGAGCGCGCACCGTCAGCTTGCCGCAGTCCCACTCGCCGCCGCTTCTGTACCGGCACTTGGCTGCTTCGTTTACCAGCTGTAGCGATCAACAATCCATACCATATGTGATTTTTGTGGCAACAAAAATGAAAACTATATAGCTATATATATTATAATATCTCGTTAGTGTTCTTTGCCTTTACCGATCGCCAAACGGTCGGGCCGACGATCGGCAAAGCGTTGCAGTTCGAGGGAAAATGTACCTGGTCGAAGGCTGGAAATATGTAGTCGGCGAACTGGATCTCGGCGATGGCCGTGACACCGATGTTGGCCAAGCCGATCCCGAAGCCGACGATGCCTTGCTCGCACAGGGGCGTGTTGAACACCCGGTGCTGCCCGAAACGGTCCTTCATACCAACCGAGCAGCGGAACACGCCACCGAACTCTATGTCCTCGCCAAATAGTACTGCAAACAGGGAAACAGTAGTCCGATGTCGTTGTACTTATTTTTTCATGATTATGATCATGACAACGTCATCGCTATTGAAATTAATCATTTTTGGAAGACGAGTGCTTTTGTTCCCCACCTCGAAAGTCGAGTTATCATTGTTTGCAATTGTTTATTCGTATGACTTGTTATCACGAATTTTCGGGGCTGTGTTTTTAACAATCGATCGACAAACGACGGTCTTGGCCATAATTTTACACGATATTGTTTCAAAATTAAGTATCGCAATCTAATCTGCCACGCGATGTTTGACAAAAATTTTCGCCGGAATGAAAAGCCGAACCCGTAGTTTTTGGCTTCTTACCTGCTGTTTCATCCTTCTCCAAGCACTGGTGCATTGCGTTGTTTATAGCGTTGCACATGTTCATCTCCTTGGTCTCCCCTGCAAGGGATGCAAGAGGTAAATTTGAAAGCACACGCAACACTCGCACAGATTTTTTTTTTTTTGTTCTTCAAACAAACTCATTTTATTTAGTCTCGACCACTTGATCGAAAAATTACATCACTTACGCAATCGCGAGAGCAGAATTCATTGACAAACTTAAAAAAAGAAACTCAATGCAACGATCGTCACCTGCATCTTCGAGCACTGGGTTCGGATAGTAGTTGAACTGGATGCTCCTGGAGGAATTTTTCTGCCGATCTGCGGGCAGGCATCTTCGAAGTAGCTTCGTGGCGTGCTGCAACGGCCTGCACGACTTACTGAGAATCATGATGGCACCGCAGTGACTATCGTCGACGAACACGGCCACGATAAGCAGGGGGCTCTCGCACGCGCATTATCATCTCAACTTGTTTACCCGAGCATACGAATCCTCCCCACCCCACCCCCCTTCGATCATTCTTTTCCTCTTTCTCTACATCACTCCTCCTCTTCGATTTCGTAATACTTGATGTATTCACAATATATTTGCCGAGCACACAATTGAGCGAAGCTTTTTTGATCTTACATTAGAGTTTGCTACGAATTACAAGCTGTTTTTCTACAATTACGGACCTTCACCCAACACCCTTTATGACAAATTAAACATTTAATTTTTAAGTAGACAAACAAGCGAGTTCAACATGTTTTGCCAATTTTATATCAATGATTGCTGGGCAAGTTGATACTGATGGTCTTAGTTTCCATGAAGTCGTCCAAAGAGTCCAGGCCCCTGTAATTTTTCAACCAAGCTTTAGTTCAAGTATACCCAAGTATACATAGCAGCTTCGTGACCAATCTTGGGCACAATTATTCTATAGATTTTTTAACACTTTGAAAGAACATTTTTTTTCAGCAAATGAGCGCAATACACTTGAGATGGTAAGGATTATAGTAAGGTATTACCTTGAAATCGAATATTTAGATATTATGATTTTTTTTTCTTTCAAATTGTAATTCATCGGTTTTACCGGAAAAAATTATGTTAAGCACTGTGATGTGAGTACTTGATAATTAAAAAGAAAAAAAAAAATTCAGTATAAATAATGCATCACATATTTACAATTACAAAAGTGCTCGTGCCCAAGTGTGCCCACAATAAAAATATCGTACACAATGAGTTGGATTTCTCAACGGTATACTCACAGCTCTCGACCCAAGCCCGACATTTTGTAACCGCCGAACGGAGTTTGTGGATGAACTATGCCCCACTCGTTGACCCTGCGAGAAAAAAATTACCATTTCAAAGTAATAAATCTACTTATTATTTATTTATTTTTTTTTTTTTTGTACTCGCGTATACGCGACGAATTATATTGTAATCGTCCACCCACCAAACAGTACCGGCCCGAACGGCTTTTGAAAATTGTAGCGCTGTGGTGAGATTTTCCGTGAATACACCGGCCGATAAGCCGTACATTGTGTCGTTGGCACGTTTTATCACTTCCTCCAAGGTATCGAATTTCAAGATGCTCTGAACTGGACCGAATATCTGATGAGAGGAACAATTGATTGTAGAAATAGTTTTGCGGCGCAAGACCTCCAAACAAAAGATGAATATATAGACTTTACCTCTTCCTTGGCGATTCTCATGTCGTCGGTGACGTTGGTGAACACAGTGGGTTCTACGAAATACCCCACCTTTCCGCGCCGTTTACCGCCAATCTCGCATTTCGCGCCCTCTTTCTTGCCCGCCTCGATGAGCGACAGTACTTTCTGGAAACCCTTTTCATCCACCTGCAATATTGGCCATACAAAAAGTGATTTTGTTTACAAATTAACAAATTGAAATGAAAAAAAGGTCAACTCACCTGTGGGCCCTGGAAAACCCCGGGCTCGAAGGCACTCCCGACTTTGACTTTCGAGGCAGCTTCGACGTACATTTTGGTAAACCTTTCGTAAACGCCCGCTTGGACAAACAGCCTCGTCGGTGCTATGCACGTCTGCCCGGCGTTCACAAAGAGACCATCGGAGGCGTACTTTAGAGCAGCGTCCACTTAAAGGGGTATAAGTATACGTTACAATTTTAGCGCATCGTTAACAATAGCGGTCGAGACGAGCGTGTCCCGATAGCATTGCGTGACAGGGTCGTTTTTACTTACAATTGGCATCATTGAACACCACTAATGGACTCTTCCCTCCCAGTTCCAGGCTCACTTTTTTCAAGTTCGATTTCGCCGACGCTTCGAGAATGGATTTTCCTACCTATGTTGGGAATCGAGTTAATTTTTGGCGCAATGTTATATTATGTCTGAGGACCGATATCTCCATATCGGTATTTTACAAGAATTTTCACAAAAACGACCACTTCAACGATATCACGGAAAATGCGTTTTGCGTTTGACTTTGGTACTTAATGAAAAATCATTATATGCTTCGAAACAATTAATTTATACTTCAAGTCATCATCTAGTTTTCTACAATCATAGTATCAATTAATATCAAAGTTTTTTTTTTTTCGCGAAGTAAAAAATGTTACGTAAACAGCTGCTCATCGAGCCAACTTTTTTAAATGATATGTTAAAGTATACAGTTTAATGAGGAGCTATGCACCAAGTTTCAGATAATAATTGGTAGTGAAACAAATCCTGGGTGTAATTTTGTGGGAAGGTTTATTGTGCTACGCAACAAACAGCAGACAATGTTGTCGCTTATCTCGCGTGTTTTTAACAGAGGAACGTTACGATTTTTTGTATAAACATCTCCGTAACTGTGATCGTGACTTTGTTAAAAATTTTGCCCTCAAACGTGCACCACAAATATTTTTTTCGCAAATTTATATTGTTGCTGCGTCAGTTGTTTCATAAATGATTATTTGTTTCTTCTCCGTACGAATGCTATGTATTACAAGTCTGCGTCAATTATTTTCAAAAATTTCAAAACAGTTAATTCTTCATTTCTCTAATACTAATCATTGTGAATTATCATTAGTTTAAATATACAAGGATCTTTAGCAACTTGGCGTCACTGACAAAAACATTAGAAAATTTCAACGGAATATAAGATGTAGATGTACTAAAAGCATAGTAAATTGTTTTCAAAACAAGTGTATCTTTCAAACGACACGCAAAATGACTTGGATATAAAAGTATGGTGATCGTTCTAATACCAAATTCGTTCTTCGAAACAGTCGTAAACAAATTTTTATCATTTACTAACGAAAACCGGTATTTTTAAAATAGTCGTCTATTAGACGCCGTGTTCAAAGATGTAAATTTGAATATCTCGAGAACGGCCCGCCGAATCTTCATAGAATTTTAATCACTTATGCGAGTACAACAGCGTCAACAACTTATAGTTCTCAAGTTACGTTTTTGTGGAAAACAAGAAAGGCGATTTGTACAAATTTTTTTTTTTTTTCCTCGCGTGGGACGTTTTTTCGTGACAACTGGACGTTTACTGCGTCCTCGGTGAGAAAAATAGTGATCGCCACACAAGCGCGATTTGGTCCCTCGGCGATTCTCTGACGAAAATTACTTATTACATCAGACTATGAAATAGTGGAATAATCGAAAAATAATGGGCATCAAGAAGATTTCTCGGTATCGGTGGGGCTCGCCAACCCACGCGAAACAAGCAAACCAGCTGATTATTATTATTACTTATTTGTCCCGAGCAATCAAAAGTATGGCCTTACCACAGTCGAGCCCGTAAAACTGACTTTGTCGATGCCGAGATGATTGGAAATGGCTGCACCGGCAGTGGGCCCGTAACCGGGCAGCACGTTAAAGACGCCCGGCGGGAAGCCAGCCTCCTTGACCAAACTGGCGACGTACAGGGCAGTCAGCGGGGTTTGCTCGGCCGGCTTGACGATGAGCGTGCAACCAGCCGCCATGGCCGTGGAGATTTTCAAGCTCAGCAGCAACACGGGATAGTTCCAGGGGATAATGGCCCCGACTACGCCCACGGGCTCTTTTCTCGACAGAGCAAACACCTTGCCGTCTACGCTTGCGTTAACAAACAACGTTACGATATTACTCTTGCGCTGCGCTCGATTAATTTTCGGGTCGAGGTAAGGTTTGTTTACCAGCTGGAATGGTCTTCCCGTGGACTTTGTCGGCGCATCCGGCGAAGTAGCGAAGGAAACCAACGCCCTCCAGCACTTGGCCGTAGGAGTCGCCGAACGGCTTGCCGTTGTCCAGCGATTCCAGGCTCGCGATTTCGTTGACGTGTTCCTCCATGAGGTCGCCAAGCTACACGTGTTGTGTTTTTTTTATTTTTATTCAACATTTTGAACTTTACCCATTTTTACAAATTTATTCGTAGCGCGATGTGAATTCGTCATCGGCACACATGTTTTTCTCTATTTTGAACGTTTTCTGAGTTTCCGGTGGGAAAAATTTTATTTGACCCTTGTGCGGCAATGAAAATACAAAGGTCCCTTGATGAATGACTCCCCAGTGTCGAAAAATGTTATTTACGATGGGATATCCAAGCGCTGCCAGGAAAGAAAGGACTTGGGAGGTACGTGTAATCATACCTGAGAGCCCCATTCCTCGCCCAAACGAGTATATTAAAACACAATACGTATTATTACAGTGCTTGTAACAATATCGAAAAAACAATTACAGTGGGGTCCCATCGCGTTCAGAAAAAGGAAATGCTTGATGCCCGTTGATGACAAATTATTTAACCATTAGCTTGATGGAAAAAAAAAAAAAAAAAAAAAAATGTGCAGTTGCTATCTGTGAGTACGTGTGTATAGGTATGCTATTTTAATTGTGCGCGAAATACGATCTCAACGTACCTTGTGAATGAGTCTGCCACGAGCGGAAGCGTCGAGACTTCGCCAAACAGAGCCTCTTTCGAATGCCTTTTGGGCCGCTTTAACGGCGTTGTCGACGTCAGCCTTGAAAATTGACAAACAAACAAAAATTGTATTCAATTCAATAATATTTCTTCAACTCGATTAAGTTAACTCAGAGGGAAAGAAATAAATTTTACTCGAATGAATAATCGGCAGTAGAGGATAAATAGTGCGTCGTAGAAATGTATTTATATTTTTCAACGATGCACTCGAGGTACTGTACCCTCTAAAGTTAGATCAGTCGAATTAGTCAATATTAACTAATTATAAGTGAAAAGTCGTTTACTTATTGTGATAAGTAAATAGTAAAATTTTACTGATTCAACTTTAACGTGGCACATAGTAATAAAATAGACTTACTTTATCGGCCTCTGATATTTCGGCTATAACTTGTTCGGTCGCTGGATTGACTGTTGGGAACTTTTTCCCGCTACATGAATCTTTCCATTCGTTGTTGATAAATATCTAGGGCGAAATTCAATATTTTTATACTTCATCGTCGTCGTGCCTCGTGTCGTATTACACGAAGTAAACATGAGTAAATTTATCTGTCATCGTTAAATTGACGCGGTAATGAAATAATTTCCCGAAATGTCATTAATAATTTTTTACGGGGTTTATCAATTCAGGGCGGTAGCGTACCAATAGTTACACCTTGGAATTTTAAAGGATGATTTTATTTTTAAAATGATATCAATTATTACCTTGCTGTACTTGATTTGCGGGTGAGCGTTTGGTTTTGGTTGCGGAGCCATGCTTGGTTCACAAGTGTCGATGAAACACGTACACGAAAGGAAAGTGTCCGCTGATATCGAATCGACGTACTATTTGACACGCACGGAAGCAACTGGTCTGCCGAGAAGAACATCTCTATATAAAACTTGTCACCCCCACTTTTCCTCGAACCCCCACTTTGTCTATGCTTCAGTGCGATCTTGGATTGTATTGTTTTCAATATTAAATCGGAAATGATTGTAAAGTCTTTCGCAATCTTTCAAAATGTTTAAAGCTTGATTTTTTTTTACAGGTACACAGTTGTGTTTTTCTTACGATTCGGTTGATTTTTTTTTGTTGGTAAACACAATCCCAATTGATTTACACACTTTCCAATACAATAATGAAAATGTACTCACTTTTTTTACATGGACAACAACACTTCATTTCTGAAAATTACATTTTACAATTGACACATTGCAATGCTATGTTATAAGTGCAATGTACTTTTATTATTTGAGGTATGATTAAAAAATTGCCGTATAGTTAATAACATATTCAAATACTAGTAGTGACTATGATTATTCATCTTTTTCTCGAAAAAAAAATGTTATGTTTTCTCAAATGTAATCTGCGTTAGAAGGTGCGCTCAGTATGATACAGTTTTTTAGCTGCGTAACTCTCGATAACAAAACGAAACTACAAGTGCATTTAGTTTCTAAATCGTTTTTTTACAATTAAATTTACTTACACATTAATAATTTAAAAAATTTTGAAGAACTAGAAAAGTGCATGTGAAGTATTGTTCTTATTCTTTTATAAAAAATGCTGATCGTCTCAATACATGTGCACAATAACATTTGTGCATTGTTATCCAGCACCGATAAAACTAATATAATATATATATATATATATATATATATATATATATATATATATGATAAAACTATGCTATTCATGTAATTGCTATCAGGTGTCACGTCAAAGACTTATAATTTAATTTGTAGACCAAAGCTTAACAGCCTGGGAAGCAAAGATATAATTTAATCGTCAGGATTGTATGTTAGATGATTGTTAGAGGAAATGCTCCAGTAATACCATTCTAGTTATTTTTTACTACGGTGATGCCTCTTTTTACTGGGCTATGTATCTTTATGTCAGAGAGCCGGAACTATTTTCTCATTAGCCTCATTAACTAGCATCAATTCGTCACTCGACGAGTTGTCACGAAAAATAATAGTCAGAATCAGACTACTCCACGATTGGAGTTACCGAGATCCATATGTTTAACAACTTTAACAATTGTTGATTACAATAAGGATTTATCTAACGGTGTCTCGATTATTTCTGTATTGTATTGCAATTTTTCCGCGGGAATTAATATTAGTTTTCTAATTTTTACTTGTTTGTTTGCCATAGATTTCTTTATCACTATACCTGATAAATCAAGAGGCTATTTTTGCCTACTGGTGCGTCAACAGCACTTGACCATATTATTATAAAATTACTTTGTTGCTATAGAAAAGAAATGTGTATTGATCTTGTGGAATTTTTCACACATCGATTAAATAGTAAAAATCGTAAATAATTTTTACTTCGCGACACTATTATTTTACGAAGCCCTCCACCGATAGATTTAACTACGTTTCACTCGTTTGCATAAAAAATATTACTAACGTTGATAGATTTTACCTATCTCTGGATGCGAAACTATATTGTAGTAAAGATAATGAAAATTGACGCGATGCTAACATACTTGACTGAATTAACCATCACGTCAATCGTGCGGAATTTTCAGCAACGCGCGCCAATTGAATAAATAATTAAAAAGTACTTATTCGCGCGTTATCTTTAAAAATTGTATTTAACGTTCGCTGTTGCTCAAAAAATTTGCATAAAATTTTAAAAGTTCTTCAATTTCGACAAGAAGGATTTTTTTCGAAACACAATCACGCATTCGACCATTGTCTCGTCTCCCTGACTTTTTGCCATCTGCAACGACTGCAACATACTTACTCGTGTCACATGTGGGCTCATCTCTCTAATTTTTACTTGTGCGGCAGCGCGGTTAGCACCGGTGATGTAATTTACAATGGTCTCATATGGAAAAAAAAGAGAGACAGCCAGAGATGATTTCTCCGCTTCGCTCCGTCCACGTACTATAGAAGAATATTTTTTGAAAGCTTTTGAAGATCCCTCAGTGGAAGATTTGAGAATTTTATCTTTACAACACTTTGAATATTGACCCCATGTACTACATTGTAAGCAGTACGGTTAGTTTTTCGGTATCTCGAGGACCCTACCCCA
Organism: Copidosoma floridanum; assembly: GCF_036245765.1. Taxonomy (NCBI): domain Eukaryota; kingdom Metazoa; phylum Arthropoda; class Insecta; order Hymenoptera; family Encyrtidae; genus Copidosoma; species Copidosoma floridanum. The sequence goes on along the minus strand of NW_028321890.1, from coordinate 25,752,926 downwards.
AATAAGGTAAACAATGTTTATGTTTACTTCCAGTACTTAACACAGTGTGTCATCGTGTCACTGTATTCCACAGTTTTTTCTTTTTTTTTATCTTACAAATTGCGCAACGAATTATTAGCAATGATTTTTCGAAGATAATTTATAAATTAATAAAACAACACGAGTCCTGAAAAATTTCGTTCAAATACACGTTAGGTTTACAACAAATTAGACTTGTATTTTTTGCTGTCCGTGAAAATTTAAAAATAATTTAGTTGCTTTAAAACTGTTTCACAGAACAGGCACTTGTTTGTTCTATCAAAGAAAGTTTACTAGTTCCAAGTCAATGATTTTATTTTTAAAATGAAGTAGAAATAAAAAAAAATACTGCGTGTACCTACACTTTCGTATTTCTTTTCTTCATAGAATAAAATTTAATTTCAGTGTAAATACGTAATTAAGAGGACTAACTGAGAGTTGATATGGTAGTTCACTGCTTTATTGTTGAGTGTTACATATAAAATCGAGATTTAAAACATATCACACAGCAATGGTGTGTTAGTAACAATATACCATATTTTGATAAGCGGTAAAAGCAAAATGAAATGTTAAAATATCTTTGTTTTTTTTTTTTTTTTTTTTTTTTGCAACAAATCAGTCGTTCTAATATTCTTAGAAAATATTAATTCGACCAATTCGGTCGATATTCAATAATAACAAACTAATATAAGCAAACGAACAAATTAATTACATTGATGAAAAAAATTTAACACGACGCGTGTTGTCGGTTACATTGGTAATTATCACGCCCCGAAGCCTAATAATCTCGTGTTTACTATTCAAACAGCGCGAAATGGAATGTTGCTCGTAATTATTTATATTTTTCTGGCTTTTCATTGCCTTTTATCAGCAGAGGGGGCAATATAACGAGTGTTGACTTGGAAGATTCGCGCGCGAGGTTATCGACTGCCCGAGAATCGAACTGTTAATAAGTACCTTTCTCCGTCACTATTCGAGTTAAAATTGTCACCCTTATCAGGATGGTGTAGGTATACCTGCCCTCTAGTTGTTGATGTGCCATCTGTCAAGGTCACCGGTAAACGAGCTATAAGTACCTGCAGTCTCGACCGACCGGCTTCATTCTACCCTATTCCTCCGCAACAGACAGTGGCTGCCTCGCTATATATTTGCTTCGACATGGACAACTCAAAGCCGACTATCAAGTACACGAAGGTTAGGCTTTTTTAAATATTCATAATTTGCTTTTGCCTCGGGTTTTTCTTGCTTTTTGCATAAGGATAGCTCCCTCGCGAGTCAATACAGGTAGATTTTCATGTTTTTGTTATTTCACGTGAAGCCAGTCGTTTAACTGGGATAGAAGATCGTAGAGGCGTGGCAGAAATGTGCTGTACATGCATTTTTTTTACGCTACAATTAATATTGTATTTACTATTTTTATTTGGTGTATCTTGTACATCGATGGTGTATCTCGTTATTAATCCTTTTAAATCTTACGGTTATTTTGAAAATCATTTACACACCAACTTAATATTAATAATTGGCAAACTTAATATTAATAATTTTTTTTTCTCTTATAAGAACGTACATCCGTGAGAAACGGTGTGGGATGCAGTAAGTTGAAAAAAGCTTTACTTATTTCTTTTCACAATTACCTGTCTGTCTTCAATATGATATATATTATTTAAATAATATAATAAAACGTGTCGAATCACCGCACCTAACATAATCAAAGTACTTGTAAATTAATATAAAAATTGTGTCTTACATTTTTATTCGCAACAATACGAAATTTCATTGTTTAGTGATAAAAAATTGAGAATCATATCTAAATTTTATAAGTAAGCAGTAAAAACTTTGGTATATCTTTTACACCAATCGCGTATCTCGTTATAATTCCTTTTTAATTTTGTAGTTATTTTGAAAATCATTTACATACCAGCTGAACTAATTTTTTTTCTTTTATAAGTACGTACACACGTGAGAAACGGTGTCAGATACACTAAGTTGAAAAAAGCTTTATTATTTCTTTTCAAAATTATCTGTTTGTCTTATACCCGATATAAATTATTTAAATAAAATAATAAAACATGTCAAATGACCGTACCTAACTTAGTTCAAGTACTTGCCAATTCATAGAAAAATAGTTTTGCATTTTTATTCACAACATTATTTCGTTGTTTAGCGATTTAAAAAATAGATAATAATTTCTAAATTTTATGAGCGGTAAAAAAATTAATCAAATTACAGTTGTTCATCGACAATGAATTCGTGGACTCGATCTCCGGCAAAAAGTTTCCAACCATCAATCCGGCAACTGGAACCGTCATAACCGAAGTATCCGAGGCAGATAAGGTACAGAAAAAAAAATCCTATACCTCATGTTTACGGTCACGATATCGATTGCTTTACAGCACTCGTTAAATAATGTTGAATTTTTGTAGGCTGATGTCGATCTTGCTGTTAAAGCAGCAAGAAAAGCCTTCAAGCGCGATGCACCGTGGCGCACGATGGATGCCTCCGAGAGGGCCAAATTGATGCATAAAGTATTTTTTTTTTTTCTTTCATTTATACATACATACACACGAAACAATGTATCAAAGTGAAAAAAAATGACATCCGTCAATCCTTAGCTGGCCGACTTGATGTTACGCGACATAGACTACTTGGCAGCCCTAGAAACTCTGGATAATGGAAAAACTTACAACAGCTCGAAGGGTGACATAATGGCCAGTATCGAGGTTCTTCGTTACTACGCCGGCTGGTGCGATAAAATCCACGGTGCCACCATTCCAGCAAGTAATTGATTCGCTACGTACACATTTACAACCGAGCGTTATCTCATGTTTCTCAAAGTTTTTTGATTCTAAAACATATATTTTCCTCGAGCACGTAACTATAATTATCTCTTCTAAAATTGCTCTTCCTCGAAATTTTTCAGTAACGGTATATTTTTTTTTAATTCGTCGAATGTATTAATCTTATCTGAATTTGACCACGTGTTATGTAAACACGACGATAACTTTATCAGCCGGCGTTTATTTTTAGTCCATCAATCGAAATCGATACTAGTTTTTCTCGTGGCAAGCCAAATGTATTATTTGTTATTTTTACGCTCTTGCAAATTTATTTTTATCCGAAATTCATTGCAAACAAAAGTGGATGAATAATTAAATGCGCGATGTGCAGGCAATGGTTTATTCTCGATGACGCGCAAAGAGCCGGTCGGCGTAGTCGGCCAGATAATCCCCTGGAACTACCCGATAATGATGCTCGCCTGGAAGTGGGGCCCGGCCATGGCAACCGGCTGCACGATAGTCCTTAAGCCAGCCGAGCAGACTCCCCTCACGGCTCTTTACATTGGGTCTCTGGTCAAGGAGGCGGGCTTTCCTCCAGGCGTCGTCAACATCGTGACCGGCTACGGGATGACCGGAGCTGCCATTTCCGAGCACCTCGATGTCAACAAGGTCGCTTTCACGGGATCCACCGAGGTGAGGATTGTTCGTTGGATGTAGTATACTTGCCATCACTGGTACAATCAGCTGCTCTATTGTTCATCCGCAGGTTGGCCACCTTATCATGCAAGCGTCAGGAAAGTCCAATCTGAAGCGAGTCAGCCTCGAACTCGGAGGCAAGAGTCCCCTGATCGTTATGGACGATGTCGATGGTGAATGATCACTTTGAAAAATGCCACGAAATCGTCTAAACTCGATTGTTAATATTACGTATGGTTATTGCAGTCAAGAAAGCAGCTGAAATCGCTCATAATGCTCTATTCGGCAATCACGGGCAGTGCTGCTGCGCGGGCTCGCGTACTTTCGTCCACGCCAAAATCTACGATGAGTTTTTGAAGGAGGCCAAGAAATTGGCCGAGAACAGAAAGGTTGGTGATCCATTTATGAAGGACACGATGCAGGGACCGCAGGTCGATGAAGAAATGTTCAACAAAATCATGGGGTTAATCGAGTCTGGAAAGAAGGAAGGAGCTACCTGCGTCACTGGTGGAAAGCGCGTTGGCACCACTGGATACTTCATTGCGGTATGTCTTCTTGTCATATTATTTGGTGTGATGTATTTTCAATGCGGGAAATCGATTGATTCTGTTTCTTTTTCATTAGCCTACTATTTTTGCCGACGTCCTTGACGACATGAGAATTGCCGAGGAGGAAATATTCGGACCGGTTCAGTCTATTATCAAGTTTAATACTTTGGAGGAGGTCATCGAGAGAGCAAACAATACGATTTATGGATTGGCAGCAGGAATCATAACTAAGGATATCGACATGGCTCTGGCCTTTTCCAAAGCTATCGAGGCTGGAAGTGTTTGGATAAATGGATACGATCTTATCACTCCACAAACACCTTTTGGAGGTTTCAAAAAGTCAGGCATTGGCCGAGAATTGTAAGTAACAAATAAGGAGTAACAAAGTTGGGCGATTTTGCGAGAATGAGAAAGTAATTTTGTCATTTCTTTGTAGGGGTGAGGAAGGATTGCACGAGTACCTTGAAATGAAGACCATAAGTGTGCGCACAATCTCTCTTTAAAAGAAGTAACACGCAATTGAGAATCTATAAAAATGTAATTAAAAAGCTTTAAAACAACCAAAATGTTGGATACTAAACAAATTTTATATTTTTTAACCAAGTTTGTATTCATGGATTTTATATTTCAAATAATAAAAATGATGCTCTTTAAAATGTGTTTCTATTAAAGTAAACCCAAATTTTTATTTAACTATTTTTGTCAATTTATAAAATAAATAACAATTGGCTCTGCAACAAAAAAAAATCAATTTAAAAAATTCAACATACTTGAAACTTTATTCATGTTGAAGTATATTACATGACTCTTGAATTACCTATTCAATGAATTGTTAAGCATCATCAGGAGGTATTCCTAATTCTTCATCTGTATATTCACTAGGTTCTTTCAAAAAATGACCATTATGCATTCCCTAAAAAAAAATCATGTATCAAGTGTAAGGGTCTTACAGTATTTAATTATCTTCATAAGTTTGCATATAAATCTATAATGACAATGTGCAAGAAGGTAAGCAGAACAACAACAACAGTAATCAAAAAAATTATTTGATATTCTTAAATTCATGAAAAGTATCGAGGTACAATAATAAAACGTTGTTTGAACGAGAAAAAAAATGTTAAAAACACTTACAAGAAGATGAGGCCAATCATGCCACAAATTCCAATAGAACCACCAGTAAGCAAGAACAGCAGTGGCAGTGGCACCTCTCTGTGCCCACTTAGGGGGTTCGGGTACACTTCGATAATGCCATCTGAGAAAAACGCCAAAGTCACCAATTAATCAACCAATACATCAATCTAGAACAATTTCATCACCAATACTCCTGTGTACAAACATAGCACATAAACATAACCACAAAATATTACGTAATGAACTTGAAGGCGGAATTACTTACGCTGTCCCGGAGGACCATCGCTTTTGAAGGTGTGAGGCAGTAGGAGATCGGGTGAAGTTTTTTATAAGCCCGATCACCCTCAAGCCGGACATATTTCACATTCACTCGATCGACTCAGAAGCGAAAATTAATTTTGCTGATGCTTCGAAGCAGACGGCGTTGCAGCAGCTGGCCAGCTGACGACAGTCAGCAGCTGCAGTATACTGTCATCTTCCGGCGAGATTCGAGAACCCTGTAAGGTTCGTATACTTAGTCGTATACGGACGTTTTTTTGGTTCGGGCGTGTTTGGGATTCGTCGGCGGCCTTCGCTCTTGAATGAATCTCATCTAAGAATCAATCAGCGCCATCTAGCGGACGATTATTCTCGAGAAAACTCGTGGCTCAGATACCCTACGGACGTTTTTTTATTTCGGAGGACGAAGAAAAGCTTAACTCATATTTCGTTATGTAAAATAACATATAGAAATACGAGTTGTGCTTTTTTTCGTCCGCATACATGTGGGGCTAAAATATCTAAAAGTCACCGCTGATTGGCTATACTATTTGCAGGCGGTCAAATTTGTCAGACGACAAAAAAAAGCACAACTCATATTTCTGAACGTTATTTATAAAGACGAAATCTGAGTTAAGCTTTTCTTCGTCATCCGACTGAACACACTTATGAGAGGTCAATTTTCGGGTAAAAGAAAAATTGTAAACTTGCCGCAAGTAGCACAAACAACGTCAACTTTTTTATATTATATTTATAAGATTAGTTGCGGCTGGTTTATAACTGACTAAATGGCTCTACTATAAATAGTAATAATTATTTGGATCAGCGCCATCTAGCGTTGGGGATTTTTGAACTAAAAAGTGGCCCTAAACTTTTGGCCCACAGCATTAGCGCTTACAGCCATTTAACCAATTATAAACCAGCCGCAACTCATCCTGTAGCTATAAAATGAAAAAATAACAATACGTGTGTTTTTGGCGGCAAGTTAACAATCTATCTTTTACACGAAAATTTATCTTCAAAAGTATAAATTCATAGGAGGTAAATTTTTAGTAAAAAATAGATTGTTAACTTGCCGCCAAAAACACATGTATTGTTATTTTTTCATTTTATAGCTACAATATGAGTTGCGGCTGGTTTATAACTGATTAAGTGGCTCTATAGGGCTAAACTGCCTAAAGCTCTCCTTCAGAATTTCAGAAGCAATTTTTGGCCAAAAAAATCACAACCGCTAGATGGCGCTGATCGAAATAATTATTACTACTTAAAGTAAATAGAGCCATATCATTACTTATAAACCAGCCGCAACTAATGTAATAGATAAAAAATAAAAAGTTGACGTGATTAATACTGTTTGCGGCAAGTTTACAATTTAATTTTTATCTGCGAATCGACCTCCAAAACCATAAATGTTCTACTTGTCTTATTCGGCTTATAAAATCGACTTCTTAGTAATGATTACTACAAGTACTACTATTTTACTACAGCTACTGTTAATGATTTTTGTTTATACAAGGGTGCCTTATGTAGGACGGGGGGGCAAGGATCAAGATGACAATTGCATTGCACACACGTTAAATTGATTGACAAGAGATATCTTACGTTGTATTTAACCTGTTGTTATTATCTACAAGTAACGTGTTTAAATAAAGCAAATATAATATTAGTATGATAATGATTTTGCGTAGCTCTGAGAAAAATTATGTTGATGGGTATCCCTGTAAGCCATAGCAAACGTTTACTTCAAACTAAACATACTTATTCAAGCACTACTGTTGTGATGATATTTTGGAAATGAAAAATATCACGAGGCACCACACGAATTAATGTACTTTAAAAGGATGCAATGAAATTATATTTATAAAATTCAAGAATGTTTTTTTTCCGAGAAGTTCATGATTTCAAGTAGTATATTTTAAGGAAGTTACTAAGTTTTAGTCGTATAAATGTGTCGAGGGCAATTACTGTAACTTAAGAAGCTATATATTTACTATAATTATTAAATTATCTTCCGATATTAGTACATGTACGTGTGTACACTTGTTACCAAAAAAAAAACTACAAGAAACTTATACAAGCTTTGGATCATCATCCATCAATAAGTTTTCTTTGATTTTTTTCTAGAATATGAGAAATCGTGCAAGTTATCATCGGGTGTATTTAACTTCAATGAGTTGAACTTTTTCCTTTATATTAAATCATGCAAATATACTAACGATTACATGTACTGTAATCTACTATTTGTAATTATTACAATTTACAGTAGAGCCATTTAATCGATTATAAACAAGCCACAACTGATTTTATGCGTATCAAGTGAAAAGTTAACGTTGTCTGTGCTATTTGCGGCAAGTGGACAATTTATCTTTTACCTAAAATCTACTTCCAAAAGTATAAATATATAGATGAATGTTTGGGTAAAAGATAAATTGTTGACTTGCCGCAAACAGTTTAAACATTGTTAATTTTACATTTTATGTCTATTAGATCAGTTGCGGCTGGTTTATAATTGACTAAATGGCTCTACGATGAGTTATAGTAATAGTTATTTGGATCAGCGCCATCTAGCGTTGGGGATTTTTGAACTAAAAAGTGGCCCTAAACTTTTGGCCCACAGCATTAGCGCTTACAGCCATTTAGCCAATTATAAACCAGCCGCAACTCATTTTTTAGCTATAAAATAAAAAAATAACGATATATGTGTTTTTGGCGGCAAGTTAACAATCTATCTTTTGCACGAAAATTCATCTTCAAAAATAGAAATACATAGGAAGCCAATTTTTGGTAGAAAATAGATTGTTAACTTGCCGCCAAAAACACATGTATTGTTATTTTTTTATTTTATAGCTACAAGATAAGTTGCGGCTGGTTTGTAACTGATTAAGTGGCTCTATAGGGCTAAACTGCCTAAAGCTCTCCTTCAGAATTTCAGAAGCAATTTTTGGCCAAAAAAATCACAACCGCTAGATGGCGCTGATCCAAATAATTATTACTAATACTTATAGTAGAGCCATTTAGTCAATTACAAACCAGCCGCAACTGATCGCATAGACACAAAATATAAAACAAACGTTGTCTGCGCTATTTGCGGCAAGTTTACAACTTATTTTTTACTTGAAAATTGACCTGTTAAAGTATAAATATTCTACTCATCTCATATGGCTTATAAAATCAACCATTTTTACAAAATCACAACACTTTAGACCTTTTATCATTAACTCATTGAAGCACAGCCCTTTAACTTAATAGTTCCAATAAACAGTAAACTTATATAACATGTCCATAGCAAAATTTGTGTTACAGAAATCTTGAACAACGATCAAACAAATACGTAAATTAATTAGTCTAAAAGAGACAACTGAAAAAATAGGCCTAAGTATAAAAGAAGCACAGTCACACTATGAGTCTCCTAAGATTGGATTTTAGAGTCTAAAAGAGACAACTAAAAAAAAAGGCCTAAGTATGGAAGGAGCACAGTCACACGAAGAGTCTCCTAAGAATGGAGCATTGGATCTTACTTAATTAGATTAAGTTGGGTTTTTTGTTTATTTATAATACTTACAATTTACTTCTCTGTAATAAATGTATTTTTTATTTAGTGAGATCCAATGCTCCATTCTTAGGAGACTCTTCGTGTGACTGTGCTCCTTCCATACTTAGGCCTTTTTTTTTAGTTGTCTCTTTTAGACTCTAAAATCCAATCTTAGGAGACTCATAGTGTGACTGTGCTTCTTTTATACTTAGGCCTATTTTTTCAGTTGTCTCTTTTAGACTAATTAATTTACGTATTTGTTTGATCGTTGTTCAAGATTTCTGTAACACAAATTTTGCTATGGACATGTTATATAAGTTTACTGTTTATTGGAACTATTAAGTTAAAGGGCTGTGCTTCAATGAGTTAATGATAAAAGGTCTAAAGTGTTGTGATTTTGTAAAAATGGTTGATTTTATAAGCCATATGAGATGAGTAGAATATTTATACTTTAACAGGTCAATTTTCAAGTAAAAAATAAGTTGTAAACTTGCCGCAAATAGCGCAGACAACGTTTGTTTTATATTTTGTGTCTATGCGATCAGTTGCGGCTGGTTTGTAATTGACTAAATGGCTCTACTATAAGTATTAGTAATAATTATTTGGATCAGCGCCATCTAGCGGTTGTGATTTTTTTGGCCAAAAATTGCTTCTGAAATTCTGAAGGAGAGCTTTAGGCAGTTTAGCCCTATAGAGCCACTTAATCAGTTACAAACCAGCCGCAACTTATCTTGTAGCTATAAAATAAAAAAATAACAATACATGTGTTTTTGGCGGCAAGTTAACAATCTATTTTCTACCAAAAATTGGCTTCCTATGTATTTCTATTTTTGAAGATGAATTTTCGTGCAAAAGATAGATTGTTAACTTGCCGCCAAAAACACATATATCGTTATTTTTTTATTTTATAGCTAAAAAATGAGTTGCGGCTGGTTTATAATTGGCTAAATGGCTGTAAGCGCTAATGCTGTGGGCCAAAAGTTTAGGGCCACTTTTTAGTTCAAAAATCCCCAACGCTAGATGGCGCTGATCCAAATAACTATTACTATAACTCATCGTAGAGCCATTTAGTCAATTATAAACCAGCCGCAACTGATCTAATAGACATAAAATGTAAAATTAACAATGTTTAAACTGTTTGCGGCAAGTCAACAATTTATCTTTTACCCAAACATTCATCTATATATTTATACTTTTGGAAGTAGATTTTAGGTAAAAGATAAATTGTCCACTTGCCGCAAATAGCACAGACAACGTTAACTTTTCACTTGATACGCATAAAATCAGTTGTGGCTTGTTTATAATCGATTAAATGGCTCTACTGTAAATTGTAATAATTACAAATAGTAGATTACAGTACATGTAATCGTTAGTATATTTGCATGATTTAATATAAAGGAAAAAGTTCAACTCATTGAAGTTAAATACACCCGATGATAACTTGCACGATTTCTCATATTCTAGAAAAAAATCAAAGAAAACTTATTGATGGATGATGATCCAAAGCTTGTATAAGTTTCTTGTAGTTTTTTTTTTGGTAACAAGTGTACACACGTACATGTACTAATATCGGAAGATAATTTAATAATTATAGTAAATATATAGCTTCTTAAGTTACAGTAATTGCCCTCGACACATTTATACGACTAAAACTTAGTAACTTCCTTAAAATATACTACTTGAAATCATGAACTTCTCGGAAAAAAAACATTCTTGAATTTTATAAATATAATTTCATTGCATCCTTTTAAAGTACATTAATTCGTGTGGTGCCTCGTGATATTTTTCATTTCCAAAATATCATCACAACAGTAGTGCTTGAATAAGTATGTTTAGTTTGAAGTAAACGTTTGCTATGGCTTACAGGGATACCCATCAACATAATTTTTCTCAGAGCTACGCAAAATCATTATCATACTAATATTATATTTGCTTTATTTAAACACGTTACTTGTAGATAATAACAACAGGTTAAATACAACGTAAGATATCTCTTGTCAATCAATTTAACGTGTGTGCAATGCAATTGTCATCTTGATCCTTGCCCCCCCGTCCTACATAAGGCACCCTTGTATAAACAAAAATCATTAACAGTAGCTGTAGTAAAATAGTAGTACTTGTAGTAATCATTACTAAGAAGTCGATTTTATAAGCCGAATAAGACAAGTAGAACATTTATGGTTTTGGAGGTCGATTCGCAGATAAAAATTAAATTGTAAACTTGCCGCAAACAGTATTAATCACGTCAACTTTTTATTTTTTATCTATTACATTAGTTGCGGCTGGTTTATAAGTAATGATATGGCTCTATTTACTTTAAGTAGTAATAATTATTTCGATCAGCGCCATCTAGCGGTTGTGATTTTTTTGGCCAAAAATTGCTTCTGAAATTCTGAAGGAGAGCTTTAGGCAGTTTAGCCCTATAGAGCCACTTAATCAGTTATAAACCAGCCGCAACTCATATTGTAGCTATAAAATGAAAAAATAACAATACATGTGTTTTTGGCGGCAAGTTAACAATCTATTTTTTACTAAAAATTTACCTCCTATGAATTTATACTTTTGAAGATAAATTTTCGTGTAAAAGATAGATTGTTAACTTGCCGCCAAAAACACACGTATTGTTATTTTTTCATTTTATAGCTACAGGATGAGTTGCGGCTGGTTTATAATTGGTTAAATGGCTGTAAGCGCTAATGCTGTGGGCCAAAAGTTTAGGGCCACTTTTTAGTTCAAAAATCCCCAACGCTAGATGGCGCTGATCCAAATAATTATTACTATTTATAGTAGAGCCATTTAGTCAGTTATAAACCAGCCGCAACTAATCTTATAAATATAATATAAAAAAGTTGACGTTGTTTGTGCTACTTGCGGCAAGTTTACAATTTTTCTTTTACCCGAAAATTGACCTCTCATAAGTGTGTTCAGTCGGATGACGAAGAAAAGCTTAACTCAGATTTCGTCTTTATAAATAACGTTCAGAAATATGAGTTGTGCTTTTTTTTGTCGTCTGACAAATTTGACCGCCTGCAAATAGTATAGCCAATCAGCGGTGACTTTTAGATATTTTAGCCCCACATGTATGCGGACGAAAAAAAGCACAACTCGTATTTCTATATGTTATTTTACATAACGAAATATGAGTTAAGCTTTTCTTCGTCCTCCGAAATAAAAAAACGTCCGTAGGGTATCTGAGCCACGAGTTTTCTCGAGAATAATCGTCCGCTAGATGGCGCTGATTGATTCTTAGATGAGATTCATTCAAGAGCGAAGGCCGCCGACGAATCCCAAACACGCCCGAACCAAACAAAATGGCTTTAAGCTTGATTGCTCTGATTCAGAATTTGATAGGAGCTACTTTTTGCGAAAAAATGAAGACCGCTAAGTAGAAGGCGCTGATCCAAATAATTACTACAACTTACAGTAGAGTCATGTAATCGATTATAAACCAGCCGCAACTAATATTACAGATAGAAGATAAAAAGTTGACATTGTCTGTGCTGTTTGCGACAAGTATACAATTTATCTTTTACCCGAAAATCGACCTCCAAAAGCATAGATATTCTACTTATATGGTTTAATAAAATCGACCATATGGTACTACTAAGAAGCGATTACTATAATATGTTACACCGTGCTATCTTCACACATAGAGATAAGAATATACGTAACTTAACCGCTGGCAGCATTTGCGGAACAGAATACAGCCGAAAACGAAATAACAGCTAGGCTGTACTTAAGTAGATAAAATAGAAACCGTCTGCTTTGCAACTTAATTATTGTGTGCGCGCTTTCGTGCACTCGTAGACTCGTACCTCGTACCCTATGCGTTTTTATGCAGATGTCGTGTCCTGGCTTCCGTATATTAAATTTTTCTGACCCACATGAAAATCATCCATATATATTTTTGCCGAAACAAAAAAAGATTTTTATGTCCTCAAGATATTCAAAGACGTAATTATTATGCCCACTCTTTGTATCCCCCTTGAAATGTTATCGAGAATGTTATGCCGATCGTTGCCAGGGCTACTCTGCTCTTCTGATCTTGACATCAGCTAAATGTGCTTTTGAAAAGAAAAAAAACAAAGAAATCAAGTGACACTGTGCACTCTGTGGAATACGATATTTTTGACAGACTGTGGGTTGCAACAATACAATTTTTTTTCTTTCCTTTTTTTTTTAACGATAAGAATGGCCGAAAAAGACGACAGTGCCTGGGTCTTCGATTCACTGGTGGGTTTCCTGCAAGGTCCTATTTGGTCAGCGCCACTGTTAACGTTTATCGAAGAGAAATCATTGAGTAACTATTTCACCAAATGTTTAATACATAAATTTTTTTTCATTTTCCCGATATACACACGACAGTTGGTATGAACAAAAATATTTTTAACGATAGTTTTCGAGCCTGGAACAAAGGACTGCAAGGAGTACCGCGACTCGTATCAAGAGTACAAGAATTTAGTTGACCTGCTTCTCGGCTGTTACATGGAAGACATGGGGATCTCGACGGAGCAATTTGAACGAGCTTGCACTTTAAACAAGAGCACGCGAGTTTCCTTGCAATTCCAGCAGGTAATGACGAAAAAAACGATAAATAAATTTTTTTTAAAGTCCCAAGTCACGTTGTGTCGCCACAATTTTCAGACCCTCTTCGAGCAGATCTGGGCGGCGAACGACTACGAGGTCTTCAAGCGCATGATGATCCAAAAAAATCTCGAACTTCAGCTGCAAGCTCTCAAGCTGTTGGAGCAAAAGTTCGGCCTCGCGTCCAGTACCAGCGCCAACGACACGTCGGACGACAATAGCGAGAATTTAGACGACGACGAAGTGCCGATGGAAGAGCTTCTTCACGTTGAAACGTAAGCTCCGTACATTGGACAAGTTTTTCTTACTAATAGCACAGTACCTGCCAAAGATGATACATAAAAAAAAAATAAATTAATAAATTGTGCCAAAGTCTGATTGTTGTAATAAAATGCTAACATTGTCGTTGTTTCCAACGATTTGATATTTTTCCATTATTTAAATCCAGTAGCCAAGCGAGTATCGAAAAGGCAGACGTCGACGTGGACAATAGGGAAGAAGAATCGATGCGCCAAGAGCACGAGAGACTCGCCGCCGAGTACAGAAACGAGAGCAATCTGTTCAAGGAGGCGCTTCGAAAATCCACGGCAGACGACTCACCCATCCTCGAGGAGGACGAAGAAGCTGCCGAGCTTGTTGACGAACAAACGAGTCAGGAAGTCCTTGCAGGGTGTAAAATCCTACCGACCAGTAACGAAGGGTTTAACATCAAACCGGTGAGTTTTTCATGCGTTTGGATCCATGGAATTTATAAATTTGATCGAAGAAATAAAGGTGAAACATCTGGTTTTTTTTTTCTTTTGGACGATTATAAAGATTTTTTTATTAAGAAAGAAAAGAGATGTACCTCAATAGCATTGAGTGCAATAAAACGAATTTCTTGAATCGTTCGACCTCGGAATTAAGAGTGAGAAAGGAAAATGAACCAACTCTTGCGTATATATTATATTATTTTTATACTTAGCCGTCTTATGACGCGTGTCGTGTCAATGTACAAATTTGCGCACAATTTTCTCTCTTCTCACATCACACGATTATAATATATGATACAAAGCTTCTTTATTAATTGATTATTGTTATTTCAATTAACTTTTTTGTTGATTTGTTTGTTTTTCGTACAAAAAAATTGACATGGTCAGTATACCTTTTTGTTTGGTTGTTTCTTTATACAGCCCCTTTGCTTTTATTCACCTACTTTTTATTTTTTTTATTTCTAGACAAACTTTAGTCAACTAAACAATAATAATCATAGAAAATCATCCACGTCTCTTGTATTTTATATATAATTATTTATATTTTATTTTATTTTATTTTTTAATGTACGTCGCTCTTTTATTATTAACATTAATATCCCGCAGAAAAAAGAGGCGAACGAGGAGGATGTCCGCAAGCGGCAGCTGTACCTCAAGGCCCAGCGCGACAAGCTCGTGGCCCTGAAAAAACGCACTCGTAGCCGGAGACTCCAAGCAGCGGATAAAGCAGCAGCGACGGCAGCAGCTTCGGCCCGACCGAGTTCCGCGCGGGTATTCGCCGAGGCCACAGTCGAGGGCGATCTCAATAAGGCGCATCAGGCGACGATGACGGCGACGGTTGATCCGGCTGTTCTCCAAGTGCGTCGAGCTTTGGCGGCTCGATTGAAGGCCGAGGTTGTGCAAAAGTGAGCTTCGTCGCCAAATTTCGTCCTTAGTTTTATATTTAATACGTTATAATAGTATTCCTTGTAAAACTTTTACTTACAAATAATCTGATATTCTGATAATCTAACATAGAGACATTGGTAATTTAATCATCGGTAGAATAGATGGGTGGTGGTGGTATTCGGTTCTGTGTATCTATATTCCCGTTATTATCAATCATTTATTATGTTTATATTACCGTAGTAACAATTGGAAAAATAATAATGCCCTTGTTTGAATGTCCTGTGTAAGCGTGTGTTTGAATTTGAAAATGTATGTATATATTGATGCACGCAGGCGTATATTATATGTATAGCGTGTATGTGAAATTACGTATGAAATTTATTTATTTTTTGTAACATTTTTAGACCGCTGTTTTGGTTTTCAGTTTTATTTAATTAAATATTTCTCTCGTTTTTACAGCGCGTGTACTCCGATTGTGTCAGTGTTGTCGCACTTATGATTAAATTTACCATTTTATTATTATAAATCATAATTCAATACGCAACTTGAATAAAGCTGAGATTCATAGCAGAAAACTCGTATTCTTTTACAAAATTTGTTCATTTAATTGTCTCTCTCTCTCTTTTTTTCGACAGTCGTAACATTTCGATCTTTAACAAGTCATAGGAACTAAGGTATGCTTTATATTTTGTTAATTTAAGACTAATGTGTTTTATGCTAACGTTAAAGTATCGCGTTATTAAAAGCCGTTTTTTGCAGAAATTTTTTTTTTCAACTTTAAGTCTAAACGAAGATTTGGTAAAATTAAAAATTTTTAATTAACACCGACGAGTTGTTCTTTTTTCGTATCTATGTGTGTATATGCAGGATAATTATTTAATGTTTAAATGAAGTGTTCTTAAAAAACTATTGATTGAGATAATCGTAATAAAAAGTAGTTGTCACGATAGAAAGTTTTCTGCTACAGATCGCTAAATGTATAAACATGTACGCCCCGTTATTCAGTAACTAATAGTTTATAACTCAATTTTATATCGCTGTATAATCTTTCTTTGTTAACACACATTTGCCGCAACTTTGTAAAAAAGTGATTGGAAAAGAAAATTGCTACTGCTACCCTTGGTATATATAAAGTATGGTTTTAAAATATAGGTATTGTACATTGGATTTGCGTGTCTAAAAATATTACGTCAATGCACTAGCTGAAAATTTTTCTTAAACAGTATGAATAGGTATATTGGCCTCAGCATCATACATTATTTGTTTGCTTGTCTTGTTTTCTGCGCATGAAATACTTCGAAGTTGTTTTTTTTAACTTTTTCTACAAATTCATTATACAACATTTACACCATCTAGTTTACTTGCATTCATATCACATTCTCACCCGTTTTGCTCTCACCTTCTTTCTTTTATTAGCTCAAAAAGTTTATTTCAACGTCAAAGAACATTTGGAACGACGGTCGATGATGAGAGATTACTTATTCCTAAAGGACTTAGGAATCTCATATTTACAATATGTAGTGTACAATATACATAAAGCACATAACAACACTCAAGCGTCAAATTTTATAATTATCATTTTTATATATGTATATATAAAAAGAAATATAATGTCCGAAACAGTCCGCGTTTTATATAACTACACATTGAATTCATGTATATTATTTATAATGGCCATTCACAAACTACGCATTCAAAGTTCAATTATACGACTTGAACCTTATATTTATTTTAGTAAAGATTCGACAGGCTTTTACGCATAACTATTTCTTTTTGCGTCTATTACACCCAGCATAACAATAGTCTTAATTTTTTTTCTTTTTTTTTTTTTCTTTTTTTAGTAGGTTAAATTTACTACAGAGGTGAGAGCAAGGTGTTCGTCTTGAATTATAAAATACAATTTCAATTCACGTATATTCAAATTCAACTCTTATAAAGAATAAATCTCTATATACTTTCATGTTACAATGGTCAGTTAAAATTTAAAAAAAAGTTCAATTCATTATTACATCAATTTCACAGTACTCTGTTCTTGGGTAGATACATTTTACAACTTTAGGAATTTTTCTCAAGTATAAAAATTCGCTAGATAATCATCTCAAATTTATGTGCAACGGTGTCAATATTTATAAAGTTAAGTACTCGCGTTAATATTATGCTGCCCACCTCTGCTTGTGACAACATATCAAACCGATCATCGCTATCGATTTGCACAAAAATTTGTCTTACATGTCACATGAGTTCATTGAAGATTCCTTCGATCATTTCGGTTCTGCACTAATCTGAAAACTTTAAAGCATGGTATCTCAGTAAAAGAGATATTTTTTATGGATTGGGAATATTAAAGGAATACGAAAGTTAACGAATACGAAAAATTTTATAATAGATATTTTAATGCATAAAATTATTTTACAATTCGCACAATAAATAATTAACATTGAAATTTTTTATAAAAGTCAATAGAAAATGTTAAAACTAATGTTACTATTATACATGTATGTTTATGACCTAAAGAAATTTTTCAATCAATAATTCATTAATAATAAATCCTTTAGGCCACGTAATACACGTTATACATCAAATATATACATATACGATGGTCTAGTGTAGGAGAAATTGTAAAATAATATTCGACGCATAAAATCATAACTTTCATATCCCTTTGAAAAAGAATTTTTGTTGAATTTTTGTTTTGCAACCATCTTTTATCAACTAATTCGTACATAGCATAGATAACATTACACTATCAAAACAATAAATAATTATTTTCGTGTAAAATCACGTAAGTGCTATACATTATTTCATATGAAACCTCCAGCTCCAGGGGTGTATTAAGATATCTACAATTTACAAATTTACGAATTTCAAGAAATACGAATTTAACCTTACAAAGTGGTCATGCTAAAACAATTTATGAATCGTTAAAAGAGTCAGTGCGATCATGATGACAATAAATAACTTGAATAAAAATTAAAAAAAAAAAAAAAAAGCTACTTTAAAAAATTTTAAGTCATTCGTTGTCACGTATTGTAAGGCCCCTGCAGATGGAAGACAAAAATGAGGAAATTTCCTCTGGAGAATCATTGAAAACCAAAATAAAGGAATGTTATCCAGAAGTTTACTTGTATGATCTCATAAGATATATTTATCGTATTATATTCCCTTGGTCCATCATTTGTCAAGCTTAAATCAGTAGTGTTGTTCAAGTCATTTGTAAACATGAGATCGCAGTTAAAAAATTTGACATTTTGGAAACTAAATTTTATGTTGAAGGAATTTCAATGCATTGCAACAGTGCATTTGTAAGTTTTGTGTGTACGTGTGTTTGTCAATTATTTTTTGTTTGACATCGTTTTACAATGGATGTTACAAATATATGGTTTTATTCAGCTGCACAAAGAAACAAATGTATTTCAAATACGTTTGTACTTAAAATAGTCATGTACTTTAAATACACTTGACTTAAATACTGTATTTAAAATTTTTCTTAGTTACAATGACCATTGTAACCGGATTACTTATTTACTGTTATGCCTTTCACTTACAACTTCTGAATTCCTTTGAACACGCGTAGCGTATTGTAGTATTTATTAAAATACGTAAAGTGTTTGTATTTTATATTCTTAAAATTTAAATACAGTATTTTGCCCACCTTTAGTCACAGCACTCTTACTATTGACGGATTGTTTGCCTACTATGAGAGTCGCTGCCGCTTAGCCGTAGGAGTCAACTCTGATTCTTCTTCTTCATCTTCTTCATCCGAGTCACCTTCATAATCAACCAATCCCTGTTTGAAAGAAAGTTTATTAGATGAATTTGCGTGTACTTGATGAAATAAGTGTTTTGTTTATTGCATTTTGGTTTCCAATATTAAATAACACAATTAATTAAGTTACTATCTTATATTCTTTTCGTGTCAGATTATTTACTAAGTAAACATTAATAAATATTTTTAAGATGTTAATATATCTACAATAATAAGTTTTAAGAGCTTAAAATAATATTAAAGTGAAAATTGCAGATTATGAGATTTTATGAAAATTTAACGCGATATTGTATATAAACTTTTGTGAAATTTTTTAAGCTTCTTTTTGATTTCGCTCAACTTAACCTAAAAATAAGTTTATTACGTTAAATATAAAATTTTTGTACATAATCTAGAATAAGAAAGTAACACGAAAAAAATTATAAAAGGTATCATTATGAAAATTCCACACAATCCTAGAGATGTATGTTCTTGCAACAATATAAAAGCATCAACCAAACATAATATTTATGTATCTATACGAACACATAAATCGACATACCTTTCTGAAAATATTAGTCCCAGTTTTGTCAACGGCATTGATAGTTGCGCAGGGAT
The DNA here is from genome assembly GCF_036245765.1 of Copidosoma floridanum. NCBI lineage: Eukaryota > Metazoa > Arthropoda > Insecta > Hymenoptera > Encyrtidae > Copidosoma > Copidosoma floridanum. The sequence goes on along the minus strand of NW_028321890.1, from coordinate 25,733,379 downwards.
TCGTCACATCCGCGGTAACACCAATTACAGGCAAGTCGTTCGTCGACACTGGGCTGCCACCACCACTGTTGATCTGTGTCTGCTGCTGTTGTGCCATAATGGCGGATATGGGTGCCACAGCGGGTGCTGTTGCCGGCGTAACAGCTGCGATTGTCAAGTTTGGCATGCTACTATTTACATTGGCTGTAGCTTGTAGCTGCTGTGAATTTGGCGAAAGCACCTGCTGTGATGTCGGACTGTTTGGATCTTTGTTAATAGTCGCTGAATCAAGCGGAAGGCTGCTGGAGTTTGGACTGCCAGTCGAGTTATTGGGCGAATTTGGCTGCTTTTTCGCCGCACTCGGAGACACAATTTCAGCTGCCGCACCCGGCACAACAGCCTCGCTGTCATCAAAGTCTTCCTCTTCGTTGAACCACATTTCTTCCTCTTCCTCGAGTTGCCGCTGGTCGCGTCGATACCGGCTGTTTCTCAATATCGATGGTACACTAGAATTCATAAAAAAATACAATTTAATTTCAAACTTTTACTCATCATTAACGTACACTATCGGAAAAAGTACTTTACCTGTCGAGCGTTCCTCTGTCGCGATCTTTTAATTTATCTTGGTGTTGTTCGTACCTCTGTTTGAGAGCCTTAAACGTCTGGACGTAATCAATTGCTTCTAGTTCTTTTGAGTAATTTTCCACGACATGCGAACACAGAGATTTGATGTCTTCCAATTTTATGAATTCAAACATCTCAAGAATGGCAGAATCGAGAAGGTTGTAGCGTCCATTGTTTCGCGCGAAGGCATCAAAAACAGGTGCAAAGAGATTGCCCTTGATGATGTATCTGTTGTAAAACTCATCCTTAAGAGCAATAATTTTGCGCATAAACCTCAGCGCGCAAAGGACAAGGAAAGTGTGGGTTGACTTCATTAGTACGAGAATTTTCCTAAGCAAGTCCTTGTTTAAAATACAATTCTTGATGTGATACGTGTGATGCTCGACACAAAACGAAAGCAATTCGAGAATGATTGCAAGCAGCGTAATCGTCCGGTAGTCTTCGCGCACCGGCTGATCGCCGATTGTGTTTGCCAATAGAGGTGCAATTAGGATACCAATGCTGCTTTTGTAGAAAAAGTTTAAAAAGTCAGCTTTTTCTGACTTGTTTACTGTAGCTATCATATTCTCTGGGTCAAGCAGCATACGCAATACACCGGATAATTGTATAGCACCACCTGAAACGTTGCAATTACAAGATTAGAAAAAAACAAGAAATTAACTAAAAATTGTAATACACGAATAAGACATGCGAATATCTACCTAGTTCAGAATCGGTGTCGTTGATGAGTTGAGCTATCACTACATTGACAAGCATTTGATCGTGCGGCATCTGGCTGTTGGCTTGCTGAATCGCATAATCTCTGACGACGCTCGGCGAATACTCAACAATGTAGTTCAAAATATCAATGCTGGCATTTTTTGTCTGGGAGTCGTTGATACCGAGGGTGATCTCGAGTGCCGAAAGAATCCCTAGAGCTGTTAGCGTCTTGTAAAAAGCTTCTTTGCCTTGTGGCTGGAGATTTTGCGAGAAGTTGCAAAACTCTTTGAGAAAGAGCACCAGATCGCGTCGTTTACTGTCAGGCGTGTTCTCATCCGTCAACTGGCGGAACAGTTCTGTGAGGAATTTTTCATCATCCTGTATCAAAGTGACGATCTCGACCTTGTTGAAGAAGATGAAGCTGCTGAGAGTCGTAAGCATGTTATCCTCGAATACACTCGGGGCTGGTAGCACACAGTCCTGAATGTACTGGACACGATATGTTTGATGAATTTTGGCGAGCAGCTCAGCATTCGTGATCGGGATGACCTGTTTGAACTTGGCAAGCTGTTGCAGATACAACCTGTGTTTTTTAGGCTGTGGCAGGCTAGGCTCGTATTCAAGGCAACCCACAACATCGAAGATGGTATCGTCACTGAACATCACCTCGAACAGTGCATTTTTATTGAGAAGAAATATATTTTTAAAAATATCGTACAGGTGGTGAAGCCCATCCATATTGCCCAAGTCCTCGCACGTGTGAAATAGATTGAGCAGTTTTTTAATGTAGCCTTCCTGCTCGATGGCCATAGCGAGCTTCTCCTTGCGCATCGGCGTCGAGAGGCATTGTCCTATGGTTTCGCTTATCTCTTCGAGGCGGCCGAGCTCACAGGGAGGCAATTCGATGGGCGGCGCAGAGTCCGACATCTCGTCAAAGCGCTCATCCTCGGATTCTTCAACGATATCTTGGGTAATTTCTACAGATGGGTCTTTCCCCTGCACTTGACATATTTTTTCCCATATTTCGTCGCAACCGGCTTTTTCTTGAAAACTTAGAGCTAAATCATAATTATCACTTTCTGACCACACAATTAAAGTGTCCTAAAAAATAAAAAAATATGCATTATTCATTGTTTTATCAAAATTGTATACTTAAAAAATAATTTTCCAATGGTGATTATAAATTTTCGTATAATTCTTACTCTTTTGTATGGTTACGTACATCTATGACACGTTCAGAAACTCGTAATAATTGCATTCATATAAAATAATATAATTTTATGTCAACCAATAAATCAAAATGTTTATATTTCCCAGCCTAACAAAAACTATTACATTTGCCTTCGAGAACAAAAAATTTCGTTTATTGAAAATATAACCAAAAACTATACTTCCAAAAATAATTGATAAATGAGAACTGAAATATAACTTACCAAATTCTCGGTTGACAAGAATACAAAAAGAAAAATAGTTCTACGAAATCATCTAATCCGATAAACGATTATAAATCGTCAATTAATTCACTAAATCTTTAGATAATTTAATAACAAGTTTACAAAAATAAGTGTTTTTCATAACGGCAGAGACTATCAAATAAGATTCTTATCTTTGAAAAAGTAGGGTGAACTTAAATTTTTAATTCCTTATTTTTTAAGTGCAAAAGTAACGTGAGGATTACCTGTTGTTTTTGATAGGCAGTATCTGGCTGGATTTTACTTTCCAACAGTATAGTTCCATCACTTTCAGCCCTGACCAACAGAGAAGTCCCCTTTAACCTCTCGACATAAGAAGAGGACACATGTCCTGTCCCACGATCATCCCACTGTCTGTCTGCATTTAAAGCGTACAACTTAACTCTTCTTCGTGTGTCTGTCATGATGTTAAACTAATTTTGCCACATAAAATTGTAAAATTATCACCAAACTACTGGCATTCCTCTTCGAGTATCAATCAACACAAAGTTCGTCAATTATTACTCAACTAAAAATGAAATAATACTTTAGCAGAAAGCAAAATCAATTTATCCCCTTTAAGATGACTTATAAAAAACTCTCTGCATCACACATGCATGTCCTAATGTCTTTTGAGAGGACAACTTTTCACGCGGTATACTTCTGTATGTGTATATATATTCTTCAGCTTGCTATCAACCTTATAAAACACATATTCATGCAAATCGTCCGATGATTGTCCATCTGTAGAGAGCACGCACGCGTACGCACACACAAAATAACACACTTTGCACGGTAATTTCTGGTTGAGAAGTGATCCGAAAGTATACGTTATCCTATGATGCAAGGGCGACGATTGGTAGTACAGAAGCAGCAGCAAAATCAGCCTCGTTACAAATATACATATGGTAAGCAACCTGCTCCTCGTCGATGATGTTCATAAAAATACTAAGGCCTGATCATAATTCAAGGTTATACACCGCCAACCATCCTCTTTTCATATACACATACGCTTCAGTCAAGTAGCTCTCCTACTCTTTCTTTCTACTCTACACTAGGTACTTGGTAGTTGGTAGGTAGGTAGACAATATAGTAATGGTTATGTGCGTGTGCTACAGTTCGCGCGTACGCCACACTATACTGGGCGGCCTGGGTGCGATGCCGATGTCCCTTCGGCAGATTGGCATCAGAAGAACATGAACACAAGACGAAGCAGAGTTCAAAGAGAGAATTCGTGGCTAATTAGGCTGCTCTGCTGACGACTCCAAAACTTTTTTGTATAGTACTTATGCGCCTACTCTTCCTCTCGGAGCCTCTCTGTATAATAAATAATCAGCTGAGAGTGTGTAAATACGTGGTGCACTAATCTGGATTATATACGTGCAGATTAGAGCGGAGATAGAGAACAAGACACCCTTTCTCTCTCTTTCGGCAAGCACCAAGTATATAATAAGTATACGCACAACGACGACGAAGCCGAGCCGACGATTTTTCAAGTATATGTATACTACATGTATTATATATACGAAACCCGTATATAGGTGTGTAGGTCTATTCCATCTATTTATATACACAAATACGTATACATGTGTGTATTTGTTTACACTCGGGAAATGTTTACACGTTTTTACAAATGCAGCAGAGTTGCATAAACCCGCGCTCTTCTATCGGACGGACGAAAGAGCCGAGACACACGCCAAGCTGTGTATGTACACTCCGCTGCTGTGGCTACAGTCGTCGTAATCGTCTTCTCTTTTAGTGATGTCCCCTTCTTTCTTGTTTTCCACTTTTTTTTTTTTTCCTCTCTTTCGAGAAAACTGATCTTAGCTGCAGGCTTATCTTCTCTGCAGCTGCAGATTCTGCGGCGGCTGGCGCGGGAAAACGAGCTCTTCTCCCTGTATAAACGTATACAATAACTTATGTGTATACATAAGTGCGCGTGTACTTTGCTTACTGCTCGTGCTTTATTCAGTTATTCACTGCAACAACACAGCGACCACGTTACACACACACGCGCGGCGCTGCACACCACTTGAAGTAGATCGATTTATTTATCCGATTATCATATTATCAAATTCTGGAAAGTAATCTGCCGGTCGCCTTTTCTCCTCGTAGATGACACAAACGACCAAGATGACGCGTCCGCACGATTCGTATATATAGGTATACAGGTCAATTGACTTTCTCTTTACCATGCACGTATCCTCGAGCGCGTCTGCGCGCACGCTCTTCTCTTCTCATACACATGCATGCATGCACGGTGTCCTCGCGCGCGCTGGCCTCTTTCTCCCCCCTGCGCTGCTGCTGCAGTCCTCCTCCGCTGATGTCTGGAACGGTGGAGGCGGCGAATACTTACTTATTACCTACCAAAGAATATCATACCGATATTCTCTGCGTATGCACACAAAAATATTCAATGCAGTTCAACTTATACTTAATTCTGCTAATTTTCTCTTTTTTTTTATGTCACATGCTTACTTACCTATTTCTAGTTATATGGGAAAAATAATATATTAGTTCAGGCACACTATTTAAATTCATATATTGAATATTACCTTAATAGTTTTTGTAATATTTCATCTACTACTACTTTTATGTTAATTTATAATTTTATTTTATACTGATAACAGTAAATTTTACTAATTCATTCAACCTAACATTGTATGTAAGCTTAACATGTTTTGTGATAGAAAATTGTAAGTAACAGAAATGTATGTATTATTTGTATTTCTGTACAAAATATACCATATTATTGCTAATACGAGAGCCTTAATTTAATTAGCTCTTTAATTTAATTGAATAAAAAATCTAATTTAATTCAATTTCTTTAGGCTTCTTTCAATTTCTTAGGTACTTATTTTGCCTTTATTCTTCTCTGTTGTTGCATTGATGCGCACACCTTCCTTTATTCTTACTTAATTAAGTAGGTACTTATTGTGCATATACTTAGTTTTGATTTAACTTATCTTTTATTCTATTGATCAATTGATGTGGCATATCATTCAGTATCACATGGAGCTTATGACAAAGTATTGTGTATTTTATCAACTCTATATTAACAACTCATCGGTCTAATCACCTTTCCCGGTGGTGGCTGCCTATTGTTCTAAGCCGGTCGCTAAATATTTAGTGATGCTGTGGTGTGCAACTAGACCGGTCCACGTCCTCACACAGTCTACCGCATCACCGTGTGCCAAATAAGCCACTCTTTCCTTTGATTCTTTCCCTAGCTCCTATCATCGCATGATCCCGTCTCTGTATTTACTTAAGTATTCCATCAATTCCATGCAGAAGTTCACAATAACACACGCAGTCCAATTTTTTAAAACCATATTAGTAATAATGGTAATATGTCTCGCAACATGTTGTAGAAATTAAAAAACGCAGTACCTATGTTGTAGGTGTATTTTGGGGTGTTTCGTCTGCTGAACTTTAAAGTGTTCCTTCGTACTTCTAAATGAGTGAGAATACCTCTACTTATTCAGAATGAAAAATTAATTGCTTGCTTGTCCGAGATGGGAGAAGTATATCTTAAGTGTGTATATATTATATCTATATAATATACAGATTAAATTTGATGTTAAGGGTGAACTACGTGCGCTGTCTCCCGCCCTCCCGCGTCCGCTCGCCAACCACAACACACCTCCACTCGCGGCCCGCCATATTATATTCTATCACATATGATGTGTTAGAAGCTTCAAAAATATAGATAAAATTAAAAAGTACTAAAAAAATTTTTAATTGTCAGTTTTTATCATATATTTAAAATTATTAATTATTAACAAAATACTTGTAAATAATTAATTTATTAAAATTTGTTATTTATTTACATTTTTTTTCTTTAAATTATACAACAAACTTATTTCCTATGCTTACTTACATATTTCACTGATAGAAACACTCACTCAGGCTAAATACTAAACAAATTTTTTTTTTCGAAAATATCTGTACAGTAATTTGCTGTTTTTGTCAATAATAGATACTTTAAAGCAAACAACAGAATCTTTAACGTCATAAAATATCAAACGAGAAAATAAAAATGTTTTAAATATCAAACAAAACATAGTATACTATTTTTTTGCTCATTCATGATTTGTGAGAAAAAATTACGCAGTATACTATATTTTTCGATATTTAATAAAAGTACTGCTAAAGTTTATTGAAAAACAATTTGATTGCAAAAAAAGATTTCGATATTAATTTTATCATCTATTTTATAATTAATAAAATTAATCGTTATTTAAAAAAAAAAAAAAAAAATTTAATCCATTTTTCAAACTAAAAATATTATTCAATTTCATTCATAACGTTACTTATCTTCAAGGATATTTTGACCTTCCTGAGTTCAAAATATGAATCTTAATTCCTTCTGGATCATTATCCTTCACTAACGTTCATTGGTCAAAGTTTTGTTTGTAACCCTCAGCAAGCAAAGCTTAGGTCAAGCCAAACGACTAATCAAGTTTTTTCACATGACACTCTCACAAATTATATCACACATTGAGAGGCTGCGCTATCCAGCATCTATTTTATCAATATATTCAGTTTTTCAAATCTAGTAAGTAAAGTATACTGTAATTTTTAAAAAATTTCAGTCATTTTACGATCTTTAAAGCATCGGCAATCGTTTAAGAAAGATCGTTTTATTGTTGAATTTTAAAGAAGGTAACTATTTGTTTCAACATTTCAGTTACTTTTAATGTAAATTTATCTGTGATACTTCCACTCCATGGAAATACTTTATATCTGATAGAAAGAACCAATATTTAAGGTGGAACAGGTATAGAAATTTGTGTTATCATTTGAAAAATTTTTGGAATTAAAATTGATAAAAATAATACCGACAGTATTTCGTCAATATTCGTTTAGTTTTGTAATCTTCTCCGCCTCAGCATTTCTTGATCGTTTGGTAACTCGTTTACCTGGGACGTCGAGGGCACAGGTTCGCTGATGTTATTTGTGTTTGGAGACGATGGTGCAGCTGCTGTCAAGGTCACGGCTACGTCATCGGTCGGTGTATTAGTAACAGTCTTTTGAATAGAATTTTGCGCTTTGTCTACATTTGTTGGCTTAGAATTGTCTGTGGTGTTTGCGTTCGTACTCGCGTCTTCGTTGGAACTCGATGCTTCAGGGCTTTCTTCCGCCTTTGCACTCGTCGATGATTGAGAACTTTCATCCGTCGCACTTTTTGTAGGTGAGACACTAATGCTGAAATAGTTTGATATATTTTTTTTTTATCTAGTTCAAGTAAAAAGTCAAGAGGAACTATTAAATTAAACATCGTTGAAGTACTTATTTGACGTTTAATTTTTGTTTTCTACTTACCCTGTAGTAACCGCAGCAGTTTGATACTGGCCCATCATTGCTATAGCCGCGTCCATAAGTAAATAAACCCTCCTTAGCGTCTCGATTCTATGTTCAACTGCTTGTCGCATATCACCTTCCATTTGCCTTAATTCTTCTTCACTCAATGCTGATAAATTAAGTGGTGGCAAGGGTACAGGTGGCATGGGTATGATCGTTTGAAAAGTCGAAGGAGAAAATACTGGGAAACCACCGACCGTACCAAGAGGAGGATCTGTAGAGCTGTCACTACTGCTTGTGCCTGGTTGTTGCTGCTGTGGTTGCGACGATGAGCCTTGAGATGCTGCTTGTGAGGTGCGTATTGGGGGTGGTGCCGGAAAATTCGCCCAGAATGGTGGCAATTGGAAAGGTGGAGCAGCTTCTGATTTAAAAGATGTTGTTTTATAAAGAAATTATTGATAACTTATTCATGAAAAAAACTTTTCTGTGAAACTTACGTTGCTGATTTGGTCCAGGAGCAGGAGGAGGCTGTGGGGCCGGTTGCTGTACAGGTTGAGGTTGAGGTTGAGCTTGAATTTGTTGTCGCGTCGTTGATTGACTAGGTCTTAAAATATTCAACCTACATGTAGGACACGTTTGCTGACGTTGAAACCAAGACCTTAAGCAAGCCGTATGGAAAATGTGATTGCATGGTAACTTTTTGCTTGCAGAAACCATCTCCTCTCTGCAAAAGTTATTATATTAATAATAGTGGTAAAATAAGTTAGTAAAAAAAATATTTAAATATCAAAGATTTACCTGCAGATGATGCAAACATTATCAGCAGCAGCCAGTTCTTCCGGTGTCGCGTTAGGATACATGGTATTCATATTTCTAATAGCTCGTCTAGACATCACAATATCGTGGAAAGCTTTTTTAAAGTTTCTCATTGTGTAATACATGGGTCTGAAGGCAAATAGAGGTAGGGTAAATATTTTCATCATAATTCCAACAAATGCAAGATACAGCATAACCTGAAAAAAATTATTCTTTAAAATGTATTGGGCTTAACAATTCATGGACTGGGGAGGTTCCTCACCACGTCATACAAATAAGAGAGATGATGGTTGACAAAAAAATTAATAAGTACTTTAATTCTCGAGTATTGTTTAAAATTCTCTTACCTTCAATAAACCAATTATCAACTCAGTATACAATAAAAATACAGGCTTATTATCCCAAGGGTTATCCCTTTGCAAATCGATTGTATGAAGAATGTACTTGATGTTAATATTCAAAACAACGGTAAGCAGCAAAGCATATTCAAAACCAAATACAAGTTGTACAGAAGGTCCTTTTGAGAGTGTTGATGTGTAAGCATAATTGAACATAGCCAAGTTTATTGAAAACAGTAGTGCTAACAACGTGCCTATTCTCAAGTGGAACAGCCATGTTATCACTGGACTCCTTTCCATCTGTGAAAATACATTAATAAAATTAATAATGATCAACTAATGAGCTAGCTGCCCGGTAAATGTATTTATAAGAGTACCTACATAGTCAACTCTGTCTTCAGCTAGCCAATGAAATGATTTTAAAAATAGTAATAACGTAAACAATGCAATAAATTTTGGACTAAAGTCATCTCTAAAAACTGTGAATGCCAAGCACGTTTCTGTCACGGCATACCAGAGTTTTTCCATCAAGTGCTATTGGAAAAAAAAATTCAAGAATGTTACAAAAATGAATTCAAGAAAAAGAACTTATTTGGTTATTAAATGCAGTAACGTGAAATTTTACTTCAAATTCTGCAGCTCTTAGATTTCCAAAGAAAATTTTCCTCAATAGAGAATTTGCCATCAAAACAAGTATGAGACCTTGAACATATATGACCTGAAAAAAAGTAATTGAAAATGTATTACAATGGCTCTCATTGTTTACTTTACATGTAATATTTATAAATACCGTAAACAATAAATAAAAAGTAGAAAAACAAATTCAAATAACCGAGACTAAAAATTGTAATGTATAAGTGCAAATGAGATGTTAATTGATGCTATTCCTTTTGTGCATATTTCTCTGCAGTACCTTAATTTTAATTTATAATCCATCAGGCAAGAATAAAACAAAAGTAAAATTCTAAATGTTTGATTAGCAGATAGAAAAATGTAAATCTTACAGCAACATGATCAACTACAAAGTTATTTTTAAAGTTGTGTTTCCATCGAAAAACCTGAGCAGCAAATGGGTACATATCCTCTCAGGCAAAGAAAGAGGAACACAGTAAACGATTTGCAAAAGGTGTTAAAAGCCATACTCACGGCCATACTAGGATTCGACTTGGTTATATAGACGACAGACGGATAGAACTGCTTCTTCTGATAGTAGGCATTGCCGATAACGGCGCACGTAAGTGCGACGCTGATCAACGCAATGCCCGCGGCCCTCATCTTCGCCCTGGGTTCTAGTTCCGACACTTTTGCGAGTTAAAAGAAGAGCTTGGTGCTCTTCTAACGTTGTTTCCAGGATTTTTCTCCTCCCAATCGTTCGTCCGTCAACACACCTCAATCTTGCTACTCCAAAAGAAGGAGTACTATGTGCTTTGTCCTCGTGCTTGTGTCGTCCCCTCCTTTATCGGATAGGTGGATAGTAATAGATAGGTATTTTGAGAGATGATAAGTTATAGGTACCAACTACAAATTGATGTACACAACGTTGAACTTTTACTTCTTCTCTTCTGATGGTTGTAAGTATTGCAACTTTTCACTCTCTCTTCCGTCCGTCACCTTAACACCAATGAGCTTTAGAAGCTCCTGATGTCCATGACTCCACGTGTATAAATTTTCGTTGTCCAGTAAAAAATGCTAAACACACTTTTTCGTAAGGTAAATTAGTAAAGTGTATGGGATACGTGTACTTATGGTATAGCTCCGCGGTTGCGAGCTGACGATGCGGGTGATGCAAAATAAAGCATCAGCCAACGAGCCAACCAGCCAGCGAACGACAGACGAATTTTGTGTGGCGCTGCGCCTGTCACGGCGTTCCGCGTAACTAACGAGAACATACGTGTCCCGTACACTGTCTCCCTCCAATGAAATTTTTTTTTTTTTTTTTTTTTTTATCTAATTACCGCTCCTCCTCCACTGTCTCTCTCCACCAACGCGCTACGCGCTTACAACAAACATGTATATATTTGCCGCATCATTTTATATGTCACATGTATAAATATGTAGGTCTTTGGCGGCAGAGCAGCTGTTGTTATTTATTGCCGATTCGATCGGCCGAGAAGAAACAGCCAGAGGCATGGCACACACCCACTTTCTCGCACACAAATTACACAATACTTTCGCTCTTTTTTTTTCTCATTGACGCAAGTGATCTTGAACTACAGTACGTGACCCAGCGCTGCATTTTCAAACTCGATTTTTATTTATAACTAGTTCTATCTCTTTTTTTTCTACTCAAAGGGATTGATTTGTCATCACTTTACCCAATATTTTATGTGCTATTGTAAATACTTATAATATACAAAAACACGCATATAGGCAACGACAACAGCTGAGAAACGGACAGGAGGTGGTACGTGATTAGTCCCCCCCCCTTTCACCGGGTTGGGCGCTTTTTTATATTCATTTTGGTTCGTATATAAAAGCGCTGACAACAGAGCTTTTTTTAATGGACTTCTTTTGTTGAGCAGTTGACATTCATTTTTTTTTTTTTTTTTTTTTTTTTTCCTCTCAACCAGTTTCAATTAAAAGGGGATGATATACCGTTACATTGTGTACGTAGACCTTGTTTTGTTTTTCAATTGTTTTTCGGGAGTAGTGTGTGTGCCACCTACGCATGGACCATTCAGCAGTATGTATGTACCGTTAATTTGCTGTTTTTTTGGTGTTGTATTGATAATAAAAATGAGACCAATAACAGAAAATAATTGAATTAATTTTTGTGAGTATGTTTCGAAACTTTTTTTTTTTTTTTTTTTCATAACGATACGTACGTTCTATTTTGGATAATTTGATTTGCGTGCAGATGCCCACAGAGCCGCGCTCCTTGAGCGTGCGGGAAATGGAATTGATAAAAAAAAAGGATTTCATGATGTCGCCGTACAAGTCGGAAAGGGACAAGGTCATTAAAATCCACCGATGGAACGTAAGGGTATTTTTCAAACTGTTGGGTAAGTAACAACGAAAAGATTATTCAAACAAGAGACAAATGACCGACCGGTCACCCCTTGTTGCTTTCTTTAACATTTTTTATTTTATTTTGTCGTTTCGTACAGACACTTTGGAAACGTTTTTCACAAAAGACAAATGCTGCCGACTGGCCGACAATTACTTGGTAGCCATGGTTTTCACTTACTTTTTACGAGGCTCGCTCGAAGCGGACGAGTACACAAGGGACAACTTTTTCGCGGCACTGTGAGCAAACGTGAATATATATTATCATATTGGCAACCGCTCGTAGATGTAAAAAAATGAAATGTGCGTGAAAACGTTGCATTTAGGTTGCTCGCCTACAACATGGAAGAGGACGAGGGCGAGTTCTTGATGTTGGAGCTGGAAGAATGGCTCGAGTGCTCGATTCCAGATTTGAAACGGTTGCGCTCGGAGCTTTTCCAGCGTATCGAGTATCGCGGCGCGGTATCGCGCTTCTGCTGCGAAATTGTCATGAGACACGCCAAGCCCGAGCACAAGGTCTGGCAGAGGTGCCGGCACGTTTATCATTCGGGTGTTGTTAACGTCAAATCTTTTTTTATTGGACAGTGAGACACGCATTTACTTTGTATATTCCTAAACGTTGACCAATCAAATCGGTACGACGAGAATTTATTGATGAGATTGGTTGTTTCTTTTTATTTTCGTAGGTTTAAGGAGGAGGACATTTGTGGCATTTGCGAAGGAAAAAACGATTGTGAAAATTCATATTACGAGAGAGGAAAAGAAGAGGAAAGAGAAACAGAGGAGGAAGAAAAAGAGAGTACATAACGCAATTTAGTATAAATAAAACGTTATTATTTATTATTCAAACGCGCTAAAATACATAATTATTAATTTACGACTAAAATCTCATTGTACATAAATGAAAAAAAAAAAAAACTTGATAAGCTATCGTTTTGAATAACTCAATGGCACTCAAGTTTACATGCCCACTTTAATTGTTAAAATGAGAATAAAAAAAGTTTTTCCAAAATATACATTCGTGTAAAAGGCGGTTTTTATAAAAATATTCAAGAGATTTATCCTAGTGCTTAAGTCAAGTAATTTCTATCACACGTTTTAATATTAAAAATTCATAAAAACTTAGTGTCTACTTATATGATTCGATTTCATAACGATTCTAGGACTCTGTCTTTTCGGCGTGATTGGCAATACGGCTTTCATTGGAGTTCGGCGCGAGCTTATTGTCAATCTTCTAGCCGATAAAGATTTGGCACTTTTTGGCGTTTTTACCGTCAATGGTTTTTTTATGTGTGGTGTCCTGCAAAGTGGACTCTCATTTGGTTGATAAAAGCTCACGTCGTTTGATTGTTTTGGATTTGGAATCATTATATCTTGGTTTTCTTTGAAGATAACAGTTTCATCGTGGTTCATACGGGGAGAACTGAAGCGTGCTGACTGTCGACGAGATCCACTACTGATCGTTAGTTCCATTTTTATCAAGGGCGATTCCGTGTTTTGTGACCGTCGGTTTGCACTGTTGATGTTTTTTCTTCGAATGACAGCGTCACCAACATTGTTGACTCGTTTGTCTGTGAAATAGAAACAATTTTAATACGTTCTTATTTATATAGTTAAAATATTATTTTCAACTACAACATCAAACGAGTTATTACTTCGAGGTGTTCGCTGCTGTTCATTCTTCGCAGTAGCTTGGGCAGTAACTTGCACTTTTACGGATTGGCGTCGATTAACGTCAACAGCCTCCTTTTTTGGATCGTCAAAGAGCTTTGCTTTAGCAAGTACCATGCCCGCGTTTTGTGCTCGCAATTTCGCGACCGATGCTCGTCCAGTTGGTATTGGCGTCATCATTTTAACTTCCTGCTTGAAATACTTGTCCGCATCCTTCCAGGTCACGGTCTTTTCTCTCTTCGGCTCCGTGGACTTCATGATGCTTTGAAGATTTTCAGTACTCTCAGTACCCAAATTCTGGTGGCTACTAGTCTTTTTTAGTTCTTTGATTTTATTGTTGTAATACTGAGAATTATCAATAAACTCGCCTTGGAAAGACGAAGCTCGTCGTATTATCGTTGAATTAATCGTTGGTTTGCCGCTAAAATCAAGTTGGAAAATTAATAATCTTAGTAAGATAATATTAAAAATCGCTTAAACTATACCTTGAAGTCGTTGATTTGACAGAAGATGTAAATGTATCTTCATCAAGAGACGTAAAATCATCGTCGCTGAAAGAACCTTTCGTATGTTCAGCAGTGTGACTAATGAGAGCATTGAGTTGTTCCTGCAAGTAGTTTAACCGTGCGTTTGTCTCGTCGCTGCAAAACGAGGTTGGATGTGCGTGTTCGTTTTTCGGAGTCTGATCCAGACTCTTGTACGAGTCGCGCTTTACGAGAGGACGACCACGTTTTAGATTACACTGTTTAGGGTGGACATAAGTGTTATTAAGTCGTGAATCAGCTTGCAGAGCATGGTTCTGAATAGGCGGCCTGTCATAGATATTCCAAGAGGTAGCACGATGTACTTTTTTGCTGTAAAAAAAGTTTTAATGATTAAAGATATTTATATATATATATATATATATATTCATTAATTAGTACCTTGGAGGTTTTTCTTGAGATCGTCTTCTCAAAGTTCCGATTTTCCGAGCACTTGGGGATCTGATTATCTTGTGCTCCGCAGATCTTCGTATTTTTAACTCTCTACTAAGTCTCTTAGCCAACTGATCTGTACTTGTGGTACTTTCAATACTGGCTTCCACCAAGGTCTTCTCGTACTCGCTCTGAACTTGATTTATTGTGTTGGCAGTCAGAGCTTCACTGTTTTGGTTATCTATACTCTTAAACTCTTGGGATATACATGATTCAATCGCCGACATTCGATTTTTGATTTCCTCGTACTCGCTCTTTGGTATTTTAACATATTCCTTGGATGTATTATTTACCACTTTGAAGGCATCGGATGTGTTGGGAGAAAAAGAGTTTCGTAAAGAGTAGGAGTGAGTAGGTATTCGCGACACGCTATTCCGTCTGAAAGGCTCTATTTTTGTTTCACCTCCAGACATTTCTCTTGAAATTTCATCCGATAAGTTAACATCTGCGTTCATGGAGACTTCTTCCGAGGATTTGATTGTGTTCGAGTTTCGAACTTTAGTTTTTGGCGAGGACGAAAAGGGTGAGCCAATACTGTGAGTTCGACGACGTTTTTGTTTGTGATCTAAAGTATTGCTCGTTCCGCTCCAACGTCTTACCGTGGACGGAGTGAACGACTTTACATGAGACTCCGTGTCCCGCTCGCTAATTTTATGTTTGCCTCTCGGCACGAATCGGTCGAGGCTGAGTCTGAGTCTTTTTGGTCTTTCGATTTTTTCAGAAATTTTCCTACAATTAATTTATTAATTTAGTTTAAAATTTTTAAATTGAATCATGATTAACTTTAGATAATGTACTGGCTTAAAATCTTACGGTTCCAAAACTCTATTGGATGTATATTTTTGTATTCCATTTTTTTGATTTGGACTTTTTTCTTTTAAAGGACTGTAAGAAATTTTTTTTTAAACAATTATTGCAAAACGTTCGCTTCATCTAAAATAAAAATAAAATACTGCAAGACCATGCGGAAACATACTTTGGATTGTTAGAAACTGGGGAAGAAAAATAGTATGTTTGACCAAAAGAGGGGCTGGGAGGCATAACTTCTAGACAAGTTTCTCTGTAATGAAAAGGAAAAAATACCATCCAATAAAAGTAAAAACAGAACAAACTGTTATTATTGAATCATTTAACAAACATAAGAAAGCGTGATGTGGTTATTTAGCGAATCTTAAACGGTAGTTGAAATGTATAGATATCATTACATGAGATAAAACTATTTTTTACTAATGTCATGCACTGATATCCCAATCAAATTTTGCTCAAAAATATTATCATAAAAACCATGCTAGTTAATTACTGTTCATTCCAATACTACTTACTTTCTTTTGACGAGATCAGCATCAACTTTTTTTCTCTTTCCCAATTTAAGAGGAGTGTATACATGAAGAGCTGATTCTACTGGGAGAAGATTACTTTCTTGTGTATCGGCATCCTCAGTTGTATTATTTTTTCCGACCATTTTTTTTAATCCACTTAACATTCCTAAATCATCAAAGGCATAGATTAGAGTTAGAACAAATTTTGTGAAAGCAGACGATTATTATTTGAAGTTTTCAATGTTTACTTGTAAGACTTCCACTTCTGTGTTTTTTCCTTTTACTTTTAAAAGAAGATGATATATCAGAGTGATCAAGCTCATTTTCTGTACTACCTGCAGTATCCATTGAAATCGCGTCTGATATATCATTTGGCAAAACCCCAATTTTTTCAGCATTTTCAATAAGAAGCTTAAAAAATTTGTTAATAATAAGCTTTTCATATGAAAATATTTAGAATATCTGTTTTGTTGGAAATAAATGTAGATATTTTTTTTTTACCTTGACAACCGTCAAATGTGCTTCTAATCTTGACTGCACTGCAATCATAGTAGTTTCTTGCAGCGGCATAACATTTGGCCCAACAACCCTGGCCAAGTTGTCAATGCTCATTTTATTTTGCTTCTCATAAGATGCAACAGTCTTTAAAAACTCCATAAGATACGCTAAAGAATTCAGATGATGCGGCGGTAAAATAATGCAAGCTAACAGAAGAGCCTCTACTTTATTTTTCTTGAGCAAATTGCATCTTACAAATAAGTCATGATAATTATAAGGTATCAATGGCTCTGGCAAATGTCTAAAAAACGTTTTCAGGCAATTGGCCACATCGATGGGATTATTTTTGTCCCCAAGACCTCCCCCATTATCAAGTCTAGCCATGATTTCCTTCTGCTTAATCTGAGACCCAGCCTTTCTGAACAATCCCTCCTGACTGACGTGCTTGAGCAGAAACGCAGTAGCTTGACTGACAAACAGAGGCACATGAACAATACCTCCGGACGACAGATTGACCACGTCCAGAGGCAGGTAAGACAATGACGTTCTGAAGACCTTCTTCAAGGCACCGGAATTCTGGCGTTCGGGTTTTTCTGCCTTGACACAGTTTTTCTTTATCCGGTACTTAACCCCCATCGTCCTGAGATTGCCCGAGACGATCTGGTAGACCTTCTCCTTGTGCAAAACATCGTAGATAAGCATTACCGCTGATTTGTCTGGCAAATGTTTCGAACTTATCACTACTCTTGATACACTTTTTCATTCGTGTATCGACAAACAAACTTTGTCCGGTAGCACACGTCAGTGGCTCACGATTACACCCTATTCAAATGCACCATAACACAAAACGATTCCCACAACAATTCTTGAAATTCGACGAACTGACGATCGATCACGATGCACCGTGAATATTTTATGATTGTTTAACACTAAAAATAATAACATGACATATCTTACTTTTAGTATCATAAAATGCTACCACAGATCTAACAAGCAGGTGAGTGTTTGAAAATAAAAATTTAAAAAAAACATTCGCTCCTTAACAGAAGGCTTGCACCTGCTGTCTCTCTTGTAACTTGTAACCGCCAAATTTTTTAGGCTTCAGGCAAGTTGTGGAAACGCCACATGGCGCTACTGTCTCGACCCGATTTAGACAGTTTAGACTTAGACTAATATTAGACAAATTAGACTAGACATAATGTCTAAGACATTTTATCATTCAGCTAAAGAAAAGAGAGCACGGTGTAACATATACGTGAAGTTACGGGTAGGTAGTTATAATAATCACTACTAAGTAGTGCCATATATATGGTCGATTTTATTAAACCATATAAGTAGAATACTTTTACTTTTGGAGGTAGATTTTAGGATAAAAGATAAATTGTAAACTTGCCGCAAGTAACACAAACAACGTCAAATTTTTTATTTCATATCTATTAAATTAATTGCGGCTGGTTTATAATCGATTACACGGCTCTACTATAAATAGTAATCATTATTTGGATCAGCGCCATCTAGCGTTGCGTGTTTCTGAACTAAAAAGTGGCCCTAAACTTTTGACCCACAGCATTAGCGCTTAGAGCCATTTAGCCAATTATAAACCAGCCTCAACTTATCTTGTAGCTATAAAATGAAAAAATAACGATACATGTGTTTTTGGCGGCAAGTTAACAATCTATCTTTTACACGAAAATTTATCTTCAAAAATAGAAATACATAGGAAGCCAATTTTTGGTAGAAAATAGATTGTTAACTTGCCGCCAAAAACACACATATTGTTATTTTTTCATTTTATAGCTACAATATGAGTTGCGGCTGGTTTATAACTGACTAAATGGCTCTAAGCGCTAAAGCACCGACTCAGAATTTTAGAGGCCACTTTTGGCGAAAAAAAAAATACCGCTAGATGGCGCTGATCCAAATAATTACTACAACTTACAGTAGAGTCATGTAATCAATTATAAACCAGCCGCAACTAATTTTGAAAATATAAAATAAAAAATTTGACGTTGTTTGTGCTACTTGCGGCAAGTTTACAATTTTTCTTTTACCCGAAAATTGACCTATAAATATACACAAACACTTATAGTATACGTAGTATATGTAATGCGTATATATATGCTCTAGATATGAAGCGAGACACAATTCTCTTCTTTTCTTTATTTGTCAACAAAAACTCCGAAATATCGTTGAAAATTGAGTCATATCACTAAAATTTCGAAGTTTGTTTATACTTATCAGTAACTCACCGACAGTGTGCTTGGTCTGCTTTTCATGATTGTTGTTCCGCAAATGTTTCATAAAAAACATTCATGAGCTACTTATTTACTTTCCTTTAAAATGTTGAATATTAAATTTTTTTTTTCCGTCCCGAGTTAAGGGCACCAATCACTTTGAGAAATAATTGATGAGCGGTAAAAATCGATAGCTTTATGAGTATGCGCCCTTGTCTTTTCTTTTCGTCCGGCAAATGGTAAAGGGGAAGAGGGGAAAGGGTTGCTGAATACCTATATACATACTTATCTGTCAAAATTATTGCGTTTAGTCTGCTTGTATTGCTTGTAGTGCGTGCTATTGTACCATAGCGTCATGTATTGGCAATGATATTGTTTGTAATTGTGCAGTATGTGTTTCTATTACCTCCAACTTTTTATGTTGTATATTGATGTAAAACATAATTTTAATAAGAAAACAGTGGGTATGGAACAATTGCACATGATGTAGATGTGAGTAGTTGTACGATGGGCCCATCTTACAAGCATTAATAATTAACAACTTATCGAGAGTTGGTTTTCTGTACAATTTTTCAAGAAAAATGTAAGCCAAAGCTTGTAAAATAATGAGGCAATGGCGCCACCAAAAGACAAGTGGGTAAGACGATTCGTCATATCAGAGACAAATCGTCATAAAAAGGGTTTCACCATCTATAAGGTCACCTCGGTGGTGAGTGCGTACTTTTTCGTTTAGGTCTAAAGAACACACATATTCATTAGTACTCAATTTGAAATGATGTGTTTTCGTACTATTAACTAAACAAATTTTTTTTTTTTTCTTATTCACTGTCTTTATAACTAATTCCAGATGTTTTTAAAGATGTCGCCTGATATGATTTCCAAAGTTTCCGTTTGGAAAAGATACAGCGATTTCAAGAAACTATACAGTACAATGCAATCTATGCATTTTAGTAAAGAACTAGGTGAACCCTTCCCACCTTTCCCAAAGCCAAAATTTTTTGGAAGATTCGAAACTGAAGTGGTGGAGCAAAGAAGAGAATGTGCTCTGAGGTTTTTGGAGTTCATTGGACGTCACAGTGTTTTGTACACCAGCGACGTTTTTATCAAGTTTTTTGAAAAAGATTTGAACAAGAGGTTTCCAGATTGCTCGCCATCCTTGAGTTCTGATACATCGGAAGATGACAGAAACGTCAATTGCGAGAGTGAAGAGTCGAGTTTTAGTAGTACAACTGACCTTCCAAAGTTCGTGTGTACCAAAAAGATAAAGCCAATTAAAGTTGGTAAGCAAAACGAAATTAAGTCGAACAAAGTTGATGGTAATTCACAGGAGCAGCATCATGTAGATAACAATAGTACATCAAAAAATAAATCTGAAGATAGTCCAGAGACGTCAAACGGCAGTGATAATTTTATGAAAGATAAAACTTCTGCAAGTAAGCCCACATTGGTGATTCATGATGGATCAGATCTCACTCAATCTACCAATGATTGTGCCCAGTATATTTTAATTGCAGCAGCACATATGAGTGCTGCTTTTCGTCACGAGGCAATTGCTGAATATGAGGAAGCTTTTACCCAGTATAAACTTGGTATATCTCACCTTATGAACGGTGTTCAAAGTGAAGCAGATGAAGAAAAGAAAACAATGATTCACGAAAAAATTACAAAGTACTTGCAAAGAGCTGAAAGATTATACAACAGACATTTGAACTGTAATGTTTCGGCATTGTACAAACCCGTTGCAGAATTGAGAAATTACAAAGTCATTGAACTCATGGAAACAGTTATGTTAGTCCAAGATACACTCCAGGGATTTAAAAGAGTTATAAAGGTATTTGAAATTCAACACTTGCAAAGTCCTTATAACAGAAGTTTATATATTTTCAGACTGTAGAAAAATCAACTGATTGCGAAAAAGATATAAGCAGTTATATATTACGAGGAAAAGTACCTTATATGGTTCAATTGTATTCTTGTATGCAAACTGATTCAACCGTTTTTTTAGTATTACAATATATGACGTAAATATTAAATAGTGATGGTAAAAGTAGCAATTTTTTTAAGTAATTAAATTTTTTAAATTCAACATTTTTTTTGTAGAAAAGGAAAATTATGGGATTTTGCGAGAGCTAATTATAAACCGAATAGTAAGAGAGATAAATATAGCAAAAGAGGTCATTCCCGATCATTCAGCTGGGATTCTACAGTTCAAAATGATGCAGCAGGAAATAGACCAAAAATAACAATTACCAAGGAACACGTTGCCAAATCTTCAAGTTCTGGAGATAATCATTGCTTGAACCTTGCAAGTGATTTTGCGACTAGTGATACAAGAGAACTAGTTAAAAATGCACAAAAATTACTACAATCCGTGAATGCAACTTTGAAACGCAGTAACTCTATTGCAAGTAGATTAAACGAATCTGAAGACTTGCTATATGAACAAAATACGAACAAAGATATTGAAGACAGTATTATATCACACTTGGAGAGTGCTTTGAAAACCGATTCTCTATGTGTTGGAAGTAACGAAAATACGGATGACAGCGAAGATTTGAGCGAGCTTTCTGCCAGTGATAGTTGCACAGATTTAAATTTAGACAAAGAAGTCCACGTAAAAAGTAGCGATCAATCAAAAAACGATGAAAAAGCAGTAGACGATAGTTTGACAAAAATTAGTAATTTAAGTACTCTTAATTCATTTACGGATAGAAGTAGCGACAGGATCGAATCTCTTGGAACAAGCGGAGATGTATCTCCGTATAAAAAAGTAGACAATCAGTCTGTTGAAAAAGAAAAACAAAACTGGTCCATCCCAGAGTCTGTAATAAGGACGTGGGCCGCACAAATTCTCTTAGCCTTAGAGGCTCTGCATCAGCAAGATGTTATAGTCTCAGACTTGAGGCCGGACAATATTTTGATCGACGATTCTGGAAATGCGAGCATGGCCTACATCGTGCCACGCAATGAAAGCGAATTATTGCGCCTAAAAACACCGTACACTTCTCCTGAATTATGTATGTTTACACCACCTATCTCAATCACCACGTCCGCCGACGTTTGGAGTTTTGGAGTCTTATTGTATGAATTGCTAACTGGATTTGTAAGTTTAATCTTTATTCTTCAAGTTACAAGAAAATATTATATGCAGATAACACATTCTTGTCACTGCTTACTTACAAATATTTAATATAATTTCGCTATTAATTAAATATTTGCACTTTTTAGGATTTCCAAATAAAACACCCGGGACAGTTTCATTCACATTCCTTGATTAACATTCCAGAAGATTTGTCGGAAAATGCCAAGTCGCTGTTACTTAATGTAAAAATACGTTATAATTTAAATTTAAACGATGTTTATGTTCAACTAATAACTTGTCAAAATATTTTAGGTATTGAAGTACCAACCTAGTGATCGACTTTCAATTCCAGAAATAAAGCAGCATCAATTTTTTACAAAAATTAACTGGTTGGAGCTTTTGAATGCTCAAATATAATGTACTTTTCTTTTAAAAAGAAAAAAAGAATCTTCAAGTGTGAAACAAAAGAATGTATGCTATTTATATGTGAATGTTAACGTTAAAATTTTAACTCTACATATTAAAAAAATATTTATATTACATACTATATACAGCCTGAATTACCAATCAAATACTCATGAAAAATACCATTTTTTTTTTTAATTTTACTTGGATTTTGGTTTTTCAGTTCGAGTAATCGTCGACATACCATCGGAGAAGCGCGTCTTAAATAATACGTTCGCATTGTTGAACATACCGTTTTTCAACGACACGACGATAAACTGCGATCTTCTGAAATGTCTTTTTAACATAATACCAATGTTCTCGGTGTGCGAAAGATCGAGCGCTGCATCGACTTCGTCCAAAATGTATAGAGGGGCAGGTTTGAACAGCAGCATAGCCAATATTAACGATAAAGCGACCAATGACCTTTGACCTCCAGACAATTCCCCGAGCGAGTCTTTCCAAACACCGCAAAGGGAAATTTTTACCTCCAAGCCCTCGAGGACTGTTTGGTTATCAGGTGGTTCTAACTTTGCGTCAGCTCCTGGAAGTAGGTTACTGAATATAGAGCCAAAGTCCTTGTTAACTTTTTCCCAAGCTTCGAGCAACGTCATTTTCTTTTTTTCATCCAGCTTTTTGATAGAGTCTAAAATTTTTTTTCTATCAGTCTCCAATATTTTTTTCTTTTTACAAAGATCTGAGTGCTGTTCTTCTTCCTGGTTTAGATGATGCATTGCTCTGGTATTTACCGTTCTACTCAGTTTAGCGAGGAGCCCTTCCAACTCACGAGCTTTTTGTCCCATCTCTTCCGGATTTTTAGCTTCAAAATCATACATGCTTCCTAGAATTCGTTAAAAACAGATCATTAATAATAAAGGAAAAAACTAAAAATGTTTAATAATAATCAGAGTGACGCATACCTCTCACACCAAAATACTTTTGATCTTGTTCGATCCACTCGTATTTACGTAAATAGTCAGAAATTTTATTTTTACACTCGGTTGCGGTATTTTTGATGGCAGTAACTTCATGATTTAGTTTCTTGATTTCCAACTCAGCCTCTTGCGCCTGCTTCAAAATGTTTTCCTTTTTGTTATGTAATTTTTGGATTTCGATGTTGTGTTGGTGTATGGCGTCTTTTTTAGCTTTGACGTTTGCTTGTAACTCCTTTACAACGTTGTTTGCCTGATCAAGATCGTTTTCCAGTGCATTTCCTTTTTCCTTGAGCACATTGAGCCTTTCTTCCGCTTTAGATAACTGCTCCTTTCCGTTTTCAATAGTTTTTTTCAGTTCTAACGTTTCCAAATTCAGAGTTTCCGATTCTTGCTCACGTTTCTGCCACTCCTTTCTACTTGCCTCAGATTTCTTTTTTAAAGAGTTCAACTTGTTCTCTGCATCTTTCAACTGTTTTTCGCGAATTTTATCAGCATCCTTTAACTGAGTTTCCAGTTCTCGAGCTCGTTTTTGACTTATTTTTTCCAATTCTTTGGAAGCCATCATTTTCTCGCTTAGTTCTTTGATTGAAGCCTCCAACATTTCAACCTAAAGTGATAACTTGTTAGTAAACGAACCTAAACTTTTCCTAAATTTTTCAATTAAAAAATAATTCATTACAGATTTACCTCTTGCTTCAATTGATGATGCGTAGTTTTTTGCAATCTCTGTGTAACTGTATCGAGCTCGTGTTTCTTAATATTATACTGCTGCCTTAGTGTATTAAACCTTTCCGCAGTTTTGTTTATGTTAGCGATTTGCTGATTGACTTGGTTGAGACTCTGCTCTTTTTCGTTAATTTCAAATTGAGCTTCCTTTAGTTCGTCCAATTTCAGTAAAATGGATCCACCTTTTGCTGCTGAACCACCAGACAGTACTCCAGATGGGTCAAATACGTCGCCTTGCAGCGTGATGCATTTTTTCATAATGTTGTTGTGGTAGGCAACCTGTTTGGCAACATTCATGTCTTTGCAGATAAATACGTTGCCGAAAATCCACTCCATGGCTGGCCTTGTTTCTCGTGGAAAATCGATAAGAGATAAGGCAAGTTGGACATTTTGGGCGCCTACAAGTTTTTGTGCAAAATCAATGGTTCGCTGATCCATAACACGACCAGATACTTTGTTCAGTGGTACAATCGTTACACGTGATTGCAGTTGGCCATTTTTCAAAATCTTTTTGCCTGTCGTTTCAGTGTCAACCATGACGTTATAGAGCTATAAAATTATTTTATCTTTTTTTTACTTTACAGTCGAAAAATTACTCTTAAATTGAGTCAATAACGATCAATACTTACTCGTCCACCAGCTGCCATTTCCAAAGCATAAGCTGCTGTTCTATCTTTGACGGTGATTGATTTGCAGATAAGACCTTTGACCGAATCCCTCCTAAAATTTGGTTCTGGATCCTTGTAGTAAAATCTCAACTGTGGATAATTGGACTCAAAATTGTCTACTTTATCGCTTAATCTTCTTATTTCCCTAATTAACGCCCCTTTTTGCTGTTCCAACGATTCCAAAGATCCTTCCTCGTAGTTCAATTTATTCAGTTCATTTTCAATATTTTTCAAATCTTTTTGCGTACTCTCAATCTTTTTATTATCGTTCCTGTATTCATTTTCAGTGCTCTGCATGTCGATTTTTTTCTTACTTAATTGTTGCCTGTTGTGTGTCAATGTCATTTCACACTGTTTTATTTCAGTCTGAGCTTGACTGTGATTTTGTTTGGCCGTTATAAGCTGCTGCTCCAAAGTGGCGTTACTACCATCGTCGCACAGCAATAAGCCTGAACTGATTTTTTGATAGTTTTCTTGAGCAGCAACAACAGCCTCTGCATCCACACGATCTTGTTCTTTTAACTTTTCAAACAACCCTCCGACTTTGTCTATTT
The DNA here is from genome assembly GCF_036245765.1 of Copidosoma floridanum. Taxonomy (NCBI): domain Eukaryota; kingdom Metazoa; phylum Arthropoda; class Insecta; order Hymenoptera; family Encyrtidae; genus Copidosoma; species Copidosoma floridanum. The sequence continues at coordinate 25,708,057 of NW_028321890.1, read as the reverse complement.
CTTTTAATTTAGTTTCTAACAATTTTTCGTCATCGCAGATATTATTTTGCAGCTGTTTGATGCTGGTTTCAGCTGCTTTGATGTTTTCTTTGTTGCTGTTTACTTCAGCAGTAAACTTGTGTTCTTTCTTTTCTGCTTCTTTGAGTTTCTGTTCCAGTTCAGTCATTTTTTCATCTTGTTCCTTAAAAAATAGAATAATTTAATGTACAAGAAAAAAAAAAAGAAAAAATTTCAACTGCAGAAGAAGTATCACCGTGATTTTCTAAACTAAATACTTACTGCGCTTCTTTTTGCCGTAATCTCAACAACTTTTGCTTCAATATTTTTAATTTCTTGCTCACCATCTTTCACATCATTTTGTATCCCCTCAATTTTTCGTTTTATCACTTGAACATCTTCGTTGGCTTTATCACTGCTGTGCAACGCATTTAAATATTTCCAAGCAACGTAAATCTTTTTACACTGTTCAAGCTCTCTAGAAACACGTTGATACTCCATAAATTGAGCTCGCTCTTGTTTTAGTTTTTCTATTTTAGGTCCCAATTCTTGTTTCAATATCTGAAAATTGCAGATGACTAGTTAATATGAAAAGTAAAATTGAAATCCACAAAAAAATTTAAGCTTACGTCATCTATTTCCTTTAGTTTGCCTTCTTTTTTCTCAATAAGTTTCAAGGATGCAGCCTTTTTGGTTTCATACATTTTGGTACCAGCAGCTTCTTCAACCATGGACAAAATCTCTGGTGGTTTCATATTCAATACTTTTGTAATCCTACCTTGCATAATTAAAAAGTGTGGATTGTTGACATTGAGCTGTACGGAACAAAACATGTCTTGCACCCTTTTGTTTTGTACATTAGATCCATTGATCATGTACTTGTTTTTACCATCGATGACAACTTGTCTGGTAACTGTGATCTCCTCGTAATCTTCATATCCCATTGGAGATGCATCACGATTTCGGTTGTCAAAAACTATTGTAACACTGGCCTTTTTGATTCCTGCTTGACCAGATTTGTACACAAGTTCTTGTAGGGAATTTGCTCTTACCTGTCAAAGGATATAATAATTTAATCTAGTCGAATAAGGAGCTCAACACAAAAAATAATTACACATCAACATCAAAGTAAAAGAAAAGTTAGGCTATGTTATCCAAATCACCAAAGCTGAAAGTTACAATTTTCTACCTTAAAATAACCGAGACAATAATCGCCCTTGAAATGGAGCTTTAGAATTACCTGGCCCAAATTAGAGATGCCCAAAACGAAGCAAATTGCGTCGAGGATGTTGGATTTGCCGCTGCCGTTCAAGCCAGTGATGGCGTTAAATTCCCGATCAAAGCCATTGATCTCGATCCTCTTGCCGTAGGACTTGAAGCCCTCCAGCACCATAGATTTTATATACATGGCTGGGCTCTATTGATTTTTTTCTCACTTTATCAACAGACAAAAACTCTTAACAATCGTCTGCGTCAAAGTGATTACAATTTTTAACGACACTTGAAACGGTCGCCATTGCCTGCCATTGCAGCCCCGCGCGAGAGACAAAATGTGAAAAAGAGTTTGAATTTTCCTTTGATCCGATTGGCTCATTGAGCGATACTAGCGCTTCAGTTGGAATGATGCCGAAGCAGCGTCACAAATATCGCGCCAAAAAATATATATATAACCACTGAACCTCCTCGTTTGCCAGGACGCCCAGGAACATGGCCAGTAATTACGAGTTTACGTAAAATTACCAAGAACGTGGTTGCAATTAAACTTGTAAGGACAAAAGTTTTAACTCAATTTTAAAAAAGCAAAGGCAGAAGGGGTACTTTTTTGCGTCAAGGAATCCATAGAATTGTTCTGTGCAAACTGAGCTCCTTACAATCATCGGAGAGATTTTTTGATTTGTTGGTGTAATTAATAATTTTTCATCATGGAAGGCTTTGACCGAGGGGATGTTTATTTCTCTGACAATTTCGCTGCCGAAGATGTTCAGGCTAATGCGGCGCAGAATCTCCAAGCTTACAAGAAAAAGTTCAAAGAGTTCTTTCGACAGTTTCAGGAAGGCAATTTCAATTACAAATACAGGTAACTAATTCTCAACACAGAGTTCCAATGATATTTCATGAAACTTGAATGCAAACTTTCATCGTTATTAATTTATTTCAGAGATACTCTCAAGAGAAACTATAATCAGAAACAGTACTGGGTTGAGGTAAATTTAGGAGATTTGGCTGCCTACGATGAGTCCTTGGAGGAAAAAATATCGAAGCAGCCGACCGAGTATCTGCCTGTTTTCGAGGAGGCAGCCAAAGAAGTTGCCGACGAGATTACAAGTCCAAGACCGATTGGAGAAGAGCGAATGGAAGATATTCAGGTCTTGTTGTCGTCAGATGCCCATTGTGTTTCCTTAAGAGGAATGAAGGTCTGCTTTGTATTTTAAAAATGACAATTTACAATCTCACGAGCTTATGATAAATTTTTAAGTAAAAATTAATTATTTCAGCCTGATACCGTCTCCAAGTTAATAAAAATTTCTGGAATCATAGTCTCGGCAAGTGGAATCAGGTCTAAAGCCACAAAAATCTCAATTCAGTGTAGATCATGCAGAAACATTATACCCAACCTTTCCATCAACCCAGGCTTTGAAGGATATCCGATGCCTCGACAGTGCAATGTGTAAGAGAAATAAATCCGTGTATTTAAATGAAAACATAATTTATTTATTTTAATCATGTAAAACGTGTGCAGAGAACAAGTTGGAAGACCCAAGTGTCCACTGGATCCATACTTTATCATGCCAGATAAGTGTAAATGCATCGATTTCCAAACTTTAAAGGTACAAGAATTTCATCACGATGTACCACAAGGCGAGATACCAAGGCACGTGCAACTGTACGTCGATCGTTACTTGTGCGACCGTGTCGTTCCTGGAAACAAAGTTTTAATTCTTGGCATACTTTCAATCAAAAAAGTACTGAAAGTAGGTAAATCTAGAGGTAGCGAGAAAGCTTCAGTGGGCATCCGCTCGTCTTACATCCGTGTTGTTGGTATACAAGTGGATGGAGAAAACAACCAAAATGGTAATACTACATTGAATTCTTTTTAACTTAAGCTCGTTTTTTATGACGTTTGTCAATTTGAACAATTTTTTTTAATTTTTCATCACTGTAGGCATCTACCTTCCCGTCGATTCCGACGAGGAAGATATGTTCAGGCGACTATCCAAAGATCCAGAGATATACGAGAGAATCATAAAAAGTTTAGCCCCTAGCATCTATGGTGCGACTGACATGAAAAAATCCGTTGCTTGTCTGCTTTTCGGCGGTTCCAGGAAAAGGATGCCGGACGCATTATGCAGGAGAGGTGACATCAACGTATTAATGATTGGTGATCCAGGTACCGCTAAATCTCAACTATTGAAGTTTGTTGAGACTGTCTCTCCAGTTGGTGTTTACACGTCTGGAAAAGGAAGCTCTGCAGCTGGTCTTACCGCATCGGTGATACGCGATCCTTCCTCGGTATGTAAAAAATTTACTTTGGTATATCACGAAAAGTGAAAGGACTTTATGCATGATCATGAACACTCACTTTTATGCATTTTAAAGTATTCAATACTGTTCGTGACTTGATTTCTTATAAATTTTTATAGAGAAACTTTGTAATGGAAGGTGGTGCTATGGTACTAGCGGACGGTGGTGTAGTTTGTATCGACGAATTCGATAAAATGCGTGAAGACGATCGCGTTGCCATTCACGAAGCCATGGAACAGCAAACAATATCGATAGCCAAGGCGGGAATCACAACAACGCTAAACACTCGTTGTTCAGTATTGGCGGCAGCTAACTCTATCTATGGTAAATGGGACGAGACGCAGGGCGATGCAAACATTGATTTCATGCCTACCATTCTGTCACGTTTCGATATGATTTTTGTCGTCAAGGATGAGCACGATCATGACAGAGATATCACACTAGCGAAACATATACTCAGTATTCACGCTAATGCAATGCAAACCGAGGAGAATGGGGTCGAGGGTGAACTCTCGGTCTCTCTTCTTAAGAAATACATTCACTTTTGCAGGACGTGAGTTGAGCAATTTTTTTATTTATTTATTTTTTTTTCCTTCAATTTAAGTTAGAGCTTGTAATTTTTATTATCTTGCTTCGTTGTTTTGCAGAACTTGCGGTCCACGTCTAACTGTGGAAGCAGCTGATAAACTAAAAAATCGTTATGTGATGATGCGCTCGAGTTCGCTGCAAATGGAAAAAGATAGCAACAAGAAATCCAGTATACCAATAACCGTTCGTCAACTCGAGGCTATTATCCGCATTTCCGAATCCCTAGCAAAAATGCAGCTGTTACCATTTGTTTCTGAGACTCACGTTGATGAAGCTCTTAGATTGTTCCAAGTGTCTACAATGACTGCCGCACAATCCGGTACTCTTGAAGGTGAGCTTCATACTTTTTTTCTTTTCTTTCATTATGTTTTTAAATCGATATGAAAAAATGATTTTTAATCTTTAGGTGCAGAGGGTTTGTCGTCGACGGACGATTTTGAAATGCTGAATCGTTTGGACAAGGAGATAAAAAAACGTTTTGTGATTGGCACACAGGTTTCAGAGAGAACCATTGTCAATGATTTTATCAATAAAAAATATCCCGAACGAGCGATTTACAAGGTTATACACACAATGATTCGACGAGGAGAATTGCAACACCGTATGCAGCGAAAAATGTTATTCCGAATGTGTTAAGGATCGTGGAAATTATTAATTCAAGTTGCAAATACTAATGAACTCGGGAGTATTGCAAGGTGATAAACAAACGTTACTATGGAATTTTCCAATTGAATTTATGTACAACTGTGGCCTAAGCATGTTTTATGCGTTCATAGAACTATCGTAAATTTTTACATAATAATCTTTTTATACGTTTTACAAATTTTAATTAATATTTTTTAAATTTTTGTAAAAGATCATTATCGTAACATCCATGAAATGTCGGTTCTTTGTGAAACTTGACAATAATTTTTAATGCAACAACTTGTAGTAAACTAAAACTTGAAGTTAAAGTGTATAAAAATTTATTTTGCATAAGGCTAAATTATAAAAGACTTTGGAACAAAAAATACTTTGCAACTACATGAAAAATATTATTTCCCTGATTTCACGTAGACTTAATCGTAGATACTTGCGCACAGTTACTTGACGAAAGGATACTGAGGGTTCTTGCCAAGACTGAAAATAACAAAATATCATCAATCAGTACGCAATGAAATACCCAATCACGCTTTTATTCGATAAATATGAGACTCACTCCTTGTAAAAAGCCAAGAAATCAAAGACACGTCCCTTCTCGCCCTTGTCGAGAGCATCGATCTTTTTCATCTCCTCCTCGGTCAGTTTGAAATCGAAAATCTGCAAGTTGGCCTTCTGCCTCTCGGGGTTCGAGCTCTTGGGAATGACAACAAGTCCGCTCTGTACAGAGTGTCTCAGTAAAATCTGTGCCGGTGATTTCTTGTACTTGTTGGCGAGCTCCTTCACCACTTGCTGTTCGACGAGCGGTGGCAGATCTTTTTCCGTGCCGTGATGAATACCGCTTCGCGCAGGTGCGGAGCCCAAGGGCGCGTAGGCGGTCATCACCATGTTATGGTCCTTGCAAAACTTCTGAAGGCCCTTTTGTTGAAGGTAACCGTGCAATTCCACCTGCGTACGAAAGATTTTTTTTCGTCAAGCACAATGACTGTAATTGCAGCAGTCGTGTACAACACGGACGTGTAAAAGAAAGAAAAAGTACACGTACAACGAAATTGTTGAGAAAACACAGTAGCATAGGCATACAATAAGCTTATGTAAACGAGCAATCATTATCTATACCTGCAAATTACTGGGTTTGATTTCCGCGCTATTATAAACGTTCAAGACCTGCGATTGATTGAAATTGCTGAGACCAATGGATTTCGCTCGACCGGCTTTTACCTGGGCCTCCATTGCCTGTCGTAAAAAAAAATATCATCCATTTGAAACTTTGCCTTTTCTACATTGATAACACACAGTACGTTATACCTTCCACAGAGCTTTGTGATCCACGTGCTCGAAAAGTGCAAGTCCATTTTTGTCCAGAGGCGCATTGTTGGGTCCCTCCTCTACGCCGAACGGAGTATGAACCAAGTACATGTCGACGTAATCCAGCCCTAGATCCTTAAGCGAGAGCTTCAAGTATTTTTCGACGCTTTGTGGTCTGTTACCGTGGGTTGGAAGCTGAAAGAAAGAAAATCTTCGAATCTCGATCTCATAGATAAAAAAAAAAAAAAAAAAAAAAAAAGAAATAAAAATAGCATTTAGGCATACTTTCGATGTGATGAAGAGATCCTCGCGTTTGTTTCCTTTGTCGAACCACTTTTTCAGAGCTTTTCCAATCGCAGCTTCGTTGTCGTAGACAAAGGCGGTATCAATGTGCCTGTACCCGTTCTCCAAAGCTCCCAAGATCGCCTTCTCCATTTCTTCGATTTTAATCTGAAACACATGTTTTTTTTTTTTTTTTTTTTTTTTTTTTTTTATAGTTGGGAAGGAAATGTTGAAAAACCAACCCAATTGAATCCAAATTGTATGTTCTTACCGAGGAAGTGCCGAGTCCGACAGCAGGGATCTCGCGGCCGGAAGACAGGCGGTACTTCTCCACGGCATTTCCCCGTGAAAAGCCCGTCGCCAGCAAAACGAAACAGCAGATTCCCAAGGCCGACTTCATTTTCATGGTAAAACAATGAAGGAAATGTAGAAGACAAAAAATCGTCGATTTTACACAAAGACGCGCAGAGCCGGGTCTTCTTCGCCTCCCGACCGGTTCGGATCGAGAATGAAGCGCAGCATATTCCCGCAACTCTAAATATATATACGCATACCGGCGCGAGCTCGTGTATACGTAATGTATGTACACTCGAGAGAGTAAAAGTGGGTGGATCTTCTTCTTCTTTTTTGTTGTTATTATTCATCTCCATGTTCGCCGTATAGGTATAACAATTCACTCGTTCCGGATTTTCTCTCCTTTTCCTTTACGCAGTGAAGAGCGCGTATACGCGTTTACTCAAATTGTAATCGCCCATAGGCGCGAGTAAGATAACAATCGCGCCAATATTTGCATGCGGATGTCTATTATGCTAATTGCCGACTGTATTGTGTGCATATGGTTGTTTTTAACAACACTTTTTTTTTTGTCGCCACAGCTGTACGCGTGTACATGAGAAAAGAAGGGAAAGAGAGGCGAGGCCATTGACACGTGCATGTGCGCTTTCATACCGATGTACGTACAACTCTGCGAATGGTCGTCGGCTTTTTACATACACGTTGCGTAATAATTTTGTAATAATACGAGCTGAGTTGATGGTTTTTTTCCCCCAATGCCACAAATGGACATGGTTAACCGAGGATTGGCCATTTACGGAGGATCTGTCGCAACATGGGGATTACGTGTATATGGATACGCATTTCATATTCGCTCGTTCGGCTTGTCTCGCAATTTTTTTTTTTTTTTTTTCAACGAAATGTGCCAACAACGCCTCCCATCTCGATATAAACTTGTGTCTGGTGCGTTTTTTTTTCGCTTCTAACATTCTCTGTTTATTACATATGTCAATAACTGTGTGTACATTATACATGCTTAACTTTTGGCCAATGTCTTTTTTTTTTCAACTAAGGGAATTAACACCTATTCGTCGAAACTAATTCGAGATGAAAATAATGTTGTTACGTACCACTGGCTCGGGCAGCGTATTTTCAACCTTGTGTGGTTTACAAGGTTTCGCGTGATTCGAAACGCAAACAAAAAAAAAAAAAAATAAATAAAGTGCCCATCGGTTTATTGTACACTTGTACGTGAGAACACATCTGCCTCTGAACGGCTCAAAAACTCTTTATTGACCATGTATAAAACACCAAGTTGTTTTTTTTTTTTTTTTTTTTTTTTTTCTTCATTGAATCATGAGTCAGGTTGTTTTTTAAAAGTTCTATTTTTACATTGTTTTCAACATTGTTTATTTTTTTTATTTCCATTTGCAGGTATAAATGAGTAATCGGGGTACATTTATCTCAATTATCTTCTTCTTCTTTCAGCTTTTAATTTATCGCACCTTCAGTAGTTGAGCACTCCACGGATAGTGCCGGTGTTTTTCGATCCTGAGTATGAAGAAAAAAAAAAAAAACAGTTATAATAATAATAATGTATGTATATTAATCCGCGGACAGCACTTACCCCTTAAAAGCCTTGAAGTCAAAAAGCCGGCCGTCCTCTCCCACGTCGAGACCGTCGAGTTCCTTCAACTCATCCATCGTCAGCTCGAAATCAAAGATGTCAATGTTCTCCCTGATGCGGTTGGCCGATTTGCTCTTGGGTATGACGATCAGTCCCTCCTGCACTTGGTGGCGCAGCAACACCTGGGCCGGACTCTTGCCGTGCGCCTTGGCGATCCTCGTCACGACTGGATGATCCAATAAATTCGCCATCGACTTGAAACTCTCGGACTTGAAGTCTTTCCTCGTCGCGGACGAGCCCAACGAGCTGTAAGCCGTCACGGCGATGTTCTTGCTCTTGCAGAAGTTGCGCAGCTGCCTCTGCTGGTTGTAAGCTTGCAGTTCCACCTAATGTTATACGGGTTAATGTTGGTGTTTTTTTTTTTTTTTTTTTTTTTTTTTTGGTAAGCAATATTGAATAGCCAATAAACTCACTTGCAAATTGCTGGGCTTGATTTCCGCGATTTCGAGGATGTTTAGGATCTGAGTCACGTTAAAGTTGCTCAGACCGATGGACTTTGCTCGGCCAGCTTTCACTTGAGCCTCCATTGCCTGACGCGTTTCAGAGTTTCAGTATTTATAGATCAAATTTTATTTTTTTTTATTTTTTTTTTCAATGTATCGCTGTGGTATTACAGGATAATAACATATATTATGTGAAATAACAAGGCCTTAAACTTGAAAATGACAATGAAGTTGTTGACAAAATAATTAGTAAAAAAAATAAAGTTTGCTGTTCTGAAAAACATTGCGTTATTTCGTATGAAAATAAACGTGTGGGTAGAAAATACATCGTATGGTAGGGCAAAGTCCAGTATACCTTCCATGTGGAGACGTGATCGGTATCGTAATCCATTTTAAGCCCACCGTTCGGCTCCATTGCAGGAGCTAAGCTGTCTTTGTCCTTAACCATGCCGATCGGTACGTGGATCAAGAACATGTCGACGTAGTCCAAGCCCAAATTTGCCAAAGAAGCCTTGAGATACGTCTCTACGTCGGCTGCCCGGTTACCCTGGGGTGGCAACTAAAAGAGAGGGAAAAAAAAAAAATTACAAGTTGCTAAGATTGTGCTAAATAATGTTGCCGATTTTTCCCTATTTCCGTAGTTTTTGATGCGGTCCGAAAGTTTTACTCGACCACACATTGACTTGAACCGTCAGTTTTAAAAGTTCAAAGGGTATTTTCTTCATTTTTCAACACTACAGTTTTTGTCCCGATTTTTTATCTTTTCCTCCAATGAAATCAAACGAATTACACCGTTGCATCTTTATTTTTCAAATTACCAAGAAAACCACAAACATAAGGTACTCAGCAGTACATGTACGTAAAAGCGATCTCACCTTGGTAGTGACAAACAGATCCTCGCGTTTGTTTCCTTTGTCGAACCACTTTTTCAAAGCTCGGCCGATCGCTTCCTCGTTCTCGTAGATAAAGGCGGTATCAATGTGCCTGTATCCGCTTTCAAGCGCAGTCGTTACAGCCGCGTCCACGTCCTCCGGCTTAATCTGATAGGGAAAAAAAAATCGCAAAGTTGAAGAAGGAGAAAAAAAAAAAAAAAATACATCCTCGAACGAGCGTACGGATTGCACAAAATTGCGCGCTCTCGCGTCTTGATTCATCGGGCCGTAAAATAGCGTTTTACTCGACAGCGTTCGTAGAATCCTTGCTTTCGAAATTCGAGAAAAATGTTTATACGCGAGTTACCCAATTTCAATAATCATGTCTAACGTAAATATACGCTCGTTTCGTGTTGTCGATGGCTCGATTCGATAAGCCGATAAATCATCGTGAATCACGCCACTGCAACTTATCCTTTTTTTTTTTTTTTTTTTTAACGCTCCTACGTTGGCGCGCATAGTCGGAGAGTGAAAAAAGAAAAGAAAACGTAAATTATACGGGTGCGAATGTAACAATATCGACCCACCTGCCAGGTGCCAAGTCCGATGACGGGGATGTCACGGCCCGAGGCCAGTTTGATGGTACTCTGGACGGCCGACGCACTTGAGCAGATCAAGGCCACGGCCAGGCAGCCGTAGATGCAGGATTCCCTGTGTACGTATATTAACTATGTTGTAATTACATTCTCTCTTTCTTCCGATCGGACATTACGTGGTAAATAATGGATTCGCAGGAGATGCGTGTATGTGGGTACAAGCTTGGCTAAGTTGTACATTATGTATATAACCGGCCTTGGGAAAACTTGATTTACGAAGAAATTGTACGCGGCAGTGGATAATTTTCCGATTTCAATTTTTTTTTTTTTTTCTTTTTTTTTTTTCGTACGTTTGAATTGGTGTATGGTGTGTATAGAGGTCGGATGTTTGACACACTTTTTGAAAGTACTTTTGCAGTTGTGTAATTTTATTTCGTAAGCAAAAAAAAAAAAAATACAATTCGATAAGTGGAACGCAGATAAATCGTTTAAAAGAAAAAAAGTAGAACGACAATTACGAACCATGACTCATTTATGTTTTACGCTTTGGACAATGGTTGTATTTTTTTTTTTTTTTTAATTTTATTTTTTTTTTTCTGTACGAAATATAAAAATCACGTTATATGTTTGCGTACGAGTATTTATACATGACGACGAGAAAATTGAGGATCGTTTATTTTCAATATTTATGTGCCTACAAATAAATTTTCATGCGTTTACGTGTTTTGAAATTATTACTTATAGTCTAATGGGGACAGTGAAACAGAATAAGAAGCAATTAAAAGTGAATGAAAAAGTGTTTGTAAAATAATTTTTTATGTCGAGCGAGAGAAAAAAGAAATACAACTAACCTCACTAGACGAGCCATTGCTACTTGATCGAGAAATCTGGACCCACTAAGCGGCGATTTTATCGCTGTACAATTTTTATACTCATAACAGCGAGGAAAAAAAAAGAACTGCTACTTATCTGCAACGTAATTCTCATTGATTATGCGCTACGTGGCGGGCAACTCGTGAAAAAAAGGGAAAAAAAAAACCAACACCTAGAAACAACGTTGTTGTGGACGATTCGATCCTTCGAGATGTAGAAAACTTGACTGACTGATACAATTATACACGAGTTATCTCGGAACTTGATGGGATAAAAAAAAAAAAAAAAAAATCTACACTTACGATCGTTTCCATGTCTCTGGCACATAAATATATAATCAATGCGCTAATCTCGGCATATTTAAATGCACATGTGTCACATAGACTTGATTACTGTTTTCATTTTACAGTGTTGGTAATAACGTTTGTATGAAAACTGCTGACTCGCCAGACATTTATTCCAATTAACGAAGAATATACATATACGCATGTATTGTTTTATGTACGAATTACCACTTTGTGCATGATTTTAAGGATAACATACATCATAGTTATGGATAGTGTTTACCTTTACTATATTTTTTTTTTCCACCAAATCAATCTGCAGCTCATAGATTTTATTACATTTTTATTACATTTGTATTTACAAAAATTCATTACAGATGTTGTACTGCAATAATAACAATTATTTATACTGCCTTATAATTCAGCGTACCACTAAAGTTTCTGGTATCACTTTATTTATAAATTATGCTGATGTCAAGAAAACTCGTATAGTTGTCATTAAATAATAACAAGTGCTTTTTACTTTAAGTAAAAAAAAAAATTATCACGCTGAATCTTAATACCTAGTTTGGACAAACAGGTCCTCGTACCTAATATTGTGCTGATGGTGATAATTTTAACGTTGACGCACCTCGCATATTTTAGTAAAAAAATATCCCGACTCGTACGAAACTGCATATTCCTTTGAATAAATTTTTCCTTTTTTTTATGCAATCTTGATTTTATCACCTACTAATGTTTTTTTCAATTATCCCTCAGGTCTTTTTGTTATCACAGAATTACACAACACGAGTATTGATATCATCGAGAGGAAATTAATGAATTACACAGATTATAAAAACATTAGCCAATGTTTTGGCGTGGGTGTATTTATTGTAATTATTCACAAATGGATCATTGAATATTTTTTCAATTAATTCCTCTAATGAATAACAAACCAAACTAAAGAGGAATAGAGTTCGTTTTTTACTCAGTTATAAACTTATCAAAGAGTCATCGAAAAACTAATCGTAAACAGTTGTTGTCGTGATTATTAACGATGTCACAAAGATATATTATTGTTTAATTTGCAATTAGTACAATTTATGACAAGTAAATATATTTTACCGATCTTCGGAGTAAAAATCAAACTATAAAATATATTTAAATATACACACGAACGAACACTTGTACATGTAAAAAGCTATGCTAAGAATCTTGTTAATCGTTGAACGGATACTCGGGATGGTTTTCAATGCTGAAAGAGAAAGAAAAGAAGGAAGAAGAAAAATTAAAGTTGTACAATCACACAACAAAATCAGAGCCAAAAAATAAACCATACATATAACGATTAACAATGTAATTTACCCCTTATGGAACTTGTAGTCAAACACCTTGCCCTCGTTCCCCCTGTCAAGCCCATCGAGCTCTTTCATGTCCTCCTCTGTCAATTCAAAATCAGCGACGCCCAAATTCGCCTTGACATTCTCGATCTTTTTGCTCGAAGGTATGACCACAGCACCGCCTTGCACGGTATGCCGAAGCAGCACCTGTGCCACACTCTTGTTACAGCTCTCGGCTATTTTATGGACCAACGGAAGCTCAAACGGATCAGAAATATTATTTCGCTCCGGGTGAAAATGCTTACTCGCCCCGGGTGATCCTAGCGGGGCGTAAGCCGTTACCATTATATCGTGCCTCTTGCAGTAATCGCGCAGAGCTTTTTGCTGGTGGTACAGGTGTACTTCGATCTGAAATTGTGGTACACGTGATTACGATGAATCCATGTAATTATCGCGTTAATCATCGTGCTAATGTACAACTCATTAAAATTGCGCGATTCATGGAGAAGAGGGTAATACATACGCGGAGCTTCGGATAAGAGGAAAAATATGTGTATCTTAGCATGGAGGCCGGTAATCTACTTTTAATGATCGGGAAATGAGAACAAACGTGCGTGAATATTCAATAATTTGTACATGAAGATACCGTACCTGCAGGTTGCTTGGTTTGATGCTGGCTGTTTTTAAAATCTTCGATATTTGTGTCTCGTTGAAATTACTGAGCCCGATGGACTTGACTAGTCCTGCCTGTACTTGTGTTTCCATTGCCTGCGTGTTTTTTTTTTTTTCCATAAATTAGTCAGCTAATAAATCTCGGGGATATAAATATTTTGAACTAGGTAATTCGAACTTGTTCATAAACATATAGTTTGGAGTGGTCGAACCGGTTCTGGAACTGCGCTTATACGAGCGAGTCTACAAAAAATAATCTTTGGTTGAGAGTCTCACGAAATCATCATAGATTTTTTGGGGTACACCTTCGGGACAACTTATAGTGAGTGGGCATTTTATCAAAACGTTTTTAGTAAAGGAAAAAAAAACCAATTCCTTTTTATCTATTTTACTTTCAAAAATTTTTCCGTTTTTCTGGATAAATATGGAATTTATTTAAATTTTGGGGGACTCTCGACTAAAGTTTTTGTTTTCGCGGAATCATTAATGTATCCATTACTCATGTACTTGGTATAATAAGTATATATATATGTAATCATAAAGATTCAATTCTGTTTTATTACACCAGTACGATGCTATGGTAGCGCCGATTAATCACCGATTATAAAAAAAAAAAAAAAATAAAAAAATAATAATAATAATAAAAAATAAAAAAAATAAAGTTCTTACTTTCCATATAGCGTTGTGGTCTACGTTGTGGTCCAACAACACGCTTCCGTCCTCGTTAACGGCAATTTCGTAGCCACCGTTACTACGAAGCACGCCAAACGGCGCGTGTATCAGATACAAGTCCACGTACTGCAGTCCCAATTTTTCCAGCGACATTTTCAGATACTTTTCCACCGATTCTCCGTGGTTGTCGTAGTAAGGTAGCTGAAAGTATGAATAATGAAACTCCTGTCTTTCCCAAAGGTAACAATATATGTATATTAAGTATATTTGGATGGATCCGTCTGTGTGTACCTTCGAAGTGACGAAGACGTCTTCCCGCTTTCCTCCTTTGTCGAACCACTTTTTCAAAACTTTGCCGATCGTCTCTTCGTTTCCGTACATGAATCCCGTATCTATGTATCTCAAACCGTTGTCGAGAGCAGGTGTCAAAATGCTCTCCAATTCCTCTTTGTCGAGCTGCTCACGAAAATTCAGCCATTACTTACGAATTTTATAACTCCAATATCCAACGATCAGACTTGGATACGAATGATTTATCAATTTTTTTGGCAATACAATGTTTTACTAAAAATTTTATGCGCTATTGATGCTAAAAAAATATTATTTAATTACTGTCTGTTTTACAGTTTTGACGTAATTTTTTTCCAGCAAAAACAACGTATTATAATTTGAAACAAAAAAAAAACACATTCTAGAACTAAAAAGATTCAAAGTGCTTCAATTACTTTAATTAACAATAAACTCTAATTTACAAAATGTACAAGTGAACAAGTTTTTTGGCAAAAAAAAATTCACTTTGTTCATGAAAAATTGGTTTTTCTTTGAAAGTGTTCAACATTCCATAAAATGATTGTGGTACCCAAGTCTGCCAACGATACATGTATACTTTTTCTCATCAATATCAATAAAATATTGTTCATCTCACCCCATGAGTACCTAAGCCGACCACTGGAATTTTATAACCAGATTGTAAGGTGAATTGATTTTCGGCTTCTACTCCCGAGGTAGCTAGGGTATAGCAACTAATTGCAATTGCGATTTGCAAACTAGAAAAAACAAATGTTTAAAAAAACAGTATTGAATTTCTTAAACATATTCTTACATGTACTACAAGAAAACCAGCGCTTCTTTTGTATATGTATACAGTTAGACTCCAACAAAAGTTCACATAATTTTATATTTTACAACAGGTCCTTGTGCAACAACAATACGTCCACTTACACACGTAATATGTTTCAAATAATAGTTTACCTGATTCTAATCATGACTGACGGATTGTCCACTTTTTATCCGCAATTCCAAGTAAACACTGACTTTGCACTGCTAATGTCGCTCGATTTATAAAGCCCATTCAGTACAGAAAAGTACTTGCCTATATCGTTTTTTTTTTTTTTTTTTTTTTTGCCTTTGGTCCAATCGAGCGCCGCGAAGGAAACATTATACTTATACATAAAAGCAACCGTGAGCGCTTATTCACGTAATACAAATTGAAATTAAAACCCAAACCTGTTACGTTATGTATATACGTAAATAAATTTTCCAACCGCCAATAAATACGTTAAACTAATAAAAAAACAGTTCCTCAACTTATACGAAAAGACTTTGAAGTGCTGTTTTTCATCCATAATTTATGTATAATTCTCTTTTATATACCCTTTCGATACAGTTACGGGATTTAATACTATCGTATGGCTAATATAATATACCATTTTATATGGTGGCAAAACAGAGCCATTTCCGATTCTTGGAGCGATGGTGAATATGTATTCAAAAAATCTGCTTAATGTCGGGCAAACATTTTTTGGCGTATTTTATGAAACATTTTTGTTTATTTTTCGTTACATTTTCATGAGTCATCAAAATATATGTGTGTGAAGAAATTTAAATAACGATTGATGGAACAGAAAACATAACAACTTTTCTTAGGAAAAAGCAACATTTTTTTAAATTGTCGTACACAATACATTATTTTACAAAATAAATTAACATTCTTTTTTAATCATATAAGTATATTTTCATGTCCTTAATTCATCTTTGAAAGGATAATTCGGATGATTTTCTACCCTGAAAGAAAAGGAAAATTTGTATAATCGTCAATGAAAGGTTGAATTTTATAAATAGTTGTTATCTTGATTACGTTTGTGACTTTGAATTTACGCGAGTTAAGAACTTATTTGAAAAGTTTCTTTGTTGGCGCGCTAAGATTTCGCGCGTTTCTTGTATCTTTTTTTTTTTTTTTTTTTTTGCAAATATAAACGTGACAGATAAGTAAGTATGTAGTATTTGACAGACAATTACATAGTTGATTCATTATTTGCATTTATTGGTTATTTTTAGAAGGAAAAATTGCGGAAAAGAAGAAAAACTTGACAATGAGTACAGTTTTAACGCCAAAGCAAGTATCTACTTTCCAGAGTAAAACAAAATATGCAAGTTGCCATAAAAGTTTTAACAGTGAGTTTAATTTATAATTAATTATTTAAATAATATCAATTTTTTAAATCATTCGATAAAATTTATCGAAACAAAATATATTTTCTCACTGTTTCTAACCTCAAAAAATTACCACTAAGCATAAGAAACTTGTTGATTTCACTCACCCTTTGAAAAATAAAAAATCGAAAATCCTCATGTTTTTATCTTGATCTAAGGCATTTAGTTGATCCATTTCTTCGTCTGTCAATATAAAATCAAATATCTGAATGTTAGACTTTATTCTTTCTGGATTAGTACTCTTTGGTATGACGATGACTCCTCCTTGAACTGCATGTCGTAGGAGCACCTGAGCTGGTGTTTTATTGCGTGCACTAGCTATCTGATTGAGAACTGGATGTCCCAATAAATCTGGGAACGTTTCAACACTGTAGTTGTATTTTGCCTGGAAGTGTGCCTTAGTTCCTGGTGATCCAATAGGACTGTAGGCCGTTACTGAAATATTGTTTAGCTTGCAGAAGTCTCTGAGCGGCTTCTGTTGCATGAAAGCATGAAGTTCAACCTGAATACAGAAGTCATTCCCAATGATTTCAAGTTTGGTCAAATGTTTTGTAAGATTCACAACAATATACTGTACCTGCACGTTGCTAGGCTTGATTTCTGAATTATTCAAAATATTTTGGATTTGAGATATGTTAAAATTACTCAGTCCAATGGACTTTGCTCTTCCAGCTTTTACTTGCTTCTCCATTTCCTATGAATCATTAACTTTTAATAACTTGACAATGTACATAAATTTTGCATTCACTATACCTTCCAAACTGCCACTGGTTGAGACTCTAGATCAAGCATGAAAGACCCGTCTTCATTGATTGCTGGTGTAAAAGAATTTTTATCTTGAATAAATGAGAAGGGCATGTGGATCAGATACAAATCAACATAGTTCAGTCCAAGCCTTTGTAAGGACAAATTCAAGAATTTTTCAACATCCGATGGTCGGTTGCCAAAATTTGGGAGCTATAGTTGAAAAATTTTTTAACTGTAAACTGACGATCCTCATTGCTATAAATTAATTATTTTTTAAAATTTAGTTTCACCTTTGTCGTTATGAAAAGGTCTTCACGCTTTCCTCCTTCGCTGAGCCACTTTTTTATCGATTTTCCTATACTTTCCTCATTGTTGTAATTGAATGCAGTATCAAAATGCCTATAGCCACTGTCTAATGCAATTTTTATTATTGCCTCTGTTTCTTCAGGTTGTGCCTGCAACAAAATGAACACTTTTACCTGGAACTGTATCTCTCAAGTTGTGTGTCAAAATTTATTTCTAAACTTTGGTTTGAAACGAAAGATGACAAATTCGTAGTTAATTAATTCGTAGTTAGTTAATTATACATTGAATCCACATCAATGTTCAGTCACCTGCCATGTCCCCAATCCAACAACGGGCATGTTCTGTCCAGATGACAGCTTCACGGTCTGCATGGCCATGCTCCTGTGACAGCTTTTCAGCACCACAAACAAGCTGTACAGCTTCAAGGTTGACTTGGGGCTAGGTGCATAGGACACAAATGCATTATTTTTAGAGCAACCTACCTTACTCTTGTGCTACCAAGATGTTGATGTATTATTTTTAAGCATTGCAAAACAGCTGCAGTTTACCTGCTATTTTCTTACTAATTAACCCAAGTATAATTTTTATTATAATAATACTTTTATTTTATTTTTTTTTTTTATTGACGCGTATTTTTATTGATTAGTGGAGATAATTGCACTTTCTGATTTTTAACTTTTACACAGTATAGGATATTATCTTTAGTGAATAAAGATATTTTTAAACATATCGCCCAGTCATACTTGAGTATATCTATCTAATGAATTATTTAGAAACTGAACTTTTTTTTGTTTCTCGAGTTGTCAATGGCAACTATGCTGTAGCACTTGTTAAACACCAACTTTATTATCATATTTTAATTTAAAAAATTGATTCTTCACAGAATTATCCCTACGAAAATCTATTACGAAAAAAGAAAAAAATTATCGAACAGCAATTTCGTGCCATTTTATTTTTACTCAATTGATGTAATATTTCAAATACCATTTTCACAATTTGCAAAATCGGGCTTACAAGCTACATCGGCTTTTAAACAGCAAAAACCAAATTTTATATAATTTTTTAATTGCAAGTGTTGAAAATTTAAATGTTCTGAAAAGTGGCTTTCGCGAAAAACAGAGAAGTTCTGCGAGCTTGCGTGCCAAAAAAGCATCGCACTTTATATATATATATATTTATATAGATCAACGTGGTGGTACCGCAGTGCGCCTGAGCACGAGTAGAGAAGTTTTTTTTTTGCACTGATGCACTTGCCCGGCTTCGCAACATATATCTCACCCACGTACACGTTGGAAAAATTGATTTTCCATTTGCACCCCCGCCAGAATTGTGTTGCACTTGAAAAGTTTTTTTCGCAGTGCGAGAATATCGATTGCGCAAAGGTTTTTCTTCAGCCGAGTTTTTGTTCAACAAGTGTATATATTTTTTTGCGAGGATAACCTATTCGGGACAGGTGTTTAAATTACATGCGCATATTACATAGTTCAAGGGTTTTTTTTTTTTTTTTTTTTTTTTTTTTTTTTTTTTTAAATTACATGACAAATGCATTCGAACTTGGTTAATAAACAATCACTGTTGAGTCTTACCTCACTAACTTCATGATTGCCATTTTTTTGAGCACTGCAGTGTCGAGAGTTAACAGAAAAACGCCGACTCTTATATTATACCTAATACGAACCTGATATTTATAATACACCAGAGGGATCCCTCTCTCTCCCCAACAGCTGATTAAAGCATCATCTGTTGTCTGCTTTCGTGGATGATGAGTTGCAAAATCTTTTTCTTTTTTTTTTCAAGATAAGTCAAATTTATTATCAAATTCATTCTAAATTTAGCTTACTAATTGCATAATTTTGTCTACACTCGAGGTGCTTTTTTTCAGTTTAAACATCAATTTTATTTGAAACAATTATTAACAAAATTAATTTTCGAGATTTAATTAAAGTGACATTTGTAAAATGCAATAAAAGTTTCTATTAGTGTTGAACAAGCAAATTTTTGAAAAAAAAAATTGTCAGTTGCGAAGAAAAGTTTTTTTTTTTTTTTTTATTTCACCTAGAGTTAACAGAAAGGTTCTTTAAAATATGCAAATTATGTAAAGTCGGGTGCAATTGTCAATTAAAGTTATAACTCATGTTTATTTAAAAATTCTTTTTTCTTTTTTGTACACATTTAAAACAATTTGCTACATCAATACTGGGTGAAATTATAAAAGTTGTATTCATTAAAAATTGAAATGAAAAATTAAACAGTTTAAGGTCTAGAAAATTTATCCATTTCCCACAGAGCTTCAGTAACTTGTTATTAATCATCCGAGTGCAATTACAAAAGCATTAATTCTACTTATACTCACTATTAATCGAGTTGTAATGAAACAAAAAAATTGTTTTATTTTTTATAAATTCTTTATTAATGACGTATGTATATTAAAATGGGATGATTTACAAGGTCACATGATAAATGATCAACAAAAAACGAAATATCATTCGCAAGCTTGCAAAGGGGGAAAAGAAAACAGAAAAATTGGGTAACCGTTGTGTGTGTCTATAAAAAAGTGCACATATATATATAAATTCTCTGTATGACAGCAACATGCACCACTTAATATACATAAATTCGATCAAATGCACGTACTAAAAAAAACCCCGGATATACGTAGAGTTTGACACTCCGCAAAAAATTTGTTGACCAAAGCAGTTGTTCTAAACGAAACGATGAACTTCCGAGCACTTGCGCTAATTTTTTTGTGGTCATTCTATTACGAAAAAAAAAAAAAAAAAAAAAACACTCCAAGAAACTCGGAAAAAAGGAATAAAAGTATTCAAGTACGCTCCACTTGTTGTAAAGTATACATGCAATAATCGCGCAACGATACAATATCGACTAAACACAGAACCAACCAACAATCAATCAGTTTACAATATATTCTTATGTATACGTTTATTTCGAATCAGACCCGATGAATATTGGGGCAATCGTCGCGTGTTACCTCAATCATGGAGAGGAGTCCATGTAAGTACATCGTTTGGAAAAGAAAAAAAAAAAAAAAAAAAAAATAGATAATCGGCAGAGCGATCATCGTTCATGTAATAGGTATATGTGTGATTGTCTGTATTGAAAACTAGCCCCTGATAACGGGCAAGTGGTCAAAGCTCTGCTGGTGCCGGAGCGACGAGCTTCGCGGTCTGGCTTCGGTGTGGCCGTTCGCGTACCCACCACCAGCGGCCGCCTTCGGAAGCTGCGGCAGTACCATCTGCCCGAAATTGTTGGGCTGAAATCAATGTTCATCGAGTTAGGTATATATATATATACACCTATTCGTATAGTTTTCGTGGCTATGTACAGGTACACTTACTCTCGATCGTTCCCGAAGGTTTCTCAGCTTTTCAAACTCCTCCATCTCGGCGTCGGGCATCTTGAAGTGGAAATTCTCAAAGTAGACGTGCTGCAGCAGCTGGTCGCACGCCCATCGCTTGTCCGGATCTTTGTCCAGGCACTTGTGCAGGAAATCCAGCTGCAAAACAATCGTCCCGGTGATACACATGCATATACAAAGTGTTAAAAATACTGGCTTTTTTTTACGAACGATTCGAGCCGATCGATAATATTTTCACAAACAAACAGATTTGGACATGTCCACCTCTCTCAATTTTCCGGAAATATGTTTTTTTGGTAGAAACGTAATGCTTTATTTATACTTGGAAAATACATTTTCATCAAAAAAAAAAAAAAAAAAAAGAAAAAAAAGGCACTTAAACAATGGAAAATCGAAATGGGGATTTATTCCTCTCCCAATTAAAAAATCGGTACTAAAAATTACCGATACAATGCACCATCAACCAATCATGTGTTGTAACTGCTTGAAAAGTAAGTAGCGCGTAAAATATATACCTGGAGCTTCGAGTTGGCCGTCTCGGGCAGCTGCGTCTCGAGAGGCGTGAGGGTCTGCGGGGCGGGCAGGGTAATGCCCGCAAAGAACTCGTTCTGCTGGAATATGGCCATGTGCCTGGGCAGCAGGTCACCCAGCGTCCTTCGTATCAAGTAGAGCTGGTCGACGTCCGACTTGCCCGGCCAGAGGGCCTCGCCCCTTATGAGCTCCGCGTAAACGCAGCCGATCGCCCAGACGTCGACTGGTGTGCTGTACTGCGTGTCCCCCACCTTTGAAAAATCAATCAAACACGTACGTTATTTCAACTCGACGAGGTATTTTGCGCGGGAGGACTTACGAGGAGCTCGGGTGCCCGGTACCACCTGGTGGCCACGTACTCGGTGTAGTTCTCGCCGGGGCTGAGCATCCGCGCGAATCCAAAGTCACAGAGTTTGACGACATTGTCGGCGGTGAGCAGTATGTTTTCGGGCTTGACGTCCCGGTGCACGCAGCCGAGCCTGTGGCAGTAGGCCACACCCTGGAGTATCTGCCAGGTGAGCTGCTTCGTCATCAGCTCGGGACACCCGTGCGGGTATTTCTCCATCTCGTTGAGCAAAGTCCGCTCGCAGTACTCGAACACGAGGTGCAGCTTGCGCTTGCGCCTGAACACCTCGAGTAGGTTCACCAGGTTTGGGTGCTTTAAATTCTGGAGGAACCAACGTGTTTTTTTTTTTTTTTTTTTTTTTTTGTTTTTAGGAGTATTTTCATTGGAGATGAAAATCTTGACCAGTGAAACAAAATCTTTATCCCAGTGTGGAAAAAACATATCACATGTGCCATAACTAAGTATGTTTAACTTTTGTTTTTCGCGTGCATAACTGTACAAATCATCAATACTTTTTTTTTTTTTTTTTTTTTTTTTACTCTTGAAAGAAACCGTTTTTAAAATACTTTATCGTATATTTTTTTTTCTTTAACAATCGATTTTCCTCCCCAAGGATGTATACTTACACACGAGTGTAACATTACACGCGCACATAATGAATCACATCGTCGTGGCGGAACAATAACAAGACCTGCCCTGCATTCGACCTTACACACGTGTATACGTTAATCCTCTTTTCCTTCCTTTTTTTTTTTTTACCGTTAGCCTAATGAGACCCTAATTTCAATTTCAAATCAGCTCTGGATTAGCAAAAAAAAAAAAAAAAAAAAAAAAAAAAACAACATTCAAGTTGGCTCTACACGTATAATTATCATGTGCAAGGACGAAATCAACTCGTCTTTTTGATCCGCTCGGACGAAGGGGTCAGGTTCAAGATTCCATAACGCCGTTTGCGCGATCGATACAGGTACTCATTATTACTTACACCTGCAGCGACTCTATACCATATATAATAAGTATAGACTCCCTGCTTGTTTTTTTTTTTTTTTTTTTTTCATAGGTAGGGTATACCTGTATAAATAGCAGCTCGGTTGACAGGCCAAATTTGCATGTAATTTTGTTCACGCGAACCAACCACTATTTATAGTCGGGATTCCTCTTTGGATTCCGAGCAAAGATCCTCCATGAGTTTACATCGATGCGATGTGTGTAGTATATGTACTTATATATGCGGAAAAGCCGTAGTCGAGGGGCTGCACGCGAGGTACAGTGCCGGTTTTCCGATTTACTCGAAGGGGAAGTGACGAGAGCAGAACCGATCGCTGCCACTGATGTTGGTTTTCGAGTTCCAGTCCGCGAGCATGCGATACGCGGTAGGACGAGCTTCGTCGACGCACGCGATTTTCAAGCTGGGCAAATTTTCTCGCTCGATTAACTACGAACGAGGGAAGAGGTATTTTTTTTTTTTGTGTGCTCTCGCTTTTGGACCTTGAGGGAAATATAATTTTGTGACCAATACCCCATGGGAAGGGGAATCGAGTGTAAATTTTACCATCACGTGGACCAACGAACATTCGATCGTGGGTACAAACAGTTGAATATTTTCCAAAGCCTTCCTGTTGATTCCTCGATTTTTCCGCGATCGGACGCAAAAATGTAAAAAAGAGACAGATCTGTCGCGCAACTCCTCGCCAGAGATAGGGGGGTTATTAAACCGGTAATAGCTGCTCGAGGGAGTAGGTACATCGGCGTAGTAATTCCGAGAGGAAAGAAGGAAAACACCTGCAACGCGGCCGTAAGAGTTACGAGCGGACGATAAGGTGCACGCCAAGATATTGACCGCGCGTGTACATAAATGTACCTGTACAGCTATAGATGTACGATATACCTATACTCGTTGTCGTATTGACCAGTGGCTATACTACTTTGGTATTGCATGTATGTACGGCTATATACGGAGGATCTTACATTTTCTCTTTTCCAAATTGCACATGAGTAATGTGCTCAAGGTGGGAGTACCAATTATAAAACCATTTCTGGTAAAACTATTATTTTAGTGCTTTTACTTAGTTTACTATTACTTTACTATTCGGTAAAATGCGTACACTTTTTGCAAGTTTGAATCAACACGAAAATTTGAAAGTATGACAATGGAGAGACGAGATATTGTTTCATTACTAGATATTATTAGAAACAATCATTGTGTCGTGCGAAAGAGTTACTATTGTATGTGATTGGTACTTGTTATTTTTATTTGCTCCAAAAGGTCCCTTTACCTCAAGCGTCATTGAAAAAAGAGTCGCGTGCACATGATTAATCGTTGATTTGTCCAAGGAAACATATCAGAGCGAAGCGAGTGGTTGGCGGGGACATTTCTTTGTTAGCTGCGACAATGGATTTACCCGAGGCTATTTGCGTTTTTAGATGATGGTAGAACGAGAAAGGGTTAAACGTGTACTTGCTTTCTTTTGCGATAATTCACTGCACCTTTGACGCGTATCGAGGCCTACGACAAACGCAAAACAATGATTATCATCATGAATCACGAGAGCTATTTGATATATATCGTTATACTAATGAGATGGGGTGGTTTTAAAAACAAATAGATCGCGCAATTTCAGGTGAAAGTTGAACAATACTCTATAGTGTATAGTACAATAATCCAAGCAAGGGCGTAAGTGACCAAGCCAAAGTAGCAGAAGCAGAGGAGGCAAGAACCCACCTGATGTATATACCTTTGTCCACGGGTCGTTGAACCCCTGATGCGAAGGAAGGAAACTTGGGGTCTGCTTGACCATACCTCTCTCCCTCCCTCTCTCTACCTCCCTTCTCTTACCACTGGTGTGGGTGGTGTACTTTTATGTGTTATCCGTACTATTACTATGTGTAACTTTGATTCCCCAGAAGCAAGTATGAGTGTAATGTAACTTCTCCCCTTTCGTCACTACTATTCGGTTTTGCATAGGTACATGTATACAGATTGCAATACTCAATACATTATGCAGGTACATACTACCGCAGAAGTGTTCGTAAAATTACGACATGATTATTATCGCCCTGTGTGTAGCTTTCTCGTGTTACTTATGTGGACAGTGAGCTAAGAGAGCTTAATTTTAAAACTATGAAAAATCAACGATTTTTAGAGTCACTGTAATGCTTCATGTCGCACCTACGTACGTACTAATTGTTTGCCTGCTAAAGAAAACAAAAAAAAAAAGAAAAAAAGAACAAAAAGAAAAAAGGAAAAAAAGGATTGAGCAACGCACCTTGAGCAGCCTGATTTCCCTGAGGGCGATCTTCCTGATGAGCGGGTCGTCCTCGGTTTGCTGGAATTTTTTGACAGCGACGAGCCGACCGGTTTGCCGATCCCTGCACTGGAAGACGACCCCGTAGCTGCCCTCGCCGAGCCGGCCCAGCCGCTCGTACCGCTCCATCGCTTTGCTCGGCGCCCTCGACCTGCACCCACAACGCGTTCATATTCATTCATTTAATGATTTATTTTTCTCATAGTCCATCGGTACGGTGTGTTCCGTAAGTGGGATCTATATCGGTATGTGTGCATATCGTAGGGGCGCGGTTGCAAAACTTTTGCATCAACGAACCCAAACAAAAATATACAAAACCACCACAACACCAAGCGAGAATGAATGTAAAAAAAACCTGGTGGAAAAAAATGAAGGTGTCGAGTCCAGCACGCGTATTATATGTATACGTACTTTCGGTACCTCGCCAGGCATGGCAAGTTGAGCTGCTGCGTGAAGAGCATATTCTTTTTTTTTCTCTCTCTCTCTGTGCTCCCCGTGCGGTGGCTAAGAGCCAAACTGACCGTACCTCGCCATTGACCAAGGGTCAAGCTCCCCTCGGCACGGCTCTACGTGTATTACCTAACGTACACAAACACACAGCCGCACTCTTATGCTTGCTTCACCCCCCGCTCTTTCTCTCGCGTTTCTCCCCGAGGAACATATTATACATTACTTATATAGTAGTAGCGACTCTGGCTGACCAGTGGCTTGGGTTTTCATCCCCCACTGGCGCAGGCGCGCCTTATTCTTACTCTTGGATCTTTGTTGTATACTACATACCCCCGCAAGTACAACATTTAGGTGTACAAACGTATGTACTCGCTAAATACGTCACGAGCGAACGAATGGTGATGGTCTTTCCGCTGTACTGTTTCTCGATTATGGGCAATGTTGTTGGCTCCGGTGTAAGGGTTGGGGATGTCGGCTCGTTAAGATTTCATCGGGTGATATTTGATTTCGACGATGCTTTTTTTTTTTTTTTCCTTCAATCATAGCTACGTAGTTTATTAAGACTCGATTCCAATAGCGTTGCAGTCACTTTGTGTTATTTCTTGGAGGGTGTACAGAAAAGTCTACTCTTGCTATTACGTCTCAAGGCCATTATACCTATACAACTCCATCAACGAGTGTGTACAGGAAATACCTAGTGTAGCTCACTGACGATACTTTCCTTTTTTTTTTCCTCAATAAAGGTTCTCAATTTGAGGTGTACTATACTTGTGTTGCATTTTTCACGATACATTTTTATTTAAAAAAAAACCAAGGATATGTTTCACATCAATTAAGGAGTGAATCTTGTCGTTGTTTCTTTTTCTTTTTTCATCTAAGTATTTCACACTGGGAAATTCGTACCGATTTTTTTTTAATTTGAAAAAAAAAAAAAAAAAAAAAAAAAAATAGAAAAACTGAACGACTAGTCGATGTAACCTACCAAATCGGAGTGAACTCCCTGTAATTTGCATATCTCAAATCGTTGACCATTTTATTGTCCACGAAACTCGTAATTTGCGATCCATCGGAAAAATCACCGTAACGCGTAATTTTGCAATTAGACCCGCTTGATTGAATTTTCCAACGAAAGGTTATACGCGCGTCGCGAGGGCCGAACGAACCGAAACTAACTTCAGATAAGTGCGTATTTCATAAATCACCTGTTGCGATGCTGACACGAGCAGTCCCTGGGCACTATTTTTCCAAACACACTAAGAGAAATTTTTTTTTGTTCCCCACTATATTTAACTCTTTTTTTTTTCCTCCAAATTGTAAAAAATTGATGAGGCATCCGTGCTCAAGCCTGGCTACTTTTTTGTTTTCAGTAAACTGCAACTCGATTCAATAGTAAATATACACGTATATGTACAAAGCAATGACGGGGGAGGAAAAAAAAAAAGATGAAATCTTAATTTCGTGAATCTCGTGCGTGGCTGTAAAGCAAGGCGTGAATAAACAATGAAAGTGCTCGCGCGTACTGTAAAAAATTTACCCAATGACTCTGAACGTCATCTCTTCGTTGGAGCAACAGTCCATGCTCGAACCCATTCAAATGGCGAATATCAGCGCTTTGCACTCGCTAACAACTCTTAATTTGACGCGCATCATTATTAGTTTCACACTCGATGCAAAACACTTTTCGGTAAAGCTTCCAACTCACTCGTTCGTTTGCACTTTTTAACGAATCATCGATTCGATCGGCAATGCATCCCCAAGCACATAGAAAAAACACAATTAAAAACGACACCAAAGTACAAGGGGGTGGGGAAAAAAAAAAAAAAGAAAAAAAAGGAAAATTTCACATGAGCACAAACAACAGGTGCTATACATAATACACTACTGGCTGAATGTTGCTTCGCTGCTGATATACGTACAGATACTTCAAAATGATATCCATCGAGCCAAGTCCTTTTTCAAGTTTTGTCATCGGCGCGAACCTCGCCGGCGCGCACACCGAGCCCTACTACTTGCCGATCCACGCGCGCTATACCATCCCTCTATCCGCTATACATACATATATATACATAGCCTTATAATTGACGCACGCGTGAGTTTTCGTCCGAACATATATATCCACGATACATTACAATACGCGGTGCACATATACCTACCCCCCCCCCCGCAACCGTACGCGTACAGAGTCTATAGGCCCTGCCTTGATTATATATTGACAATCGATGTGGCCACGTTAGCTTTTCGGTCCGTTCAATTATGGGTGTGCTTGCCCTAACCGTGTGTATAAGCTGTCGTGTACGACCGGAAAGAGGAAAAGCTCCGCGAAGGACACATTGTAGCGCGATGCTTGGGGATTGTCGGTGACCTTTTGTTTGACTATCCGTTGAAGTGACGAAGAAAGGCCATCTCAAGAATCACCCAACGGTGGTGAAAAAGTTTGAGCTGCGCGAACCGATAAAGTACGATGGATCACGGCACAAAAAATACACGGGTACTGACGAATCGAGCGATAC
Organism: Copidosoma floridanum; assembly: GCF_036245765.1. Taxonomy (NCBI): domain Eukaryota; kingdom Metazoa; phylum Arthropoda; class Insecta; order Hymenoptera; family Encyrtidae; genus Copidosoma; species Copidosoma floridanum. The sequence continues at coordinate 25,679,963 of NW_028321890.1, read as the reverse complement.
AACGTACGAAGCTAAGATCGTTATCGGCGATTCGTGAGCGTCACCACTTAAATCGATCGGATTTTTTTTTTTTTTTTTTTTTTTTTTTGCACGGTTGTACGTGCGAGTTACATCGTGTGAAAATACAGCAATCAACTCGAGCCGACACTTTGTAATATTAACAATGGCGGCGTGGATGGGGGAAAAAAAAAGAGATAAACAGAAACAAAAAGTAAGACTCGACGTAATAAATATGTAGTGGAGGAGCGCGGGAATGTCCGTAAGTTACTTGGCCGGGATCGATTTGAGCGACGGTCGCGATTCGCCGATGTCAAAGCCACGCGGCTCTGATATACGCTCCTCCTTCCGGTACTTAATTATTCAGCTCGAAAAAAGGAGTACATGTGAGCCCGTTCCCCGTTTTCGTAAACGCGCATCTGTTTCCCGTTGCTGTACGTATGGAAAAAAATATTGCAAAAAGCCATACGTTTTTCTAAACAAACCGTTCAATTGTTCACGTAAATTATAAAAGTACACTCTCACTAGCGGCAGAAAATATTATTCCTCGCACTTTTATCGTATCCCTCGTCGTTGCGCGGTTCAGCGTTCATCGACCTACGTGTTTTCTCGTCCACAGTATAGCATATACATATATGTATATGTATCCACGACACCTCGTATACTCTCGCGAGTGTGTACCGTGTACGTGTCTAATGGAATAATAAATATTGTGGCTGGGAAAGGGGCTCGTTCGGGCCGACGACAAGGCCGAATGAACGCTCCATGTGAAAACAAAATTAAGTTGGTGCGACACTTGAAACTCTTGTACCTATACAGGGGCGGGGGCAACGTCTACCCCCTCGTACATCATACAAGCTGTACAAGTTGCTGAAAAAGCTGTTTGATCGGAAGTGTTATTTTTTGCTGGTTACTTGCACGTGGTTGGAATGATGTTTCCTTTTCTTTGCGTCCAAGGGTTGAATATTAATCAAAGTAATTGCGATACTATTTCAACGATTGACATAAAAATAGAAAAAAAATCGATTTTTCGTCGATAAAGACTATGTGAAATATTCTCAAAAGCTCGTTGAAACGGAAAATAATTATGAAAAATCGTGCTTCGACGATATGATGCTTCAAGGGCGTGTGTATGAAAATTGGAAAGTTCACCTCTTGAATTATTGAAACGGTATCTACCTCAAAAATTTTCGTATCGCACCCCCTTGAACCAAATCCCTAATGAACGGCGTCCTGAATTATTCATCTCAATTTTTCACGCTTTCGTGCCACCAAATGAAAAGACCTGAAAGCTCTTTTGCACCGACTCGGAGTGGTAGTGGGGCTGGTGTTACAACAACAGCAAAATTATCGCTTCAATTTCCGCTCCCCCCCACCGTCCCGATCTCCGACTGTACCCGAGATCGCGGATCGGCCGCAATTACGTGTATCTATGCGTCTATCGGGAGCCTCGCGTGACTTTAGAATCGGGTGGAAAGCGCTGTTGCACCTTCGCGTTTGTACGAAGGTCGAGTTCCATCCACGTGTACAGTGCAACTGTACAGGCTTGCTACGAAACGCGCGCGAAAATTTTCAAACACGCGAGCTTTTCGCGTTTTCGAACTGAAATAACAGTTCACGAATAACTTTTCTTCACTTGGCAAAGTTGTCATTTTCCAAAGGGTATTTTTTTATACTCGGTTTGAAAATTTCTATTCTCAGAAGCTCCAACTTTTCTGTCATTTTTCGTTTAATTTTTCTCAACAGCTTAACAAAAAATTTAGGAATAAGTCGTTTTTATAATATCTACAAATTGAGCTCAAAAGGTTGCCAACAGACTCGCCACTTCACATATATTTATAGCTCCAAAGTGTTAAGGTGTTTTTAGTGGCATAAAAATAGTAATAAATTAAAAATAAACATATTTCCGATTTTTCGCAACGCGCGAGCAAACTAATGAACTTTTAAACTTCCTTAAACCGGTCATTTTTATACACTACTTTTGTTTGTTTTAGCGATTATCGTGAAAAGCGTGAAATCGTTTATAAATATTTTTTATTTTTTTTTATTTCGATGGGTAAGTGTTGCAAAATAGCAAGTTATACGTTAATAGTTTGAGAAACAACCTTGTACCACTTTTTATTCCTCATTCTCCGTTTTCCAAAGATGACAGCTGTAATTTATGCAGTAGAATGTATTTCAACATATACGTATATATATACGTTGGTTACTCAATAAAACAACAGTTATATATCTAGGTTTTGAGGTTTTACCGCTTATCTATTTCTAAACATGTATAGAGGCTAAATTCACTCAGTGAGGTTCATAATTTTTTTATTAATAAATACACACTTCCAGTATAGATATTCATCAGTGACGTATATGTACCGTGTGTACTTTACACATCAGAAAAATCGCACGATTCACCAATCAGTCGATAAACCACATCGATACTCGTAGCGATGGAATAAAAAAAAAAAACAAAAAAAAATATATATCCTATGAACAAAAATCTGACCCCCCGTTTGTTTACATCATCGAGAAAATCGAGTTGACAATTGACATGAAATTTTTTCCGTCGAAACGAATCAAAGGAGAAGCAATACGGAGCTGTTGAGCCGTATATTTCAGGACACTTTGCCGAAAAATCTCGAAACAAAGTAATCCAGCGATGTGAAGCGAAACAACAGGTACGGGTAACCTACCCAACATATAGCACATGTATGCATACAATAAAACGAAAAGTGCCTCACTCGTGCAATACAGTGTAGTCACTCTGAATCGAAAATACACACGCACACACACACAAGTGAAAATTAGGTAGGTATATGTATAACCTCTCGCTCGATCCCAACTCGTCGAAGCTCGAGGCGCGCGACCTCCTCGCGCTGTCATCGGCCCCATCGGCTGCTCTGTCGTCCTCAAACTTTTTCGCCCCCGCGCGAATACAAAACAGCCGATACATGGTCTCTACTTGCACACGTATCACACCTATGTATGCGTATCTCTTTGGAGAGATAAAGTCCTCCCTATGCGTGTATACGTGTGTAAACGTACACAGGGTTGCACATGCATACAAAGTACGATGGTCCTACCTCCTGGGCAACAACGGCAAGGTGCTACCACAGAGCCAAAGCTTCCTCTCCTGGAGCCATTTGTCCATCAGAGGTGTACCATCTAACTCCGCCGGATCTCTTGCTCCTCTTCTTCTTCTGCGGCTTCCCTCCTCGGCGCTACGTTTGATCCTTCGATTGGAAATATCGTCGTCCGCGTCATCGTTACCCTTCCCAACTTTGGTTTTCCGTTCGGCGACAAACACCCGCACGTCTCGTCGTCGCCGCGGCCCGACATATTATGCTCTTTTTCATACGTTAATGTACTTATACAGTTTGCTGCGCGACACGACTCCTCCTCTTTGGCATTTGGGGCTGCTGTCTACAGTACGTTTGTACTTTTTGTTGGGGAATATATACTTACATTCATACGTATACACACATGCGCGAGAACGCGAAGAGTTCGATGCAGGGAGAGATGTGGTCGGTCGATCAATGGGGGTATCCGTGTAGGTGTATACTTACTCGCCCGACGACCCGCCACCTGTCTCCGATGACTGTGTATACATGGAATTGCTGCTACGTGACTTTTTTTTTTTTTTTTTTTTTTTTTTTTTTTTTTTTTTTTTCATAAAACCCTTTTTTTGCGATACTCGATTGGGCTGGAATGAAGACAAACACGTGGACGATATGTTTTATAACAATAAGTAATTTGATGTACTTTATTTTTTTTATTTTTCGCATACAATATGATAATATCGCATCAGCATTATGGGTCTGTTGCTTTTGTTTGACGCTTGCTTCTCCAGTACACATATACAAAAAGCAGTGGAGGACGGAATCGTGTTGTACATATATTATAATGTCGACTTTCGATCGGTCGACGACAAATATCAATATACATATCATATAATGGTATACCCGTACGCGTATACGAACAGCATTTCTGGCGCTGCTCTTACAGATTACACAACAATACATATCGGTCGAACGTGTTTTTTTTTTTTTTTTTTTTTTTTTTTTATATCCCATGCAAAAATTATAATTTCTCCACGCTCGGCAGCAGCGATACATATATATAAGTAACAATGTTCAAATTTGTGCTACACTTTATTCGTTACTTGGACTGTATATTTTGTTTTATTTTGTTAAAAATAGAGCACAATGACAGTCGCATGTAATATCATACGCAAGTGCTTCGAAGCGTGTGTAATTACGTAAATATAACAAGTTTTTTCTTCTCTTTCTCATTTTGAGTTGCGACAATGGCGTTGGCAGTTTTTTTTTTTGAACATCCACAAGTTAGATAGACGCGTTCGAAGCGAAGAACAATAATTTTAATGGAGCGTACATGGTACAAATGAAGGAGACGGACGAGATACAGGGTACAAGGTTGTTCAGACACTCTTGGTGTGGCGCTGAATCGTCGTCGAGCCGGTCGTCGGGGTCCTCGGTTTGTCGGTGTCCGTCGTCTCGCCGCGCACCGTAAACGTGACGAAATATCTCTTCGTGTGGTCTATCCTTTCGGAGGGAAGTGCTATCACTTGCTTCTCATTGCCGTGCGTCACTTCCACCTTTAAAGCCATCGTTTAGGTACATTAATACACTTTTGCAGAGACGAAACGAAGGGAAAGGAAAAAATAAGTAGTACAAGGCAATGATATGGTCAGACACGAAAAAAAAAAAGGTGCCCTCGCAATTTACCGTCATCTGTCCCTTGCCGCGTCCCTCGATCTTCGGAAAAAGACTCGGTCTTTCTTGGACGCCTCCACCTACTGCAATTATAGTCTAGAATCAAACATTGCAATCCATTTCTTTCCAACAGCTATAGACACGTATACCTAACTATCAGCATGTATGGATTGATATATGTATGGTATATGGGTACAGTGGGCAAGTATTTGTGTTATTTGTCCAACAAATGTGTATTTGTGGTATCAGCAGAGAGAAGTATATCAGATTCAGGCGTATGTGTGTGGGGGCAAACTCACAATACGTGTAGATTGGAACCGAGGTGTAGGCACTTGTTGCGTGATGACAGCGGTGTGTCTTTTGCGTGCAATGTTTGGCCTCGGTGCACCAGTCCGGGGTCGACGGCCGCCTTTGCAGTTTGCGCAGCTGCTCGTACAAAAATATCTCAAAATGCCTACGGGTTATTTATTTATTTATTTATTTATTTATTTGAACTTTCGATATCGGTATGTGTATATAGGTTTAAACATTACCTGAAAGTGTAAGGTCTGTCGTACTTCGCGATGCCAATGACGGGTCCGCTCATGCCCGATTTGTTGAATGCTTCAACCTGAAATTTCGAGTCAAATTTTGATTATTGCTGCTGTTATAAAAATTGGCTTTTATTCCAAAGAAAAACGAACGAGTAATATCCAGCGTTGATAACGTAGGAAACGTAACATACCAATATGGTATACCGTACGTACATTAGAGTGATCAATAAAATGTCTCGAGAGTATACTTATACGTGTATTTGAAATTTGAATCCAAAGGTTGGACAATTCATTTGTTAAATGACACAGGACACGATTGTTACAATCAGAAAATGTTTTTGCACAATTGCGTCCACGTTTAATAATAAATCGAAATCGCTGATGAGTTTATAAATAAAAGACTAAATTGATAAAACATTTTACAAATTTATCGTAGCCTTTTTTTTTTTTTGCATTTAATTTAGAACGAAAGAGGTCAATGTTCAATATTGTGATTCAATAATCACTGGAAAAAAAGAATGAAATTTCCTCGATTTTGAGGGGGAAAAAAAAGACCAACCAATCTCTTGACGAGGACTTGCTCGTTGGCTCGGCCCTGCCTGATCTGCAGCCTCTTGAGCTCCATCAGCTGGAAGAATATCTTGCGCTCGAGGTGGTAACGCCTCAGGCTGATCTGCACGTCGCGCGTCACCGTTTCCATGTGCAGGGCCCGCTGGCGCTCGCTGTTGGGGCAACACTTGACGGTCCGCCTTGGGATCCGCGATACCCGGGGACTCGGCTCGATACCGCTGTCACGGCCACCGCTGTCCCGGCGCATTCGGCCCACTGGATCCACCGGACTCGTCAGCCGCACCAAACGCGAGTGCGACTTTGTTTGCAACTGCGACAAGGAGGGAGCAAATTTCTATAATATAGTCCCACACAATATATATACATAAATTTGTATGTTGTTATTGATACCAACCTGTGGAAGCGAATCAACGGTGGAAGTCCTCGTGCCCGTCTCCTCCTCGCTGGTGCTGGGCAGCACCCTGACGATCCCCACGTCGTCTTCCTCCCCTGCCAGGCCGTCGCTACCATCCTCCTCCTCCTCCTCCTCGTCGTGCTCCCCGATACCCCCGACGGCCTTTCTGATCTCCTTGTCAAGCTCCTCGTCCTCGTCCCATTCGGGACTCTCGATCACCGCTACGATGGCACTTCGATCGGGCGAGCGATCCTCCGAGCTCTCGGGCAGGGATGGCTTGTTGTTGCCCGCGCTACCACGGCGTTGGGCCGTCGACGGTCTCGAGCCGCGCTGTGGCTGCTGATGGTGACGCGACGCGTTGGCCCTCGGCGAGCTCGATGAGCTGTCGTCCTCGAAACGAGGACCATCCGTACCTACAAGGGAGGACAGTCGCTGCAGAGCTATCCCTTCCGTCTTTGCTCGTACAATATTTGCGTGCGTGTTTTTTTTTTTTTTATTTTTTATTTATTTTTTTTTTTGTTGCCCTTTAGGTTCATTAAGAACCGCTATAGTTTGTTAGTGCCCACGCGAGCTATACCTATACGCAATGATCTCTCGCTTTGGATATAGCTGTACAAGTCTACAGGTGAATATATGGAAACAAAAAAGGTGCACGAGCAATGCTGATGCGACGTTGTATTAGGTATATATATATATATACTGCACGTCTATCTCTATACTATGTAGGTAGTGTATGGGTGTGTGAATGTACATGTGACGAAAATACTCTGTGTAGATCGTTGTAGATAGAAAGGATATATTGTATAATATACTAATCATTTGTCATCCTTAAGCCGTGATTCGGACTGTCGCTTGTCCCATCGGTAGTCTTTATACTGCAAAAGAATTCACATATCTCTGCTACTTTATGATTTTTTTTTTTTTTTTTTTTTTTTTTTTTTCAATACATTTTTGTTTATTATTGATCGCTAAGACTAACTATGTACCTACATGTATTAACATCCCGTCTAAGCAAGCAGATGGTTATCATTGCTAGCGCTACGTGTATATGTATGTATATTACATCATTGTAAAATCCTACGTCGCAGCGTATCTAACAAAAAAAAAAAAAAATCGCGTCGTGTCTCCCTTTCTAACCTGGAACGTCGACCTCGGTCGCGCCACTCTGATGTCCTCCTTCGCCTGGATCTTCTGGCACGTCCTTATGTGCCTTGGATCCTCCATTATCGTCCTTTTTAGGCGTCACCGACTCGTCCCTCTCCCCAGCCTCAACGTCCTGCTTTTTCTCCGTTGACTCGGTTTCCTTTCTCGTCTCCTCGACAGGACTCTTGTTGCCCGAGTCTCGATCCTCGTCCCCCTCGACTCTGGCACGCTCCGGCGTCTTTTCCGGGCTCCCAGGGTCCTCAGTTTTCGACTCGTTCTTCTTCGGACCGTCAATCACCACCTGCTCGTCGGGTGTTTCCTCTGCCACCGCCGGTTCGTCGCTCCTCGCGCTCGACTCCCCGGACTCCGTGGCGCTCGGCTCCTCCGACTTTTGGGACAACTGCTGGCGCATCTCCTCGACGTCCTTCTTGAGATCCGCGGCCCTGGAGAGCAGGGAGCTCTGCAGCTCGTCCGCCTTCTCCAGTATGCCGTCCATCTTGCTCCTCATGTGTTGCTGCTCGTCGGTCCCGGGCTCGGCCTCCCTGTCGCCAGCCGAGCCCTTGCTCCTCGAGCTGTCGGGCGCCTCGTTCTTGTGCACGTCCGCCGTCACCGTCAACTGCTCCACCGTCTCCTGGCTCGTGCTGTCCCCGTCAAACACCTGCCCCGACGACTTTCTCCCCGATCGGCTCGTCACGGCTCCTCCCCCACCCGCTGGCGTGGCGTCCTTCTTGGCCGTGGGGCCCTTGGGCTTCCTGCTGGCCCCCGTCACTATCTTCTCGGACGTTCTCTCGAGGGAGCGCTCCACCACCACCACCTCGAGGCTGTCGTCGCTCACTGACGAACCGCTACTCCCCTCCTCCTCCTCCTCCTCCCTCACGACTCCTTTCCTTCCGCTGCCTTGTTGGAACAACGACCCCTCTTAGTCTCGTGCGGCCGTTGTCGCCCACGGCACGACCTACCTGTTGCCTCTTCCTCGTTCCCCGCGTGGCCACCATCGCGCCTCGCCGTCTCGCTGAGGGCGCGTCTCTGGCGCTCGCTCTTCTTACCCGTGGCCGAGGACGCCTTGGAGTGGCGCGTGAGCTCCTCCTCGCTGAAGCTACGGCTGTCCCGGCGCGACGACACCCTGCGCCGGTTAGCCCGCCGGCGCGTCCTTCGCTCGGTCCACCGCTCCTCGTAACAATACAGCTCGGGATCATCGGGGTCACGGTGGCGGTGGTGGTGGTGGTGGTGGTGGTCCCTCTGGCGATGGCGTCGGCGCCGCGGGCTGCTGTCGCTGAGCTCCGAGTCCGAGCTCGTCGTGTCCACCCGCTCCCCGCGCAGCCTCGTTGAGAACACTGAAACGACCATACCAAGCAGGACTCGTTATGCTTCTCTTGGAGAGAGAGAGAGAGGGAAGGGGGTTGGGCAACGCACCTCTGGTCGCCCCGGTGGCGTTGGCGTGCTGGGCGGTGACGCCGCCGTGGAGCTGGATGAGCTTGGCGCAGTCCCTGTGTCCCCTGTACAGGGCAGCGTCGAGGGCCGTCATGGCCCCGCCCTTGCTCGTTCTTAAGGTCGCGTTGATCCTCGCCCCGGTGTCCAGTAGTAGCTTGCACGCGTCGAGGTGTCCGTGAAGGGCGGCCACGTGAAGGGGCGTTTTCCCATCGGGCGTGGCCACGTCCAGGAGGCCGGGCCGACGCTTCGCCAGCCACTTGATGAGCTCGAGTCTGCCCGAGGCAACGGCCTCGTGGGCCACCCCGGTGCCCCGGATGGTGCGCGCGTGCAACGAGCCCCCGTGCTGGGCGAGGATCTTCAGCGTCTCCAGTTGGCCCTTGGCCGCCGCGCACAGGGCCGGCCTGTGGGTGCAAGTATAGGCTTGAAGGATCACATAATAAATATATGTATACGTTGCCGTGGGTGATGTATAATGGAGTCACTCACGTCCGACCCTTGCGGTCCTGCCGGTTGGGATCGGCCCCGAGTTTCAGCAGCAGCGAGGTGGCGTCGGCGTGGCCGAGGGTCGCCGCGTAGTGGAGGGCCGAGCAGCCGTTGTCGTCTACCTGGTCCGGCTCGGCGTCGCACAGCGTCACGAGGGCCTCGATGCAGCGCGCGTGGCCCCGCGACGCCGCGCAGTGCAGGCCCGTCAGGCCGTCCTTGTCCGAGGCACCGGCCACCAAAGAGCCCCCTGCCCTGCACACAAACATATACGTCATGTATGTAAGAACGATCAATCGAAGGGTCATCGTTTTCATTTGCATTAATCACAATTATACCGCCGGTCAGTGAGACAAGGCCGGGGCACGGCTATACGGCCAGCTTGAATTTTAAGCGGCTTTATACCCTACACCGAATCGGTTTCCCAATACAAGGACCCGGTATGCATTAATTCCGATGCAACTAGGTGCAGAATTAGAATATCGATACAGGTTGTACAAGTGTCTCTCGACCCGATTCCACAATCCCCGCACGTTGTATACGTGTATACACAATTGGGCAAGGACGGCCATCCGAATATGTTAATGGACGTGCGTATGGCCCACTTTCGCCAAACGAAGCACGAGAGGAATCACGAGGGTGGCTACAAAGTACATGCATGAATAACCCGTGAACGTGTGTAGCTCACCTGACGAGGGCCAGCACAGCCTCGACGCTTCCGGCGCTGGCGGCCCACAGTACCGGCTGCCGGCCATCCTCGTCCCTGGCGTTGACGTCCGCGCCGAACTCCAGGAGCGTCTGCAACACCTTGAGCCCGACTTTCCTCGGGACCGCGAGCTCGGCCGTGGCCGCAGAGCCGCAGCATTGAGCCGCGTAGTGCAGGGGAGAACCGCCCCGGAGATCCGGGCTCGAGGCTCGCGCCCCGGCTGCCAGCACCAGACGCGCGCACTCTACCTCACCGCACACTGTATGCATACACGCGTACGATTAATTCAAGCTATTACCTCTACACTCTACGATTTGGGGAGCTGGTATCATTACAATTAATACTTTATAGCAGCATCATAATATAGAGTATATAGAATAACAGATCGGCAAAGGATTCTCAAAGGAACATCTTTCGGAAAAACAGTGTATACACAATATTCATACACGACTATTTATGGATAGACATTTGTCTCGCTATTATATTTAATGAGCTTGTACATACGGAAACTCGGAACGGGTTACCAAAGCATTGAAAAACGTGTTTGTCTATAGGTATGTATACATTACATTTTAAAGAAAACTCGCTTACCCGCTGTGGAAATGACGCTCGTTATTTTAAATTGTTTCCCGTTGAGTAGGAAGAATGTGCATTTTAAAGCTCACCAGCCCCCGTGTACTATTACCGGGAAAACCGAGCTCGTTACGCGTACCAAAATATTATTTTTCTATTTGCGCTCATGGAAATACCGTGAAATGGCCTGTATGGAAAAAAAAAAAAAAAAAAAAAAAAAAGAAAACGAGTCCATTCATTTCAATTATCCGAAAAGGAGCCAGAGATGGAGCTGGAGGGGGTAGAGAAAGAAATCACTCGTAATCAGATGCGCGTAAACCCGAGCCGCGTTCGACGCTCCCGCGCACAATATAAATATCCTCTCGTGTTGCCTGGTACACTTCACGTGCCGTGTGCAGATTGCGTGAGTGGTATACACTTATGCACAGGTGGATGGATGTAACGTAGTACCGGCTCAAGTTGACCAACCATCTGGCGTCACTTTGGGCTTTGCTTGACCCACTGACCCCAAACCCTCGGTATATGTCTGTTGTATCGAGCTCTGCGCGCGTTCAAAAAAGGTCTGCGCCACTTATCAGGACGAAGGAGCGCCTGCTTTGACTTCCCGGTGGGCAAGCGACTCTACTGACCCATTCTCCGGCATGTAATTTTTCCTATGTGTATATCTTAAAAAAGAGGAGGAGGTAAGATCGCAGCTGGACGATAGAGGTCGATTGAGCGCGGTGCTCGTACCTATACGTATTTTAAACACCGAATGCCTGCACCCATGTTAGTCGCGTTAGCCGGCCGTACGTCAGCCTTTCGTTATCCGCGGGAGGTATGTGTGTGTGAGTGTGTATAGGCATCCGTTTAAGCGAGCGTGCCCAACGGGGGTACAGAAATTATGCGCGATAACGACTCGAAGAGGCGGCGATTACTCTCGGTACACAGCCGGGGCTTTCATATCTCGGATGGACTGGTTTGCAAGCGTGTGCGACGAGTTGTTTGGTCGTGCCTTTTTTTCGAGATTAGAATTTAAAGGGTTTGCGGTCCGGGAGAGGCGGGCCATTCGGGGCCGTGGGTCAGCCAAATCGATCTGGGTCACTCTCATTGAAAGATCATTTGTCACTTTTAATCGGCTTCTCTTTATTTTCGTTGGTAAGTAACGCAATACACAAGCACCTTTGTGTACCCAGACTCGCCGTTCGTGTCGAGGATCGTTAGAGAGATTTTAGATTATTGTCCGAATTGGATTATCTCTGTCACGCAAAGCTTATAATTTTTTTTTTTTTTTTTTTTTTAAAGATCGGAAAAAAACCATTTTTTCAATTTTACGGTAAAAAAGACTATTCTGCCCTGTATTATTCAGTGTGAATCCTGGGATGCACAACTTAAACCGACCCCCCTCAATGTTTGTCTCTTTTCAATTTTTACATGGGGAAAGAGAATTTTGCAATGAACTAATAGTAATCGGGACTTATTCTCACTGGCTAAGTTTTTCGAAATGTCTGACCGAACATTGACCTATACTGCTTAAAAATTAAAAATTCGTGCTTTGGACATGATGATCTTTATTCAACTATGTCAATAATTACAATGTTTGCATAAATAGTAATCAGGTGATTATTTCCAATAAATAAGTTTTTTTCGAAATGTCTGACCGAACATTGACCTATACTACTTGAAATTGAAAGTTTGCCCACTGGACATGATTTTATTAGTGGACTATGTCGACTATGCCAATAGTTGTAATGTTTGTATACATAATAATTTGATGCTTGTCCTCGATGGTTGTTTAAAAAAAATATCTTACCGAATATTGACCTATACTACTTAAACTGAAAAATTCGACCTATGTGCATGCTTTTATACTCGACACGCTGGCTATGTCGATAGTTGTAATTTTTGTATAAATAATAATCGGATGCTTTTCCTCAATGGCTAGGTTTTCCACAACGTCTTACCGAACATTGACCTATACTACTTAACAATAAAAACTCGCCCGTTGGACACGATTTTTTTTTTTTTTTAATTTAATTATGTCGATGGTTATAATGTTTGTATATAAATAGTTAATCGGATGCTTTTCCTCAATGGCTATAGGTTTTCCACAACGTCTTACCGAACATTGACCTATACTACTTAAAATTGAAAGTTCGGCCACTGGACATGATTTTATTTACTCGACCACGTCGATGGTTGTAATGCAAGTTGGACAAAGTTTTACGATTTTCATGGTACATTACATCGAGATCAGCTCCAAAAAAAAACCTAACCGCTTACACCGCCAACAGCAGCAAAAGGAGCGGATGGTTGAAACAATCGATCCAACTTGTATATCTAACCCATAGTGATACAGCTATGTTATGTATGTGTAGAGACAGGCAGAGCAAAAGCAACAAGAACGACTCACCGGTAGCCCAGTGCAGGACGCTGTGTCCCTCGTGGTCCTTGGCATTGACGTCGGCTCCATTGGCCAATAGTACAGCGACGAGCTGATGATCACCGGCAATGACGGCCAGATGGAGGGGCGTGTGACCCTCGGCGTCTGGCGAATTGACGAGTTCCGGCGCGGCTTGGGCCACCGCCCCACCCGTCGCCGCGTCCATGCAGTAATGGAGGACGCTACGCAGCGCCCGGTCCCTGTACCCGATCGTCTCCTCCTGCTCGCGCAACAACTTCAACACGCGCCCCCGGTCCGCCTGCTGGCAGGCGTGCATCAGCGGCGTAGCACCTATCCCGAGTACCCTACCCCCGTAAGAGATTTAAATTTTTTCTTTTTTCTTTTTTATTTTTTTTTTTTTTACATCATGTTATTAATCGCAACTGATGATACACATGCAAAGAGCTAATCGAATGTTTGGGCTGTGAAAGAAAATCGGATGAAAAAGTAAATAGTTGGGAGTTGTCGAATAAATACAATACATCCCTCTCATTTTGTTTAATAAAGGGGGGAAGGGAAACAATTTGTAAAACAATGAAAAAAAAAAAAAAAAAAAAAATGGAACACGCAAAAGGGGCACGTAATGTTTATCGTCTACCATCGACGCCGTCTAATTTAAATAGTACTCCTTACACGGTCATAACATTCGTTTCCCCCTTCCGACCTTGACCGTAATTGTGATGCCGAAAAAGATATAATCGTCTCGATCCCCCCCCTCAGATCCAACATTGAAGAAAAAAAAAAAAATAAAAAACAAGAAAAATGAGGCACACTGACTTGTACGGTCGGTGTTTTTGCGGTTCCTGCTTGCCCAGAGGACCGAGTGGCTGGGTTATGCCGTTGTTGTTCCGCCAACCGGGTGCTGCAGGATACTTGGCCCTCTGTCGCTTGGCTGTCGCGGCGAGTGGCGGCAGCGACACCTCCTCTTCCAACTGATTCTGTTGGTGTTTGAGTTTTGCCTGTTGCTGCTGATGGTGCTGGTGTTGACAGCACCGTTCTTGGGTTCTCGGGACGATCGGCGGTGCCCTCGTGTCCATAACCGAGCTACCGCGCCACGGCCCGGGACCGCTACAACCTCGGCCCCGCGGGACATCCCTGGGATATTGATTAATAGAAAAAAAAGAAAAAAAAAAACAAAAAAAAAAAAGAAAATGACACATTGATCACTTATAAAATATGACAACAGTATCGTCTCGCGTGGTATAATATATTGTCGCGTGCACCTACCAATGACACGTGCCGTAGTAGTGCAGGGCCCAGCCCGGCGGTGGGCCTAATACGGCCACGACGGCCGGAGCGCATCCTCTGGCGGTCCTACGGAGCGGCTGGGCCCTCTTGTTTTTCCCGGTGCTCTTGGCCCAGGTGTGACCGTTGTTGCAGCTGTTGGACCGTTCGTGGCAGCTACTCTGCAACTACGACTCGGCGAGCGGCGAGCTGGCCAGTGTTGGTGTCACCGCGAGCTGCTCGGCGGTCGCTGATGGCGTGGTGGCGGTGCAAGCTGCTACAGATGCGGGTGGCGACCCGCGCTTCCTTTGACCTGTTTTTTTTTTTTTTTTTTAGATATTATTGTTTGGCGTCTAAAATAATTCCCATGTGTAAGTTATACCTTAAATAAATAGGTGCGAGAGATCAGATGTAGATAAGCCCCCCTCCCGCCCCAAAACGACTTGGTTTCTTATCTGCATGAAATAACTGCGATATTTCGGAGACGCCGTCAGCGTGAGTCACCTGCAGCTACATACATATATTTACATGTATACGGGGCTAATCGCAGTGTGAATTCCCCTGCACGCACGAGCCACGATGTATGTATGTGTATATGCACGAGGGGGTACCCCTGATACGTACATACAGGTGCATACACATATACATGCAAAGTGGACGTTATTTCCCGCGAAATTGAGTAAGGATATGGGATTGACCTTGAATTTTTAAAACCATACTCGCCGTCTCTGCGCTAATACGTGCATGTATATGTGTACACACATTTAGTACGGATCCTTCGGGAGCGTGCACGACACTGTACGTATATATATATATATATATACACAGAGATCGTACCTTAGATCGGCCAGAGCCTGCGTGTGTGCGCTCTGTTTTTCGTGCCCCGGATTATCGCCTCTACCGATCGATGGTTTTTCGAATTTAATTAGCCTTTTATGCAGAACGTGCTTCTTATCTCGAATCCTCACTCTCTCTCGCTCTCTCTATTGCTTTTTTTTCGGTCAGAGCACACATTATTTTCGCATGATTTCGATACTCACGGTCGAGTTTGTTACGAAAAGATGTATAGTCATTTTTTTCATGTGTATACTTGCAGTGAATTTTTGTGGCATCTGGTAGCTTTTCGAAAAACTTTTTAAATCACACGTACGATCGTAAATCATAAATTCTCAACGAAATTTTTATCTTTTCGTGTTGAGAGAAAAATCGCTGTGTAATAAACATACGCGCCCACAACTTTCGCACTCTGACAGGCGCTCGGCATACTTTTTACCCTGCATCCACTTTGCACAAACTTGCAAAAAAAATGAAAAATGGCCCTCGTAAGTCCATGCAAAAAGTCTCCTTGGGGTATATACGAAGGAATTCCAATAATGCGCGGTAGGAACATAAAAAATTTCGTCATCATACACGTACCTACGTAATAACGGCTCATAACTACAACTCATATCGCTGTATCTCTGTATCGCGTGCACACGTGCGTGCAGCATACATATATACCACCAACAGAGCCGCGGCTTGACCACGTGGTCGTCACAGCATGATACGTATACGATACCTACTGTACTGACCAGGTCAGCCGGTGCCATGGAAACTCGACCAAGCACAACAATCGTCGCGGCTATACAACCTATGTCACGCATATACACATGTGTATACCTACACCAATATACACGACGTCCGGCTAAACGTCCTTGCACGGACACACGGCGCTTTAGTTCGTGTAAGAAATATGACGGCCGAACGACAAGGTCGTCATAAAACAAGCGTCACAGGGAGGGCCGACCGGACGCCGACTTATACTACTTGAGCGCGAGCTTCCGACAACAATCGCGAGGCCGGAAGTCTTTTACAGCTGCCGAGTTGGCTGTGATTTTCTTTTTTTTTTTACTCTACTCTTAACGTGGCTTTGATATCTTTCAATCATATTCATATAACATTGCAAATTGCATAGGAATAAAAATGAAAAAGAGAAAAAAAAAAAAAAAAAAAATCGATTTCAAGGTAATTCAATCGTACTAAGAGCTTGGGACAATTGACCATATAAAACGTTTTGTTTAACTTTCAATTTTACTTGTTTCTATACACAACTGGACTACGGTGATCATAACTGGGTTAATTCGTTATTTGTATACAGAATAGGTGTATGATGGATGCCCCATACTGGATCGACAACTCGATTTACCAATCAACCGCACCGCTTGGTTTTCGATCGATCGTTTGACGAAACTTGTTTGTAAAAAATGCCCATTATCATCCAGAAGGAAACTCGAGCAGCAGATTAAAAAATTCACGCAGACAACGATGAGTGTCTCTCCCCCTTCCTCGTCCCCCGCTCAATCAATTGCCCGACCCAAGTAAAAAATAAATTGAAAAAAAATCGACGTATGGCGCCCCTGAGGAAAAAAATGTATAAGCTACGCTGCTCCACTTTACAGAGGGGCTTACATCACCACGAGTCTGCGAGGTATGGGCTTGGAGGAAAAGGAAAGGCCGCGTGCGTGCGAGCAAGGAGTCCTCGCGACAGGGGGTTGGAAAGAAAAATGAGCGGACGATTTTCGCGAGCGATTAAAAAAAAAAAAAAAAAAAAAAAAAAAAGAGAGCCACGCGTTTGCCTACTTGAGAGCCGTGCGTGTGTGGGTCTATGTGCGGAATTGTGTTTGTTCCAAAGATCGAAGTTGAAGCGAGTGAGAGGGGGAGTGGAGAAAAAAAAGGAGCAGCGTTGAGACATATACATATATATGGGGTGAGAAAAGGGGGCACATTATGCTTTAACGATTCGCACAAACTCTTAAATCGCGAGCCTTTGCAGGTATGCGCTTTTTGTGCTCCCTTGGCGTTGGTCTAGTTACGCCGGCACGTATAGGTACATACATATATACGTGTACACACAAATGCAACGCGAGGGCTTGGATTTTCGCTGATGAGCAGCTCTCAGCCGGTGTGCCCATCACCTGTCACGCCAGTCTAGCCAACCCTTATTTTCCCACCTTCCTCTTTTAGAGCGCGATCCGTGCCACCTTTGGCTCGTGTGTGTACGATAGAGATTTCGACCTTTAGGATGATTTTTTCTATAGACTTTTTTCCCTTTTTTTCATCTCACGAGTATAATGTGCTTTATTTGCTTATCCCGGCTTTAACTTATTGCTCCACATTTCCTTATTACACTGGACATTTTTGTGTTGGGCTTTAAAATTCCTTTTTTTACTATCTTTATTAGCTTTTTTTTCTAAAAATTTCTCTTTAGTACGATGAATTTACAATTTTTCCTGCACTAAAAAATCAACCCTACCATACATACAAAGGTTGAAGACTTGTATTACTTTTTGGAGTAGTTGATTGAAAAAAAAAAAAAAAAGTAAATAAATAAATGAAAGAAAAAAAAAAAAAAAATACTCACGATTGAGGCTAACATTCCATTGCAACTTACAGTCCCAGTCAACATTAAAATTGTCGTAGGATTGAAGCATATACGTAAAATACAGACAGACAGCTGATGAGCCCTAGAATGCAATTGTACTTTCATTCGAGTAAGTATTTCAAGATCGCGTTGGCTATATATGTACAGCTGCTACAACCGTGTCCATACACTATGAGTGAAAAGTTGCGAAATTTCAGTGTTTTGCCGATAAAAGCTCAAAATAAGATATATATATATATGTATGTGTAATGAACAGCACAAAGTTTTCCGGGTATAGTTGAATGTACTTTGATGCCTTTGGCGCTTTGAAGAATAAGCCGGATACGTTTCGCCACGAGTGTAAGCTGATTCATTGTTAAAAAAAAATAAAATATTTTAATTGTTGTTACGATAAGTGTAAATTTTTCATTTTTTAGGAATTTTCGTGGGCAAAATAAAATTATTCGCATACCGTAAAACAAATAATACGTTGATGAAGGGTTACGATTAAACAATTTTCAGGGTAGAGTATTTAAATTAACTGTGGCCTACAAGCTTTTTATAAGGCATACTTCTACCTTTCTTGAAAATTGCATTAAATCAACCATAAAAAATAAAAAAAAATAAAAAAAGAATCATGTCTGATGCCGGTGCAGTAATCAAGAAACAGAGGAAATAATTTTTACCAAACAAAGACAAAAAAATTTGCTTCAAACTACAACTGTAACTGTAATGTGTAAACGTAAAGATTGCAGTTAGTTATGTTTCAGAGTAAAATAAGGCATATACGGAGCAAACACTCAAACGCCCCCGTAATTATCCAAATGCAAATGAAGTGCAAAAGCAAAGAATACGTAATAATACTTGGACGTAATATGCATACGTAAACCTTAATCGAGGCGAACGAACTTTCCAACAGCATCGTCTGTGCAAACTTACGTGTCACGTCGATGACTGAAAATCGTTACTTTTACACTTTACCTAATGCTCAGCTCAAATGTTTCTCCGATGCACACGCTCTCTCCCCGTGACATCATTATAAGCAGAGTGCCATTCAAACTTGTCAACGTGATTCTATTTTTTTTTGTTATTTTTAGAAATTTTAATTGAAATCTGGTTAAAATTGATTGATTTTACAAGTTAAGAGCCTTTGAAAAATTTAAATGGTTTTTCGAGCCACATCTTTGGTGTACACGTGCCTCTAGGAACGCGTAAAAAATTATCAATTTTTTACCAATTTGACAACGACAAAATTTTTTTTTAATAGTTTGCCTCGGTATAAAACAAACTGTTTTTAGGATTTTTTCGTAAAAAAAAAAAAAAATCAACAATAGTCTAATCAGGAGAATAAAAAGTTTAACGAAAGATAGATTTTCGTTCAGAAATAAATACTAATTTTCGTTCATAAAAAAAAAAAAAAAAAAAAAAAACGTTTTCAGGTAAAAATAAAAATATCGACACGTCCGGTTGTCAGTATATTGTATTAAATTAAATATGTAGATGTTTACCAAAGAAAGGCCTAGAAATAAAACTTCATATTAAAAAGCAAAACGCCTATCTTAATCTTATGAAGGTACAAACAGGTATTTTATACTTAATTACGTCTTTTATATTATTATTGTGTATACAAGACAACGTTATCTCGCGAATCTATATTCATTCAAAAAAATATGGCTTACAGACAGTGTAAATTTTGTGAAAAAAAAAAAAAAAATTTCAATTTATGATAAAGACAATCACATGCGATATAACACCCGTAAATAAATTTTCCTACATATAACTACTTAATAATAAAATGTACTTTCATTCTCCCCGTTTTATAGGTACTTTTCGATCACCGCCTCGTGCATTCCCATGCACACTTGCTCGTTCGTTCTCCTTTTTCATTGAGATAGGTATATGTATATACACAAAGAAAGAAACCAGTCGGTCATCACGATCAGCCACTGGGTTAATCGAGTCGATAAGCTCGGAGATTCGATCCTCCAAAACTTTTCATACGAATCACACACACACACACGCGCGGGCGCTTCCTCTTTGTAATTCGCTGCACAGCAGTTACAATGTACCCCCATCACGTACACCTATACGTGATATACGTAATACACGAATCGTCGGAGCATGTCGGCTCTCTAAACGTGTATGAGTAAGTGAAAAGCCGAGCCGCACCTTCGATTTTACCTTTGGGCTTTTACACGTGCGTTTATTCCCACACGTGTAGGTACACGAGCTGATAATACACGAGCGAATGGAAGAGTAGTTGGTTGGTTTTGGTTCATCGCGTATGAATGCATACAGGTAGTTGGCGTTTTCTGACACGCCTTCGCGTGCTTCTGTCCCGATTAGTCGGTGGATTTAGTGGTAGACTCCAAGTTGGCGATGGAAAAACTTTTCCCTGAACTGTGGCTTTTCCCTTTTTTCCCCTCCACGTTTTACTCTGCATCGTGATCGGCGGAGGGAGGAGAACAAAAAAAAGAGAGAGCTTCGATCCAAACGAGCTATCAGCTACACTTTTTGCCAATTCGTTTATCTCGCGATATAAAAACTCGCTTGTAGGTGCAGTGAAATCGGGGGTGTGCGTCGAAGTCACTTGAACAGTATCAAGTATGATTCAACGGAAAATTTGAATTGATTCGCTCTCGTACACCTATAATGAATCCCAATGTTGTGCAAGTCCATAAAATTAAAAACCAAACGTGCATAGTGGGGGAGGGGTGATTAAAACTCTCCTTACTTACATACCGATCGAAAGAATCGGACTGGCATACCACGCGAAAAAAATAAAAGATAAAGAAAATACCTCATCCAAAAGCTCATCAAAGAGAGAGAGAGAGAGAGAGAGTGGTTTTTTTAACTGTATAAAATACGCGGCAACGGCACGCAATCGTGATGGCACACCATACCACGCCAGGGAAATGAGAGGTACTCACGCATCGGGGGTGCAAAGGTAGTGTGATGCACGGACAGGCGTACTCCTCGTTGACGCAGGAGCGCGTGGAGGATGATGTCTCAGCAGCGAGGCGCGAGCGGTGGACTGTCGGACGGCAGCGCGGTTGGCTGTGGGAGAGGTTGCCTCCCGGCGGCGCGGGACGGCATATCGCCAACTACTGCACACACGCCACTTGCCCCACTACACGGCTTTGGACTACTCGCGCCTCGCAACCTCCTGCCCCTATGCGTCGGCGATGGTAGCACCTCGGACCCACCCCCCCGCGACTCTTAAATGCTACGTGTTTGTGTGCACGCCACCCCTCTGGTAGCCGGTACGCGGGGCTAAGGGCTCGCGGCCGGTTTTTCGTGTTGCTTAGGAACACTTGGAGTGGGGATCTACTCATCATCACCCCTGGCGCGCGTGTGTACGAGAAAAATGCCTATAGGCTGCTTTTTTCCCCTCGAGACATTACATGATCTTTTGCTGCCAACAACGCTCATGGTTTTTAAAAAAAAAAAGTTTAATTTAAAAAAAAAAAAGCTAATGTTTCGGTAGATCGGTAATGGATAACGGGATCGGTGGCGACGATCGGTGGTGGCGATCGTTTATACGTATCGGAATTTACGGAAAATTATACTTGAATTTAATACGAAATCCCAAACGTTTGTTTTCTCGGCGAAAAAAATTAACAGCATTGTCAAATGAAACAAAAAAAGTGGGGTACTTGAAAAATGTATTGCGGAGCAAAATTAATTTTCGAGCTGAGAAAATTAATTCGTCCTTTGAGAGCTGGAAATTGCAGAGAAGCGCTACAAGTAAGCGAGAGGGTGATTATTAAATCGATATATGGAACCAAGGCGAGGAATAAATTAAGAGATAATTTAATCGGGGGGTCGTTTATGTGGCGCACAAACTACCGATTCGGTGTACAAACATTTCTAAACAATCACCACTGCACATGACGTTTGTACATATATTACAAGAGCCTAAATCTATAATTGAGCTCCTGTGAAAGATACGTAAATATTTGATTTTTTAAATATTTCAGCTCAAGTGTAGCTCTAGAATTTTTATAATTAAAAAAAAGTGATTATAGAGCTCAACATAAAAATATTTAAAAAAATATGCTCGACAAATACGTTATACGAGAAATCATGACATTGAAATAGTTACCAGCCGCACAATCCGGGATGTCACATGGTGGTTTGTTTTCTTGATGAGATAAGAGCTATCAAGCAATTGGCTGTGTGTTTATATACGCAAACATTACAATACGTGTGCGTAAAATCGGTATGTATATTCATATATGTATGTTCAGCGAAAGAAAGTATATACATAGATAACGGCCGTGACAACTAGTACGTCGTCTTCGAGTCGCCGGTCATCGTGGGAGTATAGCTCAGTGGTAGAGCATTCGACTGCAGATCGAGAGGTCTCCGGTTCAAACCCGGATGCTCCCTGCCCTTTTTTTGGGCATTGTTTTTTTCTTTCCAAAATGCATTCTCAATATGAATAACCAATTTTTTTTCTCTTCATTTCAATCAGAACAATAATCTGTACTTGAAAGAAGAAAACTTTTTTTCTTACTTCAATGGAATATTAATAGTAGTACTTAATCCACAGAAATTTTAATCACGTAGAGATTTCAGTCTCAAATTCATCGTTAAATCTGCGATACCGGTTGCGTGTTGATTATTGAATGATTATGCGGACTTATCATTTGGCAAGTGAAAATCATTGTTTGAAAAAAAAAAAGAAAATCAGTGGTTGCTGCCGAATAGGAGCGGTCAGACAATTAAAAGAGTTTTCTTTATCCTTGTGAGTAAGTAGAGATGCTGCTGCAATTTTAACCGATTTAATGGTCTCCTCTTTTATTTGCGCTTTTGACTGCATTTATACCAACAATTGGACTTACCATTTCCTTTTTACTTGAAAATAGTACCACCGATGGTGAAGGGTATATTGTGGCATCTTACAATTCAATATGACTAGTCTTTTTCGTACCTTTTTTTTTTTTTACACAGCTGGTGGACCAAAATTAACAGCCTTTTGATTCTGAATGGCGTTGCCGCTATTTTCTTCTCTTTCTAATTTTTCACACTTGATATTTATGTACTACTCTCGAGTGTTTAAACACGTAGTTCCAATTTACAGTGTAAACTCGCTTAGTTTAACTGTTTAACTACCCTTTTAATTTTTTCAACAATATTTTTGTGATTTATGGTAATGGTACATGGATATACTAAAGCCACAATAAATTATCCAATTAAAAAATATATATACATATATTTGAAAAGATACGTAAACAATATTTTATCTTTTGATATGCGAGTATAAATGTTGTATGCATTAACAATTTAAAATTAAAAATTTTTTGTGACCAAACTACTTTTGATGTAATAAAAATAACATATATATTTCTCAGTCAAAAAGTAAACTCTACTGACTGTGTATTTCGAAGTCCCATTACACTTTCAAAGCCATTGCGTGTGGAAAAAATTAAGTGGTAACATCATTAAGTAGTTTATTTAATTAACAATCAGAAACCAATTGATTTACCATCGTAGATATGGGTTATAGTTAACATTTAACAATATTTCATCTAAATAGTTACAATCGCTGAATTAAAAATGTTTTTCTTGCTTGCTGGTATCACCTCGAGTAGGGTATCTTAAGTTACGATTTTATGAACTTTTTATTTAACAAATGCATAATTTTCGGAATAATTTCATATCATAAGCGGTTTTAATGCGTGCGCGCGTGTATATATACATATATATATATATATACTTGTTATTGATAAAAGAAACTGATGTACCTACTTATCATCTGACGGAAATAAACGTTGTGTCGTTTTGCGGGAGTGCCTGGTGAACAGTCTGGTGAGATGTGACACATAAGCCAAGCGCATAACAAGTATTTATAGTATTTTTTAAGCGCAATTTAAATTATAATTAGGCTAAAATGAACTACAATCAGTCTGGAGCCCGGAGAGGTGAGTTTTTTTTCAAATTCATAGTACTTTAAAGAATTACCAGTGATTTGTCATACTTTCTCATCAAAAGTTATTGTTAGGTTAAGGTGATGAGAAATCATATGTCAGTTGATTGTTGTATGTTTTCATTTAGGGAAACCCAGAAGGGTTTTAGATCCTTCTGTCAGCACGACCTCTTCCTCTCCGATTCCTCCAATGCAACAGCCAAATTACATGTACAACCAAGAGGTATGTATCTATTTTTGTTTTTCAAAATGTCTATGCGAATACTGGTTGTGTGTGATGATATATCCAGCAGACTTTAGTAAAGAACTAAAAGTGTCGTTCAAAAAAGTTATTTGAAAAATACAATGATTCCTTTTGGATATATTTGTTTAAAAAAAAACGTTTTTGAATATCAACAGTGAGTACTACTTCAGTATACACTAGTAAGAAACTTTCAAAATTATTCTGTAAAATGGTCCAGCAGACGACGCTCGTTATTTACATTTGGTTTTCCCAAAATCGCTGAAAAATTTTAGTACCTAGTCATATAGAACTTACATATTTTGTGAATGGAATACTTTGCACACTAAATAATAAAATTTCGAGTATATATCATGCCACAGTAATATATAATCCGTTAGGTGCCTATGAACAATGACATGCCAGCAGAATATGGTTTCAATTTACCAAATCAAGGCCCTTCAGTACCTCTAACTCCCACCTCGTACGGGTTTAATCAACAATCTTCAGTGCCATACACTCCTACTGGTCCTCAGAATGAGAGCTTTGGAGGTAGTCAGTTTACAACACAATTACTGTCACAGCCTCTAGTGGCCAATATGGCAATGCAGTATGGAAATGTTTTGGCTAACTCAGGAAAGGAACAAATTGAAAAATTTCTTCCTATCACTTCTCTCAGATATTACTTTGCTGTTGACACTGACTATGTGGTGATGAAGCTTATTCTTTTGTTTTTTCCATTCACACACAAGGTAAAATTATGAAGTTTGGTAAAGTAACACTTGATTGTGTGAATTAAATTTAAATATTAAAATTGTTATAAATTGTGTTTGCAGGACTGGTCTATTAAATATGAACAAGACTCACCTCTTCAACCACGTTATGAGAAAAATGCACCAGACATGTATATACCCACAATGGCTTATCTAACTTATGTTGTGGTTGTTGGATTTGCATTGGGCATGCAAGAAAAATTTACGCCTGAAACGTTAGGCATAACAGCAAGTTCAGCTTTGGCTTGGGGCATCATTGAGCTTCTTATTCACATCACAACACTCTATGTTATGAATCTTGACACAAGTTTGAGGTATTTGGACTTGTTGGCTTACTGCAGTTACAAATATGTTGGAATCAATACAGCTCTTCTGACATCTTTAGTGTTTGCAAAACTAGGTTATTATAGTGTCTTAATATACTTTAGTGTATCGCTAGGATTTTTCTTACTAAGGTCATTAAAATTAAGAGTAATACCAGAAGGACATTCACCCTACTCTGCTAGTGGCAATAAGAGAAGACTGTATTTTATACTATTTGTTGCTGGAATTCAGCCACTTCTCATGTGGTGGCTTTCTTTTCATCTAGTTTAAGATACCAATGTATTGGATGGATTATCATTTTTCAAGTGCTTTGAAGATAACAGTGATGGACTTGATGAAGTAAAAAAGCTTTTGTGGAACTGAGAGTTGAGTGTTAATATTTCCTCATTACAAGAGAAAGATCTCTTTTTATTGATGTATTGATACAAGTCAATGATTGTTAGAAAATTCGCTGTACCAAACAAATCGGTACTATTTGGTTGTATTACTATCAGTGGAATTTTTAAATGTTTTCTGTTTAACCTACGAATTAATTTTCTTCCATTTTCCATAAAACTAAAAACTTATGTGCATAGTCACCTCATTTCTAGAATGATTGAAAATTCGTATTTTTTTGCAATATAAAAACAATCATCTTGTAAATTCTTTCTTGGTCAATTTTTTTTTTTTTTTTTTTTTTTTTCCCATTGGAATAACGTATTTCAAGTGCCCCTAATTGTTTAGATTTGTTCTTAATTCTAACATATTAACGAATTATTTTTATATATACATATATTGAAAAACGCAATGTGCAAGAAAATAAAGATAATGTATTTGTAAGTTATTCATTTTACAATAAAACTGCAAAAAAAGTAATTGAAATTTTTTCAACTACGCTTACGTAACGAAAAAAAATATCAATTGTGTTAAACAACTTCTCTCTCAAAACAAACTGCTTTTTTTTTAAATTGCTTATATTCTAGTTTATCGTTTAAAAAAAGTACCCTTTTGTTCATGTTTAATTGTTCTATTGTTCACTGTTCAGAAAATTCTCCGCCAGAGTGCGCTAGTAAAAAAAATTTTTGCATCTACAACTAGCGCTGTCTGGCGGAGAATTCGGTACTTTTCTACTTTTTAACTCGGAATCAGCCTCGCTAGATGGCGCTGAATAAAAATTTTTTTTTTTTACGCAAATCTGCTAATGATCCACATACACTTACATAAAAGATAGTAAGTTGTTACATTCACATTGTAGAAGTTAATTTAAATTTCGATGAGTTGCTTTTACGAGAAATACACCTATCAGCTGGTCTGATTTTTTAGTGCGGTTGCTAGTTTGTTGAATCGCGTCTTGGCTGTTTATTGTTTTCTTTTCTTCCAACAAGTAAGCGAGTATTTGCTCAAGTATATAGAAAATCGTGAAAAATGTAATTGGCTACAGTATGCAGTTGGAAAACAAGGAAAACTCGAATTAAATGTAAGTCAACGAGCGGACACTTAGTGAGTGCTGTAATTTATTTTTATACTGTCTTGTCACAAGAAACAAGCTTATTTTTTTAAAGTAATTAATGTTAAACGTTTTTTCTGTTGACCAATGAACGTAAGAATTGTCAAAGGTCACCTCACGATCCCACACTCACATAAAACAGTCAAAAGTCGCGCGCTTTCAACATGCGCCAGTGGTGGCACCTACCTACAAGTTTCCGTAACATCATCACCATTCTTCTTCGCGTCCGCATATTCTTCTTTAGTTCTTCTTCGTCATAAGCATCAGCTAAACACTCGGATTGTTCAGTCAAGCCGCTGCCCCAGGCGAGGAGCAGCCAGTTTGTGTGTGACGTGCTGTCTTGTGTCGTTAATGTGTACAAATACATTATAACATAACAATATTTTGACTATTGCGGGTACACAAACATGCAAAAAAACATGTAGCATGTACATATGTGTAGTATACTACAGAGGCTCTTTAACTTGACGCTTGATTTGATTTGTCATCATTGATAGAATACGTGAGCCAATGGACCGGGTGTGGTGAAAAATGATAAAAAAAGAAAATACTTGAGTGACAAGTAAACAAAGAATAAAAGATAAGAGGAGCAGCCGTGAGGAGTGCATATTGTGAGAACAACAATCATCGTTTTTACACCATCATCGCAGAGATCAGAAGTCACTTGGTGCGCGCAAGTTGCTGTATTAATTATTTCGGAGAGCAAAAGTTGTGTACCATATAGAGAACAGTGTAAGGCAGCACAATAATAATAAGAGCCAGATTAGAAAGTCGCGCGGACGGCGGCAATACGACGGCGAAGGGGACAACAGGAGGAGCTGGAGGAGGCGGTGGAACAGCAGCTGCCGGAGCTGGAGCTGGAGGAGGCGGTGGTGGTGGTGGTGGTGCAGGAGGTGGCCGAAAAATGGCGGAGCGCACCTCGAAGAGCTCCTCGGCCCTGGCCAGCAACCGGCCCGTGCCCATGAAACTCTTTGCCACCTGGGAGGTTGACCGCACGCCCTCCAACTGCATACCCAGGTTAGGACGCACTTGTTTGAATATGTCATTCCATCCACTATCAACACCCCTTACTTACGTACTATGCAAACTTCATTCTACTTTTCGGAGTCGCGCCGGCTTAAGCATTATTAAGTACACACGTTGCACTCCACATATTACATATTTATGTTGATGTGCACGTATGTCTATTATAGAAAGAGAAATTAATTTTATCAGAGATACGTCAGTTTCACCGTCAACTTTCTCTATCGCGCAATTTGATTTTCCATCACCAAAAACGTTGTTCTCTTCGTTTGCACACCTTCGTAATAATATGCCAGCTCCAAAAAAAAAAAACTCTGTACCTTCAAGTGTTGGTTCACAAGAGTATCCCATTCATTATTTTATTGTTGCGTTGCGCCTTTCTCCAAGGCAGCTCTCGGGAATATTAAGATCATTTTTGATAGAACAGCTCGTCATCATCACCAACGCAGTCGTATAAGTGCCTCTCCTAAACTCCCATGCATACCTCCTCTATAGGGGGGCGAAAGCACGAGAACTCGGAGCAAGTTCGAGTGCAGCATAGTACAGAGACGAAAGCCAGAGAGAGAGCTGCATCCCCCATCCCCCTCGTAGGTATAAGCGACCCCGCACACACACGCGCGCAAAATCGATCGCTGCAGCCTCCGTATAGTATACAGCAGCAGCTCTCATCTTTACTCCGGCACTCGGGTACTTTTGTTTTATCCTTCAACATCCCTCTCGGATCATTTGCCCCCTACCCTCCTTTTCTGTTATATATAGCGCACGAGTAAGTGAAAGAATAATGGGTGTACGCCCACAAAAGCGTATATGCACTTTAATGCTAAGAGCTGTCATTCTGTTGGAGCATGACTTTTGTTAAAGAAATCTCCTTTAATCTTCCTCGCCTTTTGTATGTACTGCACCAGTGTGCACTTTGCTTGCTCGTGTCTAAGTAATTGCATATGCCACGTTTCGAGGCGCTAGTTAATGAAAAATAAAAAATAAAATATGTGAAACACGAGGAGGAGGCAATGCCATCATTGTCTCTATTTACTTCCGCAATGGTATACAGTAGGTGTAACGTGGGTGACGCGTGTTATTGTTCCGAGGCCAAGAACACATCCTCGTTAGCGCCGTTTCGGAGCACGAGCTCGTCACTATTTCTCGCCTATTGTTCATGTATGCTACTCTCGATGTTCCGAGTACTTGATTTATTTTCAATTTTGGAGTTTTTTTTTTTATAAAGAATCCGGGAGGTGGTAAATAAGTACATACGAAGACGATGCCGAGCAGATACGCGGGGATTTTTTTCAGGGCGAGCGCAGCTCGGGCGCTATCTTGACTTTGACCCGTGCTCTCTCTCTCTCTCGCCACGATCGATTATCGCGTATCTCAAGTGTGTGTGGGTGTGTGCTACATACACTTATCGTTAGTGCAGATAGAGCCGGTCTTATCTGTACTCTCACTCACCGGGTACGATAATTAAAATTTATATTTGTCATGCAAACTGAGATGCGTGGTATCGTTAACTGGTGGGTCAAAATATATTCCCACAGATGGAATAGTTTGCTCGAAGAACTGTACAACAGCGGAGAATGATATAGTATCCGTATAGTTGTAGTAGATTGGAGAGATAAAACACTTGTACGAATAGCGGAAAACTGTTGCTGCTGATTGATTTAACAATTTAACCGAGAGGTTAACGTCCATGTGAGGCTGTAATTACGAAGTGGAGATAAAAAAAAAAAAACATGGCAATCAAGTGCTGGTCCTTTGTTACTACAATGAGATATGACAATACGTTCACGATCATCGACCTACTGGTTGATTTCCCAATGTATGAACCAACAATAAACTCAGGCTATATCTGTGCTCCGTTGGTCACACGTATCTATGAAATCATCAAGTAAAAAAAAACACAACAGATAACTACTTTTTGGAATCAAGCTCCGCTGGGATTCACGCGCAAAATTTATAATTGTAGGTACAGGAACCGAGGAAATTTCGTCAGTCGATCGCGATAGCGGGTTTGTAAGTATACATAGAACCGGACACGCCGCGCGGCTTATCGGCTGATCCGTTTTCCGCCGAGCGTTTTGGTGCACGCCTTTGTAATAGCAGCAATACGTACTATTAATTCCTGAGGGTGAACGATCGACAAAGGGCTGATGGAGCAAAATTTTAAGTTGTAGCGAGTAAAAAAAAAAAAAAAAAAAAGGTAGAGAGGGTAGTCATTAGTGACAGCTCATATTGCGTGCACGTGTGTAGCTGTAATTAACGCATTTGTAATCTCTATACTTACCTTGAAAACTTACTGGTTCCTATCAAAATGTATCCGAAGATGTGTGTGATTTTATTCTTCGTTGATATATCCATCATCGCCCTATTCTCGTGGAATAAATCTAACTTTTACATAAAATTACATAAAAAATTATATTGTTAAGTATCAAATTAATATACAGACATATTAAATACTCGTCTCTTGGTGTGTCGAATTGGGGATAATACTCTGCATCGCGTGTATACGTATGCATGAAATTTTATGAATATTATCGAGCCGATCGTACCTATAAATATATAAACGAGTGCGTGTCCAGCAGCATCGACCAACAGAATATCGACTATTTCTTTTTTTTTGTTTTTTTTTCTCATCATCTTCCAAGAAGTCATTATTTACTTGTACAATATAAAAAAATATTAACATGAAGAAAGAAACGTTCACCTATTCATTCGAATATTACGGTGAATATAATAAAATGTGCTTATTTCTATCTCTTTTTATTACCGTGAAAATTTAAACAATAATAGTTTACCTCAAAATGCACCGGCGATGAATGAAATGCAAGAATTATTCGCGCTTGACTAAACGCCTCGCGCAAGTGTACGGGGGGCATTAAGAACTATAATTTATCGACAATAGTGATTGCAGATTAATCTCGTCGACGTCTCACTCTCTCGCCCACCACCGTCGAGTCGCGCGTACAACGTATACAGCGCGTGAAATCCAAGATAAACGTGGGAGAGGAAGAAAAAAAAGGTAAATGGCCAATTGTGTTTTGGCAAACCAGTCGGGTGGGTAAGTACTCGACTGCCTACTCGCCACAAAATTATCGAGGCGTAAGAGCCTCGAGCTGTGTATATAATAGACAGAGTGCCAATAATTGGGCCTTGAACTCGCTTGAAAGGGTATAAGTATATAAGGAGGAGCAAGCAAAAAACAGAGAGAGCCTCTCACGAGGAGAGTCTCGCGCGAGGGTGTGAGGAACAAACGAAATCTGAAACTCCCGGAGAGCCCTCCTGTGTACATACACTTCTGGCAATGTAATACAAGCTAGTGTGCTCAGAGTCAGCCACTAGGTACACCTGAGACTCTGGAAAGAA
This sequence comes from Copidosoma floridanum, assembly GCF_036245765.1. Lineage (NCBI taxonomy): Eukaryota > Metazoa > Arthropoda > Insecta > Hymenoptera > Encyrtidae > Copidosoma > Copidosoma floridanum. Next base: position 25,649,248 of record NW_028321890.1, on the reverse strand, counting down.
AAAAAAAAGTAGCGGTGGCGACAAAATGCCCAAGATTAAGGTTGTGCACGACAGAGAGAGAGAGAGAGATATTGGGAAGAAAAGAAAAAATAGGGTACAAGTCCCGCATGTATTTGAGTTATTCGCGAGAGTGGGTGTATATCAATATTCATGCGTTGCAGGCATGACAAGCTTCCGGTGCGTGCGATTGTGCATAACTTGTGTGTGTGTGTGTGTATGCGCGCGAGTCGGGCGCCAAAGCCGCACAACGAGGACGTGCTGTTCGAACCGCCAATTCTTGTGTTTTTATTTATTTATTTATTTTTTTTTTTTTTTTTGCATCGAGAGTTATTGCCCGTATTGAACTCTGAATGATATCATTGTCGTGCATTATTTCATTGCGACGAGAGAAAATGTGACATGGTAATTTCTTTTGTCAACCACCAGCTAGATATCGATTTTATTGTTCCTTGATACGAGATATAATGTTAGTCGTGCTGTATGTATTATTGATGAAATTTTTTTTTTTTTTTTATTCATGTCTCGTTCGTGAATAATGTCTTGATATTACTGGGAATAAATGAATTAAACTGTATTGTTTTTGATCATATGCAGACTTCGAGCGTAATTTTATATACTAATTTATTAATTTTTTTATGTTCACTGTAAATATTACATTTTACAAGCCATAATCCATCGTAACGTGAAAAAATCATCATTAGCGTTTCTGATAAAAAAAAGATTCAAAAATAAATTGCAATCGTGAAATGCTAATTAGTATACCGATCTAACTTCAAGATTCACAAAAAGGAAAAAGATGTTTTCATTATAAAAACCATTTTCGCGAATAAAATGTAAAGCCGCAAATAGTAACTTATCAAACTTTCTCTTTGATTAACTCTTCCGTCTAATTCAAACTCCAATTATTCGTGCGCGTAAATCTTTCTGCAAAACTATACATATTTCACGCTAAGCGTGAAAACAATTTCTCAGAATTACATGATTAATTGATGAGAGAAGAAAGAAAAATTGTAATGTATATTTTTGCAGCGATACATTATTTAACTACGGACATTAACTTTTTATGCGATTTTGTTGGAAAAAGACATAACTGTGTATAAATGGACAAAATTACCATACTGACTTTTTTAACTGCAAATAAATTTCGTTACGTTTTTTAGCTAAAAATAAATATTCCTAGAATTTATCAAAATGATAATACATTTTTTTTTCTTTTTCAAAAAAATACATTTAATTTTTTTATTTGTTATAATAAATACGTATTCTGATTAAATAAAGTAAAAAATGTTACATATTTTCTCGTACGATCGATTCAGATACTCAACATTTCTTTGTATTGAATAAAAAAGGTCAATATTTTTAATTTGTTTAAATAACGGTTGATCACGGTAACCGATTGGCAACCCAGACTAACCAGTTTAGAGTACTATTTTCCCCATACCATGACGGTGATTTTACCCAGTCCATCCCCCCACCGACGCGTACATTATTTTTCTAACATGGCATATACTGTGGTATTTCCATTTGGCAGTGAGCCCCCCTTTTTCTGATGTAATAAGCACCGCGATGTACCCACTGCTGCATTGCAGAGAAAAGAGATGCTCCTCAGTCTTCTCCACGTATCCATACACGCACGCGTCGCATATAAAATCTGAAGAAAAAAAACAAAGTAAATTTCGCATCTGTGCGCCGCAACAGCAGCTGCGTGTTACGTTGTCTTGCGAAAGGAGGACTCTTGTAGGGAAAAATAAAGCTCTGCTCTGAAATGTGAAAGTTAGATGCGCCATGGGCGTCTGACTAATTATTTATTTTTATCTTTTAGAGATGAGAGCTAAGAGGGTTGGAGTTGGGGAAAAAAGAAAACCATCGGGATCATATTGGAATGGATTTCTAGCAGGCAGTGATTTCATTGTTTCATCGGAAATTTTGAGAGAGAAAAAGAGATGGTCTCTTTGATGCCATTTGTCGCAAATTAAAACGTATCGTTGTAATCGAGGTTGTAATAAATGGCCACTCGACCTTCCAACGCGTAACCTATACAACCGAGCTCCGTAATTTACGATCCATCGAGAGGAGGCTATATACTCTTGTTTCATTGTTTCTCTTTTGTAGTTGTTTTAAGGGAATGCGACACTCGCGTGAATTACATCCCATTGTTCAAATTCTTTGTTACAATTTCCGCGTAAGGAATGTTAAGGGGACGGTATCATGAATTAATTATATTACGTTTTTCCAACTACAACAATTAATTAATGTAAAGTACTGCAGGGTGCATATCACGCGCGAATCACTGGTTCGGTGCCAAAATTCAAAGTGGTATAAATTGAACATATTTTTGGAAGGATAAAAAAAAAAGTGTGCGAAAAACGGGACAAATGCTGCGTTGGATATCAAAGAAATTAACGACGGAAAGTGAACGCGCTTGCGAGGGAGAGAGAGAGAGAGAGAGAGTGTTTTGTGCATCGATGGTTACATTCGTTCCATACACGGAGTTGGCCGAACTCCAGTGTTGACGCACTGCCCGTTCCTCCGCGCACGTGTCGTGTAGGTGGGTGTACACAGCTTTTGATTTTGTTGGATTTTCATTTCTGGCAAATCCCTACGCTCGACAATAAATAACGCCAACACACATACGTATGCGTTACGTCCTTGGCTGGCTCGCGGGAGTCTATACACAGCTCTTCGCCGATTTTTTTTTTTTTTTCGTACCCATTTTTTGTTTCGCTTTTGTTCCGAGCGCCACCACGCGAAAACAAATATTTGCGGTGTGAGTTTCAACTCATTAAATCTGCCCATGTGCTTTTGATCTTTTACGGTGCATCGAAGATTAATCGCTGCGATAAAATTCCTCGTGGCTCTTGAGAAAAACAAAGAATTTCTTCGGCTTTCACGGCTGGTACAATTATCGCGCGAGCTCCACCTCACCGTGTTTATCTCACTGTGCGGTATATGTATATTATTACATTAGACAAACAAAGGAAGAGAGTCAAACATTCCAAATCATTCAACTTCTAGCTGCAACTCTCCAAACGTTTGTCTGGTAATATATATCAGAAAAACGAATTTCCAGCAATTAATACGCGCATGATTCATACTCCACGAGATAGCGATATGCAGCAAAAACATAATATACCCCCGTAGGCAGACACGCTCGGTAGCTTGTATATATACTCCTTATCCGCAGTTTGACGGGCGTTCTATAAATAACTATAAACATAAAATGTGCACACACGTGTGTACAAGTTTATCAACAGGTACACTACGCTTAAATTAAAACTCTGCCGGTGATTAATCATCGTGATTGTCCTTAGAAGCAACAACCGAGGCTTTGATGAAGAAAACGGGGGAGGAAAAAAAAAATCGGAAAAACCTGTCGCTTCAAAAGGTGGAGAAAGACGACGCGTGTGCCCTTCGGATTGTTAAAAATAACCGGTACACAGTTGTGTGTGTGCATGTGGCAGCCGAATTAATTGCGAGGAGCAGCAGCCGTACTCGACGGAGTAAAAAATCGGACAACGGCGCTCTCGAACAAAGGAAACGGAGGGGCATAACTCCCCCTCTCTCTCTTTTTTTTTTTTTTTTTTGTTCTTTTGTGTGGTAAATATTGCTTTTTTACATGAAAAAAAAAAGCGGTGACAAAAAGTCGTTAAAAAAATTATTAAGATATTGCTTTACTCGCTCGCGTACGTGTGTTGTTGCTGCTGATGGGAATTTGACGTGTCCAAAAACGAAAGTAAAAAAAAAAAAGGGAGATAACGAAGGTATACATACACTAGTTTGTTAACAAGGATTTACCAATTGGGTCCTGAGATAACGAAGTTTTTTTTTAACAAAAATACTGAAAACAGTGAAGTATGTAATAAGTCACAGATGATTGCGTTATAGTTATTTTACGGATGAGTGACGGAAGGAAGAGCACTAGTTTAAACGCGCGTTGTGTATATATATCTCCGTATATATTACAGGCTCGCCATGCCTTATTTTTTTACACTATATCTCGTAGATGAATGAATAAATCAACGAACGGATGAATGAACGCTGTCATTACACTCTCCGCGTATACCTACACTGCTATATAACTCGCGTCGACTCGTGTTATACACACCTACACACGTGTACAAGCATAATACTTAACGATGTATACATAAAGTATGCGTGCGAGCGATTATCTCTCGAGAGTTTCCTCTTCCGTTCTACGATGCTTTTATGTATAGCTCACGTTTCTCGTTTACTGATGTGCTCGTTGCTAAGTTGCTATATGTTGTTGTTGTTGTTGCTCTCGTTTAGCTAAAACAAAAAAACATATCTGTTGTTTCATCTAAGACTATCTATCGCTTATTTGCGTAATATTAAAACTCTTGGGATTTTTTTTCCCCCATTGAAGCTTTTATGTTTGCTTACCTTTTTTACAAGTTCATCAATAAGATACCGATCTGTTACTTACTCAAGACATCGGCAAAATGGTCTATCCCGTTTAGTTACATGTAATATATGTGCCATACTACACGTGGTAGTATATAATATTTATCATTTCATAATATAATGAAGATATTGTATGCGTAAGAGTCGGTCTCTGAAAAATCTAATAGTAGTCCTGTAAAGACCCTCCTGAGAAAAGAAAAAGCTTGGTGTGCGTATATTTAATTAAAATACAAGAAAAAAGCAACAACAAACGTAAAAACGTATCGAGTATAGCAACAACAATCAGGAGAGAGAGAGAGAGAGAGAGAGAGAAAGGCAAGGTTCTGTCTCGAGAGACGAGCATTCACGAGCCAAGGAGGGCGGGGGAGATGTAAAGCCGTGCATTACACTACTTATAGGTCCAGCAAAGAGAGAGAGATGACAAAGAGAGCAAGGCATGGAAATATTCAGAGTAAGTATGCGCGACGGCAGCCGGGTCGCCCTTGGCCCCTCTCTCGCCATCGTTCATCTCCCTGTGTACACTGCGTGTGTGTATATGTACGTGCATACGTAAAAGGGAGCTAGAAAGAGGCCACTTTTGGCCGTCTACCAACAAACAAAAAAAAAATTTTTGCCGCCCGGCCGGATCGAATTCATCGTTAACACCTAGATGGTCGCGGAAAGAGCGACCGGCAGATGCCTCCGAGTACCCTCCTCCTCTCTCCCTATTTTTTTTTTTTTTTTTCTCTTCGGTTAAGTCAGGGGGACAAGGTTGTTATAGTTCATTACCTGTGACCTATGGTGCCTTTTTGGACCGTACTTGAATCTTTTCTCCCTCTTCCTCTCTCAGCTGTTGTGCCTACACCATATACGTAAGTATAAAGATGTATCAAAGGACGGATAAACTGCGTAATTGTGAGATGACACGTAAATAATGATGATGATTTATCTAACCGTTAAAAATAAATAAAAAAGATTTTTTTAATTTCGTTTCGTGAACCACTAAAAATGCAAAAGTAAATTAATTAATTCCAACCAAGTATACTCCCCCCTGCAACTGCTGGAACTCCATACAGTTGTTACTATACATAACGAGAGAGAAGAGTTAAACTTTGTAAATTAAGTTAGTTTGAATCTTTGAAATTACGTAAGGATTTAGCGAGTGAAAGTTTATAAGCTAGCCGACACATGCAAAGTAAAAAAAGAGAGGCCGTGTACGTACTCGTGAAAAATAAAAAATGTACCCACGCGACACGAGCTTTTTTTATTAAGCGTGAGCGCGCTCGGCGACTCACCGGCTTTATGTACCATAATACATGTTATTCCGTAGCTGTGTGTTATTATGCTACTTTGTTCCACATAGCACTGTGGAAGCTCGAAAATCCCATTGTCTCCGTGAATCACGAGAGGAAGGGGAGAAAACAAACGCCCGCCAGATCTTTTTTTTTTTCTCACTGTCATCTTGCAAATGCAACGAGTTGAATTTCGTGGGCGTGGGTGCGCTCGAGCCTTTTATTTTGCACGAGCCAGTGGCGGCCTATTGGCTCTTTATTAGCTTAATTGATTGGATCGAGCGGGCATGTGGGTCGTATGCGAAATTAGGTGTACTACACGTCCACTGCGGGGTGACTCGAAAATAAACCTCCAACGAGAGAGCAGAGGAATAGGCTACAAGTGGTGGGTGAAAGAGATCGAATGGAGATTGATCGTCATGAGACATGTTGAATTTCCGCGATAAATAGACGTTCTCTGATCGTTTGGAGAAAAAAGTCTGGGGGTGGTACTTAATTTTAACCATAGAGAACTCGTGGGCGAGGTAGAATTTATGCGCTACGTGTAGTGTATAGGGAGTGTCTTCCTACGCGTTCGGGAGATCCGATTAGTCAAGCCATTTGGGTAAAAGCTTAATAATTTGTTGGGTATAATACAAATTACGTGGAATCACATAATATTTATATTTTCTGAAGAAAAGGTTGCGGACATGGCTGTATTTGAAGTGTAGTATTTTTTTAAAACAAAAAAAAAAAAAAAAATACCTATTGCAGGAATCCGGAAATGTTGGAACGAGGTGATAAAATTTTTTGCTAAAGCGACAGTGGAGATAAAAATATATTGCATTATTTGTACTTTGCACGTTTCAAACATAAAAATTGTGCAATGAATGCCTCGTAAGTTATCAGTCTCTTGTGTCGATGTTAGTAAAATTGCAAAACAATAAACTGTTTTATTTTTTTTTATTTTTAAAGAATATTTTGCTCTTAAAATAAAATTTAAAAAAAAAAACAAGGTTTTATTTTTTTATTTATAATTCACCTGCGCAAAAAAAAACTAAAGATTACATTATAATCCACGAATTAAAGCTAAAAATAACAGTAACGATGATATTGGGATAGCAGTTAAGGAGGAAGGGAGAAATTATTCTGTTTAAAGGTACAATTATTCCCAATGAACTTGGCCTTCTGTTCGCGGGCTCGGCTAATTTGCTCGTATTAATTTATATTCGACATGTTTTATTGCCCGACGATCCCGTCTGAATGTCAAGCTCGCCGAAATATATATATATAAGTACTCACGCGGAAGTCGTGCAGCCGCGACGTTACGACTATTACGTGTACTTTTGTCATTCGGGCGCAGAAATTTATCGATTCCGCTTTTAATTTATTTTCGAGCTCTAAGAATAATAACGCTTGGAAGATCAACCTCTGCTCTCATATTCGTATGATGTTTCCCGGAAAAGGTTTGAATTTAATATTCCAAAAATGAGTACCCACGCGCGGTTGGTCTCGATCTTAGGTACACACGAGTGTGGCATGAAAGATTATACCTCCAACTCTGCCACCCTCCTCACCTTTCAAATTTAAACAAAACTTGAAACCTTATGGTACGATGGATCTATAACGCAACTCGTGAAAATCACAAAAACTACACGGTAAACTGAGGAACAAAAAAAAAAAATGGAGTATCGTGAGAGATAAATAGGTAGAAGACGATAGCATTATATTAGAACGCATAGCATCTAGAATTGGATGAAAATCTCAACAGCCCCGCTGCGCGTCTATACACACCCAAAGCGGGTGGCCTGAGGAGTTGCTGCTGCACGCCTCTCCTTTCTGCACGTGACTCATCTTACTTTTAGAGAGAAAGAAAAGGAGGCAAAGAAGAAGGAAAAAATCGACTCTCGTGCTTATACAAAATAGGAGGGAGGGATATTCTTTTTCGTGCTTTTTTATGCGTCATTCGCATGCAATGCGAGCTTTGCTTCCCTTCTCCTTCTTCCTCTCTGCCTCTACGTCTTCGTGTCATTTGGCTGAGTAATCCATGAAATATATATAACAATGGTTGTTTCAGACGAGTTGTACCGTGTATAGATATTTGGGTGGATTCCTCCCTTTTTTTTCACACATTTGGGGCCACAAAAACCATGGATAAAGACAGGGAGGAAGGAACCGCACTCGTTTAATAATATACTTTTACGGACTCGGGTATATACGGATGATGGGTGGCTGAGTAAACTTTTGCTCTGCGTAAACTGACACGTGTATAGGCATACATAAGTAAATATTGTAGGATGTGCCGTGCCAGAACAAAACTCCGTGTTCTCTTCCTCCTTCGGGTCTCTGCTGGGCTGTGTAAATATTTTTGCTGTGTGTATACATCCGTGCTGGCGTGGATTGACAAGATTCACTACTTGCCCGTGGTGTTGTAGAGAGATGTTAGGTACATGGATTATTCTGGTTTTATATGTAAATGCCTCATATCTTACTTTAATCTCCCTCGATTCTTGTCCCCTCTAACATTGATCAAACATTATCTTGGCTATCCAAGAGTAGCTTCAACTGTTGAGGTGGTTTCGAATAAGTATATTTCACTCTGCTTATTTACATTCAGACGAAGCCTCCATTTTAAATGGTTATTAAACGAGCAGCCAGAAATCTAATAGAATCAAAATGGTATGTTAAACCACTAATAAAAGTTCTCAATTTGATGGACATTTTTTTTTATCTTCGTAACAGTACTCTTGAATATTATTGAAAATTCTTGACTGATAAACATTTTCGTAGCTTTGAATTTTTGAATTTTTTTCAAAGGGAATCACGATCTAAATTGGCTTTGAAAAAAATAAAAATTGAATAAAAATAAAGTGGTTTGTGATTCAATATTTTATTATTATTTTTTTAAGTACAAAAAATTGGACAAGTTCCTATTGAGGAATAAAGTACCTACTTCATTACATGATTTCGTTTTCATTAGGCTCCCTCGAGCACTTGTATTATTGATTTAAAATTAAGGGTATACAGACCTTCCTTGAGTAAACAGTAGTCGGTTCTCCGGAGAGAGAAAAAAGGGGCGACGAGGGTGGGGCGGAAGGATGGAGGGAAACACGAAATCGCCAGTAATTACTACTAAATCAGATTAGCTTAAGTGCATTATAGCATTGCAAGTGTATACCCACTTGTTTATCTTGGTGTGTACCTACTTGGTATATGCATATACGTGTGTACACACGACAGCGGTGTTCCGTGGATTGTCACTCGATATTGAGTGTAGGGTTGCGAGTGAAACTTGATAAATTTTCCATTTAATTACGCGAGCCAACGCTTCAAATTTAACTCTTGATTTCACCTTTTTTTTTTTTAAATAAAAAAAAACAAAAAAAATGAAAAATTTAACTGTTCATTGCCGTTACGATCGATAACCGAGACCTCCAATGTCAATCAAGAAGAATTTATTTCAATTCAAGGGTCAAAGCCAAAGATTCAGTGGTTATCGATCAGGCGATTAATGATAAAACGATGCCAACAATTATAGTAATTTTCGAAGACTAAGTAGACGTTCTTTAGACAAATATTATATCCACTTTGCCGTCTTTGAAGCTCTACACGATGATGGCCCAGTCCTAATACAACTATTTATATATTTCCAATTTTGCCACAAATGCACACCAAAGAGCAAGAAAGAGATGAATAATTGGTCGCAATCAAGAGAAATCTGTCGAAATCATTTTCATTGGACAAGAAGAGGAGAGATGTAGTAGAAGAATGACAGGCACATAATTTTGCAATGCCAATTACACAGAGAAAACGACGCGACGCTTTCATTTCCTTGTGCTCATGAAATACAGTTTCTATTAGAAATGTTTACTCCTATTATTATTATTGTTGTTGTTATTATTTCGTGGATAATATTTTGCTGCTGTGAGTTCACTATCACACTGCCGTTTGGATGAGGTAACGTATAATTTCTGGTTTTCATTTCCACCGTCAAAAAGAGCACGTGCATCAATCAAAAGCCCGACTGTGTCTGCAGGCGCGTAAATATACGCATGTATTATGTATATCGATGCGCCGGCCTTCGATGATGCTCGCACGTGTTATACGTTCAAAGAGGATGACAAGCGAGGGAGGAAGCGAGTGTAACCTCGTATGGATGAAGTTATATAGCGCCATTAGGCATCGGTAATGAGAATTATTCGCCAAAGGGGAGAGAAAGACGATCGGGAGACGAGAGCTCCAGTTTAATCAAAGAACAATGCCAGACACTGTGTCATCCTCCTCCTCCTCCTACTCTTTTTCTCTCCTTATTCGGAATCAAATTAGAGACTATAGTTTACCGCCAGCCTCGTCTCTGCTTCTATACCGTACTATTCCTGTTTCTTGTACTTGCAGCTGTACAGCTGCAACGATGCAAATTCAATGCCTCGAGTACACGAGCGCCTACGCACTTTGTGCGCTGGCGAGGTCATGGCTTTAAGTTTGCCGTCGAACCACGCATTGTGGGTATAAGTGTATTGTATGTTCCACCTACGGACTCCGAAAGAGAATCAGAGAAGCAAAAAAAAGTAAGATGATGGGGATGTGTGGATATTGTGAGGTACGAGAGGCTTCTGTACATATATATGCACCAGTTGGGCTTTACTCTGATCGAGCTTGAGGAAGTCTCTTTTGTTCATTCCGATGTTTTTTTTTTTTTTTTTTTTTTTTTCTTTGGTACATATCAACAGCATCAAATCTCAAAAGAGGAAGAGAGAGATTCGTGCATTTGTGTATTCGTATTTTTGCTCGTTTTTGCACACGTACTAAGTATATACATGTACACGAGTGACATTGCATTGTTCGTCGTTGTTCGTGCGTATATATTATATGCAGACGATGTAGCTGATGGCGTGGACGGCATTTATAATGGGCGAGTGCATGATGTGTAATGGGACACGATACAGAGATAGCGGGGTAGGAGTAGACAGTAGTTCAGTATACGCGGAACAAACTAATTTTAAGATATAATTATATCAAAATGTGTTTCGTCGACTTGATTGTAATTCCATGGGTGTATAAGATATGGGTACATTTGATAAAAACACAAATGACACCTAAAAAGAAAACTCCCAGTATACGGAATACTTGCAAAAGCACAAATTCCCGACGAGCGAGCAATCAGCTCTTTTTTTCTTCTTCTTCTTCTTCTTCTTTCCCTGTCGCATCCAAAAGAAAATGCTCTAATGATAACAAATACACCGGCTTTGCGCGCATGTAAAAGATGTATATCTCCATAATCGTGCAAAATTCGTCTCAGTAGCAGCGGGCGTGCCGCACGTTTGTTCGAGCCCCGCAGGGGGTTCACACATACACTAGGTATAGGTATATAATATATCCGGTATACATATACGAGCATACCAACCGTATTATACATAGGGCATGCATATAGAGGAGGAGGGAAGCGAGACACTTTCGCAGTGCCCATTTGCATACGTGAAACCGAGTGAAACGTGTGGGTGTGCACACACACACACATGTATACATATAAAATATACGAGAGGGACGGACAAGGGTTTCCTCTCCGCGTTGTATTTTCGATACAGCTGTGCAGTATCTATAGCGTATATAGCGCATTGTTGGAGATTCAGGAGGAGGGCGTCGAGTGGCTACCACATGCATACACGGCCGCACGTGACGCATCTCTAAAGTATGCTCACCACTACTTACTCTCGTCGGTGTGCGCATACTCACGTGCAGTATGGATTATGTTGGCGAGCTTGCATATATGTATATACGTATACACAACATATATGTCACACACAAGTGTAACGCGTGGCAATGACGAATGTGTGCGAGTGGCATCGGGGAAGAGACAAACTCTATAAATGTACATATAATATTTTCCTCTCTCTCTCTCGCCAACGAGGAGGGCTTCTGTCTTTTGTCCGTGGACGTAGGTGGAAATTTTTTTGTTTGTTTCAAGATCAAAAGTCACCTCCTCTACTTTAAACATGATTTAATTCGGAGGCACGGGCTCCACTGGCTGTACGATGAGAGGTGTGCGGTATAAACGTATTATCGTATTGGCAAATATAAGAACCCCTTTTTCCTCCTCGACAGCGATGCGGTAAATACGCGTGTTTCAGCTGTCATTTGATTCTCAAACGCCTGCGCGTCTTTCGCAATGCACGTCGTGCTTAATTAATCATTCATCAACTCCTGCGTTGGTACACCGTACGAGTTTTAATTATATTATATATTAAATATTTACACGTACAAATTGCGAGAAATCAACACGAAGCAAAGTATATATTACTCATGTGTAGGCATGCTGTGTGGCAAAAGAGTCGACAAATCACAGGAAAATCGAACAAAACGGTGCGGATGGCTCGTAAAGCTATCAATTATCAATGCACACAAAGAATAAAGTGAAAGGGATTGGAGGTGGAGGGGGGGGGAAGGACTTGACGATTACCCGATCCGCTATCGTAAATCCATCGCATGTACGATTATATAAGGTGGAGGTCGAGAAGGTGCGATGAAAGCTCAGAAACCACTACGCGGCCCCATTGGCTATCGACTCGATGGTGTGTATACCTATGTATACGTATGGATCGTATAGAACGTATGTATGTAAGAGGTAAGGCTTGCAATTCATCATCGCGTGAAAGGAGCCATTCTGCACCCAATCGGATACAGTGATAGTAACTTTGAGGCACGGTATAAAAGTAAGGCAAGGATGAGCAGGGTCGGTGAAAAAGTGCTTATGTTTCCTCGCAGGGTTTACGTATTGGGTACTTTGCACACAACTGCATGTGTCCGTGCGTATGTGCATTCACACAAGTGAAAGCTTTTTCCTCCATACGCGTGTATGTGTACGTATGGGGCGTTCGTCGAAATCGCCCGATCAATTTGTCAAGACCGGAAAAAAGGAAAAAGATTACCCGTCCGGGAAATCGATGATCCCGTAGCGTGCCGAAGGACCCTTTTGCTGTTTTTAGCTCTCTTTATGCCACTGCCCTACCAGCTCGATCAACCGTACCTATACAGCACAGCTCGGTCTATTCGTTGGCAGACTTTATATGTGCCTTTGCTCTCGACTCTCCTAATGACCTCCGCCTCACTCTGTAAAATATATACATTTTATTAGCCCATTTTTATCATTGACCTTCCAAGGTTCCATTTTTCTCGGTCTCACCCGAGAACAGAGCAGCCAAGTTTTTTCCATCCCTGTTGGTCCACCCTTTGACGCGATAAAGAGTTGGTGGGTTTTCTCGTTCGTCCATTTGTTTGGCTGATGATTTTATCGTCAAAAGGAGACTCTTCTTCCTGTATTTTTTGAGTCCTTTTTCGAGTACGCACGTACACGTTGTTTTTATACATCACCTTTGCCGAGTACGTGTATCTCGTGTAAAAGTTCCAAACTCCTCCCAAGTGTGGTGTTGAGGCACGTATAGTTTGTATACGAACGCGTTTACACAGTGGTCTCTCGTGCGAAGGTATCGATTTCTCTCCTCTCCACCGGAAAACTAATCCAAGGTCTAAAAGTTATTTGATATATCTGGTGCGCGTTGAAGCGTTCCTGCGAACGTAAACAAAAGTGCCCATATATATATATATATATATATATATATATATATATGATTCACGTCACAAAGTTCCGAGGTGGAACGGCAAAGGAAAAGATATAGCTTCCCTGTGTACTGCACACCTGCACAATTTTTACGATATTTTCGTTGCGTATGCGTTCATGATTTTTTTTGGGTCACGACCTCTTGCTTTGTACTTATCCTCCAAGAAAGAGAAAAATATCTTTCTCGCTCGCAATAGATTGAACAGCATAGGTATCTGCGTTCAGAATAAAGTTACTACCTTCTGAAAATGACCTCGTCTTGTTGTTCGCGTTGTTAACCTTGTCAACTCTTCTTGAACGTTAAATGCATTCCATGACGATTTATTATAAAAGTAACGACAACAACAATTGTACGAGGACTATACGCACTTATAGGTACCTCTGAACTAATTCAAATGAATTATCACCCACCGAAAGAGAAAGTTAGTTACCGCCACTCGAATCACCGTGAAAATGACAACTTTATACAAATTGTTATTCTACAAAAATGATATTCGTATACTGAATCAATCAAGTGACAAAATAACGTCTAAAAACGTAAGTTCACTTGAGACGCTAGAAACATCTTTAAAAGAGTTCACCTTTTTGAGACACCCTAACAACTCCTTTGCCATTATGTAACCTTCCTTAAATAAACAAAATATTGGCACGTGAATCTCTGCATACACTTGCTCTTCATCATTAAAACGCATTTTCTTATTAAACAGGATACAATGCTCCTTTCTCTCTGTTTCCCCTCGTGTTTATACGCCCACACATGTATAGAGCAAACCTCGGTGAACCGTATTATTTTCTCTGGCGCAACATTGCCCCACATACTACTCATGTCATCTCCTTTATTCCCAATCACGCTCAATTAAATACGTTATAATTGTCCTTCGTCGTCCGATCTTTTATTTCGGTCTTACATTTTTATCACAAGTAATTGTTGCACTAATTCTACGTATTTTTTATCCAGAGCAAAAATATATTTTTTACTTTTAAGAGTTGAAGTACGTAGGAGAACGACTACGCGATTATGGGTTAAAGGGGTCGCCACCACTATATAGTCACTCCGAAGGAAATTACGAGGAAAATTCGATAACTCTTCCATAGAGACAGGGGACGAGGATAATGGAACGCTAGAGGCTATTCATTCTCTCTTTCTATTAAATATTATGTGGAAATCGTTAGCAGATCTTTCAACAATGATACGCTTTTCAAACTTGATCATTACGCCGAGTACCAATTAAAGGCTCGCTAGGAATATATTTACAAAATTTAATTCAATCTCCTCTTGGCTTGCCCACCAATTTCAACAATAAAAGCATTTTAATCACATTAAAAACCACCCAATGTACTTGTCGCGGTACCAACAAACGACTGTACGTATTAAATTTAACCGCGCAACGCTGTAATATTATAAAGAGTTTTAATTGAATACTCTGGCTCGCGGAAGCGACGATTGGCAAAAGAGATACACGAAATCACCCAGACTCTAAACACAAATTTAGAATCCATATATATACTTTTACCTATGTAAGCGTACACCTGTGCCTCTACTGTACGTATGTGCAATTGCCACGAGTCTGGATGCAATTAATTTTCGACCCGACGCTCGGTAAACGCTTGCCCGTCGTAGTTTTCAGCCAACAATTTAGGCTGCACTTGCCCCTTGTAGCTCGAATAATCGCTCGCACGCGTAATGCGCCGTAAGCTTCTCAAGGCCCGTGTCGTTTCAAAGATTATATTTGCAATACGATACAATGTGTTCGAGGCGGAAATTAGAATTTAGCCTTTTTTTTTTTCATCACAAATTACACAATTGTTTTTTCATTGGATTATTTGATCAACAAAACAAATGTATAGCGTTGGGCCTCTAAAACTCTCACGAAGCTATGTAGTGTCCATTGGTTTTCCCGCGGTCAAAACATCGCGAAGATAATAATTTCATGTAGGTATACACACGTGTTTTTCTCGCGCGATATTTTGAACGCGACGCAACATTTACTCTGCCAGCGTGAAACTCTTCTCACGTGTGGGCAATATACATATAAAATATATAAGTAGGTATTGGGAAGAAAGATTAGCCAAAAAGTGATAATTGGACGCGAGAGAGATACGCCACGTGCGGCTGTCCGCGCCTCTATTATTAGCCAAATAGTTTCGCAAGCTGCTTTTCAAAGACGGCGTGTATGTATTGTGATGTTGTACCATCGTATTTTCACCGGCGCTCCGTCGAAATCATCAGCTGCGTTGGCATAGCTGGTGTGCCCTTGAAGCGCAAAGTCGGTGCATTAGCCACATATATTATACATATACCATACCAACGTTATCAAGTACAGGCGATTTACGCTTACAGTCGCGACACCGTGGGCCGTCCAATTTTAGATATCGCGCTGGTATAGGTTTGTTGATATCCACTGAGTAAAGCTCTTTTTTAAAGCTGCTATATCGTATAGGTGTGTTTTGATGCGTGGCATCTCGCACGAGAGAGAAACATTGGAAGTTGGTTAGCTACGTAAATAAACAAAGGAGGACCAAACTCCTTAATTTTTGGCACTGTTTGGCGCACGTTGGTACGCTATTGGGGTTTTATTTTTGATGCATCTATTGCCGCTGTTTTGGATGAAATTATCCGTGAAATCTTAATTTTTCCCCTTATATTTATAGTTATTTGCTGAATGTTTACAATTTTAAAAACATGTCAGCTTCAAATTAAAACCACTCGTATGAATATTCACTAGTTCATTAGTTAAAATTAAGCAGCTGAAAAAATAATTTGTGATTTACCCTTGACGAATTTTTTTTCATCACCTTGACGTTTTACGTTGATTTGCTACCTTTTAATGATTCCAATATAGTAGTACCAGAACTAGAGTCACTGACGTACAACATTGTACATATTAAGCACACTGCACATTTCAATCGTGTCTCTTTGGGACGTTCATGTCACAAGAGAATAAAAATTGATCGCCCATTAGACAACGTTCCCATTAAGGTCGAGTAACACTTGTGCCATTTATTTTTTCATACTGCGACTTTTATGTAATAATTTTTTTTTTCTCCCTCTCCGTGTGCACGTACCATTGCATAAAATGATTCATTGACATCAAACGGACAATTAACGGAATGAAATACGAGCAGTTGCGCACATTTGTCAGCTTTAACGGATTTCGTAAGTCTTTTTGGCGTCTAAATTATTAATACGTAGAGAGTGTCCATGACATGCAAGAAATTTTTTCTTTTTTTTTCCACCGTAGCATTAAAATCCCTCGAAAAATGAGAATTTTTAAGCTGATCGAAATTGTTTTGCAGATTTTTCACTACTCGAGAAGAATCAACATTTTCCTGAACGTATCACTTTTAGAGGGCACTTATAAACTGTAAAGTGTTTGTGATTTTTTTTTTAATTATCAGATAGTAAAAACACAAAAAAAAAAAAACAACTACATGTACACCACCAATTATCTATAGCTTTCGCATTACGTGTACTCGTGTGCGACTTACGTGTCGAGTTTGTATAATATATACTTACAGCGACGCTATCGGCTTACGTAGAATCGCGAACGACGACGACGCGCTGCATGAGGTTCGTGACCGCTTCCGAAAGGGACAGGAGCGCCAACACCACCCCGACAACAGCGGGAAGCCTTGCATGCGCAAATAACCCTCGATTCCGGCTTTGGCTTTATACTACAACTCTTTCTCGTATTTTTTTTTTTATTTTTTATTTATTTATTTTATCTTTTTTTCGAGTGTATACGTACTTCCGACGGTTACGTGTGAATTCGAGTACAATGAAAAGGAAGCATTTAATTCTACCAATAGAACTGTTGAATATGTACAAGTGCTTGTGTGTTGTATTGATTTTCCGGTAAACTGGGTGAGCTTGCAGTTAACTAATAAATAAAATAAATTAACCCAAAGAACTAAAAAAGGTTTTTTTTTTTTTCTCAATCATTTCAAGAACTACGCAGATAAATTGAGCAACCCAGTTAACTAAATCGAAAAAAATATTTAGTTGATTGAAAAATCGTTTTTCATAATTTTTTTTTTCCGTTGTATTGAAATACATTTTTTTTTTTTTTTTTAATTGGATCGCTGAATGTGAAAAACTTTAAATATTGATAATTTAAAACTCACAAAAACCAATTTTTACTGTATTGATCAACGTAGAGTTTATGTATACTAAAAACGAGAAGAGAAAAATACTCCTCTCAGCAAATTGCCGCTTCATTTTCTCCAACAATCACAAGTGGGGGTGTACACACACGCCCGTGCTCCTGCATGCATGTTTATTACAGTAATCAGAGTCCCCTTTCATGCACAATTTCTCTAATCGCACCTCATGCAGCTCCCCTTTTACCCTCCCACTCTTTTCTCCTCGGGTGTACTCTCGACGTTAAATTTTTTCCATTATACTTTACACACTATCTCCTCGCTTCGCTTTTATTTCGCGTTCACGCACGGATATATTGTAATATATATGTACAGCCCAGCGCGTCACTTTATTTCATTAACCTCCAACGTCGAGCTGAATAACTTTTATTCTCTACTATATCACAACGTAGCAGCGCTGGAGCACGAAACTTGGGATTTTTTTTTCTCTTCAAAGTCGTTCAATATTATTTCAGGTGTTCAGATGTTGAATGGCTAGTTTTTCGGCTTCTGTCTATATGTACGAATTTCAATTTTGACTTCCTTTACGCTCATCCTCGTTTTTGCTCTTCTGATACGCTTTACAAATATACATACTCACACGCTCGTACGATTTTTTTCTCCATTTGCAAAATTTTCAGGCCGTATCTATTCGTACTGGTCTTTAAAATCCATCTTTCTGGTGTTGCTGCCGCTGTCCCAGTTTAATTAGTTTTTTTTTTTTTTTTTTTTAATACATTTATCTTTATGATAACTTTAATTTGGAAATCAAGGTAAAAGAAATATAGTATTCGTAGATTGTAGTCACAATGTTTGTTGTTTGTTCAATCTTGACATGTAATTTATTTTAAAGAAATGCAAAAAAAAACAATGGGGTTAGCCAAAGAAGACGTAGCAAGCATTTTAATCCTAAGTAGTCGTTATTCTTACCCCTATAATTTTATTTACTTGTTTATTTCTTTCTTTTATTGAAAGTTTTTCCAGTGCTTTGTAGTGTAGATCCAATATGTTATTCATATCACTAACTGTATGAATATCAATTTGTTGAAAATATTGAAAAAATATCCAACTAAAGAGGTACGCCAATGTACGATTCCTTTATCGATCGTGGGCTCCTTTAAAAGCTCGCGTTCGCACCGTAAGCTCTCCCGAGTCCTCAGCTTTATTTTCTCGCACCCTTGGCGAGCTACAGAGTTACCCACGACCCTTCTCGCAAGAGCGAGCACCCTGCCGTGCCAGGGTCACATTTGCGCCAAGAAGATGAAGCCGGTGTGCTATTATGCGCGGGAAAGTACAAGAGTATAGTAGTAGTATAGTCAGCTGTTGCCCGCCTGCGACCCTGTTTTTTTTTTTTTTTTTTTTTTTTTTTTCTCTTCTCCGTGAGTAAAGTGGTAAGGCCAGCCCCACCCACCCATGCCTTCCCTCGCACGTATAAAGTATAGATACGGGCGCGCAGCGTCTTATCGAAGGGGAAATCGATTTTTCTCACGAGCTGAGGAAAAAGCGCCACACCACTGCACTACACCGGGGTGGTGGAATTTTTATTAGCGAATCAAGAGAGACTCGTGATGTTGACGCGTCGGGATTTTTTTTTCTTCTAGTGGATTAGTGTAGATGGGTTGGGGGGAGAGGGGTCCCCAATGGCGTCTTCCAATTAAGTGTGCTGGGCTTGTTCTTTTTTTTTTTTTTTTTTTTTTTTTATGTGAATAAGCCGTTGGGGTGTCTGATTGGCTCGAGCGCGCTTGGCAAAAGCTTCCAACTTAATACGAGTGGTGCTCGAGGAGAAATCTCTCTCTCTCTTGTTTTTTTTTTTTTTTTTCTTGCCGACAGGGAGGAAGGGAGACATGATCTAAATTGGATTGGGCTGCGGAAATGGGGTCAACCTTGACGATGTAGACCAAATCGATTTGTTTGTGTTTCATTGAAAACGAAGCCCAATGACTTTTTTACCATCACTTTTTCCAAGCTCTCCAATGTATGATAGTTGTGGCCTATAATTCACGGCACATGGATCACATTAATATTTTTATTAATGATATCTACGTGGCAAATGTATGCCAACCATTTATAAGTTAACTTGAGTAAACAATGAGGGTTGACGACACTGGCCGTTGCCGTATTTACCCCCTTCCGTGTAACGATTACGTCGCTTTGCTATACACGAGTACCGATATACGTACTGTGCCTGTACAGTACACCGTATCGACATGTACGACCGTTCCCTTTGCTTATCGATTGTCAATTAGAAGAGGAAGAGAGAGGGAGGGAGCGTGTGTATCAGGCAGGCAGGTATATTTTTTGGCAAACTTTTTTTTTTTTCCTACATACTGAAAAATTTATTCAAGTTGTGTGTTTGTACCGAACACATTTTGATTATTTTATCATCTACGGTTTTTTTCTCCCTCGCATTCACATTTATAAAAATTTGCATCGAAACTTGGTAAATTTCGAGATACGAATCAAAAACGTGCCTCGCTTCTACGCGCCGGATTACGTATTGTATACTTACGTGTACATTATGATACGTTGCTAGAGGAGACAGGGGCTTTTGGGAGGGTTTACGGTGTACGCGTTCAGTCACGTACAATATTAAAGCTCGCGCAATCCACGTCCACCACTTTATACGATGGAAATAAATTCAGGTGTCCCTTTATATTAATGGCACGTGTATTTATTATATCCCTCTTATCTCTTTTGTTGGATTACAAGAGTGCCGTTTTTTTTTCCTCTTTTTTTTTCGACGTAATTTTAAGTGTAGCTTTGCTCCGGAACACAATAACGGGTGCCATTGTCTCATCAATGATTTATCGATGAAACATTTCTTTTTATTCATAATTTAGACGAGAAAATGAACCAAGTGACATCAGCAAGTGGAAAAAAAAAAAAAAAAAAAAGGATCCGATGGACACTCGAGGCACTTGTCGACATTTAATCAACGGCCTCCTTGTATCCCAACATCGATTTCTCCGCGCTTGCCCTGACTTCCGGCCTCTGAATGAAAAGAGCTCGGAATCGCGATCCTCCGACTCATTGAATGAACATTCCTGAATGACATCGCAGTCTTCCATCGATTGACACGCGACATCGCTCTACACCTCCTTTCTTATGAATATGAAAAGCCATCGTCCCAGCTCTGCTATGAAGAAAAAAGAAAAAAATTCTCGAGCAGTGATATACTCGTACACCCTTATACATGTCTGCTGGAGAAAAAAAAATCTTGAATTCAATTGGAGTGACAAACGATTGTTGAATTCAAGGTTTAAATGGAGTAAGTTACAATAGTCCACCTCATTGCTAAATTTTCAAAGTGAATCGTCCAACATTTGTGAGGGATATTTAAAAAAGAGAGATGGAGAAAAGTATAAAAGACAAGAGAGAGACCCGACGGGGGTTACAAAACAACGTGCAATGTCCCATCGGGGGTCGGTATACATATAGCTCAGCTTTATTGTGACCAGTATCGATTCAATGTCAGCGACCGACCTCTCCACGCACCCTCATCGCATCTCTTTCCCTCTTTCCGCGTTGGCTATATATATGTCCAATGGTGTAATAGCCGGTCTGCAGTGACGGCGTCGTTCGGTCTAGCTCGAGCCACCCCTTCTTTCTTCCTTACTTCCTTTGCTCGGTGCTGCGCATGTAGATATGATACACCACACGATTCGAGACCCCATGCGGACTTTTTCTCCCTGTACGTGAGGCCAAGTGTATAAAGTCGACCCTCTTCACCGCTACCACCACGTACCCCGACTACTACCCTCGGGCCTATCAAATATTTACACCACGGATGATAGTATATACGCATAGAGAGGGATTCGCGAGTATATTTTAGCCGATCGTGTGCGCGAGGAAAGTTTTATGTGCCCCATGGCGTGCGTGACGTATATATACACGTATGATTACGTCGACGACGGTGGTTGCGTTATTATACTTTGTTGGTTTTCGATCTCCGAAGCGTTTGCCATTCTTTTTTTTTTTTTCCCCGCGCGTTTTTTTTTACGGAAGAATAGAAACTTGCTTTCTCGAAAGCACTTTCGACGCGTGCTTTACGAGAGTCCACGGTAATTAGCCTCGTCTCGAGTGCGTTGCTCCCTCGGCGCGATTCATGAAATTTTAATGAAACAAAGTTTGCTCGCGATGAATTTTACCTCGCAAGCCATATGTAATTTTGCGATTTTTCCACAGCACTGTGTATACTCTCGCGTGCAGTCTAAACTATTTGTTGGCCGCGATCAATCGCGTGGAAAAACTATGGTGGTCGTGAGGCTATTAATTTCTTTCCCCCTTTTCTCGTTACTCGGTGATGTTGTTTTTAATTTGCAAGACCAATCTAATCCCTCTTGAAGTTTCATCAGGCAGCGAGTAAATTTTCTGGAAAATTCATACAAAGATCACTGAGAAATCGAAGATGGGCGGAAAAATTTAATAGAAAAGTCACCCAGTTTTAAACCAGAATGTGAGCCAAGAGAAAGAGCTGCATCGCGGCGCGTAAAATGCATACATCACGTGTGTGACGATAATCTTACGACATGCTAAAAGCGCGGACCACGTAATGTATACACTTCATTTCGCGCCGGCTACAAATCTCACGGTAATCTCGGCTCGTAAAACGCCGCGACTCTGTTGAAAGCCACGATTTCACGGCCACGATTGTAGTACCTTATTATACGTTACGTGGCACGTGTTAGAGAGAGAGAAAACAGTTATCACATTTTGCGAGCTATACTATTTTACAGTAGGTGTACATTTATATCTACGCGTGGTGGTGAATTCAAGTTGAAGCGTGACTCTCTTGTGGGGACAAAAGGTGTGTCTCCAGAACGCAGACATAGTCGTAAATTATACACGGCGAGTGATACACGTGGGTGGATTGTGTTTCATATATATATATTATGTACTCTACTGGTGCACCGAAAAGACTTTTGGAAAAAAGTTTTTTTTTTTTTTCCTCCAAAACAATTACTTGAATTTTTATTTGTTACTTCCATTTGAGCAACGAGAAATCAAAGCGCGCTTCCACGCACTAATCGATCATTCAGATACCAACTTGTGAGAACAATTATTATTGTCCCATGGATAAATCTACGTAATATTAGGTATATAATTATATACGTCTTTAGAAACAATTTGGTTTTCCCTACGAAAATTTATTCAGAAAATTGAGATCCAGACTCCCTTTCTCGCTCGCTGTAGCTTTCGCCGACTAGTGAGAGAGAGAGGCATTAATTAACCTGGACTGGGCCCGGTCCAATGGTAAAAATAGCCCCGAATGGAGCCATTCACGAGTCCGTGGCAGCCCTGCGATCAATCTCGAGAGTGTAAGCGGTCGGAGGGAAGCCCAACCCAAGAACGACTTCCTCGTGTGGGTACAGGCCACGCAGTCGTCGTATAATACAAAGGGTGTGGGAGTCGAGGGCACTTTGTCTGGATCAGCCGAAAAGCGTGTAATGACAAAGGGGTTGGGCCGATGTATGTGTAATATATGTACATATATACACGTATCGGCACCCCCAATGCCGCTCTCTCTCCTATTTATCGAGGACACGATTGCCGATTTGTCTCTGTCTTTCGCCCCCCGGACGCGCGCGTGTTTTTCGACGCCCGGCGTTGTCGATTAAAATTTACAGGGGCACGGGATTTCTCGCCACGCTACGGATAAAACTCCTCCCACGACCTTCGCAAAGAGAATCTCTCTGACCTAAATTGGAGTGCGCGCGAAGGTTATCCGTTTCTTCCCCCTCCATTATACTTTATACGTACGTGGTGGGGGGAAGTTAATTGCGAGGCTGTTTTTTAATTATCATCCGGTGCCGGTGCACGGAGAGCGAAAAAAAAGGCCGAGTGGGGTGCGTGGATCAGGGTGAAGGTACGCGAGAGCGCGCTGACGAGTTTAAAATAAGTGCAAATAGCTGCCTTTTTTTTTTGTTTTAATGTATTTAATTTAGTTTCGCGCAAATTTTAACACCAGAGGGACAATAAACGAGCATGGTTTTGGTGTCTTACACGTGTATATTGAACGAGCACAAATTAATACATAGGGAAACGACAATTGGATGAATGCAAGTCCGGACGATTATATGTAGACTATAAGAGAGTCGAGACGAGCCGTTCGGTGCATATTTATAGTATGGATGCAAAAATAAACGCGAAACGAGCAGAAATAGCTGAATGTTTATTGACCAGGTCTATAAATATGCGGACGCGAGAACGGAGCTGACCGCGTGCTTCGCGCGATCGGAAATAAAACACGCGGCGCCTGCAACGTAAAAAAAAAAAAAAGAACAAAAGTATATAGCCTTTAACAAATTCATTGACTCTGCTTGCGAGACGAGGGGGAAAAAAAAAAAAAAGTGTCCACTAGCTCAGAAACAACATCACGCACCTACATGTATAGTTGATACGATGAATGATGATGAATGAGAAGGAGGGAAAAAAAGGAAACGACGTGTCGAGCATGAAAACAAAATTGACCTTGTCCTCACGCGACGACGCCGACGTGGAATTCCGCGGGGGAAAAAAAGGAGAGAGTGTGAGAGCCTTGTGATTTGCGCGCACTTTGTCGATGGTATAACATATATACTAAAAGAGTATAATATAGGGCTCTCGGTGGAAAAATTCCGAGAGCCGAAGCTTTTCCACGACCGTGCGTCACGATGTGGTACTCGCGGGTGTGTGCATCGCGTCTGTAATTGAGATGACGGGGCTGTGGGTGTGACCTACAGAGGCGAGATGTATGCGATCGGAAATAAGGAGCAGTGAATGGAAGAGGAAAATAAAGTGACCTTCGGGTAATGTCTTTTCGTACCCTCCTTCGCCTCGTATATGCTTGTGTATATATTATGTACACCAGAGTTGTGAGGTAACGGAGGAAGGACGCCCGTGAAATTTAACGAGCTCTGTTGTAACAAAGTGCGCCGCGGAATGGTCGTATACCGAGAAACTCCATTTGATAAAGAAAAATTCGAATTTATTCGTTCGTACGTTCGTTCGGGTGGACTCTTTCTCTCGGTTCATGAATATTACTTTTTTCATCTTCCCCCCCCCCCCAAAAAAAAAAAAGAAGAAGAAAATAAAAATTTCCATTGATAAAAACGTGGTATGGAAAAAGGGAGCAAGCAAAATAAAGGAACGACTGTATGTCTCGTGTGTACAGTTGGTAAGTATACGTGCTCGAGTTGGGAGAATTTGAAAGAGAAGGCGTAGTAGCAGGGCACGCGATGCCTCGCGCACATTACGCCTATTATGAGCGAGTAAGAGAGAGAGAGAGAAAGAGCCATCACAAGGTGGTTGTTGCCTTTATTTATGGATAGGTCGCGAGAGAGTCTCAAAACGTGGGCGGCCGGGGAGTATAGGTATATATGTACCTACGTGGTATAAGTACATTGCAAGGAAAATAAAAGAAACGAGAGAGAGGGAGAACCGACGTACCTACTGTCGTGTACGCGCTTCGTATGTATCTATAAAGGTTCGCGGGACCTAAATATAGCACGAGTGTGCGCAATGCTTGTAAAGTCTGGCCACGGCTATGGGCTACGGCACTACGTAGGAGACCGCGCGATAAGAGATCCAGATGTGTGTGTTTTCTTGTGTGATACAGGTGGTGGAAAATGTACAGCCATTGGCGTATGATTCCACATAAAAATAATTATCTCTTTGAAAAAAGAAACAAATAAAACACATTCATATAAATCAGTGGAGATGGGTGCAAATTCGTAAACTATACCCTCTACTAAGTGTGTTTGTTTTTTCTCTCTGCCGATCGTTTTTCTGTACATTCATTTGTCTTGTGCATTCAAGTAATGGCTGGGTCCAATTAAATTTCAAAACCTTATATTTTTTTGTGGAATCACTCGCGTTTGCCAAAGTTACCTACGTGTTGCAAGAAACGAGATTTTTTTTTTTTTTTCACCTGCCCATCTATTTAGGTCTCGCGGACGCTCTTCTCTCATTTTTTTTTGCCCGTGTACCGTGTAAAAGTACGTGCTGGCGTCAATCGAGAGCTCGCACGTTTTTCTTTCCTTTTACGTGCGGTAAATGGCGCGTTGAAATTCCCGTCTTTAGTCGGGGCATTAGGCGTTTTTTTTTTGTTTTTTTTCTCAACTTTGTTAAAAATATGCGCTCCCAGACGTTCGTAAAAGTATGGGCGCAATGCAAACGCCAAGTGCGTCTTTATTTCTCTCTCTCTCGAGAGTGAAAAGATAGCTCCGCCACTTGCTTCGCGAGGGTTCGGAATGTGCTCCGGCACTGCCGAGGAATTTACTGCACGTATATGCTGCAACAACTGCACGTACATAAGTACTCTGGATTTCTCCCTCTACGGAGGATGACTACGACCATTTTCTTTTCAATACTTAGTCTTTTTGCGATAGATCTTTTTCTTCCTTCCTTGGGTACAGTCCGCTTTTATGTTAACGTTTCGACCCAATATTTGGAACGAATGAATTTTCAGTCCATATCGTTTTCTTTACTCTCTACACTGATAAATTTTTTATCGGAGCAAACGTGATTTTTGTTTGCTCGAGAAATATTTGCCCTCGCATATTGTATACGTATTAAACGACATAATATATGTGCACCCAACATCGGAATGTTCGTACTAAATGAAAAACACGTTGGTCTTGTGTTTCAGGCTGTGCACGCTGACGTTGACCCGCCTGGTGATACTCCGGCCGCTGGGATCGGACCTAGCCTCGGTGAGCATAGCCGTGAAGATGCAGAGCTCGAAGCGAACGCTGCGCTCGAACGAGATGGCAATGCCACCGGGTGGTATGCTCGACACCGAGCTCGAGCTCCAGTTTGCCCTCCAGTACCCGCACTTTCTCAAACGCGACGGCAACAAGCTGCTCGTGCTCCTGCAGAGGCGCAAGCGCTACAAGAACAGGACGATGCTCGGGTACAAGACCCTCGCCGAGGGTGTCATCAACATGGCGCAGGTTGGTCAATTTTTTTTTTTTTTTTTCATCCCCCACCTCAGTATGGAGGCTCACCCCGAGTCGACAAAATAACTTGTAAGAATTTTTATTGTTTAATCCCCTTTTTATTGTACATTTTACTTTTTCATTCACTATCGTATTTTCGCTTTCCTAAATGAACATTTACGTAATTACCTGCACACTCGATTGATCTCGGAAAAGCATCTCTCGTTCAAACAACGCTGCATCAGCTAATGCTCAGAAAAGAAAAGAGTCCCCTCGTCGTGTATTATAGGTGTGCGGACAAAACGCGACATGACACGTTCGATTGCACTCGCGGTAAAAGGGAATCTTTTTTTTTTTTTTTTTTTTTTTTTCTAACAAAGCACTTGGCTCGATGTGCACGTGTATCCGCTTCCTGGTGTAGTGCACGTAGGAGATCGATTTTCCGAGAGGAACGGAGGCGGGTTAATCCGCACAGTCTAAATAGGTCGCCGTGCCTTTGGCACTAAGGTATACACATATCTTTGCTTGCACACTCTGTATTAATTGCGAAAAACGAGTAGACTTATACATACGGTTCATTTTTCGAATGAAGAGGTCAAGTGTGCTATGGAGGTGATGCGGGTGCTTCGCGCAAATTTCCGACTCTGCTCTCTTGAGCCGAACCGGTGGAAAAAAAAAAATTCAACACATTTTGGGCACCGATTCGGCTCAAGGGGTAATTGCATATATATATATTGACGTAATGGTCGGTGGTTGGTTAACGCGTTGTGTCCCCCCTTAACAACGTCAGGTGCTTCAAAAGCAAATGGACCTGGAGCTGGAGCTCGTCTCGGACAAGGCGGAAAAATACGGGGGCCACTCGCTGGCGCGCGTCCACGTGGTCGCGTTGTGCAGCCAGCCGGTCGATCACGACAAAAGACTGATGAACGACCCGCACGAGCGGCTCTGCCAGGAGTTCAGCGACGAGGAGGAAGAGTTCAGCTCGGAGGCCGAGGCCGAGGGTAGCGACAGCGAGCCCACCCTCGAGGTCCACAGGCGGAAGAGCAGGACCAAGATACCGGCCAACGCGAGGGTACGCGAAAGCTCCTTTTTTTTTTCTCTCTATATCGATCAAGGATTCTCCGGTGTGTTTTTACATGTTTGCTTGTGTTTTGTTCCACATTTCCCTGGGGCGATCGCAGCAACGAAACTTGAAGCAGAAATTCATCGCTCTGCTCAAGCGGTTCAGGGTGTCGGAGGAACTGGAGCAAGATCAGGAGGAAATCGGCCAGAAATTAGCCAGTAAGTTTAATCGATATTTCATCCTGTGTGTGTGTGTGTGTGTGTGTGTGGATGCACGTATAATATATGTCAGGCCGTTAATTGCTTCTCGTCGTTAAATCAAAGCGTATCTACATGCTCGGTCCTTGACGAGCTTGAAATTTGATCTGCGCTTATCACCTCCTGGATATGACTATTTTTTTTTTTAATAATTTTTGACGAGTACCGTTTTGTTGAGTGGGTGAATAAAATTAAATGAATGACCTTCAGCCGACGACATGGCGATAGAGGAACTGTTCGACGAGCTGGACGACATGTCGGATAGCGGCCCGGAGTTGGACACGATGTCGGTCAGCAGTACGCCGAAGCCATCGCTGCGGCCGTTCTTCAGCTCGAGCCGGTCGCTCCTGGCACCGCCGCATTCCGGTAAACTGGCCCTCTGATATATATCTCACGCTGATGCTTATCAAACTTTTTTTTTATCTATACATACATATTATGTGTCTATTGGGAAGTACTCTTTTGCTACAGCTTATTATATAATATTATACATACTTACTCTTCATCTCTCCTGTGTAATCTGTTTTTCTTTTTTTTTTTTTTTTTTTTTTTTTTTTTTTCAACAAATCTGAATCTTTTGTACTTTTTTTTTTTTTTTTACTGCGCATATCGTTGCTACAACCGTTATCGATCTTGTTTTATTTTGTTTTTTTGTACCTCGATCTCACCACCATGCCATATACATTTTGTAATATTTTTATTTTCAATTATTTATCAATTTGTATAAACGAGTGACAAATACTTAATAGTACACGTATAAACTTCTTACTATTAATCTTTGAAATAACAGAAACTTTGTTTGATTTTTTTTGTTTTTTTTTTTGTTTTTTCATCCCTTTTGTTTACAAACAATAAAAAATTACTTTTCATTTTGTGAAAACTTTGATACTTCAAGTATATGTTAATTATAAGTAATCGTTCGTACTTTAGAACTGCTGTAGAAATTTTACATACTTAGCTGTAGATGGTTATCCAATTTTTAATGTAAAATTTAAAATAAGTTACATTTTTTCGGATGATCTGATTTTTTTTTCTTTTTCTTTTTCTTTTTTTTTTATTCAATAGAAAAGCAGCATGTCGTATAAACATGTTAAATTTACGTAACATATGATAATAGAACTTTGCGTTTGGAGTTGTAAACGACTCAATAAATATTGTATCCTTGTAATGGGTATAAAAACCCATCTCCAAGCAAGAATTTCTGTAGATTCACGTGCATCGTATCAGCTGAAAAGTACATACATAAACATACGTACTTGTCTATGTATTATGTGGTTTTGGCTTTAACTGTGTTCTGTTAATATTTCGCATTATTATTTGTTACTTGCATAGCAACGCGTAAAATTTATTATTTTTACGCTGCAATACAATCCGCCAACTACGAGTTTTATTTGTAAGAACAATGCATCGACAAGTTGGCCCAAGAGCTAAACTAATTGCGAATGTGTACCCAAAACTCCATCAACCCTTTGCTGTCCAAACGGTCTTTTTTTAATGTTCACATGAATTTCGTCAACAGTGTGCCATTCGGTGCTCTTTTTTCTCCTCAAACAATAAAACATAAATAAACAATAACACACTTGCAAGATTATCGTCTACACTGCCCTTCGAGCATCAACTGGAGCATGCTTTAATATTTTAAAGCCAACAACTCGAATCTTTCCTTTCCTTGAACGTAGTAATGCGGACAAGTATGATCGCGAAGCAGTACCGTTTTTTGCCGACCAATTACCGTAAAATCAGCGAGTATCGTATGTACGGCCCTTATTGCGCATGAAAAAATTTCGTTCAGAACAAAACAAAAAAACACACGAAAGGACGAAATCTGGCACAGTTTGAAACCATACTTTCCCGAAAGTTTGTGCAAAACTGGCCGAGGTCCAAAATTTTCGTTGTCATCCCACTCTCGTTTTATCGATATCGCGCGGTGCTCCTTGCACGTGTACTGAGCATACGAAAACACTCCACTCTGGATATCGATTCGACAAAAAGGAAAAAGCTCGTTTGAGCTTGCGCCGAAGTTTTTACTTTGTGCAAAAGCAAGAAATAATCGACGTAACGAGCGAGTAAATATTTCGTACGGTTAAATGCCATCAGTGGGAGGAACGATTAAAAAAGACAAAAGTTTCAATGCAGGACGGACAAGTCGAAAGAAAAAAATAGAGATGTACAAGTAAGGAAAAAAACAAAAAAAAAAAAAATATGGAAGAGAGAAAGGAAAACTAAAGAAACGTCTGTTGGGTTGGCTTTTGCATTGTTGCATGGTACGATACGATAGTAGTAACCGGCGAGGAGACTGGGAACGGTGGTGCTAATACGACGGCGCCCGGCCAGGGTGTAGTCCCCTCGGGCCAGGCTCAGGCCGTCAAGGACAGATCGCGTGTCGGACACACGACCCCAGGTACGTAGTCATTATAAAAAGAGACGACACTATCTTCTGCCCTCCTTCTCTCTTTCTCTCTCTCTCTCTGTCTCTCTGTTCTCTTTACTGTATACTGTACAACTGTATATTTACTACTGTCTGTCCCTACCTGGGCTATCATAATAGAGCACAAGATATAAATATAACGTAATAAACGAGGTGATGTATTATTACTGTGGAGTACACGTATGCGTGCGAGTGCGTCCTCGATGATAAGCAGTTGCTGTATATAGTATATAAAGGATGATCCTCTGTGGGTGATTGTAATGTAATAATACGGGTCTGCTTGTAATTATTATGCCATCATCACTATCTACGCGTGACTGCCTTGCCTCGTGATAAACCCATTTATTTTCTATACTACCTGAAAATTCAAGTAAAGTATTGGCTTTGGATTGCGATTAACTGGAACTGGAACGCGGGATTTCAGTGATTTGTCGAAAAAATAATTTGTTGCTCTGGTCTTAGTTTAAAATTACTTTTTTACGTTTAAATATTTTGTCGTGGCCGAATCTTAAAAATTGATGCAAGTAATTGATGAAATTCATATAGTTACAGACGTTAGTGTATTATCTAAAATATTCTTTGTTATATAATTTCTTGTAATTCTTTGTTATATAATATAATTTTCTTATTTAAAATACTCGGTGCATTTATATTATATACACACTAGAAAAATGTATCAAGAAAG
The DNA here is from genome assembly GCF_036245765.1 of Copidosoma floridanum. NCBI lineage: Eukaryota > Metazoa > Arthropoda > Insecta > Hymenoptera > Encyrtidae > Copidosoma > Copidosoma floridanum. The sequence continues at coordinate 25,618,470 of NW_028321890.1, read as the reverse complement.
AGAAGGAGACTATAAGTACATGCAAGCGTTCGAATTTAATAAAGAAAAACATAATGGCGCATCGCGCGGAAAATAGCAACGCAAGTCTCGCTCGTTGCGAATAATAAATTAATCCCTTGGCTTTGTCGATACGCTGCTGCTTTCAAGCTCCCGATTCGCGCGCGTTTGTTTTCTCAAAGCGCTCAAATTATACGCTCATCTGGGTGTATTTGTATATTCCTCTTCGTGTCCGTACGATGCATCCCATCAGCCGCGTACCGTCCCAGTGTAGGTATATAATTATGCATTTTGATTTTTTTTCATTGGAAAAATGAAGGGGGGGGGAGGGAGTCTAAGCGATGAAACCCAATCAGAGCTTTGGCAGCTGTAGGAGGATCAAGAAAATGGAACAGTTGTTGTGTAGGAGGGAGGTGAGTGAGAGACGGGAAATAAGTTGAAGACGGGGAAGAGGCGGCTTTATCGGCAGGGGATAATTTATAATATTTAGTTGGAAGGGAAACTCGATGGTTTATTGGACTCGGTGGGACTTGGCGATTGTCAGGGAAAGAAGGACAGACAGACGCGTGTTGAAAAGTCTCTCGATGTGCTAGGGTGAATCGCGTAGAGCAACAGCACCTATCTGTTGGCCCTTACAAGCGTTTACTTTAATAAGACATGGAATTTTCTTTATTTGTTTCTTCCTTGTAACAGCTTTGGGAAAACAAGTAAAATCCTTTTAATCTTTTTTTCTTTTTTTTTCCACGTGTATGTAAGAAAAGAGAAAAAATACCCGACGTACTTATTTATAATGTGCGTTCTTGTGTTTTCCCGTTCGTGCATTAGCGCGTGTATAAGTGATTACCTTTTTTTTCCTGTCTCATGCGTTGCGAGATAAGGCGTTGATCGATAACCGTTGCAGGAAAAAAAAAGTGTGCGGAGGCTCTTCACATTAGCCAAGAGCCAAGGAGTGTGACTGGAAAAAAAAAAAATAATAATAATAAAATGCGAATTAACTGTGCACAACGTGTGCCTATACTCGTCTCGATTGCGTCTCTTAATTTTTTTTATAAAATTTTTTAAAATACCAGGCCCATTACTACTTTTACCATCTTGTTCTCCTCTCGCTTTCACGTTGTCCGCTGCAGACTCTCTCTCTCTGTCTTCACTTGTGTACGTACGTATATTCTCGAATTTCTCTTGGATTTTTCTTCATCCATCACTCTCTCTCTCTCTCTTTCTTTTTCTCTCTCTGTTTGTGCGCTTTTTCTTTTTTTAGCCTCTTACGTTTACGTAATTATTATAGCAAACGCTTTTTTATCTTTTATTAGTGTTATTGTCATCATCGTAATATTAATTTATGTTCATGCATAGTCAGTGATACTCAACACATAATACACGTTTTTTTTTTTTTTTTTTTTTTTTTTATGAAAATGACAAGTGTCGTATTTTTAGAAGAATTACAACCGAGTAATCTGTCATTTTTATTTTTATATATATATTTTGTTTTTTTTTTTTTTTTTTTTTGCAAGAAAAAATTTCATCGGTGATGTAAATAAAAGTCACATTAATTTTTTTCTTCACAAGTACACAGAGCACAAGTATGAAATTTATATTCAACATAAACACGCCAAGTTGAAAGCATTAAAACGCACCTTCATCCCACACACACACAGCTATGTACATCCATTTTAATTTTCAAACTTCATTTTCCCACTAATGTTCGACGAGAGTAATTGTTTGCTTTTTTGTTGAACAAAAACGAAAAATCACACAAAACAATCGAAAAAACGAAAAACAGGTTTTTCTTGACCAAAAAAAAAAAAAAAAAAAAAAAAAAATAAATGCACCACCACGCGCACAAAAAACAGAAGAAAAAAAAAATCGAGTCCTGAGTCATTGAAACGTGGCCGTGTTGCAGAGCGCGGCGTGGACCGGCAGAGCGACGACAGCTCCCGTCGAGCGGACAGCGACTCACACGCCGAGAACTGGACGGACCACGAGGCAAACGACCCACCGAGCATAAACACCCTCACGGGCTCCCCACCAAAGTCCGCCAACGAGCAACAACAGATGATGATGACAATGATGCAACAGGTGATACAACAATCGGGCGGCAAGGACAAGAACGAGGGCGGCGACCGCAAGAGCCGATTATTCGCCAGAGACCGGGGCACACCTGGCAGCAACAAGACCAAGAAGCACAGCTTGAGCGTCGACCTCAAGCCCGTCGGTGATCTCAACAGTGCCGAGGTAAACCAACGTTTATCATGTATACCGGCCAACGTAAATTCATTGTAAATAACGCTTTTCGTGGGCAGCCGAGGAAAGCACTGGTGGAACAACTGGGGCGAGTCCTGCCCGACGACACCCTTCCAGAGTCGGTGGCGCTGATCTCCCTGTCCGATCCGGGGGGAGCGGTGTTGGCTGCTCGCCTACAGGAGCGAAACATCAAGGTCCTGACCACCGCCTCCTCGGCCGACGTCCGCGCCACCTTCACTTGTCTGATTGCCCGGATACAGAAATTGTAAATACCCACTCTGCAACTATACCCCTCTTGGCTAATAGGTACTTTATACACGTGGTGTTTTTTTCCTCAGCTGCAACAGTTCGGCAAAGCCACCGGCCCCGATAAAGGTCGTGACCGCGGGAGGTGACAGCTTCGTGAATACGGTGCTGCGACACTATGTGGACCTGTTGAGCTTCAAGCCGCCCGACTGGCAGAACCACATGCGATTCCTGATCGTCCCCCTCGGCTCGAACAGCCTTTCCAAGTACCTCGCCACGATAGACACGAGGTACGCGAGCCTCTTTGGGGACGAGTGGCGGGAACTGGCCGAGCGCGAGGCTGCCGGTGCGAGCGAGAGCGCTGCCCGCGTCACCGAGTACCTGGCCACATCCGCCATGACTCTGCTCCTGCCTATCGCCGAGGCCATGGTCACCTACAGGTCAGTATCAATTATTGGAACGCAACGCGCTATACGTATGTATACTATGTACACTCAGATCGGTGTTTCTTATACAAAGCGGCAAAGACCTATAAATGTGCAGCGTGTATATAATCGAGTTGGTAAATAGCCGATGACATTCATATCGTCGCAGCGCGTAATGAATTACAATGTGCCGATTTCCGTGACAGGGAGACGGATGACAGTAGTCAAATATTCGTCCCGTTCGTGAACGACGTGAGGGTGGGTTGCCCGGAGAGCAGTGCCTCGGCGTCTGTCGACCTGGACGAAATGGGTGGTACGGGCTCGGGTTCGCCGCCGTCCCTGCCACCGGCCTCGTTGCCGCTGTGCCCGCCCCCGGGACGTCTGACACCCCCGAGCAGTCCCAACGTCGGCCAGCCCCGGGACGGCTGGGAGCCGGTGGAGCTGCAGCTCGACTACTGGGGCAAGCCAACTCTCGGTGAAAAGGGCAAGAATTCGCTGAGGCAGGCCTTCAAGGTGCTCCACGTGCAGAGGCTACCGCCACCCGGCGAGGCGCCCGGGCAGAGCTTGTACATGAATTACATGACCAAGGAGAAGAAGCAAAAGAGTGAGTTCTCTCTATTTTGTTTATCCATCGAGTCACTAATGAACAAAGATCCTCTTAAAGTGATGATAACAAAACCACCACAAGCTGCTTTAAGATGGTTTCATTGATCGAGGCCGTGGACGGATTAAAACGTGTATTTGTTTCAGTAATGAGGCTTGGCAAGAAGAAGGAAAAGGAAAAGGAAAACGAGCCAAAGAGCCAGCAGGTCGACGGCGTCACGCGACTGATATGCTCTGCAAAGACCCACAACATTCCACTAAGAGGTAAATGCTAAAGAAATCAACATAAACTACAGTGCGCGCGCTCCCGCTACGTTTTTCATGATAATTACGAAATTGGGGGCTATCGCGACGAATGATATAGATCTTTGAAATGAGAGAGCTCGGCAATTTAAAATTTTGAGGCTCGTCGTGGGCAACCAATGGGATTTTCTTGCCTTTTTTTCCCCCCAACAAAGTTCTCGAAAAAATGTACGCAAACGGCTAATGCTTGGTGGTGGCTATAGGTTTTTCATCGGGACATTCGTGTCAACTGTACTGCGGTGGTGTAAGAGAAGAAAAAAAAAAAAAAAAACAGTTATATCGCAACCTTGTCCTCGATCGGAAAGTTAAAAAAAACAAACATGTAATTATTAAGCTATTAGGATCGCGAGTTGTAAAACGTCATCGAGATGATTCACTGCGGATTATGTGCCTATGCGACGGGAAACCTTAAATTTTATTTATCGTTTGTTAAAAAATTTCAGCCGTAAACGAATAATACAAATAAACAAATCACTCGGCAAACTGCAGCTCCGCGCGAGCGCTCAAGTTGACGAGTCGTCGTTGGCTGTATCAATTCGCTAAATCAATGTTATTTCTAAAAATACCCCCACAGTGAGCATCGACGGGACGGAATGGTACGGCGTCAAATTCTTCCAGCTGTCGGCCCAGTGGCAGACGCACATCAAGACCTTCCCGCTAGCGATGCTGGCCTACAACTCCCAGCAGCAGATGCCCAATCTCACGTGAATCCTTAACTTGGTGGCGCGACGCCGTAGTAGCACGTTAGATACGGAGAGGAGAAAATACGATGATGACGATAACAATAACGGGGAGGTGATAGCAGCACGCGCGCACACGCCGGCAAGAGAGAAAATATAACTAAGATTATATATACATAATATATACACACATACTATTATAATGATGACCATGATGATGATAATGCATGAGCGTGTGTGTACGTTGTACCCATATACATATCCAATAACCTTCGAGTCCTCGGCGCGCGTGAAAACGTGAAAAAGAGAGAGAGAAAGAACGAAGCAAAATGTCTGAGCGATAAAAAAAAAAGTATTATTGCCGGAGACGGACGTTATTGTTTCTTTTTGCTTTGTTTTCGTTTTACGACCCGATGTTTTATGGTCACTCGTTTGTTCGAGCGTTGTATACCATTCTTTTGGCAATAATAATAATTACTATAATAATAATAATAATAATAATAATAACAACAATAACAATTACAATAATAATAATAGTAATAATAAATATAGTCATCGTGGGTGTGTGTTTGATGCAATATAGTATTTTAACAAGGCAACGTGTGAGCTCGTACGTTTTGTCGGTTGATGAAAAATTAAAACGGAAGATCGGTTGTGAGGTAACGCAATTTCGCATCGCTTTAATTATATTAGTATTTATTACATATAGTCATATAATTGTGTATATTTTTATGTATATGCAACAACGTTTGAACAAACGAAACACTAAACGTCGGATTGAAGGTACTAAGACGTGGTTTTTCATGAGACATGAGTATACATTTAAGGCAAGTGAAGTCGTGATAATTTATAGAATATCAAAACTAAACAAATACTCTTTTTAAGTAAACGTAATTATCGATATTTTTTTAATATATTATTTAATCTCGCCGATAGGTTAAAATTTTAACAGAGAAAATAAATAGATTCATCAAATGACTTTTTAAGATACAATTTATTGAAAAGCAGATTTATTGCTTAAGCTTTAAACTATTATGAAGAATTTATAGTTCCGAATCTGAGTGTCCAATCGGATAAAAAATTATTATTTAGCATATGTTCATAAAAAAAAAAAAAAAAAAAAAAAAAAAAATTCGGCCAAATGTAACAAAAAAAAAATTACAAATGAAATTTTTATACATTTGACTCTGCAGATAACACATGTAATTTATTATTCAAAGGCATATACAAAACTTGGCCCAGATGATTTTTACAAAGATATGCGAACCAAGTATGAAGCAGAAAGCGTTCGTCTGTAAATAGTGAGTTCTATTTGCATATCGAAATCGATTGTGTGTACAGTCATTATTGTTAAGTTACGTTCCTAAAGTATAAAATAATTTGCGTCGCGAGTGAAAAAGAATTTTTAAGATGTCTATTTCGGATACATACACCATATATGTTTATTATAAATAAATTTTCCGTTGTAAAGAATTGATAAAAAAAAAAACGAAATGTCAACGAGACGTGCATTATTTAAAAATATTGTTCGCCCTTTAGCTCAGCGATAGCTCTCTCTGAAAAAAATGAAAAATATTAACAAAACCGATATTTTTATGTTAAAAATAAGTAATTGTTTTTATTGACGTTAAAGCTTGTCAAAAGTTAATACCGATTTTTTTTAACTTTTATGATCCACTCGGTTCCGGTCGTTCATATTTCTGTCTTTTGAATTTAGTTTTTTATTCTATGAATCATCAGTATATCCCTTTAACAATAAATATTAATGCTGACAATTTATTGGGGAGGGGTTTATTTTTAAATATTAAGAAAAAATCACATTTAGCTTGACGATTAAAATTAATTACTGTACGAAGCATCAATATGAAAACAATACTTTTACTTTTGACAGAAATAATCTTAGTTTACGAATAAAGAAATAAAATATATATTAGTGACCAACGTCATGAACGACTGCCTATTGCCAAATTAATACAACGTGTCTTCGCGTTTTTATTAACGGGATGAAAATTTTTAGATGAAAGCAAAGCAGTTTAAATATAATTTGGAATGTGTTGTCAAATGAGCAACGATTCTTGCCAAAAGCTTGTTGTAATGAAACAATTTTACGATATTTAAAATACCTTGGCTAATTTTCGTGTTTTGCTAGTCTTCAGTTTAATAATCCTACGAGTAATGAACGTATGTATAATCTTTTTTCTCATATACCTAAATCTTCATGCACAAAAGAATTGACTTGTCATCGATCGATTGATTAGATAAACTGAACTGAAACAATAAATGCGTCATACATCGGTCAAATGGCAGTAGGACACATGATCACATCTTTTTTCTTTTTTTTTCTTTCTTTTTTTTTTCTTTCTTTTTTTTTTTAATAAGCAAAGCCTCTTTAATTCGATAGATATTCTCGAGCGATAGCTTTATTTTTTTCTCTTGTTTATTCGTGACTTGAACTGGTCATCAGTTGCTGTGCCTACCATGCCACGTGTATTCCTCTCAGCTGTCATATAAAGCCCCGATAAAATGCGAATGTGTATTAACAAGAAAGGATTTTTCTTGACGTATGCACCTATTGTTACCTTCCTTGGCTTATCGAAAATCTTAGAATACTATTGCAAAGATTTTGGATAATTTTTTTTTTTTGTATGTTTGTGTACTTTTTGTTCATGCAAGTGCTTTACAGGAGCCATTATTATTACGACTTGAACTTTTTTTGTAAAAAAAAGCATCGAAATAAATTTACCCCATCAACTTTCAGTAACCATTTCCTAAATGGCTTAGCACAAAGTTTACTAAAAAAATGACGAAAAAAATCCAATAGCGCGCGCGTGCTAATTCATTGCACAAGGATTTTTGAAGCGTATCCCGGTATAGTTATAAAATTAATGTTTCCGTTGAAAATTTGCAGCTACGGTTATTTCGAATAGGCATTTTTAAATTCACACTGTAGTTTTATTCGTCGAGTTCACTTTGGTAGCAATAATCAAAACGAAATCTTGGAATGGGCAGTTTATCGTATTAATTTATCGGGCTTTCTTGTGCTTCATTGAAAAAACTCGATTCACAAAAAATAACAAAAGCATTACGGTACGATAAATGTGTACAAACTCTGCTTGTGTGTCGTTAAATTTGACCTTGAATTCGTACTGTCTACCATCATTGGTAGGAATCGATGTTCATTGCAAGGATAAATCAAACAAAAAACTTTTTTTTCTTTAATCATCAATAAAATAAAAGTACAGTGTCATGAAAAAGTGCCAATTCTACAAGTGACCCAAGTTCCTCGTTTCAGACTCAACGTCGTGGTATTGTAAGCCAGTATTTTTATCCGCATAGTTGAAGAAAAAAAAATACTACCTAAGAATTAAAAAGAAAAAAAATTTTTTTTAAACGTGAGAGTGCGAAGGTGCTCCTTTCCGTAAAAACAAAAAGTTCCTCATTACGTTTTTACTTTGTTGGGCGCTGCAATACCTCTAAGTATGAAATTGTTTAGAATCCAAGAATCAGTGTTCTCGAAAGCAAAAAATAATGCTCAAACCTACGTCAACGGTGAGGCGTAGGAGTATTATGCAAATAATTTTTTCGGTAGTTTTCATAGGATAGCTAGAGAATTGACGGAAATAATAATATTAGTCATTTTTTCGATAAACTAAAGGCAAGAGCGAAAAAAGAATGGAACGATCATCATTACGATTGTTGATGCTTGATTTGGTTCAATTATTTTACATATAAAGTGTAAAGTTCGTTTGTCAAACAGTAAAGATTTTTTAAAATTAAAAATTTGTTTCTGGTTTGTACGCAAAGTGTCAAAGTTGCACTGATTTTTAAGTGCTCAAGTAATCGATGCAAATTCCGGTTACAATTATTATCCCATCAGCATCGATTGAAGATCAAAGCTTTATTACCTTAATAAAATAATATAATTTCTTTTTATGGAAAAAAAGGAATTTCAATGCAAAGCGTAAAATAATAATCAGGTGATTACCACATGGAAGGTGGAAAAACTAAGCATGAATAAGTAGTACGTTTGATCGTTTATAGGAGTCTAGACGTCTTTACTGTGCTTATGCAAGGATGTCTAATTGTAAATGTACTTGTATATACATAATTGATAAAAAAAAAAAAAAAAAAAAATCAACAACAAAAACGTATGGCGTTTCAAAGATGTTAAAGAGTTCAATTATAAACAATTACTTTTTATTTATGTAGGAAATTCAAACTGACTTTAAACAATGCATAAGCTGTTATCTATTAGTATGTTTGAATAAAAAGTCAAAAAAATAAGAATAAAAACTATTATTCGTTGAACTCTTTGATCATTGGTGTAAGAAATAATGAAATACCTATATGTGATAAATAATTTCTAAAGTAATGTTTTAATGTAAAAGATTATTGTTATTATTCTGTAGAAAAAAAATTTCGTGATCCAAACTCGTTTTACTATTAATCAATATTTTTTACACTATGAAATATTTATAAACTTGTTAAAAGATACGATCCTTTAACAAAGTATATTTCATGTTTACTATTCAATTTATTGCTCATTGATTACTAATTTGTTTTTTTTTTTAAACTGAAATGATATCTATGTAAACGAGTTTGGGTCACGAGTGAATCTAGTAAGAAGGCAAGATAAATGATAGAATTTTAATTAGCAGTGTACTGTTGCTAAATTGCAGTACGAGAGCAGCCATCGAATCAAAGATGAAAAAAATATGTTGTTGATGTTTGTAAGCTTGAAATATAAATGTAACGCCTTTTACAGTATTTTTGTTGTTAATGCCTATACCATAACGACGCTTTTTAAATATCTTGATTTCAAAGGTCTGTTAAATAAAAGACAATGTTTTTTATAATAAAAAGTCACCTTTATTTAATATTTATCATATAAGACTTTTTTTCATAAAATATATTTATTATATTAAAGTTTGTGTTAATTCGTATTTTATTAAAGCTTTGAGAGTATTGTACCAAAACTGTATTTTAATCATGTATAAAACTACTCATATATATATATATACATTTATTATGGTACATAAGTATTAACGCAACAAATAGTAAATTAGTAGAGAAATTTATATAAATCTTTATAATTCAACATAAATTATAGCTGCTCACGAAAAGTAATATAACACTTTTATACTTGAATCAAAGTGACTGGTAAGACTTTGTCGTACCTTTCTACGGAGCAAATCACATTTAGCTACTTTTAACAAACTGGCAGGATGCATCATTGTCATTGGCGTATGTATAAGTACTTACAGTGTTTTTCACATAGTACATACATTACGGAGATCACTCAATTACAGAGAAGTAACAGGACTGTTGCAGGGGTGGAGCGCTACAGCCCGGCCTTTGAGTCCTTGTTTGCCGCCTACCCCACCATCGGGTATAACATAGCCGCCCGTGTGTCGAATCGGACCCTCCTCCTCGAGATTGGCATTGCTTTCGAGCAGATCGGCCAGCGGCCACAAGGCCAATCGAGCTGTTTTCCCGTGTCGCGCCAACACGTGGTAGCCTTGTCTGCAACCGGATGATTTGTTGACTCAACCAATTAATAATTTTTCAAGTAAAGAAAATAAAAGAACGCCACTTTACTCGGAAGAGATGAGTCCAACGAGCAGAGCCCAGTGTGCTTTGTGGCCGCGTTTAAGAGTCGGCGCGTTGTTCAGATCCGAATCGTACGGAATAAGAACCTTGGCGCCGCTCGTGAGTGCCCTAGTTATCGTGTACGGGTAGTCCTCCAAATTTCTCAGGATCTCAGGTCTGTGGTCGGCCATGTATTTGGCCGCAAGTTTAGCCATCGAGTCAACGCTGTAGATTTCCCCATGTTGAGTGAAACCGGATTGCCTGGCGTCCTCGTAGAGTTCGGCTGCCGCGATTTTTCGAGGATACTCTTGGGCCGCCATAGCCAGAGCTACCAGACCACATCTGAAATAAGTCCATTAGCGTTGTTATTGTTATTTACTTACGTTATAATTAATATACAATGATTGAATTTTGTAAACATCCATGATTAGTGCACAAGGAAGAGAACTACTCACTGTGGTCCCTGCTGGCGTATGGGCTTGAGGTGACAGTAGTACTTTATGTCCGCGTCGTTCAGCTCGTACCTGAATATTAAACTTTGTATCTCCTGATAAGGATCCGTGAATACTCTGGCATAAGTCTTGGGTGGCAGAACGGTTATGGACAAAGCCGAAGGCGGTGCAGGAGGTGTTGGTGGCGGTGTGGGCATTTTTTTTTTTTTTTTTTTTTTTTATCGTGAATTTTATAAATTTCACGATCCAATGCCAAACTGCATGTGCATTTTATTCATGGAGCAACTAGATGAGGCTGCCAAACGCCAGACGTCGACGGCTGTTCTTCAAATTACCTAAAAGAAATCGATCATCATTGTTACAGATTCATTTTTTAATGAAGCAAAAGTACTTTAAGGTAAAAGTTGGACGACATGGATAAGATCTCCGAAATGTGTCTTGTACATAATAACAGGCGTTGAAACGGACGATATTTACGTTACATTTTATTTTTAGCTAGATTGAAATTCCACTAAAACGCAAGTCATACAAGTTTTACACGTAAAGTGGAGTGATGATGATGATACCTGTAAGCATTTCACATAGATAAGAAACTAGTAAATGTCAACACACGAAATTAACATAGCTTTGTTATTACGCGTAATTGATGGAGAAAAATATTTGACTACAAAAATAAATCGAACTACTGAACGTAAATTCTAGGTCATCCAAATTTAAAGGCTTAAAAACTTTAATTTCTCTTTACTGCAGATAATATGTGTATGTTATGAAACCACCATAATATTTGTAGATGAATCTATTAATTCTATCACTTCAAGTGATATATTTTATTATGTGCGTGGGTGTACATTGGGTAAATTTTTTTGAGTGTTGTCATAAGTGTACATATGACACACAGGTCACAGTACCTAGCTGTGAAATATAGACAAATTCCAAAAAATTAAACGGTCTCATATTGAATCGATTTTTTTGCCTCTAATTAATTGAAAGAAATTCCGGTATCTTCTATATACTAATGCCTCTAGATAATTTTATTAATTAACCAGTACAAGTTTTTTTTTTCCTATTTAAGTTTCATAAGTGCAACACGTACATTTTGACTGATTCATCCGATACTTAGGGTGAAATTTTTTTCAGCAATTTACTAAAACTTCATACTTACTCTCCGATACTTCTCTCTCGCGACTGGCAATTTTTCACTGTTAGTTTTCGTATGTTTTCTCGTTCTCTTCTTCTTTTTTCTTCGTTATGTACTTATTTTAAACTCCGGATTTTTGTTGCTACATGTTCGTTTAAGCGATGCTCTTGTATGTATCCATTATGCAGCAAAAATAAATTGTCAATTACAACTACACCATATTAACAAACAGTCGTTAGTCGTTATACCGTCGTTAGCGTCTGCGACAAGATAATAGTAACTAGTAACACATATGTACTACATATGTATACATTAAATATGATGTTATTTTGGAGATTCAGAGATTTCGGAGCAATCAGAGATTCGGAGCAACGAAGCGAACAAAGCATGATGCGTATACTTATAACTGTGATACAAGTATAGTAGTAGGGGGAGTAGAGAGCAAGAGAAGAGTCTAAGGCTGCGGACACATGGAGAGCGTAACGCGTACCGCGTAACCCTTTGAGCCCATGAGAGTGAGAGAGAGGTAAAATACGCGCACCTCTCTCTCACTCTTACGGGCTCCAATGGTTACGCGGTACGCGTTATATGCTCTCCATGTGACCGCGGCCTAAGGCTGCGTTATTCAGACGTAACGTCAATAGCAATCTGCAATCCGCATGAATGCACGGGTGCGAGAGAGATGAAGGATCATTCACCTACGGACGTTTTTTTGGTTCGGGCGTGATCGGGATTCATCGGCGGCCTTCGCTCTTGAATGAATCTCAGCTAAGAATCAATCAGCGCCATCTAGCGGACGATCATTCTCGAGAAAACTCGTGGCTCAGATACCCTACGGACGTTTTTTTATTTCGGAGGACGAAGAAAAGCTTAACTCATGTTTCGTTATGTAAAATAACATATAGAAATACGAGTTTTGCTTTTTTTCGTCCGCATACATGTGGGGCTGAAATATCTAAAAGTCACCGCTGATTGGCTATACTATTTGCAGGCGGTCAAATTTGTCAGACGACGAAAAAAAGCACAACTCATATTTCTGAACGTTATTTATAAAGACGAAATCTGAGTTAAGCTTTTCTTCGTCATCCGACTGAACACACTTATGAGAGGTCAATTTTCGGGTAAAAGAAAAATTGTAAACTTGCCGCAAGTAGCACAAACAACGTCAACTTTTTTATATTATATTTATAAGATTAGTTGCGGCTGGTTTATAACTGACTAAATGGCTCTACTATAAATAGTAATAATTATTTGGATCAGCGCCATCTAGCGTTGGGGATTTTTGAACTAAAAAGTGGCCCTAAACTTTTGGCCCACAGCATTAGCGCTTACAGCCATTTAGCCGATTATAAACCAGCCGCAACTCATCCTGTAGCTATAAAATGAAAAAATAATAATACGTGTGTTTTTGGCGGCAAGTTAACAATCTATCTTTTGCACGAAAATTTATCTTCAAAAATAGAAATACATAGGAAGCCAATTTTTGGTAGAAAATAGATTGTTAACTTGCCGCCAAAAACACATGTATCGTTATTTTTTCATTTTATAGCTACAAGATAAGTTGCGGCTGGTTTATAACTGATTAAGTGGCTCTATAGGGCTAAACTGCCTAAAGCTCTCCTTCAGAATTTCAGAAGCAATTTTTGGCCAAAAAAATCACAACCGCTAGATGGCGCTGATCCAAATAATTATTACTAATACTTATAGTAGAGCCATTTAGTCAATTACAAACCAGCCGCAACTGATTGCATAGACATAAAATATAAAACAAACGTTGTCTGTGCTATTTGCGGCAAGTTTACAACTTATTTTTTACTTAAATATCGACCTATTAAAGTATAAATATTCTACTCATCTCATATGGCTCATAAAATCAACCATTTTTACAAAATCACAATACTTTAGACCTTTCATCATTAACTCATTGAAGCACAGCCCTTTAAATTAATAGTTTCAATAAACAGTAAACTTATATAACATGTCCATAGCAAAATTTGTGTTACAGAAATCTTGAATAACAATCAAACAAATACGTAAATTAATTAGTCTAAAAGAGACAACTGAAAAAATAGGCCTAAGTATGAAAGAAGCACAGTCACACTATGAGTCTCCTAAGATTGGATTTTAGAGTCTAAAAGAGACAACTGAAAAAATAGGCCTAAGTATGAAAGAAGTACAGTCACACTATGAGTCTCCTAAGAATGGAGCATTGGATCTCACTTAATTAGATAAAGTTGGGTTCTTTGTTTATTTATAATACTTACAATTTACTTCTCTGTAATAAATGTATTTTTTATTTAGTGAGATCCAATGCTCCATTCTTAGGAGACTCTTCGTGTGGCTGTGCTCCTTCCATACTTAGGCCTTTTTTTTTTTAGTTGTCTCTTTTAGACTCTAAAATCAAATCTTAGGAGACTCATAGTGTGACTGTACTTCTTTCATACTTAGGCCTATTTTTTCAGTTGTCTCTTTTAGACTAATTAATTTACGTATTTGTTTGATCGTTATTCAAGATTTCTGTAACACAAATTTTGCTATGGACATGTTATATAAGTTTACTGTTTATTGAAACTATTAAGTTAAAGGGCTGTGCTTCAATGAGTTAATGATGAAAGGTCTAAAGTATTGTGATTTTGTAAAAATGGTTGATTTTATGAGCCATATGAGATGAGTAGAATATTTATACTTTATTAGGTCGATTTTTAAGTAAAAAATAAGTTGTAAACTTGCCGCAAATAGCACAGACAACGTTTGTTTTATATTTTATGTCTATGCAATCAGTTGCGGCTGGTTTGTAATTGACTAAATGGCTCTACTATAAGTATTAGTAATAATTATTTGGATCAGCGCCATCTAGCGGTTGTGATTTTTTTGGCCAAAAATTGCTTCTGAAATTCTGAAGGAGAGCTTTAGGCAGTTTAGCCCTATAGAGCCACTTAATCAGTTATAAACCAGCCGCAACTTATCTTGTAGCTATAAAATGAAAAAATAACGATACATGTGTTTTTGGCGGCAAGTTAACAATCTATCTTTTGCACGAAAATTTATCTTCAAAAATAGAAATACATAGGAAGCCAATTTTTGGTAGAAAATAGATTGTTAACTTGCCGCCAAAAACACATGTATCGTTATTTTTTCATTTTATAGCTACAAGATAAGTTGCGGCTGGTTTATAACTGATTAAGTGGCTCTATAGGGCTAAACTGCCTAAGCTCTCCTTCAGAATTTCAGAAGCAATTTTTGGCCAAAAAAATCACAACCGCTAGATGGCGCTGATCCAAATAATTATTACTAATACTCATAGTAGAGCCATTTAGTCAATTACAAACCAGCCGCAACTGATCGCATAGACACAAAATATAAAACAAACGTTGTCTGTGCTATTTGCGGCAAGTTTACAACTTATTTTTTACTTGAAAATTGACCTGTTAAAGTATAAATATTCTACTCATCTCATATGGCTTATAAAATCAACCATTTTTACAAAATCACAACACTTTAGACCTTTTATCATTAACTTATTGAAGCACAGCCCTTTAACTTAATAGTTCCAATAAACAGTAAACTTAGATAACATGTCCATAGCAAAATTTGTGTTACAGAAATCTTGAATAACGATCAAACAAATACGTAAATTAATTAGTCTAGAAGAGACAACTGAAAAAATAGGCCTAAGTATGAAAGAAGCACAGTCACACTATGAGTCTCCTAAGATTGGATTTTAGAGTCTAAAAGAGACAACTGAAAAAATAGGCCTAAGTATGAAAGAAGTACAGTCACACTATGAGTCTCCTAAGAATGGAGCATTGGATCTCACTTAATTAGATAAAGTTGGGTTCTTTGTTTATTTATAATACTTACAATTTACTTCTCTGTAATAAATGTATTTTTTATTTAGTGAGATCCAATGCTCCATTCTTAGGAGACTCTTCGTGTGGCTGTGCTCCTTCCATACTTAGGCCTTTTTTTTTTTAGTTGTCTCTTTTAGACTCTAAAATCAAATCTTAGGAGACTCATAGTGTGACTGTACTTCTTTCATACTTAGGCCTATTTTTTCAGTTGTCTCTTTTAGACTAATTAATTTACGTATTTGTTTGATCGTTATTCAAGATTTCTGTAACACAAATTTTGCTATGGACATGTTATATAAGTTTACTGTTTATTGAAACTATTAAGTTAAAGGGCTGTGCTTCAATGAGTTAATGATGAAAGGTCTAAAGTATTGTCATTTTGTAAAAATGGTTGATTTTATGAGCCATATGAGATGAGTAGAATATTTATACTTTAATAGGTCGATTTTTAAGTAAAAAATAAGTTGTAAACTTGCCGCAAATAGCACAGACAACATTTGTTTTATATTTTATGTCTATGCAATCAGTTGCGGCTGGTTTTTAATTGACTAAATGGCTCTACTATAAGTATTAGTAATAATTATTTGGATCAGCGCCATCTAGCGGTTGTGATTTTTTTGGCCAAAAATTGCTTCTGAAATTCTGAAGGAGAGCTTTAGGCAGTTTAGCCCTATAGAGCCACTTATTCAATTATAAACCAGCCGCAACTTATCTTGTAGCTATAAAATAAAAAAATAACAATACATGTGTTTTTGGCGGCAAGTTAACAATCTATTTTCTACCAAAAATTGGCTTCCTATGTATTTCTATTTTTGAAGATAAATTTTCGTGCAAAAGATAGATTGTTAACTTGCCGCCAAAAACACACGTATTGTTATTTTTTCATTTTATAGCTACTAAATGAGTTGCGGCTGGTTTATAATTGGCTAAATGGCTGTAAGCGCTAATGCTGTGGGCCAAAAGTTTAGGGCCACTTTTTAGTTCAAAAATCCCTAACGCTAGATGGCGCTGATCCAAATAATTATTACTATTCATAGTAGAGCCGTGTAATCAATTATAAACCAGCCGCAACTAATTTAAGAGATATAAAATAATAAATTTGACGTTGTCTGTGCTGTTTGCGGCAAGTTTACAATTCATCTTTTATCCTAAAATTTACCTTTAAAAGTATAAGCATTCTATTTATATGGTTTAATAAAATCTACTATATATGGCACTACTTAGTAGTGATTACTATAATAACTTCACGTATATCTTACACCGTGCTCTCTTTACCAGAATGATAAAATCCAAAGTAAATATATGTATAAAGTTAATATATATATAAAAATCTCTTTCCCACGTAACGATGAAACAATTAAATAGAATAGCGCGCGCTTTCGTGCACTCGTACGTGTTTTTGTGCACACATATTTGTTTTGTGCATGCTTTGCTTATGCCTAATTGCCTATCCGTTTTTATGCATATGTCGTGACCGGGCTTCCATAGAGACATATGATAATCAATTCGACAAGTCATTATTTTGTCATTTGTCATGCTGCTCTTTTATACCTAAGTACTAAAAAAAAGCAGGCTAAGCCGATAAAATAGAAACACTTCTATTTTGGAACATTCCGGTTTAATTTCTGCAGTATTATTGGTATCTCCCCACGTCATAATATCCCATATTTAATAATAAAAATCTCCAGTATTATCTTGAGTTATCAAATCGGTAGACAACTAACGTTACGAACCTCATGATGATCACCATTTCCACCCCCTCGCCCCTAATTAACAACCTGCCGTCCCATCCGTGTAGTGGATAATTTTTTTTTCCATATTGCAAAAAGAATGTGATTTCGTGTCTCGTGTTCGCTCGCAGGTATAAGATATCTTGTTTCTTATACTTTATTACTTATGAAGTTACTGAAAAGATTTTACAATCGAGCAGATCCGTGATAACTGATATCACACATAACAGTTGATCAAAATAAACAGAGATTAGTTTTACATTAGTAAACGACTTAGTAAAACGTCCTGCCGTGCAGGTGCAGCCTTTGCGTGGGAGATCGCGCCATCTCTTCGTATATATATATATATATTTTCCCTGCAGCCGTAGTAGCAGCGACCGACTCGAGTGTCTCGAGTCTCGAGTCTCGACACGCAGCCGATATACACACCGACCACCGACACCAAGCCGAGCTTTACGTGCATGTTAGTGTACACTTTTTAACTCTTGGATTATATCAAGTGACTTGATTGACTATAACTATTGAGTATTGTGTTGTCCCCAAATTGTTAGCTCTTTATACGCATCTGCTACAGGATCAACGCTCTGAGTGCTCTGACTAGCTCTGGTTAGATCGGAGGAGCTAGTGCCTCGCGGTTCCTGTACGAGTAACGGTCAAGAAGAGGAGGAGGAGGAGGAGGAGGAGGAGGAAGCTCTTTTTACACTTTTGTATATATATATACTCTGGTACG
This sequence comes from Copidosoma floridanum, assembly GCF_036245765.1. Lineage (NCBI taxonomy): Eukaryota > Metazoa > Arthropoda > Insecta > Hymenoptera > Encyrtidae > Copidosoma > Copidosoma floridanum. Next base: position 25,600,485 of record NW_028321890.1, on the reverse strand, counting down.
TGTTGCTTACTGCATGCGTGGACCAGGAAGAAGTGAAGAAAATGCCGAGACGTCCGAGAAGGGCCAGCAGAGTCAACATCGCCACTAGCAACGTTAGCTGGGAGGTGCGTGCGAGATAATAAAAAAAATACAATTAAAGTGGAACCAAAAGAAACACAACCTCCAGGTGATAACGACGGCGACGACGTCTTCTCTCTCTTCCTGTTCATCTCCTCCGACGGCTGTTTTCTTTCGCGCTCGCGCGTGTGTGTGTTGTTAGTTGTTATCTATTAAACTTTCGCGATTCGCGAGTCTGGCTGGCTATACGATAGTCTAGGAAAACAGACGGTAAAAACGACGACGACGACGCGAGTGAGTTTCGGAGGCGGAGGTGGAGGCGCGTGCCCGGTACACCATCGGAGGAAAAAACGTCCACGACTCAAGCTTGACTCGTCACGCGGAACAGGGTGGAGACGATTGTGAGCCTAGGGCCTTGCGCCTTCAACAAAAATAACAACAACAACAAGAAGATCAACAAGCCCCGAGACGAGCCGTCGAAGGGCTTCTTAACCTCTTTAACGGTGCCTCAGCCGCTGCCGCCACCACGTCCCCTCACTCGCTCACCCAGAGTTGCAGAGCTCTTCAAAATGGTATTATATGCTCAAGTTTGACGGTGATACCTGCTACTTGTTGACTCCCTGCTGTTTTATTATTATTTTTTTTTCACCACCGTTTTAGAAGTGTCATTAATACTTATTGTCTGCTGGTTCCTGATGGTCTCTAGTGTATTACCCATTCCTTGCATTACGTAGCAAGACTCCTGCTCAGCATGATCCTTTTTTTTATGCACTGTAAACTGTTGTTGCATGCTCGTTTTGCACTTTCACATTAATCAATTGCTTATGATGTATTTTTGTTTTCATTTTTTGCTGCTGCACTTGCTCCAAATTAGTGTTACACTTGTTGATTCCGATCTCACACATATCTGTACATACGTTTGTCATGAACTTTTTCTTTGTTTTTTATTTCTCATAACTGCGTGTTGCATTATCATGTAACATTTTTTTCCTTTTTTGATTTATGAATGCTACAAATATATATGATGCACTTTATCACTTGCCCAAGTCTGCAAGAAATTTTCCATTATACATATATGTTATCCTTGGCATGATTGAAGTAGGAGTGTGTAACTGCATGAAGTAATTGAAATGTTTTATTTTATAGAGGAAATGCAAGAGGTATAATATTTAATACACATTTGAATCGATACAAAATAAGCAAGAGACTTATAATTTAGTGGTCACTTTATTGTTATGTGCATATTCATCAGTGTTTGTTTTTAAATACTTGCTACATACAAGCGTCATTCATGATAAATACAAGTTATTATATTAAATATCCTGTATTAATAATACAACTTTCATTTTAGGATACTAATTCAAAGGACAAAAACAAAAAAGGAAAAAATGGTGAACCAGCTGAAGAGGTAAGAATAAAACGATTAAGATAGATTTTGCATGGTTACATAATCATTTGAAAATTTTTCATCCTGGTCAAAAAGTTAGATTGACGATTGCATAAAGTTTTTACCCTTAATCATAAATTTTTTTTTATTATCAATATACTAACGCACGTAACAGTCTAAATATTTAAAAAATAAATCAACATTTATATACACATAAGGTAATAGATTATACCTGAATTTTTCAAAATTTCAACGAAACTAAAGTATTGAAAACGCACAATCTTTATCAATCGACAAATAAAAAGTTTTATTTCCTTGTACGAGGTAAATTTCAATTTAACCATACAATTGATATTTTGAAGTGTTAGTACATTTTAAATTGAAGAACTGCATTTCAAACTGTCTGTTAGTTTGCCAAAAAATTGAGTGATTTTAAAATCCAAAACTAAGTTATCCTTTATCACTATCCATGATCATCCTAAAACATTGAATAAAAAAAAATAAAAAAATATGAACAGATGCACCATCAGCAAAATTACTGCTCAACAGCAAACAGGGTGACTTACAATAGAAGAAGAACAAAAAACTGAGAGAAAGAAAATTAAGAAAAACTCTAATCCCTGCTCACAAAACAAATAAGTAGAGATGATCAGACACGCGGATTACAGATGGATAGAAACATACGTCTACACGCAAAACAACGAGGAAAGAGGGGAAACTCGGTATTTTCATCGTTTGCGCAAGGACATTTTTTTCCCCTCCAAGAAATATTACGGGAAAAAAACGATTCGACCGCTCTGCCACCGCTCCGTACCCGTGACCTCCGATAATTAGGCTTCAAGTGCACCACACGAGTAGTGCAACACTTGTATACATCCCCACGTAAAAAACAGGTATATAGAATTGAAAAGAAAATAAAAATAAAAAAGAATACACGCTCGGAAAAGCAGTTAGCTACCAGAGAGTCATATATATGTTGTGTGCTGCAACAGCAGCAGCATATACAATATAAATATTCGGTCGGTGGTTACTAAAGGAAGAAAGAGAGAGAAGAGCCCATCAGAGCCAGAGAGATGTTGTAGAGGTACACTTATGCTTTACCTGCTCGCTCGCTTGGAGAATTTCGCGACAGATGGTGCCTGCCGCACGGAATTTCTGCTGATAGGCACTTATTTATAAAGCAAAAGATATCGCGCGCACAACGCCCGCGTACAAGTGTGCACATTGTACCTATGTATCTTCTTCGACTTTCGAAACGCGCTTCTTCGGTAGTCTCGAACGAGACTCGCAGATTTATATCTCGGGCTGGAAGTCAACGGGTCGATCGTCTGCTGGCCGCTAGATAGTTAGCCCGCGTGACTTTCATTTACCACCCGGTCCTATCCTTTTCAATAGCCATGAGGAGGTACCTAAAAATTGCACTTTACGTTCGTCCCGCAAATCCAATATCATATACCGATCAAAAGTACAACAACCACCTGTTTCGTGTACGACAAAAAACAGAGAATGATAAAGGACTGTGAACTTCATTTCCAGAAATCGGTATAGCAAACCGCCCCTGACGACGAGCGTCGCGTGATTGTAAATCATCCTCCGCACCACTTATACCTATAGTCTTTGTAACATTTTCGTTTTCACGCGCACCGACCCTCTGCCAGGAAAAAGGATCCGGCTCGAGAGAACGGGAAAACGAAGGAGCCTCGCAGCGCTCGAGTGCGCTCTGCAATTCATGCGTACGGCAAAATGCGTGCACCCACTTAAGTACTGTGTAAATTTTCTTTCCCCCTTTATTTCCCACACGAATGAGCTGGTGTGAACATTGGTGATGATATTTCAAGTGATCGTGTATAAACACCCGCTCGGTGGATCATCGGTTTAATACATGCCATTATTTAATCGCCATGCGAGGGGGCGCGATCAAGCAAATGAGAAGATACAAAAAACGCCTCTCATCTCTCTCTGCGTTTTTTCCCTCCAGTAGAAACAATCCACCTGTTGCTCTTCTGCATGTTTCCAAGATATACGTAAATGCGTTAAGGTACAATACGTGTCGCCGAACCCTCTAAAGTCCACATGCCTATTACTCTTCTTCTTTTTCCGTATACTTACACGCCTCGCTCATAAAATATAGTCGCAGCTCTTTTTTCTTCGTTTCCACCTGCTGCTGATGGTACATTATCGTTCTCTCTGCTTTTGCTGGTACACATACCAAGTATATTGTATACGGTCGATCGTTTTCCACACCACGAGTCGTTAATCTTTCGCCACCACTACAGTTAATAATATGCACGTTTTAAAACCCTCTTGCTCCGTTTGGTGGATTTATCTCTATGTACTTGCTTGCGAATTCTCACGCTAGTGCGTGTGTACGGAAAATCGCTCGATTATCCGTTATGGCTATAAGCGCTCTCTGCTCGTGATTAAATTATTCAAGTGGTTTCGTGAAAAAGTTTCTTGAATCGGCGATAAATAATTTTTTTTTTTTAACGCTCTAGTACCTACACGTTTGGTTTTTTTGTTTTTTATTTATTTTTTTTTTGTTTTGTTGTGACAATTTACAAGAGTGGAGCTAAAAAAACAATTAAATTAATCATCGAAGCACATAAAAGACAGTGACGATCGGCGTACTCGTTTGTCCAAATCGCGATTATCTTATCGTTCTTACGAAAAAAACAACGCCAACCCAAATCACGTTACCCACGATGATGGACGAGATAAAAAGAAGAGAAGAAATAAAAGTAGCAGATACATTGTATGTGTATACTGAATTACGGAATCATTGATTATAAAAATCGAGTGCGTGTATCGGTATAGTACCAAATATGGTAATGCGTTAACGTCAATTTCGAAGCCGTCGTAACACCTTTTCATCCGTATACCCTTATAGCACGTGCAAAGGGAGAAAAAACTCGGTACACCCGCGAAAGAACTGAAAAAAGGCTCTCCACCCCCTTGGGTTATCTATACCGCACATGGGGGTACTAAGGTATACGCGCACCGATTTTCCCAAACGGAGCGCCAAGTGCCATCATCAGATACCTATAAGAGCAACGTTAAACGCGTGCACTTTGTCGCATTGGTATATATATACTGGAGGACGAGGAGGAGGTAGTAGTTGACACCCACACGCACATCGCGTATATACGCACGAGGGGACGGAGGAGTATCGTTTACACGCATATATGCATGTGTACTTGTTCTTTTACACGCATGTGACGCACTTATTGCGCGACGAAAGCAAAGCAACGTCGTCGTCGTTGTCGTTGATGTGCTGGCGACGACGACTACGCCGGCCGATTTCGCCACCGGAGAGACAACAGCCTCCGCAGTTTCGCTGTCGCTATTACCGCGCCTCAACGTGCGCCTCTCCGCCTCCTCCTCGATTATTGCCGGAACTAATAATATATACACTTATAAGCTCCGTTTGTTGACGCTATCGGGTTTGGTTTGGTTTTCTATCATATTACCTTGTGTGTGATATGTAAGGAGTACGGTTCGTGTGCAGTTTAAGTGCGGCTAGTGTTTTTTACTTTTTTATTTCTTTTTTTTATTTTCATGTATGTACCCTACTTTAAGTGATATATTTATATTATCGTGACGAAAGAAAGTTTTGTGCACCTGCGTAAGTAGTTGACGACACGGGGACAAGAGAGTTGTTTCTGTGCGTCAGTGGTGAAAAGGTGATTTTTCGCCGATACCGTCGTCAAGTTTTTTTTTTTTCTTTCTTTTTACATTGCGCTTTTGTGGAACGCTTTTGAAGGTGCAAATGAGGACTTTTATTCGTCACTTTTGGATTTGGGAAAGCAGTCCGTTAATATTGTTTTTTTACGATTCCGAGCCGAATGAAAATTACATTGAGAAGTTGCCATTCTATCGACAATGGTAATTCAAGTGCAGCACGTGATAAAAACCGCGAGTCGCGTATCGAAGATTTTGTTAATTTGTTCGTGAACGGGGGGTACGAAAAAAAAAAGGAATTTGTATAAACGTTGATAAGGCACGTTTTACGCTTCGATGAGTGTATACATATATTACCTGTAAGCCTCAATGATGACTGTGGCAGTGTACTCTTCTAATTGAAAAACAATAAGTACATCTCTCTCTCTCTCTCGCGGGCAATCGCCAAGATAAAAATCAAATTAGAATCTGATGCAGCGAAGCGATAAATACTCCTATCCAACGCGTAATCGCAGATGCCAGAGATCTACGTCCTGCCGATGATGTGTAACAAAAATATCTTTGTATGGGGGAGGGGGGGGGAGAAAAAAAATTCCGAGAAACAGTAGGTCACGTGTTTTCTCAACTCGGTGCGAGAGCATTTAAAGTAAAAAAGGAGCTTCGTTATTGAGGCGAGCAGCGCACAACCTTTATAAGTGTTGTACTACACAGTCAGCGGCAAAGAATTTTTCCGATATACAAACGCGAACACGATGCTCGAGCAACGCGCGCTGTACTTATAGGTATACGGCACTATACTGTACTCAATGTCTACACACACACAACACAATACAACAGCTCTCGAAAACGGGGGAATCAACATTGCGCAATTCCATATAGGTTCGTGTATTTATATGTATAGATGTATTATACGTTATGTGTCACTTGTACGAAATACAGTATGCATACACGAATTCTCGAAAAGTATATTTATCATGCGCTTATCGTAAAACATGTATAAATATGGTAGATAAATATCTTATATATACATCTGTGTGTGGATAAACAATACGTAGCAGCGAAAACTTCTGGCAAGTTATTATTATTATTTTTCGTCTTATTAGGATACCCTCACAAATTTCTTTTCTGGGGCGCTGTATAGGCAAATTGCTATCAATTGCCGACCAATTGTTGTATACACACACATCCTTACAATATATATTATACGCACCCCCTCCTCTTCTCGCTTTTCTCGCGGTGGCCTTGGGTTATTATGGACGAGTAACTTTTTCGAGATCGATGCTTCTTCTTATTCTTGCAGGGGATATCCGATGAAGACGCGTACGAAAAGTGTAGGTGTTTTTGGGTAAGACGGGGAACTCGAAGTGTCACACCGCGCGCCATTGATACTTCCAAAGGCATTACAAGTAGGTGCGATTACACCTGACACTCGTATACTTATGGCCACGCAATTGGTGTATTGTGTTCACGTACACATGCAAGTAGTTTAATATCCGGTTGACAGGTAACACGCATCCTTCTCGTTGAATGTACATATCAGTGTTTATGTCCGTTTTTCATTCTTGCAGCTTATCGACGGTAACAGAGCTGTTATCGGTACATGTAAATAATCTCACGCAGTGGACGACTGCCGAATGGAAAATTTTCCCCCCCTTCCTATACCCGATTAATGATGGATTTTTGCTTTTTTTTTTTTTTTTTTTTTTTTTGTTTCTTCGAGCAGAAATGAGAATTTTCTCGTCCTTTTTTCTCTCTTTGTTTTTTTCACGAAGGCTGTGAGCATCGCAAAGAGTTGTCGCATCGATGAACCCCAACAACAGAGAAAAGAGAGTTTCCAGTTTCGATCTGCGAGACGCAGACGCACGTGCGATTAGCAGTTGCGTAAAAATACCTGTGCTCGTCTTACTCACCGTTTGCTCACAAGTTTCGTTGCTAATGCCGATCGAGATTAAAGCGAGGGAAAAAAAAAAGAGACAACCTTCGATCTGCTACGCGCAAAAATACACCGTGCACGACAAGTATACGCGCATCGTTCGATACAACGACTTTTGCGCTTTGCCAAAGTATACCTACTATTCGTATAGTAAAAAAATAATAATAAAAGCACTGCTGTCTCGTGTTGCTTTTTTTCTTCCCTCTGTGCTTCCTTCGCATGTGGCGGCTCTATAAATATATCGCGCAATTTTTGCAATCACGAGCCGCTGCTGGCATGGAACATTCCGAGATCGCGAAAATACCGATTTGCAACCTGCGCGTTATTTTTAAACCGGCCGTCAGCTGAGTTTTCTTTTAAACGCATACTTATACCAACCACCGTCAAAACGAGCCGTCTGATGTATATTTTTTTTTTTTTTTTTTTTCTTCTACCAACTCACGTAACGTACGTCCGCGCACACAATTTGCGTATATCAAAAGGAAAAAGCAGTGGCGCTTATTGGTTTACCACCGAGATAATATTATCAGCTGATCGTGCGAGCGTGTGTCTTCATATTTATATGTATTGGCGTCCAGCTGGGGACGTAGTTTCTTCTCACGCGGCTGTTTTTCCTCGTCACCCACAACATTGCGTATAGGTAATTATTTGGTAGCGTCTAAAATAACTTACTCATATATATATATATATATATATATGCAGAGTTATGCAATCAGTATTAACACTCGGGCAAAACAATAATTGCACCCACACGTGGCAATAAATTCGCTCCGGCCTCGTTTATACAATCCGGAAGAGTATATAAACTGCATTTTGTGTTGTTTTTTTTTTCCTCCAATGGCACGGTTTGTCATAATGTATGTATACAAACGACGAGTCGGAGCTTTGGATACTTGTTGCCGCGCTCTAATGTACAAACCGCGGTGGGCGTGAATCCCCCAAGTATATAGAGTATATCGTGGAATTCAGTTGTCCGCGCGATGTTAGGTTGGGCGTGTGAGACCAATTGAGATAAGTTTCAGTCAAATTCTTCTTCTTTTTCTGTTGGAAAAAATTTCTCTCGAGCTTTTTTTTAACTACGTAATTAAAACTTGTTTATTCATTTACAAGTAAAACAATCGTGCTGTAGAGAAATGTAATCCGTCAATTTGTTAGCCAATACATGTATATATATCACTGATAAAAAATTTTGACCGCCTTCCAATGAGCCACACATACAAATCAACCCGCGAAGACAGATTTTCATCATACTCAGCGAGTTATGTATTATGCTCTCCCCCTCGCGCAAACAGAGAAATAATTTGAATATGTATACATAATCCACACGCGACTGATTGCGCGCCAAAATTTCGCATGTCGCAAGTGTTTTTTTCTCGCAGATATAAATTGTACGCGTATATAGCACCCGAGTCGCGATGACGGCTTTTTTTTCTCATATACTTTTTTTTTCTCTTTCTTACGTTAGATGCTCCTATGCTTGTACGTAGTTTGACCTTGGGCGAGTTTTTTTTTTGATCGCCGTGTATAAATACGTGGATGACGATGACGGAACGATTGTTGCGCATTGAATGTTATTACATACATATGAAGCGCTTTGGGCTATTGAAAATTATAGTGCATACATCTTCAAAGGAGGTCCGTAAATGCATGAGATCTTTATATAAAAAAAAAAAAAAAAAAAAAAAAAAAAAAAAAAAAAAGGAAAGTACAAATGCGTACTTTAAAGAGAGAGTACACACCTATGACTCTGGCGAATATGAGTAGTGAATATTTAAAATAACAACCGGCTGGCACTTAAAAAAAGAATCCTCGAAATAACCCATGCACTCGCGAGAGAGAGAGAGAGAGAGAGCCGCGTGTGCAGGTACGTAGACGCGCGAATGAGCCCTCGTTAATTTTAGAACGACTCCGCGGCGTTGATGAAGCACCACCTCAGCCGCGCCGCCGATGAGTCTTTTTATTCGAGCGTTCCATAAAAACCCGGCCTATACCGTATTTCGGGCCTCTCTTCTTTGGTTCGATTGTTTCGTCTCGCAAGCGCGTCATGGAAATTGATTTGCTCGTTTATAATAGCTCGGTGGGCGTTAACTTGTATGCTTTATACATTTATGTGACGCATGTACTCGGTGTGCTTTACCAAAATAAGGATTCTGTGGTGGCTGTAGAATCATCGGTATTCATTAGTTTTAAAAATTTAAATTGTGCATCTCTGGTACGGGCATCATAGAAAACAAAAACACGACCCCCGATTCATTCATTGTATACATGTTATGTAGCAGCTGCCACATAATCTAGGCTAATTTTATGATACATCTCCGAAAAAAAATGCAGGCGTGCGAGGGTGAAAAAAAAGTCGAGTATGCGTCGCAACTGCAAGTGAACTGAGGGCCCCCCGTGAGCGAGACAACGGCATCGCTGCTGCAATCGTTTATCGGAAAAACTATGCTGAACGAGGGCTGTTGCTGCAGTCGAGCTTGCAACCTCCCGAAAGCACGGAGCATTTCATCCACGCGGTTGGTGTTACCGATGAGTTGAGCAGAAACTAGCTGACGCGAAGAAGAAAGACCAATAAGATGCAAACCTTCAGCGGCCTTGCCTTTGGAAATGTCTTCAAGAGGAAGGCACGTTGTCCAGCGTGGGAGCTTTTTTTTATTTCATCATCCCTATATAATATATGGCTCGCATGATTAAACGAGAGGTGGGAAGGTTTGTCGTGGGGATCGAGGCTGTACAGCTTTATAATAAAAACAAATTTATTCATTTATTTTGATTAGGTTGAAGTTTTCAGCGGTAAATGTAATGGACAAGGTGCAATTTTGTCCATCAGTATAGTTTAAATCGTTGTTGCGGTACATAATAAATACAATAAACTACAGCCCAAATACTTGCACCATACCTACGCGTAGTAATACTTAATAGTAGTATATGTATGCTTGTATACGCATTGCTCCAATTTCGCAATTCTTCCTTTTTTACAGCTTTGGCACATTATTCATTTGTAGACTTGTGCATTTGACGTTTTTTCCGAGAAGACGTTCAATTACTTGTTCTCTTTGTTGTTGATAAATGGATAATCGTGAATTTACCCTACTATTGAGCCACTGAAATTGTCACACTTGTCCATTATTGGCGTTAACTTTTTTTTCCTCTCCCAAACGACATATCAATCAAAAACCCTCGCCTATACACGGGCTTTTACTTCTTTAATGTCAATACATAATATTGATGTTGACAAAAGCATCAATAATTATATTGCTGATCTCTTTTGCTCCCATACACAGATGGTAAAGCAACGAGCAGTTTACCATGTAACGTCAGAAATTGTAATCTTATCAATATCCCCGAGATGCAGTCCACACCCCCGCCTCAAGCTCAAGTACCATAAAAAAAATACAAAATATACTTACTTTCTCCAAGAGGAATATAACATCCTTCACTTCCGTGTTCCCAGCTCATACTACCATCTATCAAACTGTCGATTGATTAATCCAATGTGTGTGCTGCAAATCATTGAAAATCTCGTTGCGTGCGATATTATAAGTACTTACAGTCGTGTATCATCATTGTTAACAAGTTGTACTTATATATAATGTGCTTTCTGTGCTTGCAGGTCAACAAGGTGGCGGGTAGCGGATCGCCAAATTCCCAAGCGCCACCACCGCCGACGTTGATCAACAAAATCAAGTATCAGCCTGGTGGCCCGGTCATCAAGAAGGACAAGCGTCACAGCAGCTCGAGATTCAACGTGTCTAAGAATCGAGAGCTGCAGAAGTTGCCCCTTCTTTCAGGTGAGGAGTGCCATTACATGAATACACATCTCGCTACATCATATGCATTATATACACTACTCAAAGCTCCTCTTGCATTCAATAAAGTATCAGATTTTTTTTCGCCTCCGTTTTCCCTACGCAACACAAATCGATACAATTGAAGGAACTCGCGCATCTTGTGATGACCATAAATTATAGATACCTAAACATATAGGATTAGTATGTAATCAACTAAGTAATAAGTGAAGACAGCGACAAAACTCTTTTTTTTTTTTTTTAACCAAAGGTGAGTCAAGGAAACAATTTACAACGCAACACACATCATTGTAACAAAATACAACCTGATGAGAAAACGCAGAAAGAAAAATAAAAACAAACGGCACATCTATACGTACCAAATCACGTTCGGCTTAAGCTCACAGAGCTCGCGGTAGATCAAGGATTTAGAAACTCGATTTTCCTCGGTAAAACAACGGCTGGTGGTGAAACTAGCTTTCTTACACATATATACCTTTGACAACGTATTTCCATTGGATTCGCGCAGCTATAACTCCATTGTATTTTCGATCTACTTTTCTTTTCGCGCGGATAGCGCCAAAGATCCCTTTTCATTTGGAAAATTTGTTTTATTTTATTTCAAGTAAGTAAATTATAACTTTTTTTTTCCTCACTGCAACTTGGGAAAATAAAACAACAATAAACCCATGTAATATATTTATTCATCACAAAAAAAACTTCTCCAGGATTTACATTTTATACGGTGTGTACTTCTCAGTCTGCGTGAATATCATCAATTATAGTAGGTGTATACTAACTTCCGTCTTTTTCCTCCGTTTTAATTACATTCGCTCCGTCATATAGTATATACGTACAAGCACTAGAACACGGTAAAAAAGAGCAGAGGCGTCGTCGTTGCCCTTTATCTCGGGGAAAAAAAGGTGTCAAGTCGCTTTCATCCCCGGAGGGTGTGGGAGGACGCTTTTCACGCGCTTTTTTTTTCATCAAAACAAGGACGATGGTTTTTCTTTCTCGTGAGCGTTCGCACAAAAGCGGCGAAAACCTATGTACAGCTATGCAACTTGTGTTTCTTGGCTCGCAGGTGTTTACGAGCCAGTTCACCAAACTTGTTCGAGCTGGAGAGAGAGAAATAAAAAAGTAGTTCCGAAACGCGCGGGAGTTTCCTTTTCTTTGACGCAAGTGCATAAGTATATCGTCTTATGCACACATAAATGAAAGTTTGGCATTTTTGCCCCGGGCCCAGCCGGAACTCGCCCAGCATAATGATTAATGACCTGGTTCGATTAAAATGGCGCTTTGCAGTTTATATATATATACTTATAAGTCACCGGGACTCGGTTCAAAATATTTTTTTTTTTTTTTTTTTTTTTTTTTTTATCAACCACCAACCAGCACTCATACATATATAAATTAATTATGTGCGTTCAATTGTAAGAAACGTACGTCATTGAAATTACTTTTATTCATTGTGTTGCGTATAGTTTTCGTAAGAAACTTCAACGAAAAGTCTGCCATTTATTAACAAGTAGATAAACATATAAGGCGTAATTGTTCGTTACGTGGGTAAAATGTGAGTGTATTTTTCTTTGCTGGCGCTTCTGGTAAATCGTCAAACCGCGATTAATTCAGTTCTGTCGTGTAAGTACGGTATATTATAATGTATAGCAGCGATGTTTGGCAAATCAAATGGGTATACGACGACGAGGAGATGGCACGCGCAATCTTCACTCTGCGCGGATTATAACATACACATACGTAAATGTATATACATGCGACCCTCCCGTCAAAACGATCCCCTGTATAATGTATATATACTCACCCACGACCAAACTAGCTCTGCTCTCGGTTTCGCTAAAGAGACGGACCGACATAATAACAATCGTGGTCGGTGCAATCCGAGCTATACCGCCTGGCTCGCAAAGTTTTGCGTGCCCCTCTTTTATATGCCCCTATCTTTCGTTGTTCGTCACAGATAAGTACCTATACTGTATATACCCACCTGCTGCGTACATAATGTTTTTTCAGTGTGTGTAGCGTTTAAGCTTATAGGTGGTACATATACCGTTACGTAAAGAAGTGACCGGTCGTGGTGTTGTAATCTAAGACTGTCTTACTTACGAGCGCGCGATATCGATTTTTACGAATACCTATATTGCGTACATCAATGTACATATAAGTGTATCCATTGTTATTAAATTTTGTTCTCTTTAAACGTAAAATTGCATCGTTTTGTACAATTATCATGATTTCCGAAAAAAAAGAGAATACACTTTGACTCTCGGTAATTTACAATCGCCATCCGTGTAAATGTTACGTTTGCTAAATGTTACATGTATTTTTGATCAAAAACAAAAAAAAATCAGCTTAGCCGAGTAGTTGTATCATGTGATGATAGCGGGTACAAACAAGGGCGTCGATTTGGCATCGTTTATTGAGCCGCGCGAATATTATCGAGCTGTAATATGAAAATGTTTAGCGAGTATATTTGGCGGGTAAGGGGAGACCATCTTGTGCTTACGTTACACACTATAGATGTTCCTCGTCGCACGTCATTGCTTCGGTTTTTGCGTCGGTCGTCAATAAAATATAGTACAATATTACTGCACAGATTAAGAGATCGATCAAAGACAACTGGCAGCTGTTTTTTTTCTTTTCTTTTTTTTTTTTTTCGGGTGAAAATTTTGAGGAATCTTTTTCGGCGATGTTCGTGTTTATTTTATGACTACTTGGTGGTTTTTCCCGAAACATCGTATGTGTAAAATAATGTAAAATATTGATGCGCAGAAAACTAGTTTTCCCGAAATACGGCCAATCCCTTCCAACGCTGCGGATGGCGTCACCAAGTTAAAAGTTTGATGAATATAAACGAGTTTCCCGTGGGGTGAAATTCGATTTTTCTTTTCACATGCAGTTAACCGGTGAAACCGAATTAGTTCAAAAAGTTTACAGAAGGAAAAAAAAAAAAAAAAAAAAAATATAAACTTGATCAAGAAAAGAAAACCGGTGTACAATTCAATCGGGTAATGACAATCACAAGAGACGAGTAACGCGACGCTCTTTAGCCTCCTCGTTCGGACACCGCCTCGTTTATTAGCGTGTTGTTGCGCAATGACTCTGCTCAATCTGCTCTTGCACAATTCACTTAGCTCCTTTCAAAACGGCCCCCAGCAGTCCTTGCGCGACGCTCGTTATCCCTCGACTGATATATCCCGGAAGGCATTATGAAAACACCAATGGGCTGTATACCTACACGTCTATTCAAAACGACTCTCTCGTGCAAATGACACGGCCAAATGGAAGGCAGTACGGTGTACTTCCCTCCCGCGTCTTTTCCCTTTTATTTGGTTAATCATCTTCTTTTTCTCTCCACGTCACGGGGCTCTCAATCCTACTGCTTCGATAGGCTATCGATTGTTGGGTATAGTCCATGTACAATATCAGAGGTTGCAAAAGTCTGCTTGACATCTAAATTATTATAAATTTTTTTTTTTTTTTTTTTTAAGTGTCAACGTGTTTTTTTTTTAATTTGTTTAAACTCCTATCAGATACTTATTCTTACCATTAGTGTGACACGTGGATCTACTGGAACGTGCGAAAAAAAAAAAAAAACAATTATACAGATTACATGATAGGTATCGATAAAAAGATGTGCTTATCAACGAAGATTTTAGTCACGAAAAAAAAAACATCTGCACACTTTGGTATGGTACAAGTACGAGAGACAAGAATAAAAAGTGACGTAAAGAAGAAAACTGCCCTTATTCTTACGTACGAAAGGCCGGCTTTGCTCATTTCTTTTCACACTTGCCAAAGTACGGCAAGCGTATCCCATCGTCTCTCCGCGCTACATTATAACCCTACCCCCCCCCCCCCCCCCAAAAAAAATAGAATACATGACGTCCCGGCACGAAGACAGAAAAAGAAAAGGCAAAGCCAGAGGGTGAAGGAGGCACACACACACACACTCTATAGCAATACCCGCCTGTACGCATGATTCGTCAAGTGCTCAAGGGACTCTGGAGGTAAATTGCCTCCTCCTCCTCTCTCTTTAAATGCCAGAAATTTCACAGCCCTCGTTGCCCTGCCTATTGGCACTTTGCCCCCGTGACTCACTAGTATACGTTTTACGACTGCACATACGTATTCAACTCACCCTCGTCGCTGTGTTTCCCTCTGTATGCGCAAGTACAAACGTATACCACGTGCTAAAGAGACAGAAGAAAGAAAGAGGCACGTGCTAATACAACCCTCGTTGTTTTTCTCTTCTCCTCCTCCTCCCCAGTGGCGCTGCTGATACTACTACTTACCGAATAAGTATATCGTGGACACGAAAACTTTTTCCAAACTCTGTATGGCTTGATACGGTTATGGGAGCGCTTTTCCTTGCCTCGTTTTCTTTTTATTTCCCATTACCACCCGGCACCCCCAACCCTCCCCCCGGAACTATGGACGGCGAAAGTGCCTCGACGACGGGCTGCGATCCCACGTGAAAAGGAAATTCATTTATACGGAATCGGTGATTTCGAATTCCTTTGCGAAATGGAGTCGTTCGACGATCTCGCTGTATACAACAGTGGAATTCCGAGAGGGTGGATAAAAAAAAGGTTGGGCTTCTAGATGTACACGGTGGCACGTACGTTTGATGTGGTGAATAAATAAATAAACAAATGGCCTTTCATCGTCAACAGCACTTAGTAAATCCATCCATGTTACAAATAAATATGTCACGATGCGATTGTAAATTGGCAATCTCGAGTCCATCCCCTATTTAATTTACGGCAATTCGTACAAGACGTGTGGATCAATCACGCCACCAAACGCGATTGAATAATGTATGTAACATGTGTAACTTACCCCTCGACTCGTCTGGCAAAAATCAGATGCCGGTCTTTCCTTCTCTCTTTGAATAACAACCCCCACGAGCATCGTTACCTTTTCATCGGAAATTTCAACCAGATGCCAAGCCCCCCCCCTTTTTTTTTCCTCCCTCGAAAAAACAATAAAAAGAAAAAAGTGGCCTCCTTTGAAAATGCCCCGAGTACCTGCATACACTCTGCACAAAAGCCATGCAGAAGAGAGAATAAGAGGGAGATGGAGGAAGAGAGAGAGACCTAGAGTTTATAATTAATGAAAAAAACAAGCCGGGACTCGATCTCTGTGCGTTTCGCACATTGTGTACCTTCGAACACCCTCACGTACAAAGAAAGGGAGTGGATGCTGCACCCTCGACCTCCTCCTCCCCCCCGGAAGCAGCTCTGCCTTTCCTCTTTCGCGCACGTATATCCATGACATGTGCTATACATACGCAGGTATATGCGTGTACACGGGACGTACACACAAGCAAGGGTCGACCTATCGATTGCTCCGGCTTCCTCGCCGGAGGGGTCGCGCGCCTGCGCTCCAACTGTTCCACCGGGTAGGTATACCCTTATATAATTGTGTACACAGGTATGGGTGTACGTACAGCTTGGTCCGTACATCGGTAGGTGGGTAGGGTGATGCGAGCGCCCCGAGCTGTCTCGCTCGCCAAGAGAGTGTATAGCCGCTGATGGCGGGGGCTGTACGCAAATGTATATACCCACACACACGACACGGGTACGAGGGGGGGGGGAGGTAGACATTGGCTCCGGCTCGGCTCGGCTCTCCTGCTCCCGTTTATTAACCGCGCGCCGGCCGCACGAGTTGGAGCGCATCGCCAGAGAATCACCTCCTTCCCGAACAAGTGGGTGATACCTATTTTAAAAGGACTCGCTCGCTGTCGTTTCGTTTAGCTGATTGAGCATCGAGCTCAAGTTTTTTTTTTTTTTTTTTTTTTTTCTGTGCACGCGTGTCGATGGTTTTTTCGGGTGGCAAGGAACTGTGAACCCCTTGATAACGTGGTAATAAAGTATTGGTGCCGGTGATCGGTCGACGAAAAAGTGCCGGAAACAGAGGGGAGGGAAAAAAAAGCTCGCTCGCTTGCCAATGGAGTACGGGGGATCAGGGCGTCTGGATTATCGCGATAAGATGAGCTCCCAACCCCGTAGGGAGTGAGCTTTTGGCTCGAACATTTACAAGAGCACCTAAAAAGCCACCAAAGAGATAATATATATAATATATATTACGTAGGAGAGTGTGCCGGAGGGAGGAATATCGGACGAGTCGAGTGTGCCGTGTATATATAGACGTAGGGGTGGTTGTGGTGTTGACCCCGTGGCCTCGTCGGCAGCCAAGTTACCTCGGTTGAGTGCGGAGGGGAGAGGAGAGAGGGCCCAGCTAGTTAGTGTATATATATATACTGGACGGCACCGGGGGGCGAGCTAACACGGAGAGGAGGAACAGCAAGAGGGAGGAGGGGGAGGAGAACGGCGTCACCGGGGGCAGGTACGAGGGAAAGAAGATGGTGCACGTGACGAACGTGGGACCGTCCCTGGGCACGGGTATACCCAAGAGCCCGAGTTTTCACCAGGGCCTGGCGTACGCGGCCAACGAAGCCAACAACGCCGGTGCCGGCAGCAACGACAGCGGCAACAACAACAACAGCAACAACAACAACAACAACAACAACAACAACAACAACAATAACAATAACAATGAAGACGATGACGATGACGACGGATACCACCAGCTCGGCAAGTTCTACTCGAGCTCTGCCTCGGCGACACAGTATCAGCCCCTGCAGCCTCTTCTCGTCGGTAAAAGTCTTTTACTTTCAGAGAGAGAGAGAGAGAGAGACAGTGGACCCGCTGTGCGAGTGGCTGTACACACGTGCATACCTGTACATGAGAGAGCGCGGGGGTGGCGATGAAGGAAAAGAGAGAGAGAGAGAGATAGAGCAGGTGCATTGACTGCCGGGACTGAATTTTCCCGAGCTCTAACGATTGATGCACCGATGTGTGCACTCGTGCTATCTCTCTCTTTCTCTCCCCTTGTTCGCTTTTGTCATGTATTTTATACCTGTTCGCTGATTTGACCGAGTCGAGTTCGATGGGCTATGTATATGTTGGCTGTATAGGTATATCGACGCCCTGTTGTATACGTATACGGAAAAGCCTACTGTACCTCGGAAGTGGATTTTTTTTTTCCATGCTGAATTAAAAGAAGAAAATTGCATTATCTACCCACAAAAAAAGTCCTTTTGAAGGGAGAACAGTACAGCAAGGGAAATTTGTTTAATTGAATCATTAGACCACGTAGAAATATGTATAAATTAAAAAAAAAAAAAAAAAAAAAAAAAAAAAAGGAATTTTGCAAAGTCGCATGTAAATAATATACCTATTTATTTGGAATTGCACCCCATCGGTAATGAATTTTACGCGTCCGGCTTAATCGCGAACAACACGCGCGCGCGATTACGCAAACTGCTATTTTTATATGCGCCAAAGGCAGAAAAGACAGATAGGCACTCTCTCAACTTTACATATGACTTAGATTGGTTAAGTATAAATATGTACACAGAGTTGGTACTCGCTAGCGGTGCAATGCTTGTTTATTTTTCGTTTCAGAGGCGCACAAATACATTGATGGATATAAGACACACTATGTATCTGGTGGCGCGGGTCTCTTGATTTTTAAAAAATAACCGCGTCTAACGTCAACAATAGCAACGATGTACTTACGTTTATCCCATCGGAGACGTTGACAATAAAGCATCATACCTATACATATTTATAATGTATATGGACTCGTTCGTTCATTCAATGTAAAACACCCGAGTAGACGAGAGATAGAGAGAGTTCAAGGTTTCGCTCGATTAATCAGTAAAAATGACCGTTTGCGTTTTTATTGGCTCGTATCAATTTACCTACTGAGTGGTTTGTTTGTTTTTCTTCATTGGTTTTGGCTGTTGGGCTACCGATGCAGATGCACTGTATGTCTCTCAAGTTACGATAAGAGACAGGCATGTCCGATCTATTCTGGCTGTATCTACTGATTGAAAATTTGTTCAGCGCGTGTAACCGGTACAAATAAGGTTTCAATTACGTTGAAAGGTGTGCCTTACCTATATATACTTCCACCCCTGACAAACAGCCACCCGATCTCTTTATCACGACGCGCCCCCCAAAATGGAAATCTATTTTCAGCTTTGTCCCGTGTACACATACTACTAAACATTGTTTTTTTTTTTTTTCCTCCCACGACGAGCAATTTGTCTCGGCCCTTTTAAAAAAAATAAAACCCCACGACTCTATGCGTTGTATGGTGGAGGGGCACAGAGAGAGAGAGGGAGAAAGACCATGAAAGTGTAAAACCGTTGTTTGTGTCCACAGAAGTCCCGGAGGGGGAGCAAGAAGAGCTGTTCATCCAAAAGCTGCGCCAGTGCTGCGTCCTCTTTGACTTTGAGTTCGACCCGCTCTCGGACCTACCATGGAAGGAAGTGAAGCGCACCACCCTGTACGAGATGGTCGAGTACGTGTCCAAGAACAAGAACGTCATCACCGAGGCCATATATCCCGAGGCCGTCAGTATGGTGCGTCTCTATTGTGTTTACCTATACATTTGTATCCAATTCCTCGGGTTTTCCTCCTATGCTATACTATATTATATACACGTGCTGTTGTCGTTATTGCTGAACTTGTTGACGGAAATAACGTTATTTTGATACGATCGAGCCTAATCTCGACTTATTTGCGTTGAATTGTTTCTACACACGATTAATTTCAATTTTATTACGGCTACTTGTTTTTTTATTTTATTTTTTTTTCCCCGAAGGAATCACGAAAAATATGCCGAAACAAGCCACTGGATGTGATTATTTTCCCCGGAAGGAGCCTATTGATTTTATTTGCCGAGAAAGATGATGATGATGATCATTATCGCGCGCGCTGCTCCAGATAATCAAATATGCGCTATTTTAAAAATAAATATCTAGCCGCGGCTGCTGCGCCAAGGTGAATCGATAAGCCACGTGTACGTGTGTGTACGTATTTTATATTTCCCGCCTGTCCGCGGGCGAATTATTTTTAAATCCCGTGCTGTTGTATGTGCACGTACACGTCGATGTGGTGTGCAACTTGAGATTCAATTTTTTTTTTTTTTTTTTTTTTCCTTACCTTTTACCCGGAAAATTGAGAAATCGTCGCATCGTGCACAACACTACTTCTTGCGTGCATGCGTTTCAATTAATTATACTTTTTCTCGTTTCGGTGTATTGCCCGTAAAAGATAATAAAATATAAACCTTACAAAATCCGCACTGCTGCGAAATCGATCATCCCAAAAATGAAGAACTTTGTATTCGACAGCAGTCTTTGACCTGTAACAATTTTTTTGGCCAAAGCCATTTTTGCGCGTATCCGAAAAAAAAAAAAAAAAAAATCTGTTTGACGACGAAACTCCCGATCGACAGTTTGCCGTAAACCTGTTCCGGACTCTGCCGCCGTCGTCAAACCCGAACGGCGCCGAGTTCGACCCGGAAGAAGACGAGCCCGCGCTTGAGGTCGCCTGGCCCCATCTGCAGATCGTCTACGAGTTCTTCCTCCAGTTGCTGGAGTCGCCGGACTTCCAGCCGTCGATAGCCAAGCGCTACATCGACCACAAGTTCGTGCTCAACCTGCTCGAGCTCTTCGACTCGGAAGATCCGCGCGAGCGCGATTTCCTCAAGACAACGCTGCACAGGATTTACGGCAAGTTCCTCGGGCTCCGAGCGTACATACGCAAGTCGATCAACAACGTGTTTTATCGGTTCATCTACGAGACCGAGCACCACAACGGCATTGCTGAGTTGCTTGAGATTCTCGGCAGGTTTGTATACCATAGCTTTTATTTATCTCATTACTCTCTCTCTCTCTCTCTCTCTCTCTCTCTCTCTCTCTCTCTCTCTCTCTCTCTCTCTCTTTGGTCAAATTCATTCGTGTTAATCATCCTTCTCCTCTTTCCTACCCCCTCCGCAGTATCATCAATGGTTTCGCCTTGCCCCTGAAGGACGAGCACAAGATTTTCCTGCTAAAAGTACTGATGCCCCTGCACAAGGCGAAATCACTGGCGGTCTATCACCCGCAGTTGGCCTACTGCGTCGTACAGTTCCTCGAGAAGGACGCCTCGCTCACGGAGTCGGTGATCAAGAATCTCCTCAAGTTCTGGCCGAAGACGCACTCGCCGAAGGAAGTGATGTTTTTGAACGAGCTCGAGGAGATTCTCGATGTCATCGAGCCCGCCGAGTTCCAAAAGGTCATGGATCCGCTCTTCAGGCAGCTCGCCAAGTGCGTTTCCTCGCCGCACTTTCAAGTAAGTCTTCAAACCTTGATTGATTGTTTGTTTGTTTGTTTGTTTCCTCTTGCTTTTCCAAACGAAGCCTCAAACATGCTTTGTTCTGACGCAGGTGGCAGAGAGGGCTCTCTATTACTGGAACAACGAGTACATAATGTCGCTGATATCGGACAACTACGCTGCTATTTTGCCCATCATGTATCCAGCGTTGTACAGAAACTCGCGGAATCACTGGAACAAGACGATACATGGTTTAATTTACAACGCGCTCAAACTCTTTATGGAAATGAATCAAAAGCTGTTTGACGAATGTACACAGCAGTATCAGCAGGTTGGCGAAAACCATGATTTCTTTGTATTATTAAGTTCGCGCATCTAAAAAACATGTGTCAAAAACTTTTTTGTTTTGTTTTTAGGATCGAGCAAAGGAGAAAAAAATGTTGAAAGACAGGGATGAGGCTTGGACTAAGGTCGAGTCGCTGGCTTCGAGGCACCCTACGTTAGCGAACAAGGGCAGCTCGGTGCAAAATAATTATAATCCGTTCATAACGCCCCTGAGCGAGAACAGTAATAGTATTGCTACGAACGAAGAGGACGGGGAAAGTAACGAAAAGCTTTCGTTGTCGGGGGACAAAATCGAAGTAAAGCCCAACGACGTGAGTGCCGTTGACATGTATCATTGACATGCTCTATCATCAAATCATATTGATGAAAATTGGCTGAATCACAATCATCAATTTTTTTCAATTTGTGTTTAGTTGAAAAAAGCACCGCCAAACGCCTCGAATAAGGTGAAACAGTTATTGCGGAGGAAAAGCGAGCTGCCTCAGGACTCGTACACGATTCGAGCGCTCTCCGATCACAAGCGAGCGGACGAGTACCTTGTCACACCGCCCGACCCCAACAACTGCTAGTCCCTGCCTCACCTCTCTGTACGCAGCAACGAGGTTCGGAGTTAGTTTTTTCTTTTCTAACGCGAAAATAGTGTGAAAAAAAAAAAAAAAAAAAAAAAAAATTACAAACACCGATCGAGCGAACCACTATACGCGAGCAAGATAAGTTTAAGCCCCATTCCCTCCCCCCGCCCCCCTTCTCTCTCTCTCTCTCATTTTCCGTCAATACGGAAAATGTCGCGCGTAAACGGTTGTTAGTTTAATGATAAATAAGATAACGAGTAAGAATGGAGAGGTATGATGGTTAAATTGTATAAATATACACGATTTTTCAATTTTTTAAACTGGCTCAGTTCTCTGCTCTCCTTTGAAAAATGGAACAAGCACGTTGCAATACTATGATTTTTACTCAAGTGTGTGCATGCACGTATCTTTGGAATACGGAAAATGAATGTCTTTGTTGAGTGAGTTTTTTTGTACAAAAATAAATACATGATGTAACAAATAAAATACGCTTCGCTTTGATTAGAAAGAAAAAGAGGATAAACGAGAAGCTGTCACACGTTATTTTGTTTTTGAATTTTAAATAAAACATGACAACTGTGTACGATAAAGAAAAACTTATGTGAAGAACGCCAGTCGTTTACGTATATTATATATTCATTAGCTTGTGTTACTGTTCCAATCTTAAGAAAATTGTAACCAAGCGGTAAACTTTGTAATAAACGTTATATCCGTTGTGCCTCCGTGTGTATAAAATAAAAGTGCTTGTTGTCATCTGCGAGAGTTTTGTTTCTCTTGTAAGGATCACTTCTCCGTCGACAGCTTAAATAATAATTATAAATTTTTATCAGAAATTTCTGATTAGATTTTCGGAGGATTAAAAAGGCTCGCTTTAGCGTACTGTATTGAAAAATGTCTTGCGAGAAATTGTTATGGCCAAAAAGATTTGCGCTGCTGGCAGGCTGTTTTGTTAATATTACAAATAGGTACATATTGTTAAAACTGAAGTAAGAATAATAGACTTTAAAAAAAAAACGATAATATTTTGAATTGAATCTGGGTATGAAAAATTTTGAATATTAATTTTTTCGTGATTGTTTGCTAAAAATTTATTATTTGTAGTTACGTTAAGTTGAAATTACAGCGTATAAGCGGAAAGAAATGGTAAAACTAAAAATCGAAATTTCACGATCTTATTTTAACTGGTTTTACGACTTAAACAAAGTCTTGCGACTACAAAATTGCGTATACTCGCCTTTTTTCAAATCTACCGAGAAACATAATCAAAGACTTGCAAATACAAATAAGCTGGAGGAATCATCATCTTCATAAAAGCATATATCTGTGTTCGATCACTCCTTATAAATGATTGACTGTTCCTTAATTTGTTCATAGAGACAGTGAATCAGAGTATAATGACTATAATAATGACTAAATTGTGTATTTGTGGCTATTAAAAAATAATCGTCTTAAAAAAAATTAGTTTTAATTGAGGAATAATAAAACCAAACTACCTGCTCTATTCTTTAGTTCTTCTTTCAAAAAAAAAAACATTAATACATTCGAACACAATTAAGAGGACCCTTACACATTGTCGCCTGTGATTTTGTAACAGTTGTATTTGCGTTTTGAACCGGGAAGACGAGATTGCTCGTATTTTTGCCAAAAAAAAGAATAAAATAATTGAAGATGAAATATTAATCGAATACAATTGTTAATTTCTGCTGTTGTAAATACTGTAAAGTAAAGACTTCTCGAGAAAATAACTTTTTTTAATTATTTGGCAATAAGCAATATGTATACAGTCTTAACCCAAACATTTTGTTATAAAGTACGTAGACTTATGATAGAGTAATCTCCTACACACATATATATTGTGAAAATAAAAAAAAACTAGACAGAACCTTTCATCCTAAAATGCCCCTGTAAATGTAGTGATATAGAGACCTTTTGCATGGAATTTGTACGAAATGTAACGATGAAGACGTTGATTTATAAATAGCTATGATTATATTACATTATTATTATTGACTACTATTCATATTATTTTATTATTAAGGCCAACTTTTATTTCTTTTTTTGTAACATAAAATTTTGATCGATGCTGGGCGTGCAAATACTCTTGTGAAACGTTTACATGATGCACATAGCGTTTGAAGAAAACAATAAAAGAGAAAGCAACGTTTTAAACACTGTAATTTTTCTTTTGTACATGCATAAGACTGCAGTATTAAGACATTACAGAACCGAAAAAAAATACAGTTTCTGTTTGTAATTTGTTGAATAAACATTACGAAGAATTAAAATAAAAATCCCATTGCATGTCAATTTTTTATCACTTTAGATAAATATGTCTATTTCATTATTTTGTAGTTGTTATTCAAATTTTTTTATTTTACTTGACTCGTACATTTACTTAATTTTAACAGAAAAAAAAAAAAAAAAAAAAAAAAAAAAACAATTGAAAAACATCTGCGTCAAAAAACATTGTGCTGATTTAAACATAAAGCAGACGTCAAATTTTTCAAAAACTAATCCAGGATTTTTTCAACTCTATTATTTTTTCTTATACTTTTTTCATACGTTGTAGTTTTATTTTCTTAAACACTAGATATGGTAAATAAATCACTCATTTTGACAAATTAGGATTGTTAATACTTCAAAGCAAAAAAACTAAATTTTAGGCTAAACCAACTACTTGCAAAGAAGCAATCCAAAAATGGGAAGAAAAAAATGGAAAACCCGCGAGGGAAGAAAAAGAAATCATTTTAAGCTTTCAGTGGCTACCAATTGAAAAAATGGACAACAGTTTATCAACCTTGGAAAAAGTCGAGTTAACAGATGATCCAATTTTACTTCGAAATATGTTATGCTTAATAAATATACGTTTTATAAGTTTTCTCTTTCTTAACTAGGAAGTTATCATTGTCAACGAACATGATTGAGAAAATATCCGGCATAAATGCTTTGAAAAATTTGAAGATCTTATCACTGAGCCGAAATAACATAAAAACATTTTCTGGATTGGAGGCCGTTGGTGATCACTTGGAAGAGCTTTGGATTTCTTACAACTTGATCGAAAAAATTAAAGGTGTGAGCGCACTGAAAGCTTTGAAAGTGCTGTACATGGGAAATAATTTAGTCAAAGATTGGTCAGAATTCAATAGATTGCAAGAAATACCTAATTTGCAAGATTTACTCTTTGTTAATAATCCTTTGTGTGAAAACATGGATCCAGACGTTTGGCGTACTAGCGCTACGAAAAAACTGCCTAACTTAAAAAAATTAGATTCTGTCCCTGTTGTGTGAGTATTAAAAATTTTTTTAGGTTTTTTATTTTTAATTTTAACTTAATGATGATACTCATTTTTAGGGTCTCAGCGGATGAAGACGACGACAAAATTTAGAATTTTCATAAATTATAAAAATAAACAGTAAATAAAAAACACGTCATAAACTTTTGAAAATATTTATAAAAATAGTACAATATAACGGTAAACTCTAATAATTCTCAACTTTCATGTCATTAAGTCCAAGTTCGTCGTTCTGTTCAAAAGTACGCTCGTATTTCGTTATTTTCAATCTGTCATCAGTTCCATTATCGGCCAAACTCTGTATATAACTATTTCCAGCTGGATCATCAAGAACCAGAGTAACCTGCTTTTTTCCTTGTAAAATTTGATCAAGTTGGTCAATGAAGTTTTTCATCTTTGTAGCTATTTCTGGGTCAACACTGTCTCCTGTCAAGGCAGTTGAATTGGCTAGCTGATCTCTGACTGCACTTATGATTCCTTCGACTGTGCTAAAACGTCCACCTAACGTCGTTGGCCCCACTTCCAAATCTAGTTCAGGCACTTTCATGTAACAGGTCTCGGATTTCAACAGATCTCTGCTAAAATCTTCTTTGCCAGTTACTGTGATTTCTATTTTAACACCTTGTGGTTCAATGCCACTACCACTCTTCACCTCATTGGTTTTGTGTCCACAAACATCGCAAACTGTCGCCATGATGACCACTTCCTTAAAGTAAGGAATTTCTGTGGATGATATTCAATGTTAGCATTTTTAAAAGAAACCGAGAACTAAAGAAATAAAAAATATACCCACTAGTCATTTTCATATTTGTTTGACAAGGACTGTTACATTCTGGACAATTTGTCGGGAAAGTCATAACTTCTCCCTCGATTTCTTCCAAAGAATACTCCTCCTCGTTAATTGGCTGCAAAAGTGTATCTTCATTTTCCTCATAAATGCCCAAGATGTGATTCTGTTGTGTTGTTCTTTTAAAATAGTGCACCTTGCACCCTTCATCTTTTTGAGGTGCTCTTGGATTTTGAACACTTGTATTACCAGATACATCCTCAAAAATTATCGTATACGTTTCTTCAACCTCTTTAAGTGCCTTCAATTTATTTATAAACTGGTCTATCTGTTCAGCAGTTTCTGAAACTTCAACTCTACGCCTATCTTGATCTTGTTCCAACCCAGCAATACTACGGTCAATGATACCTTCCACTGTGGTCACTTCTACCCATTGTATATATCATTTATTCAATTTGTACCAGTTATTAGTTTTAACCAAAAAAAAAAATTATAATCTTACCTCCTTTTTGAGATTGAGAAGGTATTTCAAAGTCCAAATGTGGTATGCAAACACTGGTATAGTCAGATTTCACAATTTGTCGATTCAAATCGGCTTTTGAGGCAATCGTTAGTGTGATTTTGACACCTTTTTCTTCAATTTTGCCTGCATTCTGTACCTCGTTGTTCTGGTAACCACAATGTTTACACTCGAATGACATTAACATAATATCCTTGTAAAAAGGAATTTTAGTGAGAAATATTCTTGTGACACCCTGCAAGTACATTGGAAAATATACGTAAACAATACGTTCTGCAAAAAATTTTCCAAACGACGTGTACGTACATTTTTTGCGCAGTTCATACACAGACTTTCGATTGCGGTAGTTTCTGGTTCAGGATCATCTGCTTTTAATTCGCGAAATATCGGTTTCACGCCGTTATTTTCCATGGACATCGTGTCGAGGTTATAATATGACTGGCGTGACGTACGACAATAGTAATTTTTTATACGCAAGAAAACCCTTCAATTTTGATATCTGTATGATAAGCACAGGTATAGATATATAAACTTAATTTATACACTTTCATTTGACTTACAGTTTTCAAAATTTATAAACAAACTATTAACGCCCGTTATTAAAGTAGGTAGGTATGGCTTACTTTTGTTAAATGCAGCTCATCATGCAGCTAATCATATTATTATTATGAGAGCGAAATTTGCTCCAAAAATTTTAAAGCACCGGGGCACCGGGCTGTCACGATCAGCGCCATCTAGCGTTGAGGATTTCTGAACTAAAAAGTGGCCCTAAACTTTTTACCCACAGCATTAGCGCTTAGAGCCATTCAACCAATTATAAACCAGCCGCAACTTATTTTGTAGCTTTAAAATGAAAAAATAACGATATATGTGTTTTTGGCGGCAAGTTAACAATCTATCTTTTACACGAAAATTTATCTTCAAAAATAGAAATACATATAAAGCCAATTTTTGGTAGAAAATAGATTGTTAACTTGCCGCCAAAAACACATGTATTGTTATTTTTTTATTTTATAGCTACAAGATAAGTTGCGGCTGGTTTATAACTAATTAAATGGCTCTAAGCGCTAAAGCACCAACTCAGAATTTTAGAGGCCACTTTTGGCGAAAAAAAAATACCGCTAGATGGCGCTGATCCAAATAATTATTACTAATACTTATAGTAGAGCCATTTAGTCAATTACAAACCAGCCGCAACTGATCGCATAGACACAAAATATAAAACAAACGTTGTCTGCGCTATTTGCGGCAAGTTTACAACTTATTTTTTACTTGAAAATTGACCTGTTAAAGTATAAATATTCTACTCATCTCATATGGCTTATAAAATCAACCATTTTTACAAAATCACAACACTTTAGACCTTTTATCATTAACTCATTGAAGCACAGCCCTTTAACTTAATAGTTCCAATAAACAGTAAACTTATATAACATGTCCATAGCAAAATTTGTGTTACAGAAATCTTGAATAACGATCAAACAAATACGTAAATTAATTAGTCTAGAAGAGACAACTGAAAAAATAGGCCTAAGTATGAAAGAAGTACAGTCACACTATGAGTCTCCTAAGAATGGGGCATTGGATCTTACTTAATTAGATAAAGTTGGGTTTTTTGTTTATTTATAATACTTACAATTTACTTCTCTGTAATAAATGTATTTTTTATTTAGTGAGATCCAATGCTCCATTCTTAGGAGACTCTTCGTGTGGCTGTGCTCCTTCCATACTTAGGCCTTTTTTTTTTTAGTTGTCTCTTGTAGACTCTAAAATCAAATCTTAGGAGACTCATAGTGTGACTGTACTTCTTTCATACTTAGGCCTATTTTTTCAGTTGTCTCTTTTAGACTAATTAATTTGCGTATTTGTTTGATTGTTATTCAAGATTTCTGTAACACAAATTTTGCTATGGACATGTTATATAAGTTTACTGTTTATTGAAACTATTAAGTTAAAGGGCTGTGCTTCAATGAGTTAATGATGAAAGGTCTAAAGTATTGTGATTTTGTAAAAATGGTTGATTTTATGAGCCATATGAGATGAGTAGAATATTTATACTTTAATAGGTCGATTTTTAAGTAAAAAATAAGTTGTAAACTTGCCGCAAATAGCACAGACAACGTTTGTTTTATATTTTATGTCTATGCAATCAGTTGCGGCTGGTTTGTAATTGACTAAATGGCTCTACTATAAGTATTAGTAATAATTATTTGGATCAGCGCCATCTAGCGGTTGTGATTTTTTTGGCCAAAAATTGCTTCTGAAATTCTGAAGGAGAGCTTTAGGCAGTTTAGCCCTATAGAGCCACTTAATCAGTTATAAACCAGCCGCAACTTATTTTGTAGCTATAAAATAAAAAAATAACAATACATGTGTTTTTGGCGGCAAGTTAACAATCTATTTTCTACCAAAAATTGGCTTTTTATGTATTTCTATTTTTGAAGATAAATTTTCGTGTATAAGATAGATTGTTAACTTGCCGCCAAAAACACATGTACCGTTATTTTTTTATTTTATAGCTACAAGATGAGTTGCGGCTGGTTTATAATTGGCTAAATGGCTGTAAGCGCTAATGCTGTGGGCCAAAAGTTTAGGGCCACTTTTTAGTTCAAAAATCCCCAACGCTAGATGGCGCTGATCCAAATAATCATTACTATTCATAGTAGAGCCATTTTGTCAATTATAAACCAGCCGCAACTGATCTTGAAGATACAAAATATATAACAAACGTTGTCTGTGCTGTTTGCGGCAAGTTTACAATTTATCTTTTACCCGAAATTTTATCTCTAAAGTATAGATATTCTACTTATATGGTTTAATAAAATCGACCATATGGCATTACTCAGAAGTGATTACTATAATTACTTACATAACTTCACGTATATTTTATACCGTGCTCTCTTTACCAGAATCATACAATCAGAGGCTGTAACCATGCGGCGGTACCACGGCATACGTAATTTAACTGCTGGCAGCATTCGTGGAATACAGCCACAGCCAGTATAGTATTAAAGGATTATATATTGGATCGTTCATCCGAATATAGGGTATATAATGTCATAATGAGATTATCGGACTTCTAATGATTATTTGAAATATACTTAATTGGGAAACAACTTTTCCGTACAGCTGTTGTGGAACAGCTGTAAGCAGCAGGCTCTCGGTTCTTTTATCGCGTTGTGTATAAAAATGTGTTGCAGTTTAAAAATTAAGCCTGAACAATCAATAATACATTAAACATATGTTATGAAATTTTTTGTGCTACCTTTTCTATCAAATATTGTTGAATAAATGTATACTATAAAAATATGTACACGTGAATATACACTCGACACAACTTTGCTAAAATTTTTTATCCCAGCCATTCAATCGTTTCTAAATTAAAAAAGAAAATTACACTAGTTCGGCTAATAATCGTAAGGCTGATACTTGGAATACATGGCATAACCTGAGATGAGTCATTTCAAAAATATGACTAAAAAATTGTTAGGAAATTTTTTCTATAGACTCTTTCAAGAAGTATCATTGTTTTCTTATGCTGTTAGGGTTACAAAATTTCCCTTTATTGGAAATTTGACATCAAACTCTGAAACGTAAAAATTAAAAAAATTTCTCAACATTGTACTTACTGTCATCAAAAATATAAATTATATTGCACGTGTATAGCAACAATTCGACAACACGTAAAAATTTAGAGTAACAGACGTAATATGAGCTTGACACGTTCTGTTACTTAACTGTTTATTTTCGTTGTAGCTCTCCAAATTATTTAAAAGTCTTACTTCCAATTCGGAAATCTGCAAAGAAAATCCGCAACAATCCAGAATGTCTTTCCAAAAACATATTACTCTCTTGGTTGACATGTACTGCGTACCGCTTATCTGCAATCGCCCTACACGCGCGTATACACAATGCTGGAATAAATGGCCATTCATGCAAAAATGAAATGACCAAGCGGTTTTTTTTTTCATAATGATTTCTTGTTGCACAACGACGTAATTAATAAGACATTGCGAATTTCTCTCGGGTATTTCAAATCTAATCAATGAAAAAATAACGATAATCCACGAAGTAATCATTGTTTCTGTAAATTAGTCGGAAAAGCCAATATACACGAATTATACAAGCGAGAAATCACAGATATACTCAAACCTCAATCAGCATTTCAAATATACATGTATACATACACCCACGTGCACAGCCGCACGTGTTATAAACATTTACACTTAAGTACGAGCGCGATTGGAATAGTTGACGTTAATACTAGATGACGCGGGGCTGAGGGGAGAGCTGAACAATCGCTAGGACCATTAAAAGGAACTCGGGCTGGCCGACTCGGCGGTATTGCCGCCTGTGCCGATTTGGTTGCCGATTCGTTTTGACATTTTCTTCGAAGGGCTGTTTTTTTTTTTTTTTTCCAAATAAAAGAACGACTTAAAACAAAGGAAGACGTATAAAATCATGGCGACGAGGAATACGACGTCTGCTCTGCTGGCGCTGGTGCTCTTGGTGATTTTGGCCACTGCAGGTGCTCAGGATATCACGAATCTGCTGCAGAACAATCAGATCGTCGATCGGGAGCTGCGGTGCGTCCTCAAGACAGGGCCTTGCGATGTCATTGGCAGGATGCTCCAGAGTAAGAGTGCATTTTTTTCATATTAAAGGTTTGAATGTCAGTTGGTGGCGTATGTACTTACAGGTCGATGTGAATATCTTTTCTTTTTTTTTTTTTTTTTTTTTTTTATTAACTTAACAAGATTTCTACAGCTTTGAGATGCCCTATGTACATTTTTGGGAATTCCAATGATAAAATATTACTATACACGAATAAAATCATTTGCTATGAGTTTTGTAGTTGCAAGGAATAATTTTTGGTATTTACGATTAGTTTTTTTATTGATCTTAAGCGAACCGCGGGTGAGTAGATTTTTATTTTGTTTTTGTCGAGATTAAAACGTATCGTGGCCATTTTTCGGATTAATCTTAATAAGGCTTTGGGGATTTTGAGCGCGTAAATTAATTTTCACGCATGAATCAATATGAACAATGATTGTGAATTTTGATTAGAACCATCTGAGAAAGAATAAAATTAATTTTTCGGTAAAGATGTAAATATTGGTGCATAAATATAGGTTTTGCCATTATTTTGCGTTTAAGCTTACAACCAACGTTCCAAGAGAATTAAGAAATAAAATAAATAAAACATCCAACAGGAATGCTACCGGAGCTCATAAACAACGATTGTCGACGTTGCTCGCCCCAGCAGCGACAGCAAGCCAACCAAATCGCCAGTTTCATGAAGCAGCACTATCCGAACGAGTTTCAGGCGATTAAAAAAATGTATTCCAGATCAGCCTAAAAATCGGACACCCAAAGAAAACAAGCTATGATATTATGACGTATATTGATGAATCACATCGGTGAACGCGGCACGTATATACTTATATGTAGAGCATAAAAAAAAAGTGTGTACCCCAGTAATTGATGTTTTGACCATTTTATTAAACATTACAATCTTTGACCGCAAATATGCTTACACGTTTAATAATCAAGCTATTAATACTTGTGGGGTAATAAATATCGTAATTAACGAAATTGTTATAGTAATATGCGACAATTGTAGACAGATGATGGCTACAATGCTAAAGTGATTTAAAATAATTAATTTTCACTAAAAGAGTTAAATATAATTATAATTATTTTCTTTTTCTCTCTTTCGTTAATCGTAAAAATTAAGAAAAGAAAAAAATATAAGTATTCTTTAACCTTAAAACAAGCTGAAAAATTTATTTTTCTACTTTATTGCCAATTGTCAGAAGCCTTTTAAAAGCTCTTAATTTGTTTATAAATCTATGAAACTCGTTAAAATAATATTCCCTCATACTTATCATGTAAACATGTTCTACTAGTCACGTAATTTTATTTAAGCAATCCCAATATTAAAAGAGAGTTACGGAGTGACATATATAATTCCCAATTTTGTGACGATCGCTATATTGGATTTATAATTATGTTACACACATCTTATTTTATTGCGCTCGTGGATTTTCCTTATTGAGAAAGTTAAAAAAAAAAAATCATTTCGAATAGGCCATAAAATTGAGTGTACAGATTATCGTGTTCTACTCGCCATTCGACTTTTGCTTAGCAGTACATAAAGCTAAGCACATTTTAAACAATCCACACTAGATTGAGACGATTAGCAAGATTTACTGCAACCAAAGTCCACGTATAGATAAAGAAAATTGCTTTTTCCAGAGTTTAAATATCTCCACAAAACGTGTTGTTGGGTAAAAATTGTACAACGATTATTTACAGTGTTAATAATTTATTCATAAAAAATTTAGAGTCGAGCAAAAAAACTACTTCCTATCTTATACATATTTGTTTACACCCGAACCAAGTATGTTTGTTGTTTTTAATAAAAAAAAATGCATTAGTACTCACACATTGATTCCAACATTTGCCCCCACAGCATAAGTAATAATTTATTGGTATGATGTATCGTATGAAAACCAATCAGCACCGTGTCCTAAATGTAATTTTTACCTTGGACTTTGCATACACGGGCGAATAAAATGTTTTCAAAGAGTTTAGAACTCAACGTTAGTTGTAAAAAGAGACAGATAATGTGAAAGAAAAAAACGAAACAAGGAACTCTTTTAATCAACTATCTCTTGGTCTCCTTCTTCCTCCGAACCAAATCACTTTCTCCTATATGTTGAGAGGTATAATTATAGGTACACTTACATCTGTGTGTATTACGTATCCATGCACACAAGGCGGTTTCAGATGTGTTCTCTAGGGGGAAGTAAACAAGTTGATTTTTTTTCTTTCTTTTTTTTTTTTGTTTTTTGTTTTGTTTTGTTTCAGACGTGATGTAAGCGTATAACACAAGTTTCTACAACAGCATTTTGGAATGGTCTGTACTTCTACTACCAATACGTGCACTAACAAAAAGTCACACAATCGAATCGAATAACTCAGCCAATACAATTCATAATACGTATTTGTAGCACGTACAAAAATTAATAACCTGAGCGTCTGACGACTCTGCAAGATATAAAACATCAGGCACAAGCGCAATTTCGATTTAATATAGCTGATCATTTTTTTTTAATTTTTTTTTTTTTTGTGATGTTTTTTTTGCACGGATCACGTACCATTTCGAGTGAATCACTCGTTTCCATTCAAACGCCTGTAATAATTGGACCATTGTCTTTTTTCATTTGGAATTGTTTTTTCGATCACGATGAGGTGCAAATTATATGAGTAAATGAAAGGATCGTATATTGACAAAGTGGTGGATGTGGAAAGTTTCGATTGTATTATTTTTTATCGCTCGTTCCGAGTCTTAGCGCGAGAATACAATATATGTACTGTATGACAATTGGGTGTGACGTTTAACCGTTGGGGAAAGTATTAGCTCATGGTTTTAGTTTTTTTATTTATTTATTTTTCCAATCAAAGATCTCAATTGTTTTTCCGCACTTAATAAATTTCGTCAGCCCATGAATTATAATAAACATGAAACACACACATCCCAAGAACTATCGGTCAATAGTATATAATTATCCCAAGAAAGCCAATAGTGTGGAAAATTTTTTCAATAACCGCATGACCAGTTGGCGCGTTGAAGTTGAACGCTTGTTTTAAATTTGATTTTTTGCTCCAACAACAGCTCCTCTCCGTATGGCATCACGCGATTACTCAGTCTTTTCTCTCTACGTAGAAGCACACGTTATATACAAATATGTCAAAGCTGAAGGAGATAAATAAGCAAAAGAAAAGCATTAAAACCTCATGATTAAAGTAAGTATATACTTATAAAAAAGAATTAATGTTTGATTCGAAGAACGTCGATAATGGTAAAGAGTCTTTTGGAACGAAACCGCTAATTCACGATATAAAGTGCTCATGTGCCAAAAGATCGATTTCAGAGTACCTACGTACAATCCGTTTGAAAGAAAAAAAAAGTCATCGGTACGAAAGCAATTAAAAATTTAAATAAATAAAAGAACAGACACACACGAAGGAATCCAGGTAGGATGGGGCCGATGATCGTAACTCTACCACTTTGTGACCACATCATCGTAGTATCGATTGTGACGATGATGTCTACGTGATCGTCGAGCGGCTGTGGCCCCGCGGAGCACGTTGATGATGAAGTGGGTCGTAATCGTGTTGGGTATACCCTGCTGTGTGTATACGTGCGTTAGCAATAGTTCGAGAGTCCATGAAAGAAAGAGATAATAGGGGGGAGGGAAGAAAAAGTGGTAGACACGCCGCTGAGAATATTAAATGGAAAACAGTCCGAAACTCCATATGGTGTGTGTAACTATATATACTGGCAAACATCTCGAAATCACCGAATGATTGATACTTCGGAAGAGCAACACGCGCGTTGGAAAAATGTTGCGCGTCCGATTTACCTGTACGTTATACTTACACGTGGGTATAATATATGTATGTAGGTTGTGTAGAATAAAATCCGATGGTGGAGGCTTTGATTTTTTTCATTCTTATTTATCTACGACATCCATCTCGAGCATGTGCTGCTGGTTCTTTTTTACTTCGCGATGAAAAATCAAAAGGATTGTACACATTTTAGCAACTTAGAGCTTGACTATGTTTGCAGGATGAGAATAATAACATTGGAGGTGTGTGTGTTTGACAAAAGGAGCTCGAGACGCGTATTTGGTCGTTAAACAAAAAAAAAAAAAGAAATTTTTTGTTTCCATACCGAGAAGAAGAAGGAGACCGACTTGAGGTCATTTGTAATTTAAATCTCCTTCTCGGAAGGAACATATGACTTGCCCACTTATTCGTCAAACGTCTACGTGTTAAATGAGGAAGGTTTAAGAAAGCTGCTCAAAATCTTTTGGATGAAAAACACAATAATGTAACTTTTTGCTTAGAAAATAGATTTTTCAAAAATTAATGTCACTTGAATGACCAAACTATTTCCCGAAACAACCTTACAACGAAAAATCGGCATCTGAATAGAGCAGGTCGTCGAAAAGAGCGAACAACTTTAACATATACCGATCAAGTACACCGAAAAACGGACAAAGTCGCAAATCTATGGTACCCATGTCGCGGCAGGCGTTATGCAACGCGCAACTCCACGGGCAATCGCCCGTGAACGTGTCTGGTTTTTCCAAGATCGTCCCTGTACAGGTAAAAAACGTACACGCGCGCTCTTGCGGTTCTTCCGATCGATCGCCGATTGAGCCATCCCCATAGCGCACGAGCGACCTAAGCAGCACTTCTCATTTTTTTTTTTTTTTTCTTTCTTCCCAGTCCACAGAGATACACTCTGGGTCCCGTACATAATGTATCATATGTACAAACTCCGTCACTGTACTGTCCATCCGTACACGTACAAAAGTGGACTGGGTAAAAGTACCGATCGTCGACCGGCTATATAACAGCCGGCTGCGCTCGCCGATTCCGGTCACTCTAGCGTCGGCACCCGATCGATCGTCAAGCCTCGCACCAGCTTTTATCAATTCCTTTGTACTTGTAATTGTTTTTTTTTTTTGTTTTTTTTGTTCGCGATCAAGACAATTTACTGGTGAAGATGAGGAACGCCTGTGTGATCGTCTTTTTGTGCTTCGCCGCTGGCGCCCTTGCCGAAACGTACCCCAACAAATACGACAACATCAACATCGATACAATTTTGATGAACGAGCGGGTTTTGAATACTTACGTCAGTTGCTTGGTGGACAATAAGAATTGCACCAGAGAGGGCCGCGAACTCAAGAGTGAGCATACATTTATATATCTTTTCTTTTTTTTTTATCCTCCATCAAACTTGTTCTTTTTGTTTTTACCTACAAGTAGGTATACACGTTCGAGAGAGTAATTATTGTACTCGGTCGTTGTGTGCAGTTTGAATTATATTTAAAAAACAAAAAACTTATGAACAAGTAGTTCTACAAACTTTACACATGAGTTATTAATAGTATCTCTGGATAATCGTGAACAACTCCCTAAGTTTCTTTTTTCATCAAGGTCCCATTGCAAAAGGTATACCTATTCCTACACAATGGGTAAACCGAGATTGGCGCTACATTTACGTTTATCAATCGTTTTTTCACAACGCGTGCACGGCAGTTCTTTCAGCTCCGAAATGAACGAACGTTTTATTTCATCTCCCTGTTACTTTCATCGGAGGCGTTGCGCAAACGCTCCAGCCTCACGGGCGGACGCGAAACCAAAATGAACGAAGAAAATAAGAGAAAAAAGTCCTTTACGTGTACATGGGCACTCTCTCAAATTGACGCACATCCGGGCAGAGACACACATGCAGCACGTTCAGCCTTTCAAAGTTTTAAAACACCATCATCTCGCATTGAATTTACAGCCGAGTTCATACTTTCTCTGTCTCTTGTACCCTGTCTACACCCGTATCGTATAGGTACAAACCTGTATTATATATTATTTGCGTCTGTCGGTCTCTCCTAAGGAGCCGCGACGCGTATATCTTGCGTAAGCCCTACAATTTGAACTTTCACGCAGTTGTACACAATATTATATACATATATACGTATGTATACACGTATCCATCGCGTACCCGAGCCCAAAAGGCGAGGGACGGAGAAACGCTTGAGCAACTCTCTTTTGGCGCACGTATATTTATCGGGCGTGTGTGGTTTATCCTTTGACTTGACAGGTGTATTAAATATTACACTTGAAATCCGTCGCCCACGCGTTTATTATGTATGTATATTTATGCGTGAATCGGTCGACGGAATGAAAAACGAGAAAAACATGAAATGTCAATGACAAATCGTATCATTAAATCGGATGGATGTAACAAATCTATGTTTTTATACAATTATTTTGTGTTTATTCCAAACTTATATGTTTTTAGAATTCCTGCCCGACGCATTGAAAACTAATTGCGCGAAATGCAACGACCATCAAAAGAGAATGGCAAAGAAAATTCTTACGCACCTGAAGGAGAAGCAACCAACTCTATTTAAAAGATTGACGACTACATTCGATTCGTCGGGCGAATTGGAGAGGAAGTACGAAAAAGAAGGGTTTAACTTTTAAATTATTCACTTTGGACTAGATGTTGAAATTTTTTTTTTATAAATCCTATGTTTGTATTTTTTTCTAGTTATGTGAATTATAAATATTTTTTTTTTTTTCATATAAAGATAGTACAAATGGTATTGAGTTAATGAAGAATCATCATTATTGCTCTTTTCATGGTAAAAATACGTTTTACATTAAAAGCAAAAAAGTGAAAGATTTTTTGTCTTTTTTTTCTCATACTTACTTTACTGGTACACTTTACGCTTACGAGCCATTTATTCTACTCGTCGTTTTTTGACTAAAGATCCGAGCTGAAAAAAAAAAAAAAAAAAAAGTGTTTCAGATGTTTCATTTCGTATTTAAAATAAAGACTGTTGAATCATTGTTAATCCAAGCAAATGAATTTTGTAATATTTAAGTTAAATAAAAATTTTTAAAAACTCATACGTTGTATCATTAAATTTGTAAAATTTCACCCTTACCAAATCGGATATTGCTGGAAGATTGTTTGTTTGGTCAGCTACAGAAGTATCTTGTTCTCGAACTTCTTTTGCTGCTGTCTTTTTCATATTCCTGTGCTGTGGAAACGTTGGCATCAATTTTGGATCACAAGCTGTGTAAAGATAAATCAAGAATCAATAGATGTCTGTCGAAAGTTGTGAACAAATTCGTAGATAGCACTTACGAAGCGGTGCTTCTTTGAAATAACTGCTTTGCAAACATTCTTCAGCAGTAGCTCTTTTTTTCGGATCGTACATGAAAAGGAAATTCAGTAGCCTCAATCCTGCTGCGCTTAACCATGGGAATTTTTGCTTTAGATTGTTGTAGGGTTGTTGTTTAAGACTAAAGTTTTGCAGTGCCGGCAGTGAGTTGAATTCAGGCCAGATGGCTTCACTAGGAGTTCCTAGCAAGTCTACTATTAATTCCAACTGTTGAATTTCTGACTTGCCTGGTAGCAAAGGTTTGTGAGCTAGGAGTTCACCTGTAATTAAGATAGTAATAAGAATTATTATTTCAGTCTAACGAAACTTTTTATTTTCATCATCGAACCAAGTGTCAATATAAAACAATTACCCAAGATGCATCCAGCAGCCCACATATCCACTGAAGTAGTTTGTGTCTTGGCTTGCAAAAGCAATTCTGGAGCTCTGTACCAGAGCGTCACAACTCTCGGTGTCATTGGCTTTAATGGTAAACCAAACCACCTGGCAAGACCAAAATCTGCTATTTTTACACATCCTTTGTCAGTCATCAGAAGATTTGAGACCTTCAAGTCCCTGTGCACAATGAAATGCTGATGCAAATATCTCAATCCTTTGAGCACTTGTAACATAATGCATTTAACTTGACTCTCTGAAAAGGGTGCCTGCATATTATCAAGCAGGCTAGCTAAATCTTGTTCACAGTATTCCATTGCTAGAAATATACTCTCCAAACTTCTTCCCACAACTACTTCTTTCAATTGAACGATATTTTCATGTCTGCAGGACAAGAGAACATTGATTTCTCTAAGACTACTGATTGGAAACCCATCCTTTTCATTTTCCATCCTCACTTTTTTAAGTGCTACAACTTTTTCATTTTTTGTATCTCTTGCCCTGTACACTATACCATATGTACCTTCTCCAATGCGATTGAGCTTCTCAAATTCCGAGACAGACCTACATTTTCCATGCTGAAATCATTCATGTCCTTGATTCATTATTTTACAATTATTAATAAAAATCACAACGTAAATAAATATTTGTAGGTAAATAACCATGTCCTGTTCAGGTATCTCCATTGGTTTTCCATTTAAAAACGAAGTCAAAACTCCTTTACGTGTGATCGGAGCAATGGGATCTGGACCAGCATCCAGTGAAGCTTTTTTGTCGCTATCGTTCGCCTCCAAGCTTTTCTTCCTCAAAATGTCATCAACTGTTGTAAAAGATACAAAAACGTGTTATTGCATTATCTTACTTTTCTTGAACAATGGTTTCACACTCATTGTTTATGTTTATTATAATTTTTAACTATGCCTCTATACCTTTCGTCATTTCCACAAAACAGCTTTTCTGAAGCTCAACTTGAGATAATGATTAAACTAATAAAAAAACAACAATGTAACAACTGACAATCTGACAAAGTATTTTTTACTTTGATTAACACAGTAGTAAACACACATAACCTATCACTGCTCTTCCTACATATATAAATATATAATATAAACATATGCTCATATATTTACAACCCACTGCGCGCGCACTCATCTCAGACTATAGAAGCATTAGAAGAGAGAAAAACCGAGAAAATAATAATAATTAAAAATTTTTTAAATAAATAAGTACTGGTAATCCTTAAAATTAACAGTAGTTGAGTGAGTATCATGTTATCACTTTCAAAATCGCAAAATAAAAATTCTGATTTATAATTTACCGCGCATATCATCTCTAATTCCTTCACAAAATTCCCTAGAAAAGTGTGCGTGTCACCAGGGTCACTCGAGTGGGTATAGTGTGGTAGTGGTAGCTTTACAAACACCCTAAATTTGGCGCGAATCAACATAATTTCATTTCTTTCTTCACCAATTTATGCAGTGCACAAGCAAGAAAAGCATACGGTTTAATTTGTCATATAGTTACGATCAAAAACATTTTGCAATATCTTGGATGATTTATCGGCAAAGTCCGCTGTCGTCGAAAAAAGTTCAGTGATGGAGTTAAGCTCCGAAATAGTTGTTGCTACTGCCTCCACGTGCAACGTTAACGGAGACAGTCTTCTTTCGAAAGACTGCACGTCGCCCGACGGTTGCCCTATTCGATCTAATAGTGACAGTGACAGTGAAATAGTGCAAGAAATTTCGGAAAAGCATTCGAGAATTGAAAAGGAAATATTATCCATTGGAGAGGATAACGGTCAATTACCTCAGAGTCAAGGTAAAAGTTCTCAGGATAGCAAGACTGACAGCTGCTCCTCGACGCAGTCCAGCTCTACTTGTACTAGTCAAAAAACTGAGACTGGCCCCAGTTTACAAGGTAATAATGATGTTGATGACAATAAAAGCTCAAGTT
Source organism: Copidosoma floridanum (assembly GCF_036245765.1). Lineage (NCBI taxonomy): Eukaryota > Metazoa > Arthropoda > Insecta > Hymenoptera > Encyrtidae > Copidosoma > Copidosoma floridanum. Next base: position 25,559,839 of record NW_028321890.1, on the reverse strand, counting down.
CTGGTTCAACTCTCAAAGAAAGTCAGAACTCAAATGGTGACGATGAAGATTCGCTTTCGTCCTCGACCACCGTGAAAAACAGCCAGCCTGTTGACGACGATGAAAACAATTCAAAATCTAGTGAATCATTGAGCACTAGGACTTTACCTGTTAATAATAGTAATCGGAGTACACTTGAGGGAAGCCAAAACACAAACACTCAGCTCACAGAGGACAATGATTCACGTTCTTCTTTTACAAGCTCAAATACAAAGTCAACGATTCAGCACAGTCAAACTTTGTCTGATAAATTGCAAGAGGATGAAAACTCTAGATCTAGTTTTCAATCGTCAGGTAGGAAAAGTCCCCTGGAAAAACAGAGTAGGAGCCCTTGCAATGATTTCACAGAAGACAATGATTCCCGTTCATCAATTGAAAGCTCAAATTCTAAATCGACAGTTAAGAATAGTCAGCTTTCTATTGATAAATCAGATGGTGGAAGCCAGTCGAATTCCAGTATTAATCTTCTTGAAAATAGTAAGCCCAAGAAGTATCTAAGCATCGTTGATTCTGATTCTGAAGATGAAATCGTTGTACATAAAAAATCTTTTGGCGGTTTCAACAGCGATTCAGATTCAGTGACCCATGAAAGTTCCCAGTCTAACAAAAAATCCAAACAGAAAAATAAAAAACAGTTATTTGACAGTAGTGATTCTGAAGATGATAAAAAAAGTAAAAACAACGGCATTAAAAAAGTAGTTGATAAATCAATTAATGTAAGATTTGATGTTGTACTAATATACATATAATATGAAAATTCGAACACTTGAACGAAAATAGAAAATTATGATTTTTTTAGAAATTCAATGACCTAATAGATTCAGAGTCCGAAAGTGATAAGGATAATGAATCAGATCGCAGAGGTGGTGCTTCTTCAGGTGAAGAAAACAGTACTGAAAAATCTAAAAAAGGAAAAAAAAAGTTAGAAAAAAAAAGAGTGGTAATAAATCCTAATTTACTAAAATTTAAATTGAACAAACAATGAATTTTGAATTAATAAAATTTTTTTAGGGATCAATCAGAGCATCCAAAGATGCAGCAATGCAACAAATTCACAGTGAAACACAAAGATTGATAAGAGAATCACAAGTTTCATTGCCATATCATAGACCAAAACAGCGTACCCTTCAAGAATTTTTGAACAGAAAGAAAATCTCGGGTATCATTCCTCAAAACTTAACATGTGCCGAGAAAGTTAGAATGTTATCTGCAGTTGTCAGGTACAACTTGTATTTTTTGTAATCATTAGGTTTCTTTAAATACATTCAATATTTTCTTTTTATTGCAGTAAAGTTGTACAAGAAAAAGAAAAAGAGGCCGAAGAGTTTTATAAATCATCAGATTCCGAAGAAGAGGAAGAAAAAAGTGATAAGCCATTGGTGAAAGAATTGGATCAAACGGATAGGAAAATCGACAATAAAAGTGAAAGTACAATTGATGGTGAAGGTATGATTTTGGAGCCTATAAATATATCTAATGGACAAAACCCAATACAAGATCGTGTTCAAGATTCTCATAACAATAAATTATCAACTTTGCAAAAAAGATTATCAGATTCTGGAGTCCCGAGAAAACTATTTTTAGATGACGATATTGATTCAGAATCTAGTACAAAAACTGAAACATTGCCAAACGAGAATAATAATTTAGAATTGAAAGATACAGATGCTGTGAAAAAAATTGAAGAATCTAAAACTGAAACAAAAGAATCTTGTACTTCACATGAAATAACTGCAGATTATGTTGAAGCTATGGAGGTATGCAATGACAGGAGGGAAACTGATATATCTATTTTGGACAAACCAAATTTAGAAAGTACCAAATCTATAGTCGATTCTGATGAAAAAGAAAAAGCAGCTGAAAATAAAAATGAGCACGAAAATAGCACTGAGGATTTTGTTTTACAGATGCCGGACGAAACTGAACCAAACGTAGATGAAAAACCTTCCAACAAAAGTACTGGTCAAGAAATTATTATAAATACAGATGAAAAACCATCTGAAAGTAAAGATCAAGATACGGTGGTAGAAACAGTTCGAGTTGACAATAGAGACGAATCAGCATCAGATAAATCAGTTGCTCTGACATCTGAAAATCCCAATGAAAAACAAAAGTTAAACAATGAAACTTCAACGGAAGAAACTGAAGAGATGGTTTTAGAATTTCCAAAAGATACTAATAACGAGGACGACATCATAGACAAAAATGCGTTAAGCGACAAGTTGTACAAGCCACCGGAATTTGACGATCTTGAGGAGAAACCCAGCTTCAAAAAGATAATTTTAGCTAATGCTCTCAAATCAAAACCCATGATTAAAGCTTTGCCGGGCTCGATGATTGATTTCACGAGCATTGATCAAATATCGGAAGGTGTCACAAAACTGGTGGATAGATTTACGCGTCATTCAGCCGTTCACAAGCACAATGCAAATAATGTGGTCGAAGTCAAGGTCATGCGTACTGAAGGTGCAGACAACGATATCTCCATTGTTGAGGAAATCTTACCCTTCAATAAAACCCTTACAGAAGATGACTGCACGAAAGAAGGCAAGCCGGGTGAGAAGCTCAAAATTTTGAAAGAAGATTTAAAACGCAAAATTTCCTCAGTTAAAAACGAAGAATGGAAGCATAAAGAAGAAAACGAAAAGGAGAACGAGGAAGAAGAGGGTAATGGCAAAGATGATGATTTCTATGCAGGTTTACCTGACGATGACGAGGAGTTCGATGATGAGGAGAGTGCTGAAAGCGAGCTAGAAGAAGATGACATGCCTATTGTGGAAAAAAAGAAGCCAAAATGTGAATTTGGCGATGAAGAAGCTGAGGAAAGTGTAGATGAAGATGAAGAGGAGAACGAAGACGAAGAGGAAGAAGAAGAAGAAAACGAGGATGAAGACGAAGAAGACGAAGATGAAGAAGAGGAATCCGAAAAAGAGGAGGAAGAAGAAACTGTAAAATTTTATTTTATTAGTATACTGTTCTCGTGTTTTTTGTCAATGTAGTAAACATAAATTTATTTTCAGAACAAAAGTCCTAAGAAACTCAAGAGAATCATAAAACCGTTCGATGAAGAGGATTCAAACGATTCGGATACAAGTTTGAATAATAAAGCAACGGAAGCCAAAAATTTGCTCGAGCGTACGAAAATGGACCAAGACATATTCCTCTCACAAATAAAAAGTAATTTTGTTGTCGAGGATTTGATTGAAGACTCTAGTCCTGCGTTTATTCGCGATCGTCTTGATGCCGATGCCAGCAGTCAGACTTGCAAAACCCCACTGCCGAAAAGTAATTTGATACTCAGTATGATCTCACCAGTAACTCATTTAACTGCTCTGAATTCCTATAATGACTCAGCAAAGAAGTCCGATGCTAAGACGCCTAACTTTAATCTTGGAAATATTTCTACCGACAGTACGCCCTTTGAAAACAGGTAAATATCTATTACAATGCACTGGTATAATTGCAGAAATTGACGATATGTCTCATCAATGCTTTCTAATAAAATTTCAGTGGTGGACCATCAAATAATTTCAGTTTAGAAAAAATGATGAGTCTGCAGAAGAAACTATTTGAAGATCCTCCTGATCCGGTGGACGATAACGAGATATTAGAAATTTGCTCGGGTAATTTTGCTGATACACAAAACACTACCGAACCAGCGTTGAGGTTCGACAAACAAAACGAAGTAACAGACTCGCAAATTATGGACATTTGCTCGGGTAGTTTTGTCAGTCAATCAACCTTTCTGCAACCATGTGACGAAACGTCGCAAGACATGGCACTGATTCTAGACCCTGAGGAGGAGCTTATAAAGAGTCCAATAAAAAACACAAGTTTAAAGAAAACAAGCGGCGAGTCGATGTCGAACAATGACTCTGAAGGTTCGCGAAAACCTGCTGCAGCGAAGAGTCCTCTCAAAAATACGGTCAAATCTGTTTTTAAATCGAAAAATCCAATGGACGCTTGGCTGATGAAAACCACTGCGAAACTAGTGTCAACTCAAACGCAACAAAAACATCTGAATGAAGTTACAGATTCACAGCTGTTAGACATATGTTCCGGAGCGTTTGTTTCACAAGCAGCAGACCCGAAAGATTTGGAAAGTGAAGTATCACACGTACACAAATCAGATACCTTACAAGATTTATTTGAGAGCACGAGTCAAAAGAAGCCCAATCAACCGGAATCCTCGAAAGAAAAAATAACAGAAGAAGAAGAACCGAAAGCTCCGTGGACATCGTTCAGGATCGCTTCCTCTTCAGACGAAGAGAATGAAAAAAGCGAAAATCAAAAGAAACGGATGAAGAAGAAAAAATTGAAAAAGAAAAAAGTACAAAAACTTGAGTTATCGGACGACGAAGACGAGGAACGCAACGAATATTCAGATTTGGAAGAGGAAAGCGAGTTTGAGGAAGAAGAAGAAGATGAGGAGGAAAAGTACTTTGACTATGATTCCGATGAGAATGAAGTCGTAGTTATACCAAAGAAAGAAATAAAAAAAGTTGCGGGGAAATTCCTTGAAAAAGAAGCCGAGCTGAGCGAAAGCGAATGGGGCTCTGATGACGAGGACGAGAGGGATTTGGACAAGCTAGAATACGAAGAAGGCGATGCCGAAGACATCGACGAAGCTCAAGTGAAACATCAGCTCGACAAATTACACATGAAGCAAGTCCTGGATGATGATCAAAGGGAAGTTAGAATGCTCCAAGAACTTCTTTTTGATGATGGTGATTTGCACAGCGAAGGCGCCGGTCGCGAAAGGAAATTTAGGTGGAGGAATGTCGGTTAGTTGAGGCGTGAACTAGCCTATGATTTCTCTTACATAACTTGTTGAAATGTAGCAAACCCATTTTATAAAACAACTTATATTTACTTTCCAGATAGTTTAGGAGATGATGATAATGTAGGTTCCAAATTGGAAGACAACGTTGAAAATTTCGATGATGAAGTGGACGCCTCTATGGAAGTTCAAATGCGAAAGTTGAGATACGAGCAGCAAAAGTTTTTAGAAGAAAATGAGGTATTATTATAAACTCAAAATAATACGTAAAGTTGATGTGTAAATTACCTAAAAATTTCAGAAAAAAATCGTTGAAACAATAGAAGATGATTTTGCTGACAGCGAATTTATGAAATCTAGTTTGAAAGTTGTTAGCGTTCGTTCTAGTAAGACTTCAGTCACAGAACAAAAAATTACAAAAACTTCTGATGTTGACAAAACTGTCACGACGAGTGATATGATCAAAGTTGTTTCGAACAAATCAATTAAGACCAAGAACAGCTTTTCATTTGTAAGGGCAAATAAATATTTTAAAATAAAAATTTCTTTTCTCGTGAAATTAAAGTATAATAACATCTTCTTGGCAGTCTAACGCAAGAGGGTCATTCCTGGCAAGAGGAGAAGCAGCACTACATCGAATAGCTCAAAATTTACCTCAGTCGAACATGCCAGTCATTTCTAATCGTAAAAAGAACTTTGTTTTTGAACACATTAGCCCTAAGGTAGCCAATCCTCCGGTAGATTCGGAGCAAGAAAATGATACTCCTGCCAAAGATTCGAACAAGGTGAGAAATAGAAATATTGTTGCATCTTCAATCAATCGGTTTAAAATTAAAAAATAAATGAAAATTTTTTATGATTGTTAACAGCGTAAGAGAAAAATAATACCGAGTCAGCAGACGCCAACGACGTCGAAAAAACCCAAGATTAACGACAAAAAACCAGGCAAGAAGTTATTTTAGTCTTTCCATTGAGATATAATTGATTTTAAATATTGTTAAGTATTACATTATCTGCTTGTAAATAACAGACCGCGTATCGTCGATTCTTAAATTTAAGCCTATGCATATTTGTACAAAATAATATAATGAACAGTTGAACCTTATCTTTTTATCCTTTTGTTTGAAAAGTGAGCTAGATTATGATTCACGTGACTTTACTTTCATTTGATGATTTGTTTGAATTCGACTTGTATGTTCTTTGTAACTTTTTGAGCTATCCAAATACTTAATAATATTTTGACAAAAAAAACTCAGTTAATTACTTTTCATAACATAAAATTGGTTGTATTGGTAAACACTACAGTCTCCCATTTAAAAGCGCATTCCACCTCTTATCTGTCAAACACCCCCACACCCTTTCGTATTACTCCGCACGAGACATAATAAAGCTCCAGAGGAATGACATTGTAAATATACATATGTACGTTCATACACGGCAGCTGCATGCATATATACCTAACGTGGTCACTGAAAGCAGAAAAACACGAGGGACGCATTAACAATAACTGCCGTCTATCGCTCGTAGCCCCGTGCTTTAGCTATACGACCCGTCGTCAATGTTTAATGTAATTCTATCCAGTAATGCACATCCTGGCCTTCGGCTATCGGACACGTGTTTGCATGCGTATCTATTATCCAATGCCCGTCGTTTTCTTTGCTGGCGAGTCCTGCGTGCCCATGATGTGCACTCTGTAAACACATTTGAAAAGGATGGGCTGGCATTCCGTGTGATAAATTTTACGGAAAAAAAAATATTTATTCAAAGCACGGCATTGGAAAAAAAAAAGTTTTTTCCAACCGAACGCATCCGAAAATGTGGAAAAATTCAAGAACTCGTTATAGATAAAGTGGTAAACATATTTTTTAAAGTCATACAGAGTTGTTCAATATATTTTACATCAATTCTAGAAAAAAAAATTATATTCTTTTCAAAGTCCCATATAAAACAAATTTCTCTACGTCAATTAGCATAGCTAAGTAAATACTATTCGTAGTAATTATTTGATAAACTCAACAGTTGTGGATTATGAAAACTTTATTTTTCTTAAAAGCTTAATATTAAGAAGAAAAACAGTATACATATTGGGTTGTACATGAACTATACCTGAAAAAATCTTTAATTTTGATAACGTATACATTCAAATGGATCACATCATTCACACATTGCGTTAAAAGTTTTTTCATCTTTTGACTATATATTAATTTTCTACGTGCGTGGTTGTATTTTTTACTCCCCCGTAGATATAAATTACTCTGGTAAAGCATTTGTGCCTAAAAATGTCTCGAGATTTTTATGGTTTTTATGATGGTAAGAGTTAATTATATGCTGTGCAAACTCTTTTTAACGTATTGTAAGACGCGTAAAACACAGGTGTCTCCTGGATTACTTTGCCAAATATTAGCATTGTATCATATTTTAAGTTGGAAAAATTGAAAAAAAAAAAAAAAAAACTGTCAACTTTGACAGCTGGTCCCGTACGTGTCGGAGTAAAAACTGAGATCCTATGGGGAAAAAAAAAAAAAAAAAAAAACTGCAAAGGTACTTAAAACCCTGGAGCAAAGACACATAAAATCATCATCATCAGAATTCTCTGCTCTGGGTACCACACATGTACAGGGAGCAAAGGCACATACTACATAGGTATACAACACTTTGCTGCCAGTGCGGTTGGCGAGAGCACCGCAGATATTAAGCCGATTATCGTGGAAGCTCTTCGAGAGAGAGGCAGCGCTGAGAGAGAGACAAGATAGCTCCGCTGGTACACCTGCAACCCACCGAAAGAGAGAGGGAGATGGGCATAGAGAGACACATTAAAATCTCTTGAAATATGCAAGAGTCTATATGCAAGCGCGCGCGGATTCGGGTGGAAAGCCGCTTGAGCTACATGTTGGCGTGCTCGGGGCTCTCCGGGCCCCGCTGATGCTGCGAGAGTGACTTTGTCTTTCTCTCTGTTATACATAATACACGGTTGTGTTCATGTACACACATTTCGGGAATATTCGGGTATTTCGGTAAGTATACCCGCCGGGCGGTAGACATTATTTTATGCAACATACCTCTGTGCGCGCGAGTTTACCCGCATTACTTGCTTTTTCGTTTGCCCGGAAGTTAAGCAAGTATCGGTATATGTATGGGAACCGCTGGGTATGCTCGTGCTTACCCGAGGATAGGAGGGTAGCACGGGGTGCAAGAAGCTCGACCACACTTGGCTGTGTTAAACGTAAAGGTTTATTTATTGACCAAGTACAGAAATGCGTGTGTTGCTCGTGCAAGCCAAAACTGGACTAAGTTGCTGGTCGAGGAGTTGCCAGCTTAATTAGCGGCACATCCCGAGCCTCGATTAATGAAGATGTCGCGCGGAACGAGAGATTGCTTGCGCTTGCTCGGCTGTAAAGTCGGAGCCGCCACATATGTACATAGGTAGGTGTATGAATTTTTTATTCTGTTCCTATAGAATTCTTGCACTGCTTTTACCCAAATTTTCTTTTTTCTTTTTTTTTTTATATCATTGCTAACTTCAAATTAATCATTGTCACATGAAGTTCAAAATCAACTTTGAGGTAAATCTACTTGTACACAAAAGCAAAAAAATTCTTTAATTGAAGAAAAGACTTGTTGCTCTTTTAAAATTTTTTTCAATATTCTTGAGCATATAACAACACGTTTTTTGGGGGGTACGAACACTTTTTTTATTCGCCACTTTGTCACAGAACTGTTAATGGTCTTAAACGGAATTTTTTTTTTCTTATTAGTCATGTGAAGCCATCAATTGATTTCTTGATGGAGAAAATCCTGTGTAACCCGAAGAGATCTCCAGCTTATACTGGAACACATTTGTGCAAAACTTCAAACAAAAATATTTTTTTTCGGAGTTCAGGATAAAAGGCTAAAAATGTCCACCACCAGATTTGAGCTGAATCGTTGGAGCTGAAGGAAGCTAGCAATATTTCTTCTGGCAAAAATAGAAGGTACTCCCACATGTATCCGCAACAGTGGTGCTTGTCAAAAAAAAGTCAGTACGGAAACATACAGGTTCAATGGACCAAAAGTGCAATCACGCATTTGAAAGTTGCATTTAACGGTCGACGCGCGTGACCTAAAATTTCGTACCCAATCGGGAGTGTTGCTCCTCACAAATGAATAATCGCGAGGGAAAATCCGGATCTATCGCGGCTTCATCGAAACTCCCGAGCAACAGTATTTTGTTATGGATTAATGCCTACCCCCATCTCCCACCTAATATGCGGCGGTCCATTACGCGCTGCGGGAGCTTATGCCCGTAAATATTTGTTATCGGCCATTAGCGCGCTGCTGCAGTTTGTTTACGCTTTGGTCGCATTTGCAGCTTCAAATTCATTTCAATAATGGTGTCCGCCCGCAAACGCTCGTCCCTCGCGCATTGCCGGTTTTCCTCCCCATCGGATTATGAACTTTCGCAAAACCTTTCTCGTTTTTCCTCGCAGCTCTCGTTGGCCCGTTTCCAGCTTTTTTACCAACCGAGCCACCGATAGCCGACTGTTTTAATGGCTACTTTGTACGTTTTAATAAATTCATCCCTCCCACGTATTTTGCGCTCGGGTTTCAGTCGCTGATGACTGTTTAACCCACTTTGTTGCTGTGTCTTTGTAACTAACATTTTACAAATGACAACGTTTTTGTGTCCATAAAAGCTCATTTTGTTCAAAACAATTGCGAGATTTACGATACTTGCAAATAAAATATTCGTTTGTTTGAGTATTATCAGTTTGCTTGCGCTGTTTCATTTTGATTCATTCCGCGGATCATTCGAGAGGTAAAAAATTATTCTTTCCTTGTTTATAGTGAAAAAGGCATTGGTTATATTAAATGTGACGCGTAATAGTACGAAAATTCATATGATTGCGTACCTAATTTTAGTAAGAAAGGCACCCGAAAAAAAAATTGTCCCTCAGGCTTGAAATAAACCAGAGAAAAGTGAATTTTCTGTCATCAGGTATACAAGGAATATGCATCAAGCGCAATTTAACCAGTACAAGATGAAATAATTAATCAACGTATGTATGAAAATCAATTTTTTTTTTTCTACGAGACCTCCTTTTCCCAACCTGAGATCAACGCGCCTACGTCCCAGCGCGTGTCATCCACGCCATGTACCAATAGAATATCGGCAGCCGCGAAATTATTAACGCGCCTACTCCCCGATCCTCCCGCTATCACCACTGCGAGCGTGTGCGACGCGCCGCTGGTACACGGAGTAATTAGCTAAGCAGCTCAAAGGATTAGAGCGCCGCTCCTCCCTTTTTTTTCCCCCCCTCTTTTGCTCGATGTTGGGCCCGTACCTACTACCTTCATGTATATAATACTTACCCGGTGCTTTTCAACTCTCGAAATACGTAAGGTATTTTTCTCGATGATTTTTCCTTCCACGACTCATCTTGATTCCAATGCAAGAAAAGCTCGCCGTTTCGCGTTTAGCGTACATAATCATTTAGCCGAAAGCTCAGAACGCTCTTGTCCGTACTTGGTTGTTGGATTACGTTTTCATTGCTGCTCTGCACCCATTCATACTCTTCAATCAATTTGCCGCTCTTATATATATCTCTCGATTTTATAGCCATTCTATAGATAAATGAACCTTACTTCTTTGCAGCATCGGGTCTTTGGAAAACGAGCTGTATATATTCTATTGCTACGAAGAGATTTTCAAAACTATACGAAGGAAACAAATCAAAAATAGAAAAAAAAATAAGCGCTCACGCGCCAAGACAAGAGAGTCAATTTGCTCGTGCAGCCTCCACGCCTCCTACATGAGAGATACGCAGATCCGGCCCGTGTGCAGAGTCCGCCTCCCGCGAGCGTTTAAGCCTCCTCCGTGCGAATTTCCAAGCGCGCACCACCACGACCAGCACCACCTCTCCGTACACCTCCATACACAGGTATATGTATCCTCGAGTCGTCCGCCGCACCCTCGAGACATCGTGTATATACAGGTACCCCGCGTCCGTAAGGATGTAGGCCGTGCGGGGGTAGGGTAGTCTTGTATACGCAGGCGCAGCCCATCAGAGTTTCCCCACCGGTGCAGAGCCGAGAGAGTCCGGAGAGAGAGCAAAGCGCGCAAGCTATATAACAACAACAAGCTGGTGCGCGTCGGTCGAGTGGGAGTAGGACGAATCGTCGGCTCCCCCCGTAAGCTCGGGGCGGAGCTCCGGAGTGTCGGCCCGGCGCGGGAATTAAACTCGGCCAGCCGCTCCTAACGGTCGTACCCATTCGGCGTCTGGCCACCGCCACAGCCGCACGTCCCTGCACGCAACGCTACGTAGACACCTCACTGGCGCTTACCGATCACCGACCAATCTCCCGAGTCGCCCGATACACCGAGGCACCGACATGCTGCACAGCGCACCGCCACCCCGGGCCTACCTGGTCCCGCTGGCCATGGGCGGCTTCAGCTTCGACAACTACTACAGGGGCACTACCCTCATCGGCGGCACCGACCACCACCACCACCACCACCAACCGATCTTTCAGTCGTACGCCGATGCCGTTGTAGATTACGCGGACCAGCTGCCGCCCCCAGCGCCTTCGATCAGCCCCCAGGAGACCAACCCGTACGCGCGCCTCGCCTGGACCAACAGCAGCAACTGCAGCAGCAGCAGCTCGACCACCCCGCCACCGCTCGACTTGTCGATCAAGCCGACCGGCAACGGGGATCCTTGGCAGCCGATCGAGGTCGACTGCCGCGCCGAGGCCACGACCCATCAACGCCACTACACCCCGGCGCCCGAGGAGGACAACGACGAGGAGGACGAGGTTGTGGTCGACGACGATGACGACGACGACGAGCTCAACAGCCAACGCAGCTGTTCCTCCGCGCACAGTAGCTACGCGCAACACCAGCGTCAGCACGCGTCCCCGATCATGGGCGCCATATCGCACCAGGAGGCCGAGCGGCTTCGCGTGGCCCAGGAGATGGGCGTGGCCGGTTACTCGTCTACCGATCTCCTGCTCAGTCCCAGCAGCCATCAAAAACAACCACAAACAACCTACCACCAGCTCCTGCAGCGGACGCCACCGCCCCACCATCACTTGCAGGGCACCCACGCCCTGACGCCGCCGAGCACGCCGTCGCCGCCCCAGCCGCAGTGCTCCGGCAAGCGGTCCAAGTCGTCGTCGTCGTCGTTGGTGGCGAGTCCGGGGACGACGCCCGTGGCGGCGGGCAAGCCGGCTCGGGCCAAGAAGAAGCACGCGCGCAAGCTCAAGTTCGACGAGGACAAGAGCAGCCCGGTCTCGGGGACGGTGATCATCGGGGAGGACGAGGCCGCCCTGTCGGGGGAGCTGGAGGGCGAGTGCGCCGACATCGATCCGTCGCTGAACATCGTGAACGTGAGCCCCGAGGCCCGGGCCAAGCTGGCCAAGATCGAGAACAAGCTCGGCCCGTACCAGTGCATGCTGTGCCGGCAATTGCACGAGGACGCGTTTCAATTGGCCCAGCACCGTTGCTCCCGGATCCGCAACGTCGATTACCGGTGTCCCGAGTGCGACAAGCGCTTCACTTGTCCGGCCAACTTGGCGAGCCACCGGCGCTGGCACAAGCCCAAGCCCAGGGGGGCCGACGAGGGGGCGCTCAGTTGCACGAGGTGCGAGGCCAAGTTCGCCAAGCCCGTCGCCCTCAGGAAACACGTGGCCAGCCACCACCCGCCCGCCGATTCCGCCGAGCCCAACAACAACAACAACAACAACAGCCAGGTCGACAAGGTGGTGCTGCCGCCATCGCCGAGCGGTAACGCTGCCCCGACCATGGAAGTGGCCTGACGTAGCTTTCCGGCCCGACCGATGCCCATCCGGAGACTGCCCCCGCCGCCCCTCGCTGGCATCTGGAGGGTCTGGCACGAAGCCGAGCTCACCGGCCCGGGCGGTCTCTTGTAAGCACCACCATGGTTTTTTCGTTTTTTTTTTGTTTTTTGTTTTTTTTTTTTCATCCATAATTTGTTTGTTTTCCCCCCCCCCCCCGTTTGTCTCTCTGCGAGCGTTGTGATATGTAGCTAAAATCGAAGATCTACGCGATTCGCGAAACCAAAATCTAGTCACTATATGTATATGGGACGGAGTCTCTCGGATACAACACAATATATTGTAATAACATCGTTTACCCGTGATGACGAGGATGACGATGTGTAGTAGCGTGTAAGGGAACTCTCAGCTTTATTTGCCAAAGGAATATAAATTACGGAAAGAGGCGCGCGCGTCGCCGTAACTTAGGAAACGGTGTATAGGTATGTGTACCTAATAAGTATATATTATATATGTAAAGTTCGTTTCATCGTTGGCGAGGAGGTGGAGGAAAAAAGCGCCACAAATTAAACAAAGTCTATCAGTATTTCATTGGGACTCTCGATTATGTGTAAATGTGTAGATAACGATGCGCTTCGCGTTTGTACATATTATTGCGCATCTTATTGAAGCGTATAGCGTAGTACTTAGAGATAGGCCACATGATACTTTGCGTAAGGTGTAGGGTGTAGTTGATACCTTGAGAAAACGCAAAATCAAATCTGTACCTGTTTGTGGCGACCTTTGATTAAATTTTTTTTTTCCGTATCTGTATGTCGATGAGTACTTATAAATTAAAATGCAAGAAAATACAATGCATGTAAATAAAAAAATCTCACGAGATTTGTTTATCCACGGGGATGATTTGATTTTGCCTTTTTTCAATGAATAGTATAATGATAACAAGCAGCGGCTCACAATGATCTCAAACGTAATGTTGTTATCCAAAGTTCACAAGCCAATAGTCGATTTTTATCATCATCCTAGTCGTCTATGCGTTGTCTAGTCGTAGAATAAATGGAAAGCTTGACGTGTACTTCAATCACTATTGTAATGCTACCACTACTTGTAATGATAATAATAATAATAATAATAATAATAATAATAATAGTAATAATAATAACAATACAAACATTAAAACTTGTCGGCAGACTCATACAGCTAATTATGTCAAAGATAATTAAGGATAATCACTTACGATGGTGTTTTTAACAAATAAGAAAAATAAATCCTAGTCTCGGATAATCTGGTGGAACAAAAATTTTAGGTGTTGGCAACATTATTAAACATAGTAAAATAAAAAAAAAATATTCCAATCTGTTTGATAAAAAAGTTATAAATGTCGAAAAATTTCTAGTCACTTTCGATAAGCTCTCAGTCACTCTCGTTGTAGGTAGACTCGATTACAATTCAAGATTGTATTTTTCTTTGCATTTTTATTTCTGCATTACTGTTCTGTATACATCGTGTATGGAACAAAGTACGGGTGCGATTCTAGTCAAACGAGCGAAAATCTGATTATTATCGGTAGAGATTAAGTTATACGTAAATTGCCCCTCGACCGAAATTAATACCTTAAAGAGTATACCTATGAGTTTTATTTAGGTTCACATTTCATCGGCGAGCGTCAATCAAAGTTACGCGAAAGCCCCAAAATATCTCGCGTTCAATACACACCGCGCGTTTATTTCATCACTCGAAAGTCAAATTAAAAGCTTGGTTTTTATTTGAAAAAAAAAAAAAAAAAAGAAAAAAATCTACATTATTTCGAGAAAAAACGCAACCTCGTCCGTACATGTAACATTGTCCCTCATTACCCGTAATATAAATCGCGTCGCGTTAGCCGTTCAACGTAACGCGGCCGCACAAATTGGCACCTATAACACGGCGGACAAAAAAGGCCTGCCCTAATACAACCCTATACGTTGAAGCGAATATCCACCTGTCGCTATAATTTTCACTCGCGCGCGCGGTTAAGCTCCTCCGGTCACGGAGTCCTCGTCTTTTCCACCCGCGAATCACGCGTACGCGGCTGTATACTTTTCAAAAGGCCACATAGTTTTTTTTTTTTTTTTTTTTTTTATTAGAGCTCGTGGGGAAAAAAAAAAAAATCACAATGATAAAAATAAATCGTCGAGAAGGTGAGGCCCGTAACAACGCGTGTACGGTGCCATTGAGTCGCCGACAATTTATTTCTCAAAGAGCGTACACAGGGATGATTATGCACGCGATCCTTACCCAGATATGGCCAGGTATGGCTGTAATGCCACACATTTGCCGTATACTTATTATTATAACGTATATATATACCGTGCCCGCGTACGCGTATTGCACATGGCAATCGTATTGTATACCATAATGCTTTCGAGGTGCAAAAAATATTGTGTCGGAAAAGCCCCGCGCTCTGTTATTTTCCCTTTTCGATTAGATCGCTTCATTTTTTTTTTTTTTTTTTCCTTTTTTTGCGTATTTCACACACGTGACCCGAGATTGCGAGATTACCCAAGTACACCTATCATCGGTACGACATGCATGTACGTGAGAATTGTTGAGTACGTGAAATCAAGCGGACGCTTTGGTTTGTTGTTTTATTGTTAACGAGAAAGAAGGTGAAAAATCGGCAAGTTCAGCGAAAAACCGGCATGTTCTGCGACCCACGATGTACATGACAATTATATATATTCTATACCGCATAAGATTATGTTTAAGGGTTTATTGTAAATACGAGGATATAAGTTGTTTCGTGCGTTCACACGTATACGAACGGAGATAATTTTATTTTGTATAAAAGAAGAAATATATATATACATATGTGTAAATTGCGAAAAAGAATCGCCGTACGATTACTTGATGGAAAATCGAGAGTGGAGCATGATATGTATACACCTTAAGCGTTCGGGTCGAAATGTTACTTTACCGAATCATTGTACGACTACTCTGTTATGTAGAAAAAAATAAAATTGTAAATCTTTTTTCTTTTCTATTTTTATTGTTTTGTACTTACTATGATTTTGTTTGTTTATCAACCGACTCTGATGTATAAGTGTGCACAAAACGAGTGTTAACTACTGAAAAATACACAATCAACAAATAACGAGCAATCTGTTTTTTTTTTTTTTTCCAATCACCACCTGCCGTTCGATCCTTTAACGCAATTGTAAAAAAAAAAAAAAAAAAAAAAAAAATCGTACGTATCGGTCTGCGATCTCCATCGAGAGCTGATTACATTTTTGTACACGCACTCTGACCGAATCCCAAGATTTCGACGCAAGTAAGTACGTATATATGTAACCACCGTGTCCGCACAAGGGGACCATATTACTCGGTGGTAATAATAATAATAATAATAGTAAGGAGAGCACGTGTCATCGTGTCTCTCGAACATCGCCAACTCACACACACACACAGAGGAGGGGATTGCCCGGCCCTGTAATCTTGGAACCTTTTGTGCGCCCGCCTCCCTCGCCGAGGATAAAGAGATCCATCGCGAGAGTCTCCCCCCGCCTTGCCCTTACGTCACATCTCTCACAAAAGAAAAAAAAAAAAAAGAAAAAGAAAAAAGCGGGCTAGCTTTAAATCCCAATTTTTTTTTTCCCCTACCGCCGCACCTACGTGTGCTCGTGCTCGCTCGATGGGACTTTGATGCGATCCGCGGCTTTTTGTGCCCGCGCACGGAAAATCCTCGAAATCATCATTCCCTCATGAGCCACGGCTCGCCTAATCCTTCTTGTACCCGTATACAAGTGCGTAGTTCGCGTAGGTGGTTCATACAGGATGTATTAAAACTGTTGGGGAAACTGTACCTCCTCCTGTACGTACATGTGCGGACTATACGCGTCCATCGACCGCTTATAATTGCGCAGTGCCTATTTAATGCCTACGAGAGATACATGTATGCACTTTTAAAGAGCCCGAGTGGACATCGATATGGATTTCATGCATTATACATTATACGCGAGGTGTAACTAAAACGCGTTGTTCCTCGTATACATATACCTGATGGGTAAAACAATGGCCACCGAAGAATGCGAGCTTAACCCAAATTCTCCCTTTGTCGTGTCCTTCCCCCCGGGAATTCGATTGGAGCTTTTGCCGTGAAAAAGCGTGTCGGACTATATATACTATATGTATATACGGATCTCCTCTCTCTCTCTCTGTTCCGTTCAATAGAGCGTGCAAGGTATATATTTTGGTACAGCAGCAGCGGATTTCTGGCTGATATGCCTCCGCCAGGGTATATATCCACTTAGCGGCGCCCACCCCTGTGTGTGTGTAGGCTGTAGGTACCCGGAGCTTTGACTGACTCCCCTCCCGCGGGAATACCGGGTCTACTCCTCGATACGTCGTAGAGAACCGGGAAGGAAGAAGCAATTTTTCAATTTTTTTTTTTTTTTTTTTTTTTTTTTTTTTTCCCTCCATCTCCTGCAGCTCGCGAACCTTGTCATCTCCGCTTTCGGGGAAAATGGAATTTTCGCGCGCTCCGCACTTTACTCGGTTATGTACCCTCGATTTCGAGTGCCTCTCGCGTGCTCTGACCGCTTTTTTCTTTCCTTTCGCTGCATGGTGTATATTATACTTTTGCATTTTCCCGAGAAAAGTTTCCACATAGGGATACAACGTTTTACGTTATTTTATCGTCTCGATCTTGGAAAGTGAAATTCTTTTTTTTTCATCAACGCAATCCCGTCCCGAACCAGCAACCATACACGGGCACCTCTTACAAGCTTGATGTAACGCGTCAATTTGATTCATCCAGGAAAAGTTTAGCTCTCGAAAGGGATCGAGAGGGGCCGTAATTGTTTCCCCGTGGCGGGCGCTCTCTCGAGCGTGCGAGAGGCAACCAGCTCCATTTGTTCCCCTACATTAGGCTCGACGGGATGGAAGGGGAAAAAAAAAAAAACATCAACTCAAAGGTCGAGTGTGCGTACCTGCAGTGCTTGGACCCTGCTAAATGCTTTTATTTTTGCAACCAAAGGATGTGATGTGCGCATTTAAACTTTTTTCCACAAAAGTAGGTGACGATTTGGTGCGAATGAGGGGCGACGAAAATAAATAAAAAAAAAAAAAAAAAAACGAGAGTTAAACCTCTGCGTGTACGTGACCATCGGAGCTCCTCGAGAGAGGAGAGTACATGTATAGGGAGAGCAATCACCGGGAAAGTCGAGGCGATTGGAGCGAGGGAAAGAAAAAAAAAAAAAAAAAAAAAAAAAAAAAAAAAAAAAAAGAGTAAGTATAGTGATTCGAGAGAGCCGAGGCAAACAAAATTGTCGCTTCCGTCCATCGGTCGCGTCGAGTGTGCGTGTGTAGGTACAAGAGCGAGAGCTGATCCTCGATAGATACATATCGCGAGAGAGGGCGTACAATAAACGTGAAAGCTCTTACCGGGAGAAAGTAGCTTGCACTCTCGGGATTTATTTCGAGCTTGCAGGCGCAACGTATAGCACACCCACACCTCACATATATGTATATAAAATATATGTCGCGAGGGAGAGAGAAAGCAAGAGCTCGAGAGATTTTTTATTTTTTATTTTTCAGCTATAACAACTTACCACGCGTACAGGTACTATACATCGTAGATGTGTACGCGTATTTGCAGGATTATTGGGTTTGTGCAGTGAAAATTTTTGGTCCTCCGTCTCAGAGCAGCCCAAAAACGGATCAATCAGCTTCTTCCTCGCTCGGTACATTTATATCCTCGTAACACACTCAGGTATGACGTTGTACTCGCGCGAATTGCGCAATAAGTGAAAATTCCGAGCGTCAACCTGGTCTCGGGGCCACTGCGCGCGGAGGCGTCGATATTTCCCGATAATGGGGAAATACCGTAACGTCAGGGCATTCTTCCGTACACTACAACATGTATATACATTTATATACCTGATGTATAATATATCACGTATACACGCGAGACCGTGGCAACGGCGATAATTCACAACGAGGGAAAAGCGTCCCTTGGTGCCACCTCAATGTTTTCCCATCATTTTTGTTCTTACACCCCCGGTTCGTTACAGTTGTGATAGGTATTTTTATGCGTTTCGTCCAACCCATGTAGGTGTAGTATACGGTTACAAAAGGTATATATACTTACTAAGCCTTGCGGCGTAACCCGATACATCGGAAAAACAATTTGTAGGCCGAAAAACATGTGTACGGCGTGTCGATGCGAAAGCGCAAAAATCACCATATGCCGTCGAGCAACTCGTGCAGCTCAACACCCCGCTCTTGTCCAAACACCCATTCAAAGTCGGCCAATGCCATTCAATAATCGTCACGAGTATACATTAAAGTCCCCCGGTCGTACAGGGTGGCGAAAATCTGATACTATACTAGCATGTGCTTAAGTGCAAAACCCCGCGTTCGCACCCATATGGGTTATTGTAATATACTTATATGTATATACACACACAAATATTATTATGCGTACACTTGCGAGTTAAAGAACGTGAAAAGGACTAGTAGTATGTGGGAGACAAAATACGATATGGTACAAGGAGCCATGCAGGGAGTGGGCGAAGGCCCATCAGTAATTATAACATATACATATCCGCATTAACAGTGTATCGGGGTATAATTGAAAAAAAAGGGGGACTACGTAAGGGAGAGAGAAAAACAGGAATGAAGATGAGCCCCCTGATATATCCCTTATATGGTATTATACATTATACACCCCCTTCGTCAAATCACCTTAGCTGTATATATGGGTATAACTATGTACAAGTATACTCTAATTCCCATTGCGACGCTTCTCTCTGGAGCTCTTTTGACGCTCTTTCCTCCCTCGTTTCGTGTAATTCTGTATATACGCCCATTGACGAACCGCAAAGGAAATACGACGACGACGTAAATGACGCTAATCCGTTCGATTTGCGGGGTGTCGTGTTCATTTCGTTCTTATATATATATGTACAGGTGCCGCGGGGGTGTTGATATGGAGCGAGCCCTCGCATATACCATGTATATAATTCTCGGGGGAAGGGAGTACGCGCAGGAAAGGAGAGATCGAGTGGAATAATTTTTCGATCCTCGGCTCAATTATTTTCCAGCGGGTGGGTGTATTTATAGGGTTTCGGGGGGATTCACGCGGTCCGTTGCTTCATACGCGTGTACAATTATTATATACGCGTTGGTGCGCAGTTTTGTCCCGAGTCGAGTACCATTGTTTTACACGCCGATTCCCGCATGGAGTGATGTCTGGCACGGATGAGAAAAGTCGTGAAATGCGCAGAGATAAATCGCTCGCGAAATGGCCAGTTCGGAACCCCCCCCCCAGGGTTTCCCTTTTTTCAAAGACGACGAGCAAACATTTGCTTTGATCATGTACCTCTCTCTCTCTCTCTCTCTTCGTATCCTCCTCGCTTGCCCGGGCTATACGCTTCTGCGTCCGACAGCCCTTGTACACATGTATAGCTTGCTCAGTCTTTTTCTTCTTCCTCTCCTTCCTCTTTGTGACACGTAGGTATACACTCCTCCCGGTCAGTTTTTAAACTCGGGGACACGGAGCGTGACAGATTCAAGAAAATCTTTTACTCCAACAAAAAAAAAGATCCATTGGTTGTTTTTGTATGTTTATCGTCTCTTATCGCTCGCACGGACCTTTTTCCCTCCTCCTTTGCGTATACCCGTGTACCTGGAGCTCGGTAAAACAAAGGACTGCCCGGCTCATCCTGCGACAATACACAGACCAGAAGAGGTTGGGGGGGGGAAGGGGTGACACGAGCGAAGAACTAGCATTTCCGGTCAGCCGAGCACGGCCCTCCGGGGAGACCCTACACTCGTACCTGGCATATATATTTACGTAAGGCATACAACAGGACAACGCGTCAGGCTCAAAGGAAACCACAGTCGGAGAGCCAAGGAACCGAGTGTACATTCGGTCGAGTTTGGTTCTTTTAACGATGCGGTCAAGCTGTGCGTTTGTCCTACACTATAATATATACTCACACATCATACTGCTTCAGGTATATACATGTATAATACATGAGTATACATATGGGTGCGACATCGTTTCATCTATAAAATACTTATTATCTGCACCGCACGATCGTTTTCGTTCGTTGTTGAGCGAAAAAAATGATTAACCGTATACACCTACATCCCCATATTGTATTATTACGCGACGGTCAATGGAGGAGTATGGTTTATTAATATTAGTGCCCGTACAGCTGAACGTAGCACTCGAAGATGAAATAATAAAAAAAAAAAACAAAAAAAAACAAAAAAAAAATCGGTCGGAAAGATCGAATCGATTGGACGGTCACTTTTCCGATCTCGGCGATTCCGCGTCGGAAAGCGAGACCAAGGACGGCGTGGATATGTCGGTTATGTAGTTGTGGTGTCGCTCCTCCTCCTCCTCGCTGGAGCTGCAGTAGCGGTGATTCCTTAAATAACTCAACAGACTGCAGGTGCTTCTGCTGCTGGGGACCCTCCTCGGTGTCGGCGCCTGCAAGTACACATACATGGGCTGTGAATTAATTCATTAATCGAGAATCGCGAGAATCGGACTGGATTTCCAGCGAACCCCACATTACAATATGCCCATAGCAATAAATACACGCGGACATAAGATATATTTATATTCATACTGTTAAACGCCACAAGGGATACACGGATGATTTTTCAGTATATACATGCAATCATACGGTTACAATCAGGTGATCAAGAATTTTGCCGTGACGATTATTATGCGCGTGTATAATGCAAGGAGCAGTATATAGCTGGCCGTACGTCTATTGTACTGTACATCACTCGAGTATATATACGACACGTGCATCCTTGATTAATTATTCAGTCAACCGTACCTTTGTCGATGTCGATACTGCTGTCGACACGACGTCTTTGGATTTATACTTTTGAGAAAACCACTCGACAAACGATACACGGAGCAAATGAAAGTATCGTCAACCGTATAGATAAAAATTGCTGCCATGATGGATCGAATGGTTTTGTCACACATGTGTGGAGTTATATTCTGGAGAAAAAGAGAGAGAGAAAAAAAGTATAATAAGGCTGACCCGTGGATCCCTCCGCTTCCTCCTGGACCTCGACCTGTCCCTGGCCCGCCTCTCGCACAGTATCAGCTTCTCGGTGAACTTGATGACCGCGCTCTCGACCCTCTTGCACAGAGCGTCGTCGTCGTCACTTTGTTCCTCCACCGGCGACCGGCCCAGCCAGTCCCCCGAGTCTCGCGGGGAAAAGTCGTCCACCAGCACCCCCGAGTCCACCGAGCCGCCCTCGCTCGATTTCCCGCCCACCGCCTCCCCGACCAACCGGCAGCCTTGAACGCACGCGCACACGTCACACAAGTGCTCCTACATTGTGGCTCGGGGTCGCCTCACCTCGGCTGTCGCTCCACGCCTTGAGAGCCTCGATGCGCCGCTGCAGCGAGCCGATCTCCCTCTCAAAGTCGCACGACTCGCACAACCCCGGAGCCCCACGGGTCCTCCTCCACCTCCTCGATCCTGCCGGCTCCTTGTCCCGGCACCAGCGGCACCCACAACGACTCCGCGTCGGGGACCCCCGTGCCGTGAGGTACGACGACTTTTCGCTCAGGGGCAGCAACGAGTGCCAGCTGCCGGTCCGCACCGACGAGCCGGACGACGACTTGTCGGGCCAGCCCGCGTCCATGCGTCGCTTCACGCTCTCGAGGACCCGCGCCTCCCTCGCCTTGCCCGTGTACTCCTCGAGGAGGATCTTCCTCGGGTCGGGGGCCCGAAGCGGCTCGTCCCTGGCAAAGACGGTGGGTCTCCTCGCCAGTTGGCACTTGAAGTGCTTGGAGGCAACCAGCTGGCAACCGAACAAAGAACCTGCCATGTCATGTCCCCTGTACGCGCAACTCTATAAATATATTATGTATACAGTACACGCACGTGGTCGTCTCGGCCGATCCTCCTGGCGGTGGGTGGGGCGCGCGTCCTTCTCCGCGTCCTACCGTCGCCGCTGCCGAGTAGCCCGGGTATGGCGCTCGTCGACAGACTCCGCCAGCCGGCGAGCCTCTGGAACTCGGGTCTGCGGTAGTGCCCCAGCTCCTCCTCGTTGCATCCCGCGGTCTTTTGACTCGCCGATGGTTCGGCTCTGAGGAACTCCGTGGCCTTTGTGCACTGGATCTCCCTGTCGCAGCGCGTCCCGCTCGTCTGCGAGCCCACGCTCGCTTTGGCCATGCCGATCTCGCCCCTTCGGTCGTCGTGTTACGTCAAAAGAAAGCCTGTCTCGGCCTGGCTTCCAACGCCATGGGTGTACCTACATTTTGAGGTTGACGAGGGCTCGGGTCACCCGGTCGCCGTCGCTCCTCGCGGTGAGGAGCAACATGCCTCCCGAGCAGCTGCCGAAACTCGTGTGGGTGACGATTAGGGCGCGCCTTGGGTTGTCCCGGCTCCAGCGCATGCACCTTGAAACGACCAAAGGGTACCAGGACTTGACGGCGCCGACGATCCCCGAGATCGGTTGCCGATCCGCCGTTGGGGGGGCCACCGCGGGCGTTTGTTGGCTTTCGCGATCGGACGAGAGGGCGCTCCTCAGGCGGACGCAAACTCGATGCCAACTGCCGGGTGGTGGAGTTTATACAACCCGTCTTTGTCGGAGGGGGAAAGAAACAAAAAAAGGTTACCTTTCCGCGGCGGACCAGCGGGAGCCTTGGGTGTCCCGCGCGTTGAGCGCCAGTGCCAAGTAGCCGAGCAGCGGCCTAACCGCGTACCTGTGTCTGCTGCACTGCGACCTCCTCGAGTCGCCGTTGATCTCGGAATTTTGATGAACCACGCGAGAATTCGTCGACGGCATTTTCGTTTGGATTGACTCGGAAATCAAAGGGAAATTTTGCGTGACTTTTGGATTTTGCGACAATCCCGGTGATTTGGTTCCACTCGAGGTTAGGTTTTTAGCTTCCGATCTTTAGTATATATGTGTATATCTGTCACGTGTAACATTAAGCGTGGGTGTAATTTCCTTTGCCCTCGACCTGCTGTAATTATTATATTTTCCCTTGGAAGAAAAAAAAAATAAATAAAAAAAAAAAAAAAAAGAGGAAAAGTCCCTATGGTAAAGAGTCGTATGGTTGTGATGAAGGGGCCATCATCACCTTCCGTGCAACGTCGGAACCGCATTCGCTAATAAACGGAGAGACATGGCAGGTTCGCAGTCACGCGCAACGGAATGTCTCATCACGCGGAGAGAGCCAAGGCAGTTAATGAACCCTCTCCTCCTCCTCCCGTGAGAAGCATCACCGCTTAGGATCGATTTGCCGATGTACTCACCTCTGCGATATTCCATCCCTTCCCTCCTGCAGCGGAGCGCGAAAACGGCTCGTTTCGAGGGGCTCCCCGGAAGGGCTAATTACGCACGTCCGCCAAGGGAGCGAGCTCGCTTTCATCTCTCTTCGTTCATTATCCCCCCCTCCCCTCCCTCCTTGCTCTGCTTCGGCTTTAGTGCTCGAGTTTACTGCTGATGCCTGATGGCGGGGGGGGGGGGAAGTTACGAGATTACGCAGTGTATTTTTGTACAGAGTTCAATTCAAGGAAAAAAAAAAAAAAAAAAAAAAAAAACGCCACAGCCATACGAGCTTGCGGACAAACAGGTGGCATTTGTGCATAAAGCTCGTTGACAAAGTGACGAATGGTTCTCTTGTTCCTTGTGTATAACTTGAACCGCCGAAAGATCGGAATCACGTGGAGGGCAAGGGAAGCCGCAACAGTGCCGAGAGGAACGGCAATTGAATTAATGCACGGGCCCCCCCCCCACCCCTCTTTGCTCGCGTGTGTATATGGTCGATACTTGGCGAGCTTGAAAAGCTCTCTCCGCTCGCGTGATCGTGTACACGCGCGGTGGTGTCGAGAAATCCGAGTCACGTCGCGGGACCTTTTGTTGCGGAGGATGTGTCCGTTATTGCACGCTCGCGAGAGCAACAAGTGCCCCTCTCTCTCTCGTGGGTGTGAGGGGCGTGTAAATGGGAGGATCCGATTGCGGGGGAGGATTCAGAATTGTGACCAATTGATCGCGTTTCGTGCAAATCGAATCGTTTACGCGTTCAAGTATATGCATGTATACAAAAAAAATTCAATCGGTTTATCTCAAACTCGCTTGGTGTGTATGTGTGTGTGTGTGTACACGGCATTCAATTACGAAAAACATAATTTTTTTTTCTTTTTTTTTTTTTTTTTCAATGCCTATAAACGAGGTCGTATTTAAAAATCATTCGAAAAGGAGAGCGCCGCAGGCAGTATAATGCTTCGACACGCAGCTCGGGGCGCTCCTTTTGTTGATTTTTCTCTCTTCTCCCTTACCTTCGCATGTGCGACGCGTGCGAACGAAGAAATATTTTTTTTTCTTTGTTTCACGTGCAACGCCGCGAGGGAAAAAGAAAAACGATCTCTTAGTTTGACCAACCATACACGCGTGCTACGCAGCCGGAGATTTTCACGTGTAATTGGCTGTTGCAGGACGGAGATTTCCTTGATTCGCACATGACCATATACACACGATTTTCCTTTTTTACCAGGAACCATTAACCCAAGGCTTTCCCTCCCCCCCCCCAAGGTACGATAATGACACATATACAGGTACTCCCACATAATATGGAGATGGAATCTTTATGTAAATCGTCGTTATCGGGCAATGCGATCATCGGAATCGCGAAAAAGTCGCGAAAAGCCATTAAACCAATTAAAAATTATACGTAGGTACGCATATATGTATATCCCGGGAAAGTGTATCGCGAAGGAGAAAATAATTTCCAAATACCGCTGCCGAGTGTATAATTTATTATATTAGGGGCAAAAAGAAAATAGCCTCATGAATTATTGAACGAGTGGTACGTTTTCTTGCGGCGTCAAATTTTACATGGTATAAATACATTATACGGTCGAATCCGATGGAAAGGAGGAGCAAAAAAAAAAAGAAAACTCGTTATTTAAGTCCTTTCGGCTCGTCTCATTACGATGCCAACTAAACGATGGGAATCAATTTAACGTTCAAAGCCTCAAAGGAGACACATAACAAAAAAAAAAAAAAAAAAAAAAAACAGTCTCGGTTTCATCAGATTACGATCATCCGCGCCTCTGCCCATTATTTGCCCGTTACACCACCTCGCCTTTCTTCCCCGAGAAACCTAAGTAGGTACACACACACACACACACACATGCTCTTATAGGTATATGCTAATGGAGCGCCTTTTTTTTTTCTTCTTCGTTTATCCTCTGTTTTCTTTTTCCTCTTCTCCCTTGGCCAAACAGCCATTCCTATGTATACGCGTATCACACACGATGCGCAACGAGCTCCGAGAGAGATAATACACGCATACAATGAATACATAAACACGTCTAATAAAGTACACCGCACGACAGTGGCTTGCTCATATATTCATGCGTATCGTGCGGAAGTGAACAAATGCAGCTCCTCGTGTGAGTTTGGCCTCTGGATTTCTCCGTCGCCGGCTGCATTTCCATTATTCAATGATGCACGCATTTTTTTTCCCAACCATTGGCTATATATGCTCCGTCATTTATACATACCTAGCATGGGTATTCAAGTAATCGATTTACTGATTTTAAATTAGAGAGCAAACGCGTGGTTTTTTTTTTTTTTTTTTTTTTTTTTTTTTTTTCATTTCTCGTCCCTGTGAAACAATCGTTTCGAGTGCCGCAATCGTGTTACAATTCCATAGCGCAGTATCTTATCATTTGTGGGGGCCGAAGAGTATTATACGAAGAGAAGTACAACGGCGCTTGGTATAATAATCATAAAGACGAAAAGCCGCGTGTATACAAGCATAAACGTCCCATATAGGGCACGGGCCATTAGTCACGCGGTCCGCTATGGTTTACGGCTCGTACACGGCGATCGCAAGAATTTCCGGATCCCCCGAGTGGAAAAATATCCCGCAAAGGAGTGTAGTTCCGTCCTGCAGGGATTTCTCGCTTTTTGCCCTTCGACGGCCCCCTTTTTTCATACGGAACGAGAAACTCTTGGTCGCAAATGCGATTGCTATTTTTCTTTCTTCCTTTTTTTTTTTTTTTTTTTTTTTTTTTTTTCCATAAGCACATACTGGGCCACTTTTCCCTCCCACACCCCTCGCGCTACTGTAATACCTGTATTATGCAGCCCCGCGTATACGCGGCGCGATTATTTTTCACCATATGCGCCTTTCTCGGGAATCGCGATGCCGATCGATGACGATGATAATAAGCACCTACCACCCGCGCTTTATTTCTTTTCCTTGCTCTTACGTGCGCCCGACATGTGTGTGCCGTGTGTACACAAATTACACGGCCCAAGGGGACGCTTGGACTTCCGAGAGAATTTTATACACGTGCGTAAATAAGTACATGATACAAAGCGGAGTGTTGTGTACATCTATATGTATCTATACGCATAGCGGCAAGCTTATGGGCTTTTTCAATTTGAAGAATGCATTTTCCGCTTCCTATACCCACACGCGCATATATATTATATTCTTGGCGCATCATCACTCGGCCGCTATGTGCACACTCATTACTCATTGATGCATCGCGCGCGCATATTATTAAGTATACGATGCATATGTAGGTGTGTATATATATATCCTGTTATTTTTACGAGTTGGATTATTGATGCGTCGGGGGCATCGGGGCGCGTAGCATAAGATAAACGCGATGTATATATACGGCGACGGCTCGCGTGGGTGGGACGTGCTTTTGAAATTGCTCAATTACAGGAACGAGGGCTTTTGCGTTTTACTCGGCTCCCGTGAGGTATTGCAGCGCGGGGCTGTGCCGATTAAGTTATTATAACATTTGCAAGGTGACTACTTACGTCATGGCCACGCGGTTTGGACAATTCTACAAAGAAAAAAAAAAAAAAAAAAAAAAAAAAAAAAAAAAAAACTCTCTTGATCATTCACGACAAACATATTGTAATGTAGCCTGTCGGTGCACCATAAGGGATCACGTAGTCAGCTTATTAAAAAAAGAAGAAAACAAAACAAATTTACCCCACAGGAGATGCAAATGGAAATAAAATAGGAAAAAGAAAGATGGTGATGCACGCATTGCAGCATATACATTTATATAGCCGAACGAAAAAAATATTACATATATTATATATGCTACTACTTTCGCATTCCCATACACGAGTAGGGTGTACGTATCGACACGGATGATCGTCGCGAGAGCGGCTCCCACGCGAAGCTCCTCAACTCCACCCCCTCCGCGTGTACTTGTATACATATATATGAGGTACATCATCTCGCGGACACGTGCGTTCTCACACTCGCCGTGCACCCCCCCGATACTCATGCCCCGACATCGCGTTGCGACGCATCGACGTGCGCCACTATCCACCCCCTCCCTCTCGTGCACCTATCCATGTGTGTATATACATACGTGCAGATGGGACGCAGGGGGCCGTCGTTGTTGCCATCGACGGTGACTGGACTCTGTTATTCTGGGCCTATATTTCTGTGCGAGCTAGAGCCAGTGGGTGAGAGAACGTTTTTCGCACACGTATGTGTTGGTACGGTCTCGGGGTGATGATGCGCTCCCCCTGGAAAAAAAAAAAAAAAATGTATTCCTCGTATTGTTGGGGGCCCAGAGCCGCGTACAGGGCAACGACTAACGAGCATCGTTATTATAGACTTATATACATATATACAAGTATCATGCGTAGGGAGTTGTATACATATAGTTTTGTACACCAGAGCTACTTATGGATCCATCTGTGGAACGGTGCATTGTCGCGGTACAGGGAGATTTTTCTCTTTACGAGAGGGGGTTGGGGGCGGGAAGGGGTCCGATTTATCCCTTTTTTCTTTCTTCGGTGCGAAGGAGATAGAGATAACGCGCTCTCGTGGTTTCTCTCGTGGGAGAACAGCTGGCGGGGTATCGTTGGCCATGCGAAATCATTGCTCCGCTAATTGAAAGATCCTCATCCGTGTAGTTGGGCGACATCACCATGAATATTGGAACGTGTGTATTATTGTATCGTGTGTACGCGATTATGGTGATTTTTAAGGACTCCGAAAGACGAGCACGCGATGTATACGTAGCTTATGGAACGAAGGCGTGAAAATTTTTGTCTTTGAGCACCGATTGCCTTGCCGATTTCATTAACTGCAGGCTACGAAGGTATAGAAATATAGAGAATTGATGATGGGCGCGATGATTACATTTCTCCGCCCAAGGGGGTTGAGAGCCCATTTGCAGCCTGTTCAAAGTTACCACGCAGTTCTGTATAAGAGAAAGTCCCTCGATTCTCTTCTCACGTACATTTTTAAGTAATCGCTCTACAAATGCACACGTTATACCGAGTCATAAATCGCGAGAACGTACAATTACGTTATAAATAAGTGAAAAAAATGTTTCTCTCCTGATTACAGTACAATTCATGATTAATCAGTTGAAAAATAATTTTTAATACATGTTTAATGGTGACATTTAAAATCGTGACTGGCCAAATGTTATACGTGCCTAACGTTGTACGTAACTTTTCTACTTTTTGACATAAAAACTGTGTATAGCATCACTCGATTGATGACTGGAAAAAAAAAAAAAAAAACGATAGCTCAACTTTCGAGCTCAATTTCATACCAGCATGTCCGTGTGTAAAGTTAAACTTTTCTTGTTATTCACTCTGAAAATAATTTCGAACGAGTTTCGCAAACCACACATTATGGGACACACATTTTCCGAGAATCCAACGTGAAAGTGTATAGCTATTTTTTTTGTCTTTTTTAACTTTTGTAAACTGCAATGATAGTGCAATATGTTACACAATAACGTTAATCATGAAACACAGTATCCCTTACGCGTGACACTGATTAAAAAATTCTCAATTAGAAAAATCGTTCATTACGCAACCGGAGGCGAAAGTACGACGTTCTCTCCCGAGTGTATACGATTATTTTCCTCCTTCCACCCAAAATACGACTTTATTTCCTTGTAAAAATGGCGTTTACTCCCTTTAGGTTCGGGAGGCAGTGAAAATACTAACAAATACCCATTGAAATTGTATTGTTATGAGCCGAAAAAAAAAAAAAAAAAAAAAAAAAAAAAAATTGTCCCTTTGCTACGGTTACCACAGCGCAGAGATTTATCGAATCAAACACACGCGCTTACGGTGTCTCTTCACCACCCACGTAACGTATTTATACGTACTTCATCGCGCGTTCCCATCATTATAATTATTAATCTCAGCGCATCGTCTCCCCGCGCACACCGAGTGTACATATTATATAGATATAAAAGTAAGTACGCGTAATCATCGAGGGATGTAAACCAATTTGCACGCGTGCACGCGAAGCCCCCGAAAAATACGCGCACATGTATATTTCCCATAGGAATTGGGGTCGGTCGGTTCTCCCACAGGAACGCCGGCGTGAGAGTATGGGAACGAGGAACATGTATAGACGGCGATGATGAGCACCGACGCTTGTGCGCCATGCGGCACCAGAGGAGGAGCTCTCGTTACCCCATCGCTGTTATACACATCACACACGGTCATTGAAAACAAAAAGGATATTCTTTGTAATTGAAAAATACCGGCTGATATAGCTCCTCTCTCTCTCTCTCTCTCTCTCTGAAGCACTGGATGTGCAAGTATTGGTATACACATTTACGTACATGTGTCATACATACATGTGGAGGCGCTCAGCTGCCGTTGCATGTGTATATATATCCTGCCACTGGTGTTTTAATGGGCAATGTTTGGATAAGCACGTATATACGTACGGGATCTATGTGTATACCATCTATGTACTGTTAGCCGGATTTTTTTTTTTTTTTTTCATCTCGTCCTCTTTTGTACAGCCTCTCGTGGGGTGGGAGTCGTCTTTTGGGCGTTCTTAGCTGTAATTACGTTTCTGAAAGAAGCCCTGATAGTTCAAATCTACTATCGATTGAGAATAACATTATTTAGTTTGGAAAGAAATTTTTAAAGAATTATTTTTATTTTTATACAATTTATTTGTTTGAACAACATTATAATACATTCATTATGTTTGAATGACAAAGTACATTCTAAGAAATGTTTAAATCAAATACATATTTTTATAATTTAATAATGTATTTTTATAAACAAAAACAAAAAAAATACATAACATAATAAGATAATAAAAATATTAAATATTTAGTAAAAGTCGATTCATCAGCAAAAGCAAAATTTACAAATTTCTTAATGTATTTAAATAACGTTTATTTAGTTTTTGTGTTTCTGAAAAATTAATATTTTGTCGACTATGACTAAACTAGCAACTGTATTAGGTATACATGAATGTAAAATAAAAAATTTCTTTAAGCTATATTTTTTAAGCTGAATTTTTTAAATTACACATTACTTACTAGCTGTATAGTCTTGTAAATAAAGTATATGCTCTTGGAAAAATTGATGACTTTTTATAATAAAGTAACTGAAAACACGTTTACGTTTTTCTAGCAATTAAAATTTGCTTTTATATTGTCACCGAAATAAGTCCATCAAACTCAATTATCGTTTTAATTTGTTAAATAATTTAAATGTTGTTTTTTTTTTGTTTTGTTTTACAGCATAACTTGCAACCTCGGCGCTACGAACAGTCCTCCGTCAAAAGACATTCATCCAATCGTAAGTACAAGTAGATTCTCTCAAGCGATTTTTACATGTATATAACAATAATGGTAGTAGCAGCGGTAGAAATCCCATCTCGTCCAAAAACCAAAAAGCATATTCTTAGCTGCAACAATGGGATCGCTACTAATCGGCGCGTGCCATCCGTCTATAAATCGCTCCAACAAAACCCCATTGGTGTAATGTACACGCATCATCTGGCCGAGAAGGCGAGCGCAGGATGTATAGGTGTACATGCCATCGCTCGTCCTTTTTACCAATGAATATACATCAACGCGAAGCAAGTCCATCTTACTTTTAACTAATATACTTACACACTTGTGCTACGTCCATCATCTTTTGACGCTCGAACACGCAGTGACATGTATTGTATCGCATGCGTGTACCCTCGATTCCACCCCTTGCTCTATAACGAGAGAGACGAAGGTGTACACTCTGTAGGACACTTTTGTGCTTCAAATATATGACTCTATGACGTATGCGAAAGACATGATATTATATCGGGTGACCCCGAGCTTTCACACTGTACAACCTATAATCGTACGCATATGGTACCTTTTTTACTCACCACCCCTAGGTATACATATAAAGTATACTACCAACCAGATTCCTGTCGATGAACTATCAACCAATGGTCTTTAACCACGACGTAATCTGCAGTCATTAGCGAACTTGATTTTTTTTTTATTTTTTTTTTTTTTTCTCTTCATAGTAGGTACTTGAAAAAGAAAAACTCATAGTTGTGTCATCCCTCACATCACCGTGTGATCGTTTGCGTATTATGAATCTTCGGTGCTCCCTCTCACGTGGTGGGATGAAAACATCCAAGGGAGCCAAGGCTTTCTGTAAAAATCCTCCCTTTTGTCCGTCGACTCTGACGAAACATTACTGAACACACATGCTGCACGTAACCACGTATGACATATTGCGTATAGGTATTTCCACGAGTATAATTATGCTCGCGAACAAAAAGCCATACGCGACATTTCGAGCAACCTTTACGCAACGTTTCGCACGAGCCCTCTTCTAATAATGTAAGCACGAAGAGCTTGGCGTGTCCTTGCAAGCGGAAAATTTGCGGCGATCGAGCGCGTGGCCCGCGCCTATACGGTACATATGCGGCCCTTGCAAGCATCAGCAGCCGCACGTGTGCTGCGAGGGATTCGCGCTCTCGAATCGTTGCACGCTCGGCTGATCAAAATGAATCTCGACTCGGGAGCCCAGAAAATATAAGAGGGAGCCAGTGTATTTATACGGTGTGTATAGCTTTGCTGTTATCTTGGGACGGGAGATGAGCTCGAGTATAAGTATACATCACACACGTGTAGGCACTGTGCGGTGCAGCCCGTGATTGATTGACGAGGTTGTTCCTAGGGCTTATCGGAGATCGAGATCTGTGTATACCTATACAAGTCGTGGATTACGTCCGCGTATTATTGTGTGTTACTACACTATAGGTAATACTATGAGTATATCGTGTATGTGCATTTGCCTCAAAGTATACTTACATCAGGAGCCTTTTTTTTTTTTTTTTTTTTTTTTTCTTTTGTCAGTGCGGGTGAGGGTGTAATCCGTGTACCGAGACTGCGAAGCTGCAATCAGTGTTTTTCATTTTTATTTTTATTTTCAAGGATAATTACATAATCACGTACCTATGCTGTTTGGTCGGGTGATGTTGAAAAAAAAAAAAAAAATTAATCGAGAGATGAAAATGCACCGTACAATACATTAATGTACGCGACTGCAAAATGGTAGTAGTAGTATAGGCCTCTTGGGACAAGGTGGTCAATGGTGCAGCGTTGGGGAACACATACATACCCGGGACACACACGTCACATCAAAGACATCCGAAGGAGATGACAGCTTAGCATTAAACGAAAGCCCTTGATGGCTACATGTATACATATATAATATGTGTACGGAGACAATGGGGACACACAAATACATGTATTAAGTATGGGGTAAGCGTGTCTCTCCCTCCGATCGCCTTTGGCGTATCGGTAGTATCGTTTGCATCGGGTTTCGATGAAAAAACAATGTACTCGTGCACATTCAAACGACACTCGGGATTTATTTTATTTGTTATGCGAACGTGGTAAGGGAAGGAATTAATTTATTTTCGCTTCTGCACATCTGAGCTGATGGGCTATGATGATACAGATTGCCCTACTCGGGCCAAATTTTTATCGTTTTTTTTTTTTTTTTTTTTTTTTTCTTCTGCACTTACCGTAAAATGTTCAACTCCCCGTAAACAAGTAAAGTAAAAACACTGGGCCGTTAAGCTCCACTCCTCCGGATTGAATTTTCTCCCGGTGTCGTATTTTCCAATCTATGGGCGCGCCAAAGATATATAATTGCACGCTCGGCCCCTCTCCCTCCAAAATCTGTTACTCATCCCCCTCTAAAACAAAGAAACGCGTCTACTGTGCTCGCAACTCACCCAGAAGTATCGTCTTACGTCATCACGGTGGCACCACCACCACCACCACCCTTCCCTGTACAACTGCACAAGTACTTACTGTAAGTATACCTACTTTTTTTTTTTTTTTTTTTTTTTTTTTTTTTCGCCAAGAAAAAACGTACCATCAGACACGTACGGAAACTCGTCTCCTTTTCCCGGATGCGAGAGCAAACAAAACCGGGACACCAAAACCAGTGGGATAAGTATATATATCGAGGGCCGAACGCTATTAGAGGGTTTCCCGGCTGTTTGATCAGATCGGCTGCACCACCGTCATACGGGGGTAAAACGCTCGTGTAAGTAGGTGTACACAGCCAACTGGTCCGACCCGGCAAAGGTTAATTAAAAACAGTAGTTGCAGGTCCTGGGAGGGGCTCAAGCCCAATTTGATTAACAGTTTTCCAAAGCGCGGAGTCTCTCTCTCTCTCTGGTCGAGCAGCTTGTTTCAACCGGGGAAAAAGGAGGCCGATGGTCGGTCTCGCCCGACCGCCCCCCGTCATCGGCACACAGACACTTTTCTCCATTTGATGCCGGACTCGCGAAAATTACTCGCTCGGATTTGCTCTCGTGCCGCCGTATATAGGTATATACCTATATAGGCGCGGATTACTCCTCGCGCCTGCTTCATTAGGAATGAGGAATCGGCCATTTGATTTTCGCACACGCTTTCACACCCAAAAGAGCCCTTTCATCCCACGGCCCCCTTCCTCCGAGCGTATACACGTTGGCTTCTTCTCTCTCTACTCTGAGAGAAAACAATTATAATAAAAATTACCGTCCTGGAATGGTCATCTGGTGTCGTTTCGCCGTCTAGGGACTTTGGGCCAATCCTAATTTTTACCATTTCATTGCTGGAGGTAGTGGTACTTTCAACAAAAATAATTGCTATAAACCACGAAAAATGATTGTTCAAATGTATAGTAAAAAGTCTGTAGACGACCGAGTAATTTTTATTATTTTTTTCTCTCAGTCTATCTATCTGTCTATCTTTTTTTTCTTCTTCTTCTTCTTGTCTCTCTCCCAGCACCGAATGATTCACGCTTCGGGAGCCGGATGCCCATCGAGGCGCAATAGGCAAGTACCTATGCACTCGCGCTTGGCTCTTAAAAATTTTATCCATCCCTCGGTTGCTTGTGTCCCTAATAGGAATAATGGCACTTTACGCTCTTCCGTCGCCATTTTTCATGCATACGCGCGATCCCCCGAGATGCCGAAAGTATACAATGCACAGGGGCCATAAATTACATTACTCCCGGTGATGTGTTCCTTCGACCCCCGCCGGGGAGAGAAAAAAAAAAAAAGCACGCATGCCAACTGTTTATGCGCATTTTTTTCTTCTTCTTTTTTTTTTTCGCTCCTATTTATACCGCACGTGACCTCCGCGCGTATAGTGTACGCGTGATTTAACGCACCGAGCGCCTCTAGCCGCGTGTCGATTATATATATTTTTCTTTCCGTCCGAGGAACAGCTCCCTCGGTGGTACTTTTGCTTCTGGATTTCGCCGATTTTCTCACGATTTCGCGCGTCAAAGATGGGATCCGTTGTTCGAGGTGACCGAGAATCAATGCGCGTGCATATAAAGCTGATGTCGTTAGGACGAATATTAGGCAGGATGCGCTGGTTGGGCTACGGGGAAAATGCGCATCTGCTCTCGAGTGCACGGACCCGGGATTATATGATGATGCTCGTACACCGCGATGATCCGCTCCCCGTGCGCGTATGCAGGCCTCCTCAGGATTTGGATGAGTAGCATAAAACAATTATCCCCAAAGTATTTAAATCGTCGCTTTATCGTGCACCAACAGCTTACTTACTTTTTTTTTTTCTCTCGACTCGTCTCCGATCATCAATCAAAACTACTCTGTGATCCTTTTGTCGTTGGCACACGTTGGTGTACGCATGTATTATCATCATCAGTCGCTTTGAATTTCCGATTCGCGAGAGAATTAGATTCATCCTCGATTGGGCTATACACATCACAATACCGATCCCTTATCTGCCGCTTCCATGTCCCGAGTCGCCAACTGTACGCGTTGTGTGTGTGCACGGTGTATTAACGAACTCACCGCCAAAGGCACGTGCACGCCCCGATTGGCGTGCAGTAGGTATTACGCATAAACCACCTTTGGCTGAGTCATCGCGCGATTTTTTTTTTTTTTTTTTTTTTCATTTTGTTGCGTAGCCAAGGGGCTGGAAGAGCTGCGGACACTTCCGATCGGTGCGCGCTGCACGCATGTAACGTTATCGTGGGTGGACGTATCGATCAAATAGATTCATGCGCCGGGCGTTGGGCCAGTGTTTACCGATAATGATTGGACTGCCGCGCCGTGTACGATTTAACGAGCGTCGTGCCGATGTGCACCTATATATGTATATACACACACGGGGTCACTCGAGCATCGATGCGCGTCGTGGGAAAACGAACGAGGGTGGCCGGGTGTTGCGACCGTCGCTATTATCGACGCCGCTTTCCTCCCTGTGTCGGTTAATGCCTTTTGCTGCCTACGATAATAATCCGTACGTTGGGTTTTTGCACGCTCGATTGGGCTCCTCGACTAATTGTTTTCGGAGCCTCGCGCGCTGCTGTTCGTTATTCACGTACATGTATATAATATATATATATATATATATATACGTTTGATTGAATTACACGCGCTTATTATTTTTCATTCCCTATTGGCATACTTGTTAACTGTGCACAAGCAAAAAATTTTTTACAAAGAAAAAAAAAATACATATGTATATATATATCTCTGAGTGAAATATGTTAAAAAATATTATTCGTCTCTCTAATTTTTCTTGGTATAAGGAAGTATATGTTGAAGTGATTTTTTAAAAACTTTTTTTGTTTTTTCTAGTCTAAAACAAAAAAAAAAAAAAAAAGAAGCACTGAGCAGAAGTGTAAAAAACGTTACAGTTTTTCTAGAGAAGTTGCTCATTTTCACGATTGGCTTAAAATTTATTCCATCACTTCAAAGAGTACATATATTTATATATATATATAATAAATAATGTCCTTTTAAATTACGAAAAATGTCTTGCACCCCCTCTTTGTCTTTTATCTCTGAAACTTATATATCTATACGGGGGATGGGCCCTTGATCTATGCACTCCACGTATCCTGACCATCAATGCAATTCTTCCCATTATCGGGGTGCTATCTTTGTTCTCGGCATGCCGAGCGCACTTTGTTCACCACTAGGATGTATATTATATACCTATACATGATATATAGCATGTAGCATCATTATCATCATGATTGTCGTCACCAGCAGCAACGGCGCCTTGTACAACTCCACATTCACGTAAGCTCGGTCTTTCCTCCCTCATCGTCTGCAGGGGCTTCCTGCTCGAGCGACTCGAGTAATTGTGGGCGTGGGTGCGCGGATTTGCACCCTGTCCGGCACGCGTGCACCTCTCGTATACATACACATGTGTATATACTTACGCGGTCACGAAAAAAAAAAAAAAACAGAATTGCAGAGAAAGACGCGCCCCGGAGAATGGGAGGGTGTATATTTATGTAATACACATCTGCGTGTGGTCGGCACGTACGTTGAGTTGTTCTCCTTACGCGATTTCGAAGCCTCGAAGTTTGTTCATTGTGTATATATGGTATGGGTACATCATGTCAGGCACGTGCCAATGTACACTGTAAATTGCCCACGGTCCCACCACCACCATTATATACAATAAGTACGCAATATACTTTTGTTTGGTGCGCTGATGCGTCCCAGGAAGTTATATTTACACACAGCCAGCCGGACGTATGTTTCATCGTCAGATTGAGCTCTGGCGATTCGTCGAGGTGAAGACTCACGGATACTCACGCTATTCGATGTAATGTTGCTGACCTACACGCAAGTACAACTGTATATGGATGAGGATAATAAAATTTCAAGAGGAGAAAGAGTACGCGTATTAACCGTAAGCTAATGCGTGGGTCTAAGGATGGATGCAGCCTGTACACTCTGATGGGGTAAAAAAAGGGATAAAAAGGTCGGTGGGAGTGGTGTACACATAAGTATAAGACAGGGGAAGAGAAAGAAGGTCTCGGTCAAAGAGTAACTTGTCAACGACAGGAGAGAGAGAGAGAGAGCAACAAGCGCCCTGCGCGGCAGCCAGACCAACCCCTCTTGTATACATGGGTGTGGGCCATATACCAAAGTGAATCGTTCTCTATCGCCGACACCCTTGTTTCTTGTCCGAGTCTCTTCCCCTCCTCCCAAGATCTGTTTCAAACCGGAGGGACAGGCTTTACCCATACGTAACACCCTCTCTTTCACGTCATCCTCCTATTGCCACTATCTATACTATATGTATATACGTTACGATTTATGATGTTTTCTTATTTCTATATATGTATGTATACGTTTACTTGATTTTCTGCATGGATGTTACAACATTCTGGCCGTGTATATCTGACGGCTCGCTAAGAAAAGCCAAACTTGTTTTGGATGTTTAAAAAAAATCCTCGTACTTACGAGACACTGGTTGATAATTTTTTTTTTTTTTTTTTTTTGTTATTCTGGGAGTGATAAAAAGGATTTAAAGAATATTCGCGTCTTTATTTGACAGCTTTAATCTTTAAAACGAAAGAGAAGTATCAACAATAGAAAATGTTATCTTTCATTTTTTTTTTTTTTTTTATTCCTACATATTTGTATAATAAAAATTAATATATAATGATCGGTAAACTTGAAAACGCGGAACCATGAAGTTTAAGAAAAAAAAAAAAAAAAAAATCAACTTCTTGTAAAAGCGAAGGGAGCTCATTATTATATTATAATTCACACGAAACAAAATTAGGTAGATAAAACCATCACCAGCCTGGTCGTGCTGCAGCAGTTATGATCCAATCGCGAAAAATCTTGGACGCTGCACAGTCCTTGTCCAGATAGAGTACAATGAAAAAAAAAAAAAAAAAAAAAAAAAATAGAATAAAACATGAATAATGCAATCAACCTAGCCATCCATCGGCGCAAAACATCCCAACGGAACACGGCGCGCTCCTCGAGAACATGTTGTTACCTATACGTACCATCTCCCCGAAGCAGCTGTATACAGTGTACAACAAGGTATATAACAGGGTAACTCGGTTAAAAACGAGTCGGCGCCTATAATGAGTACAACACCTCCGTATAACCCTGTTACGAATTACTCACCGTACCACCTCCTCCTCCCCCTATCTTGGGCTCTCGTCCCCGTTTAATTTGCAGCGCCATTCAACGCCGTCGCGAAAGGGTTGCGCTGCAGTTGTCTGTACACACGGGCAGTTCTTGTGAATAGCGAAGCTAAATGCCGCGGCGTAATTCAATCAGCGCCGGAGCCGGCGATGCGGATGTATGTGTGTACAACATGGGCACACCATCCGAGGAGATGCTCGCTATCTCTGCAGGTGATACGGACACGCGTGTGAGTGTATATGTAGATGGGCTTCCTCCTCTCTCTCTTATCCTATTTGCGCGCCGCGCTAAACGTTGATAAGATCTCGCCGAGTGTTCTCCTCTTGTTATCTTGATTCTAAAGATTCACGCTGAACAACATACCCCATACTTGGGATCCAAAGTCAAGGATAAAGAACAACTCTTTAGAAAATCTCACTTTGGCTTTTTCATTGACTCTATATTATAATATATATACGAGACATCGAATTTATTAGCCAATAATATACAATCTCATGTAATATACAATAATTAATCCATAGGATATTGATTTGTTTGTTCGGTCTCGAGGGTCCAAGTTTCGTCCGAATCTCCCTCGATTTTTCTCTACACTAATGCCATTAGATTAAAAACCGGCCAATTGAATGCCCCATATGGATATTGTATTCGTCGAGAATCAAATGTGTTTCGAGCTCATAGCGCACCCCCGCGAGCGTATACAAGGAATAGTGTCGACACGCGCTGTTATGCGGCAAAGAATATAGCTCAGCTTGGATTTTTGCTGGATGTTCTGTTATTTTATTTTATTTTTTTTTTTTTTTCTTCTCCAACTAAATTCTTTCGGTATATACATATACCCTACATCCTGTAATGCACAATAGAAGGAGTGTACGGTCGTAGGATTCTACTTATTCAGATGGCACGCAGACAAAAAAAAAGTTGTTTGCCGAGGCCAACCGTATGGCCTAATATCTGTACACACAAGATGTGCCAGCCACCACCACCACGTGTGAACACACCATTGGAATGCTCGTGTTTATTGCCCATTTGTAGGTAGTATTGCCTTTTAAACATACGTGTGAGATGATGAATAAGAACCGAGTCTTTCTCTAAATGGAAAAGAGTACCTTTGTACATACAAATGTCCGGGGAAATAATATAGGCCTGGATGCAATAGGTATAATATACACATATACACTTATCGGTGTTGGTGTCGATGATTCACTCGACTCGACTGTCAATAAACAATCACACACGGTAAAAAACATATTTCATGGACTGCTGGCCGGAATTTATCTTGTCCTTTGAGTTTCGTCGCTTGAAATCCACCGATTATATTGTAGAGTATCCGGTGTATCGTGAAGTGATCGGTAACCCCGATGCCGGTGAAACCCCATAAACACGCGTCATGGCTCCTTGACAATCAATAAACAAATAAAAGCAGAAGAGAAGAAGAGAGAAAAAAGCTCAGCAGGACGATGCGCCTGGTATAATAATATATAATACCTTTGCCACGTGCGCCCATCACCAACAGCTGTATATATGTATGTATGTATGTACCTATATACCTTGTGCGTGTATTGTGTACGTCAGACTTTTAAGCATCCGGCATCATCATCATCATCATCGTCAGCGAGCGCGGGCTCCACTTGCCCCCGTCAGCGGCACGCGCTCATTAGGATTGTCACAGTGCAGGCCCTTTCTTCCGTACACTGTTGTTATGTTGCATGTGTATATATATTTTCTCCTCTCTGCTTTGCATTGTGTCTCTTCCCCCCTCCGTCCCAGCTTGGCTTCGGGAGGCGCGAAATTCTAGACATAAGTACACAATACAAATAACAGCGTGACTTTTAAATCTCCGGGATATCTCCACTGCTTCTTCTTCCGTTGTTCTCATTCTCCTGATGGCAAACGTTCATCCTTTTCCGAGTATAATATTGTGTACACCGTTATAGTCGTTCGGGGGTAGTGTATGGCATTTTACAGTGTACAGTTAGATGGCTAATAGCGCCGCGTGACTTCTCGGGCGGGACAATCACCCCCTCCCCACCTCCCTCCACACCCTCCCTATCCTGGCGAATCTTGTAACGGAGCCCTTACATTCTACACTCTTTCTTTGTGCAACAATCGCTGACTCATCCCACCAAACCGTACAGCAATAAGTACAAAATATATCATATATCCACCCAATCGACGCTCTTCTCCCACCCAATTTACACATGCATATATGTATATATCTACCATAAGCGAGAAAAAGCAAAAAAAAAAAAAAAAAGGTTTGCGTGCTCGTTGCGTGCACTTACACAAAACATTTTTGTTTTCGTTACAAAAGATCGGGTTACGCGTTGGTTATTTGTACAGAAAGCAGGTATAACGTCTGCGATTTTTACCTGCTTGCGTATGGGTTATACTATTACTATTACCATTGCACACCTGCACAGAGAGAACGAGAAAAATCGCGTGGCTCGCGACACAAAAAAAACCCCGTCCCATCTCTTTTGTCGTTACATCGAGCGTGAGTCAAAAAAAAAAAAAAAAAAGGTAGATTCAGCCCGAGATAACCACGCGCCACCATACCCATAAATACACTTATGGACAGCTGTGAAAGAGAGTATCCTCCCCCGCGTGCGTGTACACAACAAAAGCACATAATTTGACAGTGCACCATACCATAAATAAACCGAATCCCAAAGTTTCCCGATGGACGCGTAAAAAAAATACACAAGTACCACGCAACGTGCGGGTGCTCTCTGCCCGGAAACGGCCGCTCTCTCTCTCTCACAAAATCCACTATTGGCCGATCACTCGAGGGGGGGATAGGTGTTCGTACGAAAGGACACACACCTGTGCGTAATTACACGCGAGAAGGAGAGTTTAGGTGTGTATAGTCAGGAGGGGTAGCTTATTTCGCCCCGACTATCAAATACGGGCGTTGGGGTAAGGGGGAGGGTATGGAGTAAACGGCGCATCACCTGCAGCGGCTTCGCCGAGCTTTGCGCGTTGTTTTTTTCGACCCCCCGCGAAAGTGCTTCGGATGAATCACCAATCAACCGTTCCAACGTGTTTTTTTTTTTTTTTTTTTTTTCCCCGGCAAGGGCTCGTCGTCGCCTAGTACACATGTGTACCGGTCTGCCTGTCCACACATACCTATATACACGTAAAATTGAGTAATTTTGTTGTGCGTCTTTCCAGGAATCATAGTATATACATACGTCCGCGCGCCCCTGCAGCCACCCTCTGTACAACCATAATGTTTTAATTTTTTTGCCCCACAAGTGTGTGTGTGTGTGTGTGTTGAATCTGCCGTGTGTATGTAGGTATCAGTATACTATGTTTATTTAGCTTCAACGTTAGAAAAAAGCGTTCGGTTGGAAAGGCTGTATTTAATTGTCCAGATTGTCGCGTTGAAAATTGATCACGAAAACGCGGCTATATAATTATAGGTATAAAATTATTATTATCATTACTATTCCTAAGACAGTATAATTTTTTACTTTAGAAAACACGTAGGTGATGGTGGCATGTACCAACAGTCTCCGAGCTTTTTTGTTTTTTCAACAATACTCGTGTCGTATATCCGCGTTTATGTATACAGTAGGGGGTGGGGTGGGGGGGGGCTGACATTTTCAAGTTTACCTTGGTGCAATTACAATCACAATACACAAAGCGATGGTATGAAATTATGCAGAGAGAAATATTGGAGGCG
The DNA here is from genome assembly GCF_036245765.1 of Copidosoma floridanum. Taxonomy (NCBI): domain Eukaryota; kingdom Metazoa; phylum Arthropoda; class Insecta; order Hymenoptera; family Encyrtidae; genus Copidosoma; species Copidosoma floridanum. Next base: position 25,517,311 of record NW_028321890.1, on the reverse strand, counting down.
ATTCGAGCGAAAACCACAGTTGAGGTATAATGCGTGTGTTTACGTATACCTGCACCCTATACGCATGTATATATGCATTAAAAAAAAAGATCGATACCAACACCGTATAATATTGCACAATTTAAATACACCGTACTCGACAAATCGCCTGGCGGTGTGGTCAGCAGTATAGTTATATTATATCCATCCTGTCCCTGCTTTCAAGTGCAATCGAAGAAAAACATCATCGACCCTCTCGTGCATTGCCGCTACGTATGTATATATTATATTATATGCACGTTGCTCCGATGTTGCGAGAGTAAAGGAAAAGTTGTCCAAGAAACCACCTATACGTTGCAGTCACTCGATCGAAATTCATGTCAGAGCACAATACACACAACAAAGAAGGAACAAGCAGAGAGAGAGAGAGAGAGGCGCGCGCGAGCAATTAAGCGACCATAATTCTCCCACGAGTGGGTGTTTGCGCGCTAGCTCCGTTAAAAAATGATCGTGCCCTTCGATAATGAGCTCAAGGGTGCTGACGTGCACGAATAGCCCACGGGGGTGCGAGCATACACGCGTGCATTGTACATATACGCGTATCTATTATATGCGCACACACCAGAGGGACCCCCAGCGAACACACAATGCACCCGCTATGTATATATATGTTCGCTTGTTGTGTCTCTGCGCGCGACGGGACTCTCTTCCTTTGTGCGTTCTTGGGTCTTTTTTTCATCTTTTTTCATTTTTTTTTATTACATTTTTAGGACAATAATTTAGAAAAAGGAGGGAATGACGGCTTTGTTTTTCTGCCTTACAACAGCTCTGTGTAATTTTTTTTTTTTTTTTTTTTTTTTTTTTCCTAGGAGGGGACCCAAACCTTTTATTATTTTTTTGTATCCATATCGATACGTATGGGTCTGTCGGTCATTGTAAGCGCTAATTTTGCTCTTTTCAATAGACCGAGGCACCGGTGATACTAATATGTACACCTATCCGTGTAGAACAGGAAAACGTGGGAATTTCACGTGGAGCAGAGCCAAGCCGCGCGCGCCTCATTACCCTATACCGTGTACCAACACGCACCTTCGACAACAACCCCCCTTTTGAAGAGAAGAGCCATCGTCGATTAGTCCGGTTGCTGCGGGGGTTGTTTTTGAACACGACTGGTTGCTCGGTGCGTTAGTGGGTATGTATACTCTATATACATACATGAATCGATCGTTTCCCGATGAATCGACGGAATTTCGAGCATTGGCGTGTCCAACTTTTTTTTTTTTTTTTTTTTTTTCATCCACTCCCACGCCTTTTGCTCTCTTACATCGTGCCTATTGAAAAATTCGTTGGAGGCATAATATTTTATATATTTATAGGCACACCCTGACTGTGCGTGAAAAAATAAATAAAAATAAAAATAAGGTACGTCGGAAAGAAGGATGAATGGATGAAATTGATGTATTTTTATATGTACAGGTACGTTGTATACAAGTGAACACGATGACTAGCGCTATCGATCACATTGTACCAATACATTGGTATTTATTGTGCGAGTGTGATTCGCAACTCTGAGGGTTTTATTTGTCGAAGAAATCTTTTTTTTTTTTCTTCAACACCCTTCCTCATTACCTGTAATATAATATATACCAAAAATGAAGCAGATCAAAATATAATTAATTCTTCATCATCGAGTTGAGGAATGAAAAAAAAAAAAAAAAAAAAAAACCTTTGAGCGCTAACGTGATGTACGAGCGTGTGCAACGACATGCACCGAGCACGCGAGGCACCAAAGCTCATACGCACCTATCATTATATGCACGAACAAACTAGGTTATAGAGGCTCTCGCGAGACGCAAAGTGCCATTGAAAGGCGGCGCGTATTACGTTCCCGGTCGTTAAATACCACCGCTCAGCCACACGTTGCTTAAATATATATACAGCAAAGCTCACTGGGTCCCCCCTACCCCGTCTCTTGAGTGCCTATAAATGAGCAAAATAAAAAATCAAAACGAAATAGCTTCGGTGTACTGTACGGTAGGCGCCAGTGTTGCGAGAAAAATCACTCCCTAATATAACAACTGTCTGCCACGTGGTGCCAGCGCGCCCGTAAATTTACTCCTCTGGAAATAAAGAGTGAACAACTCTAAGAGAAATAAAATTAGAAAAAAAAAAAAAAAAAAAGAGAGAGAGAGTGACAGATATGCCGAGAGCGAAGGCTTGCTCGGTGCTTCGATTCTCCGCGGGATTTAATGGCTAACGAATTTAGATCTCCCGCGAGTCTCGTGACTAACGGGTGCTTACTTGTTGGAGCCTCCACCTTCGATTGATTGAATCGATGTGTGAACCATCATCGGGAGGGGGTGGGTGGAGCGAGACGATGGGAAAGGAAAAATCCAGGGGGGTTGAATAAATGCAATCCAGTATAGGTATGAGTCCCGATTGAATTTCATCCGGGGAATGCACGATTTAGCCAGCCACGGGAAAATAGGAAAAGACTGCACTTGGGTTTTGCGAGCAATAGGTATACCCAAGTGCGACACGACCCTTCAAAAGAAGGGGGAGGCGCGTCGCCGAGGCGCCGGTGTATAAGAATCGCGTGTGACGGACGCACTCGGGGGGGGGGGGGGGGTGTACAGCCGCGTGTTATTAATCGCACGAGATGCATCGTGATTTTTCTCCCTTTTTTTCTTTCTTCTTCCGAGCCCTTCCCTTGAGAGCTCCTCTTTGTGCGTTTCGACTCTCGCTTTCGCCGCGCTTCTTTGGGTTATGGGAGTAAGCAAGTATATTTTTGGACTCTCTCTCTCTCCCTCCACAGGCAACTGATACATATATACCTACATGTATTTTTTTTTTTTTTTTTTTTTTTTAGCGTGCGTCAAGCACACACCAGTACAAGACAATACGGGCCATTTCTTAAGTTGTTCGAATACTATCACGTGGCATATTTATACAATTTCTGACTTATTTCCAAAGTAAGGTGAAAACGAAAAATCGTGACTCAAACGCTTATACACTTGAGCACCAGTGCAAGAAGGCAAGCGAGGAGAAAGTCCCGCGGTTAAATAGAGCGAAGGGAGCGGCCTTGTGTTGAAAAAACGAGTCAGAGCAGCAAGCTGACTCACAAAGCTGACTGTATAAATACCTATATACATCATACTGTGCTTGCACCTTACAGGCATAGCGGCACATTTGCGCCGATCGTTTTTCAAGTCTGTCCGATGCCTCGCTAGTGTGATTCACGCCAGAATGAGGATTGTGTGTTTCTTTTTTTTTTTTTTTTTTTTTTTTTTTTTTTGCTTTCTTAACGAGCGCGTGACGACGCTGATGGCGTGGATTAGCGATTCGTTTGGGATCTTTTTTCACCACCACCCTTCTTCTCCCACGTGCAGTAAGACGAGTTTCGAGGGTGCACGCGGGAGGTATCACATATACACACACGAGGTTCGACAAAATGAGTCACGATTCATACAGGGAGGGTTATATATTACTATACAAAGTTCATATATCAGATGTATAAGAGGTGCACCCGACTGACTCTTATGGTTTCTAAGACATGCAGTTATTTTTTAAATAGTTTACACGCAATACGTTAACAAAACATACATCGACATTTATTGATTACTTCCCGATACTCGTTTTTTTTTTTTAACTATTTCTTTTTTTTCCTCTTTCCATAAATCAACATCAAAATGATTTTATGACGTTTTGCTCCCGCGAAAGGGGTGAAAAAAAAAGAAAACAACTACGACGCAGCAGCTGATTTATTTTAAGAACGAAAATCCACTCTCGGAATTATTTTATCGGAACGCGCGGCGTCCAAAAGCACATCTCGTTAACTCTCGGGATTTGTTTTTTTTTTTTTTTTTTTTTATTCCCCTTTTTCCTACACTCCATCTCTAGCAGCTCGCAAGGATTAATCGCCCGTGATAATTCAGCTGTCGCAGCCGATGACATTCGCGGGGCCGCCGCGTCTTCTAATTTTGGCACACGCATCTGCACCGGAGGAATGCGAGTCGTGTTCACTGGATATTATATACCCCACGTGCACGTAACGACGTCTTCTCCTACTGGATTCCGCGGATTTTTACACGTCCCTTTGTGCCAACGACAACTGCGGTGGTTTGATTATTTAAAAGTACACGAGTGATGGCGATAAATCGGGCGTGTACAAAATTATGCAAATCGGATGGAGAACGGATTTTTTTCGAGACACAAAGAAATATTTATGCTCCGCTTATTCTTTTAGTCAAATTTCTGAGAACCAATGCTTTTTTTTTTCTTTCTTCAATGACAGTGATGATGATGAGTAAAATAACACTACATTACACATTAGCGTAAATTACGTTCAATAGCTCAACGGGTTGTTTTCGCGCGAGTCGACGTACTCGCGAGAGCTTTTCTAATATTGTAATAGCAGAGGAATGCCCACGTGTGTGCCATTGCAGCAGCTTGCACGCAATATTTAGACGCTATACTTGGTGTGGCGTCTCGCGACGACGCCCGAAACCTCGTTTAACACGTGTACCACTAATAATGTAAATGTATACGTATACTTGCTGGGAAGACGTGTGAGTCAGTCTTATTTATATGGGCGGTGACGCCGCCCGTTATGTGTTGCGGTAACTCTTTCTTCTTTTAGTCCTTTCTCTCTCACCTCCCAAGACTATAATTATATGTACTAGAAATACCTCTGTACCCCTACCGGCATCAATGGCTTTTCCAACATTTTTTTTTTTAACGATTATTACTTCTCATTCTGTTTATTTCAAACGTTATGTGTAATCTCCGGAAAATCTGATTTAGAAATGAAATGTATAAATATTGGTCATCTACGTGATCCCACGTTTTTTGGGTGTACCATTTTTACCCTGTACGGAGTAGCCATTGCCTTCGATCCAAAAACAAAAAGGTACATGAAGAAGAGCAAATACCAACATAAGAAATGATCAATTTTTGTGAGAAACGTGCAGTGATTTTCAACTTTCTTGGTTGTACTGTTGATATAATATATTGAAAGGTTGCAAGTAAGCAACTAAGCTCTGCAGTTGTGATGATTTGCAAATAAACAGAAACAATTGTCGATGGAATCATCGGTTACCAACATTTTCGAGCAAAGTTTTAAACAAAACAATAAATTCAATCAAAGTGATTTCTCTGATTTTTCGATGGCCCCACGTATCATTTTGCATACATATTTTTCTAAGGTGAAAACAAAAAAGTATACAACCAAGGCCATTTATGTACAGGGTCAATCTCATGACAATCAGACTATGTTAGCTTACAGGTCACGGGGTGTAAATTGCCGACATAGTACTTTTTGAAATTTTGGTACAGCACTAACGCATGGCTTTTCGATATAATTATATCTCTTTGTACAGGTCAAGCTCTGCGGTTTAAATCATACATATAAGTATACATGCGATTTATACACATATTATATACATAAATATACACTTTGGCAACGAGAGACGGAAAACTTTGCCAAAGTTGCGGGGTGCACATTTAAAGTAATCAAACTGACGGTTGAATCATCGATGAGGGGACGAATCGCGTATGAAGAAAACTTGAAAATGACCGTGAATTTGTTGAACGCACATATTATATAAATAACATGTAGCATGAAAAATAAAGGAAAAAAAAGGGGGACGTGAGTGAATGTAAACGGGATTGATGATGATGATGATGATAATGTATTATTATTATTGTGTGCGTATGAAAAGTTTGCCAGTAATGTAACTTTTACGTATACATATAATGTATAATTTTATACGGCAATTGAGAAAAGCTCCAGACGGTGTACCTACGTGTAATGCACAAGCTTGGATTGTGTTTACCGATGGGCCCATCTTGTAGTATATTCTTTGTCTCTTTGTAACACATAGACTATCGGTCGAATCGCGACCCTCCGTATCGCGTTTTACGTCTCCCTTCATTCTGGGTAAATTAAATACTTATGAGAGGGAGTGAAAAAAGACGAGGCCATAGTTACTACAGGTATAAGTGTATTGGTGAAACGGACGGGCTATATAAATATATACCATTTATACGTACGCCTGTACTTGCGGTGCCAGCTGCAGCGGCACATCGTCCAGGTGAATCATCTGGCGGAGAGTAGAAGTGCTCGGATGATACATACGTATATCCATGCCTTTTACGTTGACGCGCGCCACGCCGATGCTATGCTATTTAAGTGCATTTGTTGATGCAGCGGAGGTCCGCGATGGGGGGAGCGAGTGACCGATAAGCAGCTTACGACCACATTATCCTCTCGTGCGGGGTATTGCCTTCATTTGGGGAAACTTGTTCATACACGCTCTTGGAATTAATTTTATTCCTCCTTATTTTTTAAAAGTTATTTTCATGGCTAGTTGCGTCAATCCAATTTTAAATATCTGTTTTTTTTTTTTTTTTTTTTTCTATATATAAAATACATCGCGGTTGCGTTGATTGAGTAATATACTTTCAAAAGCAACCAAGTTTATGGTTCACAAGTATTTATACCAGTTCTATAAAACTTGACACTTTTGAACAGAAAATCATTGTATAGAAAGGATGTTGGAATGAAAAAATATGGCTGTCATAAATTTCACTTTTTACAGTCTTTTTGTGTCATTCGTTGAAGGAAAAAAAAGAAAAAAAAGTTGTTTGGTTCAACACAACAGACAGTACTGTAGTTTGAAAATCATCAATTTCATTGTTCTTGAAAAGTTTATCTGTAACCCTACATTTTCATGCGTTTAAAAACAGAAATTTCTATTACTTACTAAACGTGTTCTTTAACTCCTTTGGTGGAATATTTTTATTTGAAATGTTATTTTGATACCTTTAATTAAAGATTGATATCTGCTTTGAATATCATATTTTAAGAACCTATACGTTGCAGCTTTTTTCGAAACATATATTATGCATTTGAAATAATGTAATGTGATCATAATATATATGACACGTGTTTTGGCGTATTCAAACGTCAAAGAAAAACGATACTGTTTGATCGCCCTCGTTTCTTTGACCAGATAAATATCGACTTTCGTTCCCATTGCTCGGAAATTCCCATCGGGTTGCAAATAATTTTCCCAACAATAGTAAGGAAAAAAAAAAAAGAAGAAGAAGAAGAAGGTGCCCGACCGTCAAGCCGAGCACCCACCCACCCGTGCCGTAAATCACAAATCGCATCCTTCAAAGCGACGCGCAAGAGCCATCGGACATAAGAATGGGCTAATCGACATTTTCGCACCACTCGCTCGCAATTTTCGCCCAACAACACTGCAAACCTACCGGTACACAATAAAAAAAAAAAAAAAAAAAAAAAAAAAACCCATCCTCCCCACACTCGACGGAGGCGTCGACGCCCGCTCGATCGGCCCATTACCGTGCACAACAAAACGCCTCGATCTCCTCCTCCGTCGGTCCAATGTTGCGTGTACATCGAGTGGCACCACGCGCCCATACGTATATGTGTATTGTCACACGAGTGTGCGAGTCGAAAGTTCAAAACGCGCATTTACAAACCCAGTATGGTCCCTTCTCCTCCTCCTCCCCCGCACTCGCGTTGCTTCGAAACGGCCAATTTCACGAGTCCTTGGCCGCTCTAGTGATGTTTCGACGAGGGCGCACCCGCGTTGGACACCCACCCTCTCTCCTTCTCGAGATATATACATATGCATGTACCACAATATAGGCGCTTTTAGACTAAACGCGTTCGCGACGCCTCAACAGGTCCATGAATAAACTACCCAAGGGTGGGTGTCTCTCTCTCTTTCACTCAAGATTTATCATTCCGCGTCTTTCTTTCTTTATCGTATACTTTTTTCATGGCAAGTATAAATATGTTGGTACAATCAATCGACTGGAATTTCAACTGTACGTGATACGCTTTTACTTGTACTGTATATCATCCAAAAGGACACTCATCAACGTTGCTCGGTTGAACTTAATTTATTATTAACGACTAGTATATCTCCAAGAGATTTTGTGTCGTTTTGTATAATTATATGACGGGGTCCATTTATTGAGCAGATATACATTTAACATGGTGCACGAGCTAATCGACGGAATAATTTATTTGCAGCCACTGCTCAGTTGGATAACTACTTATCGAATAACAGGTGCTCATATAGGTATACTTATTTTCGAAATATTCAGCTAGATTTACCTATATGTATCTATTATATGTTCATATTGTTACTATGTATAGGTACCAATCATATTTCGTGTAACTTGTGACGTTGTTTGTATAATCATACATACATACATATACAATGTATACACGCAGTACATGTACCAGCAGCGTCCCCGCTAAATTGATAATCTCGAGCCATCAGCAATTCCCTTCGAAAAGTTAAACGACTTGCAAGTCCTTGGTGATAATAAAAATACCAACTCCACCGCTTTCAATTTTCCGTGAGGCTTTGCTTCGCTACTGTGTACACATACATGTATGAATATATACCTACGTGTTAAGAAGAAGAAGAGAGAGAGAGAGAGAGGGAGTCGGATGAATTTGCATCGAAAGTGGTTCTTTACAGGCGCGCCTCGCCTGTTTCTCCCGACAGATTGTCCGGGCTGTAGTTTTCTATCTATATATATACACACACGCAAATTCAATACTGAAAGGGTACATAGCACGCGCGTGTATGTATTTATATAAGCTGTATATTATATGTATGTGTACCTAAACATCGGAAAAGCCCGGGGGGCGAATAAGCGCCGACAGTTTTCCCTTCGGGGTAGAGAGGGTAACGATGAGAAATCCAGAGTAAATCGGTACAGTACTTGTAAGTGAGCGATTTTTCACGGCGAGCCGGAGACTCGAGCGAGTGGAAATTAATACGCCTGGTGAAGCCGGCGCGTCGATTAGCCCTGCGTATAGGTGTATAGAATAATTTCATCAAAATGCGTGGGCGTGTTTTTTTGCACGAGGGGTCCCCCTTCCCCCCCTTCCCCATTTAGAGCGGCATATTATAGGAAAGGATTGGGCGCCAAGTTGCGTACATACCGAGAAATTTTCAACCTTTTTCTTCTTCTTCTTCTTTTGTTCTTCCCCCCCCCCTACTACTACTCCCTTGTCTTTTGTTTGTATTATTTTGCTCGGTGGACGAATTCACGGATAAGAATGAATATTACAACAACCGCAAAACGCTTTTCCCCGTAACTTTTTTTTTTTTTTTTTTTTTTTCTTTTTTTTTTTTTTTTTTTTCTTTTTTTTACCTCTGAATCAAGACCACGCGCGTGTATGTATGGTTGTGTATACATATACAGGTGAGAGTCCCTTCCTCGGCGAAGTAAGAGCCCACGATGCCTACAGCAGCGCGTACAAATTATTCAAATGAAAAATTCACACATCCGACTTCACAGTATTTGCTTACTTATATACATATACCTATCCGTACTTTTCTATATGTATGTATACGACGATACCTTGAAAAACGCAATCCGCCGCGTACAGAGGGACTTTATACTCGGCGAGCACCCGCGCGTACATTTATAACAGATCGGTAATTTTGAACGATCGCCGGTATAGGTATAGGTATACATAGATGGCATTACCCACAAATCGCACTTGACAGTGCAGCCCATATGCAGTTGTACAAGGGCCCACTGATGGGCAGATCGATTCGATCGAACTTTATATGTACATACCGTATAATACATGTATAGAAGTTGTAAGCGCAAGGCAAAGTGGTATGCATGCATTGTACACATTACCAGGTAAATTATGGTCAAGCAATCTTTATTCCTATATACGGGAAGAAGACTATAATCATCTCGTTGTTTGGCATTTGCATCTCTGGTGTTGTCTATATAGTTGGATCGTATAGTTTATGTTTTTTTTTTTTTTTTTTTTTTTTTTAACGCTTATTCATTGTATATAGCTTTGGGCTCCAATTGATCGTCCCAATTTATACTCTGGAATCCCAATTGATAGGTACAGGTACTTGTATTTCTTTGGATCACGGTTCATGCTTATGTGGTACTTTGTGAAAAAAAATTAGTTACATATGGCCCCGATCCTAAAAAATCTGTCCACCGATTTACCCATTCACTATACAGCAAGCATAGCACACTTTTCGCACTATACCAACTTTGATTACATGGTATTATAATATGTGTACATGGATATCCATAAAGTACGTATTGATGGAAACTGCATCCACTTCATGTACAATTAATTCTCTTACATATAGGTACTCCCAGTACATAATATTATGTACATCTAAGGGTAGTCATATAATCGAGTAACCCCCTGCACGCCATACACACACGCCTTTTTTCTTCCTCCCTCCTCCAATAGCTTTATACGCACGTAAAGACGATTAACCAAATCTCATGGCGTTTAAATCATAGATCCTCGCGAGCGAGTCCGTATATCATACCTACACGTGTGTATATATGTAGGTACATAAAACAAGAGAGCACTGACCATATGGTGAGCGAGGGCTTAATAATAATATACACTTCTTACGCGTATGGGTACTTACCGCCTCGTCTAGCCCCGAGGGGGCGGGAATACGTTTCTCCATCAGCGCGTTCGAGTGATTAGTTTTAATCGCCCTTATTGTTTTTTAACACATATACATCGTTCTTTCCTATGTATTGCGTTTGCTCGCACGTTATATACGTGTGTATGTTGCGCGTACGTTTATCTCGTTGATCAATTTTTAGAATTTATTAATATAATTGGCCAAGCAAGCAACTTGCCCTGGAATTCGTGAAATAACACAGGATAAATAAAACTGTACAATCGCGCTGGAAAAAAAAAAAAAAAAAAAAAAAAAAAAAAAAAAAAAAAAAAAAAAAAAAACGAAACGTGGTGCTTTTCGACAGAAAAACGAACCTAATCGCCCAATCTATAATTCAGCGGGATGGCATAGCGTAGAGCCAAAAACCAAGTTCAGTAACTATAGGTCCTCCCCCCGCCAAAATAAAAAATAAAATCAAAGGACGTCGGTGGCGACGGAAGCGTCTCGTACGAAAAGAAAAAAAAAAAAAAAAAAAAATGCCATCGATCCTGCAAGTCGTATCACACGCATATAAGTAGTGGCTGGTATAATATAGAAGCAGTGGAGCCCAAAGCCAGGTAATTTTAATGAAAGGCGATACTTTCTGCACGTCGCAAGGGATGAAAAGGTGGGAGGGTTTCGATGGGGGCACGCGCGCGCCTGCACGCATCACCTTTAGCTCTATATGTATACTTTCTTTGGTCTTTTCTGCTCTTGCGAGTGTATAATGTATACGTGTATGTATACTTATTGGGGAGGGGCGACTTTTGTATATTTATACACGTACGTACAGACCTGCACGCGCGCTCACATGTGTAAAAGCAAAAGAGGGTGAGAGGAAGGAAGAAAGAATAGCGAAAACTGCTTGGCATCACCTGCCCCCTGTGCGTATAACCTACCCCCATGCACGCGCACGGACTGATATAGCTCTCTCTCTCTCTCCCTTTTCCCCTCCTCGTTCCCCCTCCCCTTTTTTTTTCGATCAGGTCTAGCACAAGTTCCTCTCTCCCTCTTTGCCGTCTGTCTTCCTCTTATATGGTCTTTTCATACAGGTATATGGGGGGTAGGTTCCTCATTCTTTTGGTTTTTTTTTTTTCTTTCTCCCCCCTTGAACCTTCCCGAGCCCACTGCGGGGTGTAGAGCAATTGCACGCACATGTGTGTGTGTGTGTGCTGGGGTGCACGCGCCGGAGAGCCAGGTGATGACTCAACCCCCTTCTCCTCGTAACTCCGTGCCAACATTCTCTCTCTCTCTCTCTCTCTTTCTTTATAATAATTTTACACAAACTCGGTATGGCTATTGATTTTTCGTGCAGTGACTTCCACGCTTTTTATCATTTGTTTTCTACCATTGGCGTGGAAAAAATGTTCCGACAATCAATTATTACAGATTTAACCGGTTGAATGGAAAACAAATTATTTGACAAGTTTTAATAATAAAATAAAATGTGCTGTTCTGGGGAAGCGGAGTATTAGTGTTAACTATGATTAGCTAAATTATATGTACAATTGTATTCCAATTTATATGTACAATCACTCGATGACATATGATTTTTCGTATCAAAAATTACTTACCTGTACGTGTTAACACAGATTTCTGTTAAAACTGTGCAATTTTCTTGTAAAATCAGTTTATTGTTTAACCAATTGCAGAAAATGAAGAGGAAAACAGTCAAATTAATTTGAATGAAAATAAAATCGCAATACATAGGACAGCATATATTTTCCCGATCTCCCCCCCACAGATGGAACATCGTGTTTTCCACATTTATGTAAAGTATAATTATTCAGCGAGACGTGTGGTATACGTACCTCCCGGCATGCATTTCCACCGAGCGAGGGATACACGGAGAAGAAAGGAAAAAAAAAAAAAAAAAAAAGATAGAGAGGGTGAGGTTGTCGCGTGGCCCACCGGAGCCACCCCACGGTCACCGCGCGTATGGTGTTGCGTAATTTTCATCGTCTTCCTGTGCGGCGTAAACGCGCTCGTACGGGTAATAACCAGCGTTGCAGTCCCTTTCACCGGCGGTGTAAGTAAGTATGTATGTTTTTACTCGAAGGGGGAGAAAGACAAGCCGATGGATCGGGTTCGATTGGACGACGTACGCGAGAGAGAGAGACGCGGACACCCCGAAGCCGGATAGACGCGCGGCGGATACGGCAGCGCGTGGATGTGATTTATGCGATACCGGAACCCCCCCCCCCCTTCCTCACCCTCGCGCTCGACAATAAGGGGGGTGGTGAAAAGAGATAGAGCGCGTTCTCTGGTTCCAGCGAGAGGAAGAACGACAGAGAGAGAGAGAGTGAGATAGCCAAGGGGGCATATGGTCGCGTTTTCGGGCCGAGGGTCCTACCGGGTGTTGCTACTGCTAATGCGTTGCAGTGGGTCTTGGGGCTATTGTCCCTAATGTTTGTCCTTTTTTTATTCCTGGGGACCATTTTTTTTTCATTTTCTTTTTTTTTTAACTTTAGTTTTTGTAGTTTACGAGGATTTTTGTCACCGTTTCCTCATCATGGGTTTTATTACGTATAATAGTTTATTCAATTTCCCGTCTTGGTGTTTTCGTTACAAAAAAAACTTCAAAATCTAAATTAGGGTGAAACTTCGGGGTGAGCCTTACAATTAATATCCATCAAATTTTAGCCTGTGATCTATACAGAAAATCCCCAACGTTTTGAATCTCTGAGTTAGTTCAAGTTGCGATGCTGAAAATTGTCTCGAAATGCAGAAAAAGGCGCGCCAATTAATTATGATTCATCGTCAAATCGCGGGTGCGCCATCATCATCCAGTGCAAATTATCAAATCAAAACAGCCCCTCGACTCGATCAGCGTATATAGTATATATAGTATATATTAGTATACAGCACACGGAGGCGTCAATGAAGCCATCACGTCATACACGCGGGAGTATTTCCCACTCCACGGGGCGGCTATTATCTCCCCTTGCCTGATACGGGTAATCGAGTGGCTGAAAGTAAACGAGAGAAAAGTGTATTTACCGGAGAAAATAAAAATCTCGTAAGTACATTTCACGAGTACACACGCGGATGAGTCGGAGCCACTTTTCTTCCCTTTTTTTTTTTTTTTTTTTTTTTTCTTTTGCTCCTCAGGGCCACTCGTACGCACTGTTCTCCTCTACAATGTTACTTCTTACGAGGGGGGGGGGGGGAAGAGCCCAGAAGGCGTATACGTCACGCTCGCTTAGGGGAGAGAAAGATCGAGTTTGCGGGCTCCTTTGCTCGATGGGAGAAAAAGATTTCCTGCCTCCGGTACACGTCACGTTTGTACAGGTGCTCGAGGCTATATATATATATAAAAGGGGCCAAGGAGGGCTATACCGGTGCACCTTGTACGACGACGTCTTTTGGCGCGTGTGGTATATAATAAGTACAAGGTGCTCGCCATTGTGGGTCCACGACGTGCCTGTAACGTTTGTAAGGACCGAGAAACAGGTTCGCAGGGGTGCGCGCGAGGGGTACACCTATTAGCCGATGCTTGAACAAATTTCTTATTATTATGTCCTCCCCGTGTCCTTGCCCTTCCCAATGCCTTTCGGGTCTCTTTCACCGTCTCACTATTTTGGTCAATTAGGTACAACGTCAATGACTTTCTTTTTTTTTTTTTTTCTTTTGCTCTGATCTCGGATTATTTTCTTCGTCAGTATCGGAAAGAGAGACGAAAGGATTATCTTATCCTCTGTACCAGTACGGAAAGTAAAAAATATCGAATACACCGTCGAGACGAAACCATGAATGAAGGGTACAGATGTGTGTACGTAAAGTGGGTATATGCATGTGTAAGAGCGCATGTATAGGGTAAGACGTAACACGAGACGAGAACGACGTAAGGAAACCGTACTCGTGCCCTCGTCAACTCTTCATAATATACTTTGGCCCCGTCGATGTTCTTATGAATGAAACTCTCTCTCTCTCCCTTCCTTTCTCTTTGACACCTCGATCTTTCCTTCCGAGATGGAGGTACGCACCACCTGTAATATGCGGTGTACGGATATCTTATTGTGCGATAAAGATCTTCCGGTATCCCTCGCTCCTTTTCTTTTACCGTAGGATATATGTTACATTTTCCCTTCATCAAAATCACTTGCTGGTTATTTATTTTTTTTTTTTTTTTTTATTTTTTTTTTTTGTTTGCTCATCGATTTCAACAGCTTTACCATTTACATATCGTTAAAATACAACGTTTTTGTGTTGTAGGTACAGTTTTTTTTTAAAAATACACAAAGTATATAAATATAAACTCTACAGTGCAAAAAAGAAACAAAAGAATAACAAAAAATAATTAGTTACTGTGAATCCCAATAAAAAAAAATTATGCTTACTAATTTAAAGCATTGCGTAAATTAAAATACATTAAATTTCATTAGGAACGACACTCACTTGTATAGTGATGAATGTCGATAGTCGTGCATTTCGTACGAATCAATTGCACGAATTTCAACACTCGTTACACTGAAAAATCGCAAGAAAGAATCATCTTAGAATCCGTAACAAGATATTGGAGGAAATATGATTGCATCTGTCATCCGAGCGCCCATTATTCTCGCTGTCAGAGTTATTGTAAAAACACAGCCGTGCCGGTCATGCACAAAGATCACCCGTACCGAATTTCCGCAACGCCACCGTGTATGCACCTATTATGAATCAGAAAAATCGGTTGGAATCGACGAGGGTATATCAAAGTTTGTACATGTATTATACGTATGGAGTAAAAGTACAGCAGCAGCTGCGCTACCGATGCTCCAGACAATGCCTCGATTTTCACCCTCGCAACCCTTTTCCATGCATACAGATGATACCTGAATAGCAGTGCTTGCACAGGCTGGCCCCGCTTTTCTCGAATTTCACCGGACATTGGCCTCTCCGGAGTCGTCGTGATCGTTATACGTCAGTCTCAGCGTGACAAAAGAAAAACAGAGCCTGTAGAGATCAACTGCAGCTACCACCCGCACACGCGCTCTATATCGCTATATATATACGCCTGCTCGTAACGTACTTTTGCTCATCTTCACCCTCTTATTCTTTTCCTCCTCTCCTTTTCCATACGACCTTTTCTTGACAAAATCGACGACTTTGACGAGTATTATTGTGCATAAATTTAAAAATATATTTTTTTCATCAGGTTTTTTGTACGTCCTCGTATTGTGGTTGAGAAATATCATACTCACTTTGATTAAACTGAAGGATACACTTTGTCTACACCCTAAAACCATATAAATTTTAAAATTCGAGACGAAAAGTAACATGTGGTTTACTTTTTAACTTTTTCAATTCGATTAAGAAGGTTGGTCATTGATGGTAACGGTCATGGCTTTTTTATCTTGTTAATTTTACTAATTTATCACACATTTTATAGCCAAAAATTTCTTTCCTCAAAATTGACGAGCGATTTACAATAAAAATTGTCTTTATCTTATTTTCGATTAAAAAGAGTAAAAATTCACGAAATACTCTCGCGCCGAGGATTTTCATAGTTATTTTATCAACAAAATAAACCCATGCAGTTGGAAAGGCCCCGTCGTACCATTTGGGTGATTTTTTGTGGAATTACCCTGCAAAGATGTAGCATAAATACGTGCGAGCACTGAGAAGGTGAACGCATTCATGCATCTGTCGGCACGCGACTCTCGTGTCGGGTTGTCGCGTGTCGTTTGTGCGGCACTACACCCATATACACTGTGCACACCTAAAGTCGTACAAATATATATATACATAAAAGCTCGAAAGGATTGACCGTCGATGAGAAAGAGCAGCTGGCGATTGTAGGCTTTTGGTTCCGATTGATTTTACGAAATCACGCTGTGGACACAGCAAGCGTACACCTTTACAATTTTTTTTTTTTTTTTTTTTTTTTTTTTTTTTTTTTTTTTTCCTTCCACTCGCGGTTCCGTTGTTGCCGTCGCGTATACGTATATACCCTGATTTATTGATTTTACTTTATCGAAGGTGTTTATGGGTCTCTGTTGGGACATTTGATTTTGGTAAAAAATCTTTGAGGATTGTCAACAACTAGTGGGAGGTGGAAAAAATAAATTTTTGCCCTCACGATAGTGTTTTTTGTTATTGTGATATGCAACTCCGTCGCGTCGAAAACAAAAATCGGTAGTTTTCATCCCCCAAACAGATCGATACCGCCGAAACCAAATCAATCACTGGTAAAAAAAAAAACCAAGCCCATCCGATACCTATACACCCTATCGGCCCATCCCCCGAAAGCGAGAAAAAGAAAATATCATCGTAGAGAGATGCTGCACATTATATAGCTCGAGCGCGCGCCCCTCATTTGGGGGTGAAAAAAAAAGTGACATTTGTCGAGATAGGTATGCGCGTACGGGGCCACCAACGCTGCCTAGCTCCCTTTCAAGGCCACGCGCCACGCGCATCTCTGTGCTCTCTTGTATATAATATATATATGTGTGTTGTATCGCATCTCATGTTGCACGATGGCCCGGCGAATCAAAATTTTTGCCGTAGGTGTAAGGCTCACTACGTGCCTGAGCTTCGATTCCGGATCCACACACGTACGCACGCACGTACATATGTACGCGATTGTACCCAATCCAAGCGACAGCTCAGACAGTACATAGACAGAGGGATGCAGAGAGAACGGGACCACTTGACGAGGGGGAAGGGTGCAGCTGCCGCTGGTTATACATAGGTGTACATACGTAGCGGCGCACATACTTACGACTATAGGTACATACAACCCATAGACGAATGTGCGCGCGGCTGCCGGGCCTTGCGCATATAATACTCATAATAATATATTCTCTCCTCTTTCTATACATGTATATATGTATACCTGCACCACAATGCCTGATTTCAGCAGCGCGGCCTCCCTTCCCCCCCATTGTTCGGCAGCACGCGCCCGACGCGAGCCACCACCCTCCCCTCGTTCCACCCCTATGGTTCAACTTCCTCCCCCTTTCTCTCTCTCTCTCTTTTTTTTTTTTTTTTTTTTTTTTTTTCTTATATAGGTACGTATGGGTATATACTACACCTTTTGCGTCGCATACGCGCGTTCGCGTTTGTGCGACGGCAATAACAACAATCATGTACACACACATATATATGTATGTATATAGGCGAAGCAGAGCTCGGAACTTTTGCTTCGAGATTCGCGTTATTGTACGTGCAGGCAGCCATCGGCGATTAATGCACCCCATCCCCCTTACCACGAGCGCCCGTGTCAAGCTATTCTTTTGTGTGCGCTAGTCGGTATGTATGTAGGAGCCAAATGGCCAACACCAAGTGGGCACCGTGATATTTCGCCCGACTGACTTTGTACCATTGCAATGTGTATTTTTTTGTCTGAAATAAATAAAAAAAAAAGAAAAAAAAAAAAAAAAGGAAAAATAAAAAATATCATGATAAATATTGTAAACGTGCGAGTCCCAAGATTTGTTGAAAATGCAAGATAATTTTAATAGATAAAGACGCAAGGGGGTTGTCTTCGTCTTAAAACAACTGAAACATTGATGCGTATATATATATATATGTGTTATCTGACGCGTGGGTACATTATGAATAACAAACTACACAGCGTCGGGTATATAAATTTATAAAAATCCTCGCATTGAAATCATCGCTTGGTCGTGTACGATGTGTAATATTTACTTGAATAATTTACTAGCTTCCGAGAGACAAAAATTTTAATTATTCACGTGGCTGTGTGGGTGTGTGTATACTTACGCGCACATGTTGTTCGATGCACGCGAATCCATTATATTATGTACAAGCGTAAGACGGTGCAGGGAGGGGGGGTATTTTGCAAATTTAATGCGCTACTCTTTCGATCTCATCGTTTTTAAGAATATCCAGATGATCACGCGAAAAAATGATATTTTAGGGAAAAGGGGAACGATGTGCGTTTTAAAAGAGATTCACGGGTACGGAATAACAAAAAGTAAAAAAGCCAAGCCAAACGAGGGCGTGCCCAACCCCGACCAGAGCTTGGGCTTTTCGGGGGTAAAAAATTGACCAGGACACGCCGTACAGGCATATGATAAAGTTTATACGCTTATACACTTATACGTACTCGGGAGGGTTTTTACCGTCACCCCAAGCTCCTGGTAACCCCGCGGTGTCTCATCACCCCCCCAAGAGCGTGAGCCTAAGAAACCGGAAGTTGGAGTCACTCTGACCACAGTACAGGAAGTCATACTTTAAACTTCACCACCCCCCCTCCCTCTTGCAGTCAAAAGAGAAGAAAATAAATTGAAGTGACGTTGTTGATTTTCAAGTGTTCAACAAAAGTATTTTTTTTCAAATTGGTGGATAAGCTAAAGTAAATGTTCCGATCAAAGTTCAACGATCTCTAGTTTATTTATCCTGTTGTAAAATAAAGATTAAAACCATGTACGCCAATTGTTTGAACTTTGCATGAAAATGAATTTAAGATTTAAAAAACGAGAGCCGTGAAAAATGCATGCGCCGACCAGGAGTATGTACCGAAAATTCCAGCAATCGAGAGTTGAACGACCGCATAGGCACGAAAAGTCTGTCCAAAGATAACAATCTTCGGATAAAAAAGTTGAGCGAGATGAGGGGCGAGGGAAGAGTAAGAAGAAGAGGAGGAAAAAAAAAAAAAAAAACTGAGCCACCTGTTTGATATCTTTTACAAGTAAACTCGGTTCATGTATGCCCAATTATATTATTATACTGTATGCAGCTGAGACGTGGCTAAATAAATGTACAAAGAAAAACACGTTAATCCCATAAAAAAAATGACTCCTACAATAATAAGGATCAAAAAGACTGGGCGCAACGAGGCACGCGCGCACCCGCCAATGACATTTATCACGAAAGCGAGATGGCCATCAGCCAGCGATAGGCGCGTCTATCGTCTCGGACGATCTCGTTGCTCCGGGTGCTACGCGTACCTATAGGTACGTATAAACCTAATTAATTAGCAGCCGAGCCGAAAAAAGTGGCGACACGAGTTCCGTAACTCATTGAGTGCGCGTATCTGACGCAGCGCGCCATATGTCCTCCGTACACCCATAAGGCATACAATGTTTATATATTCCAAGACCAGAAGCGTAAGCTTTCCGCTGTTTAATCTCACATTTGCTTTACAACATACATACATACCTATATGTGCATATGTCCCTTACCAACATACCAACCGATGGAGGTACAATACGTATATATGTATACTCGTTGGCTATTGACCGCGGGTGCACTTATCACGTCCCATCATCACCTTTTGTATACACGTATACCTACAGCGATACATCGCGTGCAATGTAACGAGTATATTATATACAGGTACAACTGGTGTTGGCCGTCTCGGTAACTTGCATTTGTTTCAATTATCCGTACTTATCGCGCATCGCAATTCATTTGCAAAATCAACAGGAGGACAATCAAGGATTATATTCATTGATTCTTTTTAATACCGCATTCTCATGTACATAGGTACGCTTGATCCAATTGGAATTTTTTTTTTTTTTTCCATGCATAGCATCACGGCGAATGAAAATAAATTATGCACCTTGATTTGTTTTCAATTAATCGTACGGCAAATATTCTATTTAAAAAAAAAAAAAAAAAAAAAAGAAAACCTCACGTGTATACCTTACCTACATGCATACACTGGGAGAAACACACATTTCTTAATAGCTTTTTTACTGCGGCAAGCGATAAATCAGGCAAAGTTCAAGGCAATGCGCCAAGGCTCGTGCTTGATTGCGCATTAATATATATTATTATTGCACAATAAGTCCAAACGACAATCCTTTTTTCCTTCGTGCCAGTAAAGGGTCAAACCCAATGGACGTGGATTAGAATTCGTGGTTTGTATACGTATTACCACGTCGCGTTTTGATCGCATGAAATAGAAGGAAAAAAAAAAAAAAAAAAGGAGCGATAAAGACGTGTAGGGTATAATTACCCATGCGATGATCGGTACAATGACGATACGGTGATATACACGTACAAGCCCCTATTTTTCGCCCAACAAAC
Organism: Copidosoma floridanum; assembly: GCF_036245765.1. Lineage (NCBI taxonomy): Eukaryota > Metazoa > Arthropoda > Insecta > Hymenoptera > Encyrtidae > Copidosoma > Copidosoma floridanum. Next base: position 25,496,849 of record NW_028321890.1, on the reverse strand, counting down.
AACCAGCTCGCGTACGATATTGACAAATGCGAAGCTATCTGTATACGCTCATCTATTAATACTCCCCGACTCTTTCCGTCCATATATCGACATATGCGCTACATCTCGGGCACATGTGTGTTTATATAATGTATTATATGCTCACGAGGCATATAAGTGCTGGCTCTAAAAGCTCGGGCGCGCGCTTTTTATGTGGGGGAACGCGGGAGATAAGAAGTCGAGGGCGCACGCGGTATACCTACGTATCAGATGTGTACGGGTACGTGCTCACGTATACATATAGGTATATATGTAATATACAGAAATGTGTAAAGCAATGGCGTGCGTTGAGCTGTTGGGTGGCGAGTATTATAATGTGCACACCCACAAACAATTATACACACCGATGATGGATAAATTTTAATTGTGTCGCCTTGCACCGCCACTTTTTTCTATTTTGCTTTGCTTTTTAAGTGTATACGTATATACGGTATGTACGTGCAAAGATAAGGCTTACAGGTGAGAATAGACGGTGCAAGAACTTGTTTGTGCAATGTGATTGAGTGTATAATATATTTCAACGGGAGCACCTTAACTTTTGCTCCCATCGGAATTATATTGTATATACGTGTGCGTGTGGCTTGAATAATTTACATAACTTAATTGACTCGTTACTTTCATTATAACATTTTTGTTTTGTATTTTTTTTTTTTTTTTTTACAGTAGTTGAGGTGATTTTTCAATTTTTTTTTTTTTTTTTTTCTATCGCAACTTGTATATTAAGGTTAACGAGGCACAGTGCAAATCGTATGTATATCTATGCCCACTTTTTTTCAAACTGATGGTTTGTTTCTTTCAAAGCGAGAGATTAAAAAAAAAAAAAAAGAACCACAACAAGCGGAAAAACTTGTCACGCTTTTGCGCGCGGCTTTTCGTTTTACGACCAATTAAGTGTGTAGCAATAGTGGAACACGTAATGTACGTATACATACGCCGCATATAATATTGTGCCACTGCTAATGCAACATACCGATATAACATAACACGCTCGTTCGAGCTATGTATACATGAAATATAAACAATATGCTTAGCATTGGAGGTATATGGATAGCATCAAAAGGGGCACCTTTTGGCACTTTGGGAATAATTACGTTGTATTAAAATATAGTTGGCATTAAATGATTCGGGATTAGTTGGTTCCCAAAAGATTTCGTTGATTAATTCACTTGATAAAATTTGACAATACACGTATCATCGTGTGAAACAAAAGGAATATTTGTTATCTCTAAAACCTTCTTGTTTGTAATATACTTTCCAAAACGTGTGCTTATAATATGATAACTGAAAATTTTTCAGGGAGAAACATACCCTGTGATTTTTAAAAGTCGAGCAAATAAACAATGACATTTATCAATACTTGCGTATATGCTGCATTGCAAACTTCATTGAACAACTTTTTCTTTTCCACCACGTAAAGTATTCATTTTTCGTATAGCACGCTTATATACACACATGCCAAGAGAGTCAAAACAAACAAACGAAAAAAACAAATTCCTCTGTACAAAAATAAATAGCCTGTGGTAGGTATACATATATGTATATATATATATCACCAGCACCCCGAAATAGCTAAAAGTTTCTCGGGCACCTTGCAAGGGTACACCGGTGCACTCCCTTTGTATACCTGTACTTAAACTTATACCCCCCAATAAACACAAAGCAACCCCCTTAAACTCACAATCGTCGCCGTCTCGGCACGTCATATCTTGATACAGGCAGTGCACATATAGGTATACGCCGAAAAGGCAGCGTACAAGACGGGAGGTAGGTATATATAAGTGCACCGGCTCCTTTGCGGCAGAGGAACAAAAAGAAAAGGAAGGCCGGTCGTCCCCTTCTCGCAAGGTGGAGGCCGTGAAATCGAGTATAAGAATGAATGAAGGGCCCGGCAAAGGAGAGAGGGAGGGTAGTGGTAGGGCCTACTCACGTGCAGCGGTACATATATATATTATATATTATAAGTACGAGGCTCCCTTTTCTTCGGCTGTGCCGTATATACTATACGTGGTGTGTGTGTCGATGACGTAGTCCGTGTAAGAATATGTCATACATACCAGTGTGGGTAAGTTGTACGTCAGAGTAGAGGGACGTTCGCGACCTTACAAGGTGCTCCTGGAGTTTGTACACATATATATGAGCACAATGGGCGACGTAAGAATGCGTGACGTCGACTACAGCCACACTCGCCCCATTAATGGACAGACGCACACAAGTGACGTATATATACCTACACGGCGTCTTTTCTTTCTTGTATACTTTGGCAGATGTGCCGTAAGGTGCCTCATTGGCCCTCCGTATACGAGCCATTATGTACAGCTATACAAACCACGTGCACTTGCGGTCGACGCACTTGAACTTCATCTTTTTCTCGGGTCATCCTTTTTGTCTTTGAGAAATGCATTTTTTTTTTTTTTTTTTTTTTTTTTTTTTTTGTTGAAGCTGCTGTAAATCTTTGTCTCTTTTTGGTTAATCAATCAATCTACGTGTCGCGCATACGTGTAATATGGTTTGGGGTTCTAATCGATCATTAATTAATTCGCAAACGAATGACAATGCGCGTGTTCATCTGTTGCGTGACAATGACGAGTCGACATCGGCGCGTTGATTAATTTTTAACGCGTCACAGGCACGCATACTTACACGCGCTGCTGCGTATATATATTATAGTATTTGCGTGCGATTAATAATTTCCGGGTGATCGGGCCACGCGTCGGTCGCCCCGATGCTCTGCAGACCTGAAAAATGCAAATACCTAACGAAAGTGTCCTTAGGGGGTCCGTCTCCTCGTTGAAAAAAAAAAAAAAAAAAAAAAAGGACACATCTGCGCTCGCCAGACCCGTACCTTATTGTATAATATATACCTGAGTCCCCGAAATCCCGACTCGCCAATCAAAGTCACATTACGGAGTTCCGCCGTGTGGTACGCGCACGCGACCCTTCCCTTTCGGGCTGCATGGAAATCACCTAGCGGGGCATGCCGTATGTTATATACTTGTGCGTATGTATAGAGCTGTAAATCTAGGGGTCCGAAAAAAAGGGGGGGGGCAGGGCAGAGCCAAAGTCGAAGGGTTCAAAGGCCTCTATAATATTTGTATATATATATATCGTAGTGCCCATTGTATATACGTATGAGCGTGAAATGCGTCTGCGAAGATTTTGGACGAGTAAAGAAGAAGGAGACAATGAGGATTGAAAGGAATATTCGGGGTATGGGTTTAAGTATGTCAGCGACAAAGAGGTGCTGAGGTGGTACACGCGTCTGCTTCTATAGTGTCAAGAACGGAAGACAATCTCTGTTATTGGGATGACTTTTTTTCTTTTGGGCCACGTATATTATATCATTTGGTCAATTTTTGTACCGAGTGTATTATTGAGTTAAAAAAAATAGATTCCTAGAGGCTGGACACACTCAAGTATTTAATTTACGTGATTGTACGTCATCTTTAAAGCAGCATCGTGTGTCGAACCAGGACACACGAGTATGTGCCCCTTACTTGCATTGCGTTCGCTTATCTCTGTCGATTGAGCCAATAGCTCATAATATACCGACAATGGTCCTATGAATATTGTGCACATAGGCACTTGGTGCTATCAATTTTGGAAAATAGCAATGCAACAAACATTGGAGGCGCATGTAGTAACGTAAATAAATAATTGTACACTTTGACGAGTAAAAAAAAGGAAAAAAAAAAAAAAAAAAACTTCCAAGTCCACGCACACAGGGGGTTGAAATATTTCGCCACGCGTAACATTTTTGCAGAGCAGCAGCGAAATCAGGCTCCAACAAAAAAGAAAGGAAAAAAAAAAACACTCGCTCTCGAAAAAAAAAGTCCCCCGAACAGATTTTCAGCCACTATATATAATATACCCACTGTCCAAACTTACAACATGCGTGCACACTCACGTAAATAACATAAGAGAGAAAGAGAGAGAGGGAGGCAGCCCCCCTCGATCGAGTTTTGTTCTCTCCTTCTCGCTCTAATCGCTTCTTTGCGCGTCGCTCGCATTGTCGAAGCGCAGCTGCCTGTGGGGCGCGCGCTCTCGCGACCCCTATGCCCCGTTCTTATGTATATAGATAGGTGCCCCCCCCCCCCGTTACATATACGCGATGCACCGCACATATACGCCGCGTATATAAGGAGGCGCAGTTACAGCGACAGAGGGAGAACAAGAATATAAAAGAGTGAGGTATACATGGGGGGGAGGGGGGAGAACACGTATGTATGTAAGTAAAAGGACCCCGTCGGCCACGTCACGTGCCACCTGGCCTCCGCATCACGCACGCGTCCGCGCATTACGAGCTGTAAGGATATGCGAGGGTAGCTCGTGTGTATATACATATATTATGCCATGGGGTAGGGGGTTCGAGGTGCCTCTACCTATGCAACATAAATATACATATTATGAAGGTATACGCGCCCGTGCTGCTCGTGTCTTTTCTTTGGTCCTCTTATGGGGAGCAGGGAGAGATGAGTCGAGTTTGGGTTTGCCGTATAGGTGCATCATAAGTATAAGGTATGAACGGGTTTTGGCTCTTCTCGCTGTCTATATGCCGGTGCAGAGTTGGTCTCGTTGTATACATTTTTTTTTTTTTCTTTCCAAGCGCATGTACAAGCTTTTACCTGCTGTCTGGCTGATGATTGAAAAATATTTAGACGCGCAAAAAATATCTACCCTTTTATTGACATACTCTGTTTGGAATATATTCGGGAAACCCCATGTATGATACAAATGGATGTCTAACGGGGTTAGCGCTTAGATTATTAAAATTACGGAAGCAAAAAAAAAAAAAAAAAAATTAAGATACGAACTAATTCAATCGAGGAGTCGACATTGAATGTTGGTTTGGTTGGAGAAACAAATTTTAAAATGTGCATGCGTTTGTCGCGACTTTTTTTACATTACGCGCCGCGACTATATCAATTTACAGGAAGCGCGTCTTACAACTCTGGTCTTTTTTTTTTCTACATCAGTTATGATATTCTTATTTCGTCAATGACAAAGTATGCACTCATTTCAGGTGTGTACGGCCATCGAGTGATTTTATTGTTTTCCTCGTTCTCCATAAATACATATCTTGTCAATTATTTATTCTTCCATATCCGGCAACGATGACGTTTTTAATCAAAATTGTTCTCTAATGCCCAAACAACGTCATGCACCGATGTACAAAAAGTCAAAGTAAAAATTAAATGTATCTTACTGGAGGATACGCTAAAGATAAATTCACCCTTGCGCAATTAAAAATGCAGCACACGCGCGTTGCACGATCGAATCAACAACTGTACATTTGACAAAACTCAACGAAGCTCGACGAACGCCAATTACCGTGGTTATAATTAATCACTCTGAGGACAGAAAAAAAAAAAAAAAAAAAAAAAAAAAAAAAAAAAAAAGAGGAAAATCACGTCCGCCACCCCTTGTACTTATACGTACTTTTCTTAATAAAAAAAAGCCCCTTTCGCCTCCCCTGTTGGGCCCCTTATCCGGACGGCCCTTTATACGTATATATCACACGAGTAAAAAGTAAGCAGGCATTTCCTCGATTAAAAATCAATCCGCGAGTAACAGCTGTTCCACAATGTATTGGTAGGTATACCAGAATGAACAGAACCAAGGGGGAGGGAAAAAAGCGGACTAGCGATGATAATGTGCTCCCTCCGCTCTAAAATGTATATATGCACAGATTAAGCGTGTGTACAGGTATAAGGGAAGTACCTACTCTGTTGCGTATATATATATATATCTCTCTCTACCTGCGTATTTATACCCATACAATGTATATAGGATAGGTATAATCACGCGGCACGTGCAATGCGCGCCCGCAAAGTCGTCGCGTGATCTTATCTATGATAATGCACGGGCGCGTGGACGAATGCATCAGCATACACAGTGACTGTCTCCCCTACGCAGCTGTATATGTATACGCGAGGGTTGGTGGGGTTGGTTGCGACATCGCACGCGTGTATAGTTGCCTGTCTCATTTTGGGATTTGCGTGTGCGTATATGTAGGTATATACTCTGCAATTTGCTCGCAGATTGTTGATCAAGCCTGTATCTGTGCAGTCTTGTACAACAAATAGGTATATAATATATATATATACGGCAACTGAATCACGCGCCCCGTTTCCTGTCCTTCTGGTCGAGCAAATTGTTGGCTCGCACAATTCACTGAATATTTAGCTGTCCGAAGAAATAATGAGTACAGTTTCCTTACAAAAAGCGGAAACCTCGATTTTTTTTATTGAAAATCAATAAATCCCTTTGAAAAGGTAAAGCGCACGATTGCCGCATTTGCAATTTGCAAGGTTTATCCTGCGAAGGTGGCTCTATGAGTTTGTATAAACACCGATTGAACTGACAAATGTTAATGCAATCATGTGATAAATAAAACTTTTGTGTTAAAAATTACGTTTCCCCGTCAAAATTTGTCATATATATACCTACAGATATTATGTACTGCAGATTTTCATGTCGTATATTACGAAATGATGATTTACTTTCTCATCAAATTTCAGCCTATGGGAATTAACCCTTGTTTTATTACACGATAGTCATATTTAAATACTATTAAAAACCACGCATAATATAAATACAGGTAACATGAAAATATAGAAAATTTCCAGCGCACAAAAATCACTTCTCTCTTTCTCTCCCCTCTAGATCATATAAGATTATCAAATATTGTAGCAATATTTTTTACCATATCAATCACCGTAAAATAAATCCGCGTGAATAACCGCAGGCGCACGGTTCCACCACCTTGCGTAGGGTGTACCTATATAAACATGATCGAAAATAGAAACGGTGCTTCGCATCTTACAGTTCAAACATCGATGTGATGGGTTATCGAAAGCGACACCATGTACGTGTGCATAATGATTAAGTATTTTCTGTGTATACCTTTACCCTGATACTGTATTCAAATGTTTGTCACCGTTTGTTGTAAGACATGAATAGGCTAGTATCAGATAGCCGCATGTTCTTTCACAGTTTTTTTTATTAAATTTTTTGTTTGCGAACCAAAAAAAAAACAAAAAAGAGTTTTCTCCTGATCAGTTGAACGGAACCCCTCAAGCTTGTTGTTTGCACCAAAGGGCAAAGTTAACCAAACGAATCGAAGCTCTTTGCCAATTAAAAAAAAACCCCGTCTCGTTGGGGTCGATCGGAATTTACGAGCCAACGAAACCCCACGTCTTCCGCGAAAGGAAAGAAAAAAATTTTCCCAAGCCACGGGCATCAGCCGTGAAACACAAAGACAAATATATACCCAAAGCAAAACCCCTCGATGAAAGGAACAATTCCCCAATAAAATCTTCAGACGATTCCGCACAATTGGCCCCCCTTCCCCCATCCCTCATCAATGTGCTTCGTTATCGCGACCAAAAGATCCGTGCACATGCAAGTATATATTAGATTAGATTAGATTAGATTAGATTAATTCTTTATTCAAACCTTGTGGTATAACCACGTATGGTTCTCAAATAATTTACAGATAATTAATAGAGTAATAAGATACATAACAAATTATCAACATAATTAATAACAATGGAATAAGAATACAGTGAAGATGACAAAAGTAATAGTTCGTAGAATACATATAATTATAATTGACAAAATAATTAATAAAATTGGTAATAGTAATAATCGTATAATTTGGCAATAAATAAATTTAACGTAATTGATTAGACTTATTTTAACACTATTGTAGCTATTGTAAGATTGTATAAGTTTGTTTTTATTAAAAATAATTTTAAAAGTTTTTAGAGTCATGAGATAATGCCTTGTTCGCGGTTCCAATCTTGAGAATCAGAATCAAGCAATTTATTAAACAGAAATGTTTGAAATTTATTTTTTAACCTTGTGTCGAAAACTGTAATGCCCAGCGAGTTTAGAAGGAGTAGGTACCTGTAGGTTTCAGTGTGGAATCTTGGACATACTAGGGCTTCTTTGGGCTGCCGGGCAGATCGACGAAGATGATTAAGGTCAGTTGTGAATCTGACTGAGCAAGCGATTTGACCTCGTAAAAATTTCGTAAATAGATTCCGACGCCGCCACCTTTTTTGCCTAGACGATCGTTTCGAAGAAGTCGATATCCAGCTATTTGAATGACTGAATCATCATCAAGATCCGAAAGAAATGTTTCTGTGATTGCTAATACATCAAAATCAGAATCGATACACTTGAGTTCAATCTCGTTAAAGTGCGTTTTTAAGCGGTTCGCATTAATATGTCCTATTTTAAAAAAGTTGGGGATAGAAATTTGATTACTATTATTTAATTGGCGTCAATTTTGAGAATTATTCATACTATTAACGAGGGCCTTCAATTCATTATCAGATCGAATTGGGATCAATGCTGAATCTTTTGTTTTACGCATACAAACCGTTAAATTTTTCATTACAGGAAAATAGTAATTAATAGATTTGTGAACCTTAATAGCGTTACGCCATAGATTATAAATAGGCTGGGGGAGTAATGGTCGTAGATAAATCGCTGTATCACCTCCATTGCCGAAGAGAGTAGAAGATTTAGATTTTGAAAGTTTATTAGAATTTTCTAATATTTGATCTCGAATGTCCAGTGAGTTCATGCGAACGTAAACGGCGCGAGATAATGGTCTTTGATTGCTCTGATTAGATTGTACTTTCGGTGCCCAATCGCGTGTATGTGTAACATAACTGATAAATTCTTGACAGCCTATTGCTTGAAAAACGCTTTTGATGATATCTTGATTACTAAGGTTGATTGATGAAGGGATGTTAGTGATAATTAATTCGGCAGTTTCCTTGTATAAAGAGGCATCAGAGATCGCATTATATTTTGCATTGGCAGTAATTAATTCGTCATTAATCTTGGCTACTTGTGAGTTTAAGGTAGTTTCATGATTATCGATACGTGTATTGACTAACAACAATGACTGACGGAATTCTGTCATATTATCACGAAACTCCCTCATATCAGTATGAAATTGTTTCATGTCATCTCGAAGTTTTATCATATCGTCATGATTTTCTTTCCGGAAATCCTCGAAATTTTTGACAAGACTTCGAAGAAGCATCATGCCCGAATTATTTTCTTGATCACCATTATCGCTCATACTGCTCAAAAAATACACGAAATGCGGACGAGAGAGAAAAAGTCTAGGGGCCTTAGCTGCTGAGGGAAAGGAATAACTATTGTCAAGTATGTCGGTTGGGATTGAACGCTTCAAGCTTTTCTTGTGAGGAAGATTTGTGTGGTGGATTGTTAGATTACAATTTTGTGAATGATGCTGTGAGATAAAATTGGGGGGACTGGGACGTAGGGGTATTAAAGAGCAGCAGTGAAAGACATTAGATGCAGAATTTGAAAACCAGCTGGGATCAATACACTTTCTATGATAAGGCTTACAGCAAATAGAACAAATAAGGCGTTCGTTTTGCCCAATTGTAAAAGTAGCGCGACGACAGACTAGACACGATTTGCGCAGATATTTACGCATAATATTACACAACGCTTAAAATTGGACATTAGGAAAAGTTTGTAGTAGTACATGAAGTTATAAACACTTATTAATATCTTAAAATATAACGGTCGAGACGTATGTAAAGTAAACAACATATAGTAAGCTATGAAAGAGTGTGTATACAAATTAAATGGTAGGGACAGAACATAATATGAAACGTTGGCCTTGAGCCAAGCGAAAATGAACAAAGACAGGTGATAATCAGTATATCAAGAATTAAGAAAGAATACTAGGAAAAATACTGATAAGGTAGTGAAAAATGGAGGATATGTTGATAAAATGAGAATAGATATAGAGAAATGGATACAGTGAAGTGATTTAAAACAATGAGTAAATGAAATGCTTCAATAATATTACACTAAAATATGAACTAAGGCCAAGGTTATTATTGTAGTTAAGTTTGTGCACAGTCACTGGTTTTCACTCAGAGAAACACTCACTAATTTCGGTATGAGACGCAGGCGAATAGTAGTGGTCCAGCAAAGTGGTGCAGATCAAATAATTCCAGCGCTGCCAGGATTATAACATGAAAGTGGGCAGCCTGAAGTAGTGCAGCAATCCGAAGTTTGAAAAGCCAACGTGGATGAATTGCAATGATTTAAATAACAGGCATCCACAGACTCCCTGGCTCAAAAGGAGAGCGCCCGTGTTTTATGCTCTCAGAAGCTAGAGCCAACAGGAGTCCGAATGCCTGCAAAAATTGAGAAAACCTCATAGAGGTTTGACGAAGAAATTAGCAAAGTCGGTATAGCGAAGAGTTGAGTATTAGCAATTAATAAACACGTCTACTCTGGCTCACCTTACGATAGCTACTTTATATGTATATATTGCTTACGATATATGTATATACCTTGGAGCTCGCACAGAGATTGGCAAGTCCTCTCTTATCTCCCCGCATCCTTTGGCCCACAATCTCTTTTTCCCGCAATTGAAATCTCCGCGCGCAAGTGCAGCTTGCTCGATATATCGTATACGCGTATACATACCATTCGCACACAGGGGGGTTGGACTGAAAAATCTACCCTTCACCTCACACGCAACTTATACATGTATATGCTTGTATATTTTAACCATATACACATACGCGCCTTATCTCGTCTTCGTTGGCATTCGATCGCTGCTAATCGGACAGATGGTTTGGCTTGGCTTACGGTACACCCAAGTGTTATTATTGTCATACGCACTGCGTAGCTTTACGTATAAGCAGCAGGGACCGAGATAAACAATAATTGGGTAATAGCGTTGCCTGCGCGGGGGGGGTGAAAGAGGGAGGGAGAAGAGAGAGAGAGAGAGTAAAGGAAGTCGAGATCCTTGTACATGTGTGTATATAATAAAAAGAAAAGAAAATGCGTCCGAGGTAAGGGAAGGAGGGTCGTGCCTGCTGCTGCTTGTACGAGTTCATCGACAGATTGCCGTGCTTGCTTGTGTATCATGAAAATTTATATTGATGCATCGTACACGTGTACGCGTTTTTATCTTATTGATTAACGGTGAAGATACGATGGGGACGCACAAAGCAATCCCGAGATTTTAGCCACCAGCAGCAGCGGATCTGTCCGTAATGTAGCGCCCAGTTTTTATTTTTCATCTTTTACCAAAAGGTGGTTTATCTTGTACCAAAAACTCGAATGGAACAATTTCACTTGTTGCCCACGTACAGTTTGCTAATCACATAAAAAAAAAAAATAAAAATAGCATACACCCCAGAGCCTATACCGTATATACCGCAGCGCATAAACATACAAGTATACAGCTAATCCTCGCGAATTGAAAAATCCAAGCTCTCGATACGTGAGTATAAGTAACGCTTCCGTGCACACGATGTATATATTATATACTTATATACATCCACGGGTCAGAAACGCATCTGTGCGTGCATAACACAAACAAGTGGGCGCATATGTATACGTGTATGTAGAGCAGCCAAGATCGGATGATGCGGGCACGCGACCGCGCCGTGACAATGAAAAACTCAAAGGCACGCGTTATATAGGCATTGGTTATGTATGTACTTGCTCTTGGGCGCACTTGTGTATTCGCGTATGAAATTTTTCGTGCGCCGATTGTTCGGTAGAGGTCGGGGGGGGGGAAGGGGGAGGTTTTCGAGCTTCGGTGGACGAAAAGTGGCGGAACGCGCAATTGAATCGGCCGTCGAGCAAAAGCGAGTTCTCTCGAGTCCCGCCCTCATCCGCGTGGACCAAGTATGCAACAACCCCCTGGTCTATTGTGTACCATAACCGGGTGAAGGAAAAAAAAAAAAAAAAAAAAAAGAAAAAAGAAGTCATGTGCACACACCGTTGGATCGACGCTCTGCTATACTCTTGGTGATGAATCAACTATTATTGTTATTATGATCATCGTCGCCAATATTATATACATATGTACCTACTACAATTATACGAGGTGGGCGGAATCGCCCGTTGTACCCCCGCACACAATATAGCATAGAAACATCCCCCTTTGGAAAAGACTTAATTCGATCTCACCGGCGATTATCGTCGTGTTCACTTGTAAGCTCGCTCGAGTGTGCCAAATCGATAATCTGCATTTATATTTATCCTCCAGCGCTCGGAGATTGTTGTATACATGCATACATACATAATTTATGTACTAGGTGTGGATGGGTAAAAATCACCAGTGCCTGCACGGCTACTATATTATGTTATGTAACATGGCTAACTTGAAAAAAAAAAAAAAAAAAAATTGTTTCCTCCCTTGGCAAGAGTACGAGTAAATTTAAAGATGTTAATGTACAGGGGAAAAAAAAAAAAAAACCAAACAATCGTGCAAAGGTGCAATCACGAGACGACAGTAGGTATATATCGCATCGGCGACAAAAACTTTTTGCCCTCGCGTTACGATACTACACATATACGCCACGTGGCGCTTGCATAGTACTCGTGATTAATTTATCACCCGGTTGATATTTCACTACGCATACTTTTACGCTCGATATGAGCACTGCTCGTCATCGACAGCTCGCTTTCCGATGACACCACATTGTTGTCGTTGTGGTACCTCTTTTGCTCTCTCGCTGCATGATTTTATTAATAGAACCGCGGCAAGCCGTTTCGTGTACCCATTTATAATGCATCAGGCTGGTGCATACTCGGTTCGTCTATAGTGCATTGAGCCGTAAATGTATTATCGCGCGACCAGTTGTTGGTGCATGTGTGCACGCGAGCTGATGTTTGTAATGGTATATTATTCATTAACGATATTCCGCCAAGTATATTTTGAATGATCGATCTCGTGCGCCCCACGTCTTATAGGTGACCGATAAATTAATTAATTGTCGAGAGAACATTCATTTTTAAACGTATAAGTAAATGGCGCATTGTCACCTACGTTTATCAAAATACGTCACATCAATGTCGCTGCTTTGCATGAAAAAGCCCACCTGTAAAAGCTAATGCGAACAATACACCCAAACTTTCTCGTTGTAAACAAGTAAAAGTCAGAGTAAAAACTTTATTGAATTTGTCTTTTTATTTTATCATATCCTGTCAGCTCTGGTTTTGCATCTCCCATGTACACAGTAGTACAACCAAACAAACCGTCAGACCTCATTAATTATGGATAAGGTATAAAAAAAAAAATCAAGTTGTCCTGTAATGAGAGGGACAAGTTCTCCTCGTCGGTTCTCCTGGCAAGCGCACCAACACCGGTTAACCCCTCGAAATGAGTGCGCTCGCGAACGAAATACATTTTTCTCGATTCGATAGGGCACGCGCATAGGCACCAATTCCTCCCTAGCCCCTTATCAAGTTGCAAAGCATGCCACAATGCCAGCCAGCAGTCAGTCTTCCACTCGACTCCTTTTTCCCTTGTCTTTCTTTTTTTCACGGTATACATACATACATGTTTTATTCCAACGTATCCGTCGTTCGCCCATGCACACGCACGGGGGTGTCGCGCCACAGGAGGCGGGCAACTTACGCATCTGTCCACCGCTGCCCCACACTGCACATTTACACCCCGCCACCCACCACCAGCAACGGTAGAGGCCTCATACCGCGACCGAATCCACACACGTATATTGCACACAAAGACGCTCAATGTTCACGCCATGTACCGCAGCACCGGCAGGGGGTTCGGATGAGAAAGAATGCGCGCACCGAGTATATATAGGGATGAGGGTGGGGTGGTCCGATTGAGACATTCTCGAATACGCACAACACGCACAATGTAGGTATATATAGTCCGGAGGCTTACAGGCGGGTAGCCGCCCGCGCTATTTCACGGGTTAATATACTCACGACCGAGGCCTCGCTCTCGCGCCATCACGAGTTTGCTTATTTACGAGGGAGTATACGCACAAAGGCCGTGTGTTCATCCCGCTGAGCGTCTTTGAAAAACGGGTGATTGGCCCGGACAATTAGTTCGGTGTACTACCGCGCAGTGATTATACTTATGATCTTTTCGATAGAGTCGAACAGTCGGCGTTACCGCGAGTGCGTATATTTGCGGTATACATTACTATACTCGAAATTACTACGTGCAGTTTCCCCCCCCCCCCGCCCCTCGTTTACCGCGTAAGAGCATGTAGATTGTAGGTACACATTATGTGAGAGAGAGAGAAGGAAAAAAATCGATGGCGATCCGTTTAAGGATTCAGAGCAGCGGTGTGGAGAGAAAAAAAAAATAGATGTCGAAGCATACGTGCCCCGCTTGAAATTACCAAGTGTTTACGTAGACACATTTGTGCCGGTATCCTCGGAATTTTTAATCCGCCCGCAGATGATATACCTGTGCCTATGGGCATTGTACGCATGTACCCATGGTGTAGGGTGTAGGTATTTATACACACATTACGCGGGCCGTCCAGTCCTCCCGGGAGTGGCTTGACAAAGGAAACGAAGAATAAGAAGAAACTCTCGTGGAGGAGCTATACGATTTTTATCGCGTCCCTTTTGGGTAAATTATAGGGGCACTCGTACAGCCTCGCGTGCACCGTTGATGACCCAATCTCTCGGGTAGCTATACTATATATATATACCGTGCCTAGAGTGTCTACCTCCTCGGATGGGAGCACTACTTGTGGAATTCACTTTTTCTCGGCCAGCGTTTTTCAAAGTGCCCATATCACAGCTTTCTTTACCTACTCGGTGACGCAATCATACGGGTGCGTAGGTATACTTATATACGTGAGAATACGAGAAACGTACGCGCTCACCTGCGGGTCGATCATTGCTCCGGACGTTTAAATTTGTCGTTGGATGGAAATTAATCCCTCCGGCCCTTCGTTTTTTTTTTTTTTTTTTTTTTTTTTTCTTTCCGATCCTCGACTCGGTTTTTTCCCACACTCCAGCGATACTTGAGCATGCGTTGTCACTTGCTTCGATCGACTGCAAGCATATTACCATTTTAATCGTCAATTACCTATCACTACAATTCAAACATTACATATATATTTACTTTTTCCTCGATTTTTTCACGGTAATTTTGGTGTCATTTTTCAAGGATGATCAAGTCTTCTGTGATGTCATCTTTCGTCTCGGTGCTCTGCCTCGTCGGCCTTACAAGTATATTTATACCTGCAGCAATGGCTTCTCGACGGGAGTATTAAAAATTAAGTCTCGCTACTTCGACTCCGTGGACACCGAAATTGCCGCAAAGTTGTATATAATATGTATGCGTATGTATGTATGTATGTATCCATCATATACAACTATGACGAAGCGAGTCTATTGCCCAAATGCTTGCAAGCAAGAGTATTATAATGCGCGTGTACATCTATATATACATATTATATGTATATAATATAAGCGTAGCGAGAGAAAGAGAAACTTTTACGGGCAATAATTACCCGCTCGCCGGAACTTAATTGGCATACCTCGCCCCGTCGTTCGCCGGCGATTATTTTGCACTCGAGATTCCTCGTCCGCTTTCTCTCTCTCTCTCTTTTGCCCGGGTGCTCGTGGTAATAAATTTTTGATACGCCGGGAGAACGCGAGTTCTCGCAGCTCGACATTTTTATTAAAATTCAACTTCCTTCTTCGCCCCCTGCCCCGTACAAAATATCATTTTTCCAACTTTCGCAGAGTGGGCTTTGAATAATTTTCACTATTGCCATTTTTATTAAAAAAAATTTTTTTATTTTCATCCCCGTTCCTCAATTCACATGTATACGTAAAAAAAAAAAAAACAATAAATTTAACAAGTTTAGCAATTGGTCGCAGCCTGAACCAGAGAAAATGAAATGCGATGAATCGGTGAATCGGTCGCCATCCGTACACCCGAATCGACTGACCAGATGACCGTATAGACTCTCCGAATAACAGAAGCAAAAGGAAGCCCCACTGTCCAAAAGTGCCTGTTTACATGAAACTTTCTAAACGAGTCCCCCTAAAAAAAATAACATCGCGTCTCGCCTTTGGTTCATCCTCTCGGTCCACACGCGCGGTACAGGAGGATTTTATACATACATGTCCAATTAACCCCGTGTATGTATAAGCGTATGGGATGTACATATATATACGTGTATAATTATTATGAAAAACCGAAGCCCCGCCGCACCACCTCCGGCCGATATATATATTACTCCCATACCCATCCATCCGTGCCTATCTGTCCATCCACCTCTCTCGGGAAGTAGAAATGGCACTTGTACGACGTCCTGTGAGCGTATATATAGGTATACGCGCAGGGACACGCTGGATTACTTTACGTCCGCAAGGGCTGCGGGCTCCAAGAGAGAGAGCCTACGGCAGCTGCTTTCGCGGCAGAGCTATAAGAGCGAGAGGGTGCAGGCGGGGGCCGGAAGAGCAGAGACCGCGACACTTCCTTCCTGATGATGGCTATACACAGACAACTCTTTGTGTGTGTACCTACATACACGCGCGCCGGACGCGTGCCACGCAAAGCCCTACGTGTACCCTATATACTATGTATCGGTGCAATGCTTGCCTTGCAGGGGTATAATATATTATCCTTTTTTTTCGCGTGCATGTCCATGTATACGCACCCCCACTGCCGGCGGCTTCCTTTTTCTCTTCAGTTTTTGGGTTTTTTTTTTTTTTTTTTTTTTTTTTTTCCTTTGTCGCTGGCTGGGTTGTTTCCTCGCTTGGCGGACGCGAGGTGGTATCGATGACGATCAAGGCTGGGGAATGAATTGCCGATCGATCGGCACGCGGATATCGATATACGTCGTCGGCGACACAGCGTACGAGGAGGATAATAAATGTTAAAAAACAAACAAACGAAATACGATGTATAAGGGATGTGTGTAAACATTGTTTTCTTTTGTTTTGTGTTTTGTGCAGTATATCGTAGGTATAGATGGTATATATCTTTTTTATCGGTTACTTTTACCTTTTGATATACGCTTGTACAAATGAAACGAGCTTAGATATAGCATCAAAGTATTAATCGTGTTGAATAAACAATTATTTGGCGTGTATACACGTAGTAGTAGAGTCGGAAATGTTTTCATACCTACCCCCGGCTCTTAAAGGATTTCCGACAACATCTGCGGAGCAGTAAGAGATAAGCGTAAGGATTTCCTCAAAAAAAAAATGAAAAGCTGTCAGCCTATACATAGTCGGGGTGCACCCACATATGTTCCCCACAAGTACCGTAAAACACCTCGACGGGGAATTAAGGATTAACCTGTACCTGTATACGAGTAAGGATATACACCATATATACATGTACTCGCGGCAACGCAGGAGCGGTAAACTTTCTTGGAAGCGCGCAAGTTCGTGTGCGTACAACATGCGATAAGTACCTTATATATAATACGCTTATGTACATATTTATGTATGTATATACATGTGTGTGTGTGCGCGAGAGTGTACCTATATAATAATATAATATGTACCCTCAAATCGAGAAACCTGCAAAGCGTGTGCGTAACGTGTACGTGTTCACCTGATGTGCTGCAGCGCACGCTTATTTAAAATAGGTATATACACACAGGTACCTATACATTACGTATAGTTACGCAGCGCGTGACCTGCCTCTCCTGGAACGACAGATGTACGCCAAATGCCTCGTTTACATTTTCTCCCACTTTTTGCCGACTATAAAGTTACTGTTTTTTTTTTTCTTTCTTTTTCTTTCTCGTAGCTTTGTAAAATAAAAAAATAAAACCTTACTTAAAAGTTAAATACCTCCATAACTGGGTGTATTTTATGCAACTTGTCATCGATCAATCAAATCTTAAAAGAAACTGGCATTTGCAGCGTTGATATTCCTTATATTGGATATTGATTAACACTGATCCTTTTGGAATTCAAACACAATCCATCAACTGCCAAGTCAACAGATTTCAGTACAGTTTTTGTTTGGACGTAAAAACGAAAATACCCAACGCATAAAATTGTACACAAGATGAGCCAAAGAGGAGAAAGAAGAGATAATAAGACACCGAAACGCCTATATATACATACCGCATGTCCAAGGATGAACCACCTGTGCCATAATGTGTATTGTAGCGCTGATGCATCGTAGTGACCCCCTGCCACACAATATACTACCCGATCATTAACACGGTATAGGCAAAAGTACTTGATTCCCCAAACCCTCGTACACTGCACGTATACGTGTGTGCGTGGGTAATAATATGCACTAGCTGTATAGGTGTACTTGCACCACCCTCTAATTCTTTTTGTCCCCGGGGCTAGTGCACGTACAACAACAACAGCAGCGACATGGACGAAACAAGAGAGAACAAGTAGGTATATGGAGAGAGCAAGAGAACGATAAGGAGAGAAGAGAAAAAAAAAAAAAGCGAGCATAAAAGAGTCCGGAGAAAACGCAGAGTGGAGTACTGTAACAGCTAGTACAGCGGGGGCCGGCTCGCGTGTATATACTCTGTGTAATAATAATCCTTATTGAATCGCCTCCGTGTGTCCCAGTGTATACATATATATGTATGCGAGAGTGTGACAGATGGGCAGAGAATAGAGAGAAGGCCGTGTATATATATATATAGGCTCCGATAGATGGAATATTAGGTCCCGCATGTCATCGTCAAGCCCCTCCCTCTCCGCGGATATGAGTCCTTTTCCGTCGCTAAACTCTCTCTGTCTCTCGGGCTCTTGTGCTCGGTTTTTTCATCCTTTCTTTTCTTTTTTTTCTGCTTTTCATCAATGTACCCTTTTCGTGTACATTTGTCACCAACGATTTTTCATCGTACCCACACTTTTGCCAACTCCGAGATTCGGCGCTTTCGTAACTATATAATATTACATGCACCATAATTATTAAATTAATATTAATATGGTGTGTAATGCATGTAGTGTCCCACGTTCATTTTTAACACCAACGCAATGAACAATGCATCGATGGGAATATACTTGGCTGATGATTACTGAAACTTTGAGATATGTCCTACGACAGCCGGCACGTCACCTATATAACTATAGGCACACATAATGCATGCACTGGCGCGTATACATACACGAGCATATAATATACAGGGTGTATCGTCACGATCGATTCACCTGTACTTACAGGTACACACTGCAATTTCTCAATCTCAACAGAGTCCGGAGGTAGCAACTATCACACGGCTCTTCTTCAACTCAACTTGATTTTTTTTTTTTTTTACCTTTAATATTCATTCCGAGCAAATGTCAAAGGACGCAAGTCTCATTATTTATTGTATACAATTTTTCTCATAAATATATTTATGTAATAGCTGCTTTTTATCCGCGTACGCGAACGAGAAACTACAGAGGATAATATACAGAGGAAAGTAAAAAAAAAAAAAAAAAAAAGGTAATAAGCAGAGAGACGTGCACGGTGCATATTCTTCTTTTTATTGACATTCTTATGATTATCGGTGCGGAGCAATGAAAAAAAAGAAAAAAAGGTAGCTCCATTGTCGAGTCAACTTTATATACACACACATGTACCTGCTCGACTACAGTCCACTATACATGTCAGTTATTGAAAGACGGGCTATACATAGAGGGATGTATTGGCAACGCGCGGGAGGAAACCCGTGCATCATATACCTACAAAGGAAAAAAGTTGTCATCAAGTGGAATGCAAAAGTATATATATATATTATGCAACAAAGAGATAAAGCGCTGAGGGGATCGAGGCGATCATTGATTGTAACGATGTTGCGTAATCGATACATGTATACCGTTAGACCCGACAGATGACGTCCCAAGGATCCCTTGAAAGATAAAGAAATTATAAGCCAAAGAAGTCGGAAAAAGCTCAAGTGGGGCATATAAGCGCGGAGGGAACAGACGGAGAGGGCACAATTTAACACCGGCAGCTTCGGCTGTATAGAGTTTCGGAGAGACGCGAGGCGCTGGAGGTGAAGAGAAAAAATTAAAAAAACCAGGAGGAGGAGGAAGGGGCTTCTGGATGTTCGTTGGCCACGCGCTCCCGCTATCCGGTTACCTATACTAATACTCTCGCTCGTGACTTTCTCCCTGCATGGGAACAGCTTGCCGATTAATTATCTTTCGGGGCACCGGTGGTGTATGGGTACCTTGGCTGTCGTCCCGTATCGGAGCACTGAACCAAAGACTGTACGACGATCAGAGGCGCGTCCCAGCCATTAATACATCTCTGATTAGGTCACGCATGTTGGGGTGGATTCGATATTTTCTCGGCCAACGGAGGATCTTCTTTGGCGTTATATTATATTAACCGAGGCTGCTCATCCGTTTAATCGAAATCAAATTTCTCGATACGCCCGCGCAATGCTAATCACGTACCACATTTTACGGGGTGTGTGTGTGTGTGTGTGTGACTTTTTTTAAAAACACACCTGTTGGTATAGAGGGATGCACGAGCGTGCATATAGGTGTACATACATACACTCCTCGATTGCCAAGTCTATATTCGTATACACGATTTGTCCACGCGAACCCGTTCGATCGATAATTTGCTATTTCCACGTTTGTAACTTCTTCCTCTTCTTTTTCTTTTTGTTCTTCCTACGCCGAAAACTCGAAATTATTCATCAACGTGCACGTGACACGTGTATACCCATCGCATCCAAAAATAATTGTCGCGTGTACAAACAAACACCACTTATTTGTATGTATGACATGCAAAAAGGGTTATTGGATTGAAAATTTCCATGGCGTTTTTCACCTCCTGGTGTGAGTATACGGTTGCGCTGTTGGTATTATTTCGGCCTCTATTTTTCCACGATAATCTGTAAGGATCGACTAAAATCTGTTAAACAAACCCTTTATAATCGTAAGACGGTACAACAAAGCCCGTGCAAATAACCAAGCAAACGCGTGCGGCCGATTAAAAGTGACGACGACAAGGGCAAATCTAAAGAATCTTACGTTGGGTTGCGCATACATGTAATATATTAGGTGCTGCGAGGGTGTGCCATGCATGTGTCGGCAAACAGAGTGAATAAGGGCGTAATTCAGGTAATTGTCACATCAGAGTATATATATGTATATAGGTATAAGAGCGCGTTTGTGCTCTGGTCTTTCTTCCTTTCTTTCATTCTCGCGCGTAGTCGTCGTCGAAAATTGCCCTTCCCCCCGCGCTACATGTTTCATATATGTATCGCACAATCCACGTATTTGCTAAACTGTATAAGTACTGCCGGCGCGTACAGCGCAAGTATTACGGTGTCACAGCTTCCCCACTCACCTGTCATTCAACTGTCGCGCCAAAGCTTCGCACGTTTTATATACGTGTGTACAACCAACACACACCCCACGCGCGACAAATGCAGCTCGACACGCTCGGCAGATGTATAGGATATAGGTGATGCTTTCGAGACAATCCCGGTGGTGTGCCTCGGTTCTATTATACCTTGTGCCGGCTTAATTGATACCGCGTGTCGCTCCGTTCCCACTGTCTTTCTTCTTGTCTAATTGGTATTGGTTTTTGGGAGAAAAGAGCACGTCTCTCTCTCTCTCTACACATGCAGTTAATTGTATACTGCTGGGATTTTTTTTAGATTTCCTCCTGTTTGAGAGTTATACCTATAGGTGTGCACCCAATGAACCCACATTGCCAGAATCGGCTGTTGTTTGCTCATGGTCCGTAAGGGAAAAGAAAAAATTCTTTTTTTTAACATTAGAAGGGGTAGTTTGTTAATCGAGCTGTCAAAGTATCATCATAAATAAGTGAAATCACCTTGTATACGCGTACGTTTTCCATCCAAATAATAGATAATTGTCAAAACAAGGACAGGCATACAGGCACAATAGCAGTAGCACGATCGAAAACGTGTGCGCCCGCGATTCCCACGCATCGGAAGTACGGGGTACAGTAACAAAACGCTGATCTCCATTCGTATACCTATGGATGCACACGCACGCACCTACACGTAGATACAGTGGACAGCGAGAGATAGTTAGGGGTTGAAGGGGTGGGTTTTATTGGCCGTTCCCATAGGAAAAATGTAATAATGGGTTGACGATCGGTGCGCACGTAGGTATTACACATCATTATTATATATATATACGGTTACACGCGCGTTACGCTTATACCCCCCACGATGCATCGAAAAACCCCCACTCGACCTACATATGTATATATATACATATGTATTTGCTGCACTTTTGTTCCTTCGCCCATTATTTCTCCGATGTGTAATATAACGCATAACCCACCACCGTACCGTATATACCTTTTGTACATATATACACGCATATGTCGCTCGTGCAGTTTTTCCGCCAATGGCCTCGAGCGCCAAATGGCGATGCAAAAGTCTGCTGTTTTGCTGCTGAATGTATAGTGGAATAAAAAAAAAGTTTTACCGCGAGCTGTGTAATTTTCTTCCTTCGGTGTTCAATAATTTGGCTGTGGACGTTTTTTTTTTTTTTTTTTTGTTTTTTTTTCCTCAGAGGGGAAAGCTGCTGCACCGAGGGGGTGTTACTTGAATATATAGACATATAAGTACCATACGCTGACAGAGCGGTCTGGTGCTCTGGAATCAATGTTATTATGATAAATGAGGGTGTAGGGGGTCGGAGGTCCTTGCTCTAGGGAGATAATAGCTTCGCCGCTACGTTCTCATGGTGTATAACGTGCGGTGACTATATTTTTCGAGCAAGTGATTTTTTTTTTTTTTGTTGTTGTTTTTTTTTGTTTTTCTTTTCCCCCGACAGTTGCTCGTATACGCGTATATCATTGTCCTTCCGGATGATCTATTATTCATCGCTTGTACTTTCGTCCCGTGCCCACGAGCTCGGCCAATTGACGCTGCACGAGGAGCACCTCTCACCTCGCGGATCACGTTTGTTGGGAACGAAAATTTACCCGCGACGCGCTCTCTGCTCCCTCAGAGACAGGACAAATTTATGTCTACATACGCACATGCACGGTATAATTATATCATATACCTATACACCTATCGCCCAATATACAGACAATTAACCCTTGGAGCGAAGAGAGCCCTCTTGTTCTTTCCACTTTGTTTTCCGGTGAGCGAACAAGTTCGCTAGAATTCCTCACCCTCAAACGCACAACACCCTCTGTCTCTATATAATAGATATATACAAGAGAGAGGCTCGCGCACGACACACATATATATATATACCTACATTTATAAGAGTACCTATTATATTATACCTATGTATACGACATAATAGAGAGTGAAAGTGAGAGCTTTGTATATGGGAGAGGGTTGCCAAGAGGAGGACGAGGGAGGGCGCGAAACGCAATGACGAGTCTGATGTATGTGGGGGAGGGGGGACAACCTGTTGCGCGGTGCCCCATTAGTTCACCCTCGCGCCTCATGACTATTGTATAGTACAGCACACCCCTTTGCGTATATACACCACATCCTCCTCTTCCTCCTATGTAGGTACTCTGCTTCTCTCGCTAAATGCGCCAAGCTCTCATACCCGTGTAAACGGGCTCTTTGTTGTTTATATACTTACATTAGGTACTTCTGTGATGGGAGGAGGATCGGAGATACACTCATGTGCACAAGTTGTGTCTAGTGCGGGCTCAGTGTCTTCGGTTGCAGCGAAATTTCTCGAGTTTTGACTATAGCTTCAATAAGAAAAATAATAATAATAATAGTAACTTTATGTTAAGGGTTTCCCCGTCGACCTATATTAACAATGACGAAAAGTGCAGCCTGTGTACATCCGAGAACCCCGCATCATCATCATCATCATTATTATTATTATTATTATTATTATTATTATTATTATTATTATTATTATTATTATTACTATCATTAGTTATTATTTATCATTTTACCATTAAATTTCAATGTTACTTTAATGAGATGATGGAAGAAATTTGTACTTTATTCGTGACGCATTGTATAATTATACATATATCACGTGCATATTTATCACCGTTCATAGTGATAACAATAATTTCCGAGTAGTACCTATTATTATCAAATTACTGCCTGATGAGCAACACGATGACTTGAGTTGTCTACAAATTTCCAACCTTGTAACCAGTGATGTAATAATTTAAACTTATAATTACATATTTGATGATAATAGGTACTAATTGGTTATTGTTATCAGTAAATGGCGATACACAAATGTGATGTGCTTAATGCGTTACGAATGGAGTTTGTGTTTATTTTTGTTTCAATATTCCAATTAAACTTACATTAAAATGAAACGATAAAATAACAATAACACGTTGCCCCTCGAATGCACACATAATATAGTTACCGTCATTGCTGATATTATATCGACGAGGTACTCAAAGTTAGTGAGTCTAGGAACAATGGAAGTTAAAACATTTTTTTTGTCTCTTCGGATTTATAATTGGTTCAAAATTTATTCAGCACCAAAAATATACGATTGCACTTGAAAAATACGAGACTGAAAGTTCCCCTGAGGAGCATTACATAAAAAGAACAAAAAGAAAAGACTTATCAATCGCTGACTCGAATGAACGTTTGCTTATCAAAGATCAAAACCCACAATTTATCAAACCGCATCCTCGTGCAGTGCCCCATCACGAAAAAAAGCCAATTCAGTATTAGTATGCAAAAACACGCGTGTACAAGTGTATCCATACGCTTTCATATATACATGTACGTATAAAATTCATACGTATATATAACGTGCGAAAATAATCTGTAGCGCTCGCACTTTGTATCTTCCCCTTTGCCACTCAACCGCGTGTACATGTAGTCCCACGAGCAGCGAACAAAAAGAAAAAAAAAAAAAACAATAACGCATTGTTTTCCGGAGAAGATCGTGACCATCGGCAATGGCTCTTCTTGGTAGTACGTGCATTGCATTGTATACATATTATATAGACGAGCACTGGAATACCGGAACAATATATATATAATACGTCGGCGGCGCCGATCGGATCTCCTCTTACCCTTTTGGTCCTCGAGAGCGCCACTCGTCCCTGTCGTCGTGGGAAATCGGAAGCGCACCAGTTCCGAGAGGAAGACACATCCGAGCGAGGCGTTGCGTCATCGAGGGTCGCTGTTACGTCTTTTTTTTTCTTTTGTTTTTCGAGATTGACGCGTTTCCGATGCGTTGGTACGCGCGATACGTTTGTTCATCCGATCAATCGTTTGTTCTGAGTTGTTTTAGTCATAACAAAATTTAAAAAGAATTTTTTTCGTGTATTTATTTGGTAGTTTATAAAAAATTATGTCGACGGGTTATCGCAATTTTAGCTCTGCTGTAATGGATATCCTAATGTTTTTCAATCCATCTAAACTCGGAAACTTTTGAGTTTGATGATGCCCAGGCTAATATTCTAACTCCATCTCAAATGATATAAAATTACTTGTGTACAACATGATTTCCATAATACCAACAATACCAAAAGAAAAGCTCGATGTGCCATGAAAAACTACTTGTTTTCGGCAGTGGTTCCCTCACATCTTTTATCTTTGGACTTTTTGGAGATTTTAACGTTTGCACACATGTACTCTGGTTGACAATCGTCGATTACAACTTTCCGCGAGGATCTCGTTAAAATTTTACATCACCAAAAGACCCGAGTTTTCGAGCGAAAGTTAAAAAAAAAAAAAAAAAATATTAATAATAATAAAAATTACGCTTTGTCTTTGAGCCGAAAACAAAAGCGAAAAATAGCTTCCTCGTAACTTATAAAAAAGTCAGATGGATCCCGCGAACTGCTCTGTCAAAAATAAGCACCACGTGTACCTGAGCGACAGCCGATGCGTATAGGAGAATCAAGGTGTTTATTAAATACGAGTGGCAAAGTTCCCAGTACACCCCCTCCCCCAAAACTCACGATACGCAAAGATCCATTTATAATTCAAGACGGGCCACAAAAAAAAAAAAAAAAAATAGAAAAAGAAAAAAAGAAAAAAAAAATAGAAAAAACAGATCAAGCCCACGTTTGCGTTCAGCGACAATAGTCCTGCTCTCTCTTTTCCACATGTAATTGCTCTCGAAAGCAATTACGCGCACAAAACGCTCCTTCTCCCGCTGCCCCTCGCCCCCGCAATTTCCATGTATACAGCAAACCTTTGCGCTCCTTTCCCCGGCCCTCTTCCCTTCTATCGTTCTTACACAGGTAAATATTTCCCTTTTTTTTTTTCCCAGAGAAAAACAGAGGTACACACGCGCATGATATAGCCACCAAACTAGCCCCGATGCATTATTTACAACAAAGCGTCTCGTAACGCTGTATATGTATACCTCGTGACTCGACCACTTTACTTTTTTTTTTTCTTCTCATTCTCTCCTGGGAGGGGGGGGGGAGTTTCTAACCGCCCGGACAAACGCGTGCGGGCTTTTTTATTTCATTGACACGCGCGTGGATGGAGAGAGAGTACATCTTCTTATTTGCTTCGCTTTCCACTTTGAAGAGACGGTGAAAAAAAAAAAGAGAGAGGAGGAGGGAGTGAAACCTAATAAGCAGATGCCATGACTCGTCGATTAAACGGCCTATGTGTGCATAGAGTTATTCGATTACATTGTTACATGATATATACCTATATACCCTGCGCCCACAGTTGAGAGGCATGCGTTACGTATATACATGCAGACATGACTGCACGCTGGGATATGCGGGAGGATAATTATTATATGCGCTCCTCGCGGGATATGTACAAAGAAATCGATAAAGCAATCATCCAAGGATACGTGTTTAGTTAGTTGGTTACATATTGTACATTGATTGTACTGAAGCAGCAATTCAACAGGATTCGTTGCCCCGACTTCTTACGTGACAGTCAAAAATATAGTCTAGAGCCAAGGTATTTATACTTTTTCTGTATAGGCACGCCAACAATACCCCAATTTCTAAATACGCGAAAGGACGAGTGTCTCACGTTCGCCATCAGTCAATGACCCCCCCTTTGGCCTAATCAGAGAGGGAACTCGACGGGATGTGGAGTATCTGTACCTCATACAATGGCGTACAATGACAAAGAAAACAAAATAAAAGAGAAAACCTGCGACACGATCCATCGAAATAGTCATAATGTGTAAGTATATAATACTTACCTCTGTTGTACCTCTGCAGCTGTGTTTGAGGTGACAGCGTCTACATGCCGAATATAACAACGTGTATTCTACAGCCGCGTATATTTAAATATATAAGTGTATATATACACACGCACGGGGGTATAGATTCATCGGTATATAAGAGATCGGTCGGTCGAGTTATTCGATTCGAGACGCATTGTTGTGCGCGGGGCGCGTGCTCCTTGTCCTCCGGCACGTGCCCATCGCCTATACATGCATATACATACAGATATATACAAGTACCAATACATAATATGTATACCTTTAAGAGGGCCATACACCTACTACATATGTATATATATATATAAGAATGAAAGCAGGTAATATTATGGTGTAGTAGGCGGATGAGTAGCTGTACAACAGGAGGGGCACGATCCATCAGGAAGCAAAGGGCCAAGGGAGGGTTGGAAGGAAGCGCGCTCCGTTATAGTATACCTTCGTATACGTGTAGGTACACCGTCACCTTTGAGAGTGACTCGACAGAAGAATATATAAAAAAAAAAAAAAAAACAGGGGGAGAGTGGGTGGCTGATGATGCAGAGCTCCAGGTGCGCGAGAGCCATGTACCTCGAGGGGCCGTCTGAGGAGTTTAAGGAGCTAAGGATTAAATTTCCCCGTATATACATATACCTATACGTCCGATGCGTCGTTCGTGGCTTCGTGAAGGGCCTCCTCCTCTTCTTATTCTTATTGCGTACCTATATGTATACACACCCCGTTATGGTTAAATTCCTCTTCTTCGGGCTCAATACTCGAAGATCGGGGTTAAAAAGAGGTAGACGGGGAGGGACACGATGTATACAGAAAAGAGAGCGCGCGTGCGTCCGATCGACAAGATAACCCGATACGATACATCGGGCGCCAAACTGCAAATAACAATTTAATCCTTATCATGTGTGTATATATATGTATATTTGTATATTTTTGTATATGTTTACAGGTTTGCCGAGGAAAAATGGAATCAACCTGCAGGTGTAGACCACTTGGATTGATGATCATTAAAGGCGAGTGGCTGCCATCCGATGTGTGACATGCACTGCAGAGCTTTTCATTATGTGTACACCGTACACGGGTATGTACCTATGTAATTGCAAAATTTTTTCAATCCGAGCTCGAAATGATTATTGAAAGTGTACCTCCTCGTCGCTATTACCCCGTAACACGACAGCAAAGCTCTATATGAACGGAAAAATAAAGAAAGCTCAGCATAATTGTATACCCATCTATATATACATACATACGTATACAGATATGTGGCTCATTTCCATTTTCTAGCGTGATCCGATTAATCCAGACATACACGGGTACGTGTACATTGGTATAAGTCTCGTCTTTGCCGTATGTAACTACGTACAATCGGTACAATAATATATATATATATATATGTATACTTGTAAGGAGCAGTGGTTAAAGCGCGCCCTTAATCGTTCGGACGGGCGGAATGAGACAGTATATACTCCCTACTTAGGCTGATTAAACCGTGACGGGTGATGGCCTGTGCCATTTGGTTAGCCGTATCGAGCTCGCGTGTGTTATACGCTGTCTGTCACCAGCAGCAACTGAGCGACCAGGTGACCATTTCTTTTTTTTTCTTTTTTCTTTTTTATTATTATTCACCACGACTCTCAGATTTCGGAAAGTATATACGCATACAATTGACGATGCGTCTGATTTCGGGGATTGATGATTTCAATTATACGTGTACACAGTGTACGTTTATTTTTGTAAAGGCTTTTTCGTGCAGCACATATCGTCTCGTGCCATTCAAAGTGTAGTACATCACATAAAAAATAATTGGGGGGGGGGGTGTAGCTCTTCACAAAAGGAACAATCGGACGTACATAAAATATATACATATGATATACACCCATCATGTGCATCGGGCGCATTTCTCTCCCCGCAGCAGCCGCGTGTAGAAAAATTAACTCGATAACGTACCACCTCTAAAATCCCACTGGTAATTGTGTTACGTGCCCTTACGCTTAATTAACAAGTTATACACGGAGGAGAGTTGCCGCTCGGGCAGCACAGCTGCTCCCCCGGGCTGCAGTGTAGCCCGTAGGCACGAGGTAATAACACCAAAGGCGTGATCGACCGGCGTTTATCTGGAACTCTACGGTGATCTCCTCCTCCTCCTCCTGTTCTCGTGAAAACGGTATAAAATACCTTTGACTGTCGATTCGTTTTTTTTTTTTTTTTTTTTTTTTGTTTAGGGTCGATACTCGGGGTTAGATACCTACTCCCGGGAAGGCGAAGGGGCGCGTGCCGATGGCACGAAACTTCGATACGTTATTCACTTTGTGCCGGCAACCATGAGTTTAAAACATCGGTTGATCACACAGATAGGTTTAATTGTCATTTGTTGTTTTTTTTTTTTTTAATTTTTTTTATCTCTGTACCAGTTGTTGCTTCGACCTTTGTGAATACGGGTAACAATGCCAGCACAGCCAAGGACACTAGCTCACAGTTTTTTTTTTTTTTTTGTTTTTTTTTTCAATTTGGCGAACCTCGAACAATCCGATGAGCTTATGACATCCTCGTACTGTACGATTCACTGCAGAATAGCGTACGCCTTGCAGATATGTTGGTTTGTGTATGTATGATTGTAATTATAGGGGCGTCGCGGCATTGCACCTGAAATCCAAAGACCCGACTCTGTTTGTATAAAAATCGGTATACGAGCGCACGTAAGCACGTTATTTATTGCGTGCAAGGTATACCGATCGTTGAACGGTATAGTGCCGATACCCGCATACGATGATGATCCACCTTCGACGACGACCATGCGCTAGTTTCTATTTTTTTTTTCACCTCGATGCAGACAATGGAGGGGCGCTTGGAAGGTTATCGGGAATATTTAGAGCGCACCATCGCTTGTAATGTAACAACTCATTGGTAGAAAAATAAAATTGTCACAATGATAACAAACTGCTCGTTTAATCAGTGACATGTATTAAAACGTTATCGTCTTGATTCGTTAAGCGCAGCTGCAGGAGGAGAGTAGGACATCGATCAAGCGTGTATTATATATAGCACGGGGATAGTACAGATAGTACAACAGCACCTATGAGCAATGCTCGAAGGGTGATCGGGATACTTTGTCTCTTGATCATCGTCACTTGATTACACGCACATAGCGGGGCTCCGTGTCTAAAATTTTCTCGACCCCCAGACCTATCGTCCGAGTCATCCGACAGAGCGCATTTGTAAATCTTGTGCCAGCCGCCCCCTACACTTCCGAAATTCCGCGCGTCTGGAGATGATTCTGTCAGCTACCACCCACGGGTATAAAAAATCTTTAATCGGGAGTGAATGGAAATTATTTTTGGCACGGGGATGCTTCTGTTCCTTTTTTCACCTGGACCTTTGGGAATACAAAAAATCGATGCCTATATTATTTTCATGACCAAAAAACTTCTTCGCTACAGCTTTCCATTGATCGGTATTTTCGAATTTTTACCAATCCCAAAAGCAGCCCGGCAAACATCTCTCTGACCGGAAAATGCTTCTAAATAAATTCTTTCTACTTTACAGGGACTCGCAATCAAATGTATTATCTATATAGACTTGCTGCTTTCCTCTGCTGTATGGGGCATCTGTGGGCATGAATTTTATTAGCCGTCGAATCGCGACGCTCCATTTGGCCCGTAGGCATGTATACCTATGTATATATATTGCGTACTACATATACGAGGGGAGCCGTGAAAGAAGCCGGCGAAAAACTGTGCGAGGAGGAGACAGATGTAGAGGCATCGTGTATAAATATATATATAGGTATGCGCAAGTATACAGCAGTCAAGCGGCGCGTGCCGTGCGCGTGTCGAATTTTAGCCCAAGGGTATATGTACGTATATGTATGCATTAGCCCGAATCTAAAAGGGGACAGGAGACAAAGTTGTCGCATCCCTATGTGGGGGGGGGGAGGAGGAGGAGGGGGCCAGATTTTCCGGGGTATAATAATGCATTAGCACCGGTGGAATCGCTTTTCTCGAGGTGATAAATGCACTGTTACATATACATATTACGTAAATGTATATATAGGTATACAATGTTACACGTGCAGGGGGTCGTATTGTATAATATATACATATACGCAGGGACACACATGCCAACGTATTGTTTCAAATAATTTTTCAACACTGCAACAAGGAATTTGGGGCATGGTATATTTATTATTCTATGCACTTTTATCTTTTTGTTCTGGCCCATCAGATGTCTATAACATAATAGTATATTGTCATTGGACGTGTCGTTTGACTGTTGAAAAAACTTGTACCCAATTTATACCTATACTTCTAATGTATGTGATATTATATCACGAATAAGGAGCACCTCGTGCTGCAAAGACATGAAATGATTGCTCTTTTTGCTATACATTTGTACATCCTAAATATTTTGTCTTGGATAATAATAAATGAAAAAAAAAAAAATAATAAAAATAACCCCTTACTCGCAATAGTTATAAAGACCAAATTGGTATATCGTAACGTGTACACCCATGAAGTGAAAAAAAAAACCTCGAGCAAGAGGGGGAGGGAAGAAATCAACCTTTTTTCCACATTCCTGTTTGTTGCGCATGGAGTTATTCAATGACCATACGCAGTCACATTGTACATCCGTAGGCTGCGACGTGTTTTTGCACCCTCTCTCCTTCTACATAATATGTATACACATTATTGATTTACATGCCTTAAAAATCTGAATCAGAGCCCCGTATAGGTTCACGCATCCAACCCCCACAATTGCCCCAACCGAAGTACGTTCCAAGCCTATATCCCAACGACATGCTGACGTTGGAGGGAAAAAAAGAAAATTATACCGGAATATACGATATGGAGTACATAAACTCCAACGAAATAACAACATGTACTCATGCATTTGGTATCTCCTCCCTCTTCCGTCATCAAAATCACCATACCGGTCACGACTCACGAAAATCCGATCCAGCCCCAAACCTTATGTCGCGCTCCACCCGCTCCCAATGCGATCCCTTTCGCACGCGCACGCGTCCCCCCCGCGGCCACTCGGTCGCATTCCACCCCTCCCCGAGCCATTACAATGCCCGAGCGTCAACTTTCCACCCCTCGCTCCTCACCCGTCTCTCTCTCTCTCTCTCTCTCTCTCTATTCAATACACATGCACATACATTTCTGCAATTTATGGTTTACATATGCCGATCTACAATCTACAGCTAAATAATTTTGTCATCGTCGCGGAAAATGTACCCACATGCAGCCCCCCTCCCCCTCCCCACGGCTATGCATGTGCACACATATATATAGTTATAAACCAAGTAAGTGGCTGTAGCATATACCTACTGTGTACCTCGGCCTCACTCGATTTGATCGCTGTGTCTGTGTGCTGCTACACCAGTGTATGTTGTACTAACAATGTACTGCCGTTTTTTGCCGTTTTTTTCTTTCTTTCTGTCACCGAAACCTCGAGACTTTGCGGAAGATCAAATCTGCCTATTTCTTACAGCCGCGTGGGCTGAGTTTCAGGGACGCTCGTACAGCTGACCGACCCGTTGCAATTAGAACGACTAACCGTATGGTGCATATATATTGTTATATATATTACGTGCATAATGTGCTCGCAAATATGCAAATGCGGAAATAGTAGGAGAAAATGGAGGAGGAGGTGAAGCCGCGTGGACGCAGGTCTGCAAACGTATAATATACTCGCTGCTGATGTTCGTTTACAATTGAGATCGGAGTAATCGCGAAAGTATATACAAATATATGTATATATAGTACGAACAAGTTTTTACGTTCGTATATATACATATACTCAGATGAACGTCATATTTGGTGTGCCTGACGTATGGATGATGTCACTGATTGAATGAAAACCTGTGATGGTATTTTTACGACATACACAGACGTTTTTCACGTGAAATGCAAAAAAAAAACAACCGTCAGTCCGGTCAGATCGGAGGGGGTGGCTTATTAGTATACTCTACGACGTCCCCGCAAACGACCCCCGCAATTTGACAGGTTCGAGCTATACACCTATTTGTTAAAAGTGTATATTTACCGGTGCATAATTTCATTTTGTTCGTATGTGGGGCCATTTTGTTGATTGCCGATTTTAGTACATACACCTCATAGTGTATAGTTGTACATGCAATTGAAAACGGGGGGTGATGTATGCAATTATATTCATGCAATTATACCAAACGAGCTTTCGATGGCAATTATTGGGAAAAAAAGTCCATGCAGTGGGTGTAGGGGGGATGAAAGTGCCTTTAAGTTGTGCCGACGTAAATATTTCAAGGGGTTTGCCGGTGTATACATGCACGTTTGCATTGCATCACGCATTGTCTGGCGCATCACAATTGTGTCTGTCATACGCGTGGGCGTGGGCCATTTCAGTTGGACCAGAGACGCAGTGTGTCTGTAAAGGGTTCTCCAGGTACACTCGATGCGTATACATATTTTTGGTTCTCGAGTTTGGCACTACCCTTATAAGTGGGAGTTACATTTATCCATAAATGTTGGTTCATGCATTTTTTGATGCTTCGTGAGGTTTACTTTAACTATTCACCTGGAAAAGAGTAGATTAAAGTTTTCAACATAAAATACATTTATTACATCTAATCTAATTTTTACTTTAATCGCTTGTTCGAAGCATAAATTTTGGTTTTTTTTTTTAAATTTTTTAATTTTAAGTTGAAATTCATTAGGAATACCAATTTGAGAGACTGAATTATTATAGATGATAATATTATGAAGCGAAATTTGGTTGTCTTTGATATTTAAAGGATCATCAAGTCATTAAGTGCTTATGTTTAATATAAAAACTACCAAAGTTTATTAAATGTCGATGAGAAAAAAATAATCGTAAATAACTATAAATTCATCAAATTGTATGGTTTCCCATTTCTAGGCCCATTTTAGTCCATGTATAATATTATGAACGGCACAACTTTCCCCAAAAAAGAATCCGTAGAGCTTTACCACCGCTGTTAAAAAAAAAAAAAAATATCATAAGACTTGGTGTACATAAAAAATGTAACTTAAATTTTACATAAGCTACAAATGTAGTGTCATTCGATTGATTTAACGATTTATCAAAATTGGCACTTTTATACCCGCCGTAGCGGAGCCGCTGTAATAAACGTTCTGGCCCCCCCGTACCTGCACCGATCCCCCGCAAACAGTTTCTCCAAAGCTGCAACGTCCGTTGCGCGCACAATGTATACTTAATAATAAAAATAATGGCAAGAACCGTTACACCGCTCGGTCTAATCAAGCGGAAGCCCGTTGCCTGTAAACATGTATGTATGTATATGTGCACACCATCCCTTGCAACAACAAAGAGGCCAACGCCGTGGTGTGTACGTGTAGGTACGTCACGCATCCATTATCGTAACGCGCACGCCGACGCGCTCCGCCAAAT
Source organism: Copidosoma floridanum (assembly GCF_036245765.1). NCBI lineage: Eukaryota > Metazoa > Arthropoda > Insecta > Hymenoptera > Encyrtidae > Copidosoma > Copidosoma floridanum. The sequence continues at coordinate 25,462,508 of NW_028321890.1, read as the reverse complement.
ATACTTGCTTACCCCCCCGTAAGTAAGGGGAGTTGTTTTCAACGCAAACCAAAGGTGCAGAAGCGCTTTCGGGGGGGTTAATGGGAAAGGGGGTCGAGAATGTACGCCTCGTAGATGTACATCGTACCCACGAGACAGAGACAACCGCGTAACACAGTATATAGGTATACTCGACAATAAATAATAACACCCATCCAATGGATAACCGTCGGCGCGGGTTTGTTGCAAAATCGTCCTGCACCTTATGAAATATATATATATATGGGTGCACCTTTAGAATCTCAGCTGCGCTGCAGCGGTTTTGGAGTAAGTACTTATATAGTTATATACCTAACAATGAAGGGACAGGGGTTGCGATAGCCCGAGTTTGCGCCCTACGTCCGGATCTCCGGGAACCGCCCCAGCGCGACCGGAAGGGCCAATCGCAGCGCGCTAAACGTAAGCCAGTCGGGGGAGCCAAAGTGGGGGGGACTCGGAGCTGGCCAATCGACGGATGGTGGGCGGCCGCTCGAAAAGTGGTGGGGGCCTCGTGGCGTCCGTCACGTGGTCGCGGGACTGGAGGGGAAGCGCCCTCAAAGCCACGCGCTCCCCGGCCGATCCGGTCAGTCGACAACCAGGCGAGCGAGTGTCCGCTCCTGTCTCTCTCTCTCTCTCTCCCTGTTGGAGGATCACGCGAAGCCAACTCACCCCTGCACTTTTGTACATGTACACTGTACAAGAAAACAGCATGCCTGGTCGTGGTTCGGGACATAGCACCGCCAATTTCCGCGTCACGAGGATCAAAGTGCCAAGTGGTTCGCTGTCCGCGGGATGACCGCGGCCCTGGCGGGGGTGGTCGGGGCTCGAAGATCCAAAGAGCCCCCGGTGTTTCGACCCTCGCGCTTGAGACCAACGAGAACGGCAAATAACCACGGGCGTTCTATATTTTACCCTCGTTTTGGAGCGCTGGAACAACCCAACACCCACTGGAACTGGGAAGACCACACGAGGCTCAGGGGCTCGCTGTTTTGGATTTTCCTGCCTTTCGGGGAGAGAGAGTTTTGTACATAGGAACAAAAAAGGTATTTCTTTGCACCCACATCACACACGGGCACACAGTCATAGAGCAGCGATGAAGAGTACAATTATTTTCTTAAGTTCGCGCCCTCGGAGGATGATGTTGACGTCGTCGTGATTAACTTTTTGAAGAACGAGCTTTTTCACTTGAGGCTCCGCGGCAGCACTTGTCATACATCGAGTCACTTTCAAGGATAACATTCAGATAATACACAGCCAGGACTTAACAACGGGACTACACTTTGGGACACAACCATGTAGTTAATACGAAAAATCACCAAAAAAAAAAAAAATCAATAATTCTCAGAGAGTAGCTGCCGCTTTTTATCAATCATCCAGTCACGTGCAGTCACCTGCTGAAGAAAAAGAAGAACACCAGGAGGAGGAACCTACAACGAGGACACTCGCCCGCCTGGTACTTGCTACAAGCCATTCCCGGTGAATATTTATTACTTACGCACGTATCGAACGATCGATAACTGTCAAAAATATCTTGTTTCGATTTTATTTTCTTTTCATGACTAATCCGGACCCCTAAAGTAGTTATCTTCATCCGATCGATCAATGCTACGATCGAATTTGTCATTACGTCCGATCAATCGTTTGTATACGATTGGTATGAAAAAAAAAAAAAATTAAATAAATTGTAAATTCAGCCATAGTCACGCGTATTTGTAATTGGCGGTTCGCTCGATTTTCAGAAACAAACTCACGAGACTGATTAACGTTAACCGAGTGACCATGCGTATGCTTACATGTATAAGTTTTGCGTCATTGCGGATGAATTAGTGAGACTAGTCGGTAAGGTCGCGTCAAATTTTACATTCCTAAAAGCCCAGTCATTATTGTCATATCTATGTTATTCTAGTCATTGCGTATCCACTTTATTGTATAGTCGTGTAATTTTCTAGTCACAGCGACGTGGTTTCCAATCTAGTCATTCGTCTTAAGTACCACAAAAATTTCTAGTCGACTTAAATATATCTTATTTGGTGGTTTTTTTTCTTTTTTTTTCATCACATGGTTTCTTTAAGTCATGTAAAAGAGAAAAAAAATTTTACCATCTACATAAAAAATGCTGCCGTATGATTTTAATCTAGTCAATTGTTTAGTCAATGAGTGTGGATCTAGTCTTTGGAGGATAAAAATTTAATACCAAAATTGTATACGTATAGTCAAGGGACAAAACGAAATCTAGTCTTCTTGGTAGTCAGGCCACCGGTTTCGACATTCAAAAGGTGCCATTCATAATTTTTAGCTCTTACCTTGGGAAACAATCAAAATTTAACGTCTAAGTCAATTACTTAACGTCTAGTCATTCTAGTTTAGGATTAATTAGAAAATTTAGGTACCCTCGAGTATTGTGAAAGTTATAATTTCTCACGATTATTTAAGTACTACACATATACGTTATAGAAACCATACAAAGGCATTCCTACTAGTCATTATGTTGCGTACACATAAGTAATAGCTTAAGCCTTTGAAACAATTATACTGAAAAACAAAACAAAAACAAAGAGTCTATAAAAATCTAGTCATTATGTAATAGTTTTTTTTCTAGTCAACGAAATTTCGTCATTCTGGTGTTTTATTTATTGATTTTTTTTTTTTTTTTCTAAACTTGCATGCATTATTTTTTAGTGCGAAAGCGGGCCGCTTTTCTTGCAATTATTTTTCGTTTATACCTTCCGAAGAAACAATACATATCATCCATGCAGGGACCAAAAATTAAAATTTTAGGTTTGAGAAAATTATTTTTGTACGAAAAATCAAAACTTGAAAAAAAAAAAAAAAAAAAAAAATTATAATAATAATAGGTTACATATTTTTGCTTTTGATTAAAATTTTTATTTCTGAACCATTCATAACTAGCTGACACTGCCGTGAATAAGCTGCCATACAGACCATGACCAAATACAAAGTAGGTTAAGTAATATTATCAATGATTTAGCTATATGCAGCGAGAAAATGCACTCAGTATTACCAGACTTAAGTTTAATTCTACAGTGTCTTTTTAGTCTTAATAGTTATTTAAGCTCGAATGAATAACAACTTACTTTCTAGTCACTATATACTATTGATGTAATCACTTTAGCTCGGAAGTCTTTTGGGAATGAGTGCCAGTAGGAAAGTTTTATACCGTATTTTGCTCTTATCGAAATTCACCGGAAAGTCACCATATCGAATTTTTTTTCCATCACGAAAAGACTGAATTAATCATCATATCACTTGGACCGTAAATTACAACGTAATCGTTGATTTCAAAAATATTTTTTTTAATTTTTTAAATGCTATTGAAATTTTTAAAATTAAACCAAATCAACGTTCCGGTGAATTTCGCGGTAATGCCAAAAATGCACCAAGTGCCTCATTGTACCAAGTCATAATTAAATTTCTAGTCAACATGAGGAAATCGTCGCTCTTTTTTTTTTTCTTATTTCGCCAGTAAATACCAAAGTCACGGCGATGCTCGAAAAAACTTGTAGCTGTACAGTCAATAATATACAAAAAAGAGAGAAAGCCCAAACTGATTTTTAGTTAGTAAGCGCGCGTCGGGTTGTTGCGATCATCGATCGCAGCTAGTCGTCCCGACGCTCATAAATCACTCACTCTACTTGCAGTTATCAGGCCAACCGTCTTTTTAAATATTAATTTGGAAAAAAATAAAAAAAAGTCAAACAATATACGTAGATTCGTTATTTTATCGGTATTTTCGAAGGCTGTGTACAATTTCAATTTTATCGATAAGTCGTTAGAAATACAATTAACAATTCGAGCGAACCTGCCCAACACTGTAATTTGCGTATACAATCAACGTTAAGAAAATTTTTCAAAAAGTTCATTAATATTATTATTAATTGATAATTACATTGTAAGCTTTTACTCTATAGAAATTGCGCTCTAGTCATTAATTTTGTATTCTTAATAATTTGAATGACAATAAACCGGCTATAGTTTTAATATTATGAATTGGATCATCGTAATGCAAAGATCAACTTTGCCAGTACGTAATAAATAGATTATACGTAAGTCGTACTAGTATGTAAGTACATGAAAAAATATGTTGGAAGAGAGTGTACTCTAGTCACACGCCCATGAATAACCCACTTGAACAGCTAGTCCGTTTATTTTATTTTATTTATTTATTTATTCAGTTGTAGTTGTGGTACCTAGTGGTAAAAAGCGTGAATTATAAGTAAACCATTTTACGTTTTTTTTTTTTTTTTTTGGACAGCTTAGTACAGTAAAATGATCTCAATTCATGGGCAAAAAAATCATACCGTATATTAATCTAGTCATTAATAAAGTTTTATACATTAATAATGTATTTAATAAGTGATGGGAGCCACTTTTAAGTTTAATTACGTATACAAAAAACTAAAACTGTATTTATTGTAATCGTCAATTTAATTTTTAATATTAGTTTGTGAATTTAACATTAAGTTCTACGTATTTACAGTCGTACTTATCAATACTAAATTATTTATTGTAAAAATGTGTTCGTGTGGATACCTTTATATATTTATTTATGAAAATTGAACCATGTAACCGTATATTTATAAATTAACATATTATTTATTTATCTACTGAATCGGTTTTGTGTGTGTTTGGAAAAATGAGTAATTTTACTATAGGCACTACGTCACATGATGTAAAGTATAATTAACTTTTTATTTTTTTCACTATAGAGAAAAAAAAAAAAAAAAAAAAAAAAAAATTACATTTAATCGTATACACAACTGCGTGTTTAACAATAATTTGTGTCTTTTACTCATGTGTGAATTTTCATCATCGATTAATATTTATAGTGCATGCTTTGTCAAGAAAATGATTATATATCATAAAAAAAAAAAAGAAAAAAAAAAAAACAAAAAAAGAAAAAAAATCTCAAAAACTTTTTACTGTGAAAAGTAAATTCCAGATTATGAAATGCGTCATCAACATTTTTGAAACTGTTCGTACATCAAAAGTATAACTTTTTCTTGTAATTCAATATTGTCCATTCGAATAAAAATACAATGTCAACAATTGGATCAACTCAAATAAAGCAAAAATACATTACAACCCGAAAATTAATGGTTAATATTATTGCACTCCAAAAGTTTCCTTCTCTTTTTTTTATGAAAACTACAATTAAAATAAAAATTCAACTAGTTTTGTGTTCATCAGGTTTTAAAACGGAGAGCTGTTAAAAATTGACGGGTAGTAAGGGTGCCTGTACACTCACCATACCTTGATTCGCAAACCGCGAAGTTTGAATTCTTAAAGTAATTTATCGTATTAAAACACGAGGAACAACCAGAACCATAAAATAAAAATATAATGATAAACAACTATCATAATAACAACTATTGAACAATCTTAAAATCATACTTTATGTTTATTTGTCATTAAAAAATTTAAGAATTTAAACTTCGCGGTTTGCGAATCAAAGTACGGCGAGTGTACATGGGCGTCTTGCAGTCTGGAGACTGCCAGCCAAAGCTTCGGCGGGCGATTCAATTCAAATTGATAGAGATCAATATTTTTTTTTTCTTGCATTCCGTACAACAGACACCTTGTTTTCAATGAAACTAGACTCTGAAGTCGTATTTTGATTTTAGAAACTGGTTTTGGTAAAAAATTTCGAGTAAGTATAACAAATGACTAGTTTTTGCTGGCAGCCTGTTACTGCAATTTCCCTGTTTACCGACTAGTCGTTTGTTATACTGATTCCAAATTTTTTAAAACTTTTTACTAAAACCAGTTTCTAAAATCAAAATACGACTTCAGAGTCTAGTTTCATTGAAACCAAGGTGTCTGTTGTACGGAATGCAAGAAAAAAAAAATATTGATCTCTATCAATTTGAATTGAATCGCCCGCCGAAGCTTTGGCTGGCAGTCTCCAGACTGCAAGACGCCCATGTACAGGCACCCTAAGGTTCTTTTCGTACAAGTTACGCAATTTACATACACGGATTATTTATATATTTAGGTAATACATTGATAATATATTATATTCAAAGATTTGACGCAACAAATTTTTATTGTCGTGCGCAAGCCATCTCGTGGACGCAATCCAAAGTTATACACACGTGAACTTGAATTCAAACGCACTGACCGTCAACTAGTAATAACACGGATAGAAAACACTTACCATCAATCGCAAACGATTTTATAAAATTATACTTTTTTTACTATTAACAATCTCAATATTACAAATGGAGTGTATATTAATAGCAATACATCGATAAGCGTTAATTTCTTACGTTGCAGCAGTTACGTTAAAAAAAACGTTGCGATCGGTTTATTTCAAACGTTGAAGCGTAATATAACGATAAAACTAATGACCCACTTTCAATCTTAAAGCGCTTACACGCGGTGTACACACATCTTTCAAATATTGTAAAAAGTAACATATTGCTGAAAAGAACCAGTCGCGATTATAAATTTATTCTATTTTACAGTCACTGAAGTAAGGACAGTGATATATATATATATATCATCGATAATTGATGAACTATCTATAACTGACAACAATTTATTGTTAAAATAAACTGAAAGATAATACGATAGTGTCAAATTAAAAGAAAATGATTAGAGTAAGATCACGCATTCACATGGTGCATGATTATCGCGTGAGCTTCGCTGATGATGGTCATGGATGATAAATAGCAACAATCGTACGCGCATATGTGAAATAAGTATATATTTATCAGCTTGATATTACTTTTATGTCTACAAGAAACATGATATATCACCGCGTGTTGATGTACGATATGAGTAAATAACATGTAGACATAATATGACCCTAGATTATATATATATATATATATATATATATATATATATATATATATACATTTATTTGTATATATACGTGGGTCTGACCAACTTTTCTTGAAATGAAAAAAAAAAATTGATAATGTTACGTTTATACCCATACAAAACTTGAACCATGTGCACGAGAAACTTTGAATAATGTGTCAATCGCATATAATATATTGTATCTTTTGTATACATATATACGTGTAATTCTTAGTTTACATATACATTGAACGAAAAATCAAACGTACACGCGTTTTATCTCACGATATACTTAAATTATTTCCCTTCTTCCCATCCTCACGTACGCGTTTATGGAAAAAAAAAAAATTTGTATGGACTGCGAAGCTATAGGTTATCGGCTTATCGGTAACCGATAACAGCGCGTATAAGATCCCTTTGAATGCATTTATAAAAATTATGTACACTATGATTGTTATTCGATTTTCAACGTTAGGAGCTCTGTTTTGGTTTTAATACAACGGTTTTCGAGACATCGGGCAATGAAAACAAGTCAAGATTAGTGGAAAGCATTTTTTTTTCAAATTTTTCGGTGTAGGTATATAGTTTTTCACATATTTTAGCAAACGAAAAATAAATTAGGTATAGCACGGAAAACTAGAACGATAGGTGGAAGCAGATTATTAAAAAATTACCCTTAGCTAAGAAAATTACGTTTTTGCAACTATAGTAGACGAAAATCCCACGCGAACGTCTGTAAGTTGATCACTTTACCTTTACCGGGTGCAACAATTTGAAAGTATCATAATTTAGTGACGCGTGTACAATTATTTAGAAACATTTATTTTCTCACATCTTATTTTGTAACAATAATTTCAACGAATTTTGGGTACTCGGGGGTAAAATTATAAATAATAATAATGGACTCCCTTCGTGGATCCTTAAAAATTAAAGTTTCAAAACAGTCAAGTTGATTAAATTATATTTCATTTAGCTCCCCTTTGTTTCATTCAACTCTAAAGAATTTTTCGGTTTCACGTGAAAACGTGTTTTGAATAATAAATGTAGAATTTTGACAAGTGATTCCGACGTTAGGCAATTAAGCTTTTGCAAACAGACTCACTTGGATAAGTATATATAAGCACTTAAACATCATAGTGATAAATATATATCTTGTCATAGCTATATGCTTTGTCGTAATCAGCGCCTCTCGTGGTCACTACAACGAAATTAATAAGCGATTATTTTATTTAACTTCATTTTAACTATTTGAAGCTACCTACGATGAGAAAAAATTTCTACGTATTCAATAAGTATTGTAGCTTTTTTCTGTCGGTATTCCAGTAGCCAAACTATGAGGATTATTACGAAAGTAAATAATTTGTCCCACAATGCTTTTCGACTTCTTTGTTGATTTCATGATTCTTTAGTGAAAGTGAGCGGCGCTGCCGGCGTTGCTGCTTATATGGTTACTATTACTATACAATATTCCAATACAGTAATACACAATACTATACCAATACTACGACCTACGACTACGAGTCCACGACTGTACGGGAAGTCACGGACACAAAAAAAGTGATTGTGTATATATTATATATCTCTCTCTCTCTCTCTCGGATACGACACAGACTATATAGTCACAATAATATACAGTAAAAGCTAAGCCCTCCTGTAAGCCGTACTGTGGGTACATTAGGTATGTGTGAACGTGTTTGTGTGTGTAGTTATTAAAATTGCGCCAGCCGATATTTTTCCTAACCCTTGACTCGATAATGTGCTAATTTTTCAAGCTTCCCAAGGATCAATTGTTACCTGGTTATGAATATGAAGTCGTGCTAGCTTTAAGCTCGAGGATCTTAGCTGTCAGCGCGTGCAACGCAGTTGTCAGGAATACAAGGACAACATAACCTCAATCGTGATGTGAAGTGTCTCAATCTTAGCGCGGAGGAACGATCCGTGTTGCGAGTTTGTTTGTTGTGGTTTTCAATTTTCACTTGTCATTCATTGTTGTGCAAAGTGACAAGTTTACAGTAAGCGTATACAGGGTTTTCGCGCGTGCTGGTTTTTCTTGGCAGTGTTCAGCCTACCTGGTTAACCGATGACATTCAATTGTGTACTATTATTACAACTAGACTTGTTTCTAATTGGTACTTCACTGTAACTGCGAGTATCTTAACTGTCTGATGATGCTGTAGTAAGTCAATAAATTACTCTAGTTGTTACTGTCATAAGTTGTGCTGAATCTCGGAATCATAAGAATCGGAGGAGCATTTGAACTTCTTTGTTTACACAACAATGAATATCTTTTCACAAAGTGCTAATTCCAGTGTAAGTACTTGTAGTTTGATAGGTAAATGTTCCAGACAGCACATAAATTCTTGATCAAGCTCTGTGTGCACAAATTTGTTTAAAAAGCTTACTATATTTACATGTTGTATTATAGAGATGTAACATGTAACAATTTCTGGTTCATAACAGTGAGCATTAAATTTTTTTGTACACGTTGATTTGAAGGTCAAAATTTTTGTGCAATGGAGTTTTTTCAAGTATCTACAACTGCCTTTAACAAAGTCTGAGCGGTAAAAAAACAGAAGTAATAAATTCATATACATCTTAGTTATTATGCAGCTTGTGAAAGGTACAATAAAAACATTTCTCAATGAAGATCCTAAATTCAAAGCATCCAACCATGGACAATAAATTAAAATTCTCAGACCGCTTCAAGGTCTTTGTAAATTCAGACCTGCAAAAAGGTGTTGATCCATATGTATTCAATGACACGGAGCAGCCGCTTGTTGTGTCGACAGGCGGCAAAAACATCAAACTAATTGCTCCAAAGAATTCAAAAACACCAAGCACCAACAGAAACAAATCCAGGGGAAAGGTTTTAAAAACAAAAATCAAGACAGAGTCCAATCTGTTGACTGAGATCAAAACAGAACCAAGATCAGATAGTAGTTGTAACATGACTAAAAGCCATTATGCACCGACCCAGTTGATTCTTCAACAGAAAGAAAAGTACATCAAGTTGCTGCAAAAGTACAAAGAAAAGCGTATAGATAGGGACCACACTCTCCAGTACTACCCAAGGGCTGGTGAGGAGTTATCCGATAGCGAGTCCAGTAGCGATGAGCTTCTGACTTATCAGCACCATTGGTACTCTGGCACGACGGACTTTTCGTCGACCAGATCGAGCCGACTGGCTAATGTGAGGGTACAACTTCAGCGCCAATTGTACCAGCTTCAATTCAAGGACGAGGAGCAACAGCAAGCTTTAAAGAAGAAAACTCGTTACCTGCTGCAGGCTGCCGTGCGCGACCCAACAGCTACCGCGAGGATACTGAGCGGCTCCAAGTCGACGGTCACAGACGGGCCTTTGATAGTGGGAAGTCCCTGCGGAGCCGAGGGCTGCCAGCAAACTTCGCTTCCCTGCACTCGACACTGCTCCCGTCACATCATGCTTAACAGTGACCAGCTGCTCTTTGAGCACTGCACGGCCAAGTTCAGCGACAACACGCAGTGCTCCGTGCCGGTTTTCGACGTGGCACACGAGTTGCCTCTCTGCCCAGAGCATGCGAGGAAGCGCGACAACTACCATCGCAAGTCCCAGGAGTCCAAACCAAAGAAGGCACGCAGCAAAAAGCCGAGCTCTCCCAACATCGTCTCCTCAGCGCCCACAATCGCGACGAGCACGACGAGCACGACAGTCACACCTGGTGTGGGTACCGTTGTGGCTTCGGCTGGAGCTGTGTCCGCCGGTGCGGTGAACCCAGCAAAACCCAGCAAATCCAGATCTAGACCCAAGAAAAGGAAAAGGCCGCCATCGACCGGCAAATTGGAAGTCAAAACGATCCCTCACCAGCCAATCGCTGAACAAATTGTGCCCCCAGTCATGCCCTCAGTCGTTCCAACGAACCACCATCACCTGCTACCTGACGAGAATCACTTTACGAATCACATGATTTCCAACAACGAATTGACCTCCAAGACTTTGAACAATCTGAACACTCTCGCTCAAGAATTGCCCAATCAGATGGGGGCTCTGAATAATTTGAATAATATGAATAATTTGAATAGCTTGAGTAACTTGAATAATCTGAACAACCTCAGTAGCATGAATAATCTGAATAATTTGAATAATTTAGGCTTGGATGTTGGATCTTTGGGACTTGGGGCTGGATTAAAGGTGGAATTGGATGATCATGAGGTGTTTGCCTCGCTGGATCATGCAACTGAACATGACTTTGAGAATGTTCTTAACAGTTTGCCAGCAGATGCTTTCAACGACTTATTCATAGGTAATTGTGCACTTTTCGTTCATTATGTTGTTTTGAGACTGATAATAATTCTAGATGTTTTTATAAAAAATAAAACATTAATTGTAGTCTTTTTTTTTTTTAAGTTCAGTCTTGGTACTGTATCACAATTATCAATCGCGTGATCTAAATTGAAAAAAAAAAAAGTCTCAAAACAGCAATCATTTCTCCCGAAACTCAGAACTGGAGAGTATTATATTATTTTGCATTATAGAAGGAAGAAATGGCGAATATGAGCCGACTCGCGAGGAAGAGGAGGAACTGGAACGTGCCGTCGAAGCATTTGACAAGGATGTTAGGAATATTGAGCGTATGGGTGGTACACACGGGCTTTTAGAGCCAAGTCTTCTTGTCCAACTCATGTCGGATATAGCTTCGTAGTCCACGTCGCCTTGCTAAGCATTAACTGTGCACACGTTCCTTTTCTCTTTTGTTAAAGTGTATATTCAAAATGACAAATGCTTGTCGATGCTGGTGCTGTGTAAATTCACCATTTTTTATTTTATTTTATTTTTTCTTTAGATTTCAGCACTAGCTTTTCGACGTTCTTGTGTGAGCGAACCAACACTATGTTGTTCGACGTTGCATAGCTAAAGTGGTTTTTTATTAATTTTTTTTTTTTTTTTTTTATGATTTACATGCATTGTATATGTGGTGAACGAATGAAAAACTATTTTAGAGTCATGTTTAATTTGTAAAAAGTATAAAAAATATTAAGCACGGTAAACTGACTCGTTTACACGACAAAAAAATTTAAAAATAAGTAAACACGTTGCGGGGAAATGCAACAGCAAAATAATGTAGATTACGTAGTTCTTAGGTGTCAAAACGGTTAAGCATTTTTGTCCCACAAATTTCCTGTAGATCAAACGACAGTAGTTATCTTAAAATCTTGTTAAATATTACCTAGAAGAAAAATGAAGCTGTTGTTTGTTCAATCATTATTTTTTTGTCCAAATGTTACATGTAAAGAATAACTCTGTAATACATACAAAAGTACTTTTTTGTATGTTAAAAACAATGATGTATAAATGAATTTTTTTGAAAGTTTAAGTGTTACGAGACGAGCTAACCAATAGAGTTTAGATACACGCGCAGATCACGTCAATAGTTATTGCCAAGAAAATATACAGATCCTTGTCTGAGCATAATGAAGCAGTTGTATAGGTTTATTCTGAACAAGGTATTAAACAAACATAAAATAGCAAAATAAGAAAAAATTTAAAAAAAAGGATAATACTGAAAATACATAAGAAAAGCGTGTAACACATTTTTAAGTAAGGAAAAAATGTATATTGGTACACCTAGTTAATGAAATTAGATTTAAGAAATAAAATATCAGATAAAGCAAAACAATTGAGCACGTTTACGCTCGAAATGAAATATATAGTTTTTACTTGTACATTCTTGCTCGTTCAAATCGAAACTAATTTGTTCATACTATTTTTGCTCGGAAAAAAGTGTTAGGGAGGTATTTGTCAAACTTGTGTAACATCGTGTGTATAATCGCGTGTAATATATAGGCATAATGAAACGATTAAATTATACATTGATTCTTTCGTTTATAATTTACAATCACACAGGCACTTGTATAAATGTGTACAGTGGTAGATCTACTAGATCGCACTTTGTCCAGTAAATTTTCGAACTAAGAAATCTGTTAACAAACAGACACATCACGAAACAATTGATTATTTGTTGTAATAAATAATTTCAATTAAAAAAAAAAACCAATTAATTTTTGATCTCATTAGTATACCTTTTTTCTAAATTTGGTAATCAATCGATGAAAATTGAATAACAGGACGATTGCTTGAGTATTTTTGTTACATACCGAAAGTATATGTAAATACATATTTATATATGGGTATGTTAAGTTGATATTCTAATTTTAACAACAATTACAACAATCCTGTTGTAACATTACGGCACTTGATGTAAGTTTTCAATAACTTAATAATTCATATAACATTTATGTTTTGTCATGTTACTACTTGTGTTTCAGTCTGTGACAAATTCTGACAATTCTTAAGAAAATCTTGAAACAAATGCGATCTGGCTTTTAATAATAACAAGGTCTGTGCAAAAATAAAACTCTGAGACTGACTGAAAAAAAACTTTCGATTGATGAATCCTTGAAGAAAATTCATAGTACTAGTAATGAAATTTCCGAAAATTTTAATAAGTAACGAAAAGTAAAATTAGCTGTATGTTGTGAAAAAAGAAAATCCTCGTCGATAAAAAAAAAGTAACAACAAAAAAAAAAGCTCCCCACATTGGGGGTGTATTTAAATGTGTTGTAAACAAACCACTCGTCTTGTATATCGTTAGATTACCGTTGTGAATTCACACAGATAAAAAATGAAGCAAAGTATAATTCGGTGGAAGAACAACGAATTTTATTTTTCCACCGATTGATCCAAAAACAACGTATACATTATAGAATATTGTATTGCCCTTGTAACATATTTATCATCAAAACTCTTCTCACTAGGCTATATGCTTTTTAGTGCTTACTTTTTTGTAGAACCCATGTACATGATTAATATATGTGTTAATATTTTTCTATTGCAATGAACGACATGTATAAACAAGTAACTTGCTACATTAGTTCCATTTGTTACGTCAGTATTTTTCTTTTTTCTTATTTATTTAAATTATAATTTTTTTAAGATAGTAGTGCACAGTCGAGTGGTAAATAACACCGAAATTGTACATTGTATTTTTTTATCACTTTAATTTCTTTTTTTCTATTTTTTTTTCTTTTTTATTTTCTCCATTATTCTCATCGCTTGAAAAAGAATGCTACAACAAATAATTATACTTGGACCGAATCGACTTTATGAAAATGGAATTTAAAAAAAACTGTGCATGCATGCAACAAAGCCGACTGGCCATACAAATAAATTTTTTACAGTTTATGAGATAAAAAAAATTACACAGACGACTTAGTTTTGCTTTAGTGCTTTTTCTCCACCTCACACCTACAACCATACCCCTATACCCCTCAACTCACGAGCAATAAGTGAATAAGTAAATAATAGATTAATTTCATGCTATTTTCGCGAGCTCCATCGTCACCAGAGTAAAGGTTATTGATCCAAACCACTGGCAGGTATCAAGCTTTCGTAATCGTCGGCTTCCTGTAAACGTAATACAAATGTATTAATTTTTGACAAAATATTTACAAATGTAATTCAACGTCGGTTTTCAAAATTTTGTTTCCTGTGAAATCTGAATGTTTGATGAACAAGAGAGACAAACAATAAGCAGAAAAAGTATTTTGTAATTGTAAAAATATAGTTCACGAATTGGAAGTCATTCGAGATGCACGTATTATTATCCTGCTTTCACACGTATAGATGTATAGTAAACCAATCACGTATTACGTTCAATTAACAACAGACTGCCGCCAAAAAGCACCCATTAAACATCCTTGATTTTCGTAACAAAAAATGCGCAAGTCGATTAATCATTTACAAGCATTCGCTTGATTATAGGTACGATGTAATGTTAGAAAAACACCTTTTTATCAGCACCAGTAGCTTCATGGACGACCACGTGGTCCTCTTCGCTCGCCTGGGGTATCAGCATGACATCAAAGTCGGAACGCGGCATGCCCAAAATTCCCAATTTTATGCCCAATCGAGGTAAATCTTGCTCCCTGGCGAGAAGAGCGTTTTCAAGATAAACCATGCGAGGATCCTTGGACTTGACGTTTGATCGTCCTGTCGCATGAAAAACAATTTCAGAATCGACCATTCCTTTCGCCAAAAATATCTCGGAAGAGTCTTCCCGCAACTGCGACGTTTTATATACACGCAATGTTATAGAACCCGTCCATTACCAATCGATAATAGCCGATGGTCGCAGTTTGTGTTGAGAATCTCATAGGGGAGCGGCGAATTGGACAGTATTTTCCGCCGAGCCGGTAGTCTCGGACCGTACAGTATCCAGCGCTCGTCCTCCGGCACTTGGCACTCGGTGCACCTTCTCTTGGCCGAGTTGAATGCGTCGCTCCTGAACAAACGGTGCATCTCCACCTCTGCATCAATCAATCACGTATATACTCGATGTATAGACAAACAATCAATAGAAACGCAACTTAAGCGGCAATTTCATAATATTCAAATTGACCCGCGTCGATCCAAGCTTGCAGATATCCCTTTTGCGAGCGAAAAATCAATTCTTTTTTTTTTTTGTTTTTTTTTGTTTACCAATGAGCTCCTTCTGTTTGCGCCCGAGGGCGATCCAAACGAGCCTGTGGCCGAACTGGAGCAGCGTCTCGTAGACCCTGAGGTCCTTCTCGCCGCACGACTGAGCGAACGCCGTCTCGCCGGCCCGAAGGTGGTGGTACGGCTTGGCCTCCTCCTGACGGCCCATCAGCAGCTCGGCGTACTCGCAGGCCAGCACGCACCGAAGGACCTTCATCTCCTCGGCTCGGCGTAGTCGAGCGCCACCGGCCAGGGGGTTCGGTATGCGGCGCGCCGCCGCCGCGCGCCTCTCCGACAGCCCCGTCCAGGTCGTCAGATAGTGCTGGAAGTAGAGGACGAGAGCCCGCAGGAAGCGCTCGCAGCAGACTTGCAGATACTTGGTGAGCTCCGGGCTCACGGGCGAGCCGATCAAGTACAGCGTCAGGTTTTTTACGTCTTGCAGCAGGACCACGTCCGCCTCCCAGTCGTTGGTTTCGTCGCTGGTTGCTTGGACCGATGGTTTTTTGCGCTCGTAGTACTTTTGGAATTTCGTCTGTGAATTTTGCGAATAAGTACATAGAGCGACACGTGATGGCGTTTTGCCCATTGCTGTTAATTTATTTCTTTTTTTGGCCTCAAGCAACATTTTATTTGTTCGTTTAATTATGATGAAAAAATGAGCGCCATAAAATCTAATAATAACAGTCGATCAGGTCAAGGTTTAAAATTACGATAAAATTTACGATTGATCTATCTCAAGATGATGTAGAATTATTAGTTATTATTATTACTATTTTTTTTGTATGAAATCTGAATTGAAAAAAATCAATTCCGTCATTAAATTTATTAATAATCAGTTACAATTTATAATAATTATTATCAATTACCCATAAATTTTATATTAAATAGTAACAAATAATTATTTTTAATCGAAACTCATAATAACTATTTTCATTTTTTTTTTAAATTACTTTCCGACATGTCGATCAGGATGAAAATAAAAAAAAAAGCAGCAGATACTATCTCATAGTATCAGTTATTAAATGATATTCTCAGTCTCAAACATGGGGGCTTCATTAATTTTTTGCTATTGGTTATTATCACTTATTGTGAGTTAAGCTTATATTTATTCTCATGATTTTTACTGAAGGATGTAAAAATGTTTGTGTTTTCATATCGTGAATAATGTAATGTATATTCAAGATAAACTATCTAATGCACTTTTGTTTCACATTATTGCGGCAGTTGCGCATTATATACATATAGTCTTTAGTTTTTTTACTGATAAAAAAATTGATAAATCGTTTAAGAGATTAAACAATTTCTTTTTTTCCACAGATTAGCGAGTAATTAAAAGTTTCTTCTTCGATGCTGGTAATTAAATTTCGTTATAAATAAAAATAAATCAATTACGTTACATAATGTTAATCGCTATTCAATAGAGCTATAACCAACCTGTTCGGTAAAACTGAGGGTTTCCTTGAAATTGTATATCAAATGCTTGTGAGGAAAATATATTTTGTTCTTCGCGGCTTTTGATTTTCTCCTCGAAACTTTTTTCTTGTCATCGTCTTTCGTTGTTCTGTTAAATAAGTTTAATTTGAAAAATACAATTTAAACACTTTTTTTTGTTTTACATTTTATATGTTAACGTACCTCGCCAAAGCTAGCCCCTCGATAGTATCATCCCATACAAAACACTTTTTTTCCATTTATAAAATTTTAACAAAAACAAAAAAAATGTGACGAAATAACGTCGGTACAAAAATATCTATCTCAGGCTAGTAAAACTACGTTACTGACTGACAGGTACTGATGCTTGAAAGCTGAAGTTTGAACTGAATTGAATTATTGATTTGGCGCAGTTTGTTCTAGTTTGAATCTAATTGCCAAAAGTACTATCACTATATAGCATGCGAATCGGGTAGCTTATAGCTTTTAAAGTTTTAATGGAATTCCACAAAAAAAAATACAAAATTGGTAATACGAATTTTGCGATTGTTTATTGGTTTTAAAAAATATTTAACTAATAATAAAATCATGATAAAGCTGCCTGTCTCATCTTTTTGGCCTCTTCCACAGTTCTCGGCATTGAATCTAAAATTTCTTGATCTTCTTCAAATATAGCTTTGCCAGGAATTTTCCAAAATTCAGGTGGAAGATCAAGTTTCTTAGACATGTCAGCTGAATCGTGGTGCAGTGTACATCGAACTTTAACAGATTCGGTATTATTGATGGTTACAGTAACATAAAACTCTTTACCTTCTAAATCCAAATTAGGACCTTTTATTTCTTTCTCTGGCATTGTTATTGACTCATCAGTCACATGAACCCTTGCTTTTCTGAAATTTGCTCTAATATGCCATTTTTCAAGAGTCCAAGGCTGATCGACAGACATGGTTACTATTAAATTAAAGGGCGTCAAGCATTTTTGTGTCAATGGAGCTGTTTTAGAGCTGTATATTTTTTCTTCTTTAACAACACTTGCATATTTTTCTATATTTTCTGGTGTTGAATAAACTGCCAAACCTGGCAGCAAAAAGTCTCTGTATGCTTTCATAGGTTTCAAACTGATTTTATCACCTTTTTCTCCGACACCCTCTACAAATTGAGTTAATATCATGTCTATTGGTTTCTTTGGCCTAGTGTTTGTATTTTCTATTACTTCATAAATAAACTGTCTATGCTTCATCTTGGGAACCTTCCCTCCCTTTTTTATAAGACTGATCGGATACATCCTTCTCAATAGAACTACATTCTAAAACACATGTCAATTGTTACATTGATAGAGAAAGTTGCAAGCAAATGAAGTCAATCAATTAATCATTAGTTTGAAAGAAGATTCTTACTCTTGTTTGTTGATTGAGAACATTAAACGATTGATTTAAAAGTGTTGTCGAAGTTGTCACAAGGATACTTGTCGATAATTTCAAGGGACCTATCATTTTTTATGTTTTCGTACCGCTTTGCTATTTAACAACAAAATTACACTGGTTTTAATATTGATGCTCTTGGTGTATGTCATTTAAAAATACTTTGCGGTGTTTCGAGGTTATGACGATTCTCTTGAATACATTCGTAAAAAAATTAAAAATAAATTAAGGTGCTTTTTCATGAAGCACATTAGAAAGTAGCGACCAGCGTCAAACTGTATTTTAACTTATTTTTTTGTTGATCTACACACGTAACTAACTACAAAGAAAACAAACACTAAGTGGACGAATAAAAACACGATTTTTCTATTGTCTCCATTCGATTAACTCGAAATGAGACGGTAAGTACGAGATTACAGAAATCCTACTACTTAATTAGATGTCTTGGTGTATTTTGTGCAATGAGAGAACTATTGCACTTCTCTTGCTTCGCTCTCATTGGCTCCTCGTGTTTCATTTCCAGCGGGCTGTCCTATGAAAATGGACCTTGAAGTTCAAATCAAAGTCACAACGTCAACAAGTAGTACACTTATCCATTGTGAATGAAGCCTTAAAATTGATCGTCTCCTTTTAGTTTTCAGCCATTTACATCAGTCTGACTATACCTACTTACTTATACGAACTAATCGCGAAAGTGTTACCGTGTTATTCACGGATATTTTAAGTGTCGATTTGACAAGGTTCATACCCCAACTCGACCGTAGTGTCTATCTGACCTCAATTCCCTACTTATTTATTTACAATTTAAAGTATTGTAGACGTTATAATGTAAGGTACCTACTTAAGAAAACGAAGGGAAAGTGCATGTGTAGAGAGCAACGGTAATCGCAAGTGCGTTCGTGTGTCGCGCAGTGCGCAATTTTTCGATTATCATCGTCATCTTCAACATCGTCAGTATACAGCCGTCGATCAACACGCAAAAAGAGTTTACTCTTTGGACATATATCATTGTATTAAAAGTACACCTTGCGCACGGCCTTCTCAGTTCTCACTGCAGTTTTCACAAAACGTTGTGCAGGTCAGGAAAATTACGTTGTCGTCTCGGTCGTCGTAGTGGTCGTCGTCGTCAAGAGAGGAATAATACATTTTTTGAGGTTGCTAGACTAGATATAAGAGAGAGACTATATAATAAAGCACAAATAAGTACTATACATAACATAACGAAGGAGCAGAGAGGAGAGGACAGTCGTCAGCAGTGGGTCGGCATAAAAGTAAGCACAAGAGATAAGTATAGGGGAAGTGAAGAGAGTAGACGAAATCCGCTGCCAAGACGTTCGGTGTGTTGAGTGATACGCTGCCGACGACAATGCACACGGTCTCCGAGATGGGCACTAGCGTGCCCGCTTTCCTGGGGAAACTCTGGAGGCTGGTTGAGGATCCGGAAACTGACGAGCTCATCTGCTGGGCTTCGGTGAGTAATGTTTGCATCTCGTTGTACCTATTGATATATGTTAATGATATTGACTTCCTCGCGGTTCGCGGTGGCTGCTACATTGACCTGTTATGTCTCGAGTGCGTGAGTTTGTGTGTATACATTATCAATCTGATGTGTTTGATATTGCTCATGATGGTATATAGATAACTTTTGTCACATATTATTTTTGGACTTTAATTTACCTTATATCGAAAGGGGTGGAAAAAAATTGTGATCTAACTATTTTCTAGGATTTCCATTGACCTTTGAATTAATCTAAAAGGTCAATAAAACATAATAATGATGTTGGTCCTTAAAGATACGTCGTCAATCGTAATATGGCACCTATGTGTACTTGTATACGTATACACACAGGTGCTTTGTTTCTTTTTTGTACCCCTCACTTTGCCTGCAGTCTCTCTATTTTTACATTCAATTTCATATTTTTGTTCATCATATAAATACGAGTATCCAGTGGCCAAAAGTGTAGGTCCACAACGTTGTTACTCTTGTTTGATTCTTTGACAACAAAGATGCATCTGTTAAAGCATTATTACAAATCTTAGTGCTTGCGTCAAAAAATGTTTCAACGCAAAGATCTCTGGGTAATAATTTATGAGTAATAATGTTAATCGTTTTGTTGTCTCCATGAGATAAAAAATAAAACAGTATTTTCGAACTTTCTACTCGTACAGCCGGCGGGTCAATGTTTACAATAGTTGCAGGTCGGCCAGATAGGTATCTTGCATATTTTTGTAAAAAAACAATCGCAACTTCGTACATAGAACCGGCCACTAGCAACAGTGGCAGATTGAGAACTTTGTTTTCTTCATCGGGCATATCAACGCGGCATAACACGCGATCCGGTTTAGGTGCATACATATAATATCTAAGTGCCTCACACCTATTCCGGCTCGGCGTAGAAGCAAACGTATTGCGACGTTTGGTCACTGTTTATGCACAGAGGCTCGTTTTAACACCAACATGCGTGAGATTCTTTCATAAGTACGTTAGGATATTACATCACACGCCGCTCTCTGTTCATATAGCTGATATTGTGTACTTTTAAAGACACATGCTATGAAAATTTTTTCATTTTTTCCCCAAGTCCATGCGCCAGGGTGAGTAGTCTGTACCAGATAAAGGACAGATCATGCTTTTTTCCTATGGTTAATGAGATTGAAATCACCTCTCTAAACATATGTGTGCTAATTAAGCATAAGTTGAATCTCAGATCATTAACATAAGTTGAATCAAACAATAGTATCAAATAATAAAATATAACAATAAAAAATTTTATTTTTAATTTTGTTTTTTCTATACTATAAAGACAAGTGTTTAATAAGTATCAAAACTATTAAAGATAATTACAAAGCACAATGTACATTATACAAGTGTGCTCTTCTTTAAGAGATAAAGCGTTTTATAAAAATCGAGCAAAATATTCCTTAAGGTTGCAAAAATAAGTAATGTAAATATCTTAATGACTTTAAAGAAAACGTATTTCTGATTTACAGAATGGAAGGAGTTTTTTCATAAAAAATCAAGCACGATTTGCACGAGAATTGCTTCCACATTACTACAAGCACAACAATATGGCTAGTTTTGTGCGACAGTTGAATATGTGTAACTATTTTTAATATACACATTTATTGCCAGAGTCTTGTGTGTGAAACTTAAATGATGGTATGTATTGAAATTGTTAATCTTTTTTTTTTCTAGATGGTTTTCATAAAAAAGTTTCAGTAGAACTGGGTGGCTTAAAATGTGACAAAGATGAGATGGAATTTGCTCATCAATACTTTTGTAAGGACCATCCATACCTCTTGGATCACATAAAAAGAAAGGTATAGCATTTTAAATACTTTATAATTTATTACATTTACAATTTTATAATTATCATGATGCTCTTCTAGATTGCATCAAATAAATCGCAAGATCCATCTCAACAACCAATTAAACCAGAATTGATGAATAAAATGTTGACAGAAGTAAGAAGTTTGAGAGGAAGGCAAGAAAACTTTGATTCAAGGCTTGGTGTGATGAAAAGGGAGAACGAGGCTCTGTGGAGGGAGCTTGCCTTATTGAGACAAAAACATATGAAACAACAACATGTTGTCAATAATCTAATTCAATTTCTAGCGAGTCTTGTGAGTTCAAACAGAAATTCTGGTTTGGGAATAAAGAGGAGGTATCCTCTCATGATTGATGATGCACGTAGACAAAAAATAAAGCAAAATAAAGTACCCAAGGTACGTAAAAAAAATTTTTATTTTTTCCTTATAACATTTTATCTACTTTACATATTTCATATAATTTTAAGGTACATAATTCGCCCACAAGACCAGCAATTCATGAATTGGATGCATATGATACAGATTTAGACTCTGAGTATATTGTTGCCGAGTACGTGAATAAAAAATTTTCTTCCAAATATTGATTATTAAAATTCACTTGTTTGGAATAAAAACTTGGCCAAAACTTTTTTCAAAATAATAAATTTTTCTTTCAGAATGTTGGACAATGACACGAGACCTACCATTGAAAGTCCTGAACGGTACACAGCTGAAGAGAACTTGCAAGAATATTATGTTGATAATACAGAACAAATTCCACAAGAATTTGAAACCACAAACATTAACGCATCAAAGAAAAAAACGAAAATTGATAAGAAAGGGTAAGCACAGTGAAATCATTTTTTTATTTATAGGGATATAGTTTTTTCTAAGCTTAGGAGAGTACAATACCATTCTCTTTTCTGTGGCATTCACTATTTTTAATGTAAGATGCGATGAACCAGATATTTTTTTTATTGTATTCAGAAAAATCTAATTGATTTTACTTAACAACAGCTTTGATATCAATCGTGTACCAAATACTTTGCGCCCTTCATGGTAGTATTGAAAAATTTATTTTTACAAAAACTTTTCATCATCTCACTAGGCCTACATATTTCAAAAAATTTTAACGCTACATATTGATAATGATTGATTAAAGTTATGAGTTCATTGTCTCTTATTGTTAGTGTAAATTATGTAAAACTAAAAATAACTGGAAAAAAATTTTGTCAATAATGAGTAACACAAGTGTCTAACTGTAACATAAATTAAAAAGAATTGTTTAACATCTTCATGATGTTAGTAGTTCCCCTTGAATATCAATGTTTTATCTGATTTTTTAGTCCTTCGTAAATAATAACACTATAACACGCTTTAAACCTTACCAGGAGGAAAAATAGAATGCCCATCAAAATATTGATACCAGCTTCAGAAAACGGAGAAGAAACAAGGTTAACAAATTTCTGTTGTAGCTATTTGGTGTTGGTGCTTCGAAGATTTCTCTATTTTAATACGTAGAATATTTAAAATGCTATTGAATATTCCAGAAAGCTACAACTTTTATATTAACTTTAGAAACATGTTGTATGCATGACTTACGTTACACATTGTCTATCCAGCTTCAATAACAATTAAAATGCTTTCATTTTTCGTTTAACATATTTTTATACCCAAGTAATTGTTTTTTATGTTTATTGAGGCTTATTACAATGAATTGTTTGTTGGAATTTTTTAAAAACCTTTGATTTTTGTGTGTCTGCATTTTCATAAGTGATATACTTCACAAGCTCTGTTTATACGTTTGTTTCTGTAGATTTTTCGTTTTAGTAGTAATTCTCACTTTGAATTTTTTTCCTTGTGTATAAAACAACTATTTTTCGTAGGCATGATTGTTCCACAGGAGTACCTTGTATTTTTATCAAAGCACAAAGTTTAAGAACATTTAAATTGTCTACTGTTGATGCAAATAAGGTTTGAAAATAGCAAAAAGTTTATTGACTATTGCTGGAAGTAGCTAATATTAATTAACCAAGCATTTAACAGTAAATTTGATTTTAAATACTTTTTTTTTTTTATTGAACAATTATTGTTACAATGTCATTTTATAGTATCCAAATTTTTCTGTACATCGTAATTACACTTTTTGCTCTGATGACACTAGTGTCTGTTATACTTTAATTGCAAAAGCGTAGTTTTGTTAATAAATTTAGTTACTTGTTGGAATTTGCAATTCCTAGTATGAATAGTAATTTATCGATTATTTCATTCATCAATAGAGTATACATTAGAACAAGAGTTTTTTTTTTTTTTTTTTATACTATTACTAATGCAGCACAGGAGAAATTAATTTTAAGCATATTTTACTATGTTACTTGCATACATTTTTAACACACTTGCAATTTTTATAATTAGATGTAAATTGTGCCAGTCTTTAATTCATCTTCTTTTTACAGCTTTTATGTGTTAAAGTAATTGAAAACTACTTTTTGATTACGATTATCAGTGTATTAAATCGTTAAACAGTGCTGCTTTATTTAGATTCATAAGAAAAATGTAATTATATGCAAGTAAATCATATAATCACATCGAATGAATTTATTTTTTACAGAGAAGAAGTATATGTTGTAGAAATGCCAGCGAAAAGGACGACCAAAATGCAAGCGACGCGAGCCACGGAACGAGCAAGATCATCACCAAATCGAGTAATATCGAGTCGAGTGTCGGGCAATGCAGCAACGTTGCCTACAGCAGTACAACCAAAGCCAGTGCCATTTTCTACAGTACGCAGTTCCAAACTTGCAGCCATGGTTGCTAACATGAAGAAAAATGCAGAGCAGGAGCTGGATTTTGATTTGGAGTCTCTGCAAGATGACATCGAAGACACGTCGTCTAAGGATGACTCTCTCATCAAGCTGGAGAACATCCTCATCGTACCAGATGTGAACGAGGAAAATGCCATTGAAACCGAGGACTTTAACGGCGGTGCCATGCCGTTGAGCGTGAGCAGCCTGAATAGTGTTGGCACCAGTAATAACAGCCCTGGAGGTAGTAGTCTAACCACAGGAGACTGCAGCCCTGACGTTACCGGTGACTTGAGTAATGGAGCCTTTGGCAAATTCGATTTCATAAATGCGACGAGTAATGAGCCAGCTACTTTCTCTACGACGAACAACACCGAGCAGAAGTCATCAGATTTATCAGCTAAAAAGTCGATAAAAAATGAACACAAGAGTATGTCACTCAGTTGTATGAATCAGGGCAACACAGATGAAACTAACTACAGGTTAGACCCAATGTAAGTTCAGCACAGACCATGGGTATAATATAAAAACTGCTCAAGGATTTTTTGGCCATCTGCAGTAAGAGAACGCTCTTTTTTTAAATTTATTTATTTTTTTTTTTTTTTTAATGACAATATAATGTATTGAATATGACAATTCTTTAGTTGGATACTTATTAAAAAACACAATCATGCTCTTAGACGTTACCGTTGATCCGTCTATACGATTGGGGTTACATTTACATTAGCGAATAAATCTACATCTAAAATAACCGATTAATAATGTTTATTTAGAATGGAGTGTGACAGCCACATCGATAACATGCAAAATGATCTAGATAACTTGAGGGAAATGCTAAGTGGCCAGAATGTCAGCATCGATGCTAATACTCTTCTGGGAGTGAGTAGATATGATTTCGATGTAATAATTTTTCTTCTGGTAAAGTTGAAAGTTTTTAAAACTTCATGAGTGTAAAACACAATAATTATATACTTGTAATTTCGAATACAAAATATTTATAAACATTTATTAAGTTTTAGAAGTGTTCACACTTGTTAAAATTTGCTACAAATTTTAGTATTGATTTTGCAAAATTGAAAATTAGTCAGAAGCAAACAAATATTTTAATTGATGGGTTCAAGGGAAATTGGTAATTGTTTGAGTTTTGCGTATTATTTTCAATGTTGCTTAAACGATCATTAAAATTAATGACAAATTGTGATCAAAAGTTGAAAAATTTTAATTATCATTTGGTATCTTTAACTTATTACTCTTAGCTGTTTGGAACCGAAGATGCCATGAACCCTTATGGTTTTCCATTAAATCCTGAATTGGACCCTCAAGAAAGAGAAATTGACGACGATCATCACGTAAACGGTAATTTTTACTGTATTACCTTTTTTAAATATATATTTTAACTACTAAAAATAAAATTTCAATATAAAGTTTTAAAATAAAATGTTTGTTTCCGTAATATTTATAACTCAAGTGTAGCATTGACAAAGCATTGATCTATAAATAATCGCAGACTAACGTGTTGTGAATTTTCCGTAGTCTCACGATTTTGTGAAAATTCAAGCTTTTTTTCTTTCACTTGTTATTTAAAAAATTTCATAGCTGATTATATATCGATGTCATTGAGCAATTTTAGTATAAAATTTTACTATTAACAAATATAAGAAAAATACATGAAATTTTCACACATTTATTGTAGATTCAATAGGTCTGCAGAATAATCGTGAACTCATGTCATACAATTCGGGGAATGACTTGCTTGATTTCGAGGATGATCTTTTCTTAGGACCTTCGTCATCATCGCCTGCCCCTGCGGTAAACAACGGGAACGAAGGTCTTTCTGTAGCTGATTCACTCAAACTTGTCGATCACAAGGGAAATATTTTTGATTCGCTAATAGCGAATAATAATGCTTCACAAACGTGAATTAAATTCACTCTAAGTAAGTACTAAACATTAATATTATTCTTCCTATGAAATGTTTTTGTCAATCTTAATCGATGTCTTTGTTTTTAATATTTTTTAATACTTCATAAAACCTGTTTTAATGTATTAATCTAATAAAATTAAAATTAGAAAAAGTTTTGTGTACGTTACGAAACAGGTTTTAGTCCTAAATTTATTTTTACAATATATTTATAATTAGATAGATTTCTAAATACATCTAAAACTTGCTGATATGTATAATTTTAACTACTTGGCACATTAAGAAAGATGGAGTTTAGTAAGAGAAAACGTTGAGTTATCAATTCATTCAAAATAAAAATAGGCTTAATTCAAACTTACATTTGTAATTACATAAACTTTTTTGGCTTTCAGTTGACAAAACGAGTCATTGTGGCGTAACGTTTTTTTCAGGATTGAATCGTAAGCTTGTGTCGCAATACTCTGGTTCTTGCTATTCTTACTCAAATCTGGAGCGCGGTTCACGTCCATGTTCACTTGTCAGCGATAGTTAAAATTCTTATGTATACATATGATGATTATAAACAAACATTTCACCTGTTATGAGTAAATCTCTATGGTTGTTATGTTATCGTTGCAGATGATATAGTGGCCAAAATTTTAAAGAAACATGCTTTTTTGTGACGGCTAATTAAGAAAGTTTGTTATTCCTAACAATAAAAAGTCAAGATTTCAGTATTTTTTAGATAGTAATTTTGCGGCAGCTTAATTTTCATATTGAAAATTTATAAGCGCATTTGTTTCATTATTAACAGAGTAACGTGTTTTTTAATGTGATCTGATTAAACAGTTTTCTTTTAAGAAGTAATAATTAATATAAAAGAACAAATGTACCATGAAATGGTAATATATACAAAAAATTTTATAATACAAATTCGAGACTGAATCATGTAAAGTATTTTTTACGTGTAATGAAAATTTTTGTACGTATGATGAAAGAGTTTTTAAATTATAAAACATTTATTGGTACGTTAAAACTTCACTTGATATAAGGCTTTCAGTTTCTTATTTCGATTTTGAAGTGTCTCGGTTCTTTTCTTTTTAAATTTAGTTTTGATAAAAATGGAATGTTAATTTACTCTACGACACATATTGTATGAATAATTCGTCGAAATAACTTGTATAATACTCACTAAAATATTGTTTTAGGTTTTCATTTTGTACTGTTGTTGACTTTATTGATGACATTAAAGTTTTTCTATTTTGAAATGTTTATAAAAGACGAAAAATTATCTTCTTGACTAAAATATTCATATAATATCCTACTCCTGCTAACACTTAGGCTTGATAGATAAATCAAATTGGTGGATTTAACATCCAAGGAAGTATTTTATTATTTTATTGCTATTTTTATCGAGAAAAGTATCTACGAAATAAAATCCTTTCTATGTTAAGTTTTTTAAATATTATTATTTAAATCTATTAAGTGTTATATTTTCATTCCTCTTTTTAATATTGGAAACGTTTTGTATAAATTGAATGGTTTTTCTTCTTATAGTTGTAAAAAAAAAAAAAAAAAAAAAAGTTTACTCGAGTTACGAAAAAAAATCTCACAATTGTGGAGGGTTCAATTTATTGTCTCACATAATACCACACAGTTGTTATTTTATCCACGAGTTTATACATTTAATCTCGGCCGTCAAAGGAAAACTTTTTACGAAACTTATTTTACTAGTGAATTCAAATCATCTCGAAACCCTTTGGTTTATAAAGCAGTTTTCTTAAAATAATAAACTCCAAATAACAAATTCTTACTGATCTACTATTTTTTTGTTTTCAGTTTTGGGCAAAAGAAGAAATTTGCAGTGCCAAGAAAGGCATTTCTTGGATGGAATCATCCGTTATAATTCATAATGAGTTGTAATTTTGTCTTTTAATGTGTAAATATAATTTTTGATATGAAAAAAAAAAAACATAAGCAAGTATGGAGATTAAAAAAAAGAAGTTTTTATAGAGAAAAGGTGATGAATTAAATGATAGATTCTAGAATTATTTAAAATTTTTACGCGTAATATGCTTTCTTACTAGCAATTTCTTTTTATTGAAATTCGCATGTTACGGAAATTTACAATTAAATATTCAAACTTTTGTCCATTTCATTATCTTAAAAAATCACGTTTTACAAGATGTTTCTTATTTCTAAATATTTGATAATTGATTTTCTGTCTACATTCCCAGTTTTGGTTATCTTATTAATTGAAATCTTTGTTTTTAATTCAATATTTATTTGTTGCTTTTATTGTTATTACAGTTTTAAGAGTAAATGATGCGAAAAAAATTACATTTTTACTTTCCATTCTGACCTTATGTTAAATTAATAATTTTCGTTAATTTTGCAATTTATTGGTGTATATGCTGTAAATATGAGTGACACAGAATGAAAAAAGATATTAGGTATTAAGGTATTATCAGACCGTATTATCCAAAATCAATGTTTTAATTCACCTTGAACATGCAATATATCAACATAAAATTCAGAGATGAATGCGGAAATATGGGATATATTTATAATTATTAGAAACTGACAAGATGATAATTATCATTAGTTTTAAAACGCAGCTTGTGATTAATGTCATGTATATAATTGTTGATTCTAAATATTTTACTATTTTATTAAAATTTTCACGATAGGAAGGAAACATAAATTTATCAGTTTTCCAATTAACTAATGTAAAAACTTTATCTTATAGATATGCTGTTTTACTGTTTCATTTAAACGAATGATACTAGAATTCTGAGAATGCAGTTAAAAAAAAATCATCTTATACTTCTTTTAGTTAATCTATGAACTCCTAAACTTCATTCATAAGTGTTACTGAATTTTTATAAAAACAGTACCCATTGGAATCGATATGCAACCTTATATTATCTTCAGAAAAAAATCCAACTCAGTATATACTTTTTTTTACACGAAAAAGTTTCTGTTTTTAACTTATCCGTTTGCTTGATTCCTCACACAGTAATTCATTTAATATTTATGCGTGGAAATATAACATAAGAGATTAATTTTAATGCACTGTAATAAACAAAAGTTGTACTAATCCGTATGTGCATTTAGAATGGCATCAGAAATGCATATTCTTAATACTTCTTTTAAAATATTGTATGGAATATTTTTGTAAGCTGCAAATAAAAATCTACCTTTGATAGGAAGATGAAGAGAAAAAGACTAAAGATACACTAAGAATAAGCTTTTGGCTTTGAAAAAGTTTTTTAAATTCTTCAAGGATTTAGTAGTAGAAATAATGTAATAAATCCAAATAATTTTATGTACATTGAACAAAAATGACTAAGTGTATTTGGAATTTATATTGAAAAGCATAGAATTTTTCTAATTGTATACTCTGTTTAAAAAAAAATAGAGTGCAAACAATTATATCTCAAATGTATAAAATAAATAACCTTGGGAAAAATACTAAGTTTTTCTAGCTTTTATTGCAATTAACAATACTTTTGTACAATACTACCTAAATATTTTACATAACAAGTAAAATTAAGATTATTAACAATTTAATTGTACAGTTGAAGAGTCCATCATCAAAAGATTAAATTCTGCTAAATATATCCTAATCATTAAATTACATACTTTTATTCAAAAGTCACTGATATTGATGAAATGGGAAGAATTGGATTACATGTTTCAACTTCCAAAGCTGTTTCCATACAGTCACTTGCAGCTTTAACTTCTCCAAGTGATTCCAAAACCTTTCCCAAATTGTACCTTTAAAAAATAAAACTTAATCGATTTTGTTGTGGAATTTAATACTAAATATACAATAAAAAGCAACTATTACCATGTTAGGTAAGACATGGGATCAATCTTTGCAGCATCTCGTAAAGTTTTTTCAGCTAAACGTTGACATCCGAGATAATGATAGACTAAACCCTGTTGAGTAACGAAAATTAAAATACTTCATTGTTCACATGTATTTGTTTTTGAAAATAGAGTAATATATTTTATTTACCAGATGTTGCAGACTTTTAACGTGAGAAGGATTAATTGAAATTGCATTTTGGTAGCACTGCTTGGCTTCCGCGTACTCCGTTTTATATTCGTGCAACAGTCCGCGCTGCAATGAAACATGTTAATTATTGCAATATTATTATATCGATCGCAATAAATTAAATTTATTGTATCAATTAAGTACTCATGATTAAAAATATATCGTACAGTGTACATTATGTGATGGCTCAGTGGAAATATATTTGCCGCTTCCTGAATGGATAATATCGCTTCCTTAGGATGGTTCAAGACTATGAACACTTCAGCTAGTAATAGCCACACTTGTAGTTGTAGTAGCCACGCTCGTTGTGGTCCAGGTTTTGGAACAAAGGAGCTAAGTGACGATGCAACTTCCGACAATGCTTGCTCTACTCTTGAGGCAGCCAGTGATTGTGCATGAATGGAATCTAAAATGGAAAACGTAAAAGTTTAAAGCATTTTTATTACAATAAATTTCATCTCGACTAATAAAATTATGAGCTTACTGGAATCCTTGTCCGACATCTCTGTTGTGTACATTTGGAAGACGCTTCTCGTTTCGCTACGCTTTTCACTTTGTTGCTCGTTAATATCCACGCTTGTTTGATCTTCGTACAAATTCTTCCAAAGGAAAAGCATGTGTTTGATTGTAAAAAGAGCTTCTTCCCCACCAACACTGTGTAGTTCTAAATTTGCTTTGACATACAAAATATTTAAGTTATCAGGATATTCCTCTAAAATACTGTTGACTAAGTTTAGAGCTTCGGTATACTGTTTTTGGGCCGTAAGTAACAGTGCTAACAAATGCAGTGACGGAATGTGTTCTGCCCTCAGGCTTAAAGCAATTTTTACGTGCGTCATGGCTTCGGACATTTGTCTATTCATTGCATATTCGTGAGCTAGGTAATACTCTGCTAAATGATCATTTGGATCGCATTGTTGAGCTCTGAAATATTTTGACGTTTTAGTTTAAATCTCAGTATATTACCTGGAGCTTAACAATATTCAAACATTATTTAAATACCTACTTGCTAAAAGAGTCAAAGGCTGCATGACTGTGTTCTATTTTATCTTTCTTGACTATTGTTTTTGCACTCAGTATACTATTTCCAATGCCAATATTAAGATGACAGCGCGATTGTAAGCCTTGTGGACTAGCCATTTCTCGTTGCAATGCTTTTTGACTCCATTCAATTCCTTTGGCAACCTATAAAAGTAAATTTGAACGTAGTTACCATGCTGGTACAAGCGATATCAACAATAATAAATATAACTACCTTGTTCAAATGTTCATAACACAGTCTTGCAGCCAGTAAACAGGGCATTACTTTGGTTGGCGCAAGTTTTATTACAACTTGTAAGACGGAATATGCATGAACATATCGTCCTAGACTAATTAAGCATAAAGCATACTGCATCCAAACATGCACTTCACCATGCGAAAATTTCATTGCTCTTTCAAATGACTGTGGTAAGAATTTTATCATATTAATTCCATTAAAAAATTAAAAACAACGATAATGTTAAAAATATTACCTCATGCAAAACTTCTACTTGACTCCATCTGACAACTCCAATAGTAAGAAGATCGTAAATAGCAGTGGCATTTTCAAAAGCACGAGCTCTTGCTTCTTTAAATTCTGGAGACTGACTGAGAACTGCGTCTCTCACAGCCATTGCTTCGCTTATTAACAATAATAAAATCATTTCTTCATATTCATTTTTTGGAACAAATAAATTTATTCCAGAGTACTTTTTGGGCTTCCAAGGAGATTCAGGGGCTGCACTTTTCTTATTTCCTATTTTTTCAGCTGGAATATTGAAAGTAGTATGAATAAATTATATTGGAGCTGTCCCACAGATATAAATGACAAGTTTTATACCTGGCGATTCAGGTGTAGCATACGTGATACCTTTCATTCCTCGCAGCAAAATCTCTCCCAACTGCCTTGTTAATGATAGCCTCAAGCTTTGAGTCGCTGTAGTCTCAAGAGCAGTAAGGATGCCTCTAAAATAAATTGCAAAAGTGTTAAAAAGATTGTTTCTTCTCTCTTTTAATTTAATTGAATTGATCCTTTTAAAATCGTTCGTTAATTACCTGTAACACTCTATTGCAGCCTGGATATTGCCAGCTTGTAAATGTATCAGAGGTGCTCTCTGTAGAGCAGTTTCTAAAATAGGTCCCATATGTTTTGTAGAATGAATAGAGGATTGAGGAGACGATGATCCCACGTTATTGCTGTTAATTGTTAAGGTCCCATTTTGTTGCTGTACTGCTATTTTATCTTGTTCTTGTAAATAGACCAAAGATATATCGGTAGCAGTTTGAAAACACTTGATCATCTGGCTATGCCACTCGGATATTTTGTACTTGGATTTTGAAGTAGGAGGAAGTTTTTCAAGACATAAGCCTTTTATTGCAAAAGATTCAGCCACTATACGCAAACTCCGACTGGGCAACTGTTTTTCAGTTAAAGATTGTAGCTCGGCTTCCTGGTAATGAAACACAGCTTCACTGTACATTCCCATGGCATAGTGCAATTTACCAAGAAGAAGCTGTGCATCCAACGCCACTGGAGCCTACAATGCAAGTCATCATTGCGTTAGATCTACGACTCTTAAATAAAATGACAAATCATTCATTATGCAATCATAGTAAGTATACCTGCTTGTCCTTCTCATTCGCTGCAAGAAGCAGAAATCTCTTTGCCTCTAATAAGCCAGATTTTGCCTTTGGTATATTTGCTTCAATAGGTGGAGTTTGCTCTAGAAAACTTTCCAATCTAGCCTCACCTCCCAAAAAATTCGCCAAACATTCTGCAAAATATAACAATTTAATTCTACAACTGCTTGCAATTTATTTTTATAAAAAAACACGCATATAGGCGGTCACACGTTGGTTTAATTATTTCAGAATCATATTCATACATCTAAAAATGGACAAGTGAGAAAAGAAATATTAATAATTCTAAACGAACCATTACTAGGACAATGAGTCTTGAGCTGATCAGCCAAGTCGATAACCTTCTTCCAGTTGTTTTCTTCGCGATTCTTATCAATTTCTGCCTCAATCCTCCAGGTTTGACCCTTTTTGCTCGTCATTTTAACACTTTTTAAGGTTTAAGTAAGTACATCGATAAAAGATAAGAACATTTAACAATACAGTTCGACACACAAGTAGGAGATATACACAACACAACACCAAACCATCAACATTAGGGATTTGTTCCGAAACTCAGATTGACAGATTCGCCGTGGTGCTTTTATACTCTCATTGTCAAATTGTCATCAGAGGATCAGAGTCAGAATCAGAAATGACGCGAAACAGAATAGAAATCGGAAATCCGAGAATAAATGTCAGAATTACGTCAGAATTGTAAAAATCCACGCTTAGCGCCATCTAGCGGACGATTATTCTCGAGAAAACTCGTGGCTCAGAAACCCTACGGACGTTTTTTTATTTCGGAGGACGAAGAAAAGCTTAACTCAGATTTCGAAACGCAAAATGACATTGAGAAATACGAGTTGTGCTTTTTTTCGTCCGCTGTAAAAGTCGCCGCTGATTGGCTCTACCATTTGCAAGCGATCAAATTTTTTGGCGGACGAAGAAAAGCACAACTCGTATTTCTTCATGTCGTTTTAAAAAGCGAAATCTGAGTTGAGCTTTTCTTCGTCATCTGAAATAAAAAAACGTCCGTAGGGTATCTGAGCCTCGAGTTTTCTCGCGAATAATCGTCCGCTAGATGGCGCTGATTGATTCTTATCTCTGAAAAAAATATATATGTATACTTGAATACACTTTACATTATATATATATATCGAGATATATATTTTTAATTTTTTATTTCAGAAATGTACTTTCTGTAATAAATAAATTGTTTATTTCCAGTCCGCAGAAAATTATAAATTTATTATACACATCCCCCGAAGATCTTTAATCAGTTTATCATACGTAATTTTTCTCTTAGTAGTTCTCGCACACTCAGTAAGCATAGGCCTCCAACGAAATATAAATTTACACACTTGATAAATGTTTATAAGATAATATACATATTCCACATGCGTAAAATATTTAGTTTTTGATACTATTGGCTTGGACCCATTGCAGTGGCAAATACAGGTGTAAATTGACTCAATTATTTACGACTCCGTAACTATTTCTTCAATACGTTTTCCGCTTGAGATACTTAAAGCACAAAAACCTAATTTCCTAAGTATATTCACTTATTGGTTTACCACAACCACTGTCCATTGCTTCGTTTACTCTTCATTTACATCTAAATAGGTTAAGGTATTTCCTGCAAGCACAATCTGTGGCTATATTTTTTCTCATTTGTTGAAGATAATGTAAATAGTGCAGTAATCCATGATTTTCATAACAAATTCAAGTTTTTATAGTCCAATTTTTATCTTGGTCTTATTTTTGAAATATACTCTGACAAATAATTATCATTACATTTTGTTGAATAGTACAGGAATCAAATAACTGGAGTATAAAAATTTCCAGTCTTATCAGAATTTTGTTAGAGATTCTCAAAACATTGAAACTAGCCTTATTTTTACTACTTTGCATCATATACTCACTGTAAATATTATCAATTAATTTAATGAAATTGAAACTTGTAAGTAGACAGATTAATTGATGTAGTGCTATTGAATAAAAATGTTTAAAAATGGTAACAATATTGGGGGCTTCTCTGCCGTAAGCTATGAAGTTTTAAGAGCACTTGTGGTACGTTAAAAAATCGCTTGGTTAAAAAAAAAATCAAAATAAAATACTTTTCTCATTTGATAAACTTCAATAAAGTAGGGTACACTTGTACACTTTTGAGATGTATTGAAATTTTATGTATACTCTTTCTTTTCCATGGTTCATCGTGGCTTTTTTTTCAATTCTAAATATGAAAAAAGAAGTAGAATTGCAACAAATTTTTTTTTCTCGATCATTTCTGGGAATATTTTATATTACCTCAGTGAACGTGAAGTCTTTCACCACCATTTCTGGACCGAAAACACTAGAATGGCCAAAACCAATTTTTCATTGTATGAATCCGTATTTTTCTATACTTTACCTGCTGCCTTTTGCAGTTTCGCCCAGGTTTACTCCTGTGAAGTAAGAAAAGTAAAAATCCATTCCACAGCAGTCGGTGCCCATTATGCGTTTCCCATTGAAAATAATCCAGAAAGAAATCCAAGTATTTTTTATTAAATCAAATTAACAGAAATCTCTTACGACTTACCATGCCAAAATTTTCTTTAGCGTTTTGGTTCAATCATGTGTATTGACTGGCAGCTTAACGATTACTGTCTTTTTTATTTATATTATTTTTAGTTATAAAAAACTAATGTACTCGGTTTTTTATTTTTTCAACTCGCAGTATCGAGTGAAAAATATTTCGTACAAACAGTGAAATTAATCAGATTTTATATTTTTTTTTTCGGAGCTTTTCCATCAGATCTTCATAAACACATTCCTTTAAATTACCCTTTTAGAGAACACATACTTTATACGAAATGTATATATTCAGTACACCATGAGCTTAGTGCTAGTAGAGTATGAAAACGAACAAAAAATGTTATTATTATTTTTACGAAGAAAAAATCAACTTTCTACAAGAAAATTTTAGATGCATAAGTTTAAAAACTGAAAAATTAAATGCTTGACGTTTTTCTTCACAATGCATATTTTTTACATTAAAAATAACTAAAATAGTTTTTAAGTATGAAAAAAAAAAAAAAAAAAAAAAATGTATATCTTACACCATTCAATTTTTGCTCTGGTGATATAAATCTCTGGTCATGCTTTATATGACAAAGTGTAGACTTTTTTGTTTTTGTGCCACTTGTTTTTTATACACTTTATAAAGTAGTAGTTGTTGCAAAAACAATTATAAAATTACCTTCCATGTTATAATTTGTTTAAAGAATACAGTCCCTAATGCAACAATGATGACGAACGGTATTGTACAAAACACGTTAAGAGTGATGTCACTAAATATTAGAAGATGGGACATGTAAGATGTACGATAAGTGTAATAGGTAATAAGATTAGAGATGATTCAGAAAGTTGTGTCCACTTTTGCGGTATAATCATGCATACATGTAGAAAAATGTCTGATACCAGTGGAGAAAAAAGAGAAGTGAATGACTTATCAAACAACAAAATACATAACTGGTTTTATGTATGATTCAAACACATAGAATTCATATGGTTTGGTGTTTGTACTTTTTTTTACTCGTTTCATTTACTCATTAATTTCTCGGAAACCATTTTTTTTTTCCCCTAATTAAAATAAAAAAAGTACAACGTGTAATTAGCCATTCTCTTGTGTCAGTTGAAAAATTTATTACTTTAATTATTTCCTCGATTTCCGTGAACTGTCTACACACACCATAAATCTTTGAAATAAAAACATTTCATCTTCCCCCTTTACTAGCAGCAATGAGTACGCTGATGTATCCTGCTGTTGATTTGATAATCTATAATTAAAAATTAAATTTAAGCGATTAACCATGGGTGGCAAAACTCTGGACCCCCTATCAAATTTTATGATTGGCTACAGTACGATCAAAATTTGCCATTATCTGATAATAAAAATGGGTTTATTTACTTTTATGTACAGAAAATTAAGTTTAATTGTTTTCAAATAACTGTGCTGCACTAGGTATCCGTTACATTGCAATTGGGTACTGTGTAAAAAATCATGCACTATACATAAAACGTTATCGTAGTTTTCTTTTTTATCCTGTCGAAAGACTTGAACAAATAAAATAATTTATCTGCGTATAGAATACATAACAAAACAAAAAAATGTTAACCAGAAATAATATGGATTTCATAAAATATCAAAAGATTTTCCATCTGTTAGCTGCACCTCGCAAATATACTCCCGCAAAGATCTAACGAAGATGCGTGACATGCAGGTGTCAGGTGCTCTCTCTTGACCGCGCGCGCCAATGTTTCAGTGTATAGGTACATTTAGTTTACGAGTGCATATAGCGCTTATTGCGTATGTACATGCAAATATATTAAAATCAACTGACACCGCAATACGTCACCAAAGACATTCGTAAAATGTATCCTGCCTTGATCTGCCGGGTAACACTTGACACGAGCATCATTGGTACGAGGCAGCGCCTTTTCCTCCAGGGCAATGTATACCACTCGTTGCAATATATTTTGTAGAAAATATCGGCGCTCTAATAAACGAATACGGACAATGTCATGCCGAGATAATTCGAGCTGGTATACGTAAATTGCCGCTCTAGTAATGAACATCTCACTCTGAATGCCAGAATTTCGCTCGTAAAGCAATGGACAAGCGTGTGAAGCATCATTGTTACCAGCGTTCCCGTCAGCGTGATTATTTGAAGGGCCGTGGGTTTGTTGTCCGCTACGTCGAGTATCTGATGTGGGATTGTTTTCTCGTTTGCTATAGTTTTGTAAATAATTCAAAACCTTAACCATATTCCAAACTCACCCCAAGAATTTGAAATCCCAAGCAGCAAATCATCGTGGACATGCAGAAAATTTGAGCTGCAATCACGAATCCAAACGCTTTCTCGATAGCTGAAACAATTCTGTAACTTTTTTTTTGTAAACCATACGGGCACCTTGGCGTCTCCCCCACGTAGGTACTTATTATTTTTTTCAATCAGCACTCAACTAAACTCATGGCTTGTCTGACTATTTTCATACCGTTACTACTTCGATACGGAAGCAGTGCGACGTTTGAGCCTGAATCCATTGGGTCGAGTTGGAGACTTGAAACGATTTCTCTCGTGATGATTGAGTCCCCAAATCGACCCAATGAATTCAAGCAGTGCTACACTGGTCCGAGAAATGTTTACAAAGACATATTACCCAATGAGATGGACGTGCCTGTCGATGGAAGTCCGAAGCCTTCGGTCAAAGTCACCGATGTCCTTGGCACCGTCCCGAAGCAGGTGTTGAATGTCGATGCCGAGGATTTGAAACTGGGCGCTGGCGTGATAAAGAAGAGCCACGTAGTAATCGTCGAGGACGGAAACGGCGAGGCCGACGAAGAAAGAGCCCAGAAACTGCAGTGTGTACGCCAATTCGAAGGTAGGAGTTGCCGAGTAGTCGAACGGGTAGTACGACTGGACGAGGAGGGTGCGGGCTCCGTAGTCGGTGATGCCGTTGATGAGCCGGAGGTCGAAACCGATCAAGGGGGCGACCACGAAGCCGCAGTAGCATACCGCCATGACAATGTAGTCGACGATCGTCACGAGTCGGCCCTTTTCCGCCGCGGACCTCATTATCTCGTGCTCCCAGTCGCGCTTCGCTCCAACCCAGTCCTTGGACATGGACTTGAGCACCGGTCGCAATACTGGCTTGGAAAAACAAATCTATGCGTCTACGAAATTGCGATGGTTCGTGCTTTCTCGGTGATTACCTTTTGTCTGACGCCATATAAAGTAGAGCTTCATACAAGAAACCATTGCCGGCGATGTTGTCATGAAGTTATCTATGACAAGCGGTAGGTGGTACACGACCAAAGTCAGGGCGTAGCACTGGGGTACGAAGAGCCCGAAAAATATGACCAAAATCATGAATGGCACGCGCACCCTTGAATACCTTGAGCCATTTTTTTGGTCGATCGGCCAAATTCCCATCAAACGCAGGGTTGCTCGGTTCCACGAGATGGCCCAATTGAAATCCATACCTTAAACATTCTAATGATTCCTTGTCTATGTGTTGGTCATAATTATGACAAATTGCTTTTTTTACCCTTGTCTTTTGCATCGTGTAACTTTTCCATCGTTTCCATTATTTAATTTATTTAGAAACGTCACAATTACGATGGAATAAAAATTGTCACTGTTGGCTATCTTGAGAGCAAAACCGATTTTACGCTCAAAGTGCTCAAAATGGCAATATGTATTGTCGTTTGGAGTGCGATGCGAGCACTGACGGGCAATAACACGAGGAAATAACGCACGGGTACGAAAGAGGAGAAATGCGGTGTACCTATACGTACAGAATAGCGAAACTCGACAGTGTAGAGGTAAGAGACATTGAACCCTTGTAGATGCTCGTCAAGGGAGGATTTGTTGTGTTCTTGTTGATGTCGATACCGCAGATGCATAATCGATGAGAAGAGAGTCTGGAAAGTTGTCGAGGCACGTGAAACGAAAGCTTTGCATGCCGCGCGCGACAGATAATTGCCCGTTTTGCATCACATAATAGCAGCATTTATTTACGTGTCGTTGCTGTTGTTGCGGTATTATATGCTTATACCTCGCAACTTTTACCTTTCGCGTACCCATACAGCGCGTAACTTCGCAGACAGCAGATTTTTATACTTTTTCGCGAAACCCGTTCTATAACGGGTATAATGGAGGAGTATAAATGTGAACGTAAAAATATTGTTGCAATCGAGTGACTGGCAATGTGGTTTATTGTTTTTTAGTCGAAGAAAAATATATTAATCATTTCTATACACAATGTCATCCGATGCCTCATAAATTTGGAATCTCGTGACTATTGTAACACTATTACATTTTTATCTATTTTCTTCATTTGACAGTCATCGTGCAAGTTATTTCCCGCTAACAGCTATCAACATCGAAATGTAACCGACTGCTGATTTCAGTATCTATACAGTTCATCAAAGTGAAAACAAAGTTTTGATAATAATCAAGAAAAAAAAAAAAAAAAAAAAAAAAAAAAGAAGAAGAAAAAACAACTTACGTTGCAGTATGTTCGCAAAGAAAGCCGAAATATTTTGGCAGCAGTTATTTTTTGCGGGATTCCCGACATCGCCATCATCGGTATGAGATCTCGGGCTTTGTGCTGGTGCACCGTGTACCACCCGCTCCCGTAGATTTTGTGGAACATCTCCGTACTCTTGGTTAAATGAAAAACAATATATTAATCTAAAATAACATTAGGGGGGGGGGGCAAAAAAAAAGAAGCGATTTACGCGCTCATTGAGAACTTCGCAGGCAAAGCAGTTGACGAGCATGTGCATCATCATGGTGAACAGAGTCATCACTAGGGTCAAGACTTGGAGGATCGGCGGTTTGTGATCGCTACTCCCAAAAATCTAAATTTTTTTTTTTCATACCTTACACATTTGTATGAGCACACTTACATAATCATGTATACGTATCAGAACGTACGCTCAAGATTTGAAACGACAGACAGCACACCATGACGACCATGCAAAGTATTTGCGGTGCAACGACAAAACTAAACGAATCCTCGATGGCAGCGACGTTTCTAAAAGACGAGTACTTGCGTTGTAATGTAGGTAAGTATAATTTTTTGACACTGTTGTAACACGTGTATGTATATGTATAGGCGAATGGCGGAAAAGCCGCTTACTTCATGAGGTGAACGTGCCTGTCGACGAAAAATCTCAATTTTGCCCGAAAGTCTCGCCGACGAGAGCACTCGGGTATCGATTGCTCGTCACCCTCCCACATGAACGTTTCGACATGGGTCCCGAGTACGCCGAATTGAGCGGTCATATGATTGACCAGAGCTACCATGTAGACATCGGGTATACTGACAGCCATACCGACAAAGATCCCGGCGGTGTACTGGGAAATTAGGACCAGCTCGTAGTACGGACTCTCGGAGTAATCGAAGCTGGGATAGTACGATTGGACGAGGTGATAGCGCTGGCCGTGATCGGTAATGTTCGTTATCAGGCGGACTTGGATACCGAGGAGCGGCGCAAGTGCGAATCCCATGTAACAGCCTGCGAGTATGAAGTAGCCGGTTACCGTGAAAAGTCGCGCCTTGGCTGCTTCGCGCCTCATCTGCCCGAGTTCCCATTCTTGCTTGTCTCGAAGCCAATCTCTCGTTACCGATCGCACCACGGGCTGCAAAACTTGGACGGTACATTTTTTTACGTCGCAAGCGAGTACGGAGCAAACTTTTTTTTTTTTTTCTTCTTCAGCTTCATCTTGTATTTTAAATTGCACCCCCTGACGCAAGTAATTGTATTAATTTTGAAGGATTATTGTTAATGATGCCTTAATGATAGTTTTCGTCGGATGAGTGCCATCGTCTCCGGGGCTATTTTGCGGCCCAAGGGACCTGTGAAGCAGGGCCCGAGGGACGTAAGGTAACCATGGAGCGATGGCGCTTATGTGGCGAATGCTATTTTTCCTACCGAGGGCACACCAGCCTCTCAAAAACGCCCGAGGTAGGAAAAAAGTATTTTTTGACTCGATATCCATATAAACAATGGATAAGATATTATATACATGTGTACCCCAGGCACACCGAGTGAATCAAAGTTTTTGCTCACTTTATTAATAAGTATTTCGACCAAAAGAGAAAAAATGTTTTTTTTTTTTTTTTTTTTTTTCTCATGGGCACTCCTCCGTAAGAGACACAAGGAAAACAATCGGTTTTTTTTTTTGGGCAAACATGTCTATAAAGAGATTCAAGCAGTTGGGAGCTGAGAAACATTTAATTTGCGAAATAATGACCGACAGCCCCGAGCGCACAAATATGTGTGCATGTACATCATACCTTTTCTGCCGTGCCACAGGTTGTACAGTTTTATCGTAGAGGTCAAAACACTCGTGCTCGTCATTAAATTATCAATGACCAGCGGTAACTCGTGAACAACCAAAATTAAAGCCGCCATCTGAGGAAGGAATAAGAAGAACAGCATCGCCAGTATCATGCATGGCACTCGTAACTGCTTGTTTTTCGATTCCTCGATGCAATCATCATCTCCCGGCCAAATGGCCATCAGCCGCAGTGCCAAACGATTCAGCCCGAAAGCCCATTCGAAATCTGTTTCAATTTCATCGAGATAATATGCTTGTATAGGTACACTCCTTGACTGAGTGTCGTGGAAATAAATAAAATGATCATCTTTACCTTGTAAATTTTTCTCACTACTGCTCATGGACATTTTTATGCCAAAGCATGTGTAGAATTAAGTTCCAGGGACCAACGGAGCTAAATCGGCATTGTGGTATTGAAATAAAAAAAAAAATCACATGTTATTCTATAATTTTGTGCAAAAAAAAATAGGGGAGTCCGTACTTTGATGACAATGAGTAAATGTATAGCTTATAT
Organism: Copidosoma floridanum; assembly: GCF_036245765.1. Lineage (NCBI taxonomy): Eukaryota > Metazoa > Arthropoda > Insecta > Hymenoptera > Encyrtidae > Copidosoma > Copidosoma floridanum. The sequence goes on along the minus strand of NW_028321890.1, from coordinate 25,420,177 downwards.
GTTACTTGTCCAAGCGCGAAAGTATTACTGCCCGAGCTACGTTCCCTTGAGCAGTGAGCAGGCGCTAAAAAAGAACGAAAAAGGGAGTTACAACAGCATTCCCATGAGGGGCACATCGAAGCTCTTTCGGAGAACCTTATTAGGCCATAATTTATGAAAACAATACCGTCAAGTGGGGGCTCGACGAGTTTCTCAAACTGCGGCTACTTACGTACTATTAAATATAAATCGTAACGCCTTGGATGGGGGCGAGGGCTTTTTCCACGTTTCCGCGAATGTAATCTTCGATTCTCTGGAACAGCAATTACGCGTAACAAGTTGCATTAGAGTTACGGGGAAGGGATTTGCGTCACCAAAGCTTATAGGTGATGCAGAGAAAAAAAGGCACTTTCTGGATATAGCGTTACCACTGGTACATGCGCACTCTCGAACCATATTATTTTGACGTTTCGTGTGACGGTGACGACAGCCAAAACGTGCGTCGAGCTCTAAATTTTTGCAAGTTTTTTTTTCCCACCACCAAAATAATATACAGTACAAAACAAAAGCGTGTTAAATTTTTTTGTAGAAAAGACAAGAAAGCAATCAGTTTACCAATATAATACCTGATTCTTTTGAAGTACATTAAGCATCATCGATACAATTGCAGTTTTATGCAACGTTTGATATCCACACGATGACATTCATACGACAAGAAAAGTGCCCAAGGTACAATTTTCAAATTGAAAACTAATACATACACAAGAGATCATACAAATAAATAATACCTGTGTTATAATTAAGATTTTCTGGTAAATCAACTTGCAGGTATGTGTACATAACTTTATTTGATATAGATGATAACGTGGAAGTATAAGTTCTCAAGAGCTTTTGTATGATTTCATGGTTATTCAAGCCACAATTGAAGCGATATGTGATTTTAGTTGTAACTTCAAACTCCCAGATTTGCTATTTGTATAGACTATGCGATTGCTGTGAACCTCCGAAGCATGTATCAACAAGGTGTAATCATTATTTTGGGCATACAATGTTTCCAGTGGATGCTTTTGAACTTCGAAAATAAAAGTCTGCTGTACATAATTATGTAAAATTAATGATGCCAAGACAAGGCAAATCAAGTGTTAAAAAAATTACCAAGAATGAAGCATGCGTCAGTAAATTATTACTTACAATAGATACCTAGTGTAATTAGTGATCACCTGATATTTCGGAATATTTTGTCAATGTTTTGTTTTTTTTATAAAATTTTCTGATAAAGTGAGTTCAATTTTTTTCCGACAAGTTGCAACCATAATATGGCGTATTTAAGGGCCAGAATCATGCATTTAATTAGAAAAAATTTAACAACTAAAATATTATTGACTATTTACTTTTTTTATTACTATTATTGATGTTGTTGTTATTATCACCACTAGTCTCGGCTTTTTCTAATTTTACTAGGATATAAAGATTTGCTTCTCTTCGATAATAATTTCATATCTTAGTTAAATCAGAGTAACGGGAAAAGACCGCGACCAACCACCAAAACTATAAATTTATAACTACATTAAGTAATTAATTATTGACAGCAAGCAGCACAGAAGTATATCCAAATGCAGTTTTTAAAATCTGAAAAATAGTAACCACAATTGTAAAATTCAATAAATAAAATTTAATACTGTTAATAATAATAATAATAATGGATATACTCGAAGGTAAGAGTAGAGTGATAAGTAAAAAAATTTTCCAGCGCTGAGTCTCAATGGAAATTTTGATCTATTCATGACAAAAATCATATCTCGTGCGCATGCAGCAGGTAAAAGATACCAATAAGAAAAGTAAATTGCTTGAGAAAAATCAGAGCTCTAAAATTATTAAAATAATATTTCAAGTTATTATCACTACAATTATTATAACGATTATTAAAAATGAATTTTTAAAATTTACATGCGCTGTAACGATTTCACTCGCAATACAATAAATCAGCATGTGGATCAACAGATTGAAAAGTGTTCCTGCTAAAGTGACCACTTGAAAAATTGGAACTTCCGTTTCGTATTTAAAAAACTGTATGGTAGTGGAAAATATTTGTTTGAAAATGTTTTACGATGAAAAAAAAACATAGGAAATAATGTATACCCGTATTTTTACTCACTCTTAATACTCCGAATCCTAAACAACACATGATTAATGACAAAAAAACGACTTGAACCAAAATTAATTCATTAAATGATTCTTCTATTGCATTTACAAATCTGTAGCAATCAACAATATTATCATTATTAAGTACTATTTAAACCCCATTTTTTACGTAACAGCTTGCATCTGTCGACATACTTAATAAGCTGCACGTGAGTCTTGACATGTTGAATCAATTTCAATTGTAAAAGTTTATTTCTTCTTTCCCTGTTTTCAGAGACAAGATTAAAATCATTTGGTGAAATTTCACTTAATTTAATCTTCAAAATTTCACACTGTGCGGAAGCGTGAAAGACAAGACATCCAAACCAGTTATCCGGAACAGAAAAGGCGATTCCAACGAAACCACCTGAAATGTATATAATATTTTAAATTGAAAATTTTTTTATGAAAAAAAAAAAATCAGTTCTATAGTTACGCTAGACTTGCTTACCTGTGACGAGTTGCGATAAGTAAGTCAACTCGAAGTATGGCGACATTTCGGAGGGAAAAGGATATTTCGTTTGTAAAGGAAAGTAACGTCCGTTGTTGGGATCTGTTATATTGTTGACTATACGCGTACTGAGTCCACACAAGGGCAAAGCAATGAATCCAAAAAAACAACTGAACATTATGGCATATCCGCTAATGGTGAACATCCGCGCTCGTCTCGCTTGCTTTTTCATAATGTTCATCTCCCAAAGAGGTTTCGAACTGGTCCAATCGGCTATGATGCTGGTCACAACCGGTTCTAATGCTGACTTGAAATCAATGCCAAAACAAATTTTTATATCAACTCTGGAGATTCGATCCATACGATATATAACATGGATCTGGGCACAATTATTTCATTGATTTTTACGCACTTGAAAGAACATTTTTTTTTTTTTTCTTCAAAATTGTCCGTTCGTTTTTGGTCTGAAGTAGTACTTCAGGAGGTTCTAAGATTTTCCCAAAATGCTGAAAAAGCGATGCACTATTTTTTTTTATTGATAATAAACGAGCCTAAATTCATTTGCTGTCCTTAAAAGCTCGTATCAAGGGTTAAAATTTTATTAATAAAAACATGTGTGGTAAAAAATATTGAAAAAATTCATACAGTTTTCCGATACTTCGAATAGTTATTGTTGAAAGTTTTACCGCTTTCTCTGCATTCTGAGATGTTTGTTAAACCTCTTTAAATAATTTTTTTTTTTTTTTTTAATTAATAATACACTGTACTTTAAATGAAATATTATACTTCAAAAAAATTGAAAGACTATTCGTGCCCAAGTGTGAAGAAATAAGATGTGTATGTTAATTGTTTCTACCTTTTCGACTGTTCCACAGAAGCCAGAGTTTGATGACTGACACAAAGGTGGCCGAAGAAGTAGTGATATTGTCAATGGCCAAGGGTAGTTGGCGAAAAACTTGCGAAAGAGCATACATCTGAGGTACGAAGATAAAAAGTACCAAACATGAGATCATGAATAAGATACGCAAATTTTTGAAGCCATGAGCTTTTTCGTTTCCATCGGGCCAAGCGCCAATCAACTCGAGACTGAAGCGGTTGAGTCCGATCGCGTAATTTAAGTTCGCATTGTTTCTCATTGGGTTACCTTGTAAAATAAAAAAAGGGCAAATACGATGATCCTTTAAAAACGTATTTGATACAATGATTTTTTTTTTAAGTTATACATAATAATACATTTTAATGGTACTTTGTTCAAGTTAGTAAAAAAAATAAGTCTTAAAATTACCTGATGGGCTACTTTTATGTTTACAAGGAGCCATTCAACTATAATTGTATATATGTATAATCTGTTAAATACGATATGACCAATACGTCTGTTAAGTACTGCTGCGAATGGCACGAATGTAACTGAGCACAGAGAAGTACGAATGAAAGACAGACGCCGATTATTAATCCAATCAGGGGTGGTGGGTGACTCTGTAGAAGCTTATACTCCAAGGGGAAAAAAAAAAAAAAGTTCAGAACTAAGCTATAATTGCAGAGTGATATGTGTCCATGAATTACTTATGAGACGCAACGACATGTAGCTTCCGTCTTTGTAGCTTCAGTTTCCAGTGTGTTGTGCGGAGAACCTTTCAATGCGCATAAGTACTGTGTCTGGTTAATATAAAAATAATAATAAATACATGCGCGCACTAGTGCTGAGTTTTATAATTTTTATAATTTTCCACGTCTCACGTGTATGTCTTTTAACGATACATATTTTATAATATATCTACCGTATTAATTTTTTTTTTTAACTGGCGAGCATATAAAATCTAAAGCTTTCTTACTTTTAATTATTAAAAGAAACTCTTATAGTTTATTATGGAATTTTCCAAATTTGATATTATTTTTGCTGTTTTACGAGGTGACAAAAGAAATCATGATTTTCCGTCACAAGACAAGGGCTTGTGTAACTCCATGTCAAAGGACAAATTAGTACAGAAATGGCTATTATATTAACAGATGCGAAAATTGTGTGTGGGACTACACCGATACATCTCCACTTGCCTTTTCTTTGCCGTTTTAATAAGAAGATAGAACAATTTTAATATTATAGGCTTTTATCACTAACAAAAGGCAATTTAAGGACAATTAATTACACACGGAGAACTTGTAGGTTTTGCAAAAATACAACTTTTTCGCACAGAATGTCGTGAATGTTGCAATTTATCTTTTTATACGCTGATTATGAATACTTATTGTTCTATTTTTTTTTTTTTTTTTTTTTTTTTCATAATTTTAACAACTTACGTTTCATGACATACGACATAGCTTTGTTAAACTGCCTTGTGTTAATGCTTTACATAAAAACATTTTTTTTCCTGCCGTCACAATAAACTGCATGACGTCTGCGACAAAATGGTGGATGTTTTGTCGAGTAGATCGAATACATATTGTTTCGACAATCATAGAAGAACAAATTTTGAACTCAAATAAGCTTATACAAATGACTGAAAATTTGAAAAAAATAAAATAAAATAAATAAAGAAAAACTTTTGAAAAAAAAAAGGTAATTTTTTCCTTTGATTCAGTTCTATCTAGGTGTAAGCAGAGCGCTTATATTTTAGTTCAATTACATTTTTTTAATGATATTTTAAACATTTATAATTAGTGCAACCCACGATTTTTCTGTAGTCATGTGGTGACTCAAAGATAAAGTAACTCAATTTTTTATCATTAAGTGAAAGCTTCTCTTTTCTTTTCTTTTTTTTTTTTATTAAAATTAATTTGATTGAGCTTGAATTTGGCACCTAACTTTGACTATACTACACAGTAAGTGACTACAATTTAAGAAAATCTCTCGAGTTAGTATAAAATGTTTTATTTATATTTTATAAATATATAGTGTATTAGTATAACTATTGGCAAAAGACGCATCAATTAAGTTTAAAAATGTGTATTGACCAAAAAATTCGGCAAAAAATTTATTTTGCATGAATCATATAGTCTTAATTTTAATCGTTATGATACGATTTTGTGCTGTACTGTGTCGTGTATACTGGTAGTCTACGTTGCTCGAGGTTTATTCCTTCCCTTGCATAGTACCTCCTTTCAATGACTTTGTCAAAAAATCTGCTTAATTTTACAGAAGAACTGGATCCTGCCGCTAAAGATCTTATTTGAAGACAGTCCTAAAAGTTTTAAAGAATTTTAGTTGATGCAAGACAAATCAGTGGTAGATAAAGCTTACTAGAAATATTTCATCAGCACCACACTCTTCGGCTATTGTGGAGGAACGTTTATAAATGTTTGATCTTAGTTCCGTAACCATATCAAATTTAGTTCCAACTACCAAAATTGGAATCTAAAATATGTAAAAATATTAGTAAGCACTTAATACCGTACCTATGGTTGAATATTGTATTTACAACAATTAAATGTAACAAACCTGTGTTGACCCTACAAATTTTTCAGGGTCAAAATCGTCAAACGATTTTGGTTTAGTATTGCTGCTGTCTTTGTTTAAAATTTCCTCTAACCACTTTTGTAAATTTTGTTGGGATTTCCTGTTGGTCAAGTCATGAACAAGTATAATACCTGAAACAAGATTTACCCACTGCACTAGCTGAATACAATTATGAAACACAAAAAGTTAAGCAATTGGACTCTAAATATCATTGAACATGTATTACCGTTTGTTGGATTATAAAATACTCCACGAGTATTTTTATGACTTTGACTACCTCCAATGTCCCATAGTTCAATAAAATATCTCCTTTGATTAGGTGTACCTTCCTTATATTCATGCAATTTAACTTCCACAGAACATCCAATAGTCCAAGATGGATTGCTTATTGGTTGTTGATGACATATTAGATGTGTCAGAGATGATTTTCCCACACCTATAAGTTGATGTATAATTTTTTATCAAATGTGTATTCCAGACAACTTTTTTTGTTATTGCATTTGAATAATTTGCTTACTTTAACGAACATACAACCATTCGTTAAAAAAAAATAAATAATAAAAATACGTCATACAAAGGATGTCACGATTGTTTTGAAACAAACAAGACCTTACCTGAGTCTCCAACAACAATAATTTTTACTTTATCAATAGCTGCCATTGATAATCATCCAAAAAAGTAAAATAACCATTACTTTATTCATCAACAACAACATTAACAAACATTAATTTTTTCTGCCCGTAAGCAGTACAATTACAACAGCGGAAAAGAAGTAGAGAATATAATTATTAAAAGTACTTTAGTGACATATATCTACAGAAGCCCGGTCACGACATCTGTGTTGCTTGCGGCAAGTGTATAATTTATCTTTTACCCGAAAATCGACCTCTTATGTGTTTATACTTTTGGAGGTAGATTTTTAGAAAAAATTATATTGTAAACTTGCCGCAAATAGCACAAACATCGTCAATTTTTTATTTTATATCTGTGAGATTAGTTGCGGCTGGTTTGTAGTTGATTACATGGCTCTACTGTAAGTTGGAATAATTATTTGGATCAGCGCCATCTAGCGGTATTTTTTTTTCGCCAAAAGTGGCCTCTAAAATTCTGAGTCGGTGCTTTAGCGCTTAGAGCCACTTAGCCTATTATAAACCAGCCGCAACTCATTTAATTGCTATAAAATAAGAAAATAACGATACATGTGTTTTTGGCGGCAAGTTAACAATTTATTTTCTACTCGAAAATTTATCTTCAAAAGTATAAACACAAAGGAGGTCGATTTTTAGTAGAAAATAAATTGTTAATTTGCCGCCAAAAACACATGTATCGTTAATTTTTCATTTTATAGCAACAAGATGAGTTGCGGCTGGTTTATAATAGGCAAAGTGGCTCTAAGCGCTAAAGCACCGACTCAGAATTTTAGAGGCCACTTTTGGCGAAAAAAAAAATACCGCTAGATGGCGCTGATCCAAACAATTATTCCAACTTACAGTAGAGCCATGTAATGGATTATAAACCAGCCGCAACTAATTTGATAGATAGACAATAATAAGTTAATATTGTTTGTGCTGTTTGCGGCAAGTTTACTATTTATCTTTTATCCGAATATGTACCATTAAAAGAAATTTGTATCATTAAAATATTTAATGCTCATTGTTGGCCAAGATAAATTTATTAATTGCTTGTAGCAGCAAAGAAGAAATCAAAGTGGTAATAAAACCTTGGATAAGAATCGATGGAGTTTTGAATAGGCGTGTTTTGGATCGTATGCTTGGAGCAGTATTATGTTATTGTAGAGAGGCCAGGTTTATCTCTTAGTAGAGTACAAAATCGGTTCTCACCAGTATTGCAACCGTATGACACTAGAGAATTGATGGAGGTATGATGTTTCGAATATTTTATCATGTAAATATTTATCTGGAAATGCTCAAGAGGCAGGTGTATCCAGTCTAGGTACATATGACTAAGTAAGAAGGCCCCGAGCTTACTTGCATACAAGTTAAAGGTATTCAAATATGATTAAACTCATCATCTCTAATACTTAAAAACTTAATTATTACAGATTTTAGTCAAACTTGGTTGTGTTAAAATAATTGTACAAAAAGTCACAAAGGTTACATTATTTTCCAAACCGGGCAAAACTAATTTTAGTAAGTAAATTTTGTAAAACCATATGCCACGCTTAATATATTGTGTTTCAAAACATTACAATTTTTTTTTCATCCAGGTGGTAATCCAATTGTATAGTTGCAAACAGTAATAACTACGTTATTGAGTCTGATACTCCGTGTGCATTGAAATTTGGGATGTTCCTAAGCAATAGGTCTTATAACTTCGATTTTCTTTCGTAGCTGTGATTATAATGTACACAACATTATGTCAATAAATGTAATGAAAAGATTATTTTATATTTTTATAAAAACACTTATCAAATAAAAATGTTTTAAAAAACTCTGACATTATAATTATGGCTCTACTTGTTTTTTACCTATTTCAATTAACAAAAATCAACACTAAACGTTACACTTAGTAAATACTTAAAAGGATTATAGAATTTTAACATTTTGATAAAAACTCTTCCTCCAAAATCTATCTCTATAAGCATAAACATATATGAAGATAAATTTTCGAGTAGAAAATAAATTGTTAACTTGCCGCCAAAAACACATGTATCGTTATTTTCTTATTTTATAGCAATTAAATGAGTTGCGGCTGGTTTATAATAGGCTAAGTGGCTCTAAGCGCTAAAGCACCGACTCAGAATTTTAGAGGCCACTTTTGGCGAAAAAAAAATACCGCTAGATGGCGCTGATCCAAATAATTATTCCAACTTACAGTAGAGCCATGTAATCAACTACAAACCAGCCGCAACTAATCTCACAGATATAAAATAAAAAATTGACGATGTTTGTGCTATTTGCGGCAAGTTTACAATATAATTTTTTCTAAAAATCTACCTCCAAAGGTATAAATATTTATAAGAGTTTTTGGGCCGATTTTTGACATTTTGAGATTCTCGCGCGAGAAAATGAACACTGCTAGATGGCGCTGATTGTAAACCAAATAAAATTATTGTGTATCTGCATCTGCACAATAATTTGTATGTATATATACATATGCCAACGCCAAATAAGTTCTTAACCTCAAAATTTCAGTAGAGGGTCTGTAACGACCTGGTAACAACTTTCAATAACAGAACAGCGATATTGCAGTAAATATTGTGGACTTTTTTTGATAGACTTAATTTTTATTTTACAATTTTTAGGTTGAATTTTTTAACCACAAATTTTAATTAAATCAGTTTTTTGGATGACAAAATTTTTTGTAATTCAAACACCACAACACAGACTTCAAGAACTTGTAAGGCACAAGGAAGTTAGATCAAGTAAAATTAATACTTACCTTATGCTGTAACTTAATCTTTAGTTCCGAAATGAGCTCTGAGGACAGATTGGTCACAGAAGTTCCTAGTAGTTTAAAACAACTGGCGCGATTAGTAGTGCGAGGTTTTTATTCTATTGAAGATTCACTTATTATTGATATGCTTGTAAGGAATCCATGTAAGTATCATACACACCAAACTTTTGCCTGTTGACTTTAAGTAATGCAAATAAAACTTTTGTTAGGCATGAAAGAAGATGATATCTGTGATTTACTTAAATTTGATAGAAAAATGTTAAGGGCACGTATAACTACGTTGAAGAATGATAAATTTATTCAAGTCAAACTAAGAATGGAGACTGGATTAGATGGAAAAGCACAAAAAGTCAATTATTATTTTATTAATTACAAGGTATTGTTTGGATAAGGTGCCAGTAAATTTTTGTTATTCATAAATATTACAGGATTGGTTGTTTTTAGATATTTGTAAATGTTGTCAAATATAAATTAGATGTGATGAGAAAAAAGATGGAGACTGAAGAAAGAGATGCAACGAGTAGAGCCAGTTTCAAGTGCACTAGCTGTTTAAAAACATTTACAGATTTGGAGGCTGATCAGTTATTTGATATGGATACTGCAGAATTTCGGTGCACTTTTTGTAAAGAATTGGTTGAAGAAGATCTGTCGGCACTTCCAAAAAAAGATTCAAGATTACTGTTAGCCAAGTTCAATGAACAATTAGAACCACTGTACATTCTTCTTCGAGAAGTAGAAGGAATCAAATTGGCACCAGAAATCTTGGAGCCCGAACCTACAGATATCAATGCTCTCAAAGGGTATTACACTATAAATTTTTTACAATTTGATGCATTTGTTGATAAAATAAAAATAAATTTTTTTTTTTTCAGCATTGATAATAAGAAATCTAATCTTCGTGGACCTAATGATCAATGGTCGGGTGAAGCAACGAGAAATACTGGATTTTTGGTTGAGGATACGCGAGTTGATGTATTAATAGGAGATGAAATTCAAGATGACAGTGCAAATAAAAAGAAAGAAAGACCAATTTGGTTGACGGATAGTACAGTCACCACTTCTGATGAACAAAATGATCTAGGAAACAATCAAGATAGCATTTTAGAAAGTGCTGCAACTGCCGCTTCAAATACTAACACAGTCAATAGCAAACAGGGTGAAGATATTATGTCGGTACTTTTAGCACATGAAAAGAAAGGTGGCATTAGTGCCACTGCTGTAAGAACTGTTTTACAGCATGAATCAAGTGACAGTAGTGACAATGAGGATGTAGGAGATATGCAAACGGTTGATACTGGTGAGTTTTCAATTCATCGTGATTTTATCAATTGTTACATTAATATTTATAATTTTTTTAAAAGTATTTGGAAACGATTTGTTCTTTCACAAATTAATTCTCCATAATAACTGTATTTTTTTTCATCGAATATAGGTGAGGTTGATGTTATGGAGTCGGAAGATGATGACGAAATACCAACGGTCAATGTAAACGGTAAGAAAATCGCTATAACCGATATTAATGACCAGCTTATCGCAGAAATGACTGATGCAGAAAAAGAAGTATATATACAAGTTTATCAAGACTTTTACTCTTCGATGTATGACTGAAATAACTGTTGTATTTTTAATATAAATGTATCTATGCATGTACATACCTAGATGGATGGATTAAAAAATGTAAAATATTTTTATAAATAAAATATCCTTATTTTTTAAACATTGTAAGTTGTAAATATTATTTTATTCAAATATTCTTACAACAATCATTATAATAAAACAACATTTTAATGGTAACACTTATCAATCTTTGAAAACATTTCACAATTAAATTAATACTAAACGGTTATATTTTTGTTGTTTACTTTCTAATGCGTACAGCAAAAACTCAACAACCCTAGGCTTAGGAATCCATAGAAATTATCAACATGTATTATAAACGTCTATCATTTATATGTATATATATATATGTATATAATTCTTTGTCATTATGTTAAGACATGATCAAAGACAATTATTAAGATTAATGTCACTTCTGGTAATACGGGAAATCGTGTTATTTTCATTAAGTTTAATTAACGATTAAGCTTACTTGAAATCAACATTTTTTTTGCTCGCCCCCCCAATGAAATTTCCCTTCAACCACCACAATTGAAAGGAAATTCCCAAGGCGATGTTAACAAACATTTTTTGAATATTTTTTTTCTCTTTTTTTTATCATTTTTAGATATTTTTTTGTTTGTTTAAACTCTGGCACATCGGCTGGTTTTGAAGACGCGTTATTCCTCAAAAAAAAAAAAAAAAAAAAAGAAAAAAAAAGTTTACACTGCATTTAACGCACACGATTTTCTATAAGATTCTCGTTGTTTACGTTTTTTTTTTTTTTCCAATAAATTTTTCTGCTAAATCTCTCTTCGAAACCCCATGGACACGACCTATGGGCTTGCGTTTATTCCTGATCGTTCATTCTCAGACGGGCAAAGTCCTCGAATACGATATTGTCGTCGTCGTCGTTGGCGTAATTATCGTACCGACCCCTTTCGATGCTCCTGGTCTTCTTCATTCCTTTCGAGGACTCCTTTGTTGGTTCCGGCCCACTTCCAGCTCCTGAACATCGATAACAAAAGCGTCAAGTTCATAATACGTGGTGGGCATATATGTCTCTAAATTGGGCCCCGAAAAATTGGAAACAAAGATTTTTGCATGCACTGTACCCCGATGTTAAAAACAAAAAGCTGCTGTCAACTCATCGTCTAAGGTAAGAATCCACCAATATATTAAGTTCAATAAATTTAATTCTACTTTTTTTTTTTTTTTTTTTTTACCGATCTACTTACTTCCCAAACGAAAATTTTACGTCAAATTTCAACTTGATTCAATCGTATTTTTAATAGTAAATTAAAAAAAAGAATTTTTTTTTTTTTTGCAATACATATTTACGAAAACATTAATCGCGGGTTTTTAGCAGCTCTTGCCTCTGATGAGACACAGTTTAGTTCAGCTGATCAAGTTTGTCTCGCGGCTAACTTTTAATTGTTCACGCTGAAAAAAAATTGTGCCGTGAATGGCTGACGTTGGACGAAAAATCTGAATCTTCGACTGTTTCGGTGAAATCGGGGTAATTAAACGGGGCTCGTGACGAAGAAAGCCATATTTTTGTCGAAATAAATAAACAAATTTTTGCAAAAAGCACGATTGTTTTCCGTTGTTTCGATAATTCCCTCTTGTGCGTATTTTGAATGTATTTTTCACAGTTTTCGGCATCCACAACGTAAGTATTACGCGTGTAAAATATGTAATGAAACATAATAGATGAATGTATGTTGAAAATAAACTGACCCACAGCCGGGTGCATGAGTTTGAAGGGCACGTCGGTGACGAGTTCACCGCCAAGGGTGCCGCAGTTGAGTTTCACGCGCACGGAGTACGAGATGACGATACCCATGTTTTCGTTTGGGGCTTTACCCTCGGCAACCATCGTCGAGGAGGCAAGATTGACGTCGTCATCCTGGAAAAACAACAATACAATGATCGCGTCTATATATTGTGTATATATTATACAGTATACGCGGATGTAGGTATAATAATAATATGTATAATATATGTACCTTGAGATGCCCGTCGAGCGCAATGCCTCGACGGTCCTTGTTGCTGCTGGCCAAGGGCACGAGGTAAAATTGTTTGGTAAACGAGGCCCCCGGTGTTATGGGGCAACCCTCTCGCGTCTCCAAGCTGGCCACGTTGCGCGAGAATTGGGCGTTCACCATGGTCACTTCGCAATGCTGGACAACGAAGATCTGCGCAAATAAGGGCCAAACAAGCATATATACGCTCATTATTTATGTTATACTTGTGCTATAAAGTCAAGTAAGAGAGAGATACACGCATGTGTGAAACGGCACCTTGATGTTCTTGACGGCTTTGCGGGAATTGTTGGTCACTATGACGTTGGCCGACACTTTTTCGCCGTGGTAGTAAATTTCCCTGTCCAATGTCACCTCCAAGTTAAGCTTGCCCTGAGAGAACGTGAATCCCTTGGATACTAATGAGCTCGGAAGCCTGCGGCCGCGCGACGGTGGGGCGTATTGTAATTTTTTAATTGCCAAGGCGAGGGAGGATCGCTTGTGACCCTGAATCGACAAACATATCATTACTCAGCTTATACTTTCTTGCGCTACGTTTTCATCCAAATTTTCATTAAATTACAAATTTTCCGTTCATTCGGCCCTTTGTTGCATTTCTTCGTTCTTACATACTTATTATACGAGCTACCATGTACATTTTTTGACGTAACGAGCCAGATACATTTTTTTACGTACAGGTAACACACGACCCCGGGAATTACATAAATCAATGTATAGGTATACGTAAAAGAAGAGATTTGAAGGAAAATGCACTCTTATACCCGCTAGTGCCATAATTATTTGTTTATTTATTGTTTAAACGTTGAAGAGTCAAAAACGCGCGTTACGAAAGCAGCTTAGGAATCGGTATACAATGCAATGTATAAAAATATAGGTAAGTACGCATGCAGTTTGAGTCTCCGCCTGATAAGTAAATGGGTCGTTATATAATACACACACAAGAAGAGATGCCTAGACGAGCGAAAATCCAGTTATATTCTTAAATACGAGAATGCACGCGATAATCTTTACGACACGCCTTATTGAATTATTATTTGATTTTTTTTGTGTTTCGCGACAACTGAGCATTTTTTTCTCTTTACCCTTTATAATCCATGTACTTGAACTTGTCAAATAATGGGAAAAAAAAAAAAAAAAAAAAAAAAAGGTACGAAGCGAGTTGAAAAGCTCAATGTATTGAAATCACCTTGTCGTCCTCGCTCTCGGCCACGTAGATCTTGACGGTGTACTCGACACCGAGGGGCTTGCCCTGGTCGTCATCGCCGGGCTGTAGGGTAACCGAGCTCGGTGAATTGGCTGGAAAGGTAAACAGGAAAGGATAGGCGTTGGAGCCGAGTTTTCTCAACAGCCGCTCCTGAATGGGCGTGTAATCTTGCTTTTCCCTCTTCGACGGGACTATTTGCTCTCGACTGAGGACCAACTCCTTGCTGAACTTCACCCCCATCACCTCGTCCTCCTCCCGGCCATAGCGGTACGTTGTGATCACCTACGCATTTTTGCCATTTACCCCCCCGAATCAGAGCGTCGTTTTTCATTGCATTCCGCGTATCGTGACAATTTATATACATTTTTAGAGGTAAGCGCCATTACGTATAATATATACAGGATCGGGAAGAAAAAAAAAAAAAAAAAAACCCTTTTGTTGATTTAAAAGCTCAAAAAATCGGTTGTAACGGCTATATTGTAGAAGCACCGATGAAAAATGTACGTAGGTATAGCCTACCTGGCCGTAAATCTTTCTGCCCTGGAGGTAGTCGGGCTCGACGACGACGATGCCATCGATGGGATCCACTGACTCGAGGTGGTCGATAAAGTCTCGCTTGCCGAGGTAAACCGTGACTTTGCCTAAGAGCCAACGTCATACGTATACGTGATGATATATATACGTTCGAAACACCATTGAGATAAACAAAGGGGTAAGTATACGCGAGTTATACCGATCTAGATACTTCATGTATTTGTAAGGAATCAATTGCTGTAATTATTTTTCAATACTTTTCTCGGCGAACAATTTCCAAGTAGGTGTACGTAATCAGAGCTTCAATTGTATATACACTTATTACGCAACGTAATTATACTTGTACTCAATTTTTATAATTAATGTTCCAACTTGAAGTGATTTAATCAAGTGCATCAGTGCCCGTGAAAATAAAAAACTACTTTGCACAGTGAGGGTATTGCAAAAAGAGAGAGAGAGAAAAAAAAATTACATAATAACCAGCCCGAAGAACTGCAATTCCGTTGGTTTATTAAAGCAAAAAGAAGAAACGGACTCACCATTGGGGGTGACCTTTTTGAAAACCTTGACGGCCACGACGTAGGCCAACAGCAAAACCCCAATCATCTGGCGTTGAGGTTGCAAGCACCAATTAAGAACGAACACTCACGCACAGACAATACAAAACTTGAACGACAATGAAAACAACGAATTTCGAAGAAAAAAAAAAAAAAAAAAAAAAAAAAAAAAAAACTGTGAGAATGAGAGAGAGGGGCCCACTACGTGCGGGATCGTCCGCTGATGGCTCGAGCCCGGGGTAATATATGATACACTAATATTATGTTGATTTTTAGGATTCCCGCCCAGAAGTGACGGGTTCGCGGGTCCGGTGCACCACCTCTTATAGACTTCGCTCCAGGGGCTTCCCGATGCACCTCGAAGCCCCACTATACATCGTCATCATACTGCTTTCCTTTAACCGGATCATTCAATTATTGTACTTTTCAAAGGTAAAATCGGATTAAACGGCACACAGCGCGCGCATCTTTTTTCCAACAACTAATTATATGTTGTACGTGCATACACACCAGACGTACAAAATTTTCATGCACGCCGACAAACCCCCTTTTTGCACACCCCCTAAAATACATGTGTATATTGTGTATGTGTTGTACGCACGTGCATAAACCGCACGCGTATGTGTAATATTCATAAAAGTAACTTGCCGATATAGAACTAAAACCTTTTTTTTTTTTTTTTTTTTTTTTTTTTTTTATGAAAGTAATTTTAGTAGCGAACATGTTGAGTATCAACTTTTGCTTCGCTCGACACTACATTTATGCTCACCTCTTGAAAAATAATGCCTACAGCTTCAAAAGTCGAACAGTTGAGTCTGCACTTCGAATTTCGAATTTTTTAAATATGTACAATTCGTTGGCTCAATAAAATAAGAAACGCCCCATTCAAAACTATATAGTAAAGAAACGTCCAAGTCGGAGAAATTTTTTATCCTAAAATTTTGTAGTGACACAGTTTGACCAATTAAGTACTTGAAATAACTTTATTAAAAATGCACACATTAGTATTATGTTAGAATTGCGTGCGTTTATTTTTATTTTTTGACTGATTAATTGCCGATAGTATTAATTTACCGCGCAAATCATAAGTACTAAATACTATAAACGCTATACCTACGTTTGAGTCGAGTAGCGCCCGAAAGTATAGCAGAGCACTATATAGTACTGCCACTAAAAAATTGTTGCTTTTAGCTGCTTCTTTGTGGCAAATTTGAGTTGGCTGAAAAATTTCCCGGTTCTAATTCCAAACAAACGGGATTAATGATTGATGGGGGACATGGGAAATTTTTAATGGATTACTCCCATATTACAAAATTGTACGGGATTTGTCATGATAAGTTGGTGCAAGAAAAAGTCACATCAACAAGTATTGTGTGCAGTCTTAAGATTTTTTTTATTTCAATCATAAAAATAATAATCATGTTAATAATGATGATAAGTTTACGTGGTACATGGGTAGTAATTATATATCGTTCAATTTCAAATTCATTTCATCTATCTAGAACGTCGCTAAACTGAACTGCCGGAATTGCCGCTTGTTTTTGTTTTGACAATTCTTCGATCGCCCATCGCAAGCGATATCGCAATAATGTACATTAAACTTAAAGCTATGAAATAACTTGCACTTTGACAAATTTTTGCCTCTTCGTCCACTATCTTCTTTTCTCATTCTCCTTTTAACACGCTACAAACTATTGACTTTACATTTATATTACGTGTATCAAAAGCATTATACGGTTTCATATAGTTTTTTCTTCTTCTTCTTTCTTTGTTTTTTTTATTACGAATTACAAGTGTAAAAATTCATTAAAAAATGTCTCGTTTAGCGAGTTTCGCTGAAATTAACCAAAAAGTTTAATTTTTATTTAAATTACAAAACAGTCAATGTACAAAGGAAAATTTCATCTTGAAAAAGGAAAATAAAAAATCATGTTTCACTCAAGATTTCATAATTCAATAAATTGGCAAGTAATTAAAAAAAATAAGGCTAACGATTCGTAACAAAATTTAGAATCATCAGTTGTTCGAGACTGCTATACAAATTTTTCATTTAAGGGTTACAAAATTTTAATTCTACAAAAAAATTAATTTATACTCTGAGACGGCTTAGGATCACGGGAATACAAGCTTATTTTTTATGATGCTAATCAACATTGTCTACTGTTTCATTATGTTAAATTTAATTTTATACAATATTTATATGCGTGTGGTATACTTCATAATATTATGTCAACAGAAATCGTGTATGCACAAGAGCTGAGTAATTACAAACTTTTAAAACAAAATTCGACAAGTAATAACAGTAATAGCAAAAATAACATTAGCAATGTAAATATTAATAAAAATTAACCTTACAAAACGAAAGGGACATATTATAGTGGATAGGCGTAAATACAACTATTGGTAGGCACAATTAAGGTAGAGACACTATGGCAAGCCGTTGCTATTAGGGAACAAGAAATACATGAAAGACATAAAAAATTTTTCCAAAAATTTATTAATGCAACCGTACAATTCCAAGTTTTCAAATTACTGTGATTTATATCTATATTACAAATGAAAGTGTTATGGTTATTAAAATTAACTCAAGATATTCCAGATATTAATTTTACGTAACACAAGTAGCAGTGAAACCAATGAAAAAAAAAAAAAAAAAATTGTAATTTGAGTGTCAAATTATGAGAGAAACAAATTTTGGGCCACTTCTTGGGAGTTATTCAAAAATAGGTAGTGCCGTTGCTTAAGTGATAATGATGGACAAAAGTGAAAATTATTATTTGTGATATTTAATTTACAAATAATCCCAATCACTAATCCAAGCCTGAAAAATAAGTTTTATGTACCAGGCAATGAATTTTGACTTAAAAAATGGCACGTCAATCGTAAGGAGAATCTAGCATGTTTATATCTCCATTTTAAAAATACATCGCGCTATTACGGAAAAATTTAATTTCTTACAAAACCTTTCGCTTACAATGTATCTCAATATGAGTTTCGAATTTTTAATTTTATGAATAACTTCAAAAGTTATGCAAAATTAAAAAGTCTTGTTTCTCAATAATGCACCTACTTTACAATTATAGTTAATGAATATCAAAGCGACGACTTGAATTATATAAGCATAGAATTCTACCTTATTGCGCGTAAAGCACTGGGTGTCGCAAGAAGTTTTAAATAAAAGTACCTAGCTTTAATTCACAATGGTATTTGGTGCTTAAAAATATGCTAATTATTCTCTAACTCAATTGCGATTTTAAGTTATTTTTCTTGCGATATTCGATTAGGCATTACAAACTAGTAATATTCCACGTGTCAGAGACACGTTTTATCTCGGCTCAGTTTGCGGGAAATAATTTTTTAAATTACGTACAAGTTAATAACAGTATTAAGCCTAAACAGAAAATCACCGGCTGCTCATTTTACCTTCCCAAAAACATAATCAAGGTAAAGTTTCCATTTCAACGCGGAATACAAAAAGAACGCCCATTTCAGGAAAATTGTTCGAATTCTTTTCCAAATATTTTTGAGGTGTTTGAAAATAATTTCAATTACACGTTGTCAGAAAACTTACTACGCTATCATTGCATTATCAATTAAATCAGTATCTACAATAGATTTTGCATTGGCAATGAATCATACACACAGTTCTCCGATACCAGCGCACTTCTAATACTAGGTAGTACAAACATTGTTAGTTGAATCACTAGCAAATATTGTAAATTTTTTTTTTAATTTTTAATGCAATCACTGATCATTGAGAACTTACTAAACTTACATTGCTAAATCTTTTTTTGCCATTTCTACTATGGTAATTGGTTTTATGTTTTAACATTATTACGACTCTCTTTTACTCATCTGTATAGTACGCTGTAGTATTATTTATCTTTGCTCAAGAATTTAAGCAAATTTAACCCATTTATGCAGTAAAAATCTGTAATTATTAACATAACTTATTATTGAGTTTACCGATTTGAATTTTTACATTAATAAACCAGCTTTACCAACCTAACGTTCTTTAGGGAAATTTTGCCTCACTCTATGTAATCCGTTTTTAGGACAAGTCTGAAATATACAAATGAAAACAGTTTTGATACTATAGACGAAACGTTAATTAAAAACCTTTAAATAAAATAATACTTACAACTTGGAGCAGCTGTTGATTCGAATCTCTTTTGAATTTGATCATAAGTAAATTTAACAAAAGTATCATATTGCTCTGAAAGTTTCAAACTTAAGACTTGATCATATTCTTCTCTAATTTTTACTTCTTGTTCTTTGAGCATTCTTTCGCAGATCAAACCAACCTAAGTAAATTTAATTGTTAGATCACTTTTTTTTCTACTTAAAATGTAATTCACTAGAATATAATATTACCTGTCGAAATGTAAAAAGTGGCTTTTCTTTAGTACTGGAATTTGAGTTGTAGTTGCTTGATGAGCAGGATGGACTTGAGGGGCTATTTGGAGTCTCCATATCTGAAGAATCGCTTTGGGAAGTGAAGGTTAATTGTTTGCGTTTGTTTAATCTACGAATTTCTTCTCTGAGATTAGCAGCCATTTTTTCTGAAAATTATATCAGTTTTTCATAAAATGTCAAGTATTTACTTAAAAGGTAAAAAGATTATTTTGTATAATTGATACAACATGTTTACTAGGGCACACTTTACCACACACCTGACCAAGAAAAAACATTTCTTTGCTAAATGTACCAATCACAGACATTCATTTTTTAACTTAGTATTGATTAAAAAGAAAGGCTTATGACTATAGAAACACATAAAGTTATCTGTACAAATGCCTCCAATCGAGCCATATTGGCTTTTTAGTTTGAATATATGTATTTTTAATAAAACTAATGAGCACTATCAAAGTTCTGAATGACTTAAAATCAGCCCTTTTCTTTCAGGTGATTACAATGACTTGATATTTGCAAATTTTTTCTTAAATTTTTTTTAATATTTCCAGAACGATGTACCAAATCTTGTAAACTTGGAATGAGTTGGAGCTAACTTCTTTTTATTCTAATGAAAAACTTTATACATCACATAGCCAAGTGAAGAAAATCGTGCACACAAGAGCTTCCAACCAACCCCAAGTTTTTATCCTACCCTCTTTTAAGGTTCACCTAAATAAAAAATATAACCAGATAAACAATTTTTGTAGGAGACGGAAGTTTGTACGATAACTTTGTGTTATTTATCTCACTGTGTCATGAACGTCAAAATTTTTTTTATCGTTTAGTTTAATACCTATCGATCTGACGAGATTTTTCAAAATTTTTTTAGTATTCGAAAAAATAGTGAAACGTTACGACGTGATAACTACGACAGCTAGCTCTAAAAAAATACTGATTGTTGTGCAATAATACTTTGTTTATTAGTGTTTAAAAACATTACTTTACACAATTTTTTTAAATCATTGTTTGTACAATTTTAACACTTTGATTGCAACAAGTGTTTTTTTAAACAAGAAAAAAATTACGTAATGTATTTTACTTAATTAATAATATCGTAACATTGTCATGAATTTGACTCTTTGGTATATTGGTGGGAAACGCACGGACCCTCATAAAAAAGAAAAAAAAAATATTTATACATATATATACGTTTGCTCCAAAATAAGATATACATAAAGAAGCTGGAGTGAGCAAGCAGTATTAGTAAAATTAATACATGCACGAATAGATATCGCACGTAGTGTTTATTTTTTGCTATGCTTTTGTTTTTGAAAGCAGAGTAATCAACTTATCCAACCATAGAAGTTACAAAGCGTGATGTAGATAATAATTAAAAAAAAAAAATAATAATAGTAATAATTATGTACAGTTTTTTCTTCTGCCTTTCTCATGAGCAATAATATATGAGCATATACTAAATATTCCTCGGGAGCGTAACTGCGCGTTACATACAAATGGGAAAGCTTTGTCAAAAGCATGCCTTATTTCCTTCTTAGGATTCCTCGACCCTTATATACAAAAGTATGGGTATCTGATGTTCTGTTCCCTCCCCTTACAATACTTATATCTGGCTTGCTAGCTGAGCTATAGCTCTCACGTTCCAATATACGTTAAACCCTGCCCTCTTCCATCCCATTTTTCGTCTGAACGCACACGCCGTGATAAAAGATGCTGCAGCGGCTTTTAAATCCTTTACGACCACCCCGCCAACCCCGACCCCCGAATGTATGGCCCGTACAAGCTAAAGCCCGTCTCTGCTCTGCCCCTGCACCTATGAACCCAAGTGTGTATTCAAATGCGATACAAAAAAAAGATTTTTTTGTACCCTCTTACATGTATGTTATAGAAGGTACAATAAAAAGGTTAGGTGGTATGGGCTCCTGGTAATGTGGTAAGTGTACGTGCTATTTTTGCCACCAAACTATGTAAGTACACCCAGACAATCGAAATCGAACGGATGATGATAAGTGTATATCTGGTCACAATGATGGTGATGACGATAAAGATCAAATAAGCTTGTATGCGTGTATACGTACGCAAGCACTTTGAGAAGCATAACAATGATGCATCAGAGAATTAAAGTACTTAGATATATAGCGTAGGTACTTGGAGAGAAAAGAGATGTAAACAACAGCCAGACTTTTCCCAAGAAATCATAAGTGTACATAAAGCAGCTGAGCGTACACACGGGGACAATTATAATACAGAATTGAGAAAGATGGCCGTTTGCACATAAGAAAAGTACTTACAGGTACTTAAGACACTTAATAACTGAGAGATTGGTCTCGATGGGTAGGTAGAAATGACGACGACGACGACGACGTCGTCGAGGATACGAATAAAAAATGCAAGTGGTATAAAAATTGGTTTGAGGAAAGCGCACACGCGGTATATATGATGTGCGAGAGAGCGTTCTAGCCTTACCAGGTGTGAGCTTGTTGGTGACCTCGCCGAAAGGCGAGTTGTTTCCTGGACTCTGGCCGCAGCTGTTGCCGGAATGGGCCGAGGGCGAGACGCTGCTCATGGGTATGCATCGCCGGCGTTTATTTGGCCTTCCATGGCTGTGCACAGGGTCGAATTCCAGTGACCGTTTTAGGGTGGCGCAGGCCATCGTTGCTGTTGCTTCCTAGTCTTGCTACTGCTCCTGTTGATGCTGTTCGTCGGACACCGTCCACACACACACACACACGCGCGCGCACGCGAATATGTTGAGGTAAAGGTAGAATATATAAATACACTAATCGTCTCCTCCTCGAGAGAGAGAGAGCGGGGTGGTTGGAAAAGCACGCCTCTGAGCGTTTATGCGAGGCAGCTGGAGTGACTCACGTACGGCTCGGCTACGGGGTTTGCGACACGAGGATTCTACGCTAGCTCGTGACCGCGTAGTAGATGTTGGCCTGGTTGTTTCGACACCAAAACAAACACTCTTCTCTTGCTCGCTCACAATATGGCGGCCTCGAGGAGCTCGCTGCTCTACTGCCTCTACAAGCTACTACTGCTCACAAATTCTCGGTTTTCTTTCCTCTCTGTTGCTCGTCTGTGTATGGATGTTACTAGTTTAGACGCTGGAGTCTGTGTCTGGAGCAAGGCAACTGCAGGGTGCAGATGAGATGGGTGGTCGACTTGTGATCTTGAATACACTCACTGCTTCTGCTCCGGAATTTAATGTTTGCACAACAGACAGAGACAGACTCTGAGAAACGCAGGAGCGCACACGATCACACACACGGCACACGCAGCTGATCTGATGGCTGATGATGCCCCTCTCTGTGCTTTTGCATTGTAAATATGTGTGAACACCATACGTGAGCATGTATATAGATATACGCCTATAGGGTACCTCCGTACCTCTCCCTTTAGAAAACACACACATGACATATAATGGAACGGGCGTTGAACGTTGAATCGTTGTTGAATGAGCAGAATGAGAGAGTTTGATTACTCATAATTATCTGATCTTTCGTTTCATTCAACTTAGACTCTTTTTATGAATTTAGTAATGCAGAAACCATGTATAATTCAACAAGTTTCTTTTTTGGCCTTCATTAAATTTCGTATTTTGGTTGTATCCATTTCTTTTAATATATAACAGTTCAAGCAAGAAACGTAAAAAAGGATATCTCAACGGGACATGGAACAAAAGAACCATGTTTTGTTGGATCTTTTTTTTTTATCTTTTGTTTCTTGGGTTTTTGTGTGCACATCTTTAAACTCGATGTTAATTTAAAAAAAAAAATATCATTGAAAAAAAAATCATTGTTGACAAAAAATATCTAGATGAAATACATATTTTACCAGTTTTCTCAACATCAAAAAATCATTGGTACTATTTTTATGGTTTATTTTTTAAACTTGGCAAATACGAAGTACATGCACGTTCAAATTTTTAGAGGTTTTTACCATTACAAACATGTCTCTGCCCATATGTTTATAGAAATTATCGGATTTTGAAGTATTATTGAACACTCGATAACTTCCTACTTACAGAATATTGGCATGGTTTTGCAGACCTTTTTTTCAATCAAACACAACAAATTCAACTCTTATATAGTCTTTATTATGTTTTTTAATAAACTTTACCACATGTTACTAAAATACACACACACTAAGTCGATAAATCTATGCAATATGTAAAATAATTGTATTTCTTTTATTTAAGGTAAATACTGCTTCTGTTGGCAGGCTTAATATTTTTAGTCTCTTATCACATTCATTTTTTATGAACATTAAATATTGAAAAATAATTAGCTAATTTGGAAAAAATCGTTTTTAGAATTTACTCATAATAAAAAAAAAGAAAAAGTAACTAAATGAAATTCAAAAAAGCATTTCTTTTATACATGCGAAAACGAATGCTGTTTCCTTCAACAGAAGTAAAAGCTTGGTCAAATCTAATAATTCAAGGAATGTCAATTATTATTTAAAAAACAAAAAAAAAGTAATGAACACTAAATCGAATGAAATAAACGGAAGGTCCCTATTCCTATAAGGGTTACTTAAAAGTATAATAATAACTTATTTTTCAAACAAAAGTGCTCATGATTTTTTTATAGTTAAAGTTTTTTTGGTAATACCTATTTAAAAAATTAAAAGAAAAAAAAAAAAAAATTGAAACGAAAATATCACTACTACATTTGCGGCAGTTGGTCTATTGGAGTAGCAAATTTGAAATCCTGGGGGAAAAGATTGACGGCATGTGGAAACATTAATTTATAAGATTGTCTTATTGTAACATCTGCAACACCAGCAATGTCACCAATTTCTTTTTGTGATCTTTTGTCTTCAGAAGCCTAATAAAAAATTTCAATTATAAAACTGTACGGTTTTTATCGATCATTATAATTATAAAAAAATAATAATACGAGTCTAATTTTACCTGTGAAGCCATGTAAATAGCTGCGGCGGTTACAGAAATGGGCGATCTGCCAGGTACAATGTCTAATTCAACAGCCTTTCTGGCAATGTGAGTTGCTGCTTTCTGTACCATATTTGGTAGGCCCAAATTTGAACAAAATCTCGACATGAAATCACCAGTGGTGATGAGATCAACGCTAGTTTCGAGAGCTTTGAGAATGAGTTTAAAACACCTTCCAATTTCTTTCTTGCTAATTTTACTGACCGCACAGATTTCCTTAAATGTACGTGGCACCCCTTCTTGACGGCATGCAATGTATAAACAAGCTGAGGCAATAGCGTCATTTGCACGTCCCTTTAAATTCTTTCCATCATGCACTTTCTTGAAAAGATTGTTTGCCCTATCAACAATGGTTCTTGGAAGATTGATGCGATCTGCCATTGCGTTAATTTCACGAAAGGCATTTGTTAAAGTTCTGTCTGAACTACTCATCTGAATTTAATACATATTGATTACGAAATGATAAGTTTGTGAACGTTATTTTTAATTTTCGTACTTACAGTTCTACGATTTTGATATTTTGCAACTCCAAAACTGTCAAAAGAGGCAGCTCCAGTACCAGGTCCTATTATTGTACATAAATCTGAGCCATTTAACAAAGGATTTTCAGGACCACCAACACGAGATGGATCCACACCAGCCTTTTCATTACTAAATGTTCTCCACTCTGATCCTACGTCTATGACTCTGATATCGCAATTAGAACATCAGAAATTAATTTTCATATAACAAGATTTTTGTTTATTAAAATATGTACTTGCCTGTCCCCTACAACGAGACCACATTCCGAACAAATTTGATCTCCAGCTCTGTAATCTTCAATTAATGGAGCTTCTGGATGTGAATAGCAGCAAACTTTGTTTGTTTCGTGTCTGCAATAACACAAACAATTGTAATGTAAGTCATTAAATAACGACACTAGTTAAAAATATGAAAAATCGGTCTTTTACTCCACTGTTTACAACCAAAAATATAGTGTACATTATTTTTATTTTACAATAGAGTTTTACAAGTTTTAAACACAATGTTCATAAGTTTTCATTAAAAATCCATGGGTTATCCGGTTTTATTTAAACTCAATATCATTGTGAGATTTACTTTTAAAAAATGGCAACTGATAAGCTTACACTTATTTATGTACATAGTAATAAAAAAAATTTGATCAAAAACAAAAAATTGTCCGCACTAAAAGCAAAAATAAGTAAAAAAAAAACAAATTACTCAGATGTAAACATTTGTGAACAGATGTCACAGAGATGAAAGTAGTAATTAAAAGAACACGCGCCATAAAATACTGGAACAATAAAAACAATGGTGCTAAGTAGAAACATGAGGATTATGCTTATTTACTTTGTTGACACTGAGCGAATTAATCATATGTATGTAAAATAATCTACCAGGTGTTCGACTTTTCAGTATCGTATATGCGTTTGAACAAATTAATAATAAAAAGCATTGCATACCTCGAGTGTGTAGCCATGTTTTCCTTCTATTGTCAACTTGTGACCTGTTGGTTGGCTACTGGGTTACTTCGAACCAAACTCTGTTCTTCGCCTAGGCTTTTTTTCCTGCAGTGTATAAATAACCTGTAGCTAAAACCAACATGCATCGACTGTGGAAGCCTTTCCTTTACCGACTTAAATTTTTATTCTTGTTTTTGTACACTTATATCATGTCTATAGGCATATACGTATAGGCAGCAAAGCAAATAGCACATGCACATGCCACTTGCCACATGCACTTGGAGTGTTGGAGTGCATGTATAAACTCAAACAATCTCGCTGGCTCGCTGGCTGTTCGATTTGATGTTCGAGTTAAGCAAATCGACTATTTGAACCTCGAACTTCATGGATAGCGGTAATTTAAAATTTTATAAAATATATAAGTAAGTACTTGATTCTTTGTAAATTCGATCGACGTTATCGTCGCCGAGTACTCATAGAGTTCTGCAAAAAATTAATTCTAGACCAACAAAAGAGGTAAAGTATTCCATACTACGTATATACGTATGTACATTGTTCATATTTTATTATTTTAACTATTTGTATATGTACTATCTTCAGTTTTTATTACGTTTTTCACTTGATTAAGTTTCGTATCATTGATTATAGAATTTTATCACACAACTGTAAGTTTATAAAAAATGTATTTTCATAACTAACAGCGCAACAAAGAGTAAATCTTCAAAGTTAGTCAGTTTGGAACAACACTATCTATTGTGCGAATAAACCTAGAGCCACCTCATTAGACCTATGTGCCCCTTGATTGCTGTTTATTGTTATTATGTGTTGAGAAAAATTTTATTTTATTTTTACCAACGTTGTAATATTCAAGGATACGAGAATTAAAAGAATGTTGAAAAATACTGTAACGATTCAAAGTTTTAATTACAAAAATATTACATTTGTAGTTGATAAAAGATTTAAGTATTTGTTGAGATGCATGAAATTTTTATAGTTTTAACGGTATATTGGGCCAATATTGTGGTTTTGATTTTTCCATATGCCTATCAAGTGTAGCTTGAAGAGCTGCTTCCATAGCTAAAATCTTTGTACTTGCTTCACCATATATTAGTTTAGCTATTTCACTTTTCTTTCGAGTTTTTTCGAAGATATTTTCTTCTGCTTGCTGATCATCATCTTTAGATTCTTGATCCGATAGTTCACTTTCTTTCTGAGTTTTTAATTCTATCTTATGTCTAATACTTTGAGTCAAAAAGGTCATCATATCTTCATTCACGTGAAATTCTAAATTTTCATCTGTACAAGTTTCTTCTTCCTCATCCAAATTGTCTTCATGAAACTGTTCATGCTGATTTGTTTCAAACACAGAATGGCTTTTAGAGTTTGAACTTTGCATCAAATTTCTTATAGTTTCTTTTAATACACGATTTTCATGTTCTAAAGCATAGCATCGTGTTTTCCACCAAGTTACGTTGTGTCTACAAATAATACACTCAACAATCACATAATTTGCTAGTTTGTAGTTACTATATTTATCATATTAAACATGTATTGAACTAGAAGGTCTCACCTCTTTTGCCATTCGTGAGCTGCACTATAATTCTCCCAAAAAGCATTAGCATCCATTGTATTGTTTTTTAATTTTTCTTTTGTCACGTAAGTACTGTAATGCTTGGAGTTTTTACTTATTTTTTGCCGTTTCTCAGATTTAACCTCAAATTTTGGGTGGGATTGCTTACGATTGAGACGACGTTTACGTCTGCGTTTTCTGTTTCGTTTGCCACAGTTAATAAATTCCATTTGAATTGGCAAAACGAAAATTCGTTAGAGGATTCAACGATTATTGTTGTTTATCGAATCCATAACTTCGGAATAAAACCAGTTCTATCATACAAATGGTTTTTTATTCAAATGATGCTTTCGTTACAAGATTGAAATTTCACTCGACAATGCCTAAAAATTTTATGATCTTAAAATTCTATATGTACCTATGTACATGATAGTACAAATTTGCACTTCAAAAAAATATTTACAGCTTCACTTGACAATTTTTTGTGTTTCTCTTCTTATACTGATTAAATAAAAAAAAAAATTAAAATTTTGATAAAACGCCATTGGTGCTGCCTAGCGGAGAATTTATTAAGAAGTTGTGCAGTACCGACGGTTGGCCGGCTCACTCGCAGTTCTTCTCTTCTCGGTGGATGTTAGCCAGTCGGGCAAATAACGCCTTAGCTAGGGGTGTATTCCGCAAATGCTGCCAGCAGTTAAGTTACGTAGGTCGTGGTAACGCCGCATGGTTGGGCAGCGCTAGCGTCAACCTGTACTAACTGTCGGTGGGTTCCGCATGTCAACAAACTTCGATATTTTTTACTGTTTTCGCTCCCATGCCATCTGATATTTCGGAGTTTGTTGACATGCGGAACCCACCGACAGTTAGTACAGGTTGACGCTAGCGCTGCCCGACCATGCGGCGTTACCACGACCTACGTAACTTAACTGCTGGCAGCATTTGCGGAATACACCCATAGTCCGCAGGCTAAGTATACGTCCTTAACCGCCTTTTTCACTAACGTTTAGAATAATGATTGAGACAATCAATGATTGTATCATGAGTTTTTGTATAAAGTTCAATTTATACAAATAAGTTGGTAAATATAGGCACACATGATTAATATTTAAACATTTTAAGCTGTATAAATATATAACATAGATTCCAAATATGCATTATTACCGCTGGAATATGCTAACAAAACCAAATATCCGTCTTTCTCACCCAGCAAAATAATAGGTATCTGTATAATCCTGTATCAATTTATTGCACACATGCGAAATGTTCAATGACAGTAAACAATGACATAATTTCAAACTTTACTTTTAACTCTTCATTTCACACGTAATTTTACAATGCAATTGATAAATTATTATTCATACAAAAGTATTAATATTCTTATAGGAGGTCGATTTTCAGGCAAAAGATTATTTGTAAACTTGCCGTAAACAGCACAGCCAATGTCAACTTTTTATTTTCTATCTACACAACTAGTTGCGGCTGGTTTTAGCGTTTCAGATTTCTAAACTAAAAAGTGGCCCTAAAATTCTGAAGGAAAGCTTTAGATATTTTAGGCCCTAGAGCCATGTTGTCAATTATAAACCAGCCGCAACTTATTTGACAGATACAAAATAAAAATTCAACATTTTCTGTGCTGTTTGCGGCAAGTTTACAATTTATCTATTACTCGAAAGTATACATAAATAGGAGGTTAATATTCGTATAAAACATACACTGCAAACTTGCCGCAAGTAGCACAAACATCGTTAATTATTTATTTTGTATCTATTTCAAGAGTTGCGGCTGGTTCATAAGTGACTAAATGGCTCTAGGGCTAAGCTGCCTAAAGCTCTCCTTCAGAATTTCAGAAGCAATTTTTGGCCAAAAAAATCACGACCGCTAGATGGCGCTGATCCTAATGATTATAACTACTTATAGTAGAGCCATTTAATCAATTATAAACTAGCCGCAACTAATTTAGTAAATACAAAATAAAAAGATAACATTGTTTGTGCTACTTGCGGCAAGTTTGCAGTGTATGTTTTATACGAATATCAACCTCATATAAATTTATACTTTTGGGTAATAGATGAATTGTAAACTTGACGCAAACAGTGCGAACAACGTTAACTTTTTATTTTATATTTATGAAATTAGTTGCGGCTGGTTTATAAATGATTAAATGGCTCTAGTATAAGTATAGTAATAATCATTTGGATCAGCGCCATCTAGCGGTAGTGATTTTTTTGGCCAAAAATTGCTTCTGAAATTCTGATGGAGAGCTTTAGGCAGCTTAGCCCTAGAGCCGTTTAATCACTTATAAACCAGCCGCAACTATTGAAATAGATACAAAATTAATAATTAACGATGTTTGTGCTGTTTGCGGCAAGTTTACAATTTATCTATTACCCGAAAGTGTAAATATAAGAGAGGTCGATATTGGTGTAAAACATACACTGCAAACTTGCCGCAAGTAGCACAATTATCTTTAACTATTTATTTTGTATCTACGAAATTAGTTGCGGCTGGTTTATAATTGATTAAATGGCTCTACTATAAGTAGTTATAATCATTAGGATCAGCGCCATCTAGCGGTCGTGATTTTTTTGGCCAAAAATTGCTTCTGAAATTCTGAAAGAGAGCTTTAGGCAGCTTAGCCCTAGAGCCATTTAATTACTTATAAACCAGCCGCAACTAATTTCATAAATATAAAATAAAAAGTTAACGTTGTTTGCACTGTTTGCGTCAAGTTTACAATTCATCTATTACCCAAAAGTATAAATATATATGAGGTTGATATTCGTATAAAACATACACTGCAAACTTGCCGCAAGTAGCACAAACAATGTTATCTTTTTATTTTGTATTTACTAAATCAGTTGCGGCTAGTTTATAATTGATTAAATGGCTCTACTATAAGTAGTTATAATCATTAGGATCAGCGCCATCTAGCGGTCGTGATTTTTTTGGCCAAAAATTGCTTCTGAAATTCTGAAGGAGAGCTTTAGGCAGCTTAGCCCTAGAGCCATTTAGTCACTTATGAACCAGCCGCAACTCTTGAAATAGATACAAAATAAATAATTAACGATGTTTGTGCTACTTGCGGCAAGTTTGCAGTGTATGTTTTATACGAATATTAACCTCCTATTTATGTATACTTTCGAGTAATAGATAAATTGTAAACTTGCCGCAAACAGCACAGAAAATGTTGAATTTTTATTTTGTATCTGTCAAATAAGTTGCGGCTGGTTTATAATTGACAACATGGCTCTAGGGCCTAAAATATCTAAAGCTTTCCTTCAGAATTTTAGGGCCACTTTTTAGTTTAGAAATCTGAAACGCTAAAACCAGCCGCAACTAGTTGTGTAGATAGAAAATAAAAAGTTGACATTGGCTGTGCTGTTTACGGCAAGTTTACAAATAATCTTTTGCCTGAAAATCGACCTCCTATAAGAATATTAATACTTTTGTATGAATAATAATTTATCAATTGCATTGTAAAATTACGTGTGAAATGAAGAGTTAAAAGTAAAGTTTGAAATTATGTCATTGTTTACTGTCATTGAACATTTCGCATGTGTGCAATAAATTGATACAGGATTATACAGATACCTATTATTTTGCTGGGTGAGAAAGACGGATATTTGGTTTTGTTAGCATATTCCAGCGGTAATAATGCATATTTGGAATCTATGTTATATATTTATACAGCTTAAAATGTTTAAATATTAATCATGTGTGCCTATATTTACCAACTTATTTGTATAAATTGAACTTTATACAAAAACTCATGATACAATCATTGATTGTCTCAATCATTATTCTAAACGTTAGTGAAAAAGGCGGTTAAGGACGTATACTTAGCCTGCGGACTATGGGTGTATTCCGCAAATGCTGCCAGCAGTTAAGTTACGTAGGTCGTGGTAACGCCGCATGGTCGGGCGGCGCTAGCGTCAACCTGTACTAACTGTCGGTGGGTTCCGCATGTCAACAAACTCCGAAATATCAGATGGCATGGGAGTGAAAACAGTAAAAAATATCAAAGTTTGTTGACATGCGGAACCCACCGACAGTTAGTACAGGTTGACGCTAGCGCTGCCCGACCATGCGGCGTTACCACGACCTACGTAATTTAACTGCTGGCAGCATTTGCGGAACACACCCTAGGTCTTCGTATTTTTCCAGCCCCACTCCGTTCTTGGCCCAGGCCGAATCACCCGTTCCACCCGTCTCCCCTAAACTTTGATGTTGGTTGATGGTGTATGCTAGGAGAGCCGCTAGAGCTATGTGTCTCCGACTGGGCTTCCGTACAATTACCCTGTCAAGCAGATAGTAAAAAAAGACTTACGGCAGGACTGTATAAGAAATCATCCAACAAAAAATTACTCATATGTTATAATAAATTTTATTTATTAAATACGTAACTCTTATAAGAAATATACACTTTTTACTTCATATAAATCTAAAAAAGTTTATTTTGTAACACAAATCAGACTTAAATTTTTACTCTGCACTACTTACATTGATTCCAAAATTTTTTTTTTTACTTCATTCATATTAATGTACATTATTTTGATTTGTATATTTATAAGATTTCAATTAAAAATAATTATACTTAACATGATAAATTAACATAATTATCTATATTGTGCTGATGTATCACCCATAATAAATTTAATAGTACCACAATTTTCCTGAATGATTCTCTGTTTTCAGACAATAATTATCGAGTTTATCCGTAAAAAAATTAGTTTGCAGAAATATACATATGTATGTACTGTAAAATGTATCGTAAAAATATTTAATGACTTCTGCACGTTTATTAAATTCCAATGTTACTAAATTATGTACCATAAACATGACTCTGAAGTCGCTGCTTTTCTGCAAATACTTAGATGATGTAATTTTGAAATGACAGAATACAGAATCAGATAACGATAAAGATTCTATTATCATGGAATTAAAATAAATACAATTTTATAACCGATATATGCATATAAATACGTTACATTAGCAATTAAAAGTTTCATAAGTAAGATAAATTTATACTACGTTCAAAAGAAACTTCATTTTTTCCAAATTTAACATTAACACTTTCGTCGGTGTAACTATTCGAAGGAGCACTATCTCCATTAGTATTCGCTGTTTCATTGTTTAAATCTAATTGATCGTTAATTTTATTTTTTGGTTCTAGCCCTATGATTAGACGTACGTTGTCAGGAAGTTCTGGCTCTGCAGCCTTTAATTGATGATAAATACCTTCAGCCTTTGATAATGTCCAAGGTAATTCAATATGCAGGGATAGATCATTAATGTGCTGCAAATAAATAAATTAGACAATTAGCTGGGCATAAAGTTCAATACAAAATTGGTGTAAAAAGACATATTCATTACTTTTAAAATTTCAGTAAAACCATAACGATTTTCCATAAGAGTCGCTTTTTCTGTCTCTAAGATTGCTGCACAAAATAACAAATGAAAGTTTTTGCAAAGAAAATCAGTCCAAAGTATCTCCCATAGTTTCATAATGTCAACTGTATTAAATTCTCTTTTGAATAATACCAAGAGCCAGCGGAAACAGAAAAACATGTTTCCTGATTCATGTCTATCAAGGTATTGTGCTAGCTGAGGTTCTGTAACTTTAAGGAGACTGTAAAGTTGACAAAGTTGACCTTTCATACCAGCTTGGTCCATCTCGAAATTAGTGCTCTAAAAATAAAATTTTTTTGTAATTTCTAACGTTGCGCTGTCATTTTTCTTAGTAATAATGTTTGTAAAACTACTCACCACTTTATCCATAAAGCCTACAAAACACCAAAAGGCATCGACTTCATTATCCATTAGACACAATATTGGACTCAATAAGTCACTCATCCCTTGTACATATCCCAAATCAAAGTTGAACATAACGTATGTCATTAAAATATCATACAACTGCGTCAAATGAGGGTTATCTTCTCCCGAATAATAAGCATGTGTTCTGTCAGTTCTGTTTACATCTTTTTCTAAAACATTGAAATATAAAGGCTGTGTGGTACATTATTGCTTGCGGTAACATATGTAGTTGAACTGCAAAGGTTTAAAAAATTATTACCAATTAAACTTTTTCTATCACGATAATCTGAAAATCTATTTTCTTGATCTGGTGTCATTGATTTCCATTGTAATTTCATTGTGTAATATTCGTTTGTCTTTGCTTTTTTTAATTCAACTCTTTCTGCGTTTGTTGATTCCCATGGATAGTATTTGAGTAAAAACTTCCAAACTTCGTAACGCAACGAAGGAGAAATACCCTAGATAGGAAAAATTGATTTCGTGTTTTATAAAGTAAAAAATTAAACAGTTGTTTACAAAGACAATAAATTTTATTGGCCAACTTACCCCACGAAATATGATTTCTTTTACTTTTTCATGATTCTTAACTCTACCCTCTGCATCTTTGAACTGATCCCACTGTATTTGATTAAGAGGTGGCCCTGACACATCAAAAAATATCAATAAACTTATCATAGTTATTAAAAATTTCATTCCATTTATTTATAGTTAAGTTCTTGAATTTCTGTAATAATTCTTTATAGCAAAATTTACGGAAATTTAAAAATACCTCTTGAACAAGGAGGCCTTGGAGGTAACAAAATTCCTAAACCTGGCTCATCGATCACTTCATATTCTTCACCAGAACCAATGGAACCAACTGGTGGTTGCGGAACATTCCCTGTTAGGGACCGACTTAGAAGATCAGCTACTGCTTCTTCTACTGGGCGCTTTACAGGTTCTTTATATACTGCAATCATCAAATAAATTAAGTAATATTTTCTTATGATTGTTACCAAGGTAAGAAGAAGAATGTAGTAAAAGTACTAACACCATACATCAGCTAATTTGCTAAAGGCTTCCATTGTCGTTTCGTAGGGATGATTGTGTAGATTTTTCACGAATTTCCACACATAATCCGAGGTGTGTTCTTGTAAAATATCTAATTCCGCAAAAGATTTGTTTAGTACTGAACTCACCTCATCGAGAACAAGATAAAGATATTTGTCTTGCTTGGATCTGACGAATTTTAAAAAACCTTGTAAAGAATTGAAAAAGCTTTCAGCATTCAACAACTGAAAAAAGGCCACGTAAGTCGTGCCATCATTTTGCATGAATATCAACTGTTGGCCACCTTGGTGCACACGAAGTGACTTCAGTTCTGAAAATAATATTCTAACTGTTCTGCGTCCAAGAGAATCTGGACCTTCCGACGATGATCTTGTTCTTCTAGTATGTGTGTTGACAAGTGACCACTCGGGATCTTGATCTTGGCTCTCTGATACAACTGACACTTCGGTTGGCTTCCACTCGATGCATTTTCCAAAACTCTGAATTAATTAAATAAGATTTATTTATTTGGAAAAAAAAAAATTAAAAAAAAAAAAAAAACTTGTACTGGTAAAAAAAAGTTAATTACGTATTCGACAATATTGAGGCTTCCAGAGCTGTGAACTTCATCTTCTCTTGTGTTAGCTCCTCGCAAAACGACCCCGGTGTGGATACAGAGATCCTGTAAATATCCCGAGAATTGATATCTCAATTTTTTATTGCATTTCGTACAAGTTCATCTACACTGTAACGTAGATTTGTGTTTGTTGTTTTCGTAAACTGAATTTACCTTATTAATGTATCAAGCCGCGCTACAGACGCAAGGGATGCGTCACGCTCATAAATTAAAATAATATAACCTTAAAATAAGTTAAGTTCTCGAATTACCTAAAAGGACGTAAGCAGAAGTAACGATAAGCATTAAAGTTGAAGAAAAAAATCAAATGTACATGACGAAATATCAGCAAACACCGTTTCAAAAACTACAATGGGCTATCTGTCAAAGGCTTTGTTGTTGTGTGTCATCCAATGTATGTATGTACGACATACTTGTAACACACAACGAAAACAGAGTCGGACGAACAAAACTACTTAATTGATACAGCGCTTTCTCGATAACCAACTACCTACTTGTTGTTAAGTGTGAGACAAAAAGAAGACGCACATGACAAGAAACACTGATCTGAAAATTACCTTCCCCTGTTCCGTGGGTTCGAACATTTTATTGCCTGCAGCAGTCTTGGAAGCACACTCTCGTTTCCTCCCGTCCTATGCGAGATATTTATCTTGTGCAATTTCAAAACATCCTCTCGGAAAAGTATACCTACAGGATTTCCAGGTTGCAGATCAAGCCACTAACAATTAACCACATACACATACCACCTACATGTGTATTATAAGCAGCAATTATGGGGGTGTTAAATGCACAAACAAAAGTACTTATCAGTTGATTTATATTGGTACTCTCGCTCTCTCTCTCTTCTTGGCTTATCTTTGTGCAAACGTAAACATTAGAGATTGCTAGCAAAAACTTGACACTTGGTTATTCACTATGCTGTTAACAGTTTCACACTGACCAACGTTAGATCTACGTTATACCTATACACTTGGCATACTGGTGTACCTATATATGTATATATATGCCTATACTAACTAAATATGTCATATATACCGTCATGCGTTGTATTTTGTCCATTCTGTTCGTCGTACGTATAATATGCAACAACAATATAGGTACCTACACCCACTTATAAACTTACACTCACAATCAGTATTGAAAATTTATAATTACATGCTCTTTGCTTTATATAGGTACATCCATATTAAACATATAAGTATATATGTATGATATTATTAATACGTCGTCAAGCTGTACCTACTCAGAGTCCGTAAATATATGTACGCTATTACACCCAGTGTACACCCATGATTGTATTTTTTTACATCACTCTGAACACCCATTATTAAGTATATGCGCATTTAATAAGTACGCAATACTAAGAGTGACGTATATCGAGCTAGCAGCACCAAGTAACAATAACTAAAAGGTACTCCTATTTCTAAATTTGCAGTTCATTCGTTGTTATTTTGTCTAGCAAAAACGAAATTTCATGCTATTTACAAAACTGAGTTATGACAAGATTAGCTAGCTTATTGATGTATCAAGCAAGCAGCACATATATCACGTATCATCTCGACTTCAAAACGACCTAAAACACATTTAACGGCGAGAAAATTTGTTGCTCGCTTGGAGCTCAAACATGGGCCATTTACTATTTTGTCGCTTACCTTTTAAGGGCTCAAATTCGAAAGGGCCATTATATAATTATTGCGAATATCAAGCCAGCAGTACATATAATTAAGAGTGCCTTAATCAGTCAATTGACAAAAGTAACAAAACGTAAAGCTCCAATATAATCTAAAAAGACAAATATTCTCACCCCCGTCCTCGGCATATTATACGTATAGTTGGAGAAGAGAGAGAAAAAAAAAAAAACATATAAATAAAGCACGATGCATCAGCCTCTTATCGCCATGGGCAAAATTCGAAACTGCTTATTCATCGGGCGGGCATCCATACGCATATGATAAATAATACGTGCTCTTATCCGACTTTCATTCATTCGTTCATTCGTTGGTTCGTTGCTCACGTGTGTAGAAAAAAAAAGGTGCGACTTTTTGCTTCCGTCATTATTTCCCACTGCTTTCATGCCGTGTATCACAATATGACGTATAAAGGTACTATTATGTATTGTGCTCGTGTGCCGTGCGTAGTCGTGTATAACGGCACTTATTTTTCAGAAAAAAAGAAGAAGAAGAAGAAGAAAAAAAAAAAAAAAAGATCTTTTTCCGCGATTCCTTTTTATCTCCGTAGAAAGTTAAAATTTCATCACTCGCGTTTACTCGGGCAAGCGTGGATGCGTCATATTG
Organism: Copidosoma floridanum; assembly: GCF_036245765.1. Classification (NCBI taxonomy): domain Eukaryota; kingdom Metazoa; phylum Arthropoda; class Insecta; order Hymenoptera; family Encyrtidae; genus Copidosoma; species Copidosoma floridanum. The sequence goes on along the minus strand of NW_028321890.1, from coordinate 25,382,585 downwards.
TCTGCATCCGATCTTTTTATACATCAGTATATCGTTTGGCGCTTTCTACGTTTCTTTACTTGCTACGGCTTTCATTCGTCAAGAGATTTTGCTAAACAAAGCCAACGACTGATGTTTAAGAAACCTTTGAACAACCGATCGTGAATTTTGACAACTTTTTAAGCATCAGTGAGTGAAATTGTTACAGTAAACAATCAACATAAATGAGTGACAAAATCACTTGCAATTACAAGAAATATTTAACCAAAGTGCACCATGATCCATTATTTTATTTTATTTTTTTCCAAAGTAAAAAATATCAGACGCCCATTTAAAGTTTCATCTACACTTTTACTTTGAATATCTATTTTACGGTAAAAAATTGAAGAAAAAAAAAAAAAAAAATACGTTACATATAAATATATACGTTCATCTCTCGTTCAAGCAACCAAGCTGTTCTTTTCTTGCACTTTATACCTGTTGATCAATGCTATAACACGAAAATAATCCATAGTAATAACAGAAAAGAAAAAAAAAAAAAAAAAAGAAAACCAAATGACGTTTACCGTTTATTCTCGAAAACAAAAGAGACGACAAACGAAAGCGTCGTATACGTATTGTCGTACATTACACCCATTATTACGAGTGTTACCTACTTTTGGGGGCACGAAACCAGATAAGAGATTCGCACGGCGCGAGATGGGACGGGGGCTTTGTTTTTCCAAACGCGATTGATTTCTAGACACACATCCTCCGCAATTATTGATGGGCGCAGCCCACTACGTTTCGCGCGCCTCGGTCGCACACTCTCGTTCAAACAAATCGCGCCGCATACCAGCCGCACGTGTATACACGTGTACGTGTACCCACTGTATTGTTGTACTTGTACCCACACGCGAAGTGAAACCTCGAAATATTTGGCCAAGCCAAACATTCGCGCGTCATAAGAGGGACCCCCGGCGCGCTCGCCTCGCCAGTTACGTACCTCGAGCTCACCTGCCACGTACCCCCTGCCTGCTTTAGGGACCTTATTATACACAAGTCACGCGCCGAGAGATGCTCTGCTCGGTTCAGTCAAACTTGTACACTTTTTCACTTATTTAAAAAAAAAAAAAAAAGAAAACGAGAAAAAAATGATGCAGCTCCGCTCACTTCTACTACTACTGTCGTGTTTCCTCGCACCGGCGGTAAAATCGCAGACCTGCGGCGGTACCTATCGCGGTTTTCAATACACGATCGCCAGTCCAAACTACCCGCGCGGCTACCCCGAGAGCCTGGAGTGCACGTACCACCTGCAAGCCGACCAATCGACCGATTGCGAGCAGGACTTTCACCTGCAGTTCCAGGACTTTGACGTCCGGCCCTCGGACGATTGCAGGGACGATTATGTGCGAGTCGGCGATCGAAGCGTCTTTTGCGGTGCCGTCACCGGACTCCGCAGCTTCACTGGCGCGAAAAACAACAGCCTGACCATCCGATTTCACTCGGGCGGCACAAAGGGCCCCGCCAGGGGCTTCAAAATACTCGTCATGGCCATTCCCTGCTCGTTGAAGCTCAGCACCCGACCCAGAAACCAGTGAGTATATACGAACTCTCTCTCTCTCTCTCCTTACATGTTTGACCTTCTTGCACGATATTCCTGCGTATGAATTTCCAGCGCAAACGACGTGGGTGCGCTGTCCTCGGAAGCCCATGGGTCGCAGGATCAGATCCGGATAACCCCGTACTTGTTTTTGCCTCCAACCGAGAGGCAAAACCATACCGATCTTTTGGATGAAGCGTCGACGTCGCTCCCGATGGAGCTGCGGCCCCCGAGTCTCGAGGCGGGCGCCTTCCGGCCCTCGGAGCACCTCGTGTCCTGGGACAAGAGCTCGACGAGGGGCCTGCACACCGAGTCCCTCCTCGACCCGCAACTTGGACCCGCGAGTTGCGACAAAGGCGGGGACCCTCAAGGGCAACCGGTCGAGTACAACGCCGAGAGCGCCAATCTCCGCAACAACTACTACCCGCAGGACGCCAGCAGGCTGGGCTCGACCGCGAATCTCATCTACGACCCGCACCGGGGCCTCTACCAGCAGCAATCGGGCTACAACTACCTTGGCTATCCCACCAGCTACCAGAGCCTCAACACCTACAACCCGTATCAGTCCACCTTCAACCGGTACAACCCTTGGAACAGCCCTGGGGGCTACCTCGGCTCGCGGAGCGGCGAGTGTTGCAGCTTACCGACGGCCAGTCGGCGCTTCCTCCTCTCCAGTCCCGGCTTTCCCGGGAGCGTCTCGAATACCTACACCTGTCGCTACACCATCGCCAAAGCCTCGCCCGACGTCTGCCGGCTGCGCCTGAACCTTCGGTACTTCAACTTTGGAGCCGACTCTGGGCTTTACTGTAGCCACGGCCACCTGGAGATCGACGGTAGGCACCTGTGCGGCTGCAGGACCGGCCAAACCCTGCAGCTCCCGTTCGCCGAGCCCTACGCCAAGCAGCTCTCCGTCACCTACCGGGGCTACCCGAGAAACAACTTTGCCGGCTTCCTCGTCGACGTCGTCCAAGAGTCATGCGGATACAGCTCCGGCTACTACCCCACCCGCTCCTCCTACCCTTGCGCCAACTCGGGCTACCCATGCACCGGTGCCCAACCCTACGACCCGACGAACCCGATTTACTCGCCGTACCTGCGACGCCGACAGGATCTGGAAGCCGTTGCCGCGCCGTCCAACTCATCCACCGTGGGACCGCGGGCCAAGAGGGACCTTGGCTATTATTACCCAAAGCCGAGCGTAAGCTTCGAGGATAGCGGCGAGGCCGACGTGATCACCGCGGTCGGGTATCAGCCCCGGGATCGGTTGTTCGGGGGCAACTGCCAAAGCCGCGTGCTGCTCGACTGGGTCGTGGCGTCCAAGGAGGCCGCCCTGAGGAGCGCCAGGTGCGAGAGGTTTGGGATCTACAGGTCGGCCAGCGACCGCTCGGACCCGGATGGCTGCGAGGAAGTCGCGGCTAGTGGAGGATCGTTAAGGTCACCCGAGCGCCACAACGCTGGGATCGACAAATGCTGGAGGTGAGCAACTTTGCACAAGATGTACATGTAAGGTAATGTTGGAGACGCGATATTTTTCTTTTTTTTTTTTTTTTCTAGATTTAACGGGGCTGGCGGCGCTTGCAAACTGGAAGTTCGTTTGGAAGACTTTGGGCTGGAAGAGGAATCGAGCCAGGGGTGCGAGAGAGAGTACTTGTCATTCAGCAACGAGGACAAGCGGTACTGCGGAAGCTCGCTGAACAACCAGAAGCGTGAGTGTGTCTCTCCGAGGTGTATCCCGAGTCAAATGCGATTTGCACGTGTGTACGAGATTTTATTGTTTGCAGGGGTATTCGATCTGAGGCAAATGGGTGCCGTGGACATTCGCTTCGTCTCCGACTCGCGGGAGGCAGGAAGTGCTTTCAACATCGTTTTCTCGCAACAGCCGTGCGCAAACTGAGGAGCGAGTCTTTCTTCAAAGTTACACGCTGGACCTATTCTTTTTTCTTTGTTTTTGTCGAGTCGTGACGAAATACTTGCTCGAGACGTTTCGCAATGTTTCGTTTGCTCGAGTAAAGTGTCTGGTAATCTCAAATAAATGTTTTTTTTGTTTAATCATTATTATTATTATTATTATTATTATTATTATTATTATTATTTCTATACATCTTTAATATGATACACATCGTAGATGGGTTGACAATAAAAGTTTGGCTTTGAAAACGATAGATTCTTTTATTTTCCATTATTATGATGCTTTTCGCTTTTGGCACATATTGAATTATTGGGTAACATTGGGATTCGAATAATAATACATCGAGTTGACGTTATTTCAAAAAAATTCTTTAACTTTGATATTCAACTACGTTAAGCTACTTTAATGAGTATATATGTACAGTCAAAGACAGAAAGATTTAGTACAAAGACGTAGTGAATTTTTTTTTTTTTTTATATAGTTTTATCCTTTGATGAATAAAGTTAATAAAAATTAAGTAAACGAATAAAGTTATTATCTTATATATTTAGCATTGAAGAAACAAAAAAAGATGGTAATTTTTTTTTGCCCAAGAGACTCAAAAGTTCGTAAAGGTTTTGTAAACACTAAAAAAAAAAAAATCTCAGTTTCCCGAGACAGCGCTTAAAAAAAAAAATATCGTTCTCGTGCGCAAATCGTTTACCTTCTCCTTCGTCCGAGAAATCGAATATTCGTGTACACAGCATTCGTGGGCCTCCGCCGACTGCAAAAATCGACAAACACCTTGTTGCCGCTCCGCGTGTTGTGCAAGACCGACAGGAGTTTGACGATTTCGTTCCTCGATGGGCTACATATGATGTCGAAGTCGGGACTGGTGTAAATTCTGCAAAACAGTTGGACAAAGTGCCGATTTACAAGCGTACGTTTGAGGAGCTGTCGTGCGTTGTACGTATATTACCTGGAGTGTTGTCTTTTGAACGGAAACTTCATGTAGAGCCGGGCCCTCTTCGAGACATTCCGCCGGCGGTTGTATTCCACCGAAAACGGCCCGTCTTCCATCGAGTCATCACGATCAGCCTTCACCGCGATTAGAGGAGGGGCTTGGGAAGCCGCCGGGAGATACAGGGATCGTAGCAGGTCGATCGACAGCTCCGTCAATTGCGTGTCGTCCAGTTGGTCGATCGGCAAGTAGTCGGCGTCGGCGAAGTCTGTGTTGTTGCGTGTGTGGAGGTACAAAAAAACGTGTTGAATCGAGCACAGTTTTTATTTATTCACATGATGGGCGAATTACGGATGATTAACTTTCGATGTTACGCAAACTACATTTTTTATGCGAATTTGTGCAAAAATGGTTCAAGTTGCTTGTTAAAAGCTCTTTACGGCGATTCCAATTGATATATCGTTCAATGAGCGAAACGGATTTTCAAAAATTCTTTTTTTTTTTCTATTGTACAATATTTACGTTACAAACAGCTAACTTTACTTATTATTTCCAAATAAATAAATTTCTTCTCACAAGACCACCTTAACGAGACAACATCACTTTCCATTCATAATTTTTTTTATTTATTTAACTATAATGATTCAAAAAAAAAAAAAAAAATTTGTTAAAATCATAATTACAAGTGTGAATGAATAGAAATATTTTTAAAAATGTATACGTAAAAAGAAATTATAATTCTCGTTTGTAATTATAATTATTTTCTAAATTAATTGAATCCACGACGTTAATCTCGTGTTTCAGCTATTCAAGGTGATAAAGCAGTTTATTGGTGTTTAAATTGTAGCTGTTGCATGTGCTCGTTTGTTTGCTGAATTGTCATCAAACTTTTTAATTTAAAACCAATCGGCCGATTCAGCGAGAGATGTGTATAAGAGGGTATAACGAAACTCGACAAAAATGATAGATAGCCAAGTATAGGTGGACGTATGCGTTACCTCTTTCTTGGTTTCCATAGACATTGTCACTGTTGAGATACTGAATTTTTCGAAACCTCGGATCATTCGGCTGAAAGTTCCACTTTTGCTGATCGTCCCTTCCTTCGCGTTCTTTACTTTCCGTACGTATTTTCAAGAACTTCGGGAGCATCGAGCTAATCATCCTGACGTTGTTTTTTGGCGAATAGTCTATCAACTCTGTCTTTAAAGTTCCGATGTTTAATACGGTGACACAGAATAACAGAATGTAACGCATCTGCAATAATAATGTAGTGATTGTCTTCGTTGTAAAATAAAAACGTAACAAAAATTAAAAGTAGTAGAAAATTAAATTATTTTCTCTCAAAACTGAGAACGATTATATTATTCATTAAGACGTCAAATGTAAAGCCTCCACTACTATTGAAACAATAAAACTTTTATTTTTTGTACACTCGTGTCCAAGTTAAATTAACTATTTGGATTAAATTATTTTCGAAAATTGTTTGAACTGTCGTTAGTAGGGCCCATAAAAATGATGAGATTTAAAAATACTCTTGAAAAAACAATAATAAATGACGTGTACCAAATTATTTTTCATTTACACTGAGCCACTGAGCAATGCTGACGAATAAAAATTATTAACAGTCTACTTGAATTTTACTGGAGGTTATTATTTTGTAACATTAAAGGTCTTTTTTAACAGACGTAGAGCTAAATATTATGGTTAAATTGAATTCGTATGAATAAATAATTTGTAAAACAAAAATCAATACTTTTCGTGATTAAAAATCCTTATTTTACCTTTCGCAGTGTTAAAAAGTTAGATTAGGTATTAAAAAGTTGGATATTCAAAAAAGTTGCGTTATGAGGAAGATTTATATAGGATTATACAGATTAATTAATAATTTTAAACCAAAGTCTTTAATTTTGTCCTTTGGCGTTACATTTCCATTTGATTGTAATTGTTATTGGTAGAGAAGAGTATATAAAAAAACGTCACGACAATGTGCAAATCAGATTCCAATTGCTGCAGAAAACCCATGAGTTGCAAGGGGAGCGTGTGGACATTCGGAAAAAATGCTATTAGAGCGTTGAACACGGCTGGCACACGCACCTGATGCAGCCTTGCGTCGACATTGACGCAACAGCATCAGTTGTAACTAACGTGCCCTCGTTATACGCGTATGGGTGTACACACATATATGTGTGCGCAAGTACAGAAATAAGAGCTGATGAGATTGCGAGGTAGAGGAGGACTCGCAAGGGAATTCCCGCGTGCATGTGAAAGTTTATGGCTAAAAGCTCGAGCTCTCGATAGTCCATGTGTGGACGTACGCCGTGTAGATATATATGTGCTGTGTGTGAATTAGTCAGTATACTCTGTTCTGGAAGTAATTTTACTTTAGAGTTTGCCATTACATTCGTGAATCGCTTGCAGTGTGCGACAATCTTGTCCTTTTTTTCGTTTTTTGTTCTCGTTGCGCGCACGTTAGAAAGACTGCAAGTATATTTACTCATACTGCATTTGGAGTGAATGGGATTATCCTGTATAATATACTTTGAAAAATTTTTAGACCATCAGCTTTGTACAAGAGACACTAATTAGGTATTATAATTGATTTCCTAAATTCGAAAATTTTAGAACTACAGTCTGGGAAAAAAATCATGCTTACTATTGAAACTCGTATGAACATTTTTATATTTAGATTTTTAGAAATTTATATATTTATAAATGTTTAAAACTTTTGTATTTGAGTATTACAAAGTTATATTGAAATGTTCAATGATAAAAAGAAAAAAAATGGTACGACCTTACGTTTAGAATTTAATCATTTAAATAAATAGAAGTGAAAATTAATGTACATTTTTTTGTCGAATAATTGGTAAAAAATAATACTTTATGAATCACGCAGTAAATTAATTTCTGCAGGAATCGACAATCACAAAAACCCACTGATTTAACATGGTTTTATGTAAAAATCATCTTTTAAAAATAATTAACAAAATCTTGTAATTAAGAGAGATATGTATTATAGAAGAAGTACTTTGTACGGCGGAAAAATGTCTTCTTTTTAAATTTGCCACTCTACATGCTTAATACACATTATCGTATAATATCAGGGTAACGAATTTATTATTTTTAAAATTAATTATTATTTATTAAAATTAATGATTAAATTATGACCTTAACTGATTATTTATAATAATTTACATTTGAAATAAATGATAGAATTATAGTTAAACTTTTTTTTGACATTCCATGGTTAAAAAGTACGTGTAATTGTTTAAACAGTAAAAGAGCAAAACTTTTTATTTCAAGATGTGCGTAATTTTTAACTTGTCGAATATTTAAAAAAGTTTTCACGATGTTGAAAAGATTTTTATTTTATTTTAAACACACAAAAAACCTCTTTTTGGTATTATGTCGATATATTAAACTAATTCACATTATTTGTTATTCAAATTGTTTTCCTCGTACGTGCATACCACAATTATTTACGCAGTGCACGTATCATCGCACATACGAATCTCAAACACTCGTTCGCTCACTCGACTCGTCTGACCAATGATCGAGTTCGACTACTTGATATTATAATGGACAATCGCGTTTATTTCTTTAAAAGCTCTCGCATCTACACAGTCAAGCTCACGAATTATCGATCACTTAGCATTTACAAATTACTCGTCGTTCAACTGCCAAAGAAATATCACCGACAATAATCGCGTTAACCGCCCCTACGCGCGCACAAAGTTAAACCAATAACTTTTAAAAGTTACGCGCGGGGAAACTTTTTTTTTTTTTTTTCATACTTACTCTAGCGAAATTTAGTTTGACCGCTTGGACGGGGGTTTTAAAAAAACTTTCTTGTAAGGTCGTAACTTTTAAGTAACCCCAGCACACTTGTATTCCTTGTCACTTGTAACCGTTGACCGCAGCGCACGAACGAGATTTGTAGTTCTCGCGTGGGTACGAAGTACTGCACAAAATAACAAAAAAATATTGTTCTACTCGGATTATATTGTTGTTGATTGCTAATCTGTTATCTCACTCGTTCGATGTAAAAGAAAAAAAAAAAAAAAATGGAGACGCGTACCGGCAAGCACATAAAATTGTACAAGTAAAGGCGTACGTTGTTCGGACGAGGTGAATCTACTGGTGTGTGGATTAAGCGGCCGGGCGCTTTATATGGGAGAGCGTCGAGTTTTCCTGCACGTATACATGCGCGCACGTAACGATGACGACGACGGGGACGACATGGACAGCCAAAGTAGTGAAAACCCGAGCGAGGGAGGAGGGAAAACAGAGCATCGTGACAAATGAGAAAAACAAAGTCGTTTTCTTAAACAATTTAATAGTGGCATTCCAACGTCTTGGACATTTTTACACGTTGTTTGGTCATTTTTACCGTTTGTAGCTGTAACCTTTTTTTTTCAGTGGAATAGTTTTTACTGCTCGCGCAACTAACAATTTTGTGTTTGTTGTAAAATTTCTCTAGGGTATGTTCGATACAATGCTCCCAATTTATGGCTTGAGACAATTTACTTATGTTTCCTTTTCCAATGTATTGGCATAACACGATCGCTAGAATCACTGATAGTATGGAAAATTTATGGAAAAAGAGTATGGAAAATTTATCTTTCCGTTTACGGTTAGCATTATACGCACATTTATATTAATTTTTTAGTCCTTTGACGCTTTGGTATCCAAAAGCTGTTTATGCATGCAATTGGTGTGAACTTGGACAGTGTGAGGTGGCCTTACCGTGCGTCCAAACTAATGACCTACTTTGTAATTTCACTGTCATCTTCGAACCATAAGGGAATTCCGCAAAGTTTATTTGTTTTTCCCGAAGTCAAATACTCTTCTCGTACGGTAGAGATGTGTAAAAATGGTAGCCATCCCATCACTGGACACGGAAAACTTTTTCCATTTTGTCAATTGGAATCAAACAATTTTTTTGCTCATTCAAAAAGTACAATGATAACAAATTTTCTGCAGCACTCCAAGGACGTGCAAAAATATACATATATGCAACAAACCATGCGCGAGATGATTTTTATAAAACTTTTCAAAGTATTCTGGGACAGTTTAAAAAATTCGTGCATCTCGTCAAATATTAGGATACTAAAATTTTCTAAGATCAGTTCTTCGACGCTTTTACATCCAACGTGATCAGTTTGTAATCCACATTCTCTGTAGAAATGTAATATGTATGTATTTTATTTTTTCAAGATGTATTTTAAATAATTTTTTTGATCAATTACTTTCTAGATAATACTCTTAAATCTATACTTGTTGAAAAAGAGTTGAATTTCCTCATTTAATTGAAAGTTAAAAAGTTTTCGATACCAAATCCCATAACTGTATACTCTTACATTATTGTTATAATTACACGCAGATATTTATGTTTCTCTTTAATAATGTACATTTAAATATTTGGCCAGTGCTTTATCCGAGAGACGTTGTGGGAAGCTCACATCATAGAATCCAGCCAATCTTGATGCAATATGTTCTTGGCCTCGCTGATCGCTATTAAAATAACAAAAAATTAAACACGTACAAAATAACTCGTAGCATTTGAAAGGAGACTCAAAGTCATTGTTATTAAAAACAATCATCTTTATTAACTTTACTGAGCATAAAGTATTAAGATAATTAATTGCAAACAATCGCAAACAACAGTGGAGTGAAAGCAGCATGACAGTTTGCTCGACTGCACTTACAAGGTTTTCGTATCACGCAACGTGACGCAATTGCACAAGATATCTTTCAAATATTTCATAAAAGTAATACTTACTCCCTCAGTAATTTAATAATTGTGTGGACACTTTTGTTTGTTTTTATTGTTCAAGTGTACAAAATGAAGGAAAAAAGGGCTTCGCTGAATCAGTTTGCTCGAGAACTTGATTAACTTATTACCGCGCGAAGAAAAAAAAAAAAAAAAAAAAAAAAAAAAAAAGAAAATGGGATGCTCGGCTTGAACGCCTGCAACATGAAATACACGGAATGACGTTAACGAGATTATTATTATTATTTCAGCGACAAAACGCGCCTACGATTTGAATGACGTTATTACTTCACGCTCGAAGAGCAAGCGAAATTGGGCGTACGAAAATTTATCAGCCCAAGCCGGAGGTGTATCCTACTCTCAACAGGTGGGCACCCGAGGGGGGGCGATTATTAATTTCCAGCTTGTTATTAACCAGGAAAGGTACAAAAGTTAACAATTAAAACAAGTTTGGCGAGGGGAAAAAAAAAAAATTTAATTTTTTCGCCACCACCCATTACCGAGTTTGGCATCGTATATACGTCACGTAAAGTTCGTAGTCGGGTGTAGGCGTGCCGGTGGCTGTAAAGTACGAGAAACTTTCGCGCTCGCCCGTTATAGCGCAAAATTGCTCAAAGTGCAGGTCCGAGACGGCTGATTGTTTCGAAGCTTCGGCCGCCTACGGCCAATGATTCACAAAAATTTGGACTCGACAAATCATGAATTTTATCGAAAGCTCATCCTTGTCATTGTGTTTAGTCAAACAGTACTTATGAGACATAGCACATTAAAACATAATAATATTAATAACAACGGTATTCTTGTTTCCCGTCAAAGCTATACAATACATGAACTTTATAAGCAATACATGGTTACAATAACATAATATACCAATTGAAACACTTGTCGGCACTGATTATACTCGCGCTTGTGAAATTCAACGAAAAATGGTATAGGTACAGTTTGTTCGAGCCATTGTCCTATAGTTGTAGTCACTGGGGATGAAACAATGACAACTCGGCGACGGTCTTTGGGGCTGGACGTGTGGGCGCGTCTCGAGCCATCAGTGCCTCGATTTGACGGAAGCTCCGCTGGCCGAGGCAGCGGACACAACTGCCGACGATGATGATGTGGAGGGATCTGCGTCCATGGCGCACGTTTTGCGCTTCTCCTTGGGCGAGAAACTAATCAGGAAGCCAACTATATCGTGTGCCTTTTTGTACATCTCGTTGACGGTCTGTAAATATTTGTTCGTTTGCTTTTATTTTTTGTTTTACATGTAGATGCAGAAAAATAGATCCAAAGGTTGGATCGAGTGTTCGCAACTCCTCGCGAAGGGACCCTTTAGGGCTCCCCTAAGTTAGCCAAACTATCGGATTTTCATATTTTTCGCCTCGTACTTTCGAGCGAGTTCGCGACCATCGCGTGCGGCTCGGCGTAATCAACGTCAATCAAATAGACACGCGGCTGCATAGTGTATACATATAAGTATGCCAATTTGATCGCGGCTCGCGTGAAAGTCTCGACTATGTCGTGAGTGTCGGATCGCGGACGGTAATCGCAGGCATCGATAATTTAATGCACGAATGGAGGTATCGAAAAACAAAAAGCTTAACCAAGTATGACGGGATGATTTTTGAAAAAAACTATTTCTTTACCACTAATACGTTAAGTATACATATTTATAATATATTTCAGGTATTATTCATTCATAAATGTTGTTTGTACGTATAGACGTGTATTTCGATTATCACAAAAATTTATCAAATTACGCATAAATTTATAGATGAACTTGATTTCAACTGCAATTCTTTCCTGTCGCAAAGGTGTTTAAAGAAAAACGATTATTTTTAGTAATCCGTAGCCACATTTCGTAAGTATAAAAAACAAAAGGTTGAAAAATACGAAAAAAGTAGTGAAAAAACAAAACAAAAATCAATAAGAGAATTTTTTTATCAAAATTTTTATCTTGTCCTAGAAATATCCTCGAACGAGTGGTTCGCACAGTTGTGATTGAACTACAATAGAAGTTCGTTAGGTTACCACTTGTTTTCAATATGTATGTATAAATACCTGAATGTAATATTCTTTTATCATCGTACACTACGAGTCTAAAACGCGTAGGCGTGAAAACATTCAAAGTAAATTACACTCTATGGTGAAAACTTTGCCCGTAAAATGGAACTTTGTCTTGAAAACTTACCCGACCTAAAATCCGCGTAGGCGCGAATTATTCCGAGCCAGGGACAATCGAAAATTTTCCGTTACAAAGAAAGAGAGGATGCTTAAGCATCAGAGAAAATTGAAGCCAGGCTAACGTCAAAGATTCTCCGCGCGACCATTTACGTAATGAAAAATGGGAAAGGGGGGGAAAAAAATGTAGAGCCCGAACAGTCTTACCTTGACTTCCTTCAACTTTTTCACAGCGTCGGCCTCGTAATTAAGACTTTCGTACTCCTCCTTAGTGAACATGTAACCATTTTTAATATCATTGGCGGCTTCCTGTTGCTTCCTCTGCTGCTCTATCTCCTCCTTGGTCATTGGAACCTGAGACGAATTCTCGTTAAATTCACGTAGTAATGAAAAGTCACCGTACCACTGATGCATTTTGTACAACGTAGGTATATGTATATGTACTTGTGCGCAAAATAACAGAGCTCATAGCTGTTATGTACAAACAGTATTGTCCTTAAAGAATCGACATAAAGAAGAAAGTCCTTTTCATCTCGTACATCACAGAAATCCAAGCCTCGACTCGCTCGCCTTCTTTTTTTTTTTTTTTTTTTTTTTTCTTTTACATTTTATTTCATCACACGGCGAAAAAAGCATCGAATATCCCATTATGGAAAGCACAAGGTGCTAGTTTGGCCTTCGGGTGATGAAGAGAAGAAGAAAAAAAGTCGACGGATTTTTCCTTACCATAACCGGTTGGCCGTCGATCAGGACCTCCTTGAGGGGCACGTCCTCGTGTCCCTCCTCCGCTTCGAAGTTTTCGCTGGAAGGGTGCGGATAAAGCATCCGATAGAGCGACGCCGTGATTTTCACCTTCTTCGACGTGTCCTGTGGTGAAATGCGAAAAATTCAGCGAAAACATATGCACACGATTCAGAGCGGCTTACCTTCGCGCGGTGCTGATCAATGATCGAGTCGCAGTACGAGTACAGCTTGAAAAGGGGATACTGGCGGATCTCGGCCGGGGCCTCTTGTGTGCTGATAAAGCGCTTTAATACCATGTCTTTCGTGCGCATTAGTTCCCGCATCTATAGCATGAAAAACCGATACAATATTTTCCCACGCATCGCGCGAACGGGATGTGTGTATTATCAAAGTGCGATTCAGCGAGAGGAAGGGGTTCATCAAATACTACTTGTATTTCCACCATGGATGTTACGAATACGATTTGTTTTTCTTCCAAGAATACGTTGTACTGTTATTTTTTTCGAGTTTTTCTTTTTCATCATTGTAGTTGGAAAGAAAGAAAAAAAACCCTTGCATTTTTGGAAGAAAATCTCATTATAAGGACGTTTGATGATTCATACATCGATTAATCGTGATGCCCATTCCCCTACTGTGGAGTAGTGGAGAAAAAACACACCGAAACACGATACGCTCACGGAAATACTTTTTTACTAATTTGGGTTTTTATTTGTCCTATCAGCTATGACGTTATAGATTAAACGTAGGTGGACAACAAAAAAAAAAAAAAAAAAAAAAAAAAGAGGATCTGTAACATACTCCAATATTCAAGATAAACATCCGCGATGGAGCGAATGCCCGACCACGTATACGTATAATATGCCCAAAGTGCCTAACCGATGATTAAACGCCGGGAAAAATATATTTACCGGGAAAAAAAATTGATCCTTTGCCGAACTGCGCCGAAATATATATAGGTTATTGATTTGGAAAAGGAAGGCAAGCTTAACTCGATAGGGCCACATGATTATCACAAAATTGCCTAAGGAAAACAAACGGCACAGGTACGATTAACTTATACCCAGTACCTATATGTACAATGCATCAACAAAGTTTCCCCGTACGCTCACTTGGACGGCGTTTCTCGGATACACGTGCACATACCCCTGTATTATCATTATTAGCTCCTCGCTGCTGTTGTTCTAGATATGTGTATACACATACGTTACGAAACGAGCCCGACTCATGCAAGCTTTAGCTATTGCCTGCTTGGCTTACCCGTTTACGCGTATTTCCTGTATCCGTTATTTTAATGTTTCCTCCAATTTTTACCAAGTGGCACCTATACATCGAACGGGAAGTTTCACCGCGAAGAAATACAAATTTGCAATGAAAACAGGTGTCCATCAAAATTAGTCGACCAGCAGCAAAGGCACCATTGTTAAGATACACACGAAAGCTATACGCATGTCTCGATTTCGGCTGAACAAATCTTGATAAAACCCAAGATCACGATGCTCGGTCCAGCGAAGCAAGAAAAAAAAAAAAAAAAAAAAAAAAAAAAAAAGATAAAAGGCCTTCTTTCGTCGTACTCCAATGTATACCATATACCCTCTTGATTTTACAGTCGAGTACGCGCACAGCACAAATACCCATCAGGAGAAGAAAAAGTGCGGCGAGATTGCAATCCGCTCCCCCTCTGCCCCCGGCCTCGCGGGGCTCTCGTTTTTAATAACGCCCCGGTGTTTCTCTCTCCTTTCGACTCCTTGCACTCTAATCGAGTCGTCGGAGATGTATGTGTACACATTGAAGCGTGGGCGGTGGGAGACAGCGCGCGTGCTCTCCTCGAGTGAAAATCGCGGTGTGATCAAGGGACCGTGTATACAAGAGGGACGTTGGGATTTCATATGTATTTCTTTTTTTCCCCTACCCCCCCCCCCTCGAAATTCGTCTCCGTAGGATCAAAGCAAGGGGGAGGGGGGACTGACCTTTCTGTCCTCGATGCGCGTCTCCTGCTTACGCTCGTGCTCCTCCCGGATTTTCGACACCAACCTCGTCATGTACTTCCGATCGGTCAGCCTGACCACATTGCTGCCCATCAACAGCTCCAGTCGTGTCTTCACACCCGAGTGGGAAAAACTGTGAATCACGAGTCCATACGTTACAATTATATATAATTACACCCCCACACCCAGTGTTGTACCAGTCGCGTAATATTATACATATCCATCGTACAACAGTGGCTTCTTCTTTCGTGATGTCGTCCCGAGCTGCTGCAATAAAAACTTTTGCCGCGCACGGCCACTATAATCTCTAATAACGTCCCACCCCCCCGCAAATGCCTTTTTAATGCTACTTATGGACCCCACTTTCATTTGGCTCCATTAGATGATAATATCATCCCTTTCTCGTCTCTGCACTCGCACAGCCTATATTTCGGTTGCACGTAAATTAATACGCCCCAACGCTGAACTTTACTTGAAACCCGATAATGGACTGGTTTACATTTTCTTGTTACGAAATGAAAAAAGAAAAAAAAAAAAAAAAATTAATTCACACATGATCAAACAACGAATGAGGAAAAATCTCAATCGGGCCCGAAAAATCAACTAATTGGTATACATTTGCACCAACGCGGCTTTTTATTATATGAACGCGGTGTAAAAGCTATACGGGGTAAGCGACACGAGCGCGATATTATAATAACCGATCAATCGATGCCACGTGTATAGACGATGTCGGCCGCGGCACTTGAGGCCCAAGTTACAACTGAAGAGCAAAGGCGATAGACGCGAGCAAAGACTGCTTGTATGCCGTGTTCGTGACTGGTGCGATGACTGGTTCGTGTGTAGGTGATGCTTTGTGTATAGATATTTAATATATATATATATATATACGTATGTGCATATAGGATCGAGCTTTTTTGCTGATGGTGCCTATGTGTATATGATTACGGTTGGTGTTTGCTCGTCAGAGGAACGAAAGTTGGATGTTACGAGCCGAGGGGAACAATAAAAGTTTATATACTCCGGTGGGAATGCAGGAAAGATTGTTTTTCTTTACTAATACAGCTCACCGCAACATAAAAAAAAATAAGAAGCAACGAGCACGTACGCGTACAGCTGCTCGTATACGCGACGAGGGTAAAATGTCGCAATAACTGCGTTGTCCCGATCTAATTGGCAATGGGCGTTAAATTGATCGACGTCGCGCGTAGTCGTTGAACATTGTTCCGATACGTGATGAGTCTGATTTATTGTTCTTCTCTTGACGTTTAACAATTTGGTTTTAGCATGCATTTTAAATAAAGATTTTCGGGTGGCACATCGTCTGTATAGAACCACAAATCTGTATATTTATTTTTATCCAAAGATTTCTTTGTTTTTGCTACAAAAAGAAAACAAAATTCGCCAAGAAGAACAATGACAACAAGAGAAATGCAATTCAATTAAAATACCTATACCATACTTTTTTTCTAGAATTTTTTATAGTGTAATATGTATACGTAAAAAGTGCGTCGAGTTTAAGTAGAAAAACCCCAGTATGGTCAGACGCGCCTGATGCCGCATGACAAAAGTACAAGGAAAAATAACTAAACAATACTTACTTGCGAAAGGTATGATGGGGTGGATCTTTATAACGCGTTATTTACATAAAATAAAACTGTTGCAATAAACTTCCACCGTACAGTTTAATAAAAATGTAAATAACAAAAAAATGCGTGTCTGATCGAAGTAGAAACAGCACAAATGAAACAGACACGGTATATTTGAAAGACAATCGACCAATTGACTTTAAATTCCGTGTATTGTGATTATAAACGTTCAAACAACGAAGGACGTGAGCCGCTTTGTATACTGGGTGTCTTTGTACACGTGAAAAAAAATAACGCGTCGTTCTAAGCTTATATATAAATATACATGTACCTACTTTCGTCTGCCCTTTCATGCAGAGCTTTCGTGCCATGAAAGCCAATCGACTATCGATTGAAAATATTTTCAAGAAACAGCTGTGGTAGAAAGTAGGTATTGTGAAATCGCTACACTTTCTTGAACAAAGAGAACATATATATGTACAATGGACGACGTTGAGATTCACATTTAACGCTAAATTCGATGATTTGGAACTTGGGCTTGTTTGCCTTCACCGGAATAAGTGCAGTTTATATGTAAATGATTGTATAAACATATAAAAATCAGAGTTATATTATTATGTTCGGTACATTTATCCGATGTTTGATTGTTAGAGTTTATTTAACAATAGTTCGATCAACTCGGATTACCTACAATAATTAATAACATTATCGAATTAAGTTTTTTTTTTTTTTTATACTCAGCTACATTACTGTAGAAAAAAAACTAAAGTTATTTCAAAGTATGGGGCAGTATGTGTATACAACAATAGTACATCCCTTGAGTGAAAATTTTCTATAGGATTAACATCAGTTTTTATGATTCTTTTTTTTTGTAAGTTAAAAACTACACTTTTATCAAAGTACTAAACACATTATCTGAATAATATAGTAGAACTTCAACGGATGATTTTTTTTATGATGAAAAAATTTTATTTTCACAAGGCAAACATTTCTACGTTTACTTGCTTTCGTAAAATCGTTCAGGCAATAACAAAAGCTCTGAAAAAATAAAATCAAATAAAAATTGAAAAACATATAGGTAAAAAAATTAATATTTTTACATAAGATACTAAAGCTTATTTTTTAAATTAATAATTTATTTAACTTTGGATTGTTTGATATAAATAGGATGACTTGGTGCAAAAAAAAAATACTTCATTTGCTAAAAAAATTATTTTCATTAACTTTGCTGTGTTGCACCTATGCAGTATTTTTGTAGAGCTTTTTTATACATTCGTTGATTTAACAGAGGGTTGCATGAAAAATTTTTAAGAATATTTAACGTGTGACCAGGTTATTCAAATACATAAAGACAACTTAAAACAACCCTAATTTTTTCGAATCAAAACTTACCCTTTACATATTATTTGTGAAAATTTTTCTAAAATGTATCTTGACAACTCCATCGTAAGTCGTTCGAGCAATGTGAAAGACTTGCGAATTTTACTTTAATGAAAATAAAAAATAAAATGAAAATTAATGATTAAATTCACTTTTGTAGTTAACAATATGTAAAATAAAAAAAAAATTTATTCTTGACACATTACTCTTACGTATTACATCTACTTGGAATAAAAATACGTAAAAATTTCTTAATTTATAGTTATGTTAAAATAAAACTTAGAAACCATAAAACTTTAATTTTACTCGCACTTGAAATTGTCATCGATACCTCGTTTTATGCAGCCAACAAATCATAAATATAAAATACGCTTGAGAGTTGGTACTTACTTAAAAGCAATCAATTAATAAAAGGTTTTGCAAAGAAACCTAATGATATATGCTAATGTACTATGAAAGGTCAAATTTTTTAAATTTTCTAATTCTACTTTTAAAGTGAGGTACCTGCAATCAACTAAATTTCCATAATCTGCTAAGCTGCAGTTGTAGGAGCTTTCGCTGTCCCCATCCCTGGACTGATTCTCGCTGTTGTACTTTGGTTGCAATTTTAATTTGTTCGCCAAATCATCGAGCCAATCCTCGACCACGTCTTTTTTGATGAAAGGACGAGCCCGGAACCTATCTAACGCCACCAGCATCTCCACGGCCGCCCAGAAACCACCCACGTAACTCATTTTTACGTATACACGTGTGGTCACTCAATTCACAAACACCGTACTGCGCTTCTGCACAACACCATACGACTGATGTATTTTTGTCGACAGAGCAAAAAGTTTAATAACAATATAAAAACGTGATCGACAAAAAACTGGCATACGTGTTATTTTTGATACAGTGACCTTCTGGCGTGAAACATTAAATTTATAGAGTTACAGTGAAAAAACGGATTTTTTTTTCAATTGGCACAACAATTCAAGGTGTAGTGTCGCTCTTTTAAAAAAAAAAAAAACGTTTGAAAATGCAAACCATCGATATTCAATTTATAGTAAACACTTTTTGCTCCATACGATCGCACCAAAGAAATACTAAAACTACAACTCATATGCGTAACAAAATTTCGATGACACGATCCCTATACGCAGGTACATCGCAGACAAAAATGTTGTACACGATGGTTGTCAAAGCTTTAAAATCAGTTTTCTTTTCCAAGACAAGCTTGACTCTGGGAAAAAAAAAAACCAAAAAACCAAAAAACGAGCGTTCAATTGAAAAGTACCAGAGGAACTAAGGGAGATGGAGCTCGCGGGCGATGATTCGAGCCAAATCGGTATATATAGTGCAACCTAGTACGGGCTATCGGCACAACGCTCTGGCAGTGAGTATAGTCCTGACAGACTAGACAAGCGTTATAGCTCGAAAATGCGTACATTCGAAATGTTCTTGATGGACATGTGACACATCAACCCCCGAATCCCCCCTCCCCCCCACAGCCGTGGATCCATCAGCCCATCCAGGCACGCGATTACGTCGGGCATTGGACGTTTGATGCCAGCGATGATAGGTTTTACATACGTGAGTAGCAGGTATAGGCGTATAAAAGCTCGTTGGCTGACAAGACATGTGAAAAAGCTTTGATTGTTTGTCGGGGATATAAGTATTGTTTTTATACGCGTATGACTTACGCGTATTTCACGTGTGACTTTTCCCACCAGTAGAGCGGCCTGTCATAGGGATCGTCGGACGAGTTGAACATCATCTTTATCTTCTCTTGGGCTCGGCGTCGAGCTTCGCGCGATCGCTTCAGCCGGAGGGACTGGGAGGATTCCTGGGCCGATTTACCATCCACCTCCTCGGAGCTTACCACCTCCACCTGGCTTTTTTTTCCACTCCCCTCCACGGCGTGTTTTTTCTTGGATTTGGACATCCGTTTTCTCGCTTTGGCCGTTCTCGGATGCTTTTTCCCCGGCCGGGTGCTGGTTGCCGGTGAGGTTAGTTTTTTCTGCGCCCCGGGTTTCGAGGACTTTCTTCTTTTTGGATTTTTCGCCAGTGATTTCGGCATTTTGACTTGTTTTTTTTTTTTTCTTCTTTAGTTCATTTGAAGATTCGGTACGGATAATTGCTACTATTTTCACGGGTAATTTGGACTCGGAGAGGCAGGAACACTGGGAATTTAACAAACGACGAGTTTATACTGTGATTGGTGAACTTTGTTTTTTGTTTTTTTCGTTTTCGAAGATACACATAATATACAATGCATGCACGTTCGTTTCACATTTCTGTACTTTTTTTTTTTTTTTTTTTTTTTTTTTTTTTTTTTTTTTTTTTTTTTTTTTTTTTTTTTTGTCATTATCCTTCAACGATGGTACATTGTAGATGGAAAAAAAAAAAAACTTGTCTGCACGTAGTACAAAACATCCATGGCTTGTCATGTCTCAAAAATTAATCTCCATACCCTCCTCCTTATCACACACATGTATGTGGTCAGCATCTCGTAACTTTAACGCCATTGACGAAGGCGTGATCGCTCATGGCTCGTTTGCTCTTGACGCACTTTTCCCAAGCCTCCCGATACTCCGCCTTTTGCGGACCCCATTCTTCCGTGGGATTCGTGCCATACCGGATTTTCTCCTTGATCGTTCCCTGTTCGTGATACGTAAAACGTGAAAAAATCGTCCAGTGACGGCAAGCCCAAGATTTAAAATGCCCAAACCTTTCCGAAGAGCAAGTAGAAAATCGCGTAGCCGGGGATGTACAGCATGCTCACGAGACACGAACACCAGCCCAGCGCTATGGCCCATTCCGGGTAGGCCGCCCCGTTGTAAGTTACCCGTGTGTTGAACAGTATCGTCGTTACGAAGATGAACTGCAACAGTCCCACGGTTGTACACCATTACGTAACAGCATTTGGTCGTTTATAATTACTTGGGAGGCTTACCGATAGTATGACGGGCGTGGTGTACTTCCAGCAAAGCGGCCACCACCAGTGCAATTTCTCGCCTATCATAAACTCGACGTCGCGCACAAAGTTCCTGCAGCCTTTAATCAATTGTTCCAAATTACGTGTTTAAACTATTTTTTTTTATTTATTTATTTTGTTTGTTTATACCATAAGTCCATCCGACGACGATAACTTCAACGAGGCAGATGGAAATGACGGAGATCGATGCCGCGTACCAGTCGAACACTTGGAGGATGTACATTCCACCCTGAAAAAGAAGAAAAAATTTAATTTTTCCCTTTGTTTTTTTACCCCAGTTCGTAGGCACCCTGCGAATGTTTTGTGCTACAAAGAAAGGGACAAAAAGGTGTGCTCACGTTTGTCACGAAAATCAACGATCCTAAGAACAAAACAACCAACGATCCCAAGGTGACCAAATGTTTTCGCTTCCTCAATCGCGGGTACGCATCCGTCACGCTTGATATGATGGCTTCGATTTGTACAAACTGTTGGATGTTTTTAAATTCAAATACAATCAGTTATTACAAGGTATTGGTGGATTTAAGAAACTTACACAGCTGTCCATGCCCAAGAGATAGAGCATGAAGAAAAAGAGGACGGCCCAAACTTGGGGGAAGGGGAGCATGGTTATGGCCTCTGGGTAGGTCACGAAAGCCAATCCCGGACCTGTAAGCCAGATTATCATGTAATCACAAATTTTCAATATTCATGTTTTTTTTTTTTTTTTTTTTTTTTTTTTAAATCATAAAATAATTCTCAATTATCGTGCAGCAAATATGTGGTCATAAAATATTTTTTTTAAACTTTAAAATTATTTAACTACATATTTTCAAACATACTATTCTTAGGTCATTAAAATGCATATGGTTCGCAAAACTTTTCTTTTGGGGAAGCAAAAATACGTCAATATATAATATAATATGAACTCACCTCCAGTGGCCACGGTCGACACGGGTAGGCCAGTTTTGTACGCCATGAATCCAAGCACCGAAAAAACAACGAAACCAGCGAATATACTCGTTCCGCAGTTTAGTATGGGCACCCATATGGAATCTCTAAAGAATAATGTATACATGGCAAACTTGTACATTTCGTGACGAACAAAAATGTTAAAAAGGCAACGCTCACAGTCTGTTGTTGTTGCGAAAGGGATTATAACTGGCCATGTTGACAATGCCTCCCCAGCCGGGACCGAGGGAGAAAAATATTTGAATGGCAGCATCGGCCCAAACCTAATTACACATTGGTAAAATTGTTAAAATAGAAAAATAAAAATTTTGTCATCAATGTGTAGATTGTTTGTATCGATACTTTTAAGTTCAGGAGCTCCTCCCACTTTGGCATCAAATAGAAAACAATACCATCCATGGCACCGGGTAGTGTGATACCTCTTAGAAAAAGAACCAAGAGTATGACGAATGGAAAAGTCGCCGTGAAGTAAACCACCTGCGTCATTCGTTGATTTTTTTTTTTTTTTTTTTTTTTTATAGATAATTAAACATTTTCAAGTTACCTTTCCGACTGTTTTGACGCCGTTGCAAATGCACAAGAAAATTATAATCCATGAAATTAAATTACAAAAGAATAGCGGCCAAACGAAGCCACCAATGTCATCTATACTATCCGATATCTTCAGTATGTGATTGCTATAATTTTAAAATCATTTTTTGTTTTGAATTTTGTAGGAAACAATAATTGTTAGTCGATTGATTAAGAAAATGGGACTCACTGAAAAAACTCATCCGCTGGCGTTCTTGTCTTTTTGATCAATTGTATTTGGTCAGTTACATTTTTCTCCGTAAAGACTTCACCACCTAACTAAAGAAATGAAAAAATAAAACATCATTACCGTTATTACTTTTATTGTAAAAATTTTTCAATTAATAATAAAAACAAGTGGCTGAATTAATGTAAATGGCTAATTTTACAACTTTTATGCTACTTGCTTGATCAAAAATGTGTAATTTTACTTTACAATACTTTATAAAGTTAGATAAAAAATATTTTTTATAATGACGAACATGTAAATTAAATTTATCTCAAGTAAATTTGGGTTTTTTTTTCTTCTTTGGTATCATTTTGCAATCTGCAATGTGTTTGATTCGTTTACAAAGATGTGTCCAATACAACAAATTTGTATTAAAAAAAAAATCTATTTCTGTTTATCTATGTTAAAAGCCCAGTTAAAATTTTTCTTTTTTTTTTTTTTTTTTTTAATCTTTGTAGTAAAATTCATAAACAATATTTTCCCTTTAAAAAACTTTTTGAAATGCAAACCACAAAATTCTCGTTGAGACACAGAGTTGATTAAATGTACAATATTCCCAGACTGCACTCATTTAAGTATAAAGGTTTGTTTCGAAGACCAATAAAAATAGCCGTACAATGAATTATTACACACTTTTATCTCCTTTTTTTACACACGTTTAACTAACACTCCAATTTAAATGAATCGTGCTTGTATAGGAAGTGTTTACCCACCTTGAGGCAACCGTACGTATTCCAGGGATTACCGCAGTTCTCCCAAGGCAAAGTACCCCTGATGGACATGAAAATGAACAATAGCGGGTACGCAATTATGACGTTGTAATACATTGTGCATATGACGTTTACTATGACGATCGCAAACCCGGCACCTGTCATGGAAAAATAAAGAAAAAAGGGAAAATCGCTTGTGTCGTATTGGCAATCCCAAGCAGGGTGACAATGAGTTTTTCTTTTTTTTTTTTTTTTTTTTTTACCTTTGAACAGCGGACTCATCCGGAACATTGTTATACAGCCAGTGCTGCCGAACTGGCCCATCGAGGATTCCATAAAAAACAGGGGAATGCCGCATAAAAAAAGCATCAAAAGATACGGTACCAAGAAAGCTCCTAGAAATTTTTTTTTTTTTTTTTTTCATCAAACGTATTTCTTGGGGAAAAAGTTCCAACATCATGCCGTACATATACACGTATAATATACGAAAAGCCAACAAGTTTATTTGTACATTTTCTAATGGACATTGTATGATATGTAATTCACATGCTCATTCTCCTTTTGCATGTCAAACGAAATGAAGCATTTATTGATTTGTACGTAACGTATAAATAGCTGCATAAAAATATGAAATCGATAGTATTGAAAAAGTTAGATGAAAAAAGACATTCCGCAACCAGATGAAGGAAAATAATTGTTAAAAAAAGGGGGGGGGGAAGCAAACGAAAATCAATCAATTTCGATAAGTAAGGTAAATAAGCAGCGGTAGTTGGATTAAATCGTTCAGAGGGGGGTTTTCAAGGGCGCAAGTGATTTACGAAACAGTGACAGTGCTATAAGGTGCAGGGCGCCCACATGCGAGCAGATCGCGACATTGTACAGATGACGGAATCATTTATTAATAAAATGCAGCAGCCGCAATTGTCACCCTGCAGAGGTGAATAAATATACATGTGTGCATACTTGCATAAATAAGAATACATGCGTACATGATGACAGTGAGTGGGGGACAGAGACCGGAAACATTGCAAGATCTACTGTAATCTGTTTACGCGTGTACTGTACAAGTATATGGTAACATTATTGATAGTCCGACACTATTTGGCATAATTACAATACATTTTAGATAAAGGATTTTTTTTAAGTATTTGAAATAAAATATTTAATTTTTTTTTCAAACACTTTGGCTGTTTTTTTCCTGAATTCTTTTTTTTTTTTTTTTTTGCTTTAAATTTTAATAACATTATAAAAAAAAAAAAAAAAAAAAAAAACAGTCTTAATTTCATTGATTGTGAGTGAGTTTTGTATTTTACTTGGTATAAGTCGTAGTTTATCCCATTGATTTTCCCTTTTTAATATTCTCCATAATGCTTTTTAAACAACATTACAGTAGAAAAAATCAAATTTTTTTATATTCATTATTTTCGTTGACAATAGACGAAAAACGCCACATCCATCAATTACGATGAGCAAAATAAATGATCAAAGTTAATTTTACATAATTTATTGCAATGTTTAAGTCAGAAATAATTGTTTGATATATTTTGAAATTTCCGTCAAAAATAAAAAATAAAAATTTTTTTTAAATCAAAAGTAAGATAATTTTTCGAGGAATCCTTCATACGTGCACCTGAGCATTGTGTGTATATTCACAAGCACACGTGTGTATGTGTTATGCAGTGATTCCGCAGCGCATGACAATGAAGAGGAAGAGGAGCGTCGAGAGCCGCGTTTTCAGCGTCATCGTCAATTGATGCGATCGCAGCCTGCTCGAGCCTAATTTCATTCGCGTGAAACAAAAAAAAAAAAAAAAAAAAGAGCTATCGAACGATCGAAAAATACCTCCACCGTTCCTGTAGCACAGGTACGGAAATCGCCACACGTTGCCGATGCCGATCGCGTACCCCGCGCACGAGAGCAGAAACTCGGTTTTGCTGGCCCAAGTGCCGCGGTCCGGCTCCCCATCGGCGGTGGTAACGCCAACACCTCGATCACTCGACTCGGCGTCATCCCCTCGGTTAGGTGTGCTATTGTTCTTGCCGATGGTATCAGTCGCGAAAACGTACTCTACCACCGTCGCGTTCGGCTCGTTGCGCCCTTCGCTGTGCTTCGACATTGTCGATGGTCGAGCTGCCGATCACTGCGGAGAAAGAAGGAGAAAAAAACAATAATGATAATAACAATAATTATCCTTGGGGACTTTTTTCAATCTACCACCAGTGGTCTATATGTGTGTGCTTGCTTATAGTTAAACGACGCGCTGATACGTTAATTTGTACAAGTATGATTAACATCGCGTGTTGAGTGAAAGCTTCCGTTCGTATATATAAATGAAAAAAAATATATATACAACACTCTTTTAACGCGGAGAAACGGAAGCGTGTGTGGGACGGCTAGTTTGTTTGCGGTAATGTATATTATTGTTTACAAAAGATCTACTCCATAATGAACATTTAATGGGTGTACGGGTGGCCGAGTACGAGAATAATTTAGCAATAAAATTGATTGTTGGGGGAAAACTGTACGCGCATCACTCGTCATAATACGACTTAAATGGTAACATGGAGGTGTATAAATATACATATATATAAAATAAAATAGATAAGTACAAGCGATACGAGAGAGGAAGGGCAATTTATTCCTTGTTTTATATGTATTATGTACATGTGTGTATATATATATGATTGGTCAATGAGAGCCTATACTGCGCGCTGATTCGGTCAAACGACGTATTTACCTCTCGCACCTTCCTTATCAAAGAACCTTTAGTTTATCCGTGTCTATATTTGGCTACAATTGAATCACTAGATTAATGAGGTTAAATCGCATTTGTGTGTGTGTGTGTGTCGCATCTCACGCATGTAATACAACGCTATATCTCCTTGAATTGCAGCTGTAAAAAATAATTTTTATGATGCCTCTGTATATCATACACCCGTTAATTTAATGCTGACCCACAAGAAAATGATAAAATAAAAAACATTTCGTACAAACAATCATAAAAACAAGTAAATATTTACTTAAATCTATTGAATATTACGTTGTAAAAAAATTATTGATTAGAATACAATTAATATTATTTAGTTTGAATTATTTGAATTGACGAAATTTGTTTTTTTTTTTTTTTTTTTTCCTGAAATGTACAAGGCAATTCGATAATAGGTAGCAATCAAGTACGAATTTGTCTTCACCTATATACAGTTATTTTTTTAATTAAACTTTTCCCAAATTCACGAGCAGGTAAAATACTTAGTAAAAAATATGTTTTTAATAATCTTGTAAGAAACTCCCTCGACCGTATATAAGAAGCAAGTGAGAGCGAGGCAGAGATGAAAAATTGGTTTGTCAAGGTGAAAAAAAAAAAAAAAAAACCCACGAACTTGTACCAGCGAGACGAAATGAATTTCCATTATCATCCCAACAACGGAGGTATTCTGAAAAGCTGCACCACGGCGCGCATATCCGGCTATAATGATACTGAACAGGCGTACACGCGCGCTCACCTATATCCCGCGAGAACAGGGTGCGCTGATGTAACGAAATGACGAACACGAGAGAAGAAGAGCTAGAGGAACGAAGGCTCCCCCCCCCCTCTTGTCCCCCATTAACGTATCGACCTTGCGCCTCATTTTAATGTATGCGCTCTTTTGTCGAGAAAGCGCGTGTTTGAAAAATACAACA
The DNA here is from genome assembly GCF_036245765.1 of Copidosoma floridanum. Classification (NCBI taxonomy): domain Eukaryota; kingdom Metazoa; phylum Arthropoda; class Insecta; order Hymenoptera; family Encyrtidae; genus Copidosoma; species Copidosoma floridanum. The sequence goes on along the minus strand of NW_028321890.1, from coordinate 25,355,417 downwards.
AGTACAGGCCATTTAAAGGTGACCAAATTCGCCGATTAACGAGCACAAAGTACGCATGCCTCGTCCTCTGGAAAAGGACAAGGGCCCTTTTTTTGTATTAGGTACCATAGATCAGGAAGTATAGGTATATTTACTCCTTTCATTTGTAAAAAGGGAATATATGTATATCTATAAGCGCAATAGACAGACCTCAGCTACGGGGATTCGGCAGAGAGTTAGAACTGTAGCGGGATCATCCTTATGATGGCCAAAAAAAAGTGCACTCGCAATCACCACGCACTAACGTTGACGCTGACACTTGGAGCTAGGAAAGCCTGTATTATTATTATTGTTGTTATTATTATTATTATTATTATTATTATTATTATTATTACTATTAATTGGCAAAGTTTACAGGTAGTACAAGTCTAGTGAAATGAGTAAGTAATGAAGCGCGTAAAACTATATATTGTATAATATAATATAATGTAATGTACTGTCAGCCGAGAGTGCCAGCCTCAACTGCTACACGTGCGCACACATACACACACACTTATAGGTACGAGAGCTGTCAGGGTACTGTGGCAGCTTCTCCTGGTCGTCTCCCCCATGCGCCCCACACGTGTATGTATTCGTATACGTGTATACAGGCACACGCAAATCGGCAATCGGCGATTTGATTGTCGTCGTCGCTGTCACTATTATAACAATATGCCATACACTAGGTACTGCCTGTTGCCGCAGCTCTGCTGTAGACCACACGCTCACGATGATAATGGCACTGATTATGCCGACCATCAGCTCTCCTTTATCTCTCCTCGAGTTCTCTTATTCGGGCCCACATAAATTCTAGCTTTATTGCCCACCCGGTTGCTCTTACATCTTCATCGGCCCATTGGCCGACTCTACTCGAATATACCTGTATACTTGATTATTATTAATAAATATTATGTTCTACAGTGGTAACATACCATCCAATGCACCTAAATTCTACGAAAAGCTTTATTCAGCCTTCTCCTCCCCCTCCCCCCCAACAACGTTTTTTTTACTATCATACAAGCATGTGTATACCATGAGGTTTTAGAATTTTATAACCATACGAGCCCAACTTTTTTTTCTCGCTTGTATAATAGTTTATTACGTGGTGCAGTTAAATCACGCGTATAGGGAAGCCAGATTTGAGAATATACATTCTGCATATACCTACTACGGGGAACAATTATACATGCGAGTACCTTTTCCCGATGGACAATAAGAAATGGCCCTCGAAATGGCCACGCATAATCAATATGTACCTACTAATGTTCCTCATTTTTTCTACCGTTGTATGGAAAAAATTTTCTACATTTCTCATAAAAATGTAACTTTACGTTTGCTTGGTTGCCCAATGTATGATTTAAATGTCACCAAATTTATCTATCAATACGGGGTTATATTTTATACACCCAATGCCGATCATGTACGGGATTCGCTGGAATTAATGGTATTAAACCTTTATTTGCAGCAACTTTATACTGGGCGCGTGTACAAAGTACATTGTCAAACTGTGCCCGCGTGGGTGGACGGTCGCTCGTATAAGTCAAAATTGCGCTTCGTCGTCAAAGATAAATCAGCCAACGAAAAATTAATCACCCCGTCCGCGTATAAAACTGCTTCGGAAGATTCATCGTTTCTCCGATCGTCACGGCATATAATATATGTGCTTTATCTTACACTCGTTACAAATGTTTATGTATAGTTGATTAAATTTGACCGAAAAATCGGTAGGGCCATTCAGTCGAACGTCCATTGGAGTGTTTTATCAGTGCACGAAGATCAAGTTATTGAGGATGAATCGAAAATAAGAGTGGTGCACGAGGTGTGCAGGAAAAACATTTATTTTTACATCTCGCTCCTTGCAAGACAATACACACGTTTCAAGGTCGAGCGTGTCCCTAGTTGTTCCATACCATCGTTGTGAGCATATTTATACTTTATACGAAAAAAAATAAAAATCGTGAAAACAAAGCCGTGCGTACTTTTACGCAGAGGGTATGTATATATGTTATATACGAGGTGATACAATTTGTCTGCGCGCGCTACGATCGATCGAAAGACCCCCTATGGTAGGTATATACGTGTGTATGGAGGGCCGTTGCCAGGTGCTACGCAGGTATATAATTTACGTGGCTCGCAAGTATCGTATAGCTATTGTCGGTTTGTAGTTTTTGTACAATAATCCCGTGATTGGTGGGATCAATAGATGGGCACGGATTTTTCATTGTACCTTTTTCAGTGCCAAAATGGAACTTTTTCAAGCGCTTAGCCTCTTTCGGCGCAGAAAATTCGAAGATTGCGCCGCTAAATGTACCGAACTGCTGCGCAAGAGTCCCCTTGACCAGGTGAATCGTATTGGTTTTTCTGACATTATTTTTTTTTCCCCCGTAACGCGTAGTACTTTTTGTTGTTGTAATTAAAGCTTATTTGAATACAAAAGGGAAAAAAATAATTTTTTTTTTTTTTTCACGAAGAAATGATTTGTTTGATTTGACTAAATGTTCATGTCATTTATAACACGCGCTCGTGTATGTGTGCAATTACACGTAGGCGGTCTGGATACTGAAGATGCGGGCACTCACGCTTCAAGTTTACGTGGACGACATCGAGGCCGAGGAGGAGGGTTTGGCCGAGGGTCTCCTCGACAACGACACGATAGCCTCGATGCCGAGGCCTGGCACTTCGCTCAAAAACCCGGGCACTGTGGCTACCGGACAGGCGTTCCGACCGAGAACCCAAACGGGTGAGCTTTTACAAATATACATATGTATAATTGTAGTAAAGTATAAACATTTATTGTTGACTTTTTTTTTTTTTTTTTTTTTTTTTTTTTAATACAAAGGCAGACCAGTGACGGGAGTAGTGAGACCGGCAACGCAGTCGGCCTTGGATTTGACGCAAGGGGTCGAGCAGACCTTACGGACCCCGAGGACGTCGGCGACCGCGCGACCACTTACCGCTAGTTCTGGTCGGCTCGTCAGGTGTCCATGTCATTTTATATATTTATTAAGGTTCGTTGCGACTCGGTTATTTTAATTGGGGGGTGGCTCGAGTCGTACAGATTGGGCACTGCGTCGATGCTGACGGAGCCCGGCGGCCCGTTCATTCAGCTGTCCCGGCTCAACATATCCAAGTACGCGAGCCAACCCGCTGTGGCGAAGCCGCTCTTCGAGTACATATTCTACCACGAGAACGATCCGCGTTACGTAAGTACATTACCATTTTGGACTCGATAATTTTTTTTTTTTTTTTTGTTAATATTGTACGTCGAATATTTATTGCAAGATAGGTAAGCTGTATGAAAAAAAAAAAAAACTATAAAACAGCAAACAATTAGTTTATTTCTTACCGATCACATGATATTAATTGACACTTGGCGACAATATTTACTGGATACAGTGTACTTGTTAGATCAAAACGACTTTTTTTTTTTTTTATATTATTGTTTAAGTTTATGAATTTTCATTTTTAACAAGCAAAATATGATTCGTACAAGAAAACAAGACTAACCATTTGTTATAAAAAATTTTCAAGTATGCAATTTTTTATACATCAAGGCTACAGTTGTTTCTTTTCAAAAAATACTTACGTATTTTGATTTGCTAAAATAAATTGCACGTACTATGGTAGTCGTTGATAAAATAAATGTAGTCAAAGAAGAAACTAGCGTCGGCTATTTAAATGAACAATAATTATTGAAGAAAAATTAGAAAAATAATCATCTGTAGATGCAATTTTCCCTACAACCCTCGAATTATAAAAAACAATTGCTGAGCACTTTGATTGATGAAACCCAGAAAAATTAAATACAGAAGTGAGGGTCCATTAAAAAAAAAAAAAAAAAATAAATAAACATCTGTCTTTGAAGGCCCTTGACTTGGCCGTGCAAGCGACCCAAGCATGCCAGTACAAAGATTGGTGGTGGAAGGTACAACTCGGCAAGTGTTACTACCTACTCGGGCTTACGCGGGACGCGGAGCAGCAATTTCGCTCGGCCCTGCGCGATTGCAGAACCATCGATGTGGTGCTCAGACTCGTCCGGGTGTTCATCAAACTCGACCAGCCACTCGCCGCCCTCGAACAATGTAAAAAAGGGCTCGAGTGCTTTCCCAACGATGTGGGTGAATTTTTCTTTTCTTTTTTTTTTTTTTTTACGATTATAATAATTTCCATTCATCCGAAACTTTTCAACAGGTGTCCATATTGACGGAAATGGCAAGGATTTTCGAGGGTATGCACAACGTCGCCATGTCCGTCAAGTATTACAAGACAATAGCTCAAGAGGACGCGTCCCACGTCGAAGCGATTGCCACCATCGGGTTGCACAACTTTTACAACGATCAGCCGGAGATCGCGTTGCGATATTACAGGTGTTTCCAGATATAGGGCGGGTTGTACGAAATCAAGGCCTTTTTCGGTTTATAAAATTATTCACGATTTTTATTTCTAATTTTTTTTTTTTTTTTTTTTTTTTTTTTTTTTTTTTTTTTTTTATCTATTGACACCGAATGTATATTATATTTATTGACGCGGTGATCAAGAGTAAACGTTTAAACGTGTGTTAATTTGCGTGTGTTTCGACAACAGGAGGCTGTTACAGATGGGCGTCTACAACGCTGAATTGTTCAATAATTTGGGAATGTGCTGTTTTTACGCCCAACAGTACGATTTCACGATATCTTGCTTCGAAAGGGCTCTGAGTTTAGCCACCGACGAAAACGTTGCGGACGTTTGGTACAGCATCTCGCACGTGGCCATAGTGAGTTAAAGTATCGGGATACAAAAATCGATCGCTATAATTTCTTTTGATTCAAACATTTCGAGGATCGATAGATATTTATTTATTCTTTTTTTTTTTTTTTTTTTTTTTTTTTTACATACACAAGTGCTTAGGAGACCTAATGATGGCATCCGATTCCTTGAAACTGGCTATCAACGCTGACAACAAGCACGCACCCTCGTACAATAATCTCGGAGTGCTGGAGATGAAAAATGGCAATGTTGCGATGGCTCGCACATACTTTCACGCTGCGGCGAATATTGCCAACTACATGTACGAGCCGCATTTCAATAGCTCCTTTCTGGCATACAACGTAAGATTTACTTTATTTTACCATCTCTTTTTCAATTGCTCATATCTATACAGTTTAAGTTATCGTTTGTCGATCGCTTTACGTTTCAGACTGGAGACTTACAGACTAGTTACATATCGGTACAAAAAGCTCTGAAGGCTTATCCTGACCACCGCGACAGCAAAGAACTTTTGGAAAAATTACAACAGTACTTTACATACATGTCGTAATGAAAACAAAACATTGTAAATAAAAATAATTCTTTTGTACAAATATTTATATTATTTTTTTATGTAACATACGTTTCCACCCATTATCGCCGTTCTTGTGAATTCATATTTACAGATCATCAAAGGCAAGTGCACTTTTACACGTATTCTCGTAATTAAGTGCATTATCTGGTTTTAATTCAACTGAATCTTTCTTTAACAAGTTGGTAAAAAAAAACATACAATACTGAGAAATGTTGATTTTTGCAAGAAAGTAGAAAAATCCTTATTATCACAATATTTTGGAAATTCTCTCGTTACACAAACTAATCGTACAAGCACAACGTAACATCACTTCTTTTTCTTTTACACAAATGCATTACAATTTTTTTTTTTTTTTTTTTTTTGACAATTTACAAATACCATGATTGGTTGACTTTTTTGTTGAAACCCATTATTTTTCGAGTTTTGTGCTTAATCCTTGTTATAGTCTGTCATCCCTTTTTATAAACTTTATTTTGTATGAGAGATAACTAGCCACGATATTATAAAGTAGAACAAAAAAATAGGATAAACAGCCAAGGCTTTTTTCCCAGATGGTTGACTATCTCCAAGAAACGCCATTGATGCTGAAATAATACATAAATGCAATGAATCTATCATAATTTGAAGTTAGAAAATCATCAGAGGAATAATTACCATAAGTTGCCCACACAAAACCAATCATAGCAATAATAAACCTCAGAATGAATAAAATAAAGTTCTGCTCAACAATCAATATTATTCTACATATGATTAGTGCAATTGCTGTGGGTAGCAAACAGTATCCAAGAACACACACACTTTGGAAGAAAGATCTGTAAACATAACATAGCATTAATGTCTTTAATTCGTTTTTTAAACGATATGTCCCGTGCCACTTACATATTTCCACCAAGTAGTTTACTGTTTAGTGTGACCACCATGGAGCCAATCCATACAATTACAAAAACTTCAGCAAACTCTGGACCACCATCATTGGAACTGTTTGCTGTGTCCGAAGATCCTTGTAGAATCCTAAAACAAAATAACGAGTAAAGTAAAAATATAAACATAGATAAACTGAAAAAAACGTTTAAATGAAAACTTACATTGCCATGAATGTACAAAGTACAAGAGGTCCCCAAAGATCCCCTATAAAAACATTATCAATCAATTGCTAACCTAATGTGTGTCTAATGTTACATAAAATAAATTACATACATTCTTTGAGCAAACTTTTTTTTTCTTTAGGATACAAAACATGATAAAATTTTCTTCCTACCGCTCTCAAGTCCCTCAGCTGAAAATGAATAAAATGTAAGAACCATATAAATTGATAGTAGAAGTTAAGCATGGGGAGTCATACAATGGTATCTTTTATGGGTTCATCGAGCGTGCTAAAGTCTGGCTCTCCAAGGCTAGCTTGACTCCTCAAATTTGGACCTACAGTCATGTCCCCCTGCACGTGCTGGGGATCAACTGCAGATATTCCATCGTCAAACATCTGTAGTGCAACATGCGAAAGGTTATTTCACGGCTTATTTGTATTCATCAAGTATTTCACAACTTACGTCAAATCTTGCTTCATTCATGGCCATTGTGTGTCACTTTATTGTTATACACTTAAGAGTTCGAAATCTAATACTGATATACTAAACTCTTGAAAATAAGTCAACAACGAAAACACCTTAAAAAAACGCAGTCTTCAATTACCAATGGTTATGCCCAAACAGTAAAATGTTCACTACACCTGGGGTAACATGACGCAATTACCTCTGCTTATCAAAACTTTCATAATCGCAGTTTCGTAGTCATTTCGGAATTTTCAATACTTCGGCTTGTTATTAACCTATAAGCATTTGTTTTCCTGTCTGACCAAAATTAACAATGTATGCATGTATATCTTGCAGCTGCGGAGGAATTACTTTAGTTGGTCAATTAATCAACGGGTGTAAGCGCAATGAATTATATTACTTATTTGCTTATTTGTAAACGTGTTAAAAATTGTACACACACGCCGTGAACACACACGTCACTTTGATTGCAATGTTATCATTATTTATTAACTGCAGACTGCAGATTTGTAGAATGACAGTTCTGGAGTTTCATATCTACGCATGCGCGAAGTTCGCCTTCAACCTTCCGAGAGTTACGAGACAAGTGATGATCGCTAGATGGCGCCAGTAGTGCTATACATATATGTGGGCTAGCAGGATAACAACAAAAACGTATCGATTGATTAAAAAAATATATATATATATACTTATTTGTTTGTAGAGTAATAATTAAAAAATTTGAAATGGGTGCCTAAATTATAAATTCATATATCGCAAAGTATATAAAATTGCAACAATATAAGTCAGTGGTAGCCGGTAGGGCAGGATAATTTTAAAGTTACCGAGAGCTGGTAATATAGTTTGAACGAATGCCGCAAAAAGTATTTTTTATTTTATTTGATAAATGATGAATTATATAAACTGGGTAACTTCTAGTGCAAGTTGATTTTTATGAGAATAAATTTTCGTAAAGACCATTGAACTTGAGTTAATTTTTTTATTACCTCTACACACGTGTAAGACCGAATTTTCGACAATTTACTACTCAATGGTGATTGAAATAAATGCAAGCGAAACGAAATTCGAAACCAAGCTCGAACGAATTATACTTTTATGAGTCATTTTACAATTTCACATGGAATAAGTAAGTATAATATTTGAGAAATGTATCGGATAAAAACTAGCGATCGAATGATTTTGAGGCCCAAAAATTTAAAAACTATTTTGATGTCGTCCGTGCGATTTGAGTGGATGTTAAAAATATTTCCTCATGCCCACCAGTCTCTTAATTGGGCATTAAAAACAAAAAGAAATTATCATTATCGAGATAATTTTCTTGCAAGAGGAAAATAAAAAAAATTATTAGTATGAATTAACGTTTTTATCAAAATCGTCCTTGATCGATTTGCTTCATGAGAAATAGAGTCAAATCGACCATTACTTTGAAAAAAAAAAAAAAAAAAAAAAAAAAACCAAGACTCAACCGGTCCATCGATATTCAGATAAAAAAAATCGAATTTTTCAGAGTTCTAGAGAGGTGAACTAAAAATAAAATCGATACATACCGATAACGATTGCAACCGATTTGCGATCGGCTTTTTTTTGTTCTTCAATTTATTTAATTTGTTATACCCGTTCACAAAAATTTATTTCCATACATATACGGCTCTTAAACAGAAAAAAAAAAAAAAAAACTTTGAGGGAACTGCAGCGAAACGGGTCCGAGCAGTCCCTTCGGCTCGACAAGGCCCTACACGCCACGAAGAGGCCAGCGAACCCATACGCTTCGAAAAATCCGGATCCCTGGGTCCGGAAAAAGGAAAAAAAAAAGCCAACCGATCTCTAATCGCGAGATGAGAGAAGCTTTCGGGAGTCGAGCTCGCGTGTAGGTATAATAATAGCGCTGCCTCGGTGAGAAGAAGAAAGTGGTCAGCCAATGGGTGGCCGAGGCCTCGGGCCCGCCAGGAAAGAGGAGGTGGTGGCAGCGGCACAAAAAGAAAAAAAGAAAAAAAAAAAAAAAAAAAAAAACAAAGAAAAAAAAACGAAAGAAAAAAAAAAAAAAAAAGAAGAAATGGAAGGAGCCGCGCGGGTCCCCTCGGCAATGGAACTCACAAAAGCCGCAGTGCGCAACTGCTGGTTCTCGTATCCAGCAGCAACGTATCCATTGCGAAAATTACAAAAGCTCCTCGCGCGCGTGATAAGTATATTATCTCCCTCGATTCCACGAATACGCATATCCTTTTTTTTTATTTTCTCGGGTTATACATATTATACCGAGTATAGGTGCACCTGTTGGAAAATCGGTTATTCCTCGGTTAAGCACATTATCGGTACAGCAGCAGTAGCGCTCGTCTCCTGGAAAGGAGTTCCCTACTGCTGTAGGCCTAGTTACATTACGGTCCGCACCGCTATGTCGAGAATCCGGTTCCTCGCCTACCTCGTCGGCGCCGTTGCTGTTCTCGTCCTTTCAGGTGAGTTTTGGTTTGCGTTTCATTTTCATTTCTTTTTTTTTTTTTTCCATCTATTTTTCTTTTCTTTTCTCGAGTCCAGAGAGTTACTGTCCGACGACAGAAGGATCGAGACAATTTGATACCAAATTCCATACAAGCAAAACAGTACCAACCCTTTGGGTCCCTATAAACATACGTGGATATTTTGTCCTATGGTTTTTGTAACAACACCCGAGGCGCGTCGTGCAGAAAATCGGCAGTACTTAGTAAAAGTGTCTTAGCGTGAAAGTGCACGCCGTGTGGTGCATAATATATGTATATATGTGTACCCGTACAACTTTTTTTGCGTTAGTCCGCCGCTCTTCGGATCGGTTTAGATCGGCAATGTGTGTGTTTATTATACGTGTTTATTTTATTCAAAAGTTTGGATGTACAAATATATATTACGGTATCGTTTGACGGTGGGTTGAAATAAATTTCCCATGTATCGATTGTGTGGGTAAAATTTATGTTTAGTGATAATAGCTGGCAACGAAACGTATACAGATTTTATGGGTACTTTCCTTTTTGGGTGTTTGTAGGCACATGTATACGAGCAGTTCCGTGTAAAATGTGCCATGTACTTTCGGGACGGGCAAAAAGTATAATATTTCGAGACAACGTGGGTCAAAGAGATGTTTATTTTTTTGCCAAGGAATGTAACAAAGTAAATTAAAATATTTGTTCAAGGCTCATTGGTGATGTCGTTTTATCATTTTTATAGCTCTTTGTAACTTTTCACAAAAAATCGGTGGGGTTGGGCAAAAAATTATCTAAAAAATGAACGGAAAAATAAAACCCTAAGAGAAAGAGGACTGAAAATAATGGTGTACGACACCCCCAAAATTGTCGACCATTCAAAAATCTCTGGAAAAAAGTTGGGGAGAAAAATATTTGTCCATTTGTTCTTCGTAGAATCATTCGTATATGTACGCACGTGTATACGTTTAATGCACATTACACGAGTAAAATAGAAAAAGACAGAAATACCCGGGGATTCCCGGTTGTATATATTATTATCATAGGGTACGGAAATCAATAAATACACCGTAGCTACACATTAAAAATCGAGTTTAAATAACATATGTACCTATACAAAGGCTTTTTGCAGCTAAATGAGTAGGTACATGTGTATGTGTTTTCAAGCTCAACTAGGTATGTATGTATGTATTATTATCACGCGCGCGTTTGTACTGCCGTCGCTGATACATGCACCTTCACTTTCCACTTTACTGTTACAGTTTGATTTACACCTGCACCACATTGTGCGTAACCATCGCGCGACGCTAATCCTCCTGTTTGTCTTTTCGGTTCGTACACAGCTCGCGGACTGATTTGCCCTTTTTATTTTCTCCATGTTACATATTGTTACATATTGCCAAAGCATATAAAATCCATTTTTTCGTGCACCTATTGCACTTGGTATGGGTATACGCGGTGCACAATAATATAGCAATAACAATTGGAGCACGGCAAACAATCGTGTATAAAGAAAGTTTTACGCATTAGGGCAAAATATGCGCGGGCGAATGGCACTTTTACTTTCTTTCATTGTGTATGATCTTGTTAAGTATTATTAGGCGAAGTCGGTGAAATGACACGCAATTTTGGCCATTAGTTCACAGCACACGCAGTATAAACATAAACATATGCACTCCTAATAACTAATACTTACTGTTCGTACAATACAAAAATATGTACGTAATGGCCTCGATCGGAGCTGCGCATTATTTTCATCCAAATTATTTTTGAACGACATTTTTTTCAACTTTCACTCGATGATTCGAGAAATCCGGAATTATTTATACATACACACAGACACACACACATGCTAAGAGTCCGAAGCTGTATTATACTTACAAGTTTTTTGAAATCAATTATAAAATGGCCTATTACGCGAGTAAATTTCATCAGAGCGCGCCTATAGGTATTTATGGCTTCTTTTAATTTTATTTTTCCCGGTGTCGGTTTTTTTTCTTTTTTTTTTTTTTTTTTTTTCTCTCGATCGAATTTCTCGTACCGGTTTTCCGGTAGCACCTCCAACGTCTGGTATATTGCGCCCATTATTTGTTGCATATACGACCTCTGGATAGGATTTTTATGTTGTACTTTGCAAGGTCGAGATTATATCAAACGAGCGTCGTAAACTGATGGATGTCCTTACCATAAAAATATCAACGTGTGTAACATGCCTTTTTTTAAATTATATAGTTGGAAAAAGTAAGAAAAGCAGAAAGTACTCTTGACTACAAATTCAGAATAATTGCTGTTTACATAGATTGTTGATGCCACGCGCGCGTTACAACCATCGGCTATTTCAATATTACGTGAACTTAATCAACGGCAAGCACAACGTTGTGCAATCCCACATAATTACCATCATTGCCATAGGTATAATTATGTATGTACACGTATATCAACGATTCCCTCCTTTCTGAAAAACTTTTGTGCAATCGGCACGTAGTACCTATATTATGTGCATACTTTCATCCGTTCGCGGAATCACAAAACGTATATATATATATATATATATATATATATATATATATATATATATATATATACACTAGTACTACCGGTCAAGCATCACCGAAAAATTAACTGTGCGTCTCATTCGTTACCAGATGATTTCCATACAAATATATATTTATACGTTTAACGGAAAAAAATAATAATAATAATAATTTGGAGAGAAAGTTGATTTGTTGACGCTTTGTACAAAATACCTAACCGGTTGCGTGAACCTTGCACAAAATTTGCTTAAAAGCAGCCGGCAAAAGCAATAATAATATATTACCCACGTATATGATGGAAACGCGGAAAACTTTGCTCGTCTCCTTGAGACTGATTGATTTTTTCCATTTCCAGTCAAGGGTCAGAGCAATCGAAATCAACAGCAGCAGCAGTCGCAGCAGGAGCACAAGAAGGACGAGGAATTCAAGTGCCCCGAAGGCCAGGGAAACGGGAACTTTGCCGATCCCGCGACTTGCAGGAGATTTTATCAGGTATCCCTTAGACGTAGACCATTTGCTGGATTTACGAGCGATGTACTAACTCACGATTGTTTATGATACTCGCGTAGTGCGTCGACAACTATCCTTACTTGAATCGATGCCCGTCCGGCTTGTACTTTGACGACATCAGCAAATTTTGCACCTTCAAGAACGAAGCCCGTTGCGGCCCCATTGCAACAAGTACGACAATCACATTTTTTTTTTTTTTTATCCTTTCGCATCGTTTTAAGTGTTGTTTTACCTATATGATACCAGTTGGTTGACCTAATTTATTATATATACATATGTAGGTATTGTGTATATTGTTACAATGATGTTTTAGCGCCAGCGCCATCGACGGAGGCGCCTACGAATCTCGCCCAGCGCTGCGACACGTCGCAATGCATACTTCCCTATTGTTTTTGCTCTCGAGATGGCACCATTATACCCGGCGGCTTGAGGCCTCAGGAAGTAAGTGAAGCTGCGAAAAAGATCTAGCTGATCCGGAGCAAAGAGTTACACGATCGACACTTACGGGTCCTCGAAAAATCTTCTCACGTATGGAAATAACTGTTGGGCATTGAATAAAAGTTAAATTGGCTTAAACTTTTTTTTTATGCCAGAATACTTTGGTTGATTAACTCATCAGTTTCGTAAATAATTACAAGCTCATCGCGATTTACCTGAATGAACAAAAGCACCACCCTTTTGACAAAGACTATACAATGTACGGGGACCCAAGTGTGTGGATCTTTTTTTTTTTTTTTTTTTTTACAACAACTAGGAACTTCGAATCATCAGCCATGGAGTATAATATTATCGCGAAACCTGAGTAAAATTTTGATTTTTCCTGCCTTTCAGACGCCACAAATGATTCTAATGACGTTCGATGGGGCGATAAACCACAACAACTTCGATCATTATCAAAAAATATTCAACTCGGACCGGCGCAATCCGAACAATTGCCCGCTCAAGGGGACCTTCTTCATTTCCCACGAGTACTGCAACTACAATATGGTGCAGAGCTTCGCTCACGATGGACACGAAATCGCCGCAGAAACCATCTCGTGAGCAGCGTTCGATTCATTAACGCGCGATCGCTTTTGTGTTTCACTTTTTACAACAAAAAAAAAAAAATAAATTGTAGGTTGCAAAAAGGATTGGAAGACAAGAGCTACGACGACTGGGTGACGGAAATGATCGGCATGCGCGAGATATTGAAGCACTTCAGCAACGTGTCGCGCAACGACATTGTTGGAATGCGCGCGCCGTATTTGAAACCAGGTCGTAACACCCAGTACAAAGTTATGGAGGACTATGGTTTCATATACGACAGCAGTATCGGCGTTTCACCGGTCAAAACACCCATTTGGCCTTACACGCTTGATTATAAAGTGCCGCACGAATGCAAGGCTGGAACTTGCCCCACGAAATCTTTCCCAGGTAGGTATTGTGGGGAAAAAATGATAATAATCGTCGTGAGTAATTCTTTGAGTAATCAATTGACGTTTTTGTTGTTATTTTTTTCTATGAAATTTTCAGGTGTTTGGGAATTGCCTTTGAACACTCACTACATCGAGACTTACGAGGGCGGTCATTGCCCGTACTTGGACCAGTGCGTGCTTCACAGCCACGATGCCCAGGAAGTTTTCGAGTGGCTGCAGGAGGACTTTAGCCGCTATTACGATCAGAACCGCGCGCCTTACATGATGCCCTTCCACACCAATTGGTTCCAAATCAAAGAGCTCGAAAACGGCTTGGCCAAATTCTTGGATTGGGTGACGACGCTGTGAGCCACTCACGAATTTTCCTTTTTTGTTTGCTTTTTTTTTTTCCACAAACTAATTACGTTTTAATCAATATTGTACAGACCTGACGTTTACTTCGTCACGGCTACACAAGCTCTGAATTGGATGACAGATCCAAAGCCAATCAATGCACTGAGCAACTTTGATGGCTGGGCATGCAAGAAAACAGAAAACCTTCCCGAACCATCATGCAACTATCCAAACAAATGTGCCTTGGACTTCAAACCAGCTGATGCAAATTTCACAACAACAAGGTACATGTGCCATCGATTTACTTAACTCTATTTCACAATTCAGATGGAGAAAACATTAACAAACTGAAACATTGTCTATATTATATGTGTATATAGGTACATGGAAACCTGCAGAGAGTGCCCCGAAAAATATCCTTGGCTGCACGATGCCAAAGGTACTGGTCGATTGAATGACAACTACACTGTTTACAGCACTGAAAGAGAGTAGGAAAAATACATTGGCCACAGTGAAAGAGATAAACTGTTTGATTCCAAGAATCAAAATAAAACGAATTTTTCTTGATAAGACTTTGCTCAGTCATGAATGAAATTCGAGACAGTGCAAACTGAGTCATGAATTCTTTTAAAATAGACTTGAACTGATTTTTTTTCTTTTTTCTTTTGTTTTAATAACTTTAGGAAAAGATTAACAATTCATCAAACCAACACAACATAAACAAACACTTTTTCAATCTTGAAGAAATTTTTTTTTTTTGCTTATACGTTGGTTGAATTAAATTTGAGATTTAAGAGAACCAAAATTAAACAAATAGTATTTTTACATCTAAATAACGAATGAAATTGCACTTATCCTTATATGTTGATTTAAATGTTGTTGAAGGTATAGCACTGAAATTATGAAAATTAAAGTAAACGAACTGATAAAAAATGCAAGTTATGTTAAAAAGTAAACAATATTTTTATTTGTACGTTTTTTTTAAAGAAAATAGGTAGTAGTAAAAAAAATTATCACGGATTAGTAGCTGTTACTTTGTATATACATTGATGTAAAATGTGAAATAAATAATAGGTGCTAAATATCCAGTAGCTGGGCATTATCTTTCAACTCCTGATGAATTCTCCTTTCCACAAGAGGCAAGGTAAGATTGTCGACGTTCAAGTTAAAACTAACATAAACAGGCTTGCCTGTTTTTTTGGATAACCGGCTGGCTATGTTGGAGGACAACTCATCGGCTATAGGTCCAAGAATTTTCGTGGATATTGTAGATTTTTTGTCGTTATTTACTAAGGAGATGGCCAGAGCCAAGTCTTTCATGCTTTGATCATTGTGATCACCGATCCACAGATATAAACTTTTTTCCATTTTAACAATTTGACAGTCAATGCTAACCTCGTTCAGTTTATCGTGAAAGCTGTGAAATTGAAAGCTGCACGGAAGAAGCTTTGGCTCCACGACTGCGTCCACCACCGACATCCTCGCAGTAGCTGATTCTGGTTGATATACTTATAAATATAAACAAGTGTTCGCAATTTAACAGATTTTTCAAGCATACATATTTACTTCTTATAATTAGGTTAGAATCCCAAAACGTTCCAAACGTTTGGTTTGTTCCCCCATCACTATACATGTCCCATATTCCAAACCGATCCTCTGCGCGCGTAATTTTAAATAATAAGATTCTTAACCAACTACTTAACCAATGTACTCGAGTTTGTGTGATATAAAAATATTGACATAAAATCTATATTATAATTCCATAATGTTGAAAGAAAAAAAGAATGGAAAACTGTCTGCATTGTAAACGGTATGCGTCACGATAGGACACAGTCAAGATTCCTTTTTTTTTTTATCGAGCGAGCCCAACCAGATAGGTAGCATACATTATTTGACATGACCAACTGATTCACCTGATTGTTTCGTAATTGTCTATCTATCTGGAGCAGTAGTTTTAAAAAAATTTACGTAGAAATTTTATGATCAAAAGTCACAACACAATGAAATGGATTAAGACACAGTCGGTAGAGCAGATACTTGGTAAACCCAAGTGTTACCGCACTAAATTGAATTAGAATATATTTATGTATATGAAAACGACTTATTTTGGAGACAATGATCATTAAAAGAAAAAAAAAAAAACAGGGCATAATATATTTTAACTGTAGTGTTTCCAATAGATCATAAGAACCGGGAATAGTCCTTTTTACCATCCTCAACGATACTTGGAATACTTTTTGTCTATTTAATATATCAAGTAAGTACTTACCAATCATCTTTTTCGATAACACGTTTACATGGCGTTTACACATGATACGCGTGCATCAAGTAAACAGGTGTATATATTTTCGTATAACCCGCGCTTTGGTTTTGTAGAACAGGCGCATGCGCCCTGCAAACTCGACTCGAGAGTCTCGAGCCGACGGCGAGCTCTTGGCTCGTCTGGTTAGAGAGTATCCATTTTGATCACACGTGAGTACCTTCGTGCTGAGTGCTACCTTGTGCGAGTTTCCACCAGGATATCCAAGTAAGCTTACCCGTAGGTTACCGATATCCTCCCAGACTCCTCGAGACGGACTCCCAGTGCGCGTGTAATATACAGCCAGCTCGAGCGTACGAGCACCCTATATGCTAACTACTTATCTACTTTAAATGACCACGCCGGTCGTCGACGTCGCGCTTATGCTTCGGCGCAGAGAGCGCGGTCTCAGGTCTGCCTGCTGCTCGCTTGTGTGTTGTACGTTTATTAACTCTAGCGGCAAAACCTACCTGGGTTCAACGACTCCTGGTGCATGCTTCACGATCAGCGGGTTTCCGCTCACGTCTTCGTGTCCCCAAAAAAAGACCCGCGCTCTCGTACAACCCACACAGCTGTGTTTTTCTTTCCGCTCGCTCGCATGCTCGTTGCATTGCTCATCTCTCTACCTATATATTTCTTATGTGAGTGAGCCAGAAAAGTAGCGAGAAAGAGAGAGAGAGTGCGTTATAGCGAGGAGGAAACACGCCGCCGTGCGTAGTGTGCTCGAAAATTGTTTGGTTAACTTTTGGTTGCGTTTTTCCTCGAGCGATCCGGGCCTCGTCCTACAGCTGCACCATCATAGCTCCCAGGGTACTGTACCTACCTCTCACCAGAGAACATTTGAATTCCGTTCTACCATAAGGTGTTTCCTCAACAATGACTCTCGCGACGCTCATTCCGCAAGCCCGTGTTCACTTGTGTGTCTGTCGCACACCCGGTTCTGGGCCTCCGATACAGCCGTAGAATTCGATGTTGGCCACCCCGGGCTTTTTCGCAGCGTGTCTACCACATGGTCACTTGGTTTGACCCGCGGCACCCCCGTCAGATCGGTTTTGACTGCGGATTTGAGCTCCGGGAGCTGGGCAATGCGCAATCCCTCGGTTTGCCTTATTTTTCTTTACTTCGTTACTTACGTGTTCACTTCATTTAAAAAAATTTTTTTCATTTGTTGATTTCTGGCGACGTTCGTTCTATTTACATTGAACTCTCATGATTACCTTGAAGTAGCGCCGTGAAATGTGCTAACCTTACAGTTCGATTATTTATAACTCATGATGCTAGGGAGTCTAACCTGGATGATGTTGTTATGTTCTGATTTTTTTTTTGCCCAGCTAATTGTAAACTTTTTTTTCCCCTACAGAATAACTACAATCAAACATGGCAGACATCGAGGATACTCACTTCGAAACTGGAGACTCCGGAGCTTCAGCTACATACCCAATGCAGTGTTCAGCACTGCGCAAAAATGGTTTCGTTATGTTAAAAAGTAGACCGTGCAAGATTGTTGAAATGTCTACATCCAAGACTGGAAAGCATGGCCACGCCAAGGTTCATCTTGTTGGTATAGATATATTTAATTCTAAAAAGTATGAGGATATTTGTCCTTCCACACACAACATGGATGTGCCCCATGTCAAGAGAGAGGACTATCAGGTGTGCACAAGTTTATCTCATTGATTTGATACTTGTGTCAATTCAATACATGTTATCTTATTTTTGTAAATTAATACAGCTGACAGACATATCGGATGACGGCTACTTGACTTTAATGGCTGATAATGGAGATTTGCGGGAAGATCTCAAAATTCCAGATGGTGATTTGGGTACTCAGCTCCGTTCTGACTTTGATAGTGGCAAAGAACTACTTGTAAGTATTTACAAGTGTATTTTTAAACTAAAACCAGTTTTTTTTTTTTTTTTTTCCTCAACATTCCTATGTTCACAAATGTATTACAAGTAATTATTCTTTTCACAGTGTACAGTCTTAAAGGCCTGCAATGAAGAAGTGGTTATTGCTATCAAAACCAACACTGCCCTTGATAAATAATCTTGTTCAATGTGAACAGTACACCAACCTCAATACCTGCTTAGCCAATCGACACCTTATCATTGGTAAAAAAAAATAAATAAATAAGAAAAAGAGTCAACACTTTCAACCAGCAGTAACTTGACAGCGGAGCAAAAGCATCTTTTTATCAAAGTAACAACTATTTACTTTCTTAATATAATCAGAATGAGAAAAGGAAAAAAAAAACCCAAAAAGTTGCAAGTTTCTAAGCATTGTAAGTGAGAGCTGGGTATAGGATTTGAAAAGAAGTGTACACCGCAGTTTTACAAACTACACACATACACACTTACACGTACATACAAAAAAAAACAAAAAAAAACGTTGTTTGTTATACAAGAGAAATGGCGACGATTTCACATCGAAGGGTTAAAAAAAAAAATAAAATAAAAATTCGAGAAAGTCTTAATTCTTCCATCTTTTTCTTTTTGTTAATTTCATGTTAATAAATTTGAGACAGTGACAAATTTATAATTTATTAAATACATGTATTAAAATAACAGATGCTTATGACTAATTGAGACCAATTTTTTGTGAATATCTAGAGATGGTGCACGTTTCTATAAGAAACTGCCAATCGTCTTGCTCTGTAAATTACTTTTGCAATGATCAAAGAAGTGAGCTTGCAATCGAACTGCGGGGTCTTACCCTCGAATCATTAGCACCTGTAATTAATAACACGAATTTTTTTAATGAAGTTTCTAATAAAAGACTCAATATTACAAATCAGTCATTGTATGCATTAAAATCACCTACCAGTAGTTAGGGAATTATATTACTAACAAAATGGTTATGAGTTAACTTCCCTAATTCTGATTAACAATTACGTAATGTCTAAGCATTAATAATTTTACATTACTTTTTTATTGAATGTTCTTCTAGTAAAACATCTTAATTGTGCTGGAAAAATGCAAAAAATTAATATTAAAGAAATGTTAGTCATGCATTAAAATACTTTTTTTTCGTTAAAAGAGAAGTTTTTATGATTGTCTGAAAAAAAATTGTTGTTTTTGACAATTTTTATTTTCAAGATGATGTATAGAATTCATGTATCAAGTCTCAGAAAGTTGTTTATTTTTTAATACATAAACACGTGATGTATGTACATACAAAGTACTCAATTATTCTAATAAATCCCTTTCAAATTGGCTTTAAGATTTCTACAATATATATATATATATATATATATATATATATATATATATATATATAATTATGTCTCAAAAACGGTGTTTGTACTACGCGTGTGCTTTGTTCAACGAAAATCGTATGTCTTACGTGAAGTTACTTGAGTTGTGATTAAATAAAAAAATTAAAGTAAAGAAAAATAACTATTGTACGAGCACAAAGTTGGACACTAAGTTGTGAGATAAGCGTAATGCTTTGAATATTGAAAGAAGAAAAAAATGAAAACAATTGCTCCGAAGCCGCGTTGCTCAAATAAGGTGACCCCAACTTCATTTGTAAAAACTTAATATGCGGATGTTTTTTCAAGAGTTATGGTGCTACCGCCCTTGTAACAAGTATAAGTATACGATTCCGATATTTTTACCTAACTGATGTTGAACAGTAGTTAATCATAAGAAGTCTATACCATCCGTTTATTGAAAATAGATGAAAAATTAAATTAAATTACCAGCTTCAAATATTGATGCTTTGCGTATATTTAAATATAGAGTTGTTTAGGTAACTTGAATTAAATCAAATATAGGCAAAAGAAGTCTCTTTCAAAGCCTGCATGATGAAATTTTTATTTTTGTGTGTAGTTTTTTTTTCCCTTTTTTTTTGTTTAAAAGAGGTGGCACCATTGATCTTACCTACTTTAAGTGTCAATGTAGGATAACTTTGAATGTTTGAATGGTATTAATAATTGACAATTGAAATTTAATAACATGCTTCATTAGGAGTTTAAAAAAAATGAACCAGTCTTCAACCATCATTTAGGAAGCGTTTTTTTTTTTTTTTTTTTTTTTTATTTATGGATTTGAAACAATTTTTATTGAATAAGCGAAAAATAACTGCAATGTTTGATTAAAGCAAATAAAAAATTGGAAAAATTTATGTAAAGTTTTAAATTTTATTTATAATTAACTTCTTTATAATAAATAAAACGCACTGAAATCAATATGAAAAAAAAAAATTATGGTTCATAATTATTACTAATTTACATCCTAGGAAAAATGTATATAATATTTACGTAATTATAGATATATTTTTTCCCCAGGTCGTATGTTTTTAATACAGTTGTAAAAAAAACTAACATTTTTGCATAAATATATCTAAAAGCATTTTTTTACAAGTGTTTTTTCTTATTTTATAATAAATCAAAAGAATACATTTCAAGTTTGTAAATGCGTTAAAACTTTCAAAGTAAGTTAATGAGACTTCTGAAGCAAAAAGTTGTACTCATAATGGAAAATTAAAACAAAAAAAGCAAGCGTCATTTGTTTACTCTATTACATGATTCAACATGTTTGTTATTTGCAAAAACAGACTAAGACTCCTGTGAGGAATTTTGTAACAAAATGCGTTTTATTAGTAGAAATGCATCAGCTAGCTACTCTTCGACGCTTAAACGTTAAATTCAGTACTTGCAGATGTATTTTATTTATTTTTTCATGAAATGACCGATAAATGAGCATCTTCAGTCGCTCAACAATATAACTCCATATCTCCTTTATCTCTAAACGTAATAACAAAGTTTAGCGATTTAATGTGCAAAGACGCAAGTCGTTCTCGATTTGTATCTTATTTTACTTTTTCTTTTTTTTTCTTTTTTTTTTTTTTCTAATCACAATCGTAATCAAAGTTCTCGGGTTCTTCTGGAGATCAATTGTTAGCATTTCGCCTCTGTAATGCAGCAGCTAGATCCTGTCTCAGAGCGGCCTGCTGCCTCTGATCAGCTAGAGGTTGAACCGATCTCAAGCCATTTACAATGTCTTTGGTCTTTCCAAAGTATATTTCATTTAATGTATTTCTTATTTTGTTTTCCATGTCTTCTACCAAGCGTCCTATGTTTGCAATGTGAGGTGATATTTCACTAACAAGAGCGTCTTGCGTCACCTGGTATAGAAACAAAAATAACAATAATTAAGTGTAACAAATGAATAATATTAAAAAGTGAAAGAAATGGTGAATACATACTTGTCTCGTGAGGCTCCCACCTAAATTCATTGTGCCTGAACCATGTTTATTAGTTTGTAACCACAACATTGCAGTGGAAGTAAGTTTATAGTGTGCATATCTGCTAGTAGATTTGTGCTGCACTTCAACAACGTGTATAGAATCCCAACAGCCTTTAATTTTCTTTGATCCGTCTCCAGCTTTCTTAATTAATATAACACCTGCAAAACCATGGTCCAAATCCCACAAATATACAGAAGACACACCACCTTCAAAGTACAGTTCACGATATTGATCGAACGCATGATTGGCATCAATCTCCAACTTTCTTAGCCTCTCGGATGGCATCGAGCCATCTTCCAGTGGAGGATCGTAAGTATTGCTCCATGGAGATCTACGAGAAAGCCCATCGATTAATTAATTAATTAATAAACTAATTAATCAATCAATCGGCCATGTTATTTGTAAATACAAATCAACAAGTGTATCATGTTTTACCTGTATGAATCACCATCTCTGTTGTAATCACAGAGTAGGTAATCCTTGCCACTCTCTTTGTCCTTGGCTATTTTTAGAGGCTGATCGACAGACGAGAGTAAATCCTCGCATAACAGTGGAACCAAGTCAATGAGATCACTGAGGTTTTTCTCGATCTGCTGAGGTGGCAGCCTTCTCATGAGATCAAGCGCACAGTCCATTTGTTGGTCCGTCTGCAAGGGAAAAATGAAAGAAAGTTTTAGCAAGTCACGAAAATAGTTATCGAGGCTTGGGACAATTTTTATATTTATTCTAAAATATTTTTAATCGCCATTTTGACAGATCGACGACATAAGTAGGTTAAGTCATTTTTTTCTTGTTACAGTTAACTTGAAGAACAGCTAAGATAAATAGTAGGTGAGTAATCCCCGCGTCAACTTGAGTATCTCAAAATATTACAGTTTCGGAGCTCCAACGTAATGCAAAGATCTGATAAAAACTTACCATGACAGCGCTTATTGTTGTCGTCGAATGAAGACGACAGGTTCAGTTTCGGAGCTATAGGGCCCTGGGAGGAGGCGGCGGCGATAGCGAACGCGCAGCCAACCACAAAAGGAGTTGTCGTCGCCGCACGCACGGATGGTTCTTATTTTTAAGTACATATAGGTATATGATGGGAACTTGGGAACACACATAGTATGGGTAGGTAAATCTAGGTAAATCATCATCTCTCAAAACCGCAGTAGTGATTTACAAAACTATTTGCAAAATAGCTATTTTATTGTTGAATCAGATGTAAAAAATATTCGTTTTTTTCGATTAAGTGAAATATGATAAAATTAATTGCGAAAAAAAGCAAAATAAATTGCGAAATTATATAACCTCTAATCGAGGACCCATATTCGGTATAATAATTGGTGTAAGTACGAACACAAAAAATTTTGAAAAAACGAAGGTAAATAATGAGCCTTGTTCGATCGTATTAAAAAAATTTGTTGTCGATTACCGACAGAGCCCCGCGGAAATTTGAGATAGTGCTAATGGCAAAACACTTCCCAAATCCGATGCTATTACGTAGGGCTCATAAATAATATAATTTTTTTATACATTATTTAGTGCGGATGTTAAAGCAATATAATAACAGTTGGTTTGAATGAATATTAAACATTAAGTGTAAAAGAGCGAAAATGCAAAATAGTAATAAGCATTCAAACTTTCCAATGATTTTCAGAATACCTAGAAAATGCTTCAAATAAACTTACCGAATCGTCTTGTAACATAAAATGAATTGTAAAATTACGAAATATTTCGCAATCAATAAATAAATTCTCAACAATTAAATTGTACGTAAAAAGTTAGTGTAAAAAATTTTCCAACGTATTCATCGCATGTGTATATAATATATTGTGTGTGTATTCCTCATCATACGCATACTCGGGTTGTACAGTATACGTTTAATGTCAATAAAAAAAATTATTTAACATCATAGTAATAAATATGTATAAAAATGAAGTTGCTACGACGACACATGCTGAATCGAGCAAATCTTCGCTAGACAGTGAAACCACGTGCAGACGGTCTCATATTTATTATTCATTAGATATATGTATGTATCACGGTAGCCGACACATCGAGTCAAATCCCCGGTAACTTTTTCAACGAATCCCATTGATATGTGTATGGTAAATTAGCAATTTTATTTGGTATGGATGAATCCATATGGATCAATCCGAGATGTACCATTTGTTATATTAAAATGGAAAAACAACTCTTCAGGGAAATTTCATTATTGGTAGTGGCACACATTTTTTATTTATTATTATGATTTTTTTACTAAGTATAGTAAATATAATTACGTGCTGGATTATTTTTCCCCATGTATTAATATAGAATAATAATAATAAAAAAAAAATACAATTCATACACTCCCACCGAGGGCATTCATGGTAAAATACCAGAGAATTCAACAACAGCCTATATACATATACAGTTGGAGAGATGGATCGAGCCTTTGTGAACAAAGTCGTATTGCACTTTCCCTTATTGTCTTGGTATGTGATACTTATCTTACATCGTCTTTTGTTCTCCATAACTCATATAATTTTATACTAAGAGGCATTATCTCTTTTTCTTATCCTTCCAACGGCCTCACATAATGTACATACTTCAGATACCAACTTTTTCTTTCTCTCCTTTTCACTTAATTTCTAGGGTAGAATACCTACTATTTGATCGTTCAAAACTACACATTTATTTATGTTATATGTATACTACAAGACTAAAATATCAAATAACCAACGGCAATTCACGTTACAGATTTTTTCTATTTTTACGATTTACTGGTATGAGAAGTAACATCTTGAAATGCTGGATTGAATCAGAACTTTTTTATTTTTTTTTATTTTTTTTTTTAAGTAATAAAAATTTATTTTTATTAAATATTATTGATAATTATTGATACTTTTACGCACTTTCACGCAAAAACGTATGCACGTTATTTTTGTTATTATTATTATTATTATTATTATTATTATTATTATTATTATTTGTTTTTTTCCATTTGGAGCAGTATACATAGTAAAGTTTTACGAGATATTTTAGGAATATTTTGAATTGCGAATTTATACGTTTTAATCAAAACGACAAAGTTTAACTTGTACAAGCACTTGCACGGCTATAATATTTATTTTAGAAATAAAAACTTGAAAGAATGCTACTGACAACGAGAACCAAAAAATTTTGTATTTGCCATAAAAAACAACGAGTTAAAACGCACTAGTAAAAAGAAAGAGATGCAAATTACGAGTCTACATATGAATTTCACACGCTTGTGTTGGCTCAATTGTATGTTCACAGGTGTTTATATACTTATTTCTACAACTATACGTCAATTTCATAATAAGTATTATATGTGCATTCACGAATTCTCGACTAAATTAACTACAAATATTTATTACCAGTTGAAGAAACTTTGACCTTTGAAGATATTATCTGAATTAATGTAAAAATAATTATTCATTTATATTTCGTTATTTTCTAAAATAACCTGTAAGAAAAATTAGTCTATATTTTTTAAAAGAATATTATAATTCAAGGTTGACACGGAACAGCTATTATTTGAAATCGGTCAATAATAAATGTCATCTCAATCGAATGCCAATATCTACACGAACCCGCGCGCATAGTTAAGTCCACCGAAAAGTACTAGATATTTGAAAATCGATGACTCAACCCATGTATACTTCCATCTGATCATAAATGTCACTTGTTCGTTAAACTAAGAAAAAAAAAGATTGCAGATAATTTTCAATATACATTAATAACAAGTAAGGCAAGTCTCTTCTTTTCTCCCAAATGAAACCTTTTTTCTGATCATCAGATAAGTATATCTTGAGGAAAACATAAATAGTTAATTTACGTGATTTTCAAGGTTCACGAGCAATATTTTTCCAAATTCAATTCATGTAAAACAAACAGTAAAAACGAGAAAAAATTTCTAGTACTTTCATTGCCCTTTACACGAAATAAGTAGTATAAAATGCGTACGGTCAGACGTATGCTCCTACGCGTAACGCATCCCAACTAAAATCATTGTAAGTAGGTAATAAATAGTGATCATAAATGTACGAAGGTACGTAAAAATAAAGAATGATCCTTAAAGCTTTTTGCAATATGGGTAGGTATTTCAGTTTTAAAATACGTTTCTATAGTGTTGGGCCATCGAAATACATTTCGATGTTCATATATGTGTATATATATACACATTATGTATTTAAGTGGCAGGGAACTGTGTAGCAAGTTTCATAAAAATTGTTATTGTCTTAAAGTGACAACAAATGTTTTAAATGGGATATTCGTAAGTTGACAAAAATGTTTCACGTCATCATAAATTAATACACTAGTATATGACTGCACGCGATCGGTACCCGTTTGTTGACGAAACAATCGTGACGAAGAATATCAAATACACCCTGCACCCTACACCGATACCATCGCGTATTAACATTTAATCGTCCGAGTGAGAGAAAATAATGTCAAACCAACCACTTGGGAGTTTCTACTTTGTCACGCAAAACAAAAAAACAAACAAACTTGGTGCAGCCCCGGATCTACAAAAAAGAAAAAGCTCATCCAAGCAAACAAGGCATAAAAGCTCTTTCCAAGATACCCCTTTGGCCCCGAACAAATCGAAATCCTCTCTCGTTGACCTCGCGATGCCCCCCCCCGCCCCCGATGGCTATCCAAGAGACTAAGCTCACTTGCATGCGACAACCCCCCCGTCTGCACGCAATGCATGCCAAGCAGCGCTTGCAAGCTCGAGTCCGCAAAAAGCTCGTACTACAGGGGGGGGGGAAAAACTACCGTAAAATACAGGCGAACGCGCGTGCTATATACCACATAGCGTTCTCCTGCCTCTTGTCTTCGGCAACCCCCGCAAAATTGTTGCTTCTCGCTCTCTCTCTTGCTCTCTGGCACACTTTGTATTGCGTCGAGCACAAGAGCGCAAGCTCCACTCCCTATATATTGATCGAGGCGCGAGAGAAGACGCGCGCAAACTCGCGCCTACTCCACACACACACGCCCATATCAAGAAGAGTGTACAACATCAGGTACAGAGAGAGAGAGAGAGTCCGTGTACGGGGGTAGGTATGGGTCCTCCTGTTCTCATCCAGTCCATTCTCGCGTGAGAGAGGGAAGAAAAAAGGGAGAACGAGTGTACCGTTAAGGATACACATAGAAGAAGCTGCTGGTGGCGGTAGAGTGTTAACGGTGGTGGTGTCGGTGGTGTTGGTGGTGCAACAGCATCGGCAGCAGGTGGAGTGGACGAGGAGCCAGAAGCCACTTGTTCCCCTTGGAGCGAATACCCCCGTGCAGTAGTGCTCACCAAGGGCAGTAATAACAAAGGTGATAAGGAAAGTAGTGGCGTATCGAGTGGATTTTTCTTCTCGCGCTCGTCCCTACTGAGTTTCGGTAGGCTACTTTTTTGGTGCATCGGGCGACAAGCCGCAGGTGGCCGTGCCACCTCACCGAGGAGGACCACCGGAGCAGTTAGAGTCGTCAAGCTCGGCAGGGCCAACATGGTTGGCGGCCTCGCCGAGGATGGCCCCCTCATACAGCCCGTCGAGCCTGGTGAGTCACGTTTATATATACGCCTATACCCTCTGTCGGGGTGAAATTATATATCGCCCATGCCATTCGTATGTATATTTACCATGATTTGTTTTGTGTACTCTCATGCGTCACGATCTCTCTCTCTCTCTCTCTCCCTGTACCTTTCAATTGGCATTTCGTGGTGTCGAGTAACAAACACTTAAACCTATATATATCGATCGATATCTCATTTCTTGTCTTTCTACGTTTCCCGAACACACGGGGGAATCAATTATTCGCAGAGCCCTTTTGCTTTGCTCCTTGCTGTTTTTTTTTTTTTTTTTTTTTTTTGCGGGTGCTCGACGAAACTGACTGCTGAAATATGCAAAGGGCCGAAAGGCCCCCAAGGGTAGTTGTTTTTTTTTGTACAGACGCAAAAGTTACGTATGTTGGATTCGTGGTATGATTTACATATACCTTATATATATGGTCTCGTGTTGTTATTTTTTTATCGTATTTTTTTGCTGATCGAAAGTAATGATACGTGGGAACAAGTAATAAAAAATTGTCAAGCTGATGGCATCACCAACACCAATCGAACGCTGCAAGCTCCTTAAATCGACTCTTCAATTATAGTTTTACCCCCTCCAAAAAAAAAGGAAATAGACAAAAAAGTAGGTAATAGCTCTGTGTGAGAAATTGGCTCTCTCCTCTGATTGATCGGAAGGATGAGCTGCATGCAACGTGACCAAAGTGCCAAATGCAACTACCAGCTGCGCCCTTCATCTTATTCTTTTACGTTGTTGAACCCTCCCTCCCCTTTTCAAATGGATCAAAGGAGGCTCGTTACGCGTCCGTTTGGCTGAAATAATCGCAAGAGCGGCTCTTTCGAGATGGATGGAAAAAAGTTGAGACTCGTGTTGCTACCTGCTTCAATCGATTGTTTTTTTTCCTGTCAATAAAATATTGGTAGGTATATACTAAACAAAAACTCGTTCCTGTTGGTTCGATTATCCAAAGATAATGGTAGAAAAAAAAAAAAAACGTATAATTTTACCGTCAATGTGTACAGTAATCGTATAATTGTGACTCGAGGGCAATTCAAATGTAAATAATTGAAAAATACAGCACCTGCTCCTCTTCAAATCATACCAATACGTAATAATAATAATCATTCTTGGGGTGTACTGCACAAACACACAATTTTCATCCAAAGTCACGTGAAATAAAGTACATGATGTATACGTTTAGATTAAGCAACCCCGTACTACTGTAGCGTCCGCTGTACCGTGACGTCCGGCAAAAAAGGCTGTACATGCATGGTTTTTAAAAAAGCACCCGAGTCCATTGAACCCTTATGTATAATATTATATACGCGGTAATGACATATGTAACGCGCGTCGTTGTGCTAAAGTACGCAGGCGATGACGTCGGTTGGCGCAGTTGATGTGCGAGGGAGACACGTATATATACCTCGATCGGCAATGTTATATACAAAGCCTGGCAGTTGGTGGGAGCTTTCGAGAGACCGGCCTTACGTGCCAGTGGGTTAAGCCCTCGGGTATATATAAGGAGAGGACAAAAATCATTGGGGAGAAAAGTACCTACTTTCATATAAGCGCGCATGGGAGCGGAAATGATTGAGAGGGCGAGAGCACAGTGATGGACTCACCCCTTTCGCTCCGTTCATATGTCTCGTTATTTTTTACGAGCTTGACCCTCGTTGTCGCGCGCAAAAGCTGGTTACGTATGGCTACAATTATTAGCGGTAATGGCGCAACTGGGCCACTGTACATGGCGCAATATGGCTAATCGAATCGCCACTCGGTACCTATATATAAGTTGCTGTTTCTCTCTTGCCGGGTATTTCGCAAAAGCTCATCGTAGGGAGAAAAGTAGTTTTTTTTTTTTTTTTTCCAAATAAACTGATACGAACTTTTCAGCTGGTTATCGAGAGGACCAATCTTTTGCCTACTTTAAATGCCTAAATTTTTGTTTTTATGAGAAATTGATACTTTGCAAATATTACCCAAGTAATTTATGTACATTTTACTTGTGCCCGTTTCGTTTGGAAACGGCACCAAAGTAACCCATTGATGTTGCAACTTGCATGTACATATGATAATATAAAAAGCCATTCGATTATTGTCAATCATAAATACGAATGTACATCAGAATGACGCAAAAGCGAGACGACAAACTTGCTCTGGTGTACGCCGTGGAAGTTTCGGAAACTTGACGATTGCGTTACTCGTATGTATGGCACACTCGTTCGAGCAAAATGGTACAAAACAAAAATAAATAAAACGCATGATCAACGAAACTTGATTAAAATTAAATCTGCTCGAAAGTAAGGCATTTTTTTCGATACCACGATTCAATTTTGCTCGGTACTTATGTACGTATATACCTACACGCAAGCATTATAATTATGGCTGCAGTTACCGTTTCACCGATTACTCGAGTTACAGGTGAGAAACACCTCGGGGATGAAACCCTGTAATTTCTCGTTTCGCATCGATTTCACGCCAATTTTAAACGCGATGTGTACTTATATATTCGTCGGGCAACCAATACGTATCCATTACCAATTTGCCTTGTGTGTATACATATGTGGACTTTTGGTATATGGGAAGACTCGATGCTGCCTGTGCATATTTTACGGCACAATTAGCACGGGCTTCCGGTCAAATCGTCCCAAAACACTTACCGCCCACCGAAATTACTTACATGTACGCGCCTCTGTACATAAAAATTGGATCGATAGGTTACCAACCAAACAAAATACCTATTGTACATGTGTCATATAGGTACGTCAATGATATACATGTGTTTACACTGTTGATTGCTTATTAGTTTTATTCGGTAACAATAATAACGCTAAATACTTGTACTATAAAATGAAATAAAATAAAGTATTCCAGTACTTTTTCGTGTTGTATAAAAGAGAGATACGTTTCATGGAGAGCAAACAAAGACCCCTGAATTTGCGCGTCGATGAAACCATCAGACGCACTGGTGGTCCCAGGATCCCAGTTCTCTTTTTTTTTTTTTTTTTCTCCTCTTTCATTTGAGAGTTTTTTTTTGTTTTTTTTTTTTTTCCATATAGACTACGCCGGGGGCGAGCTTTACTGTCGCGACTCTCATCAAAATTAAAAGAGACTGTGCTCTTTTTGTTCCAAGAGGGGATGGATTTTGGGTAACGTGATATTAGGCTGGTACACATACTCCACGGAGGAGGGCATGGTTTTTTTTTTCTCTCGAGCATCACCTTTTACGACTTCTTTTTGCTGCGCACCTTTGATCCGAAAAAAAAAAAAAAAAAAAAAGCACGTTTAGAATACACAGTTTGGATAGTTTCTGCGGCCTTGAACGTTGTTCGATTGTAAATATTATTATTGCCAATAAAAAGTATTGTTCCCATGTATAGACACTGCCCCCCATTTTGGGACGCAGAGGTAAAAACAATGCGCAACCCGAGAAACAGCTGTCGCGTACTTTTGACGGTGAATTAGGGAAAAATAAGGTTTGGCGTTTGTTTTCCCCATCCAAAACACGCGGCTCATCAAAATATATATGCAAAGTATACAGAGGGAGAGAGAGAGAGAGAGAGAGAAAAAAAAAATAATAGATTGTCGTAACGTATGCCGATTGATCCGTTGGGCAGTAGTGTCGAGAGCTACCCTCGTCGGCGTCTGCATAAGCGCAGCCTTCGTGTGCGCGGCGGTGATGACCTGGTGGTTGTGCCGTCGGCGGCGGGAGCACACGAAACTCGCGGCTGACAAGTCGTTGGCGTTCAGGCCGCCCCATCGCAAGCCCACGGCCGTCAAGAGCCCGGGTTGCCAGGGACACTACCTGAAAAAGAGCCCGAGTCCGACCGGCAACAAGAGCCCGCCCGGCTCGAGCGGCGCCCAAACGCCCAGCCCGACCGGACCACCGCCCATGAATCATCTGCCGGGACAGCAGGCCAAGTCACCCCAAGGTTGGTGCATTATATACCTTTCACCGACTTTTCATTAGATACAGTGCACGTGTGTATAAAGTTATACGGCTCTGATTCGCCAATTTCGTTAGTAAGGGTTCCGTTCAACTCGTATTTCGGCCCCTCTTTTTTTGACCCGTGCCATTACAGACCCTTTTTTTTCCCGAAGAATATCGTAAATTTTCTCACAAAGTTTGGGGGATGAACGAAAAAAAGCATCTACATTGCAGAGTGTAATTTTTTAAAGAAATTTTCATTAAAAAAAAAAAAAAAAATTAATTTCCCTTGTCCCCCCTTATGCTATCGAATGCAGTATTGTTACGAGAGAGTGGGCCAACTTGACTATAAGAACGAAAAGTTTTCTTGAGGGTAGACGAAAAAGCTCCCATAAATGTATATGTACATCGAAAGACAGACCCACACCGGGAGATTAAGCTCAGCGTGACACTCTACTTGGACGGACTTGGCTGAATGGTGGTGAGAGAAAAGATGTCATGTACTTGCAAAGGACGTACTCCGTACACTTAAGTTAATGGTAACCGTGGCTCGGCGTATACACAGCTTTGGATTAATAAGAAAAAAATAAAAAAAAGAAAAAAAATCTTGCTGAGAAAAAAGGTCCGTCTGTATCCGACTTGATCGACAACATATAAATGGCGGAAAAAAAAGAAGCAGCTGAGCTGAATATTAATAAGCACTACGATGTTTCGATTTTCGGTGAAATTTGTACTTTTATTTGTGCTCATGCAAATTCAACTGATGTATATTCACAAGTCGGATGAGAAAAAATTGTTTTCGCACGAATGACGTGAAAAAGTTCTGAAGTAAAGTAACAAAATGCACGTGTGACAGGGGCAGGAACCCCAACCCAGCCGAGTATGGACGTCACCTTGAGCATCGAGAACGAGCGGGACAAAGCCGAGCTTGAGATAAGCGAAAAGGCCCACCGCAACAACAACAACAACAATGGCATCAGCAATGGCATCGTCGACTGCGTCGACGCCAGCCGAGACAGTCTCGGCAAGCTGGTGTTCAAGCTGCACTACCTGAGCGAACAGAACGGGCTCGTGGTCACGGTCGTCCAGTGCAAAAACCTGCCGGCTCGGGGCCAGCACAGCAGCGATCCCTACGTCAAGCTGCAGCTCTTGCCCGACAAGCAACATCGCACCAAGACTCGCGTCGTTCGGAATACTCGGGATCCCATCTACGACGAGGACTTTACTTTCTTTGGATTGTCCTTTGCTCAGTTGCAGGTGAGTTGTTTTTTTTCTTTCTTTTTTTTTTTTCGAGTACGGAGTACAAACTTACCAGTACCGTGGCGTTGAATATTTATTGATAATCGATTCGACCGACTGCATAAATTTCATAGGTACTTAATGAGGGATCGATGCCTTTTTTGCGGCGGACCCTTCTCCCCCTTGATGCCTTGTGCGCAAAATGCAAACTACATCCATTAGCATAATTTTATCCGTGCCTCTTGGAAAGTCGTTTTCAATTTTTTCAGCTCAATTGGCGATCGACGTGGTTTTTTTAACCTTACGAAACAAAAAAAATTGAATTTCACTTGGATAGATCCAATGGAATTGGAAGAATTTTTTCTATGTTCAACTTACGTTCGCAATGACATGTATTTTTTTTATTTTTTATAACCAATACGGATGTTTTCTCCAAGTATTGTTGCAAGATCTTGTGTAAACGCAAGGATAGTTAATTTTTTTTTTTCAAACCCTCGAAATAATATACAAGTGCTAAAGTAAATCAAACCTTTTCTTTTTCAAATTAAAGGGAATACGAGTGTATCTTTTCATACATTCATACCTTAATTATATCTGACATGCAATACATTTTTTGTACGCGTGCAACAATGAATAGAAATTATAATTCAACTGTTGGTTAAATAAATTGTGTGAAAAAAAAATTTTTTCCCGAGAGATAACATGATTCTTGGTGTAAAAAAATTGATTTAAACTGTCGATTTTTCTTGATAGAATTCATTATTATATTTATCCCTGAAAAACATTTCAAAACCATTTAATCAAAAAAAAATTATCTAAACGTAAGCAACAAAATGAACAACCATGTAAGTAAACAAACAAATGGTACTATTACTTGCAGAAAATCAGCCTCCACTTTGTCATCATGAGTTTCGACAGGTACTCCCGCGACGACGTGATCGGCGAGGTAGTTTGCCCGCTCTCGTCCGTAGAAAACCTGCACCTCACGCAAACCCAGAACATCTCGCTCTGCCGGGAAATCTGTCCTCGAAGCTTGAAGGTAATAACCATCGAAAAACGTCAATAAACATTTAACCCCCTACCAAACTGAAATTTCACGGAAATAATGCCAATTGACACCACGTTGTGTGTTTTATCGTGCGATATCTTATTCGACGGCAGATCCAGTCGCAGGGCCGAGGCGAGCTACTGGTGTCCCTGTGCTGGCAGCCAGCCGCAAGCAAGCTCACCGTGGTGGTGCTGAAGGCGCGAAATCTGCCGAAGATGGACGTGACGGGACTCGCGGATCCTTACGTCAAGATTTATCTGCTCTACAACGGCCAGCGCATCGCCAAGAGGAAGACGCACGTGAAGAAGCGCACCCTCAACCCGATCTTCAACGAATCGATCGTCTTCGAGATACCAAACAGCGGTGAAGGCCTTGGCAAAATCAGTCTCGAGTTTGCTCTGCTCGATTGGGACCGAGTTACCAAGAATGAGGTAATTTCAGACCCAAACTCTCACGTCATTTACAATAAAATCCTCCATTCGTGTTTAACATAACGATTGTTCAAAGGTGATCGGACGACTGGAAATCGGTGGACCTAAATGCCAGGGCTCGACACTTAATCATTGGAACGAAGTGTGCAATTCACCGAAGCGCCAGATAGCCGATTGGCACAAATTACGAGAGTAAGGATATATAACTGTATGGTATGCTCACCTTATATAAATTATACGCATATATTAACTAGGATGCGTAAGATCACGGCAATTTTCGACATCGACCTCACTTCACCGAGTCTAGTTTCCATTCCCCGCCCCCTAAAACCACTCCTCGTCTTGTCGAGGTGACGGTATAAAAACAATATCGATGGCAAATATATCACGTGTACCACGTATATATTATACACATGCTGAGCACTTTTGCGTTTTATAAGAAAGAAAGGTTTATTGATCTTATTAAATCCACTTCATTGTCATTTCAAAGTCCACACATGATGATAATTTAGTCGTGTATACAACATCATTTTATCACCTTTTAATTGTATTGAGAATAATGCAAGGCATGTGATATAAGCGTCCTTCAATTTATGTAAAAAACCAATTGAATGAAATGACTAGAAAAATGCATATTTCAGTGAGATACAAGGATGCAGCCAAATGAACGTGAATTGACGCGTTGAAAGGCAGATGAAGAAATTAATTATTTCATGAGATTTTTTTTTACACTATTTATTCTGTACTTGGATGAACATTATTTATTACATATACGTACGGTTCAAAGTCCATTCGGATGGAAATCTTAGATAATTTTGTATACAACCAAGTGCTCAGTCCTGATATGCAAATACGACAAACAATGCGCTGCAGAGGTACACCTGATGTAGGGGAAAAATAGCAAAAAACCAAAATTAATTTGAAAAAGAGCAAATAAAAGGGATCCAAGTGGTGGTCCTCAAAATAAAAAATATCTACATCGAGGGATCTCTGTGCCATTCTATGACGTATAGATTCGAGTATATATTACATACGTACATTTACCGTGGGCTCGTAAAACTGTCGAGTGGAATTTTTTTCGAACGATACACTTTGGGAAATCGATAGCGCGTATACTTTGGCTCTGAAAGGATATCATCTAGTTAAAGATAGTTTATCTTCGAACGGTGCCTTTCGAGGGACGATTATTCGACAACTGTTTCCTTTTTTACTTTTTTTTCCCCCCATTTAAATAATTCGAAGCGTCGAGACTTTTTTTCACTGTTCAGGAGAGCTATCCTTTCAATGAAATCCACGTTTTTATAAAAACTACTACTATTAGGATAAGTATTTTCTTAGACAGTATTATCAATTTATTTTCATACTTGCTTATAACGAGTGGACATGTACGAAAAAAGTGAACAAAAAAAAAAAAAAAAAAAAAAAAAAACTCTTTAGGTACTCGTATAGCTTATTAGATAAAAATTAGCGTTTAGTTAGGATTAGTGTGATACGTCAAGTGGCAAATCTATTTTTTCAATCCTCAAAAAAAAAAATTTAATTTTTCGAATACGTATTTACTTATAAATTCAGCTTCAAAAAATGAATAGAGGCACACTTACGGCGCAACTAACGATGCTGAACTCGATTTCTCAAAGCGATCGTGAAAAATAGTGTTGACTGAGCTCGGCAAACTTTGTCAGCATGTGGGTCACCGAACCTGTAGAAGTAGAAAATGAATATTCAAAAAAAAAAAAAAAAAAAAAAAAGATGAAAATGAATTTGAAAAAGAATATAATGGTATGCAGATCATTGTATGTATGCGTATACTTGTACGTCAACATACATATTTAGAAAGACGCAAGCTGTTCGCGACTTGCGCGAACGACCGAAAGAAAAATTGATTTTCACGGTATTACGAAGGACACAAAGGTACTTACAAAAGTACACTTATTTATGTCATAATAAACCGGGATGTCCGTGTCGATGGATTTTTTTATGAATTGCTATACGTTGTGGTGTACGATACGAGCTACACAAACATAATATGATTATTAATTACTTCATTATCCGTTAATTCATTACCATTTAAACGTGACAATTTTATCTAAAATTATTTGAAAATTTTCATTGTCACCCTTAATCCTCTTTATTATCTGATGTCAGCGATAAAAAAACAGCAATTTTTTTATTTCACGACCATCCCGTAAATCAAATGTTTTTCATGTAACTATATTATACGTTTGTTGTATGACTTGTGTATTTTTTTAAAACTTGTGATCAATTGCATAATTACAATCAGCGTTGCTAATAACATCGAATCAACACGTTGATTTAAAAGATGACATCTTGTATTTTGCACCTATCAATGTCATGTTAATGACAATTAAAAAAAAAAGAAAAAAACCTAAGGACATTTAATTTTAAAATTTATCTGGACGATACTTATCATCGAATTATATAACAGATGTTAAAACTTTTGACGACTCGAAACGTTGGTGAGACTAAACTGAAAATATTGTACTACTTGGATACTGTGTTTATGATATCTGATGTCTTCAGCAACTCTCGAGAGTAAGCAAAAAATTTTACTTAAATAATTTACTACAGTAACAATTAAAAATTATAAAAAAAAAAATAAAAAATTGCTTGTACAAGTGAAAATACAGCTCGCACTTATACAATCCCTAAAACCTTACCCACTTATATTTCAGGAAATAAGCAGCTTCTATATAATATATATACATCATAATCGTAACTGTAAATATGTAATTGACGTTGATTGAAGGAGCGCTACTTTGTATGTTACATATAGGTACATATTATTAATTACACTCACCGATAATACACGTTGGTGTTACAAGTAGATCGAACAGGAAAATTTGTGTATACAGAATTTGTTTATTTGAATAAATTTACCATTATTTCGGTGCAACTAAAATGTTACCATAATTTTATTTCGAACGACATTTGTATGAATACTGTGTTTTCGCGTGTTGTGCACGTGTAGAAATGTCTGAGATTTGTTTGATTGGAAAATACATATTTATGTATTTTCCAGTAATGTATAGGTAGCTTATTTAATTACCAAAATGAGGCACTA
Source organism: Copidosoma floridanum (assembly GCF_036245765.1). Lineage (NCBI taxonomy): Eukaryota > Metazoa > Arthropoda > Insecta > Hymenoptera > Encyrtidae > Copidosoma > Copidosoma floridanum. The sequence continues at coordinate 25,318,451 of NW_028321890.1, read as the reverse complement.
TCCGCGAAGGAAGAAAGAGTACCATGATTTATTTCTCTACAAACGCATAAGTTGAAAAAATTCTCAATTACAATTTGTTGTATATAATTGCGTAGACTGTGTTTAATAAAAAAAAAGAACTGATTAATTTGTTATTATTACAAAAAAAAAATTCCAATGACTTGTCCAACGATATATGGTCCTCCCTTCGCGGAAAGGTAAAAAAAAACACGGTAGAGATTTCTTTCCTTCCAGTAAAAAAGAAAACGAATAAACAAAATGCATGGAAAAGTTTTTTGTTCAACGTTTCAAAGCCTGTTCGGAGTGTCTTGATTTTTGATAATTTGTAACGAACGATTACAGGTTTAACACCCGCGTACTATATCACAATTGCGTATGTCATTATGATTGCGTGGACAAGCGAGGAGTTGAAAAAAAATATGAAGAAGAAAAATATCGACAACTTGAGAACAATATCATCTCTTGTATGTAGCATTAATTACTTATATATTTACACACATTCTTGAGTACAATTGATTTTATGTGTAGCAAATTGGCGATGGGCAAATTGTTACAAACCGTATGCTATCAATGAAACAGACACAAAGGATTGTAATTTTTTTTTTTTTAAATAAAATCTTATAAAGAATTTTGTCTTTGTTTTTAATCATCCTTTAAAAATTTTTTTTCAATTTATTTTTGGATTTAGAGCGATTTGGCTATTGAAAGAAGAATGAGAAATAAGTCAGTAACAATAGTTATAATCGAGACATTGAATTGCAGTTCAACGTATTCAAAATAGATTTAATATGTTTCACCTATTCTATTACTTAAATAAATAGTCGTATCACTCCAAAGTTTCTGTCAAGTTTGATTCGACCGTCATCTCAACGTAGATTTTACGTTATAATAGATATAAATTCTGCGATAAAACCTTGGGGATAGAAATAAAGATATAAAGTGATTGTCAGACTCAAAATGCGCCCACGGGCACGAAGCATCCGTGCTTTTTGCCGATATGGCGTACGTGTAATGTTCTAATAACTTAATAAATTACGAGGGTTTACAGTATCACATATTTTTTTATTCTTAAATTTTTTAATTATACAGTTAATTATAATTAAATTGTTAGATTAGAAAGGTCTATTTGAAATGACAGTTTAGACCTTTTATGGATTTTCCAGTACAAAAATATTATATAGTACAACATTTAAAAATATTTTATAGTCTAACGCTTTAAAATACAGACTTTGTCATTTCTAAGTGGTAATTAAATTTTTTTTTTCTACGGAAATAACATTCAACTGTATTTTTAGAAAAGTGCTTTGATAGGAATGCTGTAATACATGATTTTTAGTAAGAAAAAGAGTTCATAGGCACGACTGTTATGATTATCACCTAAACCATTCATTGACTGGTTATAAATATTTAGTATATATTTAAAAATTCTAAGATTGATAAAAGTCAAAAAGTATTTATAAATATATAGACTTAACAAAAAACATAATATCGTTTATAGTTTGAAAGAATGTTTGTGCATTGATTGTTGACGTCAAATCATTATAATTTGTACAGTTAAAGCTGGATTCGATCATCACTAAGATACAGTACATCCTTGGTCAAGTTTTGTAACATTATTAAAAAATTCATCAGTCACCTGCACGGTAGCCCTGCATCGACGATAATTTATGTAACCAAAACAGAAACAACATTTGGCGTCATTTAAAACAACATTTTGAATGCATTCATTTCTTTTACACAGTAAGACACAGGTACATTAAAAATGGCAATGCCAGATTGTCCACTTGTTCTGTATGCGCTTCAACAAGCGATACCAAGATCACTGAAAATATGCTTCTGACTAGCAATGGACTTTCAAAGCATCCTAAAAGTTTACAATGGCGATTGACTCTTACAGTTTCCATTATGTCATAAGAAATACATTTTTTATGCTTACCAAAAAAGGCTAATCCAAATATGGTAATTAGTTGTGAAACAACACAGGCAACTGTACCTTCTATTGATTTATCTGAACCTGTCCATTTGTGTTTACCCCAATTACTTCCAATAAAACTGGCTGCACTATCTCCAATTCCAATTGTCAGAACACCACTCATTAGTTTCAACAAGCCCATATTTTCGGTTGGTAGCCATAGAGGAGCAGATATTCCACACATCAAGTATAAAGGAGTCAATGAAACCAGCGAATCTTTGTCATCAACATATGCAGAAAAAGTTTGTTGGAGGAAATCTCCAAATGGTGGAAGATTTAAAATTCTCAAAACCTACACCAAATACAATAAAATTAGGAATCAGTTTTAAATACATTTATTAATTGAATCAATTTATGATAATTACCTCTATCATTGAAAAAAATGCTAAAACCATCCCACTTGCCAAGTATAATAAGGTTGGTTCACAAATCAGACCAGGAATATACACCAGAACAGCTAACAAATGAAAAATTTTTCTAATCGAAGTACTTGCATGAGTTTGTTTCAAAGTTTGGTACGTTCCAAAAATTATGGCAAGCAATAAACAAACAGCCCAATAAATAAAAAGGATGATCTGTAAGTAAATTGTGAGTATACTTGATGTTTTCTTATCTAAATGATTCAAGTGTAACGACTGAATGTCATACCTTGGCTTGTGAGTTAAATACAAAAGTAAATATCCAACAGAGGGGACTTTGATCCAGTAAAATATGTAAGGCAGGAATGGCTAAAAACCCTAGCATTCCAATACTTAACAAATAAAATGAAGTTGGTCCACGTAATTTAGGAAAATTTGCACATAGAATGCTAATTGACATGGCATAAAGAATTCCCACCTAGAAGAGTAAAGTTTTGAGTAACGAAATTCGAACGTAAAATTTCCAATAACTGCAGAAAATTCTTACTTGCACTATCACAGTAGCAATATCACTATCGTGAATAGGAGGCAAATGATATCTTAATGGCAGGTTGGTAAATGTTGACAGTATAAAGAGTACAATGCCATGAGTAACTGCTGTTGCTTCCCCCAATGTAAAACAACCAGGCAGATTGGACATCATTTGTATGACTCCCCATGTGCTCAAACTTCCAACCATAAGACCCCATGACACACTCACCAGTAATCCTGCACTTAATAAATCATGTTTTTATAATTTTAGTATCATAAAGCCTTTCATTGTAAATACCACAAAATCTTCATAAAATCAGTTTACCTTTATTACCAACAAGAAGAAACAGAGTAGATAGTGTTATGGAAGGAAAAAAGTATATAACATGGAAATCTTTAGCAGCATCATTGTCCATCATCAGCCGAGCATACAGACACAAACAGCTGATAACTAATCCTCCACCTGCTATGCCAGTTAACAGACATAGCTCCGAATAACTGCTGTCCTCTTTTAAAAAAGTCAACAGAGCACTCAAACCAACCAATGGTCCAAGCCATAATCCAGTACAGTCTTTGGTTCTAAAAGTAATCACAAAAATTACATTGCAAAAGGCCTAAATGAATTTCACTTGAGCTTAAGTTTAATTGTGAATGTTTAGAGAATGTTGATAAAATTTTTTAACAAAACGGCTCTATAGGCTATTTTTGATGAACGACTCAAAATATGATTCATATATTTAATTTTGAAGATTTCAACAGACATCTCGCTTTAAATCTAGGATTACTTACTATAACGAACGATCGCGCCCCTGTATTTTTGTCTAATATCGAGACTCTACATTTAATAAAGCAACAGATTTTTTTATAGGAATCGGTAATTAAAATGGTATTATTATGTGTACGATTATATGACATTTATAAGTATCTATAAACTTAAAAAGTCTACACAAATTTAGAATAAGCCCAACATTCGTTTGCTCTGCAGATAGATCCAATGCTCTTTTTTCTCTGCTGAAGATGTGAATTGAGATATAAATATCCGACAAGGAAAATGTAACACAAAAGAGTGCAGTACAAATATAGTACAAAGATGATAAAAGTTGAATTGCCGCGCTCACATAAAACACGTAAACATATATTTACACAGGCAGGTTAAAACTCCGTAATTTACGTAAAAATTGTATGCAAAAGATCAAAAGTATAATGTTAAAAATATCGTTACAAGCGGTGTTTCAACGCGTATTTACATACCGATGACGCAGCCCGCTGGACAACAGGCTGCTGAGAATCCTCTCCTCCAGGAGGCGATAATACTTGGTCATGGTCTCCATAACTTTTTCCTCTCTTTTCTCATATAGAACTGTACTTATGTACTGATCTGCTCCTTCTCTCCAGCTATTTTTTGTGCAATCACTGCACCGCAAAAAACAACACCCACCGATCTCTCCACAATTGCGTGGTCAATAAGAATTTGAGAAAAAATAGAATGGAATATTATATATTACAAATAAATACTAAGTCATTGAAGATATCGCAAACTTGTCGCAGCAGCTGCTGTTGCGCTGCGCTGTAAGTACCTATAGCTTTCGATGATGCGTTCAACTCTCGTTCGTATAACCCGTAACACAATTCTTTTCTTTTTTTTTCTTTCGTTGCAGGCAGATTGTTTACACTTTCGCGCTCCAAAAGAAGAGCGAATACGCTGCATATATCAATGTGTGGGTACAATTGCGAAATGTGTGTTTAGTGTGTTATGTTGTATATATTTATTAACTATATATATATATATATATATATTTTTTTTTTTTTCTTCCTCCCACGTCCCACGTTCCCCTTCCCACCCCACGATTTTTGCGTATACACACCTAATAATATAAATTCACAGTATAGGGTCGTGTTTACGAATCAGCTAAGGAAAAACCAGCGGGTGATAAGAAGCAACACGAACACAAACGAATGCTGTCCAAGCACAAGGTCATTCATTTCAGAGATTCATATGATTGCATACAGGTCTTCTTATTCTTAGGGAGTTTTGGTGGCTCCAGTTTGGCTGCTTGTTAGCAGCGTAATCCGAACGGCCATTAACGTAACTTGCATACAGGTATAATAAGAATTCTTTTATATCTCTATGGGTAATAAGCATCGTTCAATTACTTATCCTTGAGCAGCTACTTAATTGTTCATAGTTTTTTTTTCTTCTTCTCGGAAATATTTTTTTTACTGATTTTCTCTTATAAGTACTTACTCCTGACGCATAATGCTACACTCAAGTTCACCTGTATTCCATCTGTCCGAATGTACAAAATAATTAAAAATATGTACCACGCTAATACCTTAAAGTACACAGTTTTAATGTTTGTAACGAATATCGGATTTATACGAAGAAGCGCTGAAGTGAGGTCGCGGCCACATACTTAGATTAGACGCGTCCGACTGCGTCCGCACGCGTTTGCCGTCCGTGAAAAGCCGTGCCTATACCTATAGTTCTTTGCTGCCAACTTCAAATGAACTAACTCCCAAATAAACATCCGGTAAGTATATTCACACTTTTTTTTGTATAAGTATAATCCGAAAAATCGACCTCCTAATTATATATTTATACTTTTGGAGATAGATTTTCGGATGAAAGTAAAATTGTAAACTTGCCGCAAATAGCATTAACAATGTCAATTTTATATTTTATATTTGTGAGATTAGTTGCGGCTGGTTTGTAATTGATTACATGGCTTTACTGTAGGTAGTAATAATTATTTGGATCAGCGCCATCTAGCGTTGGGGATTTTTGAACTAAAAAGTGGCCCTAAACTTTTGACCCATAGCATTAGCACTTAGAGCCATTAAGCCTATTATAAACCAGCCGCAACTCATTTTGTAGCTATAAAATAAAAAAATAACGATACATGTGTTTTTGGCGGCATGTTAACAATCTATCTTTTACTCGAAAATTTATCTTCAAAAGTATAAATACATATTACGTCGATTTTTTGGTAGAAAGTAGATTGTTAACATGCCGCTAAAAACACACGTATCGTTATTTTTTTATTTTATAGCTACCAAATGAGTTGCGGCTGGTTTATAATTGGCTAAATGGCTCCAAGCGCTTATGCTCGGTTTCAGAATTTTAGAGGCCACTTTTGGCGAAAAAAAAAATACCGCTAGATAGCGCTGATCCAAATAATTATTACTATAACTTATAGTAGAGTCATTTAATTTATTATAAACCAGCCGCAACTTATATAATAGACATAAAATGTAAAATTTACATTTTTTGCACTATTTGCGGCAAGTTTACAATTTATCTTATATCCAAAAATTTACCTATATATTTATACTTTTGGAAGTAGATTTTAGGTAAAAGATAAATTGTAAACTTGCCGCAAATAGCACAGTCAATGTTAACTTTTTACTTTGTACATACAAAGTTAGTTGCGGCTTGTTTATAATTGATTAAATGGCTCTACTGTAAATTGTAATAATTACAGTACAGCCATGTAATCGTTACTATATTTGCATGAATTAATACAAGGAAAAAAGTTCAACTTATTGAAGTTAAATATACCCGATGATAACAAGCACGATTTCTCATATTCTAGAAAAAAATCAAAGAAAACATGTTGATGGATGATGGATCCCAAGCTTGTATAAGTTTCTTGTAGTTTTTTTTTTTTTGGTAACAAGTGTACACACGTACCTGTCATACATGTAATTCTCACTAATATCGGAAGATAATTAAATATTTATAGTAAATATATAGCTTCTTAAGTTACAGTAATTGCCCTCGACACATATTTATACGACTAAAACTTAGTAACTTCCTTAAGATATACTACTTGAAATCATGAACTTTTCAGAAAAAAAAACATTCTTGAATTTTATAAATATAATTTCTTTTAAAGTACATTAATTCGTGTGGTGCCTCGTGATATTTTTCATTTCCAAATTATCATCACAACAGTAGTGTTTAAATAAGTATGTTTAGTTTGAAGTAAACGTTTGCTATGGCATGCAAACATACCCATCAACATAATTTTTATCAGAGCTACGCAAAAACATTATCATGCTCATATTATATTTGCTTTATTTAAACACGTTACTTGTAGATAATAACAACAGGTTAAATACAACGTAAGATATCTCTTGTCAATCAATTTAACGTGTGTGCAATGCAATTGTCATCTTGATCCTTGCCCCCCCGTCCTACATAAGGCACCCTTGTATAAACAAAAATCATTAACAGTAGCTGTAGTAAAATAGTAGTACTTGTAGTAATCATTACTAAGTAGTAAGTAGTCGATTTTACAAGCCCAATAAGACAAGTAGAACATTTAAGGTTTTGGAGGTCGATTCGCAGGTAAAAATTAAATTGTAAACTTGCCGCAAATAGCTTCAGTCACGTCAACTTTTTATTTTCTGTTTACTTATTAGTTGCGGCTGGTTTATAATTAATTAAATGACTCTACTATAAGTTATAGTAATAATTATTTGGATCAGCGCTATCTAGCGGTATTTTTTTTTTCGCCAAAAGTGGCCTCTAAAATTCTGAAACCGAGCATAAGCGCTTGGAGCCATTTAGCCAATTATAAACCAGCCGCAACTCATTTGGTAGCTATAAAATAAAAAAATAACGATACGTGTGTTTTTAGCGGCATGTTAACAATCTACTTTCTACCAAAAAATCGACGTAATATGTATTTATACTTTTGAAGATAAATTTTCGAGTAAAAGATAGATTGTTAACATGCCGCCAAAAACACATGTATCGTTATTTTTTTATTTTATAGCTACAAAATGAGTTGCGGCTGGTTTATAATAGGCTTAATGGCTCTAAGTGCTAATGCTATGGGTCAAAAGTTTAGGGCCACTTTTTAGTTCAAAAATCCCCAACGCTAGATGGCGCTGATCCAAATAATTATTACTACCTACAGTAAAGCCATGTAATCAATTACAAACCAGCCGCAACTAATCTCACAAATATAAAATATAAAATTGACATTGTTAGTGCTATTTGCGGCAAGTTTACAATTTTACTTTCATCCGAAAATCTATCTCCAAAAGTATAAATATATAATTAGGAGGTCGATTTTTCGGATTATATACAAAAAAAAGTGTGAATATACGGGATGTTTATTTGGGAGTTAGTTTATTTGAAGTTGGCAGCAAAGATCTAGGATCTATTAGGCACGGATTTTCACGGACGTTAAACGCGTGCGGAGTTGCGGACGCGGTCAGAAGCGTCTATGTGGCCGCGGCCTAATGTTGTGTATGTACATAATTATACATACAATAATAAGTCGGCCCCAAACGGCCCAAACCAAATTTTTTTGCATACCAGACCAGTCGATAAGAGTGCTTTGTAGGGCGCGTGCTAATGACAGTCAACATAGTAGGGAACGCATTTACCTATTGTAGAATTCTGGTTTTGACTTCTACCGTATCGGTGACAGTCGATGGACGGAACCTGTATTACCTATGGTCCACAATAGGTAAGTGGGTTCCCTATTATGTCGACTGTAACACACGCGCTCGATCCCTACAAACCACCCATCTACATTTTTTTTCCGTTAGTGTGATAGAGAGCTGACTTTTTCTATTGTTATTTGCGCAGCTTTAATTAGTAATGACAATTTGTAAGTCAAAGCAGGAAACAATTGGACTTATTGGACAGTGGTAAAACTCATCGTACGCATGTAGATTCAGAATTTTGACTAGTTTTTTAATGATTTATTAACGTTAACAACGATAGTCATTGAACATTTCACTTTTTTTCCCTTGAACTCCTATTGTGGATATTTAATACGTAAATACATAGTATATTTTTTTTCTCTCATTCTTAAGTTAAAAACAAAAATACAATTTAACATGTAAAAGGCGCGTATTAAAATAATAAACGTCTGAGTTTACTTTTTTATCAAACATAGAAAATAGACACCAGTGTAATAACAGCACTATTGATCATAGAAAGCACAGAGCTATATACTTCATTTCACTACAATAGTGACGAATTGCATGATTAAAATCATGAATGAGTTCTACATAATATTTAATAACTCATACAATGACGAAGTTTCTCTTGATTTTAAAAGAGATAATAAGATACATAACCAGGCATGCAATTTTTTTAGTTCGTGGTCTACATGAACTACAAGTTATACATACATTGCCTAGTTATGAATTAATAATCAAGTGCAAGTATAAGAATTCAACACTGAAATTGTTTCTTGATTACAAGGGAATAACACAAACAGCAAAGTACACATGCAAGCCTATAGTCTTGTACAAGACTGTGTGTATAGACCATAAAGTAATAAGCACATCTCTTTCATATTTATACTAAAAATATAACTTCCCAACGGCAGAAATATCTCACAGATCTATGCATTTTTCCAACTTTATCTCAAGAAACGTACCTAAGTACTCTGAGCCTTAATGAATGCAATTAATCCATTTGTAGATGGATCATGACTGTAAATCTTATCAGGAGTATTCAACTCTGGTTCAATTGCTTTAGCTAACTGTTTACCCAGCTCAACACTAAAAATAATAATAATCACATTAACAAAAAATGTATATGATTGATTAAATTATAATTATGCATACACACCCCCATTGATCAAACGAGTTAATGTCCCAGATGATACCTTGAACAAAGATTTTGTGTTCATAGATAGCTGTAAGCATTAAAAAAAAATTTAGAAAAGGGGGACATTTGCAGTAATGATTTAAAAATATGTAACAAACCAATTAGTGCTCCAAGAGTGAATGGAGTTAGTTTTTTTACTACAATGCTGTTAGTTGGTCTGTTTCCTTCAAAAATTTTGTGTGGAAGTATTGCTTTGATTTGATTTTCACTCAAACCAGATTTTTCAAGTTCTTCTTGAGCTTGACCACGGCTCTTACCCTTCATTAAAGCTTCAGTTTGAGCTAAGAAGTTTGAAAGCAAAATTTTGTGATGCAAATCTCCTTGAACCTGGATATAGATCAATAATAGTAAATTTTCAATTGTCCTGAATTATTTTATTCTTATTTCTTAATTAAAATAAATAAACACCTTATTGTGAGACTGTACAGGGGCAATGAAATCTGCTGGTATAAGTCTCGTTCCCTGATGGATAAGTTGATAAAATGCGTGTTGTCCATTTGTTCCAGGCTCTCCCCAAACAATTGGACCTTTAAAAATTTTTCATTAATTTTACATTCTGACTTATACCTAATTTATTTCAAGAATGTAATTATTTACCAGTTGAATAGTTAACAATATCACCAGATCTTGTAACATACTTTCCATTACTTTCCATGTCACCTTGTTGGAAGTAGGCAGCAAATCTATGAAGATATTGGTCATAAGGTAACAAAGCATGAGTTTCAGCACCATAGAAGTTATGATACCAAATTCCCAACAAAGCAAGAATTACTGGAGCCTAAAAATATCAAATCATTTTTTTTTTTTACTGAAAAATCTCAATAAAATAGGTACTAACGTTTGCTTCCAATGGCGCTGTGCGAAAATGTTGATCTGTATAAAATGCACCTTCAAGGAGTTTTTCAAAATTATCAAACCCAACGGCGAGAGATATAGATAAACCAATAGCAGACCACAAAGAATATCTTCCTCCAACCCAGTCCCAAAAACCAAACATATTCTTTTCATCAATACCAAATTCCTTAACTTTCTGATTGTTAGTTGATAAAGCTATAAAGTGACGTGCTACAGCAGAGTCCTGTAAGTTTGAATCATTTAATTCAATTGTTATATTGTTTTAATAACTAAAAAATACATTCATAGTTCTAAAAACTCACATCCTTCAAATGCTCAAGTAGCCATTTTTTAGCAGAGATAGCATTCGTAATTGTTTCTTGCGTTGTAAAGGTTTTAGATGCAATAATAAACAAAGCTGTTTCTGGGTTAAGTTTTTTCAATGTTTCAGCTATATGAGTTCCATCAATGTTGCTGACAAAGTGAACTCTGGGACCAACGTGATATGGCTTCAAGGCTTCTGTCACCATAAGTGGACCCTAGCATGCAAGATATTTGGTATGAAAAAATCCAAAAGTATGAGTTTTAGATGTTAAAAATAGGAAATCAGTATCTCACCAAATCAGAACCACCAATACCAATGTTGATAACATCTTCAATTGGTTTTCCAGTGAATCCTTTCCATTCTTTAGAAATAACCTATGGTATGCAAAAGATTGGTTGTTTCATGAATGAAAATTTTTATAAATCTTCAAAGTGATGAAAGAAACAACTTACCTGATTGGTGAATTCCTTCATGTGAGCCAAAACAGCATTTACATCAGGCATCACATCCTTGCCATCAACTAAAATGGGAGTGTTGGCTCTGTTGCGCAGTGCAGTGTGGAGTACAGCCCTGCCTTCAGTAAAGTTGATCTTTTGTCCAGTAAACATAGCATTCCTGGCCTGTTCTACTCTACGGTCTCTTGCCTATACACCAACATGATTCACCAATCAATTGAATTTCATCGGATTGAATGAAAATTCTTCATTAAAAACTATTTTTACCAATTGGAAAAGCAGACCAAAAGCATCATCTGTGATTCTGTTTTTAGAGTAATCAAGGAGAATGGGTCCATCTTGTGGTGTGTCAAGCTTCAGGCTAAAATTTGAAAGCCAAATGATGAAATTAATTAGCTGATGTAAGACTAAGTTAAAACTACCATAAGCTTGTATTCCACAGTCTCCATCAATGTTACATAATCGTCTAAATCCCTTTTCTCCGATATTTTATTTAATAGGGGGGAAGAAAAATAATAAAACCATAATGCATGCCAAAAAATTAACAAATAAATTGTAAGCATGAAAAAAAAGCTTAATTAAAAAACATCCAAAACATTATTATACTGTATCAGAGCCTGTATAAATTTAAAAAACGCAATTAATGTGACTCGATAATTTTTTAAAATAAATCCCTAAATAATTTATGTACTGTCAAAAAGGTCATTTCAAGGTGAAGCCACACCGCTTGGTCTTCAAGTAGGAGCTTACCTTAGCTTGTTGAAGCGTCCGGGATCTTCCTGAAAAAGCCTGGTGATGTTGATTTTCGACCCTTCCGCGTTGAAGTGGTCCTGGAGCTTTTTCCATGTCGGCTCATCGCTCAATTTTGGCTTAGCTTCCATTTTTCAGAGTAAATGTGTTATCGCAAGCTTTACTTCACTTACTCTCACGCGCGCGGTTTGCGACTTGCGAGGCGCGATAAGGCCGATTCAATTTCATGCATCCACTCTCGCGGGATAAGGTGGAAAAAATATATTGACTTTTGAAACTTGAATCGAGATCGAGAGGGTTTCTAAGCTTTCACTAGTCGATCAAGTGAAACATTTTGTTTGTGGGATTCACCAGCTGAGCAGAGCACCAGAGGTTTTTCTCATAAAATTTCCACAGATTACAAAGCTTGTACAGTTTCAAAAAGTATCTGTGATTTTTATTTTTTATTGTTTTGCCATGAAGACAAAAATTGACGAATCATTATTTATTGAAATGTTAACTATGTACATTGGTTACTGTACACAAACGTATATTACACATTGTTGTTTTGTAATAAATTAAGCCTACACTTATACAATTGCGGATATGTTACGCATTTATATACCACTTTTTTAAAAATAATTTAACACAATACATCATTTTAGTTATTGAACAACATTGGGATTTGGCTCCTAAATATTTGTACTTTTGGAGGTAGGTTTTCGGGTAAAAGATAAATTGTCAACTTGCCGCAAACAGCACAGACAATGTCAACCTTTTATTTTAAATCTGTAAGATAAGTTGCGGCTGGTTTATAATTGACTACATGGCTCTACTATAAGTTATAGTAATAATTATTTGGATCAGCGCCATCTAGCGTTTCGGATTTTTGAACTAAAAAGTGGCCCTAAACTTTTGACCCATAGCATTAGCGCTTAGAGCCATTTAGCCTGTTATAAACCAGCCGCAACTCATTTTGTAGCTATAAAATAAGAAAATAACGATACATGTGTTTTTGGCGGCAAGTTAACAATCTATCTTTTACTCGAAAATTTATCTTCAAAAGTATAAATACATAGTACGTCGATTTTTTGGTAAAAAGTAGATTGTTAACATGCCGCCAAAAACACACGTATCGTTATTTTTTCATTTTATAGCTACAATACGAGTTGCGGCTGGTTTATAACTGACTAAATGGCTCTAAGCGCTAAAGCACCGACTCAGAATTTTAGAGGCCACTTTTGGCGAAAAAAAAATACCGCTAGATGGCGCTGATCCAAATAATTATTACTATAACTAATAGTAGAGCCATTTAATCAATTATAAACCAGCCGCAACTTATCTTACAGATACAAAATAAAAATTGACATTGTCTGTCCTATTTGCGGCAAGCTTACAATTTATCTTTTACCCGAAAATCGACGTCCAAAAGTAAAGATATTCTACTTATATGGTTTAATAAAATCGAACAAATGGCACTACTTAGTGGTGATTATAATTACTACACAAAAATTCAAGTAAATCTTACATCATGCTCTCTTTTTACCAGAATGATAAAATCAGACAACTGTCTGTCCCTGTCGGTGGGTTCCGCATGTCAACAAACTTCGATATTTTTTGCTGTTTTCACTCCCATAGTCACATTACAGCCTGTTACATCGTTTTCGGCTGTTTTCCGAAAATGCTGCCAGCAGTTAAGTTACGTAGGTCGTGGTAAGTAGGTACTCAAGTAGATAAAATCGAAACCGTTTGCTTTTCAATTTTCAACTTGTTGTGTGCGCGCTTTCGTGCACTAATACTAATACGTGTTTTTGTGCACTCATACTTATTCTTGTGCGTGACTGCGTGCTCATGCTCTTGCGTTTTTATGCAGATGTCGTGACCGGGCTTCCGTAAGTAGTTAACATAGTGCACGACTGTACGATGTACGAGACACTTTTCTCAATTGTCTTTAAATCTGCGGAAAAAGTACCTACCGGAGTTTAAGATAAATGAAAGTCGGTGGTATAGTGATTCGGTACCAGTCTTTTTCAAATTGCAAAGAAATTTATCTAGTTGTGCGACTTTAACCACATTTTTTACCACCAACAGTACTTGCTGCCTTTGAATTATCCATTAAATACCTCCTGTTTTCATTTGTAGAGCTGATTAATCCATAAAATGGTAAGTAAATCGTGTTATGGGATCGTGTGTTAGTGGAGTAAAAGTACTTCGTGTAATCCATGTTCAGTTCATTTGTTTACTCCAAACGAGGCACTCGTAACTCTAATTATTCATTTCGCAAATCATTTTTTTTAACAGTTGTATTGCAAATTGGAAAAGTGATTCCTGGCTTAAAGTTATGTGTTGTTTATCATATTTTGCATTTGAGGTTACAACGGCACTGTCATTAGTGCAGACGTGATCTATTATGTGACGCCAACTTTTTTGCTCACGAATAACAATTACAGTTCCTATACTAATAGCATACTTATTAAGGACAACAGGAATGACTGTAGATTAAAATTACTTGAGAGATTTTATTAATTGGTTGTTGAGCCAAGATTTCAGTATTTATCATTAACCAAAATGTTCAACATCAGTTTGGTTTTATCAATAAAAATAATTCCTGTGTGGATTTGTTTTCAGTCACACACCATTCTGTTGGTTCAGCCTGCAAATAGGCCAGAGACAAGGACATACTCTGACTATGAAAGTGTTAATGAATGTATGGAAGGTAAAATTTATTTCATTACTAATATTTTTTATGTAACTAATTCTTTAGAGTTATGAAGGAAATTGTGAGAAAGAGCAACACCTGGCATTTATAAATTTCGATGTAGACATATTTTTTAATTACAGTGTTGCACAATATGTAAACTGTAAATGTATATTTGATTTGATTTGTAAATGTATAATGAATATTTTACTCTATATATTTCAAGGGGATGAATATAAGTGAAGGGTACTTAAATAGTTGGGTGCAGGCTCTGTTATATAAGATACTAATTTTTTCTTTAAATAATACAAAACCAATGTACATTTGTATTGCATTAAGTCAGTTTTAGTTTCAAATGATACTGTTGTAGTCTTACTATTTGTAATAATTTTTTTCGTGATGAACTGGTGAGTTTTTGATTTAGTGCATTAAAAATTTACTATTTAACCAAAAATAAACAGTTCTTATAATTTTTTTATTGATATTTTAGGTGGTGTTTTGTTTCATAAATAAAACTTTGTTTAATCTTTACAGGAGTATGTAAAATATACGAAGAATATCTTAAAAGACAGAATCCCAACACACCTACAATCACATATGATATCAAACAACTATTTGACTTTCTTGATGATTTGACAGACTTATCTTGCTTAGTTTATCAGAAATCAACCAACACGTATGCACCTTACAACAAAAGCTGGATCAAGGACAAAATTCATGTTTTGCTTCGTAGGGCTGCTGAACTTGAATAAAGACTCCATAGATTTTTTTCTACACTTAGATAATTTATTAATTACTTGTTTAATTAAGTAATTTATAAATTGAAGAAAACTATGAAGGGTATGAAATAAAACCATGAGAATTGTCTTCTATCATTTGAATTTGATTGATCATGGTAAAAGTTCATATTTTACGGAATAAGTGATGGTGGCATTTTTTATTTAATAATAGTATACGGAATATAGAATCACACGGTCACTTAAAAATTTCTCAACTTATTGTTTGGACTTAGCGTCCTTATAAATGTAGCCTTATGTCAAAGTTTTTTTTGTTTAAGTAAAAATGTACTTTTTCATGAATGTTGTTTAAATTCAAATTGTAAAATATTTTTGATATTTATATGAATCGTGATAAATACAACTTTATGTAATGAATAAAAGTATTACTTGTAGTTTTTACTTAAACCGCTTTTACCTCACGGAACTTGAAAATGCAAAATTTTAATTGACTCTTATTCTACTTAAAATTTACTGTTCGTTTAATAATTGCAAATTGTTATGAAATACAGTAACGGTCTTTCAATCTGATATACTCGCACTTATAGATTTAGTTGATTTTTCTGAAACTGTGTTATAAATAAAGTTAATTTGTCTACAAATAAAAATTCGTATGATTTTCAAATAAGAGTTTTAATTTATATCCCGATTTCTTTTTTACCTATACAGCAAAAATTACAAACGCAAGGCAATCTGAGATAGCGTTTTGCTACCAACAAAGTTTAGCTTCAAGCTATTTTTACACTTGAGGTGTCGATATTTAGTTAACAGCTTAAGAATATCAAATACATGAATATACCCGATTTATTCAATTATATCATTGCGTAAGGGGGCAGAGGAAAAATATATGTTCATTGTAAAGTGATCACTAATATTAAAACAGAAATTTGGCACAAAAAATTATTTTATAAAGCCTCGGTTCCAATGAAAATTCCTTATACAAGATCACTTAATACCGAGACTAAACATTAAAGTCGGAAAATTTTACACTTCTACTTATGTACCTAGTTGTGATGCATTGTTATACCTACCTTTCGCACACAATCATGTATAGTATGTAGTAGTATGAGTTTTTTTTTTTTTGTAAAAAATTTTGCGCTCCATGAAAGTAGTGTAACGTACGAAATTATTTCAATTTTTTTGTGTTGTACATTATAGCATGCATGTTCCCGTAAATCAAATTAGTGATATATTTTGTATACTTATTTTTTGCTTTGTTGTATGCACTCATTACTTTTATTTGCTCTTCTATTATTGCTACAAATCTACGAAGCTATACACACGACAGCCTTTGCGCACGTGTGTACCTTCTATATCGACAATCTGATTCATCATTATTATTATTTTTTTCTATTTATGTACCGATCCCCTTGTGATTGATAAAATACGGCTAAGCTCGCATGAAGTATATGGTTCTATCTGTTAGCTGCCGAATAAACCATCCCGCATTTTAACAATAAATCGTTACGTTGTACTCAAATTATGAGGCTGATGGATGAATCATAAAATAGGAAACTTATTTTTGCGTTTCTTTATCGTCAAACAGATAATTTTATGATTTTTTCAATAAAAACTTCAAAATTCGTTCATCTCTAAAACGTATTACTAGTTCAACTCATATACTTTTATCGAACAGTATAAATATGAGTATATAAAATATGCAGACATAGAAAAATATACAGATCCAGAGTGCTTTGATAAAATAAACACTAATGATTTATATACCTATTTATTTTAAAATAAATTTTTTATTGTTCCGATTATGGGCAGAAGGTACATTTATACATATTGTATACATGTATTTACGTGTATGACGAAATTCACACAAAATTCTAATCATCACGGTTCAAGAAGAAATATTCCAGGAGATTTTTTACTAAATTTTTCTAGAGTTACATGTGCATCTAATTTCAATTTTTTTTAATTTTAGCCATTTAAAGCTTTGGTCTTTGTGTTTTATTTGATCCATTTAAAAGCTTTAAAAAATAATGCAGATTCTTTACTGTGACCATTTTTTCGTAAGTAACATGCAATTATAATAAAACGAAACAACGTATAAATACATTATATTTGGACTCTCTATGAATTAATGATTTTAAAAAAAATATTGTAAAAATATGTGAACTAAAAAATCCTAAAAAAATTATTTATTCAAAAAAATGTTTAATCAAATATTTTGTGCGAAGTACAGAAAATTAACTATATTATTTTAATTTTTTTATGTTACAATTATTTCATTTGAAAAAAAAAAACAAAACAAAAAATTGTTTCAGTAGATATTTTATTTTATTTTATCTCTGGCTGTAAACTAAACACATGATTTTTTATCGGTATTCAAATTTTTTATATTAAAAATTATTAAAAAATATCCTGCATCACAATTTTGTATAATTTATACTGTAGAAAATGCCTTCTAGAGATATTCTTCCATGTAAATTTTCTCTTCAATTTTTCTTGCCCTGCAAAAATGTTGATTGTTGATCGATTTATTCACACTTACTTCTGTAACACCACCTAATGTTTTTTTTTTTTTTTTTTTTTTTCCTTTTTGTACAGTCTCGTATTAAAACCAAATCTGAGTTAGCGCTTTCTTCAGGGTAAATTAAAGTTGGCGCTTTCTTTGACCGAGGTATCGATGTACATACATATCTTTTCAACAATTTAAATGGTCTCTGCAAAAATGCACAGCGTATGTGCAAGTACACTTACATTAGGACAAATACACGAAAAGTTTGTAATATTTTTTTTTGGAAACGCCTTTTTCTTGTTCCAATAGTCTGTGTAAGTTCGGTGATTATTTACTTATTATCCTCACATGATTATCGCCCATATACGAGACTTGTAAAAGCGAAAGAACACTAATTTACTTTTCAAATTTTTATCAAGCGTTTCTTTTACGCCACAGTGCTTGCGACTTATCGTCTCGTGCGCGTACCACATCAGACAAGGTTCTCGGCCTTATAATATATACACACGTAAACAATACACGCATGTGTTGAAATTACAATTTTCATCGGGTTTTATTTTTTTGTCCGTTCAACAAAAGAAATGAAGAAACGTGAAAATTCAAATTATCGCCTCTAGTTAAATTTTCACTCAACGCGGACATATACGCTTATCTTGCACCGATATCTCACAAAAGCCGCACATACGAAGAAACTTTATCGCGCGTGTATCCCTGCCTAGTTGGAAAAAAAAAAAAAAAAAAAAAAAAAGATTGTTACTTACAAAGACCGAGTGCTGAGGAAATGATTCGCCAGCTGTAATAAACTAGCCAGTGCACGTCTATCAATGCCAAAGTTGCAAGCGCACATTGCAGACAGATTTAAATCACCACCATCACGTGCAGCAGTTTTGCCGAGATCTCTCACAAGTAGGTGAGTGGAAGTGCACGCAGTCTTGTGTGATTTTTCTCAATACTTGCACATAATCCCCGAGTATAACGTGGTACACCCAACGACAATCGTATTTTTCCGAATGCCCTTCAAAATAATTGTAATTTTACCAGTTGATTCTAGAGAACCCTGTAATCTTATTACTTACTTACATTAGTAAGTACGAGTAAATAACAAAAGTACAGGGTTGTTATTTATACACGAAAAATATGCTTTGTCGTAAAATCATGGATGTAATATCATTGCTCGTGTTCAACGATACTCAAGTAAATAATAATAATAATAATAATAATAATAATTATTATTATTACGTACTCAGTTGTTTCTATACCTATAAATTAATCATCATTGCTGAAATCGAGTTGACGCAGTCTTTATAAAAAGTATTCATTGCACCAACGTAAATAACGATCGATTTGTGCGAGTAAGTTTTTGGTTGTTACTAAAAAAACAATGATACCTGATATATAGTTGGAGGGGTAATGATATATTGTAAATAATACATCTATATGTACTGTTGACAAAACGTTATTTAAGTGAATTTCAACAACAATGAGGGGATATTTTATGGTGATGAATTTTTTTTCCTAAAATTAACAAAAAGCAGTTGCTTTCCATAAAATATTTTACGGTTTTTTCTTCTTATGGATTATGATTACGATGGTAATTATGATTTTTATAGAATTTTAAATCATAGACTAAAATTTGTTAAAACTAATCGGAAAAATTTACGCAAAGTACAAAAATTTTGCACTAAGGGCACTATCATTGCATTTTTTATTAGAGCAAATATTACAGCTACAATTTTGACAAATAACTCAAGTTATAGTCTGGACGAAACGATTCTTGTACGTATGACATATTTAATATTTTTTTTTAGGAATAAAAATTAAAAAAAAAAACTAATAAATGAATTGAGTGTGTCTTTTCGGGGCTAATACGAATATAATTGATAAAAAATAAAACTATTGAATTTAATGTGGCTGAAGGGAGATAATGGCCTTTGATGAAGATGCACTTTTGAATATTACATAGCATAGCCTGCACAACTGATGCATCATAGTGTGTAGGATTGACATACATTTGTTGTTATGTAAACAGATAAAAGCTAGACGGTACAATTTTTCATTTTTATTTTATTAATTTAAATTAATTTTAAAATCCTCGTAAAACTGTCAAGTGAATATACCGTGTGTTAAATTCGTGATTTGTAATGAACTTTTCTAGTTTAATGTATCTTGGAGTGGCCTATAATGCTCTAAACACTCTGAAACCTTATACTTAATCGGACGTTGACATCCACACCACACGGTTAATTGAGGAAGCCGTTTTGAAACTGCACTGCACAGTAGTGCTGTTATTTATATTTAACTTTTGTAAAGATGGTTTATTTTGAAGTCGAATCCCTCCCGAAAAATAAAATCAATACACAATTTTATCATCATTAATGCGTTTATTCATTATTTTTAATGAGACACATTTAATGTCGATGCATCTCAAATGTGGTGAAAAAATTACTTGCGATTGATGGATTAAAAAAAAATTTTTTATAAATGCAAACATATTTTCGTAATTTATAACAATTCACAAGACGTGAAGAACTTGAAGAAAGTTGTAACAAAATTTCGATCTGTTTAACAAAAAATATTGATAAAAACGATCATTTTTTAATCAGTTCTTTGGAGATTTTTGTCTTTGTTCAAAAAAAAGTTCTACGTAAAAAGATGTATAATTTACTAATCGAACTTTTTTCCCAATGTTTTGATTGTGCTTGAAAAAGTCATGCTGTTTGATCATATCTTAAATTAAACGTTCATTATAGTTGAATTAGCGGACTCATACAATTGTATATATACATACACATGTAGTTACTTTTCTTATCAACATTAAAATATTTAATTGTATTAAAACATCGACAGTTTTTATTTAATTTCGAGTGAAATCGTAAAACATCATAAAATACAAGTAGTCACTGAAAGTATAGTCATGGAAATTTACAGCAAAAAAAAAAAAAAAAAAAAATGTTTCAGTCAATTAATCCTTAAGATATGTATGGTTATAATATGTGTATGTATACGTGTGATGTCTAAATTAAGAGCATCCAAGAGAGGGAAAGATAGAAAAAAAATAGCCTCACGGGATGGTGACGCATAATCGCATATGAATACCGCGTGTGATTGAGAAATTCTGTGGATGCCATATTTATGTAAGTACGAGCAAAAATAAAAACAAAAGAATACCTAGAAAAAAGGGACTAGAGACTGAGTCGACAATAATTGTTCAAATAGAATAATATAGATATATATATAGACGTATGGAAAGAATATGCACTCGGGTCGGCGCGACAGTGGCTCAACCTATTGACAGCGAGCTGCACAGTTTTCTTTCAGTTCTTTGAGTACCCATATGTATATTTATATATAGTCAAGGACTATAGTATAGCTGTACTCATACACTGTCACAGTAAATACATATACGCTACATAATAGTGTATTTTTCGGAGTTTCCGAGCAGGCGCGTCTGCTGCTGCAACCTGCAGCATAACAAAACTGCAGTTCTGTCAAAAAGGCGGGCGACGAGCGCGTGTGCGGACATCTATAGTGCAAGCTATGCCTCGGTACTCGGTGCCGTTCCAATAGTGATTTACTTACTAAACGTGTACTTAGTGTGTAAGTATCTATGATAAAAGTGCGGCCGCTGCTCTGCTCTGGTCTAACGTAAAAAACGCTACATTGAACAATGTGACAACTGACAATCCGAAACAACAAGTGTTCTGCTTCCGAAGTAAATGATTTTTCTCGAAGCAACTATGCAACGTACATTACATCAAACGATGTTTACTCGTTTTCTTTCGATGTTCATTATTGTTATCATTATCAGTTGGACGCATGACAATCGTCGACCGTAGAG
The DNA here is from genome assembly GCF_036245765.1 of Copidosoma floridanum. Taxonomy (NCBI): domain Eukaryota; kingdom Metazoa; phylum Arthropoda; class Insecta; order Hymenoptera; family Encyrtidae; genus Copidosoma; species Copidosoma floridanum. Next base: position 25,296,827 of record NW_028321890.1, on the reverse strand, counting down.
CTTTTCCCTAACTATATAGTGTATTTATAAGTGTTGAGTAGCAATAACAAAAACATGTGCCGTGTCGTTTTATAATTAAAGCTGCTGCTCTGCGCCTTCCAAGAGGAAAAAAGTGTAAGGTACTGCTTGTACACCCTACCACAAGACGACACGGCAAATACCCGGTCGACGACGACGGCGCTTGACTTGGAGTACGTTGCGGCCGTCGATCTCGGCTCCCTGATCTACTGCACCTCGAAGTGCGTCATCGTCTTGGGTGCCGTCGTCCTCGCGAGGAGGATGTCGGCCAACCTTGTCTCCCACAACGTCGATCCATTCAGCGAAACTCCGCTTGATCACGACAACGACGATGACGACGATACTCGGATGCAGACAGGTGAGTGCATTTAAAAAAAAAATTAAATTATGCTATCTGATGAATTGCTGTTATTCGTCTGCTTGTTTCTACTTGTCGCTTCGGTACTTTGAGTACAATTGAATTACTTTCAGCACTGTCGACGGGATTTTTTGGGTTTTTTGTCATTGGCATAATTTAATTGAATGATAAATCTGTGTGTTACATGCTTTTGTAAGACACTACGCGAGCAAAACTGATTTGTGTATGAATCATTCACATAATTTGCAAATAATGCCATCTTTCTCTTGTACCTTGACTGAGAGTTAAATTGAAAAAACCTATGTAGGTATATGCCTGTGACTGATAAAAAAACATTTCCATTATGCTTCAACTTCATGAAGTAGCTATTGAGTTATTTTTCTTTTAAGTTCTGCTCTTGGTTTGCTCGCTTCATTACGTTAATTTTTTTACCCGTGTTATTATGTGACATCAGTATATTGTGTACTCACAGCGTTTTCATATTTATTCATTTGAATTCGTAAAATACTATTGTTTCAGAGTAATCGATATTGAAAATTCATATCTTACCATTTGTTTTACTTAAGATTATTCTTATGATTTTTTGAGAAAATTGGTGCACTTATTATTTATTATCATTTTAATTTATTTAATGCTTTATAATTTGTCATTCATTGATTCAATGACCCATGGGCTAAAACATATAACATTAAAATGACCAATGACAAAAATTTCCATCATTTGCATTCCTACGATTCTATTTATAAAGATTCAATGAATCTGATTTTTATTGTTTTTTAAGAACTGACAAGCTCATTCTTCATTTTTATTTCACTATAGAATGCAGTACACAAGAGAATGGAATTGATAGTCAAGAGGAAAATAAAGAGATAGAGTTGCCTAAGCAGTTGCCATTTGCAGAGCCACTGTTACCAAAAGAAATTCGATGGATGTACAAGGAAGATGTAAATAAGAGATGGGTGGAATTTTGCGGATATGACAGTTTGAGGATAGAAAATGCTTGGAGACAAAGACAATGTGCCGCAAACGAAAATGGAAATGGTAGTGATTCCGGAAGGATTGAAAGAGTTATTGTTAGAGGCGGCATGTATGATGCTGACCTGGAAAACATGAAGTGTATATCTATATACTGGCCAGGTAAATAAATTATTTTAGCTAGTACCCATTTTTAAAAATTTGTTCAAGATAAATTTAAGTTTCTCAGAAACTTGTAAAAGTAATATTAACTCACGTTATTTATCATACCAGAACTCGTAGAGTATTAGTATTTATTTACAGTGTCACTACATACACGTATTTATTTTTAGTTTCACGTAATCTAATCAATCTATGACACAAAACACTAACTGATACTGTTTACAATTTTGGAAAAATATTTTTCTGCTGTATTTAATGTGATATGCATTTTTACAATATTTATTACGTTGGAAATCAACATCAAATTTACTAGGTATAATTTTTTCAAGAGCGAATCATCACATGAGAAAAGTGGCATGTTATTGTCAAGAACAAAAAAAAAAAAAAAAAAATTGTTTCTAAATTATTGGAAGTAAACAGAAGCTTACGTAAAGGCCATTCTTTTCTTTTTTAAATTTACAAGCTCGTCACTCCTCCGAGGCATAGATCTTATTTTTGTCCAGTTAAACTGCGCTTGATCTCAAGATAGGTATATGTTGTGTGTACTACGGTCACGTGATTCATTGTATTGCTTCTGTACTATCTCTTTTAAGCAGAGATTGATTTGTCCTTGAGTTTATTACACCTAATTTCCTTTTACAACATTCGACTTTAAATGCTAACAGTAGAGAATAGATGTTTCGCCAGAAATTGACGTTTGTGTTCTCTATAAATTTTTGTTTCACGATTAGATAGTCGCACGTTCTTCGCTTACATGTACACGTTCTCAGACAATTTTTTTTTTTTTGTTTTTTTTTTTTAAGCCTTATCTATCGAGGATGCGATTACGGGGCTTGTCGTGTCGCTCACGCTTTACTATAGAGTCTTATATGCTCAGTACAAATAATACATATTTATCATGGCTAGATTAACTGAACGATCGACTTATACTTCGATGAGAGTTGATTAAAAATAGTAATATCGGCGTAAGACAACACAACAACGTTTTTGAATGATATAAAGTTTTCAAGTAATTTTCTTAATATTTCCAACCCTTTGTAATGATGTTATAAATTTATTTAATTGAAATATAAAATGAAGTGACAGTCAAAGCAATGAATACCCTTAAAATCTCGAATAATGTACACTTTCACTGTATGAAACGTTATATATATACCTACTCGCAATTGTTTGCGAAGGCCGTTCAATGAACGTATTAAGGTTTCATTGCGTTCACTTGCACAGCTTAATAAATCCTCGCCATCACTTGAATGAATATAATAACCACACGTATGCATTGACACAAAATTTTTTTAATAGTTTAACGACCACAAAGTAACGATTAAAAATTGAAATAAGACATTTAAAATACTTTCTTCATCAATTGAAATAATTTATGTTAGGTGAAGAATCGGAAATAATGAGAGGCACATGGTTTTATGACGGAACGTGGATACCACTGGAAAGCGATAACTCGGAAGTTATCGAAAATTCTCACCTAAAATTGTTTCAGAGGCAAACTTTAACACAGTCAAGTTCAACGCCGGAATTTGGCACTCCTTCACATTCGTGCAAAGGTAAAATTTGTCATATGGATGTTCATAAATATTTATAAAATTTCTTGTTAACATAATATATTTTTTTGTCGATTTCAGCCCTCCATACCGAACACTTTCCGCAGTATCACATCAAGTGGCACGCGATAAATGATGTCGATTTATATTATGAATATACGCCTAGCAAATTAATGCGAAGCGTTTCATCGAAACTTGGCTTCACTAAAAGTTGGTAATTTGAATACATTTCTTTTAAATTGACGGCTACATTGGTAACTGGTCTATTTTACTTTTTATTGTAGCAACTGGTTATAGAATCGTAAGAGGATACAAAGAACATGCCACAATGGAAGATAAACCGCAAGATATTGACCACTTAGTGTTTGTAGTTCATGGGATTGGCCAAAAAAGAGATACAGGGAAAATAATTCGAAACACAACGATGTGAGCATTTTTATATCATTAAGATTTTTGATAGACAATTTGTTATCAGAGTGTCTATATATTTTCCGTCTGGTCATCACTAGACGTAAAATTTGATGTTATAGCTTTTTATATGTTAAAATTATCCATGAGCTTAATTTTACAATTTTTTTTTTTTCCTATAAAAATTATTTAAAGTATCCAATTTCTGTAGGATTGATAATATACAAGCCGAGTGTATGCGATAGTTTTATATACTATTTCTAAGTAAACAAATTTTCTCGTTTATTATGGTTGTATTGACTGCTTATCTCCAAAAAAATTATCGATTGATTTTCATCTGATACAGGTTCAGAGACTGCGTTGAAAGAATGAAACTGAAATATTTTCCAAATTCTACACATAGAGTCGAATTCTTTCCAGTGGAATGGAGATCTTCCCTGAAACTGGATGGAGGTAAATTACAAAACTGAATACATCCAATTAAATCAGCATAAATATTATTAACTAATGAAATTATTCCTTATTTTAGATATTGTAGATGCCATTACTCCATTTAGTGTATTAAGTATTCGGCATCTTCTTAATACTTCCGCTATGGATATCCTGTATTACACTAGTCCTCTATATGGAGGAGAAGTACGCTCTGGTCTTCAAAAAGAATTGAATAGATTATACAATACTTTCGCTGAACGACATCCAGAGTGGCAGGGAAAGGTTTCGATCTTAGCACATTCTCTTGGATGTGTTATTGTTTACGATATTGTTACTAGGTGGATGGGCTTCGAAACATGTCCTCCAGCTTCATCTCCATGTTTATCAGAAGGCTTGAGGTTTCCTGTGAGTCCAATAATTCTTTATAACGTTTTGATAAAGAGCAAAATTCAAGGGTGTACATCAATAATCATCCTGTTTATTTACAGATTGAAAATTTGTTTTGTCTGGGCTCACCACTGTCGGTATTTTTAGCTCTGCGTACTCGTACACCGTCCAACAGATTAGACTTAATGCCAGAATACTTGTGCAACAGATTTTATAATATATTCCACTGGTCAGATCCCGTTGCTTACCGAATGGAGCCCTTGTTGGAAAGAGGGTATAGCAAAATAGAGCCAGTTTGTATATTACCTCACGGTGGAGCTGATAGTCAACCAATTGAACAAACACAGCCCTTGTCATTGAATAATGGTGATCAGAGTAATCCGCAGTCCGGTAAATGTCAACCACGTTTAATATATATTCATCGCTTTTAACAGTATTTTTATGAAAACTCGATCGACAGATACTGACGAAAAGGATGCAGACAGCAGTCCGGTCGATACACCAAGCAGAACTGTAGATAAAGGTTGGAGTCTGTGGGGTTTAGTTAGAGCAGGATGGAATGCAAAAGAAGGGTCTTCTCCTACTCCTGAAAACCCCATAATACAACCTGATCAAGGTAGATCATTTTTGATCAAACTAGAAAATTTAAACATCAAACTATACCAGCAAATATCTGTATCAATCGATTTTCTTACAGAGTTACCACAACGTTTAGATTATGGATTGCAAGCAGTAGGTATAGGGCGTAACTATTTATATACTGTAACAGCTCACACTGCATATTGGACAAATTGCGATGTGGCGTACTTTGTACTAACAAAAATCTTCCCATGTTTGGAATCGTGATTCTGAACCGTGATTTTTAGCAAAGAATTATTTCGGATTATACTGGAAATAGCTAGTCTAATAAAGGCCTTATAGGCCTGAGCTTGGAAACAGGCCTGCCACCAAAAACAAATCTGTGATAAATGAAAAAACAATACAATAATAACAAAATCTACAATGTGCAAATTTTTTTATAATAGTTTGCATAATAAGAATTTTTCAGTCCTATTGATAAGAATTTTTTCAGTTATTTGTGACTTTTGTATTGAGGATTCTATTTTTTGGTGGAAAATTTTCATAAGTACGATTTTCTTTTATTAAATTAATTTGGCAGTTGCCTCGATCGAGCAATATCTTGCCTTGTTCAACTACTTTAATCTTTAATCTTTAATGTTTATTGTTACATGATATTGTAATTTTTATTTTATGATTGAAGTAAGTTAATTGGTGCTCATTTGTTAAAAAAATGTTGTTATTTCTTAAAACAATTTTAAACAATGTTTGAAAATTTGTTGTTACCATATCAAAAGGCGGTTTAAAAATAGCACAATTCTAAATACTAATGAAATAACAGCAATGGTAGAGAACAGTAAACAATTGGTTAGCGACTGATATATTAATTGAATACCACTTTTATATTCTTGTAATATTGAGATCATTATTTGTAAACAAAACTGACAAGACTTTAATTACTATCATATCCATACATAATCATTTTTTCAAAAACTCTTTAAGAAATATAACGACTCAATGCTGCTTAAAAACCATATTTTTTTAATATTTACTGCTGTAAAAAAGAAGTTCAAAATTACTAGATCATCATTTTATAATAGTTATTACCATTTTGCATTAAATTAGCTGGAGATCGTGCACAATCTATACGAAATGTATCGGTAGTAACTAGTGAATATTGGAAAAGATTCGATAAAAATAAATATCGACTAAGTATATCACAATTCTTTTTGTTCTCAAACTATTATTATAACAATCATTTGAAATGATCATGTATGTAAATAAAGTTGTTGAACACCAAATCATCACTTTTTTAAGAATACAAAAAAAAAATTATCATTAGTGAGTCAACGATATATTATGAAAATTCCATAATGAAAATCGAAAAAATTGATTATCTGTAATGCCATAAACTTTTATAAGTATATGGTACATGCATACATTTAAGGAATATATGAAAACATAATACTGATTGTAGCAATTAAACCATATAGTTGGAATAGAAACAATAATCAAACATTTAATTGGCTCAAAACGTTACGAAATTATAAGCAAATAAATATTTAACAATGTTTCAACGTCTGCATCAATCAAAAATCTCCCATCAATCCTTTGTCCAAATCTGTTGATCGACACTCTCTAAATGAAATATTTATCAGAAAAATATTAAAAATTTTACAATCATTGGAAAACAAGAATTGTACGAAACAAATGTGAGGACACGTTTTTTAAAGAAGAAAACATTCAATTTTGTCTTTGTTATTTTATATCATACATCTCCTCATTGTGATGAGTCACGATTTTTTGTTTAAAATAAGTTAAGTTAAAAAAATGAGTTGACTTGTAGTGTATGGACAATGAGGTTTTAATTTCAAAGTCCAAGCGCGAGCGCCACTAGCGCCAGTGGCCAGCACATGCACACACAGGGTGTATTCCGCAAATGCTGCCAGCAGTTAAGTTACGTAGGTCGTGGTAACGCCGCATGGTCGGGTAGCGCTAGCGTCAACCTGTACTAACTGTCGGTGGGTTCCGCATGTCAACAAACTCCGAAATATCAGATGGCATGGGAGCGAAAACAGTAAAAAATATCGAAGTTTGTTGACATGCGGAACCCACCGACAGTTAGTACAGGTTGACGCTAGCGCTACCCGACCATGCGGCGTTACCACGACCTACGTAACTTAACTGCTGGCAGCATTTGCGGAATACAACCATAGTCCGCAGGCTAAGTATACGTCCTTAACCGCCTTTTTCACTAACGTTTAGAATAATGATTGAGACAATCAATGATTGTATCATGAGTTTTTGTATAAAGTTCAATTTATACAAATAAGTTGGTAAATATAGGCACACATGATTAATATTTAAACATTTTAAGCTGTATAAATATATAACATAGATTCCAAATATGCATTATTACCGCTGGAATATGCTAACAAAACCAAATATCCGTCTTTCTCACCCAGCAAAATAATAGGTATCTGTATAATCCTGTATCAATTTATTGCACACATGCGAAATGTTCAATGACAGTAAACAATGACATAATTTCAAACTTTACTTTTAACTCTTCATTTCACACGTAATTTTACAATGCAATTGATAAATTATTATTCATACAAAAGTATTAATATTCTTATAGGAGGTCGATTTTCAGGCAAAAGATTATTTGTAAACTTGCCGTAAACAGCACAGCCAATGTCAACTTTTTATTTTCTATCTACACAACTAGTTGCGGCTGGTTTTAGCGTTTCAGATTTCTAAACTAAAAAGTGGCCCTAAAATTCTGAAGGAAAGCTTTAGATATTTTAGGCCCTAGAGCCATGTTGTCAATTATAAACCAGCCGCAACTTATTTGACAGATACAAAATAAAAATTCAACATTTTCTGTGCTGTTTGCGGCAAGTTTACGATTTATCTATTACTCGAAAGTATACATAAATAGGAGGTTAATATTCGTATAAAACATACACTGCAAACTTGCCGCAAGTAGCACAAACATCGTTAATTATTTATTTTGTATCTATTTCAAGAGTTGCGGCTGGTTTATAAGTGACTAAATGGCTCTAGGGCTAAGCTGCCTAAAGCTCTCCTTCAGAATTTCAGAAGCAATTTTTGGCCAAAAAAATCACGACCGCTAGATGGCGCTGATCCTAATGATTATAACTACTTATAGTAGAGCCATTTAATTAATTATAAACCAGCCGCAACTGATTCAGTAAATACAAAATAAAAAAATAACATTGTTTGTGCTACTTGCGGCAAGTTTGCAGTGTATGTTTTATACGAATATCAACCTCATATATATTTATACTTTTGGGTAATAGATGAATTGTAAACTTGACGCAAACAGTGCAAACAACGTTAACTTTTTATTTCATATTTACGAAATTAGTTGCGGCTGGTTTATAAGTAATTAAATGGCTCTAGGGCTAAGCTGCCTAAAGCTCTCCATCAGAATTTCAGAAGCAATTTTTGGCCAAAAAAATCACTACCGCTAGATGGCGCTGATCCAAATGATTATTACTATACTTATACTAGAGCCATTTAATCAATTATAAACCAGCCGCAACTAATTCAGTAAATACAAAATAAAAAAATAACATTGTTTGTGCTACTTGCGGCAAGTTTGCAGTGTATGTTTTATACGAATATCAACCTCATATATATTTATACTTTTGGGTAATAGATGAATTGTAAACTTGACGCAAACAGTGCAAACAACGTTAACTTTTTATTTTATATTTATGAAATTAGTTGCGGCTGGTTTATAAATGATTAAATGGCTCTAGTATAAGTATAGTAATAATCATTTGGATCAGCGCCATCTAGCGGTAGTGATTTTTTTGGCCAAAAATTGCTTCTGAAATTCTGATGGAGAGCTTTAGGCAGCTTAGCCCTAGAGCCGTTTAATCACTTATAAACCAGCCGCAACTATTGAAATAGATACAAAATAAATAATTAACGATGTTTGTGCTGTTTGCGGCAAGTTTACAATTTATCTATTACCCGAAAGTGTAAATATAAGGGAGGTCGATATTGGTGTAAAACATACACTGCAAACTTGCCGCAAGTAGCACAAACAATGTTATCTTTTTATTTTGTATTTACTGAATTAGTTGCGGCTGGTTTATAAATGATTAAATGGCTCTTGTATAAGTATAGTAATAATCATTTGGATCAGCGCCATCTAGCGGTAGTGATTTTTTTGGCCAAAAATTGCTTCTGAAATTCTGATGGAGAGCTTTAGGCAGCTTAGCCCTAGAGCCATTTAATTACTTATAAACCAGCCGCAACTAATTTCATAAATATAAAATAAAAAGTTAACGTTGTTTGCACTGTTTGCGTCAAGTTTACAATTCATCTATTACCCAAAAGTATAAATATATATGAGGTTGATATTCGTATAAAACATACACTGCAAACTTGCCGCAAGTAGCACAAACAATGTTATTTTTTTATTTTGTATTTACTGAATTAGTTGCGGCTGGTTTATAAATGATTAAATGGCTCTTGTATAAGTATAGTAATAATCATTTGGATCAGCGCCATCTAGCGGTAGTGATTTTTTTGGCCAAAAATTGCTTCTGAAATTCTGATGGAGAGCTTTAGGCAGCTTAGCCCTAGAGCCATTTAATTACTTATAAACCAGCCGCAACTAATTTCGTAAATATGAAATAAAAAGTTAACGTTGTTTGCACTGTTTGCGTCAAGTTTACAATTCATCTATTACCCAAAAGTATAAATATATATGAGGTTGATATTCGTATAAAACATACACTGCAAACTTGCCGCAAGTAGCACAAACAATGTTATTTTTTTATTTTGTATTTACTGAATCAGTTGCGGCTGGTTTATAATTAATTAAATGGCTCTACTATAAGTAGTTATAATCATTAGGATCAGCGCCATCTAGCGGTCGTGATTTTTTTGGCCAAAAATTGCTTCTGAAATTCTGAAGGAGAGCTTTAGGCAGCTTAGCCCTAGAGCCATTTAGTCACTTATAAACCAGCCGCAACTCTTGAAATAGATACAAAATAAATAATTAACGATGTTTGTGCTACTTGCGGCAAGTTTGCAGTGTATGTTTTATACGAATATTAACCTCCTATATATGTATACTTTCGAGTAATAGATAAATTGTAAACTTGCCGCAAACAGCATAGAAAATGTTGAATTTTCATTTTGTATCTGTCAAATAAGTTGCGGCTGGTTTATAATTGACAACATGGCTCTAGGGCCTAAAATATCTAAAGCTTTCCTTCAGAATTTTAGGGCCACTTTTTAGTTTAGAAATCTGAAACGCTAAAACCAGCCGCAACTAGTTGTGTAGATAGAAAATAAAAAGTTGACATTGGCTGTGCTGTTTACGGCAAGTTTACAAATAATCTTTTGCCTGAAAATCGACCTCCTATAAGAATATTAATACTTTTGTATGAATAATAATTTATCAATTGCATTGTAAAATTACGTGTGAAATGAAGAGTTAAAAGTAAAGTTTGAAATTATGTCATTGTTTACTGTCATTGAACATTTCGCATGTGTGCAATAAATTGATACAGGATTATACAGATACCTATTATTTTGCTGGGTGAGAAAGACGGATATTTGGTTTTGTTAGCATATTCCAGCGGTAATAATGCATATTTGGAATCTATGTTATATATTTATACAGCTTAAAATGTTTAAATATTAATCATGTGTGCCTATATTTACCAACTTATTTGTATAAATTGAACTTTATACAAAAACTCATGATACAATCATTGATTGTCTCAATCATTATTCTAAACGTTAGTGAAAAAGGCGGTTAAGGACGTATACTTAGCCTGCGGACTATGGTTGTATTCCGCAAATGCTGCCAGCAGTTAAGTTACGTAGGTCGTGGTAACGCCGCATGGTCGGGTAGCGCTAGCGTCAACCTGTACTAACTGTCGGTGGGTTCCGCATGTCAACAAACTCCGAAATATCAGATGGCATGGGAGCGAAAACAGTAAAAAATATCAAAGTTTGTTGACATGCGGAACCCACCGACAGTTAGTACAGGTTGACGCTAGCGCTGCCCCACCATGCGGCGTTACCACGACCTACGTAACTTAACTGCTGGCAGCATTTGCGGAATACACCCACACCCACACACACAGAGCTGCTGCAGAAGTGCCAAGGAGAGGGTACTAATATTCTCCGTTGGTTGTTCAGCGAGTCAAGTCGAGAGTTGCTTTCCTGCGCTTAATTTATAACGAATTTCCAGTTTGTTCATTATTACATTTATATAGTCAAAAAAATAGTTTCAAGGAGCATCACATTTCTGGTGAGTACTTATATGTGCTTTTTTCTATTACCAAATGTTTAAATGCTGTGTAACAACTGGCGATGAGTAATGCTACGACGAGTCCATTCTCGTCCAGAACATTCCATTGCAACGCGAAACGCAACAATAATATCCGAGAAAGTTGCAGCACTGACACACGATTGTTCGTCCATCCTTAATTTACAGCTTTTACATAATTCGGAACGCAAAATGTTAAAACTCGAGGTTTTACTGGTTTTAATGCGTACAGTGTCGTAAACTGGAGACAAAGGAGCGTCCATCTTGAAACTCGGGCTACACGAACTTGTACGACGGAGTACGGAATTAACAAATTTATTTACGAAGCCAAATCGTTGGTACTTAAAAATAGCCCTGTCGACTTTAAAAGGTCAAAGTTTCACATGTTTTCTTACTCCTTCGTCCATCGTCTGGTGTTCTCGTGGGATACAATTAGCTGTATATTATCGATCAGGGACGCCAGGGTAACCATCTTGAAATCATCTGTTAGTGACTAAGAAAAAAAAAAAAAAAAAGACGAGCTTATTAACATTTCGGCAACATCTTCAAAATTTTTGTTTCCCTTTACAATTTAACAAAGCTAAATCAAACCAAATTAAAATATTCACCATCTTTGAATGTAACCGAATCGTCGGAGAAACATTTCGTGGCGATAACGTATTGGATTCGCCCTTGGCAACAACTTGGATCGGTCGAAAATATTAACGTTGTGAGTGTTGTGTACGTGTAAATGTTAAACGGTAGCTTTACGTTTTGTGTCATTTTAATCAGTTTCATATCTTTATGTCGTTAAATTTAAACGTCGAAAGATCATTATCATCAACTACGACGACGACAAAGAAAAGGCTTTGACCAATTAATAGCAATATCGATATTAGTTTTACAAATTGATATCTGTCAAAAACTGCGTTACTTATAAAGCTTAAATTTTGTTGTAGCTTCATCATGCAGATCTTCGTTAAAACTTTAACTGGCAAGACCATTACTTTAGAGGTCGAGGCATCTGATACCATTGAGAATGTCAAGGCCAAGATTCAAGACAAAGAAGGCATCCCCCCAGACCAGCAGCGTCTCATCTTTGCTGGCAAGCAGTTAGAAGACGGAAGGACGCTTTCTGACTACAACATTCAGAAGGAATCCACCCTTCACTTGGTTCTTCGTCTTCGTGGAGGAATGCAAATTTTCGTCAAGACCTTGACTGGCAAGACCATCACATTGGAAGTCGAAGCTTCCGATACCATCGAAAATGTCAAGGCCAAGATTCAAGACAAAGAAGGCATCCCCCCAGACCAGCAGCGTCTCATCTTTGCTGGTAAACAGCTCGAAGATGGGAGAACTTTGTCAGATTACAACATCCAGAAGGAGTCCACCCTTCATCTGGTTCTCCGTCTGCGTGGTGGTATGCAGATTTTTGTCAAGACCTTGACTGGAAAGACAATTACCTTAGAGGTTGAAGCATCAGATACAATTGAAAACGTAAAAGCAAAAATTCAAGACAAAGAGGGCATTCCTCCAGACCAGCAACGTCTCATTTTCGCAGGAAAGCAACTGGAAGACGGAAGGACGCTTTCTGATTACAATATTCAGAAAGAATCAACACTCCACCTGGTTCTCCGTCTTCGTGGAGGAATGCAAATTTTCGTCAAGACTTTGACTGGCAAGACCATAACATTAGAAGTCGAAGCTTCCGATACCATCGAAAATGTCAAGGCCAAGATTCAAGACAAAGAAGGCATCCCCCCAGACCAGCAGCGTTTGATTTTCGCTGGTAAACAGCTCGAGGACGGCAGAACTCTTTCTGACTACAACATTCAGAAGGAATCAACACTCCACCTGGTTCTCCGTCTGCGTGGTGGCATGCAGATTTTTGTCAAGACCTTGACTGGTAAGACTATTACTTTGGAAGTCGAAGCTTCCGATACCATCGAAAATGTCAAGGCCAAGATTCAAGACAAAGAAGGCATCCCCCCAGACCAGCAGCGTCTCATCTTTGCTGGCAAGCAGTTAGAAGACGGAAGGACGCTTTCTGACTACAACATTCAGAAGGAATCAACACTCCACCTGGTTCTCCGTCTGCGTGGTGGCATGCAGATTTTTGTCAAGACTTTGACTGGAAAGACTATCACCCTAGAGGTCGAGGCATCCGACACTATTGAGAACGTCAAAGCTAAAATCCAGGATAAAGAGGGTATCCCTCCGGACCAGCAGCGTTTGATTTTCGCTGGTAAACAGCTCGAGGACGGCAGAACTCTTTCTGACTACAACATTCAGAAGGAATCTACTCTTCATCTGGTTCTGCGTCTGCGTGGTGGAATGCAGATTTTCGTCAAGACCTTGACTGGTAAGACTATCACTTTGGAAGTCGAAGCTTCCGATACCATCGAAAATGTCAAGGCCAAGATTCAAGACAAAGAAGGCATCCCCCCAGACCAGCAGCGTCTCATCTTTGCTGGCAAGCAGTTAGAAGACGGAAGGACACTTTCTGACTACAACATTCAGAAGGAATCAACACTCCACCTGGTTCTCCGTCTGCGTGGTGGCATGCAGATTTTTGTCAAGACCTTGACTGGAAAGACTATCACCCTAGAGGTCGAGGCATCCGACACTATTGAGAACGTCAAAGCTAAAATTCAGGATAAAGAGGGTATCCCTCCGGACCAGCAGCGTTTGATTTTCGCTGGTAAACAGCTCGAGGACGGCAGAACTCTTTCTGACTACAACATTCAGAAGGAATCTACTCTTCATCTGGTTCTGCGTCTGCGTGGTGGAATGCAAATTTTTGTTAAAACTTTGACTGGTAAAACCATTACCTTGGAGGTCGAAGCTTCAGATACCATCGAGAATGTCAAGGCTAAAATCCAAGATAAGGAAGGTATTCCCCCTGACCAGCAGCGTCTCATCTTTGCTGGAAAACAACTCGAAGATGGTAGAACCTTGTCAGACTACAATATCCAGAAAGAATCCACACTACATCTTGTTCTTCGTCTTCGTGGAGGCAACTTATAAGTTAACTTATTTCATATCACCAGTAGCAAGTCGATAGTACTGATAGCTTTAAGATTATTTGTTTTATTTTGATTAATACTGGTGTTTCATTAGACTGATTTGCAATTAAAGCATTGAATATTTTATTAAAGTTTGATATCAATTTTTTCAGTTTTTATTAATCTTGGCATAACAAAATTAATTTTAATAACACACTATAGCCTTTGTTCATTGGTAAATTAATTGATTAAATAAAATTATTATAATAATTTATTTACATCGTTTTTATTAATAAATTTCCATGTTTAGTTTTATTCAATACAATAAATAAATATTGCTCTACAAAATCTTATTTTATCACATTTACAGGATTTCTGACCATGCTAGGACCTAAAAAATTTTATTTCTGAAACTTGTCATTATTCATCCAATAACAATTTTTAGTATTCATTTTCATATTACGTACCTGTAAAACTCAATAAAACCGGCAAAAAAATCAGACCATGTATCGCGCCAATTAAAACAATTCCTAAATACATTCTAAAGTAAAAAACGGTAAATATTTGAGTCTTTGCAAAACCAAGAACTGCAATACCAACGAACTTTGTCAACGTTATGCCAGAGAATACCTAAAAATGAACGACGTGCTTTAACGTTTATTCAAAAATAACAATTAAAGTGACAAAATATTTTGGTGCTTACTGAACCCCCTATCCTAGCCAGAGAGTCCATAGCCTTTTCTTTTCTGTCACTCTGTTCGGATGTTATGTAAGCGTGAACAATGTGACTACAAAACTCAACTGAAATTCCAGCAGCCTTTAACAAAAATTGATCATTTTAAAGGGTTTATCATTTTCAAGTGTACGTGAATGTCGTAAAACTCTCTTACCATGACCAAATTTATGAGGGACACCCCATTAAGTGATATGTTCCACAAAACCATCAAGCCCACGAGGTCTACGACTATCATAGTGACTGTCACTGCGACCACTACAGCCGAATAAAAAGAGAAGCCGGTCAGGAACAGGGTGACAACGAATATGGTGAGTAAGGAGAGAGACATCGACTTCAGGGCCATCATCCCGATCGTCAAGTATTGCTCGTAAAAAACATAGAATACGCTGCAAATGAGACTTTGGATTAGTGCCATTCTTTTATTTTTTTATTATTATTAATAGTTCGATGGTTTACCTGTAAGGAAACACAGTTATTTTTTTATTTGTTGAATTTGCTGTTGAAACAGCTTTGTTTATCGAGTCACCGATTGCATCGGCTATAAGCCTTGCACTTTCCAATGCTCTGTACCAATCTGATGATTTTTTCAGAGGCGTATGGTACGTCATGAAATGTGAGGCTCCGACATCTGTCATATTGTACTCGTCTAAACGATATTTAACAGCCTGAAAGAATTTACATTCAGTTTTTTTGTCTTGATTCACGTAATTTTTTCCGTTCACTTATACTTACGCTTCCATACGCAGCCTTTCCTCCCTTACCACACCCTGCGTCTGGTAAATCTGCCAAAAAATAGGAAAGATACTTTCTGAAGTTTGTCTGAGTCGGTCGTACCGTGTAAATTTCGTCCTTCGAAATATCACACGATTTACAGTCAGATATTACTGCAAGGTATAGAAAAATTAATCGTCAACTCATCAACTGAACATAAAATTTAATGTATGATTTATTGAATTACCATCGTGTGGGCAAAATGATGAGTTTCCGGGAAAATATTGACAACATCCTGGACTTATTGACCAGTCGTAGTAATCGTCGAGCCATGAGTTTGAAGATTTTGCTAT
The DNA here is from genome assembly GCF_036245765.1 of Copidosoma floridanum. Taxonomy (NCBI): domain Eukaryota; kingdom Metazoa; phylum Arthropoda; class Insecta; order Hymenoptera; family Encyrtidae; genus Copidosoma; species Copidosoma floridanum. The sequence goes on along the minus strand of NW_028321890.1, from coordinate 25,280,864 downwards.
GTATGTTCTGAAATAAATTTTTAGTCAAGAATAAAAGTTGGGAATCATGAATTTACGAAATCAAAAAATCACTGCAGAGATATTTACTCTCTGGATTTATTGGCAGCAGAATAAAGCTGCAGGTACAGGGAATCGTTGTTGTTGCCCGAGACTCCGGTGATTGCGTTTTGCACTTCAAAGTCACTGTAGTTCAAGCCTTCAGTCACGACAAAATAAACGGGGGGTCCCATCGACAGGAGCTCCTTCATGTACTGCAATTGTCGTCATTTCGATTAACGTAAAGTTGCCTCCAAATGGTTATAATAAGCAGTAACAATCGCATGTAAGCATTACCTTGAAGTACTTGTGAACGTACGAGTCGTCGGGGACGGATAGTTCCTGGTCAAGTCCGATGTCAACTGTTGGGGCGAAAAATACGCTGACAATCGTGGCCGCAGTGAAGACGAAAAGTACCACGAAACGCACGGGATTTTTCATGAGGTTGGGGGCAAATACTTTTTCGAAGAAGGAGTTGATCAAGTTTTTGTTGATTCCTCTTTGGTCCTCTTGTTTCTTTTTTGCGGCCAAACAGCAAAAAACATCCACGCGATTGCTCTGACAAAAATTAAATATTTTTTATGAATGAAATTACTGTGTATCGTTAATAAATTTACTAGACTGAATTTTTATTTTTATTAGTTGCACTATAGTAAGCATGTGTTTATTACCTCCTGACGTTGGATGTCCAACGTTAGTAAACTGACAAAGGCTGATATTTGAAGAAGAAAATTGATAGCAATTGCAACCGCAGCAAATTTCGCAAATGAATTTACAGCCGGCATTTCAGACATTGTACCTGTCATTAAAAAAAAAAAAAAAAAATTATTATTTTAGTGAACAACCGAATACTATAAATGTATACATATATTGTTATAATTGTTTTTAATCTACTTTTATGTTGATCGTTGATCAACTCAAGAGCTCTAATTTGTAAGAGTAAATTACCAATTTTTTTTTTTTTTTTTTTTTGGAAAATAATATCATGGAATGTTACGTGAACTGAAATTGTAAGTTTTTCTTCACCACATTAGAGATCTGTTTTTAAATTTGATCTGGTAATGCTGATTAACACTATTTCCCTTATCAAGGTAATCGAGGGCCCTTATTAACGTTCAAAAGTTGAAAAAAACGTCGAAAAAAAAAATTGAATGTAGCTGTCCTACGATCTACATATTCAAAACACTGCCTTTGATCCTTGGCACAAACATGAGAGGCACGAAGTCTTTAAAATACACCCTTTTTTAATCATTTAAGTTAACAAATTACTCGCTCTACATGATAATCTGATTATTTGTACTGCATCTAGTTAGCTTAAAATTTGGATAACTTTATTCTGCACAAAGCCCTTCTTCGTTAAGCCAACATTATTTAATTCACAATTTTATTTACTTAACTTTCAATTATTTTTTACCTATGGTTTTAAAATTCAACACCTTATATATCGACAAAATAAAATATAGTTCACTGGTATCTCACTACGAAAGTTATGAATATTAATATTAATTGATTTCATGTTTTACGAGTATTTCTGTTTCAGTACAAATAAAAATAAAAACCAAAATAATACTCATTTTTTTCTCAATACACTTGTAATAGAGGTTACTCGTGGTCCAGTAATTTTTTTTCCCTCGTAGCATAAGCAAGATGCATGGCATTTTAAATTGAGTTTCATCTATGTAAGATAGTGGGCTTAAATAATATCGACCCAAGGGATTGTATTTACGAAATATATATACCTACATCCGTAATTGTTATTGGTTTGTAGTTAATAATTACCTATGGCAAAACAAAAGCATTCCGAAGCGCTTGTTAACAATATGGAAGGGCCAATCGAGCCAATCACTCGAGCTACGTGGTCCGGCACGGATTCAGCAACGTCTCGAGGGTATTTCTGGCATGTTCTGACTAATATAAACATATTATCAACTCCCACGGCAAGTACTAAAAATGGAATGACCTGGTTGGAAAAATCATGTTAGTTTTTCGGGTAGATTTCGAGTGTAATAAAATACACAATATCTGATCAATATAGAGTACAATTATATAATTAACGTTTAATTCATAGGCACCTCGAGCGTTAACAGAGAAGTTGATGTACCAACGTATCCAAATATTCCAACGGCACAAGAGACCGACGAAAGAACCACGACGATTCCACCGATGCTCAACACGATTCTACTGGATACCTGATAATTGTGTGGAAATAATATTATTGTCACTGTACTGTACTTGTTACAGCCTAGAAAAAATATCGGACCTGCGGTACTTACGAAACCTTGACGAGAAAAGTCAAAATCCCCCAAAGCAATGGCTATGTAGACAAACATCAAAGCGTAGCTTATAACAATGGTAATGATTTCTGCCTCCGATGTTCTCTCGAGCTCGTCTTCGATGGACCTTTCGGCGGAATAGGCCACATCCATGAACTGCGGGCGACCGTTTGCCGACCAATTTTTCATGAAATCGAGAAACCTGAAAGCAATTGCCAAAGTCCATTTAAATAAGTGTGTGTATGATCAACATTTTGGTAGATGTGAATAACTGAAACAACGCAGTACCTTTTTTCCCACTTCAAAACGGCACTTTTCGCATCTTGATCATGTGGAGCTTTGACTATGAAAGTTAAAACTAGGGCAGTTGATTTGATGTAATCCCTTCCAGAGTAGCTGTTCGCGTTTCTTCCTTCCTCTAAAAATCCACCCAACACCAGTGCTGGGATGATGGGACCCTTGTATGGAGCTAAGCAGTCTATACCGTAAGGTTCACTAAAATGGTCAGATTTTTCATGAATCTTTCTGTATTTTCTTTATTCATGAGATTTTTTGTAAGTACTAGAAAACCTACGTTAGACAAATGTAAAAGTCTTTTAAATACTCTTTAGGGTCGTAGGATTCAGTGGATTCGTTAGGATCTTCTAAAATACTATCATCATTATTTTTAAAGCCCCATATACTTTGAATTACGCAGTCATCGATAGTCGTTGGATCAGAGAAATCATTTTTTACTGGAGCATAACATATTTTCTCCAACCCCTGGTCATCTTCTTGGCCAAGCTTCAATGGTAAGTCATTTTTTTAAACATTTTTTTTTTTACTTATTAAATTATTCATTTTCTTATTTACCTGTGTTATGTTGTTCTGCAAATTTAAAACTTCAAGCAAGAAGTCCTTGTGAAAAACTGGCCCAAATTCCAGTTCTTCATCCGATGTGTTGTAATAAATCTATAGAGTAAAAATGTGTGTATTTTCAAATTCTAATGTGATTATCACTGTATAGAGAAGTAAAAAAAAAAAAATAATAATAAACACATTTCAAGAGGCAAATATATTGAATACATACCTTGTCAAGACCGACAGTTTTGATGTAAATTTGCTCGGTGCGATAAAAAGGCCCAAATTTTTCGTCAAAATAGGCTTTTTCGACTCTTGCTCTACTATTTTTGGCAGACCAAATTTCAATCGGGTTCGTTGTTATCTGTAACATCGTCATCCCGCAACTAAAGATTATCACAGTAATGGTAGTGACGGACAAAGTTACGATTGGATGCAGAGCGAAAAATTTTCCAAGTGCACAGAATATATAGTTCGATAACTCTCGCAATACATGTTTCTCTGGCTCAGTGGTTGTGACATGGTAATTTGATACATCTAAATTGGAATTTAAAGTAAATTGTTAATCATTATTGTTTTGTCACAGATTTTTTTTAAATCCCTGCATGTAAATTGTAATGATTTATAAATAAAATTCACCGTCAATTGTTGACTTGCGATTTCTCCAGGTATAGAAAATTGTAAAAAAGGCACTCAGAATCAAAATACTGAGTGCCAGTATGATTCCATAGGCATTCCAGCCGAAAATCTCTAGTGGATCTTGGAGGGTAGGCACATCATTGGCAGCGTTACACGCTGCAGAGCAATCCACACAACTGCATTTCGACGATGTCGACTTGAAATGTAAACGTTATAATATTAGTTGTAATTATTATTACCACTAGTAATAAACTATTAAACATGTTAATTAGTAATAAAAGAATTCATAAACATTTATTTTGATAGAAAAAGAATGGTCTTCACTCACATCATAAGGTATTTCACATGGAATGACGGGTGGATTTAACGGGCTTTCGATAAATTTTGATTTTAATTTGTTTTTTTGGAATACGTAATCAATTAAAAATGGCACATAAGGAGTCTTTGGATCTCCCATTGTCGTAAACCATCTAAAGCGTATTAACAGTAATATAAATAAGGAGAAAAATATCCCACGTATAATAAATGAATAAATATTATATTCTTTACTTTTTAGGGGTACAAGGTTTCTCTTGACCAAAACATAATAACAAGTCCATGACCTTAGAATTACTAGCCGGATAGGCGACATCTTTACACGAATCAAATGTTGCATCTGCATATTCTTTTGACAAGTATACCTGTGCAAAAACCAATGCCCAATCAGTGTTTATAAAATTATGTTCTTCCAAAATTTTTTGATCTCTATTTTCAACAACCTCAATGGATTCAATGTACTTTTTGCCAGTTTTATTGCTCGTCCTAATTTCAGTTTGATCCATAAATCTACTTTGATCCCAGCCACAAGTAACAGAGCATATCGAACGAAGGAGATTTTTCAAACATCCAGGACACCTGCCCAAAAAGGCGTCTAATGGGGCCAGCGACTTTTCCATTCTTTCTATTTGAGTGACGTCACAACACGTTCTTGGAATATCTGTTTATATTTCATATTGATGTTTGTATTTTTTATATGGTTGAGTTGAATTTAAGCAAAGATAAAATAATCATCATTCAATGATGTGTTGGTTTTACTGCACCTGTTTCATTACGGAACATATGTGGACACCTTTTCCGAAGAATGGCAACGGATTTTTGATCGACAACCGGCTTGGCAGTGTCGTTCGATAAACAACTTCTAACTTTTTGGCCTTCGTCGTGACATTCTCCGTACCAGATGCAATGGTAATCGTGGCTTGAAACCTCGTGAAACCACACGAGAAGTAAACTTATTAGGATATAAGTTTTTATTCTTGAAACTTGGGAGCCACTGTATTTCATTTTATTCATCGTGGAAAAGCTGCTCGAAGTTGATCTACAAATATTTTATAGCAACGACCTAGTAAAAATATTGTTTAAATACTATGATAATATTGGCTTAACAGCTGATAACTAGTTATGTACTTTTTGGGACCTATGAAATGTGATTTGGGACATTGAGATTCGGGCAATGTATTTGCCGTGATGCACTTGGAAAGAAAGCTACCGAACAGCAGATTGGTAGAGTTACAAGACCGGCCGAAATGCATAACAACTTACGGGATAGTTGAATAAATGATTAAATAGCAAATTTTAGGGATTATGCAAGCGAGTACAATTCATTAACGAGTGATGGTTTAATAAATATGGTTTCCATCGTGTCATATGAATAACTAATATTAAAATTTTTTTTTTGAAGAAACAATTTTATAATTTGCATTCCTTTCGAGATGAAGGTCAATTTAACACAGGACTTACGAATGGCAAATAATTTTTTTTAAAAGTTGAAAAATAATTTCACTATGTATGTTTCTGTACATTTCGTCCTGTCTAGTAACTCGCATATAAGCTGGCGCTGTTACAATTACGTTACAGTATGAATACCGGGCTGTTTCAGACTGATTTGGTTTTTCGGTTTATCCTCGACTCGTAGGTATAAATAACCGTAAATGAATGGGAAATTATAGTAAGTTTTAGGAGAAAAAAAAATTGGAAATGGATATTATTTATTATCAAACTTTTCAAAGTAGTAAGGTAAATCAGATTATCCGTAAGTGCTAGGCTACGTATCAATTATTTGATTGACGTGATTTTTTTTTCTGATGTTGTAGAAATCTTGTCATTATCGGTAAAAGACAATAGTTATTCTTTGATAATGTGGTTTTTTATTATATTTTACTTTGAATACGAAAAACCTGAAATTGAGTGTTTTGTCAAAAGTGTACTTACATCGTCAAAGTTTCAAATTGTTTTTCGAAATGCCTTATTACCCAAAGATAATGTTTTAAGAAATGGCGGATCGATAAAACAAATTAACTATTTTTCGAGCAAACATATCACTTATTAGTACAATCGGCTATTTTACTGTAATTAAAGTAACTTGCTCATATTAAAAAGTTAGCTTATTGAATGTAATTTTTTCTGTAAATCTAGATCCAGTAAAACGACGAATGTTTATATTTTGAAAAAGGTAAAAAAAAACAAACAACTATTATTTGTATAAGTGGATGTTAGAGTCATTGATAAAACTGAAGGTTTGGAGATAAAATTCCTTACGGCTAAAGCGTTTTGAGAGAACGAAAATAAAAGCTGTCGTGTACACAAATACTATAAAAAAAAATTATGGTAACTTCTGAAAATGTACTCTAATAAGAAAATCAGAAGGTGAGCATTTTATTGGCCTATCGGAAGAAAGCTACTTTTCAAAGCATGAGGCAAGAAAGTTACTTTTCAGACATTACGCCGATCATAATAAATTATATTGCAATAATTCCCAAGTACCAGTCGTATAACACGACATGATAATTTTGTAAGGTACGTTGATTTTATTTAGTAACTATGCAGATTGTATTCAACAACTTCGTCATATATACTTCACAAGAATGTGATTAATTTATGATATTAATTTTACTTCGTAATTTTAATGTAAAAATTAGTTTAGTTAGTATATTATTAATTAGTAGAATATTTAAATAAAATTAGTCCGTTACTTACAATGCCGTAAAAATCTGTTTTTTTCTCCTACATTCAGTGATAATTTAAGATTATAGAACTTTTTCAATTCTTTTGCTTATTCATTTTTCATTAATTATTTTTATCAATTACTTATTATTACTATGTTGTTAATAAAATAATATTAAAAATAATAGTAATACTCAAAACAATTTTATAAATAATAATAATAATAATAATAAAAATAAAGTAATTAATTAAACAAATTTATAATAACTGTCATTGATATTGTAATAATTAATTAATAATATACTACAGACATAGCATATAAATGACAATTATATACTTAAATACAATCTACATAGTTACAAAAATAAAATGGACGTGTTTATTGAAGTTGACATGATGTATAACGAATGGTATTTATAATAAAATGTATTGTGGTCGGTGTAGCCAACTTATAATAAGAAGCAATAAAAATTGGACCGTAACTTTTTCGCCTTAAAGTCTGAAACGTGAACTTCTTGTCTCATACTTTGACAAGTAGCCTTTTTTGTTTATATGATTCGAAAAATAGCTTCCTGCCGTTAAGCCGATGGTATGTGCATATGCATACTATGACATAGGAGTTAAAATTAGACGGAAGAAGGGTAGAATTGTATTAGGGCGATGCATCTTAAATAACTGTCAAAAAGGTGGTTTTTAAAATATTTTACATAAATTTCTTATACTTACAAGTGGTGTTACAACAGTTCCAAAATGCACTTTGTGAATTTCAGCAATTCTAGCAAAATTTAACACATTGTCGTGGTTGGGCACAGGTGAAGCCCGAAAGAAGTTAAGTTTCTAAAATGGCACATTGACATGCAAAAGCTTAATACACTTAGAACTTGGTATAACGGTTAATATATAAGAAAGTACGAAATTACCGTTATATCCTGGGAAGTGTGTAGCAAGAGACGTATTGCCACTTGAGTGTCCACTGCCTATACTGGATTGCAAAGTTAGAAAGAAATGTTCAAGCCAACGGCTCAAAAGGAGGTGCAGTCATTTCTACTGATTGTGGCAGCATCGTTAAGAAGTCATTAACGAAACGATAAGTAATACATCTTACGTATGTGTATTTCGTTTTCAAATGTGTCATGCATGTTAACTTAGAAATTTGTGTCAATCCAAGTATAAAAATTTATAAACGATACAACAGTGCATTATGACATTCAAAGCTGATTAATTAAAAGTATAGTTTTCAGTTTTTAGCGAAATCACATATTCATTGTAATTTAATTATGTTTAAAGATTTACTTAAAATTCAAAACTTAAATTCCGTCATTAACATATAGTACGTGAACAAAGTCCACTTCTCTCAGCTGTAAAAAAAACTGTTCTTTATCAATAAATTTTACCACCATTCCTCGTCAACATAAAAAGAAACTTGGTGTAATTGAAATTCAATAATTTAATTAAAATGTGTACTACACGAAATAAATAATGACCTTGAATAACTGATTTTGTGAACAAGCCAATTTCTGAGTAATGGGTAAGATAAACATGTAGAAATAATGATTATACATGTACAAAAGTTACTTTACTAATACGAGATAATATTTGGCGCTTATCGCATGTTCGTAGTACAGTTCGCTATACCAAAATATTTAAAAATGATAAGTAATTTTCTACACAATTTTTCCATATACCTTATGAGAAATTTTGTCCTCAGTACTAAAAAAAGTATAGAAAACACCCATTTTTTTTCTAGATCGGTAATAACAAAAAAGTTTAAAAATTTTTTGTGATCGATTCCACGGCGACATGTTTATAGAATTTTGAAATTCATTTTAGTTTAGCTGGAACATACATGTTATCCACGTGGCATTCGAAGACGGGAAAATGGTAATACAAGATGGTTTAAACGTTATTTAATAGATTTTTATTTCTACTAGTGCTTCGATGTACTTCAGTGAATCATAATTTTATAAACGAGCACAGGAAAATTTTATGGTGATCATGAATCATGGCTTTTAAATATAATCTGTAATAACATCAGTCTTTATTGTTTGTTACATCAATTATTTAATTTAAATAAGTTTCGTAATTTGTTTATCTAGACATTTTTATTGGAATATTAAAATTTCTGTTGTAGATAATTCAGTACGTAAAAAATATTGCTTTGGGAGATAACTATTTTACCATAGTTACTTGCGATAAGTAATAGGTCTAAGACTTAGTAAAAAGTATTGTTGAAACTACCATCACTATTAAATATGAAAATTAATCTCTTATCTACCTGTAAAACTCAATAAAACCGGCAAAAAAATCAGACCATGTATCGCGCCAATTAAAACAATTCCTAAATACATTCTAAAGTAAAAAACGGTAAATATTTGAGTCTTTGCAAAACCAAGAACTGCAATACCAACGAACTTTGTCAACGTTATGCCAGAGAATACCTAAAAATGAACGACGTGCTTTAACGTTTATTCAAAAATAACAATTAAAGTGACAAAATATTTTGGTGCTTACTGAACCCCCTATCCTAGCCAGAGAGTCCATAGCCTTTTCTTTTCTGTCACTCTGTTCGGATGTTATGTAAGCGTGAACAATGTGACTACAAAACTCAACTGAAATTCCAGCAGCCTTTAACAAAAATTGATCATTTTAAAGGGTTTATCATTTTCAAGTGTACGTGAATGTCGTAAAACTCTCTTACCATGACCAAATTTATGAGGGACACCCCATTAAGTGATATGTTCCACAAAACCATCAAGCCCACGAGGTCTACGACTATCATAGTGACTGTCACTGCGACCACTACAGCCGAATAAAAAGAGAAGCCGGTCAGGAACAGGGTGACAACGAATATGGTGAGTAAGGAGAGAGACATCGACTTCAGGGCCATCATCCCGATCGTCAAGTATTGCTCGTAAAAAACATAGAATACGCTGCAAATGAGACTTGGAATTAGTGCCATTTTTTGATTTTTATTTTATTTATTATTATTAATAGTTTGATGGTTTACCTGTAAGGAAACACAGTTATTTTTTTATTTGTTGAATTTGCTGTTGAAACAGCTTTGTTTATCGAGTCACCGATTGCATCGGCTATAAGCCTTGCACTTTCCAATGCTCTGTACCAATCTGATGATTTTTTCAGAGGCGTATGGTACGTCATGAAATGTGAGGCTCCGACATCTGTCATATTGTATTCGTCTAAACGATAATTAACAGCCTGTGAAAGTTGATGTAGTACATAAAGTTTTCCTTTAGTATTTGTTTTCTCTACATGCCCAATATTTTTTTTGCTTCATTTCACTTACATCTACATATACAGCTCTTCCTGCCTTGGCACATGCGTAATCTGGTACATCTGATAAAAAGTAGGGCAGATATTTCCTAAAATGTTCCACAGTTGGTCGCAAAGTGTACTTCTGGTCTGTACTTTTGTTACATGTTTGGCAGTCATAATCTAATATGGCAAAAAAATTTTTTTTGAATCGTCACTGCCTGTATCACAAAACTCAATTCATGCCTTTCTATAACTAAAATTACTTTCGTGTGGGCAAAATGATGAGTTTCCTGGAAAAAATTTGCAGCATTCATCATTTGCTGACCAGTCGTAGTAATCGTCGAGCCATGAGTTGGGAGGTTTCGATATGTATGTTCTGAAATAAATTTTTAGTCAAGAATAAAAGTTGGGAATCATGAATTTACGAAATCAAAAAATCACTGCAGAGATATTTACTCTCTGGATTTATTGGCAGCAGAATAAAGCTGCAGGTACAGGGAATCGTTGTTGTTGCCCGAGACTCCGGTGATTGCGTTTTGCACTTCAAAGTCACTGTAGTTCAAGCCTTCAGTCACGACAAAATAAACGGGGGGTCCCATCGACAGGAGCTCCTTCATGTACTGCAATTGTCGTCATTTCGATTAACGTAAAGTTGCCTCCAAATGGTTATAATAAGCAGTAACAATCGCATGTAAGCATTACCTTGAAGTACTTGTGAACGTACGAGTCGTCGGGGACGGATAGTTCCTGGTCAAGTCCGATGTCAACTGTTGGGGCGAAAAATACGCTGACAATCGTGGCCGCAGTGAAGACGAAAAGTACCACGAAACGCACGGGATTTTTCATGAGGTTGGGGGCAAATACTTTTTCGAAGAAGGAGTTGATCAAGTTTTTGTTGATTCCTCTTTGGTCCTCTTGTTTCTTTTTTGCGGCCAAACAGCAAAAAACATCCACGCGATTGCTCTGACAAAAATTAAATATTTTTTATGAATGAAATCACTGTGTATCGTTAATAAATTTACTAGACTGAATTTTTATTTTTATTAGTTGCACTATAGTAAGCATGTGTTTATTACCTCTTGACGTTGGATGTCCAACGTTAGTAAACTGACAAAGGCTGATATTTGAAGAAGAAAATTGATAGCAATTGCAACCGCAGCAAATTTCGCAAATGAATTTACAGCCGGCATTTCAACCATCGAACCTGCAAAAATAAAATTTGTTTCATATTTTTTCAATACACAAAGATTGATCTTTTCACGTACACATTTGCATGTATCGAGAATTTGCTTAGTGCAAAAAGGCATTATGAATGAAAATATATTTTTGTAAGATAATAGAAATAAAGTCCGGTTTTCTAGTAAACAGATTAATGCATAAATAAATTTTTTATGCTGAAAATGACCTATGGCAAAACAAAAGCATTCCGAAGCGCTTGTTAACAATATGGAAGGGCCAATTGAACCCATTACTCGTGCGATGTGGTCCGGTACAGATTCGTCAAGATTTCGGGGATACCTGTGGCATGTTCTGACTAATATGAACATATTATCAACTCCCACGGCAAGTACTAAAAATGGAATGACCTGGTTGGAAAAATAATGTTGAAGATAAATCTCTCTTGTAATATTATTTATAACAATTCAGTTGGTTGGTTTTCGAGTCAATTCCACAACATGTACCTCAATAGTTAATAATGATGTCGATATGCCAAGGTATGCTAATATTCCAACAGCACAAGAGACCGAAGAAAAAACTACTACGAGTCCACCGATGCTCAACACAATTCTACTGGTTACCTGATAATTATGTAGAAATAATACTGTTACTGTTTACTGAGAGAAAAGAATAATAATAATTGCAGAGAAATTCCAGCAGGAATTAACTTTCTGCACAGAAAATCGGATGCAAATTGACAGAAAAGGAAAAAATTCTTATTTTTAATAGTAAAAATTATTATTTCAACAGTTACAATTATGGTTGGAACTGTAAAAATTACCATGCTGGAAACATAAACCTTAAGAGAATCGGTTAATAAATTTACTTTTTGAACCATAATTTTAACTGTTAAAAAAAAAACTTTTCCTTATTTTTGTAACAGCTTGCATTCTATTTACTGTGCAGAATAGTAATTTTTGATGGAATTCCTCTATAATTTTCATAAATTTTTTTTACTCTCACTGTACTGTACTTGTTACAGCCTAGAAAAAATATCGGACCTGCGGTACTTACGAAACCTTGACGAGAAAAGTCAAAATCCCCCAAAGCAATGGCTATGTAGACAAACATCAAAGCGTAGCTAATAACAATGGTAATAATTTCTGCCTCCGATGTTCTCTCGAGCTCATCTTCGATGGACCTTTCGGCGGAATAGGCCACATCCATGAACTGCGGGCGATCGTTTGCCGACCAATTTTTCATGAAATCGAGAAACCTGAAAGCAATTGCCAAAGTCCATTTAAATAAGTGTGTGTATGATCAACATTTTGGTAGATGTGAATAACTGAAAAAACGCAGTACCTTTTTTCCCACTTCAAAACGGCACTTTTCGCATCTTGATCATGTGGAGCTTTGACTATGAAAGTTAAAACTAGGGCAGTTGATTTGATGTAATCCCTTCCAGAGTAGCTGTTCGCGTTTCTTCCTTCCTCTAAAAATCCACCCAACACCAGTGCTGGGATGATGGGACCCTTGTATGGTGCTAAGCAATCAATTTTGTAAGGTGCACTGAAATGGTCAGATTTTGTTTTGAATCGTTCCATATTTTCTTTTTTTATGCCATTTTACGTAAGATATGAAAAGCCTACTTTAGACACGTGTAAAAGTCTTCTAAATACTTTTTAGGGTCGTAGGATTCAGTGGATTCGTTAGGATCGCCAAAAGTACTATCATCATTATTTTTAAAGCCCCATATACTTTGAATTACGCAGTCATCGATAGTCGTTGGACCAGAGAAATCATTTTTTACTGGAGCATAACATATTTTCTCCAACCCCTGGTCATCTTCTTGGCCAAGCTTTTAAATAATATAATATTATCATATAATTTATATAAATAGTAAATTACGCCACTAGGAAGGACTTGGCTGCTGTCTCAGACATCAAGTCAATCGAGCACCATTAAGGTAGTCATAATTTTCTTCTTAGTTGCATGTAAGATTTTTGATTAAAGAAAATAGCACTTCCTACAGAAAATAGTTAAGTACTTCTTCATTGGCAACAAAATATAATCTATTGCTTGGGAAGGGATGTAAAACAATTTACGTCCTTAAAAACAAAGATAGAAGTAGTAATTTTGATGGGTGAGGATAAAAAAATATTTTTATTTGCCTGTGTTATATTGTTCTGCAAATTTAAAACTTCAAGCAAGAAGTCCTTGTGGAAAACTGGCCCAAATTCCAGTTCTTCATCCGATGTGTTGTAATAAATCTATAGAGTAAAAATGTGTGCATATTCAAATTCTAATGTGATTATCAGCGTAAAAAAACCCAGAAGACATTACAAGAGGCAAATATATTGAATACATACCTTGTCAAGACCGACAGTTTTGATGTAAATTTGCTCGGTGCGATAAAAAGGCCCAAATTTTTCGTCAAAATAGTCCTTTTCTATTCTCGCTCTACTGTTTTTGGCAGACCAAATTTCAATCGGATTAGTCGATGTTTTTAACTGTGTAAGCCCGTAACTAAGGATGATCACGGAAATGCCAGTGGCGGACAAAGTTGTTACTGGACGATTAGCAAAAAATTTTCCAAGTGCACAGAATATATTTTTCAATGATTTCCGCAATTTGTTTATCTCTGGTTCAATGGTTATTTCGTTGCCACTTGATACTTCCGAGTTTTTATCCATCGAGAGTTTTACAAAATTCTACATTTTATACCAAACGTATCGATAATTTTTTTGCAGAAAAATTATTTATAAATCAAACTCACTGTGATTCGTTGACTTGCAATTTCTCAAAGTATAAAAAACTGTAAAAAATGTACTTAAAATCAGAATACTAAGTGCCATTATGACACCGAAGATATTCCAACCGAAAATCTCTAGTGGATCTTGGAGGGTAGGCACATCATTGGCAGCCTTACAGGCTGAAGGACAGTCCACGCAGCTACACGGTAATGATTGAGGCTAGAGATTTGATAATTGTTTTGGTTTAATAAACAAAACTGATGGTAAATTTTATCTATCGGAAATAAGTAAGACCTTCACCGACATCATATGATATTTCACATGGAATGACGGGTGGATTTAACGAGCTTTCGATTAACTTTGATTTCAATTTGTTTTTTTGGAATACATAATCTATCAAAAATGGCACATAAGGAGTCTTTGGATCTCCCATCGACGAAAACCATCTAAAGCATATCAATATTAATATAAATAAGGAGTATATTCGCTACGTAACAAATAAATCGTCCTTTACATTTTTGGGTCACAAGGTCCTTTTTCTCGTAAGCATACCATATCCATGGCCATCACAGTCTGAGATGGGATATAAATATCTTTGCACGAATTATATGTTGCATTTGCGTATTCTTCGGAAAGGTATACCTATGAAAATGAGTGTAAAAACTGAATTAAAGAGAAAAAAAAAAAGTAAATAAAAAAAAAAAAAAAAAATAATCGATCGTATGAGAAAACATTTTTGCTAAAAAATATTTCGATCTCTATTTTCAACAACCTCAATGGATTCAATGTACTTTTTGCCAGTTTTATTGCTCGTCCTAATTTCAGTTTGGTCCATAAATCTACTTTGATCCCAGCCACAAGTAACAGAGCATATCGAACGAAGGAGATTTTTCAAACATCCAGGACACCTGCCCAAAAAGGCGTCTAATGGGGCCAGCGACTTTTCCATTCTTTCTATTTGAGTGACGTCACAACACGTTCTTGGAATATCTGTTTATATTTCATATTGATGTTTGTATTTTTTATATGGTTGAGTTGAATTTAAGCAAAGATAAAATAATCATCATTCAATGATGTGTTGGTTTTACTGCACCTGTTTCATTACGGAACATATGTGGACACCTTTTCCGAAGAATGGCAACGGATTTTTGATCGACAACTGGCTTGGCAGTGTCGTTCGATAAACAACTTCTAACTTTTTGGCCTTCGTCGTGACATTCTCCGTACCAGATGCAATGGTAATCGTGGCTTGAAACCTCGTGAAACCACACGAGAAGTAAACTTATTAGGATAAAAATTTTCATTCTTGAAACTTGGGAGCCACTGTATTTCATTTTTTTCATTATTAAATAGCTATTCAGAATTGATCTACAAGAATTTGGATATAAACTTTAAAATGTACTGATTTTTAGTTGTCCCACAGATTACGGACGTTACGTACACGTTGATCACTAAACCAGACTGATCATTTAATAGATCGAGTATCTCTCTGTCCAATACCTGATTTTTTATCGTGACCTCAACCAAATATCTTATCAAGAACGCGTTGCCTTTCAGGAAGTTATCGATCAAGATTTTTTTCCTTAGTTCTCACAATTTTTAATAAAGGATGGTTGTTATTATCTGCTACTGTGATTTTAAATTTAATTTTAATTCAAATAAAGAATATTTTAAACGTCATGTGTTCTATCTAAATATTATATTTATACTTTATTTATTTTAAAAATATATTGTTTTTAAAAAAATTTATGTTACCTAGTGACTAATTATACCACTTGTTTCTACAACCGAGTACTTACAGTAATAATATAATAATCTGTGTTAAAAATAATTTCATTGAACTTAATTTTTGTTATTGAATCTAAATCTAGACGGCATTGTTTGAGAAAGCTGGAAAAATGCATTTATAAGACAGCATATTTTAAAAAATGATAAAATTATAAATTCGTAGCAGGGACATTGGAAAATGAAACAAATGGAGATCGCAGTAATTAATAATCATATTTTAATGACGCAATGATTGTACAAATGGATCTCCCTCTCAGACGTCTTCACCTAACCGAGGAGCAATAACAATAAATACAGCGTTTAATAATCGTTCACACTCAATGATCAATAATTATAAGTGACAGACTCGGCAGAGTTTCGACCATTGAGACTTTTTTTTCCTTTTTTTTTTTTTTTTTTCTCGTTATCAATGTTATCATTACATTACACAAGTTTAAAACGCAAAATTTACTGTTGCATCCTTTTTTGTCGTTTCTCCACTTCTATTTCTTCCTCTTTAATATTTTTTTATGTATATAATATTTATGTATAATCGTGAATTATATTAGATAGGATTCATCTTGGTTTTTCGACATCGCAAAACCATCATTATTTTCTCTTTCTTTATTTTCATGTTTACTTATAGAAACAATTCTTACAAAAGAAATCAAAAGAAGATATACTAGAAAGACCCACCAATAGCTTTTACATTTCTGACTTTCTGTTCCTGTCATAGCCCCGCGTACTTATATAGCTCCGTCTTCGTAATTCTCTGACAATGTCGTTTTCTTTCTTTCTTTCTTTCTTTTTCTATCAGTATTACATAAATTCCAACCAATAACGTTAAATCTATTTTCTCTCCCAATCCCAAAATACAATCTCTTCCGTTTTCTTGTTTCTCATCACTCTTTTCTTACATTCTGTACTTCTGTTCAACACGAGCGATAAACGTTTTGGTTTTTTAACATGGATTTTAATAAAATTTTTCCATAAAAAGAATATTTAGTGTAACCATAATAGTAATGATAGTAAAAATAAAAATATTAATTATAATTACAATAATAATGACAATGATACTTAGTTTAACAATTCGCTGATTCCCAACTTCGGGGCGAGAAAAACATGAAAAACTTGGTACTAGGCCAACTATACGTTATCTTTGCTAATCCGGCGCCCACCAAGGCACTCGCGCGTGCTCGCAAGATTCGTTTTCAAGATCACCATATCAACGCTCTTAGATCTCCTTTTGCTTTGATATATTTTTGACTTTTCTTTTTTTTTTCATCAATTTTTCTCTGTTTCCACGATTCATGTAGGTACAACAATTCACAAGGAGAATCTAGCGATCGCTCGCGTCGTCGTTGGGGCACGCCGCGAATTTATAATACAATAAAATTTATACAGATAGACAAATGCAAATGTGAAAGTTATCTCTTCACCTTGAAAGTTAGAACGTAAGGTCCTTAATTATGCACTAAATGAGTTTACTGCACAGTACACACTTTATCGCTTTTTTTTCCTCGTAGATTTTTTATCGTCCCGCTTGCTCCTCGTTCGCCCATTATTTCAAGATAAATCACGCATGGGATTACTTAAATCTTATGTGTGCTGGTGCATTATGCCATTACTTTTCCTCCCTTTGCCATACTTTTATCATAATATTTTTATTTTTCGCTGTCGAAGTCTTAAGAGTAAGTGTCATTACTTAACATCGAAACCGACAAATTCCGGATACCCGATTATCCACATTTTTTATTTATTAATTTATTAACTTATTTACGAATTTTTTTTTTCCCCCAATCACATGTACATACGCGTTACTCATCTCGTTCCATCAGGCCTCCGGCTTTTTTCAAATATCTTTTTTTTCTTTTTTTTTTTTTTTTTTTGTTTGCCACATCTAATGAAGATTTATTTTAATTAATTATTATTTTTTTGTTATTCTTACCTACACAACAATTTTTCATTTGCATATCAACGATCTCGTGTCCATTTATTTTCATTCACACGCCAACAACGACACATACACACATTTTTGCGCTCACCCATACACATCACTCGCGTTATGGTTTTCAAAACACATGTATACAAAACTTTGCTTCCGACAGTCGACAGTGATAGAAGTAAATCCCACTTTTATAAATACACTACTAACGATTTTACGTATAATTATTTCTTTTCTTTATCCTCTGTTTTTCGATTTCCTCGTTCGCATCGATGATGAGAAAAGTTTACAACGAAGCGTGCGTTAATTCGTGGGAGATTTTTAATTCGACAGGCAGCCGCGACAAGTGAATCTTGTGCATGAAACATGGTGTTTTCGTTTTATTACTTATCCTCTCGTTATTCAATTTTAACACTTACAACTTTTCTTCGTATTTATACGTAGGGATTTGACATTGGCTATTCGCTCTTTGGCAAATTTTGAAGGATCTACCGTCAGCTGAATTTTTAAGAATCTTAATTGGTTGTTTTATCCAATATGACTACGAATAGCTGAAAAATTTACCAAGCCTTCATGTCCAATACCTATGGCTGTCCATTTTTTAATTTCATTTTTACTCCCGCACGAATGACACTATTTTTTTTTTTTTTTATTATTCAATAAAAATTAACGTACATTCTCCGGATTCACGTGGAAATGAGTTTAAAAACACCAGCCAGTTCGAGCTTACGCCTGGCTATCAGCCAATTTTTCGTTGACTATTAATTTAGTTATGTTTTTACTTTTTTCTGTATATTATAGTTGTGCTTTAATGTCGTTCGAGGAATATGCATTTTCTCGTTCAAATATTTTTAATATTCATCGTACCGAGCTAACGTACATAATTAATTGATACAACGAATATTTCCATTTTTTAATGGAGGCTGTGCCTCGTTTACACATCAAACGGCAGGATTTTCAAATAAATTTTATCTATAATTGTTTCCTTTCGTTACGTTAATTTTTTTCTTTTCTTTTCTTTTCTTTTTTTAATTTTAATTTTAATTTCTTTAAAATATGGAACAAATTTTATGCGAATATTCTTTGCATTGGTTAATTATTTTTAATCTTTATAATCACAAAATAGTCGATTAAAATTTCTTAGATTTCATAACATATTTTATTATAGTAAATTTCTATTTTTCCCATACATTGTTAAAATCATCACAAATGTAACGGATAGTTTTACATTCGAATAAAGTCGTAGAGAGCATAAAGACTACAAAGAAATTTGGATGATTTTGTTCCGGTTATTATTCAACAAATTTAATTAAGTTTAATTAATTTTTTTATGCATTCTCGCAAGTATATAAGGGAAACGAAGCGTCGGGATTCAGCGGCAAAATATACGAAATTTTGTTATTGTTTGATTTGTATTTGACATAAACTATTTTAAAAATTGTTGCAACGACGATAAAGTATATGCTTAAATAGACACTCGTATGTAACAGTTCGTTTATACCTCTATATACTATATAGTTACTGTTTGCATATTTTACACAACAACAAAACGAACAGTACATTTTGTCGCTGATCATTTGACAAAATATAGAATTATATAGATCACGAAAAATATTTAATTTTTTTTTTTTTTTTATTCAACATAAAAAATACTCGTATGGGTGACAGCACTATGTATTTTTACGTTCGAAAAAGCAGGACTAAATTCGAATTGTCTCTTAAATTTTTCAATAGCACACCCCAACTTTGATTATATAAACATGTTAATTTTAAAATGCATGTATTTATGGTATGATCGATAGATCGAATTCTCGCGCTTATAAATAATTCAAGTACTTAATTGTTTACAAATATTTTGACACTTCGTTCCACGAGATCAAGATGAGTTTTTAAAAAACCTGGTTTCTCGCCCGCTTTTATTCCGTTTTCATCTATTGATCAATACTCGCCTCACTTCCTCAAACCTTGTACAAGACTCGTCATACTGGATTTCATCATATCGTTTTCTCTCTATCTCTTGCACTCGTTTTCTTTCACACATTACGCACGGCACTGCTATTCATTACTTTCTCGAATTTCCTTATTAATATTGCATTCGTCATATTCGTTCGTAAGTGACTCGCGTGCATATCGAGTACACTCGACGTGTTTGACATGAAATATCTATTCGATGACGATCGCTTCCAGAGTCTGAAAATACGGAATTCTAAAGCAATTTTTTCCTTCAATAGGTTTCTCTGATTCTTTTTTTCCGTAAAAGTCTACGTTTGGTATTATTTAAAAAAAATTCTTTTTTTTGTCAAAATTCTAAGTGACTTTATTATCTACGTTTTTCATTTACTCGCACTGCTACTACTTCCGATCGGAATTCATTCGTGATTGTCGTGACAAAGTTTTTTTTTTTTTTTTTTTTTTTTTTTTTTTTTTTTTTTCTATTTTTTTGGTTCTTGCCAAACTAGTCAGACGAGATAACGTTCTGTCGAAGCGAAATTTTTATTTTTCATAGTTAATAGTATCTTTACGAGGAAGATCGAATGTTAAATGTCAACGTAGCAGTTTTTAACAACTAGTATAATATATCATTTATTGTATTTGATTAATTTTAATATATGTCATATATCAACTATATTATAACATTTATCTAAAATAAATTTACACTCTAATGTTAACATTAAAATTTTTTTAAAAACTAATTTTCACGCAAATCTAATACTTTAAATTATTAGCGTATAATACTGTATTTATAGAAAAAGAGAATTCCAATAAAAAACTATGTGTGTATATCTCTACATTATAACAATACTGATTCCGAATCAATAAAATTTTCATCTATTCTTACGACTTACTAAGAAAATAAAAACATGAGGCTTCGACAGTACCTTCTCATATCACGTATGTGTACTAGTTGGAACTATAGGAAAAAAAGACAAAAAGAGATACCTTGGAAAAAAGGCTCCTCTCCATATTTAAGTAATTCAACTCTTGACGCAATCGAATCTCTGGATTCCCTCTTGGGAAGTATAGATGAGAAGTATTTTTAGGAAGATAATGACAAAGTGCCGTGCGTAAAACGCTTATTATAACAACTTTATTTAAAGTATGTATATATATATAATTTTTTAAAATTTATTTTATATTTATATACGTATAATTATATGTATATATAATATATTTTTTGTTGTTGTTTAGGTAATCATCATCATCACCGTCATCGTCATCTATTAAGATACTTTCTCTTGTCTAATTTACACAAAAACGTTTATCCTTTAAGTAACGCCTCGAGTAATCATCGTCGTTTTTTCCATTTTCTCCTTTTTTCGTTTCACCATTATCATTCTTCGTATAATGGTTAATTGTCTTAATTTTTTTTTTTTCAATTTTTTATTTTATTTTATTTTTTTACTTTAGTCATTAACAATGTTTTAATAATATCGAATTATCTCACTTTATAGTATGTATATATGTATAATCAGCCTCTCCAGCGCGATTGGATTTTTTTTTTCCCCCAAAGACACCATTCGCGATAATAACAATCACTCAAAAAAGTCTCATTCGTTACGCTTCGCTAAACAACCGCAATGATTCCACGCTCACACTTGTCAGGCGCACATTTACACGCTTTCTCCCACTTTCATTGAATTTTTTTTTTTTTTACTTTAATTTTTTTTATTTTTTTTTTATTAATATTTTAATCTTTGCCTAATACACGCTCAACTTATACAAACACCACACGCGAGAGAGAAACAAAGAAAAATCACGTTTCTCTCGTACTTCTCGTATGTATATAACTTTTATATTGATGAACGGGGCGCAAATCTCACGCATCGACTCTTATCGATACCTTGGCCACGTTGTTTTTTTTTTAATCCCCTTCCTCCTCCTCGTCGACCACCTCGTATCTTCGAGTGCCTCGGCTCGTGTATTAGCAATATTACAATAAGCAATGTTAAAAATAAAATTCCGTATGCGTCGAGGCGGCCGAGGCGCTCGTGCTTGGGTAGTGCGATTTCATCTTTCCATCGAATTCCCATTCATGTTTTTTTTATTTTTTATTTTTTTATGACCACATACTTGTACGCGCGAAGGTGAGGGTATTTTTAATAGAGATCAGATGAATCGGCAGAGCCGACGCGATCGAACGCCCATCAGCCGTGCGTACTTTGGGCCTCTTTTTTTTCGCAAAATCTTACGAGTCCAGCGCTCGAGGCTTGTGTGAAAAATTTCCCGGGCTGATTCGAGAGGCCGTTTTCCGCGCGGCCTAATTGATTTTCCGCTTGTCCCCCTGATACTTGTATATTACTACGTATTTGCTTATCTCCCTGTTTAACGTGTAATTTTTTTTTTCTCCTCCGTTCTATAATTATCGTATTTTACTCGGTAAAATCGTCTTCGTCGTCGTTAGTTTTTTTATAATTTTTTTTTTCCTCCCCTCTATTCATATTTTTCGTCGAGTACACAACACTCGACTTAGAGATTCTTCGTTACTTGCGTGCGTACGTGCATGTACGCGAGAATCGATTTGAAGATCTGCTTTCGTTTATCTTTCAATATTCTTTATTAATTTAGAGTATGTACAAATGGCAATTTTTTTTTTAATTCATTGTCGTGATAGCGTGTTGCTGTCTGCGCTAAATGGGAACGTATCGAGTTGGCGCGTATGTTTTTTTTCATATTATTTATCGTGCCGAAGGATAAAACCAATGCGATGTTCGATTTGAGGGTTTCGAGTTCATGGTCAAAAGTAAAAGCTGGGGGATAAAGACGTTCGATGTTGCCATGTTTTTTTATTATTATTATTTTTTTTAATTTAAATTCATTCTTTGATACTTGAGGGCTTGAGTTCGAATTTTTCGGCTTTTCGTATCTGACATGCAAGTCCTTACGTGTACAATAATGAAAATGATATTGCTTGTAATAATTCGTTTATACAACAATGTTTGCAAATACCTCCTTTTAAAATTTTTTTCGGTCAAAGTTCAATTGTTGAACGATAAAAGATTAAAGTAACAGAAATCTCCTTTTCTTATTTTTATTTCGCCTCTTTTGTCTAAATTCTCGAAAGAGCAATTGTATGTTACGTGATTAGAGAAATATCGAAATTCGTTAACTAATGTTTATATTTATAATATGTATAAATATTTACACAAGTGTTACGCGCAATGGTATACAGGTAATGACAACAACCGATGGAGCATAAAAAAAATTTAGTCCCTCGAAAAATTCCAATTCCTTCGTCCGAGTAAAAACTTAAAAAATGCATTGCAATGTAAGTATACATATCTTATGCACGCGCCTTCGATATTATTATATTTAACATACAAACGAAGCAAAACGATCTTTACTATTATTACTATTATTATTTTTTGTTAGAAATACACCCTGTATAAAAACAACCTCTTCAGTTAACGCGCAGACGAAAAAATACGTCCTACCACCAAAGGTTATTTTTTATTATTATTATTTTTTTTTCATTTTTTCTTTTCTTTTTTTTTTTTTTTTTTTTTTGTTCTTTACGGTTTCAAATAATCCCTCGTGATATCGTGGTAAGATTCCAGTGTGCACATATTTTTCAAGTACGACGTAAAATACATGAGGAGTGATTGAAAAAAAGTATACATATGTGTGTGTGTGTACGTACGAAAAAAAAAAAAAAAAAAAAAAAAAAAAAAAAAAACTAAAGGATGAGAAACGATAGCAAAACGGGGTAAAAAACGCGTCGTTTGGACGCAGTATGAAATCAGTCCGTCGCGGATGTGTCGTATAATTGGCACCAAAGCGTCGAGTTTCGACATCCCAAAAGCAAGTGCCGATAAACCGAACCGAAAAGGTATTTGGGACGTAGCGAGACGAGTGCGTATACTTTGGGAAATGAGTATCAAAGTCTCTCGAGAGATCCACATTATTCTTCACCTGTATACTCTGTAGTGATCATCGTTACCATTATTTAACTTATTTATTTATCTATTTTTTCAATAAAAAGTCCCACGACTTATTTTACCCCTATGTTATGATACACGTAACACGATTGGCATTTAATTTTATTTATTTTTTTGTTTTAATTTACATTTTTCATAACACACTTCACGGCATGCAACAAGATCTCCAAGAGCAAAGGGTGAGTAGGGGGGGGGGCTTGTTTCCGTCCGGGTAAGTAAGTACAAGTGCAGTAAACGCGTTCACTTCCACACCCACTTCTTTCACACGTATAGTCGTAGACACAAATAGATACGTATATACGTTTATATATCGTCGTTGTATCAATTACCTGTTTTGTTTGTTACAATGTATAAGTAATGTATAATATTATCTAGCTCGCGATCGCCGAGTTTGAAGAAACGACGCGCGAAGGGGGAGATCGAGAGATGGGCGCGCTTGTGGTGGGCCTTCGTTTAGCACGGACAGCAACAGGCCCGTGCTACCGTTATACCGTACAGACGTGGGGTGTAGGTAAATTATATACGTACTCTTTGATCAATTTTTAATAAATTTTCATCTTCGAATCGTCTTGGTACTTTAACGCACACACGCACGAGTTTTTATGACGAGCGCGTTGTATCTCGCGTACCTCCTCCACGTAACAAATTTGAGTATCGAACGGCCCTTGGAGAATTTTTCTCTCTCTTACGTATATAATAGGTTGTTTTTTTTTTCCTGCGAAAGAAAAAAAAAAAAGAGAGGAGACCGCTCCCGACTATCTCTTTCTTGTAGACGTGTAGTCGTGATTTTATTTTTTTTATTATTATTTTTTTTTATTTAATTCTTAGACGTGGTTGTTGAAACCCGATTGTTGCTGATGGTGGTGGTGCTGTTGTGCCACCTGGTTGATGTCAGCAAGGGACTTGCGGCTGGCGCTCTGCTTCGAGCTGATGTCCGCGAACTCGGCAGCCGAGGCCTTGCCTTTGCGTGGCAACGTCGTCGCCTCGCCCAAAGACGGCAGCTCGCGCGGCTTCCACACTGGCGAACCTGTGTGTGTATTGTTGTAGTTTATTATTATTATTATTATTTTATTTTTTTTATTTTTTCAATGGTGGGTGGACGCGGTAATGGCTACAATTATTGGGTACTTTTGATGAATATTGTGCGTGATTTTGCGAAGGTACAGAGCTGTGTTGCGATGGAGAATGCGAGATTTTTTCTTTCTTTTTTCGCAATTTTTTTACCACATGTGTGTATGTCGGTGACGTATGCGTACGTGTGAATATAGCGTATATCAGTGATAAGCGATAAGAGGTAAGCAGCGTTTTTTGGAAAAAAAAAGATTAGATTGCGTGTACAATGCAAGCATCGACGGGAAATTCAAGTGCTCAGAGATACGAGAATCGCGTTTGTTAACCGGGTCGAAAATGATCAAAAAAAGACAGTACCGGTGGAATGAGGAAAAAAAAAAAAAAAAAAAAAAAAAAAGTAAAAATGGCCTGAGAACATAATGATGGATGTAAGAAAACGTACCAAGCTCTTTAACGGCGGCCGGCTGGTAATGTTCCGGCTTATGGGTGGACTGTATCAGTTTAGCCTGGCTCCCGGTACTGCCGGCCGATATCGTCGAGGTCGTGCTCAGGGTCAAATGGTTGGGCGTGCGGCCCAGACTCGTCTTTTTCTCGCCCGCGTAGGCCTGCGAGTCCTCTTCGCCCTCCGACTTTGTCCCCGAATCCATCTCAACCTTTACTTCCCCTACAAATATACACAACATGTTCCTTTTTTCCTTGTTTGGCTTTTTCTCCCTTTCTCTTTTTTTCCTTTTATTTTTCAGGTCCCGCTTACAAAGTCTTACAAATTTTTCGTCACGAGTGTTTTTATTGTAAAAAAAACCGAGATCTCTATACCCGTAAATTTTTTTTTTTTTTTTTTTTACACAGGCGCAGTTTACAATCTTGAGAAAACCCAATGTCAAGGGCAAATGCCTTGCGCGTGAAAAAAAAGCACAGTCAATTGGCGGCAGCAGGAAAAAAGCGTGGATACGCAACTAAGTACACTGCAATGCTCTCGTGGGAAAAAAAAAAAAAAAAAAAAAAAAAAAAAAGAAAAAGAAAAAGAAAAAAATGACCCATCTCTACCGACAACAAAGTACAGCGTCACCGAGACCTCCGCCAAATCGCACACGAGATCCACACTAAATGTTTATTATTATTTATTATTTTCAAACGATTAAAGCAACAGTATATGGACATTGGAGAAAAAAAAAAAAAAAAAAAAAAAAAAAAAAAGAAAAAAAAAGAAAAAAGAAAAAAACTGACCGGTCGAATCGCTGATCGTCTTGCTCCTCGTGCGGAAGGTCTGCTGCTGCTGCTGGGGCTCCTCCGCGTCCTTGTCCTCCGAGCTGTCCCTATCGACGGGCTGTCTCGAGGACGTGGCGAACTTGCCCCTCATCTGCGAGTTCATCATCTTGAGCTTGAGCGCCTTCTTCGAGGGCGTGCGCGCGGGCAGGATCGGCGGCGTCGGCGGCATCGTAGGCACAATGTGGTGCTGAGCCCCGTTCTGGCCCTGGAGCGACTTCTCGGCGCCCATGCTCGAGGTCATGCGCGGCGACACCGTCATCGTTTGGTGCCCACCGAGTTGCGGCCTGCAACGATCGCGAGATTGTTATTGATGTGAAAAACAAATAAACAAAAACAAAGTAAACAAAAGGGCTGGGGGGTCACCTGGATGGTATGCTCATGTTGCGCACGGACTCCCGGATGATCTGGCGTATCGTTTTGAGAAACTGGTTGCGAAACTCCCCGGTGCTGTTCGAGAGGACGTAGACCTTCTCGGAGCGCCGCTGCAACTGGCTGCGCAGGTGAATCAGTTCCCAGAGGAAGTGCGACTCCATGTCCTTGGCCGAGCTCGAGCGCACCTGGACCTCCGTCACCGGGATGAGCACCTGGTAGCGAATGATCTCGACGTCGCCGGCGTTTGTCTTCGGCAGATTGCTCTTCGACGAGCCGCCCTGGGAAACATTCATTAGTGCCAACACTCCATACTCGAGCGTGAAAGAGGGGACTGAGAAATCGTTATACCATGAGCTTCTTTTTTTGCCTGAGCTTCTCCTTGCAGAGAAACACCACAGCCGACTTGAAGACGAAGCACATGGCGTGCAGCTCGAGGCCCTTCTTTATTTTGCCCAGGAAATCGGAGATGTTG
Organism: Copidosoma floridanum; assembly: GCF_036245765.1. Taxonomy (NCBI): domain Eukaryota; kingdom Metazoa; phylum Arthropoda; class Insecta; order Hymenoptera; family Encyrtidae; genus Copidosoma; species Copidosoma floridanum. The sequence continues at coordinate 25,254,081 of NW_028321890.1, read as the reverse complement.
AGCCACTCGACGCCCCCGTAGTAGAGCAGATCGCCGGGGCTCAGGTCGATCGGCTGCGAACGGGACAAAAATCGGTTGCGTTAAATATATACGGGGCATTGGGGTTTAAACGAGGTATCGAAAAAATATAAGGTGGCTCGTCGCAATTACTTGTTTGCAAGATTTCTGGTGCTGTCGGAACAAGTGGTCGAATATGGCTCCGTACTCCTCGTGGATTCTCTGCATCTCGTTTATGTGCTCCGCCACCTTCTCCATGCCCTTGAGCGCCTCTGTTTGAAAAATAGTGCGTTTTGATGAAAAAAAAACAAAAAAAAAAGAAAACTCATTCAACAGAGCGAGCATGATTATCGAGTGATAAAAAACGTGAAAAAAAAATTAAAAAACATTGTTGCTAGGTGTGGGGTTCGAACCCACGCTCCCAGACGGGAACCAGAGCTTAAATCTGGCGCCTTAGACCGCTCGGCCAACCTAGCTCGATGCTCACGGTGCTAACGGAGCGTCTCTTTACATTGCGCTACAGATATCACGGAGCGCCGCTCTCTTCCCCTCCACTTACGCTACTCTATATATATATATATAGTAAACTGAAGTAGCGATCGTGGAGGCGGCTCTCTCAAGCGCACATGTATACATGTATATATGTTCAAAAGTGTACGCATCCAAATTATCGAGGTGGAGGACGTTGATGTAGAAATCCCAATATGCTTACCGCCCCAACAGCACAAAAATATTCTATGAATATATCGTGGAAATATGTTGTTTCATCGTGAATTTTTTTTTTTTTTTAACTAATTAATTATTTCAGAGACATTTCTAAAATCTTCATAAAATTTAAAATTTACTAGGTAAAAAAAAGTTCTGATTAGTTGTGTCATAATGTTATGAAATATTTTTAAAATATGCACAAAATATTAATACAATTGTGTTATAAATTTTTTTTTTTTATACCATCAAAACACAAACATGTTTTGTTAGCTCTTTAAACGTATTTCTAAAATATTTGTAAGACCTAAGATTTTCCTTGGATAAAATATTTCGTAAAAATAAGTTTTTTGTATGTGTAAAACACTTGTTTTATATTTTTTAAGTACTTGTCTCACGTTCATGTAAAAATAGTTTTATATTTGGGTAATACGGTAAAACGTTCCAAATACATTAATCTATAGTAGGAAAGAATGAGATCTGATAAAATCACATTCAAAGATAAATATTTTAGACAAAAAAACAAAAACAAGAATGAGTATCTAAAATAAAGTACCAAAAATATCATTATTTCCAAACATTTTACACTTTTACTAATTTTTATATTAAGCATCATATATTTGTATAATTTTTTTTTTAACATTAAATTACTGACAACCATTAATTATATCTTTGGATTTTAAACTTTATTTTGATAAAAGTGCTAATATTCAAAATCAGTTGTACTAACAACTTTAGGAATCATACTGATAATCTAAAAATAGTGCAATATTTTAGAATAATAATTAAAATAAAAACAAAAACAGCTTTTTTTATTATTAAGTTCTAAAAGTAGAAAATTCTATATCAAAATAGTTTCATAAATACGTTTCAAGTATTGATACCTACTCATTTGAATAAAAGAAAAATTTTTTTAGAAAAAATCTTGATTTTTTCGACATAATTATATGTATATAATATATCTAGCACGGAGTTTAAAAAATTTTTTAGCAGTAACATAGTCAAATCAAATAATTTTCGAAAATGTAATGACTTGGTTTTTTTACAATTCTGTGTTTTTTGAGCTAAAAAAATCAAAATAAGATTCTCATGCCACTTTAAAAAATACTGTAGAATACCTTGCTGAGAGATATTCTTATTTTTTACGGCTTATCTTTCACTATATCTATTATAACAATCTAGGGTACAATGAGCCACCTAATCTAATCGGGTTTATAATCAGACATAGCGTCTTGCTGGTTAACTTCTCAAGTATAGGTACAAAAAATTATTTTAAAATGTATCCAAATTATTTTTAAATGTCGTCAAAAATCATTATACAAAACTAAAAAAAAAAATAAAAACGTTTTTCTAAAATTTTTCAAAAATCCTTGAAAATATTCTAAAGTAAAGATTTTTTTGAAACATCAATGGATCATTGGAGGAATATTTCTCCAAAATAATTGTTAAAATTTTGTAATTATGTTTTTTCAAAACATTTCGTGCTGTTGGGGCCTACACTATATTCGTGCACGATATACAAATGTTTAAACAATACATAATATTGTCATGCATAGCGCACCTATAAGATGCTGGTGCTCCTCGCTCCGATCGTCCGTGAGATTTCGCAGCTGTTGCAGTAGCAGCGGGTACTTGAGTATTCTCTGTATCGGCTTGATCAAATACGACTCGAGCGTGGACGAGTGCTGCTGGCGCGGGTTGCGCGCTTGTAGGAACTCTTGCAGGGCTTGGTTTCCTTCATCTGCAGCGAATGGTCATTTTTCATTTTCATTTTTATTTTTATTATTAGGAAGCACTTTGATTGGATGCCACCGGAAATCGGTATGATGATCGTTATGATTGCTTGGATTTTTTAAGGCTTCGTTTCACGCAATGCATTTATAGAGTTGCAAATATCATGTAAATTCGAAGCGAATGCGGCACAAACAAAGTTTTTAAAGACTCTTGCATAGTGGTGCATGTGTATGTATGTATAGGAAAAATCGATTGACGTGGGGTATGTATAGTTATCGACTTACTTGGATGCAAAACTTTTTGGGCCTTTGAGTGGCTGGCGCAGAACGAGCTGTAGAGCTTGAAGTGATTTACATAATATAAGAAGGCACTTCCGATGGAAAACAGGACGTTCTGCAAGCAAATGCATTTTGGTGTGAGTTTAAGTGCCTTTGTTTTAAGAGACTACCAGTACATATTTTTACCTTAAATTGACTCGGATAATCAAAATTATTGAAATCGGCCTCGACTTCGATCGCGTGATCGAGATTTTGTAAAAATTGCCGCTGGAACGTTACGATTTCCTGGATGTTGCCGAACAGGGCGTTTATCTCGGCGTTCGACAGGAATGTTTCGCGCTTCAGGGGCTCCAAATAGTTTTCCAATAGGTTGTTCAGGTTCTGGAACGAAACGAGCGCCATGACTCTCATCTTCGTTTGGAATAATGCTTTTTTTTCTTTCGAGGTCCAATTGAAATAAAGCCTCAGAGGATTTTACGTGGCACAAGGTAATTTTGTGAAAAATTTGCCGTCGTGAAATGTTGGCTGCAGTTTTTAAACTTCAGAGTCGGGAAAAAACTTTTTCATCAGATTCATTATTCGTTATTTTTCACTCGAGGGCTCAAAAATACAATGCGACCAAACAGAACTTGATGCTTTTTTTATATACATATTTTTAAAACAACAATAGAACCCCTATATACGTTCCATAAGCAAAACTGGATTTTCCACGAAACAGGCAGTAATGGAATCTCAGTGAAAGGAGGTTCTAATTTTATCATTTTTCCGCACGCCTATCATATTTTCGTTCAAGTAGGTCAAACAATTTTTTTTTTTTTTTTTCCATTAAAAACTCGTCGCTTGAAATTAATTCTCTCGAGCCCGTATGGTCGCATTTTTTTTATTCTCTTCATAAATCGATACGAATGGTGGCACGCGCAGAAGAAAAAAAAAAATTTTTCAAATAATAAACCCCAAGCTCCCGAATGTATATTTGTACAACCACGCAGGCAACGAAACCAACTGGGCACCTGGAACGCATCCAAAAATCTATCACGAGCAAACAAACCAACACACGTACCTTAACATACATCCTCTCGGTCTCGATGAGCTCGAGTATGACCTTCCTGAGCTTCTCGGCGTCGGTAAGTTGCCGACTGGGCGTCAGGACCTGCGAGTGGGCGCTCAAGACGCTACCGGTCGGGCTGGACTTGCGCGTCTCGCCCGGAGATCGGCAGATGCCCGTCACCTGCTCGGCGGTCTTGAGCAGATTCTCGATCTCAAAGGAGTTCGCCCGGGACGTCTGCTTGCTGCCACCATCCGTGGGGCACAGCGTGTCCGGAAGGGCTTCCTTACCTATTGAGGATGCATTTTTTACTTTGTCACTCTACTTAATTATCTTTCGGGGCAACTGGTGCAGAAGAGGCATACGTTATTCTCATCTTTGAAAGTTGTACAAAGTTATTTTGACGAAACGGCACATCTCGGGGGGATTTTATTTGAAAAAAAAAAACAACAACATTGTATGCCAAGAGCAGCAGTGGCCAAATAAATTCACGCCTGAAAAAACAAATCACAGCTCCCGGGGGGCGAGCCTCGTGTTCACAGCTTATCTTTGAAAAGGTTGCTTCAAAGGGTAAATTGAAAATTAAAAAAAAAAAAATCCTCCGCTCTTTCACGAGACTTTGAAAAGAAAATTCATGAGACAAAAAAATCCTTCCACCGTACCAGTTTCACGAGCGTCACGTGCGCGTTTTTTTCCCTCCCGTCCGTTTACGAGAGCAAAGTACAATGTGTAGTGAAAGGGCGCATCGCCCGTTACATCGTTACGTACGTCTCCTTATATAATTTTTTTTTTTTCCCCCTTTCCGCGCTTTTCAACATAAAAATGTATACTCCGTACGGCCGAACGGGGCGATGGAATAAACGAATGGTGCATCATCACGCGTCAAAGCGAGAACGAGGCGGGGAGTGCAAGCATCAGCGCGCCCCTCATTGTATCATCGGTTGCGATACGCGTCGTCGTTTCTGAAAATCTACGCGACCTACATATGCAATAAACACACTATCGTTACAAACTCGAGCTAACGACGACGACGAAGGTGTGAATAAATGCAAGGGTATTACATATGTATACACGTATCGCTCGGTCGAAAAACTTGACTCTTGTACATATAGAGGACGAGGTTTTGGATGTAGGTCGGTAGGTATACATTAATATACCCTCTCGAGGTGAGATGCGTCGCGAGCGCGCCTGGCTTTTTGTCACCACTCGCGACTTGGGGGGTGGGGGGTGGGCTGTGAATACTGTGACTTCTCGGGGCTGTGCGTTAATTAGGATCGTATATAATTGGAACTCGATAACGAGGGAAGGAGCGATTTGGGGGGGGCGTAAGAAACAAATGGATGCAACATTGCTCGGGAAAAGGAACTTTGAGCTGAATAACGCGAGGTAAAAAAGCAACTGATGGAAGAAAAGAAGAAAAAAAAAGGAAGGGGAGCAAAGACACGAGGACTTACTCCAACCGGGGGCAGGTACGATGAGGCCGGATATCATTTCCTCGCTGATGACCGGGGGATCGGTGGGCGGTGGTGGGCACACGAGGCTGTCGATGATGTCGTCGGTGACCCTCATGATGCCGCTCAGATCCGGTGGCTCGGTGCGCGAGCTACGCATCATCATGCAGAGGGCCTGCTCCTCTTGTAGCACCGACTCGAGATACATCATGTCCAGGTCGCTCACTATTGCCCCGTTTATCACCATTATCTCGTCGCCCTTTATTATACCTGTTGGAAAATACAAATGTTGTATACGATTCGTGTCATTCATCACGTGTCTAGGTACTGAGCCATCTCGCTTCAGACGTGTACGTACATCTTTTACGTAGTTTTTTTTTTTTTTTTTTTCACCAAAAAGCTCACTTGATTTTTCATACAGTGTATAATTACATGTATCCACACACACACACACACAATTTCACTTGTGCTCATAGGTAGGCTAACTATACGTTTTGTACTTAATTAGGGGTATGGGTGATGTTATGGTTGTACGTGATACCCGGGGGTGTATTTATACAGGGTGAAAGTGCGGGAAAACGATACTGCAGTGCCAATAAAAGGAGGGCATGTAGCTCGTCTCATCGGTATCTATACGTGTAAGTATATATTATGCACTCGAGAATTTTTGTGCACTGCCCGCGAGGCAGATTCGTCCGCGTTCTTATATATATATAGTTTTCCGATAAATGGCTTTTACGTACTTATCGATCGCCTTCTCTTCCCCCCCCCCCTAATCCAACCCCTTCCCGTTCAGATTGTCCCGTAATTCAAATTATTATTAGCATCAAATCACTGTGTTCGATCGATTTTTTTCCCTCAAATTGCCATTCGACTACACAATAATGAATAATAATAACAACGAGGGCTTTCCCATTGTGCAATGTGTGTCAGACAAGCAGTTTTTACTATTAGTTGTACATAAATTCCCTCGATCCTCCACGCTCGTCGAACGAAGGGATGCAATAACGCGCGAATTGCAATAAAAAAATCCCATCTTCCACCGAGAGGGAGTATCTTTTTTTTTTTTTTTTTCTTCTCTCGTTACCCGATTGTTACACGAGAGAGAGATATCGATAAAGCTCCAATTGCATATCCGCACGTGCACGAAAATTACGCGTCCTCGTTTTCATGGAGATCATGTAACATGTGTCCCGATGGCAACTGAATTTATTTCCGGGAGGTGTATGGTTCCACTTTAATACCATACAAGCTCCGCCATGGTGCTATATATTTATATGATGTATACACGCACGTACACACACTCGCAGTGCAGCTATACAATAAAAATCCAAGCGCGCGCGCGATGGCTTTGAAAGATGAGACGTGCAGTTGGCTCAAACAGAGTATATATGTATAATACAGGACGTATATGTACCTATTTGTACCCAAATGCAGTACATAGTATGGCTGTTGGGATAAAACGCGCGATCGCAATTTCGCGCTTTAGGGTAACGTCATTCATTAGCCCCGAAACAAGAGACAGCAACCATCATCCGATTTTCTCCTATTATGCCTTTGCCCTTCTCATCGACATGCGATTTCACGAACTGCGTATCGGTCACACGTGCTGTACGTGGTTGTGTATTCGTGAAGTGTAATGTGACACACATTACCGGAGAAGGGTTGTTTGTAGGAAAATGCATCGTGTATAATTCCATTGTTCGTGTGACGGCTACAATTGCGTTTTTCCAGTTCACTTTGACACTTTCAAATACTTTTTTTTCTCCTACTATACAACGGACGTATAACAATTATTCTTTTGGGCAAAAAATATAAATTAACTGTGTTTTTCGAGGATCCCTTACACTTTATATATACTTATAGGTACACACGCGATGGAGAGAGAAAAATCAATCGAAGAATCGTATATGTGTACCCACAGAGAAAGGGACTGTTCACATATTCATCCATCTAACCCTGGCAGCCCCTGTGCCGTACGTATAAACTTACGTGTCTTGCAGCTCTCTTTGTTGGGCACAGCGGGTCTCTCTCGTTGGCGTAAAATTTACGCGCTGGGCTGGTTTATGTATAACGTGCAGCCACTTCATATGCACATATACGCGAAGATTGACGTGTACGCACGAGCGATTCCCCGCGACCTCGACTATAACACATAGCAGTCTATGCGGGTATATATGTATCCACGAATAGACGCGTGTGACGCGCCTTGCGTGGAAATCCCGCTAGTCGATGCGAGGACGAGAAAAAAAAATTTTTTTTTAAAAGGAAAAGAAAAAAAACTCGACCCCGTGCAGGGTTTTTTCTCGCGTCCTATATGTTCCCGTGGAGTGGAAAATTTGGGGACGCGCAGGAGGAGGAGGAGGGAAGTTTGCATTAGAAAGGAGCAGCTGGGCTTTGCTGTTTAACAGACGCGCGCGTGAAATACTTATCGAGGGAGGGAGAAATTGAGTTTGGAAAAGCGGAAGTGAATTTACCACTTTTTTTTTTTTTGTTGTTTTTTCCAAATGAGTCGACCGATGCGACGTCGCGGAGTTTGGAACTTCCAGGAAGAGACGTTTGAGCGCGCTTTTAAGGGACGGGGTGATTATTTTGTCGATGGAGTGGGTGCGTTCGTTGGGATGCAGGAAAATCCGTCGGTGGAAGATTTCACGTAACTCCGGCGAACGAGCAAAAGGATTTACGGTGTTTACACTCCAGGATGGGCTGGTACACTCCAAATGTATAAATATACGTGAGTGTTCCACGTAGTTTTTAAGAAATAAAACCAGTTTAGAAACACGTGGGTATAACATGTTATTGTAAGTTTGATTTCATTACACCGTGCACGAGATAACTGAGAGTTGGTGTATAAATACACAGTATTATTGAGTTTAGCGGTAGAGAAAACAGGGCGAGGGGGTAAAGCGATGCTGCCGGTGCTCTACTGGGGCATGTAAATAGAGAGATGAGCGCTGATGCACCGAAGGACAAAGGAAGGAATTTAATTGTATTTTTTTTTTTTTTTTCATCGTATTTGCTCTTACTTCATCCATTCCATTAGATTCACCCCCTTATTTTTACCCTGAAATGAATAAAAACAATACACTGGATTATTTAGGTTTCGGACTCTTCCTCTTTTACCATCGATTACTTTTGAATTATTTCAAGAATCTCCTTCCTCCCTCCACGCGATCGATAAATAATATGTGACCCAGTGCGAATATGTAATGCATGGGCTCGATATTCATTTTTTGATTTATTTATAGAAACCTCTCGTGCATGCACGCGTACGTGAAACATTTAATAATCGCCCATGTTTTATGCACAAAAAATTTCTCCGATCATCAGCAGTGACAATAATTCGATGATTCTGAATAAAGGAGGAGAAAAAAAAAAAAAAAACGCTAATCATGCATGAAAAATTCAGTGACTTTTAGCCGTAAAAAATGTAAAACGCCAAAGTAGGTACATAATGGGGAATCGAAACGTGTATACAGATACGCGCGCCCCCGAGTGAGAGCGTATATATGTATATCTACCGGAGTGCGATCGATTCGAGAGGAGCAAGGATAAGCATATACATATATACACTCCAGCTCTACGGCACACTCGTAACCCATTCTCGGCAAATGTATCTCGCGTCCCTCCCTCCCAGCCTTGGTAAATATCCCAACACGTACACGTTATATACGGTTACAGGGGGTGGGTGAGTGTGCACATACCTTAGGATTTTTCTCTCGTATGGATAACATTTTTTTTAAACTTACAAGTAAAGAAATAAAAGAAAATCGGTTGTAATGGAACGCATATGCGACTGACCGTTTTGCATAGCCACGCTCTTGTCCTCGACTCTGCTGACGTAACAGCACAGCTCGTCCTGCCGGTCCGCGTTCTCGATCAGTTCAGCTTCGACGGAGAAGCCCCACATCTGGTCGAGCGTGTTCCTCTGCAGTTCCACCTGGTAGAGGATCTTGGCGCACACCTCGACGACCTCGTGCGTATGGATCTGCAACGATTTTCGCATAAATAACATTCTGCGCAGGAGGAGGAGGAGGAGGAGGAGGAGGGTGGGTATGCCCACTACATTAAATACACTCACGTATGTCTCGATCGTGTCGCTCCTGTGAGGCACAAAGTAGTTGTGGTCCTCCATGTCGCGGCGCTTTTTCACCCGGACAAAGTGCTCCATCGCGTTAAGGCCCTTTCTGCTGCACGCGCTCGCCAGGAACTCCTCGACGGTCATTCCGTCGCGCAGGAAGACCGACACGAGCTGCAACGACAACAATACCACGGACACTCACATTTTGTCTCTATTGGATTACCGATTTTTAAAAGCACGGTGCCACTCATCCGTACACACTGTGTGCCATTTGGACGACTTTTCGTATCAACCAACTTTTTTATCGAAACAAATCGAAAAATCAACACTTGCTCAGCAAGAATTCTTGTAATGTACCATATGTGTTCACCAAAGTTTGGCCTGTATACTCAAAGTTCTGGGCATTTGGGGACGAAACGAACTTTGAACCGTGACCTGCATGTCATGTTGTAGGTGTACCATGCAACTTTGTGCCAATTACATCTGGCATTCATAGACGTCTCCCGAGTATTCCATAATATACGTCTGATTTCCGAGCTCGTGTATAGGTATACACACACATGTGTACGGATGAGTTGGGACGAGAGCTCGGCAATGGGAGGAACGAGACAAAAAAATGCCCACCTGGTTCTCAGGTACGGTGACTTTGATGCTTTTCTCGTCGTCCCTGTTTGACATCTGGAGGGAGCGCCGGCTGGAGCCGCTGTTGGAGCGCGACAGGAGGAGCGGCCGGCGCTTCGTGGCTCCGCGGCCCGCCAGCAAGTTGTTCAGCAGGGATGGACTGCGGGCGCAGATGAACGCGTGGAACGACGACACCGTGAACACCCCCAGTTTGTACAAGGTTTGCTTCGTTGCTCGCGATACGTGCGTCAGGAGGCTCTGTGGGTGACAAACACATACATATAGGTACCCATTATGACTTTTCTTTTTTTTTTTTTTTTTTTTTTTTTTCATAATCCGTTGGTGAAAATTCTGCTTTGCGATCCCATCATCTCCGAGTACAAAGGGGCGTGGGTACACCCAACAACCAAGCGCGCCTGCTTTTGCATCAACAACGAGCTTACACCACGGGTGCATTACGGACCGCACACGCGAGCGTACACACGCTCATACCTGTTGATCACGCGAATAGTTTTGAATAATACATGCACGACATATGTTATCTGATCGATGAGCCGCGCTAGGAGCAATGCTGGCGGAAACAATATTGGCTACCCTTTTTTTTCATCTTGCTATAAGTATAGTGATGATGCGTGATTGCAATTGTGCACAATAACCACTGAATCCAAGTACCTACTATTCCAAAGGTCGATAAAATGAAGAGTTACATATTGTATACGCAAGGTTCAACCACCCGAATAATTATTCATTGAGTAACAGAGAGCGTTTTTATTGTATACATGTATATATATGTATTATATGTTTAGTCGATTTATTCGCTTCTCTTGAAATTTCCTACCAACATATCTCTCGTGCAGGTGGATTCGACGCGAAAAAAAAAGGGGGATGTAGGGGGTAGGAAGGGAGACAAATCGATAAAATAAAAACCGTCTCCCGATGTTGATGGTATTTTTATACGTTGGGTTGAAAATGTACCTTTGGATTTGGCAGCTCGCCGCTCTGCAAGCTCGCCATGTAGCACCTGAGACGAAACTGCTCGCACTGCAGCCTCTCGAGGTTCTCCTCGTACTGGATGATTTGATTGTTTATCTGCTGCTTTCCATCGATGTCAGATACCACGGATTGCTGCAGGTCCGCCATGTGCCTCATTTTCGAGTCCTACGGAATATCAATTACCATTCGCGCTCTTTAAGCCGATTTTTTACTCGCGTTCGACGTTGTATATACTAATAAAAGCGCCAACGAACAAAGCTACATACATCAACATCCTCTAAGAATAAATATACTCTCACTCGAAAATGAGGAGAGAATGTGGTACAGGTATAAAAAAATAAAATAAAATAAATACAATTTGCATGTATAATTCGACTAACCGACTCGATGGCCTTGTCCAATCGGAAGATCTCCTCCTGGAGTAGGTGTAGGGTGCCGGTCTTGCCGCGGTGGCGCGCAAACGCCGCCGCGCACGCCGAATGTATGCTGTTCACCCAGTTCTCCAGCTCCACTTGACACGGAGCCTTGACAAACAGAATTTAAATTCAGTACTCGTCCGGTCCCTCCTCCCTTTTTCCTCATCTCTGCTGCTGGCTGATTTCTCTCTCTCTCTCTCTTTCTCTCTTTTGTGCAAAATTTCGTGGAAACACCGTACGCGATTTTTTTTGCGATTTTTGTGTGCACCTGTGTATGAATAAAACAACGCGTCCGTCGACCGTTGCCGATCTCAGGGGTTTGCTAATGACGAGAGCGAGAGGACACGGTCATTGATTGAGATGCGCGCGTTGATTATTCGACACCCCCCAACCCCGTGCACTCTCACCAATTCTGCATTGAATTCTACTTTTTTTTTTTTTTTTCCTCCCTCTGGAGGAACTATAACACGGCCAAACGGAGAAATGTAAACTCGAGGGTTTAAAAATAGGATTTTCATCGTTTATCTGGGTTGCGGTGAAAAAACATTCAACCCGAGCTTCAAGAAGGACCGAATGGAACGTAAATTGTTTGTTTATTTGTTTCTTTTTTCTTTTTTTCACGTTGAATTTACAAAATATTCATTCAATGCGAGTAAAGGTGAATGATTGAGCGGGCAGATTGTTTATACATCGGGCACTCGTCCCGAAACTGGTTCGTAAAATTATTAACGAGCCACACTGCAGCGTTTACCTCATTAGTTATTAACCGGAAGGAGCGAGAAAGGATTTGGAGAAAGAGACAAAGAAGCAAATTTTTTTTTTTACATCAACACCTGCAGGGGAGAGGATGAGAAAGAGATATCTCAATTTTTGATGCAGAAAGGGGTTGTTTTAGAGAATTTTTTTTTGTTTTTTTTTTGTTTATGCTCGCCATTGGATGAGCATTATCAGACTCTGTTTCTAAAGATTTTTTATTTTTTATTTAAAAATCTACGTGACAATGCCTTCACTTAAATTCATCCAGCTCTCAAATAAAACAGCACCATTATGTAAATGAAAAAAAAAAGAAAAAAATTGAGATAGCTCTTTTTCTTTCCATACATGTACACACGATCCAACGCGCGCGAGTTCATTTAAAATCCTATCGTAATGCCGGACGAACAGCTCGATTCTCCATGTAACAACTTAAGGAAAAAAAAAGAAAAAGGTTTACCTTATCGTCACCATCACTTCACGGGTATAAATGTAACGCGAAGGAAGGGAAAAAGAGAAAAAGAGCGTTTTCACCCCTTACGGACTATGGGCAGATGTGTATATACATATATGTAAATCATTGATATAGAAGGAGCAGAAGGTGTCTCACTTGAAAGAGATAGGCATCGCCGAAGGCGGTGCTCAGGCAGAATATGTAGTCCCGCTTGGGGTGCTCGGGTATCGGCTGCATGATCGCCCCGTCGACGATGATGAGGTGCTTGGGGGCCGTCTCGACGGCTCGCCTCTCCTGCGAGTCGCATGGGTAGAACAGCAACGTCGTGCCCTTCAGGCATACCCAGTAGCCCTTCCAGCCGCGCTTGCGCGCCAACTCGATCTGGTGCTTTTTGCGCAACAGCCACTTCTTCACGCTCAGGAATCTTAAACAGGTATTTTTTTTTTTTTTTTTTTTTCAAAGATCAAAAGTAAGCCCAACGCGTGTCCTGTAGCCTTAGGGGTAGGTGTACGAATATTCAGTGCACAAACTCTCGCCGATTTACCATGTGCACTTTGGTCGGTACCTTCACAATGCTCATCGATTTCCCGACCAACGGCCACTTTGTTATTTATTTACTCAAACTACTTTTTTTACTCCTTAGAATCGCGTGCTTGCGAAGAGTTTTGGTTTGGGGGTGGAGAAGAAAAAGAAAAAAAAAAAAAAAGGGTCATGCGCTTGTTGTTACGGGGTGTGTAACGAAAGTCGTGAATTTATCGCGAGACACGTGAGCGCGCGGTGATGTTGAATGATCGTGTCCTATCATCTTTCAAAAAGATTATGCGCAGTTTGTCTCTGTAGGTGTGTACGGCGTGTACAAGGACATCTTTTTTTTGCCCCTTTGTCGTCGTCATTTATTTTATGGCCATCCAAGGGTAGACACACACATCCGCTGCTCTCGAAACTTCAGTCTAAAGTGGATCATCTCTCGTGCATGTTCTTTTTTTTTTTTTCAACAAGTTACACGAGTGGTCATTATGCTCGAGTTTTAGAAAGTAGAGAGGTAGGGGAAGCCTCGAAAAATTTCATTTCATTGCCTCTACGAGGTATCCGTCTTTTTTTCATTCATGCGCACCCTTTTGGCTGTACCTATATACTGTTGTTGTTTTCGAGCTGACCTTGAGATTCGCGTAGCTTGATAGAAAAAAAAAAAATAGTAAGTAAGTGATGCGGGGACTAGTTTTTCGTTTAATATGTAGAGGAAGCTTTTTGGATCGGCTGAAAATTTAATTCTGGTGAATAGGGGTCTGACGCGGGATTTATAAAATTAAAGATTCAAGTGTTATTTTAGGATTATTTTCTACTTTATTTAAATTTGATTCACATAAAAACGGTATTTTCGCTTTTTTTGTCGATGTTTAAAAAATAAACATTATTTTTCAGTTTCATGGCGCAGAATGTAATGGAAGCTTTTTTTTTATGAATCTCAATTATACATCCGAATTAAATTGTTATTAGTTATAAATGTAATAAGTACAACTTTTGAGGGGCCCAAAATTTTTAACAGTAAAAGCTCTATTCTTTTACGTTACGTACTTCATTTCGTGAATTTCGAATAATTTTATTTGCAACTCTCAGATGGAACTAAAATTTGTCTTTTATATTTATACCACTGGGGGTAAAAATTACTCCATCTTAACCGTGTGCTAAAATCAACATCTCAAATCTTCAAGAGTTTGCTTTAAATCCATCGCGTTAACAAATTGCAGTGCGGTCGCAAATTAAACATTTAAAATTGATCAACTTTAAATAAACCATCTGAATATAAAAAAAAAGAAAAGAAAAAAAAAGAAACAGATGGTAAAAAATAATTTAAGGAGTAGTCCCGTGGCAATTAATTGGAGGTGGGTTGTTTTTTTTTTTTTTTCTTTTAAACGAGGAGAAAACTTAAAAGCGCAAAGTTTCAGTCCAATAAATTGCTCGAGGTTCTCTGTAATCGTCGAGGAAAAGTGGAACGTCGTAACAGGACCTCGAACTTTTTAAATTTCGCGAAATCGAGGTGATTTTTTTTAACTCGGATTATATTAAAATTCCCGAAAAACCCCAGAAAACCCACAAAAAGAAAAAAAAAAAAAAAAACTCAAACGCCGTGATGTTAATCCGCTATAATCCTTCCTACATACCTTACCCCACAATGTACACAATATCGACCAATCCAAACGCAAAATAATGGAACAAGGAAACAATCCGCATCGCGAGAGACACATCCCTCCCGCCCAAGTTTTTCATAGCTATCGCTTGCAAACTTTCCATAACTCACGGTCCGGGGGATCTTGGAAGTTTGCTCGATCCGAAAGACGATCTGTTTCCAGCCCGTATAGGTATACATCGATTGAAAACAGTTTAGCGCGCGGTCGACTGGACCTCCGGTATGCCCGTCGGGGGTGTGTGTATATAACACAAGGGGGACACGGTCACGGGCCGGAAAATGGAACGGCGAAACTTGCACGGGTCGCGGGAGTTTTAGTAACGCGAATTTTAATTGCAAGTCCGCTTCTGCCTCTTGCTCCCTCAACTCGCTTACCGCAACTTACGTATACCTTCTCGCCACGGGAAAGAGGATTTTCAAGAGTTATGCATGTACATTTCCATCGGTTCAGCTCGCGGGGGGCCTATAGTTTCGAAGAAATGAAACGAGGCACTTTCAGTTGGGGATTCAAATGTACCCAAACTTTGGAGGCAAGGTCCCTTGAAACTGTAGTACGGCAATTGGGAAGACCGTACGGAGAAATTTTACTAAAAAAAAAAAAAAAAAAAAAAAAATAATCATACATCGAAAACTCAAAACAAGGCTCATATGCCCATGCGTAATTCTACCCCCATTTATCTCCCTCACTCATTGCATCGATTATCGACCAATTCGGTACTGTGTAATAATAGCACGCGCCGGGGTTTGTTTGCATTTACGTGGTAAACGTTGTTCCCAACGCGGTTTCCTGCAGTGTGTTGATGTCACTCGGACTTCCATGTACACGTATGTCTGCAGTGCATGGCACAAACACCATTGCTGTATCGTTATTTGTGAAAATTTATCAAGTCCGTTTTCCACTATCCACGTGGCGTCCTAAAAGGGGTGAGACAAAAAGATGTATATGTCATTACACTCCACCCCTCGGAATTGCTCGAGACATGGGTCAGGGAGATTAGACTTGTACACCGGCCGATATCACTGCGGACCCTCTGTTTCTCCCGAATAATTATTTTTCCTTTCACACCCCTCGTTTACTTTTTTTTTTCCTCCTTCCACCAGCACTGTTTAAAAAAATTTCCGCGCATCTCGCGTCGTCCAACTCCAAAGTTTTTTCACAAGCGCGCGCTAGATCATTGCAGTTTTTTTTTTTTTTTTTTTTTGCTTGTTTCAGAGAGGTTTCGTTTTCACTCCGTGACGTCTCGCGCAAACAAGACTCACCAGAGCGTTAATTTTTGTTTCTCCCCTCCCTCCACCCCCTGCCGCGCGAATCAGGTCAGTTGTAAAGTCACGGGCTCTCCGGGCGTCGAAAAGTATAACTTTGTTCAGCGGTGCGGCGTTTCACTCTTACACGGCACAACTATTGTGCAATACATATGTTTACCCCCCACGCGTGGAACCACGAGTTTTACGATACGATGGATGATTAATTAAAAAACCAAAGCCGTGTCGGAGGATTCAGCCGTACCTATTTGTATTGTGCACAAAACTCGTTGGAATGTTTATTAACAAACTTATGGATAGTACGACCTCGCGAGTTACATTGTTGTAGGTATTACCTGCATTGCAATTTAATCAAAAAGTTATTAAAATGCCATGTATGCGACAGGCGCGTCATTATTAAGGAGCTTTCATAAAAAAATTTATCTCTCCCTCGCAATATTTTATCTGACTTATATTGCATCTTCCTAGTCCCCCGTCTGTTGCTCGAGTTTGGAGTAATAATATACCCTGTCGTTGAACGGAAAAAAAAAAAAATTTCCTCGACAATAGACGTCGCTGGGCAATATTGAGACTAATAATAATAAAAAAAAAAAAAAAAAGGAAGACAAGATCCTGCTCTTTTTTTTTTAAGCCGGTCGCGATTAAGATGGTTCTATCGAACGTGTGTGTTTAAGGTGCTTCCCTTTGTTGGAGAATTTTCTGAAATTCACCCAATTTTTCAACTGCAACGTGTCCAACGGAGCGGCAAAAATTATACATTGCATTTTTAACGACCCCACGAGAGAATGGCCGGAAAATTGTATGCAAATTTTATACAATTTTAAAGAAACACTTGAATCGCTGAACTATCGTCGGTCCGTGGTACAACATCCGGATATGATTTTTCTTTCACCGAACAAAGATAGCCAGCTTTACTTTTGTGCTAAAATATTTAAATAATCACGGGCCACCAAAATACACCCCTGAATTTCTCGGTACACCATCCCACCGACAATTTGTTCTCCAGTCGACGGCGTTGTACGGAAAAAAAGAAGAAAAAAAAAAAAAAAAAAAAAAAAAACATAAAAATATGCAGCATCAAATCAGATACGTATACAACGAACTGTACAGAGTGAGGGAGAAAAGGGAGCAAGCCACAGCTACTCGGCGAAATATCGTTTTCCTATACATACACCCGCGACAGATCGCTCCACCCGAGGATATCCGGCATTTATCATCGATCCCGCGCCCAACCCCCCTTTTTCTCTTTACTCCCTTTTGCACCGCTTTATTTACAACGGCCACGTACCCACCGTCGCTACTCGAATTTTCAAAGATGATTCCGCACGGACGGCTCGGACGCGTTTTAATCGTCGATTTAGCGCTTCGAACTTTTGGCACGGCTCCAACCGTGTACGGTCCTTTTTGCGCTGTTTTTCCTCGCGCGCGGCGCATAAAGTTACCCGCGTGGACCCATCCGCCCTGCGAGGGAGGGTAAAATATCCTTGACCGAGTTTTTCGAGCCAGCAGCTGCACCAAAGGGCCATTTTGATCGCCCGAATGGCAAAATGAAGGCCATACTGAACAGAAGCGCGGACGTAATGAGAATATTCTGGGTATAACCGCGTACACTGATTGTTTTTTTTTTTTTTTTTGTTTTTTTTTTTTCATATTCAAACTACTGCAATTCCCAAGGATTCCACACTGTATAATTATCGGTATTATACGAGGCGTTGGGTTAATCTCAACGCACCGGGTGTATATGCGCGTGCGAGTCTCGTTAATATTCAAGAGAAGCGATTTTCTGCGAACGTGTGCAAATGTATAGCGGCGCGAGTTGATTGTTATCGACGGTGTTGCAGAGACTTCTCGTGTGATCAGTTTCGTTCGTCGATCGGTATTTTGTATATATATATATACGTGTCAGTGGATATGGAGTGTAGAGCGTCCGAGAGTTTGCGTTTGTGTACAGAGCGAAAGTTGATGACGAAGGGAAACAAATGTTTGCTCTTTCGGTGTGTATGTGTAAGGTGGGCAAGGGGTGGAAAGAACATTGAACGCGAATCAATTGCTCGGCGGGGCAGAATGGAAGGATAAAGAGTGCATGGGTCTATTGGGGCCGATCGTTCCTACGTGTAGCTATGAATAGAAAATACATGGGGTGCAGTGGAGGGGAGGGTGGGGGTTGGCGCGGTCATGGGTACAATAGCATACATTATTAATAATACAAGAGACAATTACCCTGCTTTGCGCACCGCACCAGTGCAGTTGAAGGACGCGGCGGCTGTTCCAGTTTGCTTGCCCCGGTAGGGCGAGTTCATCATGCTCTCGCCGTCGTCATCGTCGCTCACCGCCGTGGTCAATGACATTCTGTCGTCGTCCGACATCTGAGGATGCAAAACGGGTTTTCGTTAGCAGAATTTTCGTTTGATTCTTCGTGCTTTTTTTTTTTTTTTTTTTTTTTTTCCGCGCAATTTGACGTATATATACAGATTTATCGATTGATTGACACAGATATAACTTATCTTGAAGTTAAATTATTTGATTATTGCAAAAAAGAAGTGATGAATGTCTTTTTTTTTTTTTTTTTTTTTTTTAAGTGATGACGAATGACAATTGAAATACATATTATTTTAGGTATAAAGTTGTGCTCAGTAAGGTATCGTGTACGTGGTAAACATTTGACAAATTTAAAAGACTGAAACAGTGGGTGATTGGGTAAATTTGGTAAATATGTACAATTTTGTACAAGGTGAGAGAGTCTTGCTCTTGCAAAGATCATTTTTATTTCATTCAAGGATATTCACAAGTCACCTTGTATGTCAACGATTTAGGGAAAAAAACGCTAAATCCCATGATGGGTTGACAAATTCTCGTTTTGGATACTCTGAGTTTTTCTCTTTGAAATCTTTTTTCACAAGAGAAGTAGAATAAAGTTGAAGGCATATTTTTATCTCCATAACTTTTTTTTTTCATTTTATACAAAATAGTAGTGGTAATAATTTAGAGTTTCAAAAACCGGATTATCGAGGTGTCGCTTTTTTCCTAAAAAAAAAATCGAGGTATCGCGTTTTTTCCCGAGTCAACAACGATGCGTATACATCCACTGAATTAGTAAAAATTGGGTCACCGATTGACAAGTCAGTGACCAGCGAATAAAGTAAATACGAGATTAGAGCACTTGAAATGTGTCTCATACAGCAGCGACCTAAATTTAACTAATAAATCAATGGCCATTCACTGATTCATATTTAAAATGTACATAAATAAACAATGTATTTAGGTATTTGCATTGGAAACACGGCCAATTTTATTATTTACCAATAATTGTTGGCACAATTTTCTAATCAAGCATTCATTAACTGCACTCTCACCCAAACAACGAGCAAAATAAACTTGGACGTGGCAAAATAACAATAAGTTGGACAAGCACGAACCAGTTGAACCGAAAATTTTCATCGTCGTTGCCCGCAGTACGAGAAATAACGTCACACCGTCCGGTGACATTTATCTGACAACCGAATAGCGCAACATTATTATTGTTACTGCACATGTACTCGTAATCACGAGTGTACTATTATTAATTGTACGGAAAAAGTAGAAAAGTCGAGCTGCTAATTCGCAGGACTCGGTAATAGAAATTTACTTAAGCTGCAGGATATATTTACGCCATCGGACGTCGATATTGGGTCAACTGATTTCATCGTCATCCCTGCCACACCAGCATCGCGTTATCATATTCTCTGATTTTTTAATGATTTTCCGCTTCAGTATACATTTTATATATTACATTTCAATGCTTTTGTCATTCAAACACTTTGACTGTTTTTTTTTTTTTTTTTTTCCTTCAAGTTGAAATACATTATATAATTAAAAAAAAAAAAAAATTTAGGATGATTAATGCTTTAAAATTGTTAAATTATCCACGCCCAAGTCTAAATATCCAAGGGTGTGAAAGAAAGCACCTCGTAAGCGAGCCTCACGCAAAAGTTAAAAATTTTCATTCACTTGAAAAATTTTACCCCCCTCCTCCCCCCAAAAAGAAAAGCTCGTACACGTGCAGGTAATTTTCAAGTGACCTCGAGATTAAAATTTTTTGCTCGAAAAAAGCACCTCGCACTCGACTGCAAACACGATTAATCACCCCGACGCGTATGGTAAAAAAAAAAAAAAAAAAAAGCTCCCCACCAAACATCAGCAGCACCTCGTATTTTAGAAGCCCCGCAGTAACATCAATTAGGAGAAAACGGGGCACAGGAGTAAATTCACGTCCCACGGTACAGCAGGATCCACCAATTCATTAAGCGAACGCGTTGCGCGCTTATTACAAATTCCCTCTTTCCACTGCACTGGAAGGGTTGGGGGGAAGGGGAAACGCGACGCGAATTCTCTCCACCGAAAAGGGCACTTTCAGTTTCGCAAAGGCCGTATATATAGTTGTTCCTCGAGCTCCACGTGCATGGAAAGAAAAAACAGCGCAAAGGAGAAAAAAAAATAGAGAAAACGACACATCGGACACATGAGTTGCAGTATAGTAGTTACAAGAAGAAGACAAAAAAAAAAAACACCAACGTGCCAGTGATGTCGCAATACCGTACTCGTGTACGCGGATACAATGAAAACAGCAAAAGGGGGTAGGGATAGGGGGGTTGGGGGGTGGAGAAAAAAGAAGAAAACAGCGTCAAGAAGAGCGAAAAAAGCGACACGATACCATCCATCTAGGCGTCAACGCATCAAAATCATCATCATCATCAACACCGTCACGATCGGTAGCCGGGAGGCCGCCCTCGGCCGGCCTACTTACAACCCTCCGAAGGAAGTCGGCGTTGCAGACGTCCGCGGCAATGTGGGGATGGTAGTGGCAGTAGCAGCCCTCCTTGAGGAGCTTCATGTTGCCCTTGGCGCTGCCGTTGATCTTTAGCATGTTATCGTCACCCGTGGCGACCCGCTTGAAGCCCTCGCCAAAGCCCAAGCCGTCGATATAACGCTGGACCCAACTGCTCAGGGCCCCATTGACGCACCTGAGGAGCTTGTTGTAGTAACCCTCGCCGAGGCCCTGGCTGATCTTCTCCTCGACGCTCCGGCTATTGAACCAATAGAGCTTCCTTCCCTCGTTGACGCATATGACGCTCACGACGTGGCGCTTGCACAGGCAAAAGTATTTCTTACAATTGCGCCGGTGCAGCGTCCCCAGGTCCTCGTAACTCACGGACGGGCTCAGTACGTCGAGATAGCTCTTGTGCTCCGGTCGCTTCTTTCCCTTTCTCTTGCCCCCAACTGCCAACTGCTGCTGCTGCGACGACGACGACGACGACGACCTCGAGCATCCGGCTGCATCTACCATAATAGTGCGCCGAGCAGTCTGGCCTTATACGTAGCTCTTTCTATTTTTACGAGAGACGAGCGCGGCTCCTTCCCCCTTCCTCACCCCGCTGCTTCCACCGGCCTCGCGTCCTTCTTCTTCCAGCCTTACGGCGTCGATCGACGCGCATCCTCTGCTCTTGTTATTGTCTAATGTATCTTATTCCCTATTGCGTTGAACAACAGCAGTGGCTCTCGCCCTCGTCCAACCCTGTTCACGTGTAACTCCTCTCACCTCGTCCTCTTCCGGTGCACTTGGAAAAACACACAAAACCGGTCAACAAAATATCATCTCACTGGCGCACGCACGTACACGCACTTTCACTGCTACCTGCCCACTATGGGCACGGTATATGATATTCACAAATCCGCTCAAACGGCAGCACGCGCCCTATGTGAATTGCGGGCAAACTCCGCTCCGTTGATTACACCCAACACCCCCAAGGGGGGGGGGAGGGTCTTTTATCACCCCGCTGCAGCAGGGAGGTTCGGTGATTATCGGCGTGCGCGAAAGAGCACGTGTCAACAGCAGCTGGGTGGCCCGCTGGTATCGTGTGTACGTACCGCTTGGATCAATTGTGAGTGTACTGGCTTGAAGTGCGCGGAGGGGGATGATCGAGGTTATTTTTTCAGGTCGATGTTTACACAGTCCGACGGACCAATCTTACGTACAAACACACACACGTACACATAAATTATATTATATACTTATACTTAAGCGTAGACAATTTTAGACTCCGTTTACAGTTGCGTTTTGTCTCCTCTTTCCCATTATAGCTTTCTTCCCTCGTTATTGTTATCGTTCCTACTTCCGTGCTTTTGCTTTTGAAATTCCTTGAGCTTATCCGTAAAACCGTGTATGTATAGAGATATATTTGAATAAATATATATATATTTATTTATTTATTTATTTATTTTTCCATTAGAAGGTAAAACTTGTACGTGAAGATCACTGCGGTGGATCGACTATAATTCCAAGGCAAAACGGGGCACAGTCACAGGCGATACACACAGTATCCATCCTCGTCTTCGTCGTTGTCGTCGCCGTCGTCATCTACGTCGTGGAACCCTCGACATCCCGACACCGCTGGATTCGTCCTGGCTGCGAGTAAACCGCAGCTAGACACGGATTTTCAAAATCAAGTAGTACGAGCCAATGCTTGGTCAGACCGATGGAAAAGAGGCAACAACAATTGTTGTCCGCGACTTGCACGGGCAAAATGGTAGTAGCCCTGCGTGTACGTGTGCACTCATTTATGCACGTGCATTAGAAAGCCATCGACTCTTTGAAATCAAGTAGTAAGAGTCAATGTTTGGTCAGACCGATGGAAAAGAGGCAAAAATAATTGTTGTCAGCGACTTGCACGGGCAAAATGTTGGTAGCCCTACTTGTACGTGTGCACTCATTTGTGAGCATGCATTATAAAGCCATTGGCTTTCCGAAACAAGTAGTACGAGTCAATGTTCGGTCAGACCGCGATCAGCAGCAACTCACTCGCGGAATAACAGTAGGAGTAACATTATTGTGGATGTAATAGCCGCGCGTGCACGTATGCAGACAAGGTCACGGGATGATCGAAGCAGCAGTAGACGAGTAGCCTCGCCGAGGCAACATCAGCGAGGCCAGCGTGCATGACGCCAGTGCCATCAGCTCGAACCAAAGCGCGCGCATCTTCCTCCTACACCTTGTGCTCTACTACGGCTCGTCCTCGTCGTCGGGATCTCAGCTTTATGCACTTTTCTCCTCCTCCTCCTCCTCCTCTTCGTGGTACCAAACTGTCTCGTCGTACCTCTAAAATCGCCAAATAGACGGGGTCAATCGTTGCAATAACGCACCCACTGTCATCGATAAAATATAACCACAACAGCAGCAGTAGTTGCAGTGGTGGTTCACAATGCACTACTACACTTTCTTCTCCTTCTTTTCCACGCGCCAAGGGAATCTAGTTCTCGCGCGCCCGATCACGTGCTCTTCTCCCGGCTGCGAGAGTGGATGCGCACCACACACGTTTTTTTTACGTAATCAGAGAGTTGGAAGGAGAGAAAAAAAAATAAGGAAAAACTGTAGAAAAAAAACTGCAAGAGAGAAAGTAAATATAGGGGAGAGGAGGAGAGGGCGCAGGGCCGAGGTCTCGAAAATAGGTCTCGTCGCCTGGGGTGTTGTTGCGAACAGGGGCCGCAGCGGCCGAGAAAAAGAGCGCCAGAGAGCCTCCGAACTGGAAAGCTACCTCCCCAGCTATCGGCCGATTGATGCGCGATATGGCACTGAATACTTTTTCCACGACTCGTCCTGCTGCTGGTGTCGACGTCACCTATAAGCCGCCATTCCCGCGAACTCTCTTTTTCAAGTGGTGCGAATCAACGAGCAGTCAGACCATGGTCGAGCCGTCACCGATGACGTTACACGCGCACGTATAATCGTTCGAGAGGCCGAACTATGCGAGTTGGCGAGCACGAGTCAAGGAAAAGGGAGGGTACGGCGCGGGTGCTCGGCAGCTCCGACTGCCCCCGACTGGCGTTAGCCCGAGAGCAGCGAGGAAACAAGGCTGCTGCTGCGCCAGCTCTCGCGCGGCTCCTCGCGAGCGCACACGGGGAATCAATACCCAGCCTCCACCCTCTCCGCCGCTCGGGCTGTCGCAGGGGTGGGGAGCCCGGACGAGGAAGCGCGAGGCGGACGGGTTGCCGCGAGAGCGTGAGAAGAATGGAGAGATAGCAAATTGCGCGATGCTGCCGCTACTGTTGTACATGTAACGAATGTATAGGCTATACCTATGTATACACCGACTGCATGTACGTGCGGGGGTTAGTTGGGAGGGGGGGGGAGGAGGGACGAAGGGTTCGAGTGATGGAGCGATGAGAATAACAGAGATGGACGGGCGACGAGGGGCGGAGGGGGGAGGGGAAGGATCCGGGTGGAAAGGGTTGAAGTGCGGATATATGTAAGGAGGCTGACTGCACGATACCTGTACAATGTACGCCCGAGAGTAGGTAAATTGTGGTAGAGATGTACGCGTACGTCTCTATCGCGGCACGGGCTTGTTTGTATACGCAGCTGCTTCGGTGTGAGAGATGAATTTATGAATTTATACTCTCGCCCTGCTAGCCCAGTGAGCGCTAGACCACGCAAATGTGACTTTACACATTCGAGAAAGCAGATGAATTGTGGTGTATGATTGCGGATCTCGCTACTTTTTTTTTTTTAATTTTGCCATCCAACCGCCAAAAAATACCCTATTGTATAACCTCACGAGATGGATTCCTCATTTGAATCGTAGAAATCAAGGATACGAGTACGGCGCGTCACGCGCTTTTAAGCGAAGCGGTCGGATAAAGTCTCGACGAAATTAAGGCGAGAGGAAGAGATGGAAGCGTCCGTAAGTGCACCGAGAGCGACTGAGGGAGGGAGGGGGTAGCGAAAAAGCGTAAACACAAAAGAAACGGGATAGAGAAAGAGGAAGCACGGAGTCGACGAACGGAGAAAGTTGGCGCGTGAATGGAGGGGCAGGACAAAAAGGGACAGAAAGGCACCGAGAGAGAGAGAGAGAGTTGGCAGTATGTAGACGCACACGTGAGTCCCTTGGTGGGGATTGTGGACGAGTGGAGGGTATGAATGAGAATAAGAGGGAGGGAAAGGGTACGAACGAGGGGCTGCAGAGCAAAGGGGCAGAAGGAAGTTGGAGAGAGAGAGAGAGAAAAGTCGCATGGGGTCCATACACCACGCGGTATGGCGAGTCGGAAGAGAATAAACCGAGGGTGAAAAGGAGGGGCGAATGTGGCAGCAGCGCCTCGAGCGAATGCATGAAACCTTTTTTTTCACTCGGATTCAGAGTTTTTTTTTTTTTTTTTTTTCATCTTCCTGCTTGCTTGCGTGTGGTGCTCCGTGACTTGTTTATTCGACGTGATGTTTGTTATTTCTTTACTTTTATACTTTTGGGATTAAACTGGTTACAGATACGTATTAGTATTTTGTCGCTCAGAGGTAAAATATCGATGGGATATGGTATACGTGCCTGTTTTATAATTTTCCCAATACTTAACAGCCGTGATTTCAGTATTGATTGGGAGCTATGTTACATTTCACGTGAAAAGTACGGCTGCAGCAACATACCAAGTGTTGCACAGTTAAGGCAGATACGTTGCACAGAGGGACAGTAACGACAGCCGGAAAGATTCACTAACTTTTTCCAATTGTCTTTTGCGTGGTATTTTTAAATCGCAAAAGTTGAAATTCCTCAAATTTTCCGTGGTTCCATTTTTCTTGTTTCAGCGAAATTTTTTTTAAAAGGGGGAGGCGATAAGGGCTGTGAGCTAGAATTAATATTCAGAATGGGCTGCGATGTCACGCCAGAGGGGGAATTGCGAGAACGGAAAATCCAAAGGAGAACAGGAACGCGTTGAATGTTTTTAAAAAAAATGTACGGAGGGTTTTGCTGGAATAGAGTAAAAAATCAGATTTTAAAACCAACGAAGAGTTGTGTGTACGAGTGCGAGATACGAGGGTGCGATTGGCAGGTGAAGGGAGCGCGTGAGACAATCGGAGGGTGGCAATAAGTGGCTAACAACGATACGGAGATTTAAAAAAAAAAAAAAAAAAAAAAATATAGGAGAGGAAGAAGAACGATGTCTGATACACGCGGATCTTCCAGAAAGGAAAGATGTTGTCTGCTTGTCATTTTTACCGTCAGCCATATATATATAGCCTTACGGTTGCAATTCACGGACACTGTATGAAAGCCTTATTTTACGGCAGCGAAAGAAAAGGTACGGGCCGTTGCCCTCGTATTTCATTCGAACCTTTCTCTTCGCTTCAGGAGCACACGCCAGGCGAACGTAATTTTTCGCACGTTTTTATGACAGCTCGTTCTCTAAATCGTTTTGTCTCTGTCCCCCTTTTTGGGGGGGGGGAGCGGGGCTCCTCTGTATATTCACAAGCTTTTGAGCTCGTTTTTTTTCTTCTCGCGGATTTGGCCCGCGATACACCCGCGGGATGTATTGTTCTTGATTTTTTTTCCGAATGGGTCAAGCCCGTGCACACTGGAGTCACTCGATCTGAATGTTTTTCGGCTTTTCGAAAACAAAAAGCGGCGATACACACAATACATTTTTCGTTTGCTTACACATGCTGTTACCGAGATTGCAAACTTGAGATCTATTTTGGTCGGGATTTTTCGAAAACAGTATCCTCAACAACACAGCAAAATCTTGTACAAGTTCATAAAGTTGGTACACCCCTGATGTCCAATTCTCAAAAGTGCAACTCAAAGGATTCCACGCTCTTTTTGATTTCTCGTACGAAAAAAGCAACACCGTCGAACCTCGCATTGGAGTGAAACTTTATATTGTGTAATTCTTTTCTCGAGTTCCCGAATACTATCAAGTTGGTACATATGTACGCCTATTCGTCAATCTTGAGGAACTTTCCGACGCGAGAGTACGTCAAATTTGATCATCCGTTAAATTTAATTGAAACTGAGTTTTTTTAACTATAAAACCAGCTGTTTTATTCGCAAGATTATCGCTCGAGAGTATTTTGTGAAAAGAATCTCCTTTTTCTCATCGATACGCATTGAACAAGCAACACGTATAGGAGGGAACAAAAAAATACGCACCACACAACTATTTCACTGAATGCCCATAACATCGTTCCTCCAAATAACCATACCATTGACCGAAACTCACCCATCCGCAATTTATCAAGAGAGGCGATAAATTTTCGTCCTTTCACCCTCGCCCCTCGTCCCTACGTAATCAATGTAAAATAAAAATAGACAAGCATTGGGAAATAGGTACTGGCAGGCGTTCGTGGCAAATCACTCGGGACGAAATTTATTTCACCGGATAGGAAAAGAGTTTATCCAAAAGTAGGTACACGGGAGCAATCTTGCCTCCACCCGAGAGCGATGTCGCAGTCGCGCCAAGGACCAAAACTAATGTTATCGCCCACCCAAACAGATCCAAAACAAACACCCACCCGAGCTGTAGTCAAAGAGAGGACGGATCGAGAAAAGCAAGCTCGGCAGGGAGCATCACATACGGAAGCAGCCGAAAAGAGGCCCAGTGTGTGTATACACACGGCTTGACTCGGTTTAATCGCACCCCGACGAACAATGGACTTTGCGCCGCGCTCTCGGTCCTGCTCTTCAAAGATCGAGGAGGAGGAGGAGGAGGAGGATCGAAAGAAAAGAAGCTTAAGAAAAGAATTTCTTTTACCCCCCACGCGACTCGAGAGTAGTCCCTCCGTACACCTACAACCGTATTTCGTATATTCGCACCTGTTGGTGGCGTTACACTGTTGTGCACGGTAATACCTACATGTCGATGCCACCGTGTCCCATCATATCCGGGCCGTGGGTATCTTCCCTCCGATAGGGGCTGTGCTGTCTCTCGCCGGAGGGCTTTGTACTCTCGCACACGCGCTAGAGACGCGGCAGTTGTTGGGTAACAATTCGCACGCGAGCACGTAGACGACTGTTTCGTTCTGTTGACTCTATGCTGCACGTGTGAGGCTGCATTCGCATGAGCTACTTTTTCTTTTTTCTTTTTTTTTTTTTTTGCCAGAACCCTCTTTTTCGCTCGCTGCTGTTGCGATACAGCGTATAGCGGTGGAGAAGAGGGAGAGTGGAGTTTTAGCGTCTCTGTTTTCCCCTCCCTTTTTCCCGTCGCTTCGGCGGATGCAACGCGAGACTCATATAATGCGTTCCACGATTTTGCGACTCTTTGCTCGGCAACAAAAAGCTCGGCCGTGGCATCCCTCCTTTCTTCATCTGTCGAGGGGATTTTTTAGAGATTTGAAAAGATATCTCTTTTTTTTCCAGAAAAAGAGATTTGAGGCCCAAAGGGATACTACGTATTTCACGTGCGGGGACATTGGCTTCGATCGAGTGGTGGGTATCGAAGAGCCAGAGTGAACATAAAAATGCACGGTCGCCGGGGAGCGCTCGCGGAAATTGAAATACTCTACAACCGATACGAAACTAATCGTCTCGCGTGTCATTGTTCTCGGCTTTTTTCTTCTTCCTATGCCCATTGACGAAAGTGTCAACCACGTCTGACACGTTGGACATTCCCAAGACGGAAATTCCACCCCAACAAACGCACTCGAAAATGTAAATCTTTACGCGCATACCGTGCCAACTAGCCAGCGTTTTACAACACCAGCTTGTATGGGTGTATTCATCCAACTCGCGTCGTAAAAGCCTTTCTCCCCTCCCTCGCTCCGACTTTTTCTAGCTTTGTCTAACCTCGCCCCTTTCTCCCCTTCCTCTCCTCGCCGACGATCCGCCAGACCATTGTCAAGCCATCGAGACGTGCATATACACACGTGCACAATGAGCACTCGGCTCCCGATACGGAAATCTGATAACGTCGGTGAAAACATTTGCTCGGCGAGGGGCGCTCCTCCGCGCTCATCCGCCTAACTTATCGATTCTCGCGGCTTGAAATATAGCTGTTTCCCCTTCTTTCGCGGAGTTTCTTAAATTTCGTGCGTTGAACCCCGATTTTCTTTCTTTTTTCCTTCCTTCCCCTTCGGCTTTCAAACGCTGCTCTATTCAACGGAAGATTGTTCTGGTGCGTTTGTCCTGCTGGGTAATGCGGCGTAGTCGAGGTATAAAAGTTTCGGGTCGGGACTAAAAGTTTCCAGGGCATATTCTTTTGGATTATCGAGGAAAAGACACAATACGATCCCTCGAATCGACAGGTATGATGCAATAGCCAGCGTGTAAATTAATCCGAATGATTATGCAACGGCACGACTAAGACTTCGAATGCGCTGATTTTCTACCATCTGCATCCATGTAAACACGCGAGTCAAGAAACCACGAGGGGCTGCGGTGTAGGTACGTGTACACAGTGGCAAGCACAACACCACCCCTTGCAGCTTTAATCGACTCCCTTCGCTCATCCGATTGCCCCCGCAATTCCGCATGTTGAAACCTTGTAAATAGACAAACTCTGCCTCCCTCCCTCCCTCTCTCTCGTCGCGTAATTAAATTCCGATGGCGCAGTGTGTCCCGTCTCTCTTGCTTCATCAATCTCGTTTCTGCTTCGCGCACCAGCGTCGCAATTTTTCCCCCGCCCCTCGTCTGTCTTTTCTCATATTTCTCTCTCTTGATCCTTTTCCCCCAATTACAAACTAAACTTTTTTTTTTCCAGCCTTCTTCTGTACCCCGTGGCTTCCACATCCTCTATTTTTGCGTAGCTATCCTCCCGTCTCTATTCATTCCTCCTCTTCCTTCTTCGGGATTTTCTATTTGTCTTGCTTACGAGATTATACTCGGGGGGTGTGTAGAATCATCGTAGCGATTCCAAAGCCTAGGGGGCAAAAAAATTAATTAAGCCCCGACATAAAATGCAACGCCACGCATTAAGTAGAACGAGTCAAGATGCAGTCAGCCCCCCCCCCCACCCGCGAGTTTTATCGATATCGGAGGGAACCGACGGATTTTCCTGAATTTCCCCGGAGGCGGGGTATCGTACCTACAGACGCGGACGTTTCACGTGCCCTTCTCGGCTCCACCCTCTATTTTTCACGCCCGGAACAATGCGGCCGGGAGTATATATGAATATATACGTGCAATGTAAAAATCACCGACGAAGCCCAGCAAACCGGTGGGTTTTTACATTTCGTGTATCCCCGTGTGCATCGATTTTATTCCTCTTCTCTGGCACGCGCCTCGAAAATCCTCGGGCTCGCCGGCGAATCACGCACCTGAACGGCAAACACGGCGCCCTATACCTTTCGTCCTCCCAGTGACGCGCTCGTCGCACGAAAAAGTTCTCGACTCACGCGACCGAGCACCTCTAACGAAAAACCAACACTCGCATTCGCGCTTCCAAACTCCACCAACCTGAAAACCAAAAGAAAGAAAAAAAAAAAAAAAAAAAAAAAAAAAAAAAAAAAAAAAAAAGAATCCCCACTTTGGCCCTTCTTCCCAAGCTGGCGCGCTAAACGTCGCATAAATCCAGGGCGCTCGCTCGAGCGACGGGCAGGGAAGTACATTTCAAGCTCTCGCGCGGCATTATTTTGTCGAGACCTCTCTCTCTCTCCTCCCCCTCCCTTTTCACCTCTTCAATTAATTCACATCTCGTGTTTATACACACCCGCGTGGGTTACATATACAGATGTACACGCGTAGCCATGCACGTGCATATTTCCATTTTCATCTGTTATTACGCTCTTGTATCCCGGTATGGACGAGGATAGCGCGCGCACTCGTATGTGCCCGTACATCATACGTATTACACGAGTATTCGCGCACGCGACACCAAATAGGTACACGTGTATTATCCTCCCCGGCTGCGATGATAACTTGATCCCTCGTCGTCTTCCTCGCTCCCTCTCACTCTCTTTCGCACATTCACACCTCCCTCCCCCCCTTCCATTCACAAACACATACGCAGATGTCTGCCGTGTACATATATAAATATATATACACACACATTTCTCTCTCCCTCGGCCCAATCCACACCCACACTCACACGTAAAATATGTCCTCGAGCGGCAGGAGCGAGCTATTCATGGATTTATCATCCCGGGTCCCGAACACGCGTGCGGGTGCATCGGGCAAAAGTGTCCTCTTGCTCCCTTTCGCTTGATTTTCCCCTTTCGCGAATTCTAATCCGTGTGTGGCTTGGTACGGGAGAAGCTGCAGGTATATGTATACACCTATACCTACACGATGGTAAAGGTTGTATAGGCTCGATAGACGCGGGAAATGGTAGCGAATGGGAGGACGAGAAGTAGGGGGTGGGGGGGGGACAAATCCTTTGGCGTGCACCGGGTTACTGGGTTATCGACGTTCGTTACGTGTCATCTATCGTGTACCAACTTTTATCCTCTTGCCTTCCACATGTGACCCTTTCCCTCGATCGCTGTAAGTACCTATACCTCGCGTACATACAGGGATATACGTATATAGATGTCATGCTATAACGTATACGCATTTATGTACACGTGTGTTTGTGGTTCAGCGGTAGTCATACGTCAGTATGGGTATATGCTCACTGTGAACCTACACAAGTATACCTGGATGGACTGGGCTGCGGGGGGTTTCCCCGCGAAACGACTGCAATCCATTTTGTTATCCTCTCTTATGTCTCTCGTTCGCTTTCGCTCCCTTTTTTTCCAATATTTACTTTTTTTTTTTTTTTTATGAAGATGTAACTAAGATTGCCAGACAGACAAGTCTGTGATTATAGTTTTCAAAATAATTATTTAACATTACATTGAAATTTTGGGAGAAAATTTTTCTTACACCATTGACTTCTACATTACGGAAGTTAAGAAAAAAAAAAAAAAATGCCCATTCACAGGTTAAATACAAAAAAAATTATTTTTATCGTTCGATGATTTTTAAGGATTCTAGTGACTAAAAATATTTGAGCTTGAGCTCAGTATATTTTTAAAGATGTAAGGCAGATGTTGTTTCAAACAGAACCATTAATGTAACTTTGTAAGATAACTACTTTGTTGAAGCTTGAGCCAATTATATTAATTAGTAAGAGAGAAGCGCACTGAAATAGCTTTTATACAAATTTTTTTTTTTTTTTTTAGTTTTTTATAAGCATAAGTCGTTGAATTCATTTTACTGTTTAATTTTATTTTAAAAAATTAAAGGAAAATCTTTATTTTTTTCCTCTTCTATTAAGCACACTCTTGAAAACGAACGAGTTGCAGTAAAGACATTGTAGGATCCTTTTTGCATGTTTGCGACCCACATACATCCCACTGTGCGACATGACGCAGACACGAAGATTTCCATTCATTCGACACCTCTTGGACTTGCCTACTTGTTATTTATATTTCATTTTCGTTTTCAAGTACAGTTTGTAGCGCAGTCAGTACCGAGCGATTGCAGAGCTCGTATTGCAGGTCGCGCCTTTCTACACCCCCGCTTCTCGGACGGACGGCAGGTTAATAGGATTTTTATCTGGCGTTTCCTTTCTGGCGTACGTGACGCGTGTACCTACGTGAGCGGATTATTTTGTCCTTTTTTTTCAATGCTCTTTTTTTCCCAACTCGTCCCTTCGCTTCCATCTCCTTTCACTTCGCGCATCGTCTTTTCCTCATCCCCTTTTTATCACACGCGACATACGAGTCAAGTCAATCTGCGCGACGAATTCAATTGCTTACTTTTCGACGCAACGGCAAATTGGAAGAAAACAAAAAAAAATTCCGCGCATTTCCATTTGGAATTACAATCACGTACCTCCTCAATTATTCACCTACCCTACATTTAATGTATCCGTCAAAACACATGACAATAATTTAAATTGCCAATTTTCAATTTAATATTTAGATGCAAAGCTGTTACTCACGAGAGCTAAGGGCAACGCAACCGAGTTGACGTTTACTTACGATCCTCGCACAGCGATCACCCGGAAAAACGGAGGGTCAGGAAGACAAGGGGGAGAAAAAACGACTATGGGTACCTTGTCTAACTGAGTATGAAAACGGAGGCGTTTCGACGCGACGACGCGGTGGCTGTGTTAACAAGCATGCAAAGACGAAAAAACCTCCAAGAGACTCCCTCTCCCCCTTTTGCTCTTTCACCGAATAAAAGCAGGAGTAGCTGTACGAAGTGAGAGACGGAGACACGTGCGCGCGTGGGAAGGGAGGAAGATCTGCTCTCAAAAAAGCCGCCCAAAGAGTAATGCACCCGCTTACGCGTCCCTTTGGGGCACGCGAAAGCTCCTCGTCCCATCCTCAACGCAAGCGCGAAGAAGTTACGACGGCGGTGCGAGTGGAATCATCCGCGGATTACTCGCTCAATAAATTCCCAGCAACCGTTCGAACGAAAAATCAGGAGAGCTGACCTTTTTAGGTTTTTACAAGCTGATTTATTGCTTTTTTTTGTACGCTTATTGTTTAGCATGTATATTAAACGGATACACATGGATTTAGCGTGGGATGATTGAAAGTCTCCAACTACGGATAGGTTCGCTCTTCCTTTCCAAGTTTTTAATTTTGCGATGAGCAATATCGTATCGAAAAGATTTCAGGCATGAAAAAAAAAAATTTTTTTGCCATTCACACTGAGAGATCGGTTGAAAAGTCATGCGAATTTGTATCGAATCCAAGCTTTGAAATCGACATGGAATGCGCATTTCGATCAATACCTGCGAGTATCCTTTGATTTCCTTTCCTGGAACTTCGAACCCCCGCAACATTTTTTAACGGAAATTTCAAATTTCAAAAAAATCATTTTTCATGTATCCTTTCCTCTCTTTCCAATTGCATGGATGAGATTCCACTGACACGCACTCTGAAAGTCTAGAAGGATCTTTTTTTTTTTTTTTATGGAAAAATATTCCAAAGTTCAATTCAAATCCATAACCCATAGCTTAAAAAATATTCCAAATAAGCGAACGTAGAAAAATTCGTTTTAGCCACAGTACGCGTTTGATGCTCGGTCGAGATTGTTTATTGCTGCCTACGGGTATATCTCAGCGCATAGCAGGTGAAGAAAAAAAAATCTTCCCGCGTCTATCGGCCTCTCGGATAGCATATGACTCACGGGCATCGCACGACTGTTCGTCTGCATTTTCCAACTTTTGGCATTTTCAAAATTTTTGTACGCCCACGCACGCGGATACACCGTCAGACAGATATCCTTTTTTTTTTCTCCGAGGGCATGTGGCACAACTTGCTGTACGTACACGCAAGCCCAGAAAAGTTTTCCCCCACAACGGGAGCAACAGCAGCAGCACAAGCGAGCCGTCTATTCCACCCCATTTCTCATTTCCTCCTTCAAAAAATTTCACCCCACCCCCTACCCCCACTTCTGCTCTCCATCAGCACTTCACAAAGCCGCGGGAGCCTTATTCTTTACCTCCATACTTTTGCCCTCGAGATTTTCAGTCGGGATACACACGCGCGCGCTCCTACGTACACCACGAATCCATTGCCATTGCAGCTGGTGCATTATTGTGACGAAGACCACGACGAGACCGAGGTTTAATTCAACGCGGAAACAATTACGCGCCGCTCTATCGATCTACCCCCAGAAAAAAAGGTCGCGAACCTCCGTCGACGACGTGAAAACTGAAGCGGAGATTATCCCCCTCCCCCATCCCCCCGTGTACTCTTTGCGCTTTGTGGCGTGTCTTGTCGTATACGTGTGTACATCCTCGACGCGCCCAAGGCGTGAAACAATGAAACTTTCGCCGAGATCTATGCGCTCAAAAGTGTTTTCGACGGCACACCCCTACAGCGCGACGCCAATGGGAAAAGTTGATTTTTATTTCGCGGCTGCCCTTTCACCGAAGGAGCGACAATACTTTACACGGAAGGCGTCACTCTTCCCCCCACCCCCGTCGAGCAAAGAGGAGAGTGCAGTAGTAGGTCAGCCGCACAGTGAGTTTCGCGAGCAGCGCGCCCCCGAGCACTCGCTGGCGATATGAGAATGTTTCGGTGGGCGTGCGCGCGAGCTCGAGGGCTTTTAATGATGGTTTTTTTCTTTTTTTTTTTTCCCCACCTCTTCTTCGGGAAAGCTTCGCGTGTACGTGTAGTATGGGTTCTTCGGGAATTGTCGGCATCTAAAAGCTCTTGCGTTGGGTTATTTTGAGATAGTAAGCGGTGATTGTCTTTTTGCTTCGCACTTGAGATATGACATTTTATCGCTTCGTTGTATAGGAGCATATGGCTCGTAGGTTGATGATTTTTTTTTTTTTTTTTGATTGTTTATTCGATGATATTAAATTTGCGTTTTTCAGTGAGATAAATTTTATATTCGTGTAGCCATGTACGAGAAATACGAGGGGTGCACTATTGAGGTCCCCAAGGAAATACACGTAAATCCGTTCTTTCTTCGAGAACGAATGATGAGATATTACATTCGTGGGGAAGATTTTCTCTTTCGAAATAAAAACAATCGGTAAAAGTAGGGGGGGGAGGGGCACTTGAATGTATAATTTGATGTGTATACGTAGATGCTTTGTAAAAACGAGCAAAACCAACATCATTCCCTCGAGTGGCTTGCATTTTCATTTTTTTTTTTTTTTTTTCCTCATTTTAGAAATAAAATCACGAGCACTCGAAAACTGCTGAATTCCGTGCTTTGCGTGTCGTTAAAAAATCAAGTGAGCGAGAGTAGGCATAACCGCAAACTATAAAACAGAGCACCTATACTCGCTGCGTTTGAGCTGTTGGCAAATTATCGCTCGCAACAACCTACAAACCAAAATTTTGAAAAAAAATATGTACACAAAACAAGTTACATCCGCAAATTGAGAAAGAAAGATTAAAAAAAAAAAAAAGAAAGAACTAGCTAGGCTGCAAAAAGAGAGAGATATTCTTTATTTATACACAATAAGAGAGAGCCGATCGAACGAGCATCTGCAACCTCGGCCTCTCTGCCATCTCGTCAAAGAGATAAAAAAAAACATATATATATATATACCCTTGTATAAAGCTCTGCAACGAGGGTGGACACAGATAAGTCGCACACACAGGACGAAGGCTAAAATAAAAGAGGCGAGCTCTCAATGTCGCGCTTTTATCTTTTACCCAAGAGAGAGAGAGAGAGACGACTGGAGAGGAGGGATATACGTGCGACTCTGTGCGAAAGGACATTTAGAGAGCTTAGAAGGGAGGGATGGCTGGAAATGAGGACGCCGCGGTGCAGAGGAATTTGGCCCCTCTTCCACTAAATCCTTGCATATACAACACGTGTGAGTGTGTGTGTGTGTGTGTGTGTATAGTGTGAGTGTTATATATACGTAGGTATATGAGTAAAGGGGATAAGTCAATAATATATTTGTCGTAAAGAAGAGAATGCGTGGACTCACCTCGGAGGACGTCAAGTAGCAGAGCCTCGAGTCGGTGCTCTCGAGGGAGGCCTGCTGAACGATGCCGTACCTGCTCTCGCGGTCAGACATGTAATCCGACCTCACGCTGTCCTGTCTGTCGAAGGTGCCCCTGTACGGCAGAGAAAAACAGTCAAGCCACTTTTACCTTCCTTCCTTTCTTTCTTACATTTCTCGAACGTGACAATCTCTTTCTCGCGCGCGCACACACACACACACACACACACACTCTCGTGTATAAGCTACGATGCAGAGACACACATGATTGACAAGAATTACATTGTTGTAGTTGGTGGTGATGGTGACTGCGCATGCAATACAATAGTTGGTATACGTATCGATTGGGGGATGAAGGGATAAAAGCGTGCAATTGTGCATCTAGTACAAAGAAGTGCAGGGCGATGGATATACAACATACGGATGCATGCGTATGGCTATAAGTGACAATAAAAAATAAATGTCATCGATCCTTCGATAATATACATATATATACGTGTATCATGGAGATGAAGATTTCGGAGCGATCCCACTGCCACGTGCCCATATATACCCTCGCGTGTACGTATGTGTGTTTGTTAGAAAAGTGTTATTTACCAACTCCCTCTCAACCCCTTCCTTCCTTTGACCGTGTCTCTTTCACGCGTTTTTGCTCTTTTGCGCGTTCGTTAGGGCGAACGTTAATTTTTAGCGCTTGTTTCGTTTCACTTTAACCCTTAAAACGTACCCCTTTCTTTTTATCAAACAAGTTTGCGTGTTTTGTTGAAGAAAAACAATTTATTATTGGTTCAAAGGGAATTTCGTATCGACAGTACAAAAATTGCGCTGCGAAGTAGGTAAAGTAAATCGCGTCTTTGAAAACTTCCAATGGGCAGGTATCTATACGTACTTTTCGATATTTCTATACGTATACTTGACCCAGACTGCAGTTAACATTGACGGATGTATATATATTTGTATACTCTCTGCGCCGTCTAACATTTTGCCGATACATCATGTTATACGCCCTTCGAAGCTCCGACTGTATTCAATTTGTATTTCCTGGCACCTCTACAAGGTAAAACCGATCACCTGCGACATCCTGACTCTATATTTGTTTTTCGAATAAACAACTGCGCCCTAAATAAAAATTAAGGGGAGGGGGAAAAAAACTGGCACTGAACTGAAATTTAAAAATCTAAAACAAACTGCATACTGAAAATACGAGTGCACGGTAAACGAGTTTGTGTGTTGATTGAGATTTTTGCATCAAGAGGGAGAGAGAGAGAGAGATCGAGGGGAAAAAACTGATATTCGCTTGGGGCTGCAATTGGTGGGTGGAAAAGAAAAAAAGGAGGAATCTCAAGAAGGACATGGCGCAACAGGAGCTAGACGACGAGCGGGTGATAATAAAACAGGTGCCAAGGTGAGCCGATTACGGCCTTCGTCCGAAGTGGACACCATCTCGGCACTCTCTGCGCGTGCAATCCCGTGCAAATCTAAATCTCTCTCTCTTCGCTCTACCTGGAAACCCCCCCCCCCTGATTCGCTCTCCTCGGCAAACTTAATTAAGCGCGCGCAATCACAAGTCTTTCCCCCTCAAGTCTCCAGATCCTTGAGTTTTTGTGTGTATGTATATTCTCTTCGCGCGTCCGTCTGTGTGTGACACACTTTTCCTTCACTCTGTTGGTTTTTATTTTTCATTTCCCTTTGTAGCTCTGAAAATTCGATCGATACGACAGAGTTGGGTATATACACGGCAAGGAGGAGCTCGAGAATGGGACTGACCGAGACCATTACGCGAGTGGGCGAACTCGGCTCTGCGGGACACGAGAGGGGTCAATTTGATTTGTGAGGCAAATCAGCTCTGTAAAAACATCACTGTTACCTGTTTAATCTGCTAATTTGAGGACAACCGGATCGTGCAAAGGGGGGTGAGATTCGTTAAACGATTGCATTGTACCCCATCACATCTTAAATAATCGTGACGGATTGGTAAAACTGGTTTTTGGGAAGGGATTTGTCGTTTTTTTCTCCTGTAAAATAAAATCCTCCCGATATTATTCTCAAAATTACTCGAGTAAGCAGAGAAGAACGCGACGATGCATCAAGCGCTACCAAGTAGGCCTCGTTTAATCTTATCACCGCACTCAACGCTTCCTCCTCTTTTTCGCTTGGATTCACGTCTAGACACGAAACACCCACCTTTTGTTCTTTTCAGAAAAAAAAAAATAAGCGCAACAGGACGCGTTAAAAATCAACCGAGTAGAGGTTTCAGCGTAAAGTAACTTTTGGTGTCTCACGCGGTGCGTTACATATTGTATCGTAGACTTTAGCGATACCAGCCTGGGAGTGCGAGGAGCGAAACTCGATGGGAGAAAAGTACTCTCGCAGCAACCGTATACCTGCGCACATCTTGCGTTTCACTCGAGCTGCCGAGAACGAAAGAAAATCTCGAGTCTTGAGAGGCTTCTAATCCAGAGTGTTGGAAGGAGAAGTTTAAGGCTCCAGTAGGTGATTAGAGGCAAAGTTCCGTGTTTCGCAATAATTACAGCAGTGGCTCAGAAAACTGCGAAAAGCAGAGAAAGAAAGAGAGAGGCAAGTATAGTTATACGGTGTACAATACAATCGACGGTAAAGCCGGTGACAGCTGGAGCGGGGTGTTTTTCCGGCTAGCCGAAAAGAAGGAGAAAGACGTTTCAAAGGACACGAGCGGACGCTTGGGAAGGTAAGGCCAGGACAATGGCTTGCTTCCTGGACGTAGGTGGTGATGGGTATGTACATTGTAATGAAAACAATGGCCGTGCTATCGCGAGGCTTGGAAAGTAGAAAGGTATGTTTACACGTATACGCTCTCGGGGAGAGTTGGGGATGCTCGGGTGAGGTATTTCGAGTGGAAAGTTACAAGTGTTATCGAAAAGCCGACCAAGAGAGAAAAAAATAAGAGGGAATGTGTGTGGATGGCGTGGGGAGGGAAAGGGGAAAGATATCGGAAAAGTATGCACAGGGAAACTCGAGCCTTACCCTCCTCGTGCGGCTTTGATGCCGATGTTGGCGTATCTACTTGATGCGGGCTAAGGGAAATGTGTACCAACTGCTTGTTACGAGGAGGGTTTATTGTCTTTTTTTTCTTTTTTTTTCTTTTTTTTTTTTTTTTCTAGAGATTTGTTTAAAACTTTTTTGAAATGCTACACGTGCGAAGGTATTTTTGATCTTTATTAGTGGCAATCGCGGAATTGGTGGGACAAAAATTAAGAAAAATGGGGGATGAGTTTTCAAGTACTCGGAAACTTTGAAATAGGAGCTGCTGTCGCTGATTAAATAAAATATGATAAGTACACAAGTTGCGCGAGGCCGTCCTTTTTGACCTGGTTTTATTTTCTCTCTCATTTTTTTCTTTATTCAACTTTTTCGAACATCCAAAAAT
Source organism: Copidosoma floridanum (assembly GCF_036245765.1). NCBI lineage: Eukaryota > Metazoa > Arthropoda > Insecta > Hymenoptera > Encyrtidae > Copidosoma > Copidosoma floridanum. Next base: position 25,214,551 of record NW_028321890.1, on the reverse strand, counting down.
GACGACTCGACTATTTTGAGAGCAGAGTTTGCATTTCATTTTTTGTAAAACCGGACAAAACTCGAGTAGCGCATCACTCGTACGCGTCGGACAATCCGATATCGTATTGGCAAAAAAGTACATGAGTAGAACAATATTACGAAAAAAAAAAAAAAAAGTCATCCAACACACGTGCCCGCGAGAGATGATCAAAATCGGGGCCAGGGGCATTCGCGTGGAATTCAATTACCGAATGATGACGCGCGTACTCCACAGCCCCTCGACACCCATACTTGTGCGCCGAACAGTCGCAATCGTCATGTACAAAGTCGAGCGGCGAAATAAAAGGTACAAGGTGAGACGAGTGCAGGTAAGGGAGAGCCAAGAGGCTCACGAAAGAGGAGGAGCAAATGTATGTGTGCGTATAGAAAAGTAGACGCTACGAGGGGTCACAGCGGAGAGGGTTACGTAAGGCAGAGAAGGTAGGTGCAAACGATCGAACAGCAACTAGCCACGCAACTATCACCGACGCGCCACGATTTTCCTTATCCTCCCCGAGCGTGTACCCTTTGTCCTGTGCGCGTTTTCCCCCGTCCCCCTCTCACTATTGTACGCCACTTTTTGTCACCACTTTGTCCGTTTAGGTCTTTTTCGAGTGAGAGCGAGTCAATTGGCGAGCGCAGCTTTGACGCAATTATTGCTTCTTTCCTATTCCTCCCTGCCTCCCTTTTACGCGCAATTTTCATCAGCTCGAAAGGTCGCAGCTTTTTTGCTAATTGGACCCGAGTTTAATTTAATAGCACTGTAATTGGAGGGCAAGCCCGCGCTTTGTTCCGCTTTTTCTTTTTTTTTTTTTTTTTTTTTTTTTTTTTTAGCGTCTCCGTAGAAGAAAAACTTATCGTTTAGAATACCGACTGCAGTCTCTTTACTCTGGTGGTTCTCGGTAGCGGGTGGTTAGCCGTTTTTTATTGGATGATAGAACTCTGTGCAGTTTGGACGATTAAGTATGCAGTGCGGTCGTGGTGATAACGGGTATCTGGCATGTCTGACTAAACTCGGACTTGGCTACTTTAAAATTAAATTTATCGTACTCGCCAAAAACTCTTCTTAAATGCTACAAACAACCAATTTCCTACTCTATAAATATACTCTTGAACATAACAAACAGGGCTTATCTATTGAGGCTGACACTACTTGGACTGTACTACTTAAAAATGTGTTCTTCGGTCCTTGCGTGAGAAGCCTCGCTAACTGAATTATAAAAAACCGTTTGGAACAATAAATAATTTTCTGACTCAAAGATAATTTCATTAATCAAATAAACGCAACTTATCTGAAATGTATGATTAAACTCGGGTATTACTACTGAAAATCCGAGTTTTCACTCGATAAAGCGATGATTATCAATTTTCTATCTTACAGTTGACCCATCAAAATGGCACGGCTGACCAAACTCAGACTTAACTACTTAAAAAATACAGGGTTTGTCCATATCACCAAATAGCTCTACGTGAAAGCTGTTTTGATGTATACATTTAGTTTTGTATTTCGTGGTTATGATATTGACATAGAGACAAGCAGATTTAATTTGGCATGGCTGACAAAACTCGGTCTTTACTACTTATATAGTGATTTTGGTCGTTACCTAAATTCTTGACATTATCCTACATTAGATTTGCTTCTGATGTCTGACTAAACTTGGTCAGTACTACTTAAAAATCGAATGTATGCTCTTTACTCTAGTGTTAATCTATTAAAGCGAATGTACAAAAAATTGTTTGGAATGTACGATCAAGCTGGGGCTTTACTACTTAAAAATCTAATTTGATCATGCAAAAGTTATAACTTGGCAATCCTACGAAGAACCTACTCTAATTCATAAATAAGCTACTTTAGAGTTAATAAACTAAAACTAGTACAAATCGAACGAGCATTTTGAATAACACCAAGTGTTGATTGACGTTAAATAGTACGAGCTAATTTATCACAATCTACTTCTAACAAAAAATTTAGCGTAGACTCATGTATTGAACGAAAAAAAAAACACTAATGATCATTGTGTTGGCTGAAAATGAACCAAAAGCTTATTCCTAAGCAACCTATGAAAAATAACGATTCATCGTCAGCTCGATTAACAACGCAGTTTCATTCGTTCGTGGAAAAACCGAACCCCTTCAAGTCCCGAAATCTCTACCCCTGTCATGCATCTCGTTTTATATACCACACGAAACTATTTCAATTTATAATAACGACGAAAAAAGGCATATATATCTGAGAGAATGACCAGTGCCTTTCATCGCGAAATTAATAATTCAAAGTAAAAACAAACACTCGCAAGCTGGACGTAGCTGGCGACCCTTAAAACTTTTCTTTACCGTGGAAAACTGCGCATTAAGCCAAAACGCCAGCGGACAACCCCGCAAGCTGAAAATCAATGTCGAATCGCAGCAGCAGCTCTTTATATATACACACACACGCCCACAAACTTTTGTTCAATTGGATGAATTCGCGCGTTTTAAATTCACCGAGGAAAAAGGTCACCGCGAGGGAAAGAGGGAATCGTTAACGAGCCCGATGGGAAAACCGCTCACATGCGCGCGGTATATACACGGCAGCGAGCGACGTGTAAATAGAATAGAGCTAGTTAGCGAAGGAGAGAGGATCGTTGCTTTCTCCCCGCACGCGAAAATGCAATTATCTCGCGCGCCGCTCTTCCAAGGAGAAATGAGGGGCAGGGGGGGTTCACGGAACTTTGCTACGAGCAGGTATAGGGTGTAAACGCTGAACGGAGTTTTTGTCGCTATCCTCTTTAGTGTTTTCCGGCGGCTTTCTTGGTAAGGTTTTTCATTTTTGCTCTTTATCTTGTACAACTGCAACAAGACAGTCTGCGCGGAAATAGAATTTTCCGTGTCAGTGAGGACGTTTATTAACTCGCCTAGAGCTCGTTGTACTTGTTTTCTGTTTAATGTATTTTTTTTATTTTTTTTTTATATTCACTTATTCTTTATACTAGTTATCGATTGGTGGAATCTAGTATTGTAGAAATACATATTGGGTGTATTTTGTTAAGTAAGAGTAACAACATTCAGTTACAAATGTAGACTTTAGATCGTTTGAAAGTAATAATAATAACATTCGTACAAAACCACAATTGTTTGTGGTAAGAGAAGTAAGTGAGTGTTTATGTTGAGTATTAATTAAAAATTTTTTTGTGGTTTCATATTACCTTAATATTCAAGTGCAACGTGTTCACTATTACCTGTTTGTTCACACGAATGCAAATCCTCGCAATTATAATATATATATTCAGGGTAAACTATTAAGAAAAATAATAGAAAAATAACAATAAACATACAGACTTGTGTTGCTCTAAACAATCATTAGCTTATAAAAATTTCTTTCATCACCTAATAACACGATGCACAATCATATCTATTATCTATAACGTATTTTACATATTAATGGAGTATCCAGTGCAATCGGTATGGACATATAGATTTAGTACAGGGGGTAACCACTATAGAGTCAAGTACGTAAATATATAATATATAATTGTATTGAGGGTCAAATCAAGACACATAAGTATATTGAAGTGCGGAAAAAAGTAGATTTGTGCGCCTCATGTAGCAAAGAAAGACTTGAAAAAAAAAAAAATAAATAAATAAATTAAAAAAAGGTATCAAGTAGATGTAAAAAAAAAAATATACGTATAACAGGACATTACAAGAGAGAAAAAACAAAAAAAACAAAGACCAACCCCTAAGTGGGTTTTTCCACAATCCTTAAGAAAGAGCCTCGCACCGGTCACAGTCACCCACGTCACGATACACAGCACACACACACACACACTGCAGGCACTCGGCAAATGGTCTTGCTGCACCTCACCTGTGTTCGAGCGAGTCGGTCCTGTTGGACTTGTATCCGCTGTCGTTGAGGCTGTTCTCGTGGCGCAGCGACGGCAACGAGTCCCAGGTGGACTCGCGCCTGTGTCCGATCGGGCCGTAAGAGCCCTGGGCGGTGCTCGAGGCAACCGAGCCCAAGGTCGAGCTGCCCGACTGCCAGCCGTCCGAGTGGCGGAACCAATGGGCTCGCGCCGAGGCGCCTATGCAGCTCATGCATCGGCTGATGACGGAGTATCGAGGTGAGTTTACGGACGAACAAGCGCGCAATCGCCATTCATACCACTCGCACACGGACAATCCTTTCTTTTTCACACTTTACCCGGTATCACGATCTCGGTAGGTGCTTTTTTTTTCTGACCACCGTTTTTTCGTCGAGTTTAATTTTTTGTTTTTCTCTCTTTTCCTTTCTGCGTCTATTTGTTACCGATACACCTACGTGCCCGTTATACCCCCCTGCCCTACCTTCAGCCCGTCCTTTCGAGTTACGTTTGTTGGCAACCCGACCTCCTTTTCTCTTCTATTCTCGCAACTGCTAGCAAACAAGGCGCGCCCGAGCTTGCAGCCCTGACCCCACACTGAGGTACAACGTTTCCATGTATGTGAGTACCTACTCGCAATAATGTTGTCACTAGTGCGTATGAACGATGGTGTTTACGGTTTTCCTTTGTGTTACAAGCTGAGATTGCCTTGTGCACTCTGTTGTTCTCGTGGGGCCGCGTTTTTTCTTTTTTTCTTTTCATCTATTTCACATATCCAAAGCTTTACCTCGTTATTTTTTTTTTAAGTAGGTTAGCAGTAGAAAAAAAACCCAAACCGATACTCATGATGATCACTGATTACGATTGGAGTTTTTTTTTTTTTTTTTTTTTTTGTTGGGGTGAAAAATTAATGAGAGCGTTTGTGTTACTTGCTACTGTATATGTGTATGTATATATTTTTCTTTATTTTTTTTCAAACGATGCTTGAACTCTACTGTGTGTCAAATTTAGTGTATGATGGTCGTTTGTTGAAATAATACAGATAGATGCCAATCAACTCTAGTGAACAGATTTCAAAGCGTGAATAAATGTCTTTCAACTTATGTACAGATAACGATTTCTTTCCTTGCCTTCTTTCTTTTATAATACTAAATTTGTCGTTAAAAAAAAAATGTATTTTTCTTTACTTTCAACAAAACAATTTATATGTTTCTAGCTGGAAAAATTCGTATTTACTCAAACTACTGGGCAAGCTATAGGACAAATCCGAAGCTCTTAATTTTTCACCGATGTCCAAAAGCACATAAGTAATTCTAAAGGAAAAAAAGTAAGCCGTACAAAATATTAACTTTCAAAAAAGCAACACGTTTCCAAAAAAAAAAAAAAAAAAAAAAAAAAAAAACACGACGAAAAACCCGCAAGGAGACTTCCTACAAGAGCCCAGCAACCAAGAGTGTGTACAAAGCAACAACTCGTGTTCAACAAACTTCGAATGCGTTAATTTACATGACGTCCGACACACAACTCTACTGCACATGAACGACACGTCCAACACGACTCTATCTCACCACATGGTAACAAATTGATATGTACGACAAATAGGAAAAAAAAAAAAAAAAAAAAAAAAAAACCACCACCCTTGTGACAACGGTGGTTGCCGCGCTTGTGACAAATTAAACGACAGGTAAGTATAACTCTGCATGCGTGAAAGGCCGTCGTTGCGGTACCTGGAGTTGTAATCGCTCAAGTATCCCCTGTCCCGCTCCTGCTCCCTCTGCTCCCTCGTTCTCTCGCGTATGATCTCGTTCCTGTCGCTGTAGTAGCCGTCCCTGCTCTCCCGGCTGCTCTGTCTCTCGGTCGCGTACCTGTACGACAGCGGCAGGGTCGACGACTTGTTCGCGCTCGAGCCTAAAACTTGATTGCGCGATTATTATTGACCATTTCCATGCCTCCGCTACGTAGATAAATAACAATATGTTATATATGTATGTATGAAAAAAATCCACTGACGTCTCCTCGTTGGGTGTGGCGTGCGCTGGATCGTCTGGGTCTGCTGCTGCTGCTGCTGCTGCGACTGGTTGATCGGTATACTCTCGGCCAGTTCTGAAAGATAATATATGCGATGCAATTATTTAGGTAAGGCAATCTGGGAGGGGCTGTGGGGGACAACGCGTTAAGCCTCACCAAGGTTCTCCATGCTCTGCGACAGGAGCGCCTCGAAGGTGTGCAGGCTAATGCTCTCGGCGTCCATGCCCTTGGCCAGCGTGTTCCTCAGGTGCATCTCGTACTCGAGCAACAGCCTGTTTGTCGTCGGACTACCCGGCGTCGACACCGACGACTGCTGCTGCTGCTGTTGTTGTTGTTGTTGCTGCTGCTGTTGTTGTTGTTGTTGCTGGAATTGTTGTTGTTGTTGTTGTTGTTGTTGTTGTTGTTGTTGTTGGAGGTGTTGCTGCTGCTGGAGCTGCTGGCAGAGCTGGCTGTTGCACCTGCGCGACTGGCAAGCGAGGCCCGACTGCTGCATCTGCACGTGCATTTGCTGAGCTGGGTGGAGGTGTTGGGGGTGCATCTGATGGGGGTGCTGGTGGCTATGCTGCTGAAGCCCGTGTTGTTGTTGCTGTTGAGGGTGCTGGTGATGGTGCTGCTGCTGCTGCTGCTGCTCCATGTCGGAGTTGCCGTTGGAGGAGCTCGGGGTCGTTGCGTAGCACTGGTTGTCGAAGATGACGTTGTCCGAGGGCGGCGAGACGTCACCTGTACAGCGCACATCACGTTCCGGGTGTAAGTACACGGCTCTCTGGCAATGGGCGCGGGGGGAGAGGCGCGGCTGTTGTTGCAATCGTCGCCGTCGCCGGGGGGAAGTCGACGACGACGGGGACAACAACTTGGTGCCGTTGACGAAGCGCGAGGATACCACGGGGGAGTGCAGGTGTGGTTGGTGGTTGTAATGGGTAGTGGTGGTGGTGGTGGTGGTGGTGGTGGTCGAGGAAGACAGACACGAGTTTAACGCTACGTGGAGCGCGGGTGGCGGTTGCAACGTGCAGCTGTAGCTTGAGTTGGTGGTGGCAATGTTATTAGTGCAGTTATCACCAGTAGCGACTGTAGCGGCGGACGTAGCGGCGGATGTGGTGCTCGTGCAGGCGCTCGTGCGAGAGGAGGAGCCGAGAGTGGGAGTGGTGACAACGGCGGCCCGGTTGCAGCTGCCGCTACTATTGGCGTTATTGGCGGCCTCCGCGAGCAGCAGCTGCTGCCGCCTCGCCTCCCTCCGTTTCCCGGTGCCGGTCTTTCCCGAGACCCCCCCGGCCTGATGGGACGGCGTGTGCAGAGCTATGGAGACAAAACACAGGGACACACGTCGACGACGTGCGACGTCAGACGGTGCGTGGTACGCGTGTGCCTTACGAGTAGATTCACACGCACAGACAGGTAGATATATACATAGAGACATTATTGGGGGGGGCTGCTGGCTTGTTTTCTTTACGCGTCCGATAATTGTTGTTGGCTGCTTTTTCACTCGTATGACTCATACAATTGTATGGTCGATTTGCCCGGGAAAACTTTGTGGAAAGGACGATCAGAAAGGGGGGGGGGTTCTATGTTTTTTTTTGGGGGGGGGAGAGCACTAGCTCTGTGCAACTATATCGATGCAGCGTACAAAAGATATATGTATCCGTTAAACATTGAAACACGTAAAATTGAAAAAATGTAAATCGGCCACTGTGGATTTTTGACGATTACAGAAGCTCTTATTTTACAAGATTTGAAATTGATTACAATTCAATTACTGCATTTATTTTAGTTCATCAAAGTTCACATGAAATAATAAATTAAGCTCCTATCGCAGAAATTCACAGTGTATTTTCGTACATTGACAAGTATCGAAAGAATCTTGTGATGTAATTGTAGCTCAAAAAATTTGTATTGTGCTACATATATGAAAAAAAAAGATGTGTGCTAAAAAACACGTTTATATTTAAATAATGTTAATGTTGAAATATCGAGATATTAAATATTTGATAAAAGACATATAGAAACATGCAAATGGGAATTATAATGTATGCAATTATCTCTCAGATCCATTGGATTTTACGTTTGTTTATGTATATTCATGTTCTTGCACTTTTCTTGCAGTATAAAAAATTTTACCATAAAATCTATTCTATAGCAGAGGCGATATTTAAAATTTAAATTAAGGTAAATTTTCAAACTTTGAGACAAAAGAGATATCGTAAAACGTCGATAAAATATACAAATACTTGTTCAGTATATTAATGATCAAACGAAAAATCACTGTTTAAATGGCCATAATTCAATATGAAAAGGGCGATAATCAAACTTTGACGTTTTATTAAAAAAAACTTGTCGCACCATATTTTATTCTGTTTATTGCTGTTTCGTTTATTTTTACACTCAATTTAAATCATACGATGCAAAGATTTATACTTTGAAAATTCTACTTGAAAATCTAAAAATTGTTGATCAAGCAACGTCTTCTTTTTTTCTTTTTTCTACCACGTCTCGGAGTAAAGCCCAAGCCGTTTAAACAAATTTTTGGTTGAACAATCATTGCACCGATAAAATGCACTTCTCCGTAATTGTTTTTTTTTAACTCAACAATAAAGTTCTGTAACAAGGTACACAGCTCAAGTAGCAAACAACAAGGGAATAAAGCCTCTTATCAGTGCAAGCGTGGCTATCCGCCACAGCAATCATATCTCATTCCTCGCAAAAAAAGCATGAAAAAAAAGCGCGATGTATATATACACTATAGAGAATATATAGTAATAAAAAAAGTTGAGGCAGGGGGGTGGGGGTCTAGGGGGGGGGGCTCGGAAAATGAAAATCGAGAATAATCGTAAGGTAATTGTTCGCAGGCAGTGTATACCGGAGTACTGTCGGTCCATCTCGTGCACGCTCCTCGACGGCTGGAACCTCGGGTGGTAGTTGTTGTTGGGATGCCGGTAGGCGTGCACGTAGTTGTCCTCAGCCTCGGACATGACGTAGCGCTGGTTGTTGTTGTTCGGGTGCTCGTGGTAATGGTGGTGGCGCTTGCGCGACATCTCGGGCGAGGTGATGGGGCTCTCGATGCTCGACATCGGCCGAAAGACGCGCCTCATCGTGTGCGTGTCGTAGGGAGGCCCGTGGTGAGGCCCGGGTGGGGGTAGACCCGTCGCGTGGCCCATCCCTGGCATGAACGGCCCGTTGAGCATCTGCGGCGGATGGTGCAGGGTCGAGGTGGCCACGACGCTCGGGTGGCTCTCGATGCGCATGTCGTCGGTGCTCTTGCTCTTGTTGCGTCGGCCTTGGCTCATCGGCCCGAACACGTTGCCGTTTTGGAGCTCGAGCTCCGTATAGTCGGCTGACTTGGTGTGCTGCAAGTGATCCTTGCGGTGGTGGTACCTGCTCAGGGTCCCACCTGCCTGGGTACCCTCGGACTTGAGGGTCTCGCGTTCAGGGCCGTTCTGGATCGCGCTGTCCTGGCTCTGCTTGAGTGGCTTCTTGGGCGAGGGACCCGTGGCCTTGTCCTCCGGCACGTCGATCTGGGGATTAGTCATTCATCGTTAGTTCTACCGGGTGAGCTGTAAGCTGATTTTTTGGTTTTTTTTTTTTTTGTTTTTTACTGATAAGCACTTACGCTATTCTGTCGCCTGACGTTTCTAAGCGACTATTAGTTGAGAGAAACACGTGAAAGCAGAAATATTTCGTTGTCAGAATTTTTGTTACACTGCGAAGGCATTTTTTATTACATATTACGTATATTTATGACGATTAATCTACGTGTACAGGATGAATGATGCAATAGGGACAAAAACTCAACTCGCAGTAGTAACAAGTGGGTATGGTCAGACGCGCCACGTAGTGAAATCCGGATGTCTGACCAAACTCGATCGTTACTACTGCGTGCGAAAAAATTTCACGTTTGTGCTTTTTCTTTCATTACCAATAAAATTTATCGAGTAATTTTGTGTAAACAGAGATATATAACGCGTAATCGATGTTATCGAGTCCACTTGAAAAAAAAAAAAAAAAAACTTAATAACCATGCAAGAGCACGCGAAACGATGTACACTCAAATTTAAACAATAAGCCGCGATGCTCCTCCGATAAAGCTCAAAAATAGCGAAAGCGTTGCAGCAGCAACAGCCCCGGACGAAGAAGCTCGAAGCAGAACAAGAAGGCACTTGAGTGTGTACGACGACGACGGCGAGTCCTCGAGCTTATCTCTCGGATCTTAATTACCGAAAATCGTCCTTTGTAGAAAAAAAAAAAAAAAAAAAAAAAAAGAAAGAAAAGAAAAAACACAATAGAGAAGCGGAAACAAAAGATGCCGTTGGTAGATGTGTCCACATATATATGCACGGTGTACAGGCTAAAACGCAAATGAGCCCGAGTTCGACGACCGGCGAAGGGTTGGCGCACCTGTGAGCCAACGGTGCTCGTGCCAATGGCAACGCTCGCTGTTTTCGGCGTGCCCGTCTGGCAGGTCTCGTTCTGCTGCTGCTTGTCCTGCATACTTTTCAGCCGGATCGAGTCCGCCTTGGACATTTTGGCGCCAGGACCGATAGACTGGATCTGCTGCTGGGATGCTCCCGAGCTCGTCGTCACGTTCGCGCTGTTTACGTTGTCGTACAGCGAGGCGCTCGACGTCGCCGTCGTTATCTTGTCCCGGGCCTGCAGCTCGGCGTCCACGGGCCGCGTCGAGATCCTCGGGAGAGTCTGAGCCACTGCTGTGGACATTCCGGAGATTAGATTTCTTTTTTCCAAGGGAGTTGCAGGCTGGTTGGGAACGTTTTCGTCTGGACTTGTTGTAGGTACTGTTTTGAGTTAATCAAAAGGCCGTATAATTGGAGGAAGGGAGAGTCGTTTCTCGTGAGGAGGTATCGCGGGGATTTATGTTGTTGGGAGTTGGACCGAGTGCCGTGGCTCTACTGCAATTACGTGGCTATACATATTTGGGGCAATTAAGGGAGCCTAGAATGGACGATTTCGAATTACCATGCATCTTTGACGCGTTCTCGAGTACATTTCTTGTTCATTCGGTACCCAAAAGTATTTTCTAAGGTTTTTTCCCTTTTTTTTTTAAATCAAATATACGACATGTCCATTTCCTCCTTTGTTTTCGATTAAACTGCATATCCATACAGAGTGTTTTTAGGAGCTACTTTTTCTTACGAAATCAACTTTTCTCTCGTAGAGAGAATAAAAATACGGAGCGCTTTCTCCAAGAGTATCAGCGCTTTTATATCAAAGGTACGGCTGTGGCCTTAAAACCGATGCATTTTTTCCGCCAACAAACTCACGAAGCCCCGCGTGCACGCATCAAACCTTGTAGGTTGATAAAAATTAAACGACGCAATGAAAAAGCAATGCCATACCTCTCGAAGGGCGTCGTAAAGAATGTAAGCAAATATATATGGGAGAATTCGCGTACCGCAACTACCTGATGTCGTAAAAACGCAAAAAATCGGAAAAATACACACAAGTTTCAGCTCGAGAGGGATTTTCCTCGACCAATCATAAAATGTCATTCCTCTCCGAGTAACGATCGAATTGAAGAAACACAGGGTAGATAGAGCAAAAGGAGCGGCGTACACGACTTGTCTCACGTAATTACTTCTTCCTCGCGTAATCCGCGCTCAAAGAAAAATTCAATCTTCGAGATAAGCCGGAGCTCTATCTTTGCTGCTGACTCCTCCAAAAAGAAAAAGCCGAAAAGGAGCAGTATAGGAGAAACAGCTTGGAAAATCCTCTCTCTTTCTATCTCATTCGCGTGCAGCTCGACGAAAGAACAGATAAAAATCCGGCACACCCACATACACACATGCACGTGTGTGGGCTCTTGGACGCGGAAAGAAGATACGAGGAGGACGGGAATAGGCCACGCATCGCCCGAAGCTCTCGGCTCTTGCTCCCTACAGAGCTGATGGTGCACAGCAGCCTCGGGACCGATTTATTATTCCATTTAGGTTCGGCCGAAAGGCGCCCCTAATGGGAGCGAATGGGAGCAGTTGCGCTATGCAAGATAGGGATGGGGTGGAAGGGGGTGGTGAATCGATAAGCCGGGAGAGCAGCGAGTCGCAGGTGTTACGGTGTACAAGTGGTGATGGTAACGTACCGCAAGTCGTGGCGAGGGTGGGCCTGTTGTATCTGAGGTCCCGACTGAGCGCCCGGTTGTACTGCTCGGGTGTCATGCAGGTGCAACGCGGCTCGCCACCACCTGGAGCCCGACTCGGTGAGGCTGGGGTCGAGAGCGGCTTTCGGCGCTGGCGGGGCTGTTTGGCCCCGGCTTGCTTGCTCAGCGGGTCCAGGTTGCGCAGCGAGTACGACGACGAGCCCTTGCGGCCGATGCCCTTGAACGCCGGCGACTGCTTGAAAAAGTTCGGGTTGTGTTTCAGTTTATTTTAATTTTTTTTTCTTAAACTCGTTGAGTAAAGTTACGAGTAAACTTGAACAAAGTAATTTCAATTTTATTTACAAACAGGGGTAGGGACAAGCTGTGTGCACAATTCATGGAATTTCGATGGTTGGCACCATACAATGTATCTAAAAGTACGTGGGGATATCGTATTACTTACCACACATTCTTTGAATTGCTTGGCATCGATCGCGCAAGTGAAATTCAGTCCCCAAGTGTCGTTTGTCATTGTGTCCTTCCAGTAGACAAAACACTCGGATGCCTGGCCAATTCGAGTGCCTGAAATCATCGTACGATGTTTACGTTGATCAACGAACAAACGGAAGTAAACGACAAGATTGAAAGCATTTTTTACTACATTTTAACCATTTCAATTTAAATGTAAAAATAATTATATACTATGGTGTATTTTTACATTTTTTACCACTAATCAAACATTTTAAAATAATGTTTGCTTAATGTGATTAAAAACACTTTTTTATGTAAAAAAGTTGTGATGTCATTAAATGTTCCATGTGTACACGAATGAAACAAAGAATTTTTGTACCAAAAATTTTGTAGTAAATCCATTTAAAATTCAACCCTTTGAGAACTTTTTTCTGTACTCGTACAAAATACAATAGATGCGAGAGAAAAGAAAAATCTTTCTAACTCGATTGACGGCATAATGTGAAAAAGCAAATGATCAAAAGTAAAACTTAACTTTGAAATAAAACCAAAATAAAATGAGGGAAAAAAAAAGAAAAAAAAAATATGCGTTGTAACAGTAAAAATTGATGCAATTACCAGGCTGTACGAGTCGGACGTCGAGAATCTTGTCGACTTGGCAATTGTAAGCCGTGATATGGAAAATCGTCTCGGGCGTGTCCTGTATGCAGGTAATGTTCACCGGAACCAAATCCTCGGAGATCTGTTGCCATTTCACGCTGCCCGCGCCGCTCGTTACGTGAAACACCTCGGCCCACAGCCTGAAAGCAGCGCCAAAAACGATAGCACCAGCAATAAGCCACCAAACACACGAATCATCTCCACCAGTGTCCCGAAAAGTTGCACATGCATATATATATCTACGTACACCTACGTGTGCTATATATATATATATACGCTACCACCACCCGCCGTCGGAGCACATCTCAAACACCATCAGCTCCGACAGGGTGCAATACACGAGGGGGTTGGTGGTGTTATTTGTCTCTCCGCTGCTCGTTGGCGTCATCGTGAATCGTCAAGTGCCCGGCAGCCAGACACGCGTATACTTACGTACCTACGTATGTGTGTATATGTTTTGCGTACTTTTTGTTTCTTTTTTCAAAGGTGTGATTAAGTCGTTTTTTTCAAGATTTTCATATTTAGGTACTTTTGGAAGGTTATTGCGTGAAAAACTTCTATTTTTTCCCATAGGAAACCGTTTTTTCCGATATTATACCCCAAAGTTTAGTTTTTTTATTATTAATCTTTGTTTTAATGAGGTGTTTTACTTTTGATTGCGAATCTCAGTTCATTTACGCTCAACTTGATTTAATATATCGACTTGAAATATTCATTATCGACTGTTTATCCAAAATGAGGATGATTTTTAATTTAAAATGTTCTCAGTATTGAATGATAATAATTAAAACTGTTGAATTTCCGACTAATTTAATTGAAATTCAGTCTCTGTCTATTTAATAAAATAAACTACTTGCTGAAGTAACTTAAAAAATTTATTGTAAATGAATTGATCAAATCAAATGTACATTTAACAATAATTCGTTTGTAGTGATTGAATAAAATAAATTTGTTTTTAAGTTTTTTTAATTTATTTTATATTTTTATTTTTTTTTGCATATTTATTTCTAATTTAACAGTAAATATGTTTTTATTATGTTTAATAAATATGAAAAAAATGTTGTAACAATACACATTCTATAATGATGAAATAAAATACAGAAGTTTGTTTCTAAGACAAAATTTTTTTGTTATAATTTATTTTATTGAAATATTAATTTCAAATATAACCGTAAATGTGCTTTAATTGTGTTTAATTTGAATACAATTTTTTTTAATTAATTAAAATTTCACTTTTTCCAAATAAACTTATAAAAACCTAGTGCGCCTCTAGTTCTAATCAAGATGAAAAAAAAAAAATTGTAAAAATAATACAATCTTAACACTTTCGTACCACACTCGGTGAAAAAAAAAAAAAAAAAAAAAAAAAAAAAAAAAAAAAAAAATACGTATCCGACAATAATTCAATTTTATAATTTAAGTCGAGCATTTTCCAACCCTTTTTTTTGGCCTCACAAATTTGAGGTACTCATCCCAGCAATTTTTAACTAGCTCTTTCTTTATCCCCCGAGGTGTCAATACACACATGCCCCGCTCGCTAACCCAGCCATACCAGCCGCGCCCAAAGAAGAAGCAGATCCCTCGTGGCCCGCGCCCACGTACACCAAAGCCAGAGCTGCAGTTGCAGCTGCAGCGAGAGCGACACACCCTCTCCCGCACGCGTGTATCGGTATACATATGTATACATACGTATGGGTGCAGGCTGCGCTGCACAAGACGCCCGAACCCGAGCCACTCGTCGGTACAACCGTGGAGGATTCTCGGGCAAACAAATGCAAATTTACCGTGATTTTCGTGGCTGGGCGCTCCTATTCGCTTACCCCCCCCCCATCTCCCGTTTCTCTGATGACTGTGTGCATATATGTATATATATATATATATATACGTGCACACCCATTCTCAGAAAACGAATTTCGCGCGCCAAGACAAAAGCACAAGCACCACCTCCGAACTACGTGTTGTTTTCTCCCTCCCGCGCGAAACTCCCTGCCACGGGATTGGTTTATTTATGCGCTCTGCAGTCGAGGGTGTGGGTGTATGTACGCATATTTACGTTTAAACGTGTAGATGGGCGTATGATGTTAACCCGAGCCACCGTCTACTTTGTCGCGGAAAACGAAACGACATAATTATTTAATTTGCCGCAACTGCACGGCTCGCGCAATCGGATTAGCGGGTCCGTCGAGTGTGAAAATTATCATGTCAACGTTGCATTATTTTCGGATGATAAATTAACCGACCCTCGAAGTGGAACGACTTTTACGTTCGCTTGATAGTTTAATGCGAAAGTTATCGGGGCGTGGAGGGTTCGCGAATGCCAAAGGAATGTTTCGTTATATCTGGGTCGGCGAGGAAACTTTGCTTTTTAAACTGCATAAAACTCGGGGCTCTCTGTACAATTTATTTGCTCCCCTGATGGAAGCAAAAATAATATTTTCCCTTTTCTGTCGTTTGATAAATTTATTAAAACATATTGCTGAAATGCTGAAATGTAAAAGTTTTTTCTTTTTTTTTTCTTTTTTTTTTCATAATCATCAAGTTTTATTTGACAACTTACAAATATACCATCCCCAAGTCAAATGACATTTTAATTTTCTTACATTATTTACACGAAGTCATTTATTATTGTTAGAAATTTATGTTATACGTTTTAATTCATGCAACACTGAATCTACCCATCTTTATTTAATTCATCATCAGAATTATTATGTTAAGTCTTGTATTTGTTATCATCATGTTTGTTAAAAATCTCTACTGTTCATATGAAACCTTATTTATAATTTCTATTAAGTTTCAGTTTTAAAACTACAGTGTCCATAAGTCACAGAAAACAAATAATGAAAATATTGTTTTTAAGAACTAAAAGACATAAAAATTTATCGAAACACCTCTTATTTATCGTGAAAAAAAAGAACAAAGCCATCGCCCACCCCCGAACTGACCTATTTGAATGTAAAATTACCCAGCGACTACATTTTCCAGGCGTTAGTCCCACAGAGTCTCTCCCATGCTTTCCCGAATAAGCTGCGAATAGAGCTACTACCAACTATAGCTACATAACTAACAGTAAGTCTTAACTACGCATGCAAAGCGAGGTGTACAGGATGAAATGACAGAGAACGAAAACGTGGTATTCGCGCACACGGATGCTAATTTTAATTTTAATTATTTTTTTTATTTGCTATTATTTCATTCGACATAAACTAACGACCAACAAAAACAGTTAAAGATTATCACTAAAAAACGTATTTCGAGAGAGAAATGGGGTTCCAGAGGATGAGTTGTGTGGTAGAGATCAAATCCAGAGTGGTTTTTTGCAAAAGGACTTTTTTGAAAAAGTGACGTGAAAAGGTGCTTTACTCGAACACTGGACAAAAATTCACGATTTTTTTTTTTTTTTTTTTTTTTATGGTTGACTCGAAAATTACTGACAAAAATAATTTGTTCATATAACTATTAAATTAAAAAACAATTGATACTCCCTCTCACACGTTGCATTTGAATAAACTGTGCTGAGCTTCACTCTCGTTTATATTTCCTAGAAGCATCTAACTACTTAAAACTCGGATGACTTAGATCTTTGTAAGAAAATGCATTATCATTCAGATATTCGAGACAAGTATAGGCTTTTGAACTACTTTGTTTTTAAGTACTTGTAACACTACAAAGTCACTTCTATGTATAGTTAGCCAAAGGCTGTCGTACATACTGAGCTAGTTTTTAACACAACTGTATAATCAAAACAACTTTATTGTCGAATAGTATTTCTTATTGCATTGCAAAGATTTCAAACCGTTATCAAAAAATTTCACGAATAATTGTACTGTATGTAGAATTTTAACATAGTAAAGAGAGTTCACTTCAAACTAATAATTTACTGCAAATGTAAAATTAACTAAAGTATTTTAAAACATTTGCTATAAAACAATATACATTTTCTTACGTTAAAATTAGTCACTAATAATATTTCTAAACTCATGAATATTTTGTTCAGTGCACACTATAATGTGTTAACCAAGTGT
The DNA here is from genome assembly GCF_036245765.1 of Copidosoma floridanum. Taxonomy (NCBI): domain Eukaryota; kingdom Metazoa; phylum Arthropoda; class Insecta; order Hymenoptera; family Encyrtidae; genus Copidosoma; species Copidosoma floridanum. Next base: position 25,197,432 of record NW_028321890.1, on the reverse strand, counting down.
ACAAAAAGTATGATCACTCACGACATCGAAAAACAAAATAAAACAAAAAGACCAATTACAACTCATAATTATGAATCTAAAAGCAACCCTATCAGTAAAATTAAATAAAATCAAACGAATTAATTAGCGTAGCTGAAATCATTATTAACGTAATGAATATTTCATTGAAATTCGACCCAATACCCATAGTTTTTTAATTATCAATTTCAAAATAAATTAAAAAAAAAAAAAAAAAAGAAAAACATAGTAAAATTTTTATTTTAATATTAATAAGACTCTGTAAAATATATTAAAAGAATATTTTCAATAATTGTAGTGCAAAAGAAAAGTAAATGTTTTCATTAAATTCATTATTTGGACCAAATTAAATTAAACTTTCTTTTGCTCGAATAACACAGAATAAATTCTCGCGCTTTTCAAAGGTAGATCGCGTCAAAGGCTACCTCATTCCATCAATAAAACACCAACAATTGCAATAACCAAAGATAACACGCGTTACAGGAGATCAATAGTATATAAATACCAAAACCAAAAAAAAAAAAAAGAAATGAAATTTATACCAAACGAGAAACGTATATATTCGACTTAATGTAATGTAATATCGAGACGTGGAAATAAATAACAAGGTGAACAAACACAACGAAAGGAAAAACGAACAAAAAGTAATTAAAACCATAAGAGTAGTGATATCATTAATAATAATAATAATAATGAAAAAAGTTGGAAATGGTTCGTAATGGATTGTCAATGGTATGCGCACCTCTTCCTCTCTCTTAAGCTTCCGCACCTGAGCAAGTGGCCAGTTTCGCCCCTGCGCTCGCTGCCGCCACGCTGATTCCGGGCGTTGGCCTGCCAGGGCGAGTCCTCGTACCTATGGTACCCCTTTTTAATTAAGGGCGCGCAACTGCACGACGACAATTTGTTGCCCATCTTTGCGTCTCTTTTTTTTTCTTCCTTTTTTTTTCCTTACTCTCCCTCAAAAACCAGCTTGGGCTAGCTGGCCAGTCTTCTGTCCTGGATTTCCGTCGTTGCGGCTCTCCTCCCCTCTTTCCCCTTCTCCTGTTCCGCCCACGCGGTTTTCGGGATCGCAAAGAAGCACTTTTATCCCTTTCCTCCCACGCCGCAGTCGATGCGGATTTTGGAAGCGCGTTTTTATCAGTCGGAAGCTGTACGGAGCAGCGCGAGAGCTTTGGCTTCGGCGTTCAGTCGGGCTCTCTGAGAATACTCGCGCTGTGTACGCTTCCTTGTATATTTTTTTGACACACTCCGTTGTACGCGCGCTTAGCGCTTTTGGCTTTGGCTCTTGCGACCTTTGGCACTGCGGTTCCCCAACTAAGACACACGCACACATTTATACGTACTTTGCGATAACGCGCACAGCCTCATCTTTTTTTTTTTTTTTTTTTTTTTTTGCTTCTTTTCTCTCGTCCTCTTGAATTTTTCCTCCGCTACGCTGCTGCCGGCTGCGCTTCCGTTCTCGATTTCCACTTCGTTTAACGCTTGCCTCTTCTTGTTTTCTCGCTTTTTTGACGACCTCTTCTTTTCTGTTTCTTCGAATTTTCTTTCTTCGTTTTCTCCTTTTTGTAACTGTTGTGTTGAATTTTTGTTTTCACGGGAAGCACTGGATTGACACACCGGGACTCGGCTCGAGGTCCCCCGAGATCAGATTAAGGAGGTAACTTTATTGTCACATCATTGCTGGGCTGCCGCGTGCCTCGAGCTACTTCGTCATGGCATGGTCGCTGCAATCAGAAACAAAAAATAAATTTTATTTACGTGACTACTTGAGTGAAATTTTTATTCAAAAAACTTTTATCCAAGAGAACACTTAATATTATATCGTTGTTTGATTGCTACCCTTGTTTATTACTAATAACATATTTAGACGATAAAATATTTGTTTTTATGTTTTATATATTCTGAATTAAATATAAAACAAAATAACTATTAGTTAATTGAAATTTTCGGTCAAAATTATAAATCCACTTGGGTACTGTATAGGTACACTAAATTAGAAAAAGATTCAGAATTCTTACAAACCCTTATAAGCAAATTAAGAACTTTCTCATTATTTTTCTCACTTGAATTTTTTTCTTCGGAAGAATTTTCTTATTTTAATGAGCTCTTTATAGGCTTGTCATTGGTGTTCCCCAAACTTTCGCAAAAAGCATCAAACAATCGAAAAATTACAGTGTACAAACCAAACAACCTTAGGTAAAATATGAAAAATTCTACATGATAAAAATTAGTGATTATAATTTCTCAAACTTTTAACTATTAAAAAAATTAATACTAAATATATGATTGAATCAAATGTACGCTCATTAATTTTCCATGAATATAGTATAATGATTTAATGATAACGTAAAAATTATCTAAAAACAGTTGAGAGTCTATTTTCAAAATTTGTGAACCCTTAGTTTATTATAAGTAAAAAAAAATTTTGCATCAAGTGGTAGCTTTATAAGTATCAACTAAAATGCTGTAGCCTAACTAATTCATAAGTAGGTACATTATTGCAGAGTTCAAATATCCATATTATCACAATTAATAATATTTTGTAATCAATTTTAGAAAAGTATACGTTCGCAATAGAGACTTTTGCCTCAAGCGAATAGTCCCAACATCCCTTAAACATTTGAAGCGACCGCATCCAGCCCAATTACGATTTCAAATGGCGTAAACGAGTCACAATTATTGACAATATTGGCGACAAACCGCGTAAAAGTTGTGCCCGATCGACATCTCGTTTCGAAATTACGGCGCTTGAAATATCGACAGCAGAATCGATTAGCAAAAACGTCCAAGTCAATTGCGATTCGCCGTAATAAAATTAACGACTGTCTATACGTACACGTGTATATATATATATATATATACACGTAAAGCGTTTAACGACTCTGAATCCGCAGAAGCGCAAACTTCATCGGCGGCCCTAATTAGAGAGCAAAGCTACGCAAACATCTGCTTAGAGCGTCTTAGAGAAGCCCGTGTTCTTTCCGCTGCACGTATATATACATCCACGGTCTTTATTGCGCACAGCAACAGCTAACGTAATTGTCAACGCTTAACGCGACGAAAAGTCCCGAGACAATTAATTCCGATGCTCCTTAAGATGGTTGAGGCACTTACTGATTTTACGATGCTCCCTTTTGTTTGTAAACGCACAGCGTATGCTAAAGTATGGATTTTAAGCTAACTAACGGGGGTCAATTTTTTTAGAGATACTAGACTCGATTTGTGTCGGAGCTGTACAAGCAGCGGTGAAATTTTTATTTGCCTCCCAAAGAAATAAAAGTTTATTTCCATTTGACCAAATAACATAAATAATTGCAAATAGTATACACGTTCACACGATGAATCATAAAACAAAGTTACATGTGCTCATTTTTTTTCTCGATGGGTCACGTGATGCACATTTGTCTTAATTAACTCAAATCGGGGGTACAAAAAATTCACCGAGAAATCTGTCCGGCGTCGGGGCGAGACTTTACAGAAGTTTCCTTTAAACTTTTTAAGCCATAAATCCACGTCAATGTGCCCAGTGTATATATATATATGTATAGCATACGCACAAGAACATGAAATATATATACAGTTTCGGAAAGTTGGTGCTGGTAAATCTTCATTTCCAGATATGACCGGCACTTTTTGCCTCGACAACAAACAAAAACTGGAGATAAGAAATTTCGCGGATGATCGCGATTTGCATTTGGGAACGCGACGAAAATTTCGAATTATCATCACTCGAGTAAGTTACAGTAACGGTAACACGGGTAACATTGACGTTTCAAGGAATTTCGAAATCGCGCTGACGCGTTCGAGGGTGACGATTGGGCGAAAAACTTTATCATCGGTTCCATTTATTTTTTCACCCAATGGTACTCGTTTCGGTCGAAAGACTTGCAAAACTATTCGAAACTTTTAATTGTAATCACAAAGTTCATTACTGGGTGGGTAGAGAGCGCGAGGCGTCCTCGACGGGGCGCTCGAATCGACTTTTCCCCTTCCCGAGTGTTGAATGGCTCTGACAGAAAGTGCCGGCCTGCCATTCGAGGGAAGCTAATTTATTTTTCGCCGATTTGGTTAATCAAGCGCCGATTCGCGGGATCAATCGTCTATACTGCAAGTGTGCATTGAATATTCAATCTTGGGAGCGAAATTAATTACAACGCCATATTGTATCGTTGTGCTTCTCTCGTGTTTCTGCTTTTTTCTTTTGTGACCATAAGTTAATTATAGATTTTCTAATTTACGCGCAAATAATATGCAATAACGAAACAGATTTGATCTATTTGTAACTATTGAATGGTAAAATTAATGTGAAACAAAATGTCATGATAATACCTTATTTTTAAAAAATCGTTATCAGCTGTTAGGGTTTTTATATTTTTCCTAGTAGTAGGCCCAAATAACTTTTTTTTCGCACATTTCAAAGATAAAAATGCTAATCAGAAGCAAGAGAGAAGAAAAAATCATCCTCGAGGGTGCGGCTCCTGTTTACCTAACAAACGCTCCATCTACGATGGATTGAAAAAACCAACGTAACCGTTCATTAGAAGTAAGTGTCTTATCTAAAACGTATGAATAATCGGTGACCTAAATAGCGAAGAAGTGACGTTCAACAATTTGTCCATCAGAGGAATAGTGGGTATAATGTACAATTGACAGAATGGTAACGAACGAAAGCCAAGAGACACTCGCTCGCGGAAAATCCGGGCAGGAATATTTGATTGGATTTCAGTTTCGCCCGTCCGTTACAGAGGATTAAAAAAAAAATCCCTGGCTGCGGCTACTGGATAAATAACCCGTGTCCCTTCCAAGCCAATGATACATCACTATCTTTCATACACACGCGGGACACGTGTCGTTAGTTACTTTATTTTATTTTTTTCCCCACGAATAAAATGATTTTTTTTTTTTTTTTTTGTTTACTCTGATTCATGTCGTGCAGAAAAACAAAAGTTCATTCGATACAACGCACCGACAGCACGTGTTTCCCTGTTGTAATTGGGATGATCATCAAACTTTGCGACTCGCGAATATGCCATTGCCATCTCTGTTCAACGCTGAAACGACCCTTTCGAACTTTCTCGGCAATGCCGATTTGCCCAATTCGGTAATGCAGACTCAAATTGACCATCCCAGGGTATGAATTTTCAATTAATCGAAAAGCTCCAGGCAAATATTGAACAATGATAAAAAAAACAGAGAGAGAAGGGGGGGAGGAGAGAGAGAAAAAAGAAAAGTTTGGCAAGTGATTCGGACGTGCGAGAAGCGGGGGTAAGAAAATGAAGCCTCATCGGCTTTAAGAAGTTGCAAGTCGACGAGATCCAAGAATTGCCGTGCGGCTGTGCAAGTGCATGCAAATTTCGGGGAGTAACGAGGCTGGCCTTCGCGCGTCAAACGAGAGGAGAATCTCGGGCGGTGTGTCCTTCTCTCTTGACGCGAGACTTTCGAGTGGAGAACGAAAAAAAGGGAAGAAGTCAAGAACAAAAAAAAAAAAAAAAAAAAAAAAGCGAGAAGGAGGGAGATGGTCGCGGCGTCAAACAGCAGCCAGTGGGGTAAGTAGGTACGATCCGCTTGCGGTCAGATATTCCACTTTCCTTAAGTGGTAACGATCGACTCGTGAGCCACCAGCCAGTATATAAACCGCGAGCTTTCTTCCCTCTCACGGCCCTTTTTCTTCCCTCGACAGCGACGAGTGGGTATACAGTATTACGGTAGTGGTGGGAAGCGAATGCGGATAGCTGGAGATAAGAAGACAAGTTGGAGGGAAGGGGCTCGCGAGATGGGTGGAGAGAGGAGAAAAAATAAACCAAGGAAATCATTATGTTCCGGACCATTAGAGTACCGCGGAGAGTGGAGGGATGTGGAGAAAAAAAAGTCAGTGTGACCCGGCGGGGTGTAGGAAAGGGTGAGGATGAGAAATCGCGTAAGGGACGTGCATTAGCTGGGTACACTGATTAAATCTTTTGATTGGGCTGATAGATTATCTCGCTGGGAATGATGAGAACTATCCACGCGAGGGCAGGGGAGGGGGAGCTTTTGAGTACCTACTCGCGAGTGAGATTTTTATGTTTGTCAGGGATCATCGTGGCATCGTTACGAGGAATCTGATCTAAACGGATGTTTGCTAATGTTTTTATGTCATTGTGCAATTAGTTTTTGGAAAAAAGTGGTTTCGTGTTGGTCAGAAACTAAAGAGTTGCGGATGGTAAAATAAAAATGTAGACCTATATTTTTTTTTTTTTTTTTTTTTTAACTATATTCATAAATTTTTATGAATAAAGGAGTGTGAAAGATCGTAGTCGGTGCACGTAGGTCACAAAAATGTTACAGGGTGAATCCAGGGAAATCGAGATTAGACTCAATAGGAAACTCTACGGTGTAAAAAATTTCTTTCTTTCAAGGAAAAATCACTAACATCAATGGCCTTCTATTGATTTTATTTTATTTTATTTTTTTTTTTTTTAACGAGTTCAACGTAATATTTTTAGCAGAAAATTCGTAAAATATCAGTTGTCATTAGTTTGCTTTATGCTCTAAAAATTGACTAGTAAACACGTAACGAACTGTTTTTTTAATTCTCATAACTTAAATTAAATTGAATGTATCTTGGATGAAAGTTGACGATTTTATTGTAAACAACGACAGTAAAGTTTTCACGTAAAAAGAAAAAAATATTTATACATATTAATTGAAACCCTTAAACGTTACAAATATAGACAAAATACTTTGGCAACCACGACACATATACGATTTTAGAAAATGTTCGAAAATTCACCGGTTCCAGTAAAAAGTAAACATATTCAGTAGTACCAAATCATTGCTAGCCGTTGAAAAATGCTCTTTAAATTTTTCTCGATAAACCAAAGATTAGTTCATTATACAACACATCAATGAAAAGTTTTAACCACGCTATGCCACCAAATATTAAAAACAAAAAAAAAAAAAAAAAAAAAAACCGATCGCCCCATCACCGCGTCAAGCCCCGCTACCTCCATATAAAAATTCATACGCATCGGTCCGACCCCCTAATGGACTCGGCGCGTGGGCTACACAAAAGGAGGTATTAATCACCCTCGCATCAGCGTCATAAACTCAATTAAGGAAGCCAAACGCGCTTGACCGGGAAATTGGGTATGGCACGTAATAGGTATGTACACACCCACACGTACACACAGAAAGAGAGAAAGGGGAGGGGGCCGATCTGCTGCCAGTGCAAACGCGAAAATCAAAAACCCCCAGCTTTGTCCTCTTCGCGCGACACGTATTAATAATAAAGCTGTTGGTGCACTTTCATCGGACCACCATATATAAGTATACGTGTACACACGCGTACAAGCGATAAAACAAAATGCACAAAATCTCGAAGAGAGTGCACGTGGGGGCAAGGCGTGGCTCCCCCATATACATCCAGCGAGTTTGAAAATCACCCGTCACGGTACACGACCGTATGTATAGCTCGTGCAGCGGCCCACGCCCTTTTCCCTCTTCCTCGAGAGCAAGCGGCGGCAGCGCGCAATAAAAGTCGCTTTGACCGAAAGCGCGCCCCGTCGATTCAGCCCCTCTCCGATAAAGTTGTACCTTCCTCGCGTGCATGTACACGTATAGGTAGGGTGGGGGGTTGGGGGCGAAATACAAGTACAGCTCCGTAAAAGTGAAGGAGGAGAGGAACGGGAGCGGATAATCGAAATCGAATTGATTCGCCGGCAATCGGCGAGAAGCGGCCTCCTCGTCCCATACGCGACAGCCTCGTTTTCGATAACCGGCGAAAGTACAACTCGATTCGCAATGGGCAGATCCGTGTACACACGGTTACGGTAGGGAAGCTTGTGTGTGTGTGTGTGTGTATGTCTAGCATCAGCCGAAGAAATGAAATACAAGGGAGAGATGTGTGCATGTCTGTCTGGCCTCGCGTGCGATATACCACCGGCCTACGGCTGTACTGTAACACATGTACAGTGCCCCGCCCGCTCTTTACGTGTGTGTACATAATATCGAAGGATCCGAGCAAAAATTCAGATTTGCGGAAGAGGCGTGTTACTTGTTGGGGGACGTGCTTTTCCGGGACCAGTGATTCTTGCCAATGATTGGCATAATGTTACTCGTTTTCGTGTTTAAGTCGTGCACGCGGTATCACTAAAAACAAAGGGGGGCTGATTGAAATTAATCAATAACACATTTGGCTCGTGCGTACCCTTCAATCATAAACGTAATTTAAATGACAACTACGCGCACACGTGCTTTCGTCCAGTCAATCAATTTGCAACGATCCAATGTAACTGCCGATACGTGGAAATTGTACTGTGCGCCATGTTACTTCCAATGGAACAATTGATCAGTTTCCCACGCCGAATCTTTAATAGGCAATCTGCGCGGCTTCGTGTACCATTTTCACTCGAATATTCTCGAGTTGGGGCAAAAAACTTTCATCCGTACATGTACACACAAGTGTAAACTCATACCCCCGAGCATCACTTATTGATCGCGGTGTTCCCGGAAGTTGGACGTACAAAGCCGTGATATCCAAATTTCGGGCTGTGTGTGTGTGTGTATATGCATGTGGAGCGTCAATCCTTGCGCTCGTTCTTTGCCAATATTTTCGGCAAAAACATTATCGTCCCTGTCGGACGCGACGTCGCGATTCGGGAGCGCGAGGAAACGAACGGCACAAAGGGGACGAGAGAAGAATCAAGGATGAGCGATGGAGCCCCGAGAGACGAGAGAAAAAGAAAAAAAAAAAAAAAAAAAAAAGGCAAGGAATAAGGCAGGTATTGGTACACGGGTGAGTGTGATACGTGTTATATACACGGACAGGGGGATGAAAGAAGCGGGTGGGACACGGTTGCCGCCGCTGAGCGCCACCACCGCGATCGGAGATAAAATCTGGTTCGAATCCAGGTCATCACAGTCCTGCCCCCGAGCTGGAAAGAGAGCGCGGGTAGGGGGGGGGGGGACTGTGCTCGAGTCGAGTTTCGGGGCGTGCGCGGCTGAGGGCTCGCTCCACCGGCGAAAGAATTACGTAATGAGCGAGAAAAGGAGGGAACGAAGGCCCGCCGTTCGCCGATGAGATGCAAAACAAAACGAAGAAAAAAATACGAGGAGCAAAGGGAGGGGCGGGGGAGCAATTACCGCCGAGGGACAAAGAAACTGGTGGCTTCGCTCGTTGTCATACCCCCCGCTATAGGTTGACGGTACCGTGTGTGATACGCCGTGTGCAGTACACGGAGGTGAATCGTTATTGTGCAAAGCTGTGCTGCTGCTACGAGTACAATGTGCATGTACCCTCTTTTTTTTCCTTCTCTTCCGCGACTCGGCCTCTCGCGTATACGTACAGGCATAAGGGCTTATTCATTTTTTCAGTGGAGACTTCGATGAAAGGCTCCGGAGTTGCGTTACCCTCTCTCGGTGTCCCGTGTGTTCGTGTATCGGCTCGTCCGCTCCCCTTTACCGTATACCTACTTGCGTGCGAGAGTATGTACGAGGATCTTTTCGGGATGACCGGTTCCGACGAGAGAGATACACTAGAGATCGGGTCTGTCTCTGTTTGTTCCGAATGCGAGCAACTCTCTGCATTATGCAGTGCACGACTACTGTGTACACGTACATAAGTATTGCCTTTTTCGTCGAGCATGTGTTTAAGGATCGATCGACCGGCTGCTATAAATACCTGTAAAATTAATCCTACCGCAGTGTGCCTGGTAAATAAATTAATATCGCTCAACGCTCTTGTTGCCGATTCAGCTGCTGATGGTGCTACGTGGACCGTCTCTGTCTACCTTGGGCGTCGTTTCATTAAAATTCAAAGACATTTGGTCAACGGCAACCAATTTACGCGTCGGTGTTACGAGAGTCATCCTCGGAGGACTACCGATTATTGTCTCGTTTCCCATTGTTACCTTTCGCGTTTTCATCCCTTACGAGGTGTACCTATGTGAAATTAATTAAAATCCACACCTCGATTGGAGGGGGAAAAAGGAAAAAAAAGAAAAATTTAGCACACCACCAACCACGGGAATCGCATACAGCGAAAGAGTCGGTACCGAGTTTCAGGTCAGAAGGTGAGCTTTAGAAGCGCGATTTTATAATTAATTAGAGCATTTGAGCCTTTCATCGCACGCGCCAAACGAATCCGGCGATACAGGCCGCGTACTTGCTTTTGCATGGGAGCTGCGTCGTGGGTTTTTTAAAACTTTTTTGTGCTCTCTATACACGTTAATCAACAATCCCTCCATATTATCTGCTAATAGAAACGCTCCTGTAATCTTTCATTGTATGAGCAGTAGGCATCGAGGAGGCGTTGGTTAAATTTTATCGAAGAGTAACAAAATACAGAAATGGGAAATAAAAAAAAAATAATAATAATTAAACGCCCGTACCCATGTGTACACACACAGGCGTGCAAATATAAGGGAGCGTATTGGCACTCTCGGTGGCAAGTACCCAGGATATGTGGATGCACACCCGCGAGAGGAAGACAAGCAGCAAGCGGCTTAATATTAAACTCTGACCCAGTAAACTAATGGAATACAAAGTCAGTGGAATAAATAATAAATAGAGCCTGGGGATCGGATGGATGTGCTGTGGCGCAGAAAGGAGTGGGGTTGGGGGGGGGGAAGCCGCGAAAGCGCGCGAAATTCCCTCCGACGGGCCGTCAAGAAGGTGCTGTCCCATCGAGAGGGAGGAAGGGAGGAATATACACATATATAAATTTGTACCCGTGCAGGGTTGCTCCCCTACACCTCGTAACCGGCTGGGAGGGTGGGGCTGTAAACGAAAGTCGATGAGACGTGCACGGCGCGCGGGGGGAAGTTCGGTCGACGGAAAGGAGGTCAAAAGCCTCCCTGGGAGCGGGCGAACGAGAGTTTTCAGCCCTTATCATCACGACGGAGGAGGAGGAGGAGGCAACGAAACCTCCTCCGTGTGCCATCGGACGAGCGGGGGAGGGGGTAAATTCAACTACTCGGCCGCGGCGTTGCTTTCCTTCGTTCATGAACGTTTGACCCCCAGTGTGTATAGTCGTGCGGAGAGAGGCGACGGACCGAATTAAGGCCTGTACGGCATAAGCGACGCCTGCAAAGAAGAAGAAAAGGAAGGAAGGGGGGTGGCGGGAAGGGGGCTGCTTTTGTGTGCTGCACATGTACTGTGCGCTCGTACAGCTATAAATATAGGGCGCTCTAAAAGTGGGGTGTGGCGCGCCGTAAGCGGCGAGTTCAAGGTGAAATCGCATTTTCAACTTGTTGATGTGTGTCGGTGCGCTCGTACCTTGTGTGTAGGGACAACGAGAGGCCGGCTTTATATGTGTCTCGAGATTGTACGCTGTTTGTTGAATGCACATTGTGGAATATGGTATATTACACGTGTGCCGTGAAATAACGTGTATCCCTCTAACCTACACTTGTACCATTAGGATGACTTGTTTTTTTGGCCCGAGTGGATTATACAGAGCTTGTGGGATTTCTTATCTTCAGGCTCACTCGATTTTAAGAGAGAGATACATTTCTATTTTTTAACCCTGTTTTGCAGTACATATTACTGTAGCATGTAGTTTTTTTCGTTCGTCTGACCATATCGGGGTTATACTACTTGAAATGTACGAGCAAGTGTAAGCTCTCTTAAACTGGATCACAGAGGTGGCACCGAATTTCAGTTAATATTATTCACTGATTGAAACAGTTAAAATTGGGTCGCTGCGAATTAGCGAGTGGTAACGGGAAAAATCAATAAAAAACTAGAAACTGACGAATCACATAGAGTCCACTAAAAAATCAATGGACTGCATTGATTTTGTTGATTTTACAGCAAGAGTTACTTTAACTAACGGAATCAACAGACTATTCACTAATTTAGTTTGAAAACCATACATAAACATAGTAAATAATTATTTGTCTGACCATACTGAGGTTGTACTACTTGGACTCAGTTTTCGAAAGTAAAAGATCTAGATTAAAGAAAAAAATTTTTTTTTATATACACGTAACTTTGAGTAAACTTGTCTTGTTACACAAAAACTAAACATTTGTACAGCAATGTGTGACGAGATAAAAGCTACGTGACCTACTAAAATCAACAAAACCTACGGAAACTAATCAACCCAAGACATACTCATCAGCGAAGCAGCGCTTGAAAAAGTTTCGCTAATCGCCTCAAAGTCTTTGCACGTGCACTGTCCAATCAGACTTTGAAAAATTAGGATAATCCTAGGAAAGAGGGATGAAGTAAAGAGAGGATTGTGCAAACAGAAAAATCAGCCAACGAAAGAGAGTCAACGAAGGACGAAAGTCAATGGGAGTAAGATTAAGTCAAAAGCCAATTCGTTATGTCCATTGTTCTCTGATTCTCTCAGCTCTATGGATTCTTTTTTTCTCTCTCTACTTAACAGTCGATCGTTGAAAAGCTGTGAATTTTATTTTCAATTTTAATTCATTTATTACTTTTTTAATTAGACTGCCAATTGCTATTCTCAATCGGCAAGGTTGCACGATTGTCAAACAGTGTGGACTCTATGAAAAAAAATGTCTAAAACGTACCAGGATATATTCGTACAAACTTACCCTGCACCAAGTGGTGAGATGTTCCTATTTCATCAAAACAACTTATTTGCATACTAGTAAGTTTCAGCTCGAAAAAAGTTTTACCACATAAATTAAAATGTCATTTCAACATAAAAACTGCAGTTTCATTAATTTCTCTGCTAATTAAAAACTCGTGTCAGCTTTGGAAAACAAATCATTTGCTAAATTACATCAGTTCACGAAAAGAAAGATATTTTACGTAAGCTAAGGTTATTCGAAAAAATGTGCAGAAAAACAAAATATTTTCAACAAAAACATCTGCATCATTTTCTTATTCTCTTTTCTCTAAAAACCCTATTTTTATGCAACGAGAAGGTCCAATAAATACTCATTAGAGCACTCATCCAGGTGCGTTCGAAGGCACCACCACCGTCAGCCCGGGACCGCTTCCTGACAATTTGCGGGCATGAAAGCAAGCAGGAAAAATGACGGCCGACGTTTTTCAATTATACACATCGCGACTAAAAATACTTTGTAATTAAAGCCATTCACCGAGCTTTTGCTTGTTGCCCTCGCTGTACCCTGACGCCTCCTGCTACCGATGGTATTCGATGGAAATTCGGATCGCAGGGAAAAAAGAGCCGCGCTTGCGCGAAAGCAAATCCACCCCCCCCCTTTTAGAATCAACTATCTCTGGTATTTTCAATAAAAACTTTGTCCACGACACTGACGGAACGACGGATTTAAACGGAGGAATCTCGGGAAATCCTGGCTTTGGGATGAATAAAAAAAAAAACATCGACCTGTAAAACAGCCACGTATACGGACGAACGATGATGGAGACTGCCAGAGTAGGTAATAAAGAGGCGGATGAAAAGGTCACCACTTCACGACAGCCAGGGAGGGGATCATCTCTCCGCCCTTTGAGCGCTTTCTCGATTAATTGCGATTGTAAAAGTGTGGAACGGGAGGTTTTTTTTTTTTTTCATCAGCCCATAAAACAAAAATCGATCTCGTTGTTGACATTACACGCGAAGCTAGATGTATTTTTGTAAATTCACGTCGAGCGAGGAAGTGCGCGATAAATTTGTCATTTACGATCACTTGGGCCTGCATCATACAAGTTGTACGCTCGACTCTTGCGCAACAACATCCAACTAATAAAAACCGACTGTACCAACAACGTCGCGCCGGTGTTTATGATGCGGCCCACAGCTCCAATAAAAAAAAAAAAACTCGTAACACTTTTCACTCCGCGCAAAGTCCCGGGTAATTACTCGTAGCCGCAAAAGTGCCACGTGCCCCTCGGAATCATTCCCTTGCATCGTAAAAAAATATATACCGAGTAATTGCCCGTGACGAGAGAGAAAGAGCCTTAAACGATACACGCTTTCGAGAACAATGACAAGCGTGTGTGCTTTCTCTCTCTCTCTCTCTCTCTCTCTCTCTCTCATGCACCTGCGTGTAAAAACTAATTAAAGCCACGTTCGCGAGGACATGAAAATAAGAGTAGCGTCGTGAAAGGCGAGAGCCCTTGTTATTTTTCTTTACGGCTCGTTATGAAGCTCGGGGAAGCAGGTTGTAGACGAGGCTTGTAAAAAACGCATTCGTTGACATCAAAGCGGCCGGGGAGATGCGCGCAGGACGCTCCTTTTTTTCTGATTACGATTCTCTCTTTCTCCCTCTCTATTTCCCTCCCCGCATTCACTGCTGGACCACCTGTCACGTATAAATGCTCTGGCTGCTCTCTCGGGTTTTTTTTTTTTTTTGCCTCGCCTCGTGGGTTCCCGTGAAGTTTATTGTACGCGTGGGTCTCTATTGGATGGATTGTTTTTTTTTTTTTTTTTTTTTTTTTCGATTTATTGCTCTTACCGTGTGCAATTTTATTAGTATTTTTACCAAAGGTCTTTGGTGATACACTGAAGAATCAAGTAGCTCCGAATACACCGCGGATTCGGACTAGTTACTAAAATTCACTGGTTAAATATGCGAGCTAATCAAGGTATAGTTCAACCCTTTTTTCTCTCCACTCCACATCTTTGCAAAATTAGCCTGTATCCTCTAGAGCAACTATGAATAATTCGCCCTAATTGTCCAGAGTTCCGTACGTACAAATTTACAATTTTTCCAATCCTCTGCCCTGCAGTGCTGAGGTGCTCTCCTCTGAATGCTCTACAGTAATTAGATCAAAGTTAAAACTATAAATTGAACAGTGATTCAATGCAACATTTTGTATCGTAGGAAGGGAAACTTGTAACAAAATCATTAAAAATTTTACAACGATTCGGCCTAAGCAGTACCTGTTTTATAAAGAATTTTAATAATTCTAAGAGCATGTACCAATGCCTTAGTTAAAAATGCACCACCTCTATTTTTAGTTTAAAAAATATGCTATTTAGTTCGTTGGTATAGATGAGCGGAGACAGATAAAATTGTATGTCCAACAATTTGAGTATTAAATCAAACAAGTACTTTACGATCATCTCGGCAATTCGAGAAACGTAAAGAATCTTACACTTTCCGTTAGCGCTTGTTTCTCCTTCATCTTACACTGCACAGCCATACCGAAGAGTCCTGTCGACGATCGAGGACGAAACGTGTTCGGGTTTCCCTCGCATTTGCCTCCCCCATTTCACCAAGTATGTCGAGCCATTACAAAGATTGGATGTGCTCGGAAAAAAAGACATTAAGAACATAAGATACTTTTATCATGCTTGTTTTTTTTTTATTTCCACTTCCAACGTATCTCATGGATTATATGGTTTGCCACAGCTCCTTCGATTCATCATTGAAAAAGGTTCCACTATCTCACTTCGTTTCAATAAACCGAATGTAAGCTGCGTTGTACATGTTTGTACAATAACTACCTTTATCCAACAAAAAAAAAAAACCAACCAAGAACTACTTTTTCAACTCAACATAGACATTTGTGTACCCTTTTTAAGCTTAAAAATCGAGATGAGTAGGTACAACCCTTTTTTTCCCAACGAAATCGTCCCTCGTAAAAATAGTACTCCCACGTACTCGGCGATCCCCCGAAATCAACTAGAGCACATCACCGTATACACGAGGTGCACATGACAGAATGGAGTCCCGATATTTACTTGGCAGGGCGTTAAAGCCACTATCCTGTCTCCCGACGCACCAACCATGCATCAAACAGCTAATCGCATTAAACCCCTCGAAGCCCCTCCCGTCGCCGTATCTTCGAAACACCGCTACAACTGCCACCCCCTCCACCCTCTGCCCCTCGTTCGCTCGATGATATTATCCAACTTTTTTTTTCTTTTTCGCAAAAACGGGACAAGATAAACAACCATCTCTTCGCGTAAAGCACCCTCGGCACGAGAGGATGGCAGTCGAGGAAAAAAATAAACCAACCAGCTCTACACCCACACCGAAAAATCCGTTGCACTATTCATACAACCCCGTCACGAGCCGGCATCATCCTCACCCCCTGCTCCTTTCCAGTCGTCATATACCAACATCATAAACTCCAACGCGGAGCAGAGATAGAGAGGGAGGGTGGGTCTCATCCCCCGTAAGGCAAGCCTTCTAAACGCTATATTGATTTCACACTCGGGCTCTGATACAGTCGTCGCCCCGACCCCCCTGGCGAACCCTTACGCTCCCTCGAGGATTTTCCGACTCCCTTCGCCTTAACCCCTCTCGACGACGCCCCCCGCCTCCTTCTTCCCCTCCCCTCCGATCTCTCGATGTGTGTACGTATGCAGGCGTGCTGAGAGAAATCAAACGCGGCGCGCCGAGAGCACCTGTGTATTTATTACCACTCCCTTTCTTCCGATTCACTCATTCTTCTCATCTTCCCGGCTCCTTTCGCGCGCGCTTTGCCTCTCCCATTGACACACGCTTTGCCAAGCTTTCATGCGCTGTACAGAGGGAGGCTTTGTTCGTGCCGGGGAATTGCGTAAGTGGACCTTTTCTCGATTGGACGGATCTAACGGAGCGGCAATAGACACGGTGCTCGCGTGGGTATACACGTTTGGGTTTCGTTGTATACCGTCGAGGCTTTGTTCCTCATACTTTTTTTTTCTCTCGCGCGCAACGTGGCTTCGACGGCTCGGACACTGATGTGTGTACCGTACGTACGTACATAGGACTTATTTTTCGTTCCTTTGGGCGTGAAAATCCACCATCGCGCAATTTTTTGAGGATTCGCTTTTCTTTTCTTTTTTTCTTTTTTTTTTTTTTTGCTATTAGGTACGTATAGGAAGCAGTGAGAGGTCGATACGAAATAATAACTTATGAGTTTGCTGGTATTTTAATTCGTTTGACCGAGCGTTGATAAATAAATGTCAGTGATGTGAAACGAATTGGCAGATAATTGTTGCAATGGGTATTGTAAATTTTTTAAACATATTTGTAGCATTTAATTGAAATGTTTAGTTATTATTTTCATAGGATTGAAAGTAGTAACCACCTATTGACATGATGCTTCAAATTCTGTAAACTTTCTGCATTCATGTACCCATTCTCAATTGTTTGATTTACCTTACATAGTTCAATTGTTTATCACAAATCAGATTTGGTTGTTTAGAAATCAATCATTTTTAATCGTGTTATCAATTTTATAAATATATAAAAATTAAAATGACACCTTCATCTATAAAGTGTTTAGAGACAACTTTTTTTTTTGTCAAAGTATAGTAAGGTGTACTAATTTATATAAATTATTTATTTCTCTCGGAGTACGAAATTAATTTGAAGTTGAAATACAGCGAAGTTGAGCTAATCTTGTACAATATATCTTTTACAAGAATCAGCCTCAATCGAATGTAACTTTTTTTTGCATCTCATTTACATGAACAAAAATGACGAATTAGAAAAAATTATATACTTCTAGAAAGTCATGTATTCTTTAAAATAACTTACATAGCTGCACGCGAAGTGTATAAGTACTTCTCAAAAAATGTTGAGTCGTAGATGATGATGATGCTTTTTTCTAAAACTACAATGCAACAGCTATAATAACAACACATACTTTAATCGTTAACTTTCGTTAAACTTGGCTAACTTGTTGTTACTTTATCGTCACGATTTGTTTGGTGTAACTTCATGAGTAACGTGTTATTGCTCATCTGCCTGATCAGTATTTGTAAACACAAAACAAAAGGTAAACAGTGATGCATGTATACATTTTCATACGGAAATAATTTGTAGGAAGGGGGTTTCGTATTATTTGTGATTCACGAATACCGACACATGTATCGAATAGTGAAATCAGCTAAGCAGTTTATTTGCACATATAAAGTTAAATTATGAAGTGGAATTAACTTATTTAGCTTATTTATTAATTTGTTACCTGTAACACGAAGATTTCTTGTGACTATCTGAAGTTTGAAGCAAGATGAATAATTTTTTTTTTACCATTGCATGTCAGGTGTAGCTCTTAATATTCCAGCAGTTTGTGCTGTTTACGAGAGATATTTTTCACGACTTTTTTTATAGTTTTCTATTCAACTATTTTACCCTGCCTATACATTTATTTGCTACATGTTTTAATAGAGTACATAACGTGCAAAATCGACGTGCACTAGTTTGAAAATCTTACAAAATTATAAAGAATATAACGCTTGTACCTCTGGAGGAAGTTTAGCTTCGGGTATGAAATTTGACCATCTTATATTCACTATTGTAAATGATTTTTTAAACGTCTAGAAATGTACAGTTCGCAAGAAGACAATCGGTGGTCATTTCTACAATGATTATTTTACAGTAATTGACAATATACGTACTACCGAGCAAAAGAACTGCAGCAGAGCTATGTACATTCGAATTAGGATTTATTCCCACTGGTGCTTCAGACTGTGAAAGCGTGTTTATGTAAGAGTGATTTCGTAATGTGATTAAAACGTTGATGGTCACGCGATCGAGAATACTGCAAAGAGAGCAACGCCCCGATCTTACACATTGTGGTTACGTTGATACGAAACCACTCGTAATTTTTTATTTTAGTTATTTTTTTGTTTATTGTTAATTACAGTACATAGTTATTATTAGTCACCGTGTATGAGATGTTCAAAAATTATTGGTATGACTAAAATTATTACATTATGAAATATGATTGATTTATAATCAATGTATAGTGTTATAGAAGGAAAATTTAATGTACACTTTATGGTTGAATATGGAAATGAATCTAAAGTCAATAAAATATTCATGATTGTTACGCATATAACTATTAAATATGAGCATTAAATACTACGACCCGCATATACAGAGGATACACGTTACCGCATTCGGTTTCAATAATTTTCTACAGAGATGTATGTATATTAACAAACATCGGTGAGTTTAATTTTGTTTATTAAAAAAAGCTTGCCATGGATCGTTTATTAATCTTATCCTTGAAATATCATTTCTTCGTATTTCATTTTTAATCAAGGTATGATTAAATTATAGAATAACACAGTACTAATTTATTCATGTTAGAAGTAAAATAAACAAGCTGTTGGGACCTATAGTTTTTAAACTTTAAAGAATTTATACAAAACAAAATTTAATTTTCGTCTATTATAATAAACAATACTTAATCCTAGAAAATTTTGGAAAAAAAATTTTCAATTTTAAAATTGATGTTTAAAATAAAAATAATTAGATTCTAATATGATCCCAACAAAGGCTTGGAATTGTTCATCGCGATCCATCTTGGAAACAGTTTGAAAAATAATTTTTTTGGCAAAACTTTGTTAAGAACCTTATTCAGTGAAATATTCTCGTACGTGGCTTTTGGCCACGCAAAAATTCATTTTAGCAGCACAAGAGGCTCCATAAAGTCCAATTTCATTTTATCGTTTGATCGCGTCCAAAACTCAGTCAACTATGTGAACTCCAACGTGTAGTCTTTATGATCCATTCCTCAAGCTGAGCTATACCTTTTAACACCAGTACAAAAATGCACCCCCACAAATTAAGGAGTTGGAAAAAAAGCACCCCAAGAAGCGTATAGATCCACACCACGCCCTAAAACGAGTATATCCCTCGCGTACTTTCCATTCCCGAGCACACTCCACTCTGTATCGACTAACTTACCGCTCTACTCTTTCGCCCCTTGGTAGGTATACCATGTACACTTGTGAATTTTACGAATTCTTGGAGCACCGTCGCTATACAGCTCCGGATTCTACTGCTCAAGAGCCCGGCCAATTCAACGAGAGCGTCTGTTATCTCTTTCAGGGCTCGCCTTCGCTTCGGCGGCTGCCCCGTTTTCCCGTCTTTCGTTTCTATTGCCGAAAACTCCGATGGCGGGACCGGAAAATCCTACAGAATTCATTTTTAAGTGCTCCCTTCCACCCTACTCTCTATCGTCTTTTCTCGTACATCGACTCTGCCGTTGATGTGTGTTTTGTCTCTTCGAATGCAAAATTTTTAATTAGCTCCCCGGGACGAGGAAAAAGAGTGACACGTGTAAAGGCGCCAAAGCCGAGGAAAAAGAAAAATTTTAAAAAAATTGACATACACGAGCGGGAGTCCATGCATTTTAAATTATTAAAGTTTATACGGCACACGCGCACATGCGTTGGACGTTTTCCGGAAGCTCCGAGCTCGCGACATTTCCCTGCATACATCAATAATTTAACGCAAAAACTCACTGCGAGATTTCGCGCACGAAAAAACACTACACTCTGGCCCAATCGATATTTCGCGAGTCCATACACACAGTACGGTACAATGAATCGGCCGATCCTGCGAAATCGGAAGTATTTTGCCTACACGCGCGTACCGTAAATATACGACGCCGCTTTTAAAAGCACACGGTCACCTCGTCACCCCCTACCCGTGCACTCCGAAACGATACCCCGACGTATCATATATACATAATGTTCCGAGTCGCTAAAAATATGCGCATTCTCGCTCAATTCTTCTGTTATCCGGCGGCAAAAATTTGTTCAAATCGAGGAATCGATGCATATTTGCTGGACCCGGTGGTGTTGGGGGGATTCACCCAAGGATTGGAGAGGGAGTACGAGAGAAAAAGAGGCATCGGTGGATGGGGGCTCGGTTCGCGAGATCTAGAGTACCTACGGTGTGTGGGTTCCCTCGAAAGGGCTGCCACCGCCGCCCGTTATGTAAAGTCGACCACGGCGATGACGACGCGACACGGTTACACACTATGTATATACATCATCAGAGAGAAGCAGAGACAGAGTAAGAGGACGAGCGGTGAAATCGATTGTTCGCTGGGGCTCCGTTTCCTCTCTCTCTCTCTCTCTCTCTCTTGGGACGAGAGCCATGTGTCATATGTAACCCCGGCTCGATCTGCGGACGAAAATTGAATATGTATAAACGAGCTGCTGCTGCTGCTTGTACTATAGAGCATTATAGTGTTCTGATGAAGTGATGTTTTGTCCACACGGAACTACACCACCGCCACTGTTAAGGGGTTGGGGGAGGGGGGAAAGGGAGAAGCAAGTGGTACGATGACTACTGTAAACCACACGGCAGTGTATACCAGCGGCTGCTTGCCCTCCCCCGAGACGTGTTTTCGAAATAATAGTCGCGCGAGGATTGAGTACGGGCCCGGCCCCTTCGATTAAATATAGATCAAACGCAGCAGCTCCGCGGACGGACTTTATTGGCTCTCTTACTTCCACTTATATATGTATATACAGGTATATGTATATGTACTTCGGGCCTATTGTATACCTATCCTGTCGATGGGGTTGTACCGGTGACTGCGTGCTGTATATGTTATATTACGTTGGGCTACTGAGAGTTATTCGAACGACGGGGATGACAATAAGGAGACAGGGTGATATGGGCACGTGTTCAAGCGGTTGTTTGGCTCTTTTTTTTTCGAGGTTTGTTTTTTTTTTTTTTTTTAATGAATGAATAGGGAAACATGAGTTTCGGGTTTTTATGAGGATGTTAGGACCGATTGTACGAACCATTTATTGCTTCATCATGGATGGTATAGTTGACGCAATTTCATTACTGGAATTGCAACAATGGTCTTTAATTAGTTCACGAGTGTTTTTTTTTTTTTTTTTCTTATTTCGGGAACAAAGAATTTTCATTACCACGAATAATTAAGGCAAAAAGTCTCATGACAGATTTACGTGCTCGATCGAGACACAGCATGCCATATTACATGCCAAACAATTACTTACTTTTAGAGCTTCTCACAGACTTTTGGCGAGTAAGCTGGTGGTATGTATTATTTACGCTTCAAGGTGACGATTATTTTTAACCGGACGAAAACCTTTTTTGTTATTCAACAGCCTTGAATTTATCGGTCATGTTTTAATAAAACAACTTTGTGCTCGTGTTTTTAGCTCCAGAGTCTCTGATAAACCCCCTTCAATATTCGATGAGGATCCCAAAAAGTCTCATAAAACGTGATTACTGGATAGACAAAAAGGCTTTGTCAGATTTTCGGTGTGTGCACGTAAAATTCAAGTGACCGCCCAGTGACAGCCACAGTCAATCATTTTTTTTTTCTTTTTACCGATTGACAGTACTCAAATACATACTATTTATCTAAAATGTTCAGCTAAAATTAAAAAAAAAAACACACACACACATTAGTATAGGTACATCCCCTTTGTCCTTCCAAGATGACGACGTACAGATAAATATGTACCACCTCGCACACCAGATTAAAAAGTGGAGACGAGCATGTAAGCCACACCGGAGCACCGCAATGAGAAAACAAAAAACAAAAAAAAAAAAAAGAAGAAAGGGTACAGCGTAGGAGGACGCCCAGATATTCGTCGAGCCGCGCACAAAAAGCAACGTTGACATCGTTCAAAGGATCATCCGGCAAAGTCCTACGACTATACGATAAATAAAAACCTCGGTATAATATAACACACGTACGTGCCTACCTACCGTGAGAGTATTCGAAAAATAAAAGCTCGAGCGATTGAACTTGACGCGTGGCAGCGCCTTCGTTTTCTCCTCGAGCCAGAGAAGACTATACGTACCCTCTCTCTCGAAAATAAGGAGAGAATCAATCTCCTCCGGCTCTCGCACGCTCGTTCGGAGGCAAGAGCCTGAGGAGCCAGAAAGGGGGTAAAAGCGCCCCCGGCTCTACCCCCCTCCCCGCGTCCCGGCCATGCAGGCGCTTAATTCCGAAGATCTCGGTCTCTATTGCACGTATTTCTTTTTTCTTCTTCTTCTTCTTCTTCTTCTTTTTCGCCGCCACCGTCTGCTACACATATGTATATACACACATAGGCACTCCCACAGAGAGAGAGAGAGAGGGAACCTAGGCTTGCGCACCGTCGAACGCAAAACTAGGTTAGAGAACCGCCGAGAGGGGCAGGGAGAGAGAGAGAGAGGAAAGTAAATTAGAGCGCCGCAAAGGAACGAACGAGCCAAAGAAAGAAAGAAAAAAAGCCACCCCCTCCGACTCTACCCACACTCACCCATACACACAAGTAAACACCTCTGCCCCATATATACGTACACAGATGGTTGTTCGCAGTGCGCACTCGCGCCGAGGGAGTGCGCGCATGCACGGCTGCGCTACGTTACACCTATATACACACACGATAATACCCTGGCGCGTTAACCCTGCAGCCCCTCGCGCACTCGCTACACCATACACGGTTTGGCATCGTCTCTTTTTTTTCGGCGGGGACTTTACGGGTGAGAAAATAAATTCCCGGGGATATATAGCTCGCGCAGGACACTCGTTGGTGCCTTGATTATCAGAGGCTGTACAACGTAGGCCACCGGCATTTAAGCGCTCGGTTGGCTACTCGTGGTTGTGTACACATAAGCTGGCGCCTCTGCCTCTTCCGTGATTGCAACAGAGAGAGGGTTGGGGAAGGGGGGGGTGGGTAGTATAAGGGCGCGTCGTCCGGCGAAAATTGACTAATCGGCCACCACCGCCGCAGCTGCTGCAGCCTCTCCTCTCTTGACTATCCGTCCCGGAAGTAATGAGATTTACGAGGGGTAGTTGCATATGCGCGCGCGCGCACGTGTGTACGTATGTGTATGTGATGTCGTGCACCAGCTTTCTCGCTCCGTTTGATGTGGCTCGAGACGAGGGAGTTTCCAAAGGTTTTTCCCTTCTTTTTTTCAGGCTTTACGGTAAAAATATGTGTACATGTACAATCAGTGGTCAACCTTGTAACTTTCTTCTTTTTCCCCGCTACATCCCAATTTCAAGCTATTGGAGAACTGGTAGGGTTGCGCGAGACACGTGGACGGGTTTTTTCAACCCATTCGCGTCATCGATCAGGTCAATCGCCTCGACAGACCGTGAATTATCGAACCCGGCGTTTTAAACGCGGACCAGCTCTTCGTTTGATGTAAAGCACACATGTTTTTTCTCATTAAATGACGTTTCCCGGTGTAAGGACATTGTTTTTTTGCCAAACGGCTTGTGCCTTATCGCTTGGTTCTCGCTGATCGAGCGACTGTGAGAATTGCTACTTAATGGCGCAGTTAAAATTATGATGACGATGGGTGATTAGTTCAAGTTCATTGTAAAGCGTCATTCGAGCGAGGGAGAAAAGGATAAGGGTGAAGAAAAAAAATGGACAAAAGTTGTCCCCTTCAGGGTAAATTGGGAGATACGTACGCAAGGGTCGAAATTTATGTTGGAATGTGTTCGAGGGACATCCGCAAATAGAGGGATAAAAGTCGGAGTAGGGTCAACATGACGCGCAAAAAGAAAAAGAGGCTGCGCCAGCTGAGCAAAACAAAAGCTGTATCACTCGGAAAAGTTGAACAACTCAAAAGCAAAGAGAACGAGAGAGGGGCGAGGGGGTGGGGGTTGAAATTGCAGGAGAAGATGGTAGGGAAAAACCAGCGTTGTACGCAAGAGATAAAGTTCGAGTGGGAAACAAGGCGCAGCGTAGCGCAGGAAGCGGGAAAAAAGTGGTATAACTCAATATTAGGGCTGGCACTGGTTGCAGGGTGCAAAAATAAAAAGGAAAAAAAAAAAAAAAAAAAATAGATGTATATTTCTGCGCGAAATTGCGTTTGCCGCGAGAAAAATGGGATAACTTGTAAATGTAAGGACGAGTTGCGCGCGAACTGTGAATATGAAAAAGTTCCACGGGTGGCGTGTACAAAAGTTGCGTATAAATAACAATGACGGCAACGATGGAGTGATCGAAATGGTGAAAGGAGTGGCATTGCTTTTTTCGTTAAAAAAAAAAACAAAGAAACGTGGGAGTTAGTAGAAACACACAATTTACTCGTAAATAATTAAAGCAATGCGTAATTCTGATGAAAGTGAAAATTGTCTCATATACGTGGGCGAATAGACGAGCACACGCACACGATGTGAAAAAACAGACGAGGAAGGGAGTGTGAAATATGAAAAGCCGCAGTGTAGTCGAAGAAACAGTTTTTCCCAGGCAAGAGGGAGAGGCGGGAGAGAAAAAAAAGTGCAGCGCGCATATGGCTGCGACTGCGGGCGCAGTGGTCGCTCCTTTGCTGGAATATTTCAAGAAAATTGAACAGCCTCCCTACGTGTGTGTGTGTGTATGGGAGGGTAGCGTTAGCTATACTACTTCGTGGGAGTGACCTACAGGTTTTTCCAAAGTACAAACACGAGCTTCCACTCTGCCGATTGACATTCCAAAGCGTATATTATAAATAAACAGCGTTTGTTTGTCCAATTACGAGAGATAATTATACTGTACTAATTACCCTTGCGAAAGTATATTATGCGAGTGCACTTGAGTCGGGCATTGCACACCCCATACGCGTCGTTAATAATATTACAGAGGACGCCTGAAAGGCTGCCGAAAATTGATAACAGGACGGAAGAGAGAGAGATGAGCCACTGCAGTTGCACGTCGAAGTGAAATTGATTGGTGTTGCACACGCAAGCAAACAAGTCACGCGACCGCAACGACGTGACAAATAGAGACACCGCGAAAGGTACCAAAACAAAAACAACCTACACATTTCACACAGGGATATAATATATGTGGGTGTGTACACGATATAGGGAGCGGGAGGAGGAGAAGGATCTTACCTTTTGAGGCCGTATCCCCTGGGGAGTCGGTCAACTCGTCCCGTGAGGGCGGCCGCTCATCCGCCGAGCATATCTCCTGCTGATCCGCTGGATGATTCTCTCGCTGAGTTCTGCCGCTGCTGCTCAATTAACTATTCTCCTTTGCTGCTCTGCAAGTATACATTTACGTGTACATGTATATGTATATGTATATATACCTATGTATGTATATATGTATATACGCGTGGCACTGTGACACCGCGCCCCGCCCCCACCCCCACCGGCAACAACAACAAAACGAGATAATACAACTCCGGGGATGGTTACACGCGAAATCCGCACTGCAATCACCTTTTCAATGTTACCACATATTTATGAAGCATCACCAATATCATTTGTACAGGTGCTTCTTGTCCGCGTGAATAAACAACGACAACGACGAGCACTCGCACAACACGTAGTCACACGGTACAATTAATTATGTATATTTATGTAGGAGCACACATGTATTAATAAGTATAGGTAGTCACAGCACAGCACAGTTATGCAGTATAGCCAGTGTATGGAGTGCCGAGAGCAGCCACCGACTGCCCCACCCCCTCCTTTGGTTAACTCGTTGTAGAGAGGTTGACGCTACGATATGCGTGCCACCGCGCACGGATGTAAGTGTACCCAGTTTCAGGTGTACCCGTGTACGTATTGGGACGAGGGTGGCTCTGGAAGACGGGAGGAAAAGAAGCCTGCCTCCGTATACTTGTTTGTTTGTTTGTTGGTTAGCTTATTTATTTATTTTTTTATTTTTTTATTTTTTTATTTTTTTTATTATTTTTCCTTCACTTTTCCCACCCAGTGAGAAAAAGAAGAGAGCAGCGCTGCTGATGCTGCGCCAGATCGCATGGGCGAGAGCAGAGAGGGAGGCGGCGACGGAGAGGCGTGTGTGTATATACGCGCGTGTGTATGTGTGTACGTACATATAGACGAGCAGCTATCCGCACCCTCTAGCTGATCTCACTCTTTTTCTCCCTGCCTCCCTCTTTTGCCTTCACCGTCCTCGTCGTCGTCGTCTTTTCCTTCCTGCTTCCTCTGTATACCCTCGCACTGATAACAACGCTTCTTCTTCTATTTTTTTTCTTTCTCTCTCTCTCTCTCTCTCTCTCTCTCTCTCTGTCTCTCTTTCTCCTTGTCCACACACGCGTCGGTCCCTCTTATTTTCACCAACTCCGCGCGCACTTTGCCCAGTACGTGCGCACAATTGTCCCCGTCATCCCCCTCGCGCTCCGATATGCCCTTTTGTCATCACTCGCGCACTGAATACATATTATAATGCACGCGTTAATATCCCTCTCTCTTTCTTTCTCTGCACTGTACACCCAGTGCGCCCACGTTACGACACTGTGTGCCGTATCCGCAGCAGCAGTATCATCAAGATACAGAGAGAGAGAGAAAGAGAGAGAGACCGGACGCCCCCGCGACGATGAGTTTTCTCTGTCCAGCGGGCAACAAAAAAAACACACACACACACACACACACACCAGGGTACCTTTTGTCAAAGCTGCAACTGCCTACTGTGGTGGTGGTGTCGGTGCTGCTGGTGTACAATCGGCACTCGGTGCACTGGTACGAGGGAATAGGGAAAGGGGGGTTGAAGGGAGATAAGGATAGGGGTCCAGTTGCGCAGTCTCGGCGCGTACACGCAGGTGAAAGGGAAAAGGGGAAAGAAAAAAAGTAGCGGATGGCTAGGCTATAAGCTGCACCGCTGTACGCGCAAACCAGAGACCGAGAAAATGCAGAAGAAGAAGAAGGAGGAGAAAGAGGAGGGGAAGAAAGAAGAAGAAGAAGAAGAAGAGTTGGATGGACAGATGGGAGGGTGGGAAGGTAAAAAAACGAGACGGCGCGAGAGCGAAAAAACCGAGCGAGAGAGCGGGAGGAGCTCCGCAGACTCCTGGAGGCGCTCCCACGGCGGACTGAGGCGGCAGCGGCGGTGGCGCCGTGACTCGAGCGCGCGACCGAGCGAGCCGTGTGCTATTGCCTCCGGAGCGGGATCGACGAAGCTCCTCTCGTCGGAAGGGGGTGGTAGGTACGGCAGAGCGCGCCTGCGACTCCCCCTACTAGTGTATAGGCCATAGGGGGTGAGTTTTCTGCGCTTGCTCGACCAACGTATACGTATGGATGATACACGGACGGACAAATATGTATACGTATAGGCGTGCAGGTGCGCGGTAAGAGGAAGAAGGAAGTACAAGGTGAAGGATATGCGATATACTGCTGCTGCTGCTGCTGCTGCTGCTGCTGCTGTCGAGGATGCGAGGGAGCGCCTCGCCCCTTTTTCTATTACATGTATATATGTATACCCACCTACCTACCGACTATACTCATCTCGAGCTCTGTGTGTCTGTATGTCACAGTGTGTGTGTTTACCACGGTGGCAATGGTCAAGCGCTGAATTGGCGAGTACAAATTAAATGGCCCAGAGAAGGGGCTAAAGACGACCAGAGTCGTTTGTTGGGATCCTTACAGGTGTACCCCCCTCTCTCCAACCGAGGGTTGTCCTCTCCATTGAGCGGACAGCCCGATGACAAATACCCATCCTACATTACACGATGATTTTTAACGAGTTATCGCATCGGGTCCGTATAGCGGTATACTTTTGGGGCTTCCGTGTGTTTTCCCTCTTCCGAGTAGTCCAGAGCTTACCCTCCCCCCTCCCTCCCCTTATACACATACGTATACGTACGGCTTTGTAGGTCGCTGTGTTACACTGCACGCCACTGCGAGCTCAGCGCGACTGACTTTCCACCACCCACCCCCACCCCTCTTTCATGTGTATACCTATATGTACACGCAGTTCCAAGAGTCAGCATTAACAGTTGGGTGTAGCATAAGCTACGTGAAAAGCTACGCACGCAGAAACACGTATTAGGTACATCCAGAGGGGCGAGGGTTAGGGGGTTGTATACCCAACGATTATTTTATCGCCCTCGAAGGAATTTTGGGTGTATATATGTACACGTAACTCCGTATGTTACGCGTTGAGGAGGGTTAGTTCACGGCGTGCCCTCGTACCTCTGACACAAGGCTTGGTGGAATTTTCATTTCTTTAGCCCCAGGTAATCCATCCGTATGTACGGCTGTACGGGGCACAGGTACACGCCCTCCTGTATTTCACCTCTACCTGCTGTGCAAACATCGCGATTCGGAGGAAAGGGTGTGTGCGCTGTATACAGCCGTGGCATGTATTTTACAGTGAGGGTGGCGCAGAAACGGGGGAGGTCGACAGCGCCACCGGCGCGCCCACACATGCCCCCGAGACCCCTTTCGTATATATACGTAGCCATCACCGGAGTGAGCCGGGTTTCGCATTTCAAAAGTAAACACGCGAGGGGAAAGAAACAAAAAAAGAAACGATGCTCAAAAAGACGCTGCTGATTGCGCGGCAAACTCGTGGATTCAATGGTATTGTTTTAATTGTACAGCGAAAAAATACGTGGGCGAAAAATCGGCCCGATCGGGAGGGCGCGTTGCTTCGGCGGTCGGTGTTTTATCTTTTTTTTTTTTTTTTTTTTCCACCAGAGGCAAATACACCTACTCGACGCTCCGAGAGCCCAGCTCCCAGAAGCTGCGTGTTACGGCGCTATAACGTAACCATGGCGATCGCCGGTCGATACGGGGCTTGCGCGTTTCAGTGCTGCTGCCCGAGACGCGCTCGTGTGTGTGTGTATAGTACACCCCCCGGCCGGACCGTCTCTCGTCGCGATCGCAAAGGGGCTAGAGAGAAAGAGGGCCATCCGTTTTGGTGGACGGAGAGCCCAAGCGAGCCAAGGAGGTGACAAGAAGCACTCCAGGAGAGGTGAGACACGATGGAATATGAAACTACAAACAACTCCGGCTTGGAGTGTACGGCGATGGATGTGAGGGGGGGGAAGGATGATGGTTTAATTACGGAGCAAATGAGACGGTCGGGCCGACCTAGTCTCGTCGGCTGCGCGGTGGCAAGTAGAACGAGTCGGCTTCGGTCGGACGCGGCCGACTGTCTCTCGGGGGGGAGCCGCCCGCGAGCTTATCCGGCTCATCTCGGCCGCGAGCCGAAAATCGAGGGAGGGGGACCAGCCGCGCCCCGGAGCGGCCTGTAGAGGTCGGTGCCTCGCAGGGCCCGAGAAAAGCTCGACATCTGCGGGACGAGGAGCGAACCAACGTCCATACACACACACACGTGGCTCGTGCCCCGCCCTCCTCCTCCTCCCGCACCAACTCATATGATTTTTCGCTCCACCGTCTCTATATACACCCTCGACCCTTTCGCGTGCAGCTGCCTCGCTCCTCGTTTGAATTATGCACGGTATGGAACGCGCGCCCCCCGACTTTTTTTTTTGGGGGGGGGGGCTATTGTATACGGTACGTATATTGTTAACATTGGCAGACTAATGGGATGGTCTCTAATGAGCTCGTTTCGGGTTTTTAGATACATCGGGACTGACTCCCGAAAGCCGCGGTTGCGTGCGACTGACTGACAAAGCCAAAACCCGGGGGGAGGGGGGTGATCAGAACTCTATTATAACTTTGGAGACATAAGTGGGTCGAAATAACTCTTGGCAACGAAGGGTGTAGAGGGATGGGGGAGGGGCGCGTTTCGCGATTTTCACGCTGACTGTGAGTTTATTGCTATTTGTATTGGAAAGTTTTTCGAGTGAGCGGTGGTGTCAGAGTCAGCGGGGTTGCGAGAGACTCTTGCTTTATTGAAAGGCTGTGCGACGCGTCCCGCGTTATCAGTTTCCACCGTTATCGGTGGAAAATTTGTTTCATGTAATTTTTATTTATTCCCGTACTACCGTCGCGCGGGCGCGTCTGACCAAAACCAGCTTTTTCTACTTGATCCGCACTCTCGGGCGCTCTAGTATTATGTGCGTGTGTTTTATTACGATTTTCTCCACGGAATTGAAGGAGCAAAGGGCCTTTTCGAATTCGGTTTAGAAACAATGCTGAGGATGACCTGGTTCCGAGTTATTTACGGGCGATAAACTCCGAGCGCGAAAATCGTTCGAAAAACAAAAAAAAAAGGATCTCTCATCTCTTTTTTCAAATTTAAAATCTATCACAGCAGCAGTAGGAGCGAGAAAAAGAAAGAAAGTGGAGTGGTACGGAAGGTAAATCAACGAGCTGCTGGCGATTATTGAAATAAAACTCACAGCCCGACGGAGGAGCTCGCGTATAAATTAAAATAAAAATCGAACTCCAGTCGGTATCTGCTGGCGCAATATCCAAGGAAGGGAGGAAAGAGGACAAAAACAAACAGCTACGACCCTCTTTCTTTCTTTCTCGCTCGATTTCTTGGCATTACAAGTAAATAAGTGCATACACAAGGATTGTACGATACAATGCCCGATTGACGTGACAATAATAAGGAAATACGGTTTAACTGTATACAGTCGGGAAAATTAAATTACATTTAATTGAAGATGCCCCAGTGAAATCCACTAGGTAAGCAGGGTAAAATATTTCGGCACGCAAGTAACGCCAAATAAAGTGTATTCCTGTAAATTAATTGCAAAAACAACCCTTGTGGCTTCAGCGTAATAATATGTCCTTTATCAACGTATCGGAGATTGAAAAAAAAAAGATCACATGCAACAATTGAATTTCTCGTCTTTTTTGACCAAATTGCACGCACCGTATATATATACGTGTACAAAAGGGGCACTTAATAATTGACAAGGGCGTACGTATATAGGAAACCCGAAAATTCTTTGGCCACCGGCGTCGAGTCCTGTGTTATTTATCGCGCGACATATATACGTACACCGTTCGGTGGGCCCTCATCTCTAATATATGTACAAGGATCCCTGGCTCGAGAAGGAAAGAGGATATAGGTACGCGACGCATACCTCCCTTATACCTGCTGGGGGCTTACGAGTCCCTCGAGCGCTTTCGTGAGGATCTTTCCCCTTCGAACCAGTCCCTCGTCTTCTTTTTCGCGAACTTCTCGAGGCTTCGTTCCCCAGCGGAGCTTGTTTGTCTTCGAGCTTTATTTCAAAAGTGCGGCGGGGAAAAAAAAACATCTCCCCACCCCCCTCCTTTCTACCTCGATCGGAGTGATTGCAACGCGGCTATTTGCAAGTATGTATAATAATATTCGCCAACACCAGTCCAGGGGATGTATATGTACACCCTTTGGGCGATTTATGGGGCGCTTGATTTCTCGAGCTCTGGTATGTGTGTGTGTGTGAGTAGGTGCTTTTGCACTTTTTTTTTTTTTTTTTTTTTTTTTTTTTCCTTTGCACCAAGGGAAAAAGGAAGGAAGGAAGGAAAGTAGGTCTCTGCAACGTAATACTCCTCTCGGCCCTGATATTCCGGTGTCTTTTGCGCGTTTTATGAGCTTTTTCATTCGGGTGTGATTTGCTGGGCCAAGCCAGAGCCAACCGACGGGGATATGAAATTCAAATGTCAACGCGGCCCCTGCCAGCGGGGAAAAAAAAAAGAAGGGGTGGTGGGTGCGGTGGTGTCGTTTTTGGCTCGCTTCGATTTTGAATTGATTCTTTTTCGTGGAAATTTTATGCACGAGGATTAAAAAAAAAGGAGGGTGGTGGTAATTATGTGTGTACCCGTCGAGATGGATAGTTTTATTTTTTTGTGATGTACTACACGTGCGGAGATGGTGTATTTTTTTTTCATGTATAAATTTATGTATACAACTCCAAGTTGAGGAAAAAACTGTGAGTGTATGATACACGTGTCTTTGATAGAAATACGTTTGGGATTTATTCGTAACTCGAAGCGAGTACAACATACACATACTCACTCGTCGACCCTGTGTACAGCCAATATTTTCGAAACCCAGGAAGGAGTGCGTTTTTTTCTTACTTTCTTTCAACCTTTGAAGTTTCGAAGTACGAGGTGGATATTTTTTTTTTTTTTTTTTTTTTTTTTTTTTTCAACCAGACGAGAAATTGAGCTGTTAGTGAAGGCTCCTAGTTCAGCATTCGTTGCAAGTAACGTTGAAAAACTCCGAGGTCGAGGAGTTAAAAGGGATGCAGGTTTGTATTTTTTGAAGCGCAAGCTATTTCCAGATCAGCTATTTTCAATGAGATGATCGATCATTAAAACCCAAAAGAGCTGCTGAAAACTCCGGGAATAAGTATACAAAGCCATCATCAGTAACCAGTGGTTACAAGGTCAGTAAGGGATTAATTTTTTGGCGCTGAAGACAATTCAAGCACGTCCTCTTTACACAAGGGCGCTTTTCCTCCGAGAGATACACTCACCGCTGAGCTGTTAAAAATTCCAAAACGGCGAATCGATTTTCATTCACATCATCAATACAAGTGTATGGATTATATGTACAAGTGTATTCTGTACTTTGAACATGTGTATGATAAAAGTTACCAAAATTATTGATTTTAACGTAAAAGATATGCATGACAGGCCCTGGCCCTGTACAATATGCTTTTTACTCTCACGATAGGTACAGCTAATAGTACGATTATGATGTATACTTACACAATTTACACGGATATACAACCATATAATCAATGAAATAGATTATTTAACATGAAAAAAAGCAACTCACCTTTGAATTATCAGCTGTGTGGGTAAATGGGGGCACGTTCCGAAGACCGCGAAGGCGCGAAAGTCATATTTGGAATCAGCGCCATCTATCGGACGATTATTCGCGAGAAAACTCGTGGCTCAGAAACCCTATGGACGTTTTTTTATTTTGGGTGACGAAGAAAAGCTCAACTCAGATTTTTATATGTAAAATGACATGCATGAATACGAGCTGTGCTTTTTTTCGTCCGCCGAAAAATTTGACCGCCTGCAGATGGTAGAGCCAATCAGCGGTGACTTTTAGACATTTCAGCCATTCAGACACGAACGCAACCCCCCTCAGTCCCCTCATCCGTAGTGTGTCAGCTGTGCAGAGAGAGATAGACAAAGCGCTGGCGCAGTTAATGTTTTTAAACATTCAAAAAGAGGGGATAAGGATTATGATGTAGCATTAAATAAAGCCTAATTTACGTGCTGTTATATGACAGATCAGACTACAATTAATTAATTCACTCATGTGACAAACGTTGCACGTAAAATCACATGTGACAATAAAAACATGACGTAAGTACGTACATCCGGCAATAATACCGCGTCGGCTCTCACTTTTATTGTAAATATAAGAAAAACTTGGCATTTACAAACATTGCAACAAATATTGCAAGTATTGACAATAACACATCCATCCACGTCTAGCAGTTACGACTAACGGATAAGAGGAACAAGCGCATAAATAAATAGTCAATAAAAAAGACTTTTTATAACCTCAACTAACAAGACCATACAAAAATGATGAAAATAACTACGATAGTGAATCCCAAACGGGTTTTTGGGCTTGCCCAGCTCCGAGCTTTTTCACAATTAGCTATAAAACAAAAAGAAGTGACAGATGACAAGATGCAGGCATGGCAAATACACTGCTATGGAGGTTTGGACGAGTTAAAATTGACAAAGGCCAAGATACCGATGCTGACGAGACCGTCTGATGTTTTGATCAAAGTAGATGCAGCTAGTGTCAATCCAATCGATGTTGCCATGATACGTAAGTTGACGAAATACCCTGTAGGTACTTATACTTGATTTCAAACAATAACAATGATTTTTTAGGTAGCTATGGAGCAACGACTCTGAATCTTTTGCGCAAAACCAAGGGCTGCTGCGAAAACAGGCCCTGTAGTGATATCGAGTTCCCGTTGACTTTGGGAAGAGATTTTGCTGGTACAGTTGTTTCAAAGGGCCATGGTGTAGATAAACTTAAGATCGGAGATGAAGTTTGGGGAGTCGTGCCAATTGAACAACAAGGCTGTCATGCTGAATTTGTTCTTGTAGATAGTTCTTTGGTAATCTAAATTCGAATTGTGAAATATTTCTTATGCCTCTTTTTAACTTCAAGGACAATCATTTACCAAATTTAATTAATCCAGGTTAATGTCCGTCCTGTAAATGTATCCTACATAGAGGCAGCAAGTATTTTGTATGCTGGACTGACAGCCTGGTCAGCTTTGTGGTACACAGGAGGAATGTGTTACAAAACTGTTCTTAAACAACAAAAAAAAAGAATCTTAGTACTTGGAGGCTCAGGAGGTGTAGGAACTTTGGCAATACAACTCTTGAAAGCATGGAATGCTCAAGTAAGTTATTCCTAGTAAGGCTTTAGAGAATCGTTTAATCAATACAGTAATGTAAAATATTTACGTTAGGTCGTCACAACGTGTAGTGCTGATGCAATAGATATGTTACAAAATTTAGGTGCAGATGTAATTATAGATTATAAAGAAAGTGATGCTGATTCAAGAGTTATTGCAGAAGGACCGTAAGTTTCAAAGCACACTATTATTTGAAAATAATTCGACACGCTTGTGAGTAGTATTTTTTGTTTATAGCTATGACATAATATTAGACTGCAGTAATCAAGGGGCAGACACTGTTAAATTGAAAGGTTACCCTCACAGTAATTACGTAACATTAAACTCACCACTGTTAAAAAACATTGATGAACATGGACTACTCTTTGGTTCGATAAAAAATCTTGGTGACTTGATAAAATACAATATTCCAACTAGTGAAAACCAAAGCTTTGTTAAATGGGGATTTTTTGTTCCTTCTCCAACTGGCATCAACGTAATTCAAGAACTGGCTGAAAATAAACAGGTGACAGATAATCTTTATCAAAAAAAAAAAAAAAAAAAAATCAAACAATTTTTTGCGGAAATAAATGTAAGAATTGAAAGGATGAGTAATCTTAAAACATAAATTACAGATAATTCCAGTTGTGCAAGAGGTGTATAGTTTTGGAGAACTACCAAAGGCATATGAAAAAGTAGGCGAAGGACATTTGCGAGGAAAGGTCGTTATTGACATGAGATGAAAATTTTAAAAATTGTACCATCTAGTGCTGTAAAAATTATTTTACTTGAAGAGCCGTCTAATGTCTTAATCCTATTTGTACAAAGTAATTTATTTACAATAAAATTTTACTTTATTTTTTACAGTTATCTAATGGCTTGAGACCTTTTACTACTTAAATTTATTGACAATGTGTCAATTCCAAAACCTACTTTATTTCTAACTTCTAACCAATTTGGAACAGCAATAGATTCGGCTTTTCGAGCACCTTCTTGTAATAATTGATGCAAGTACTCAGGCTCACTCAAGTACGCTTCTATTTCTTTCCTTATTGGATTCAATTTTTCGATGACTATATCTGCCAGAAGCAACTTGTATCTAAAAATGCAGTAGCGTGTTGGCGCATTTATAAAATAATATTAAAATTTAAAAAAAGGATAAAACTTACTTTCCTGTATCTAAACCTTTGGCATCTTGGCAAATTTCTTCTGGAGTTTTATCAATAAGCATAGAATGAATGTTGATCAAATTAGCTATACCGGGTCGATTTTCAGGATCAAATGTTACTTCCGACGTGAAATCTGTGATTGCCTTTTTCACTTTAATAAGTATGTCATCAGGAGTATCAGTTAAATCAATTCGACTTTTGACATTTGTACATGATTTGGACATTTTCACTTCTGGATCTTTTAAGCTTTTGATGCGCCCAGCATCCCCTGAAATTTGTTGATAATGAAATGATATATTTATATTAACAAGCACAAAGGTAGCAGCTACTTTAGTTCGAAATAAATAAACAAACTAAAGTTTTTACTTGCTCAAAACAAACCTATATTAATTTTTGATGATCAAGAAATCGAAAGTTACTGTAAAAAACACTTACTGTTAACGATTGAAATCGGCATAGGAAACGTTTTACCAAACGTTGAGTTGAATTTTTGGGCCAAATGTTCAGCCAACTGTATATGCTGTACCTGATCTTCACCTACAGGCACATGTGTAGCTCTGAAAATTAAAATTAAAGTTTTCCAAAACAATTGCTGATGTACAAAAAATTTTGTTGGATGAGTTCTGGTATACCAATTACCTACTTGTACAATAGAATGTCAGCTGTTTGCAGTACAGGATAAATGTATAAACCTAAAGGCACGTCTTTTAAGGTTTCACTTTTCTCCTTGTACTGAGGTTGACGAGCTAGTCTAGGCATTGTCACTAGACATGAAAATATCCAGCTCAATTCCGCGTGCATTGGAATAACTGACTGTTGAAACAAGATGCTCTTTTTTGGATCGATTCCACAGGCTAACAAAGTAGCTGTGAGCTTTATAATATTTTCTTTGAGTTCTAAGGGTTTCTGAAATAGAAAATCATTAAACAATTGTAAAAACATTTCCAATAGAAAATAAATAAAGCAAGAAGCTATACTTGTGTCAGGGTAATGGAATGCATGTCAACAATGCTGTAAATTACATCTTCGCCAGCATTTTGCAAATTGACCCAACCCTTAATCGCGCCTAAGTAATTACCTAGATGTACAGTGCCAGTCGGTTGTATCCCCGAGAATATCCTCTTAGGATATATACTTTTTGCTTCCTTAAACAACAATAATTTGATTATTGATACCAACATTTTTTATACCATGAAAATCACAAGCGTTTTATTTCTACCTTACTGCAGTACGATCTCCTTAATGTCCGTATTATATTTTGACTGGGGAACACTTTTAACTGATTTAAACACAATTGACCCAATGTCAAAACTTTCTTTAACATTTTTAATATATTTATTAACAAAATGCATCAACAAAAACTCTAGTAAGCTTGAACCTTTAGAGCTTGGGATCAACGTCATCTAGACATTTTCCAACAAAAAGTAGAAGGTAGAAGTACCTATCATCGGTACTACAGATTTCTTTTTTTTTTCATTGCAAGAATCCTGACATACCGACAATGGGTATAAGAACAGCTCTTCTTCCGATACACAGTATTTACCCCTCGTCGGTACAGCTGACTTCTTTCAATGATAAAAATTCTACCGTACCGATGGTGCGTAACATGCGAGTCTGTTTATCGTCGGTACAGTAAAAGTCGATGCGCCTTCATGATATATCGGTGAAAGATGATGGGCATATTCCTCACAATCTTCAGTCACAAATCTGCTGAGAAAAGCATGGTTTAATAATTAACACCACCATTCAGCACCATATTATATGGAAGCCCGGACACAACATCTGCATAAAAACGCATAAGCACGCACAAGAACGAATATGAGTGCACGAAAGCACGCACGCAGCTTAACTGCTGGCACAATTTGTGGAATACAGCCTCTGATTTTATCATTCTGGTAAAGAGAGCACGGTGTAAGATATATATGTGAAGTTATGTGTGGTAATCACTACTAAGTAGTGCCATTTGGTCGATTTTATCAAACCATATAAGTAGAATATCTATTCGTTTGGAGGTCGATTTTTGGGTAAAAGATGAATTATAAACTTGCCGCAAATGTCAAGATTAACGTTATTTTTTTATCTACTATCTATCACATTAGTTGCGGCTGGTTTATAATTGAAAACATGGCTCTACTGTGAGTTGTAATAATTATTTCGATCAGCGCCATCTAGCGTCGCGGATTTTTGAACTAAAAAGTGGCCCTAAACTTTTGATCCACAGCATTAGCGCTTAGAGCCATTTAAGCAATTATAAACCAGCCGCAACTCGTTTTGTAGCTATAAAATAAAAAAATAACAGTATATGTGTTTTTGGCGGCAAGTTAACAATCTATTTTTTATCAAGAAATCGACGTCCTATGTATTTATACTTTTAAAGATAAATTTTTGAGTAAAAAATAGATTTTTAACTTGCCGCCAAAAACACACGTATCGTTATTTTTTCATTTTATAGCAACCACATGAGTTGCGGCTGGTTTATAAGTAATTAAACGGCTCTAGGGCTAAGCTGCCTAAAGCTCTCCATCAGAATTTCAGAAGCAATTTTTGGCCAAAAAAATCACTACCGCTAGATGGCGCTGATCGAAATAATTATTACTATAACTTATCGTAGAGTCATTTAATTGATTATAAACCAGCCGCAACTAATTGAGTAAACAGGAAATAAAAAGTTGACGTGATTAATGCTGTTTGCGGCAAGTTTACAATTTAATTTTTATCTGCAAATTGACCTATATATTTATACTTTTGGAAGTAAATTTTAGGTAAAAGATATATTAAGGGCCTTATCAACTTGCCGCAAATAGCACAGACAACGTCAACTTTTTATTTGATACGTACACAATTAGTTGCAGCTTGTTTATAATCAGATACATAGCTCTACTTTCAATTGTAATAATTACAGTACAGCCATGTAATCGTTAGTATATTTGCATGAATTAATACAAGGAAAAAAGTTCAACTTATTGAAGTTAAATATACCCGATGATAACAAGCACGATTTCTCATATTCTAGAAAAAAATCAAAGAAAACATGTTGATGGATGATGGATCCAAAGCTTGTATAAGTTTCTTGTAGTTTTTTTTTTTGGTAACAAGTGTACCCATGTACATGTCGTATTTGTAATTCTCACTAACATCGGAAGATAAATTAATAATTATAGAAAACAGATAGCTTCTTAAGTAACAGTAATTGCCCTCGACACATATTTATATGACTAAAACTTAGTAACTTCCTTAAGATATACTACTTGAAATCATGAACTTTTCGGAAAAAAAAACCTTCTTGAATTTTATAAATATAATTTCATTGCATTCTTCTAAAGTACATTAATTCGTGTGGTGCCTCGTGATATTTTTCATTTCCAAATTATCATCACAACAGTAGTGTTTAAATAAGTATGTTTATATAGTTTGAAGTAAACGTTTGCTATGGCATGCAGGGATACTTACCCATCAACATAATTTTTCACAGAGCTACGCAAAACCATCATCATACTAATATTATATTTGCTTTATTCAAACACGTTACTCATAGATAATAACAACAGGTTAAATACAACGTAAGATATCTCTTGTCAATCAATTAAACGTGTGTGCAATGCAATTGTCATCTTGATCCTTGCACCCCCCCCCCTACATAAGGCACCCTTGTGTAAACAAAAATCATTAATAGTAGTAATAGTAAAATAGTAGTACTTATAGTAATCATTACTAAGTAGTAAGTAGTCGATTTTACAAGCCCAATAAGACAAGTAGAACATTTAAGGTTTTGGAGGTCGATTCGCAGGTAAAAATTAAATTGTAAACTTGCCGCAAACAGTATTAATCACGTCAACTTTTCATTTTCTATCTATTAAATTAGTTGCGGCTGGTTTATAATCGACTAAATGGCTCTACGATAAGTTACAGTAATAATTATTTCGATCAGCGCCATCTAGCGGTATTTTTTTTTCGCCAAAAGTGGCCTCTAAAATTCTGAAACCGAGCATAAGCGCTTGGAGCCATTTAACCTATTATAAACCAGCCGCAACTTATCTTGTAGCTATAAAATGAAAAAATAACGATATATGTGTTTTTGGCGGCAAGTAAACAATCTATCTTTTACTCGAAAATTTATCTTCAAAAGTATAAATTCATAGGAGGTTAATTTTTAGTAAAAAATAGATTGTTAACTTGCCGCCAAAAACACATATATCGTTATTTTTTCATTTTATAGCTACAAGATAAGTTGCGGCTGGTTTATAATAGGTTAAATGGCTCCAAGCGCTTATGCTCGGTTTCAGAATTTTAGAGGCCACTTTTGGCGAAAAAAAAATACCGCTAGATGGCGCTGATCGAAATAATTATTACTGTAACTTATCGTAGAGCCATTTAGTCGATTATAAACCAGCCGCAACTAATTTAATAGATAGAAAATGAAAAGTTGACGTGATTAATACTGTTTGCGGCAAGTTTACAATTTAATTTTTACCTGCGAATCGACCTCCAAAACCTTAAATGTTCTACTTGTCTTATTGGGCTTGTAAAATCGACTACTTACTACTTAGTAATGATTACTATAAGTACTACTATTTTACTATTACTACTATTAATGATTTTTGTTTACACAAGGGTGCCTTATGTAGGGGGGGGGGTGCAAGGATCAAGATGACAATTGCATTGCACACACGTTTAATTGATTGACAAGAGATATCTTACGTTGTATTTAACCTGTTGTTATTATCTATGAGTAACGTGTTTGAATAAAGCAAATATAATATTAGTATGATGATGGTTTTGCGTAGCTCTGTGAAAAATTATGTTGATGGGTAAGTATCCCTGCATGCCATAGCAAACGTTTACTTCAAACTATATAAACATACTTATTTAAACACTACTGTTGTGATGATAATTTGGAAATGAAAAATATCACGAGGCACCACACGAATTAATGTACTTTAGAAGAATGCAATGAAATTATATTTATAAAATTCAAGAAGGTTTTTTTTTCCGAAAAGTTCATGATTTCAAGTAGTATATCTTAAGGAAGTTACTAAGTTTTAGTCATATAAATATGTGTCGAGGGCAATTACTGTTACTTAAGAAGCTATCTGTTTTCTATAATTATTAATTTATCTTCCGATGTTAGTGAGAATTACAAATACGACATGTACATGGGTACACTTGTTACCAAAAAAAAAAACTACAAGAAACTTATACAAGCTTTGGATCCATCATCCATCAACATGTTTTCTTTGATTTTTTTCTAGAATATGAGAAATCGTGCTTGTTATCATCGGGTATATTTAACTTCAATAAGTTGAACTTTTTTCCTTGTATTAATTCATGCAAATATAC
Organism: Copidosoma floridanum; assembly: GCF_036245765.1. NCBI lineage: Eukaryota > Metazoa > Arthropoda > Insecta > Hymenoptera > Encyrtidae > Copidosoma > Copidosoma floridanum. The sequence continues at coordinate 25,156,298 of NW_028321890.1, read as the reverse complement.
TAACGATTACATGGCTGTACTGTAATTATTACAATTGAAAGTAGAGCTATGTATCTGATTATAAACAAGCTGCAACTAATTGTGTACGTATCAAATAAAAAGTTGACGTTGTCTGTGCTATTTGCGGCAAGTTGATAAGGCCCTTAATATATCTTTTACCTAAAATTTACTTCCAAAAGTATAAATATATAGGTCAATTTGCAGATAAAAATTAAATTGTAAACTTGCCGCAAACAGCATTAATCACGTCAACTTTTTATTTCCTGTTTACTCAATTAGTTGCGGCTGGTTTATAATCAATTAAATGACTCTACGATAAGTTATAGTAATAATTATTTCGATCAGCGCCATCTAGCGGTAGTGATTTTTTTGGCCAAAAATTGCTTCTGAAATTCTGATGGAGAGCTTTAGGCAGCTTAGCCCTAGAGCCGTTTAATTACTTATAAACCAGCCGCAACTCATGTGGTTGCTATAAAATGAAAAAATAACGATACGTGTGTTTTTGGCGGCAAGTTAAAAATCTATTTTTTACTCAAAAATTTATCTTTAAAAGTATAAATACATAGGACGTCGATTTCTTGATAAAAAATAGATTGTTAACTTGCCGCCAAAAACACATATACTGTTATTTTTTTATTTTATAGCTACAAAACGAGTTGCGGCTGGTTTATAATTGCTTAAATGGCTCTAAGCGCTAATGCTGTGGATCAAAAGTTTAGGGCCACTTTTTAGTTCAAAAATCCGCGACGCTAGATGGCGCTGATCGAAATAATTATTACAACTCACAGTAGAGCCATGTTTTCAATTATAAACCAGCCGCAACTAATGTGATAGATAGTAGATAAAAAAATAACGTTAATCTTGACATTTGCGGCAAGTTTATAATTCATCTTTTACCCAAAAATCGACCTCCAAACGAATAGATATTCTACTTATATGGTTTGATACAATCGACCATATGACATTTTAATTCATGAACTGTATAGAATTTTCTTTTGAACAAGAGTTTTGACGTCTGACATGACTGTAATCTATATATGCTACCAGAGATTTATTATTTTGTTGATCAACTTACATCTAAAATCGTTAAGTGTAACAAGTGGTACTATAATAGAAAGACTAAGGGAAAAGAGACGTATTTATATATTTTTATACACATCGTGAATATAATTCAGATGACACAAGCTCTGGAAGATTTACATTGATAATCTGATAACCAGATTGATTAATAGATGTACTATAAAGGGATATTTTTACTTGCTTCGTAAAATGGGTAGATTTTTATCTGTCAGATGATATCGTGATAGCTTTGATTGTTTAATATTAACAGTATTTTTTTAAGCCTCTCTGAATGAAAAAAATGCACATCAAGTGTCGTTTGACTCAATTTCCATGAGGAGTTGAAGCGAGACTGAAGGTGTTTTGCTGTCGCAAAACGAAACACTTAAAAAAAATTTACTATGAAATAACACTCGTGAAGACGTACAAAATGAAGAAATGGTAACATCAGACGTTTTCAATGTCATACTGTTGATTATTAAAATATGCATACTTGTATATATATATTGTTGCTTTATGCTCGTGTTGCTAATGATTTCTTTTTAGATGGTTTTTACTACTACTACTATTTCTAAAAAATTTGGGCAAACTGAATAATATTTCATTACCAGTTAATTAATTTTCCTGACCCAGCTGTACAACAATTACGTTTTCATACGATACTTGCAATAAATCTCCATTGTAAAAGAAAACGAGAACCTCAACATGAGTACTGAAGAGTTTTTGTTGCTACTATTGGGTTTATTTGCAACAGATATTTAACTATAGTTACATATACAATCATATATTCGATTTGTTATAGATAAATCATTACACAGTGAGGACATTAGATAAAAAAAAGGAAAACTTCTTGAGAGCACGAGCTTTTTTCTTTCAACGCTTCCTTAAAACTCAAGGGAGCTGAGAGAGGAGGAATAAGTGGGGAAATTACTCACGGTCTCGCCCTGAACCCGAGCAATCCTATCCAAGTATAAAAGATACGAGTTGTTTTTCCAGTGGCCCAGTTTTACTTCAGAATTTTTAATTCGCACGTCCAACTGTATACATTAAGTGTTAGTGGCTCTGTTTGCGGAAGGATACATCATTCGTTCGTAAAATTCTTCTTTCTTTGCTCAACCGTGTAATGGTTAGTGTGCATAAAGATAACAAAGTGTAAATATGGTATTTAATTTAATTGTTTAATTTTAACAAGACAAGAGCAGCATCATGAAGCAATTATCTGATACCAAAGCTCTTTTTTTTTTTTTTTTTTTTTTCCATTGACCCCTGAAACTCTAGTTTTTTGATCATTTATACCTATTGTACTGCAAGTTCTACAAATATTTTCGGAAATTACTAGTAAGTACATTACGATACTAATCGAAAAGTTCAACAAAAAATAAACTTCGATCCAATACGAATATTTTCGAAGATGCATCGTCAAATTATCACCATAGATAGAGCACACTGTTTGGAAAGTATATTAATAATGTTTTGAAATTTGTTTGCCTTGATGAGCTATATTTTTATTTTTCCTGATAAAATGTACAAAACATGATGTATAAGTATTGAATCATACAAATTGCAATTTTAAAGAAAATCCGTGTATTATAATCAATTTAGTCTTTAACTTATTATGATCGACAAAAAGAATTTTAATTTGATACAATACTATGGTATATAATCATACTCGATGAGCAAGACTACTTTTTTATTTTCTTACTAAATATAATGAATCATGTGTTCGAATACTTAAAAACTAATTTTATCCTCGAGATGAATATTACACCATTTTTCGCTGGAAAATATTTTGTTGATTACAGTATCGACAGTACTTGTTTTTCTAATGAAAAAATAACGCATTGTACTTGCAGAAAAACAAGATCTACTTAAAAACATTTGATAATCTGAATCATTATCAGAATAAATTGTTGGCCCAAATTCGTCGTATACCGAAAACTTGAGACGCTGATTTGGGATATCTTTATATCTCGCCTCAAGTCTGTTCAAACAAAAAAATTGAAGTAAATTCTCAATGCCACTTGCAGCTAGAGAAAACCAATTGTTTTTACATTGAAAAATAGTTTGTGACAAAGGGTATATATTATACGTGGTCAATATCGCCTGTGTAAAATCTCACATAGAAATCCAGTCGGTAACGAAATAATACCTTATGCGAAATACATCCTGTATCCTTTACAGTACACTGAACGTTCGGAGGTCGAAAAAAAAAGTAAAATAAAAATCTATTTTTACATCAGATAGACCTTGTGGAAAACCAAGAAGGAGACATAGAAAAAATCTAATCGGACCTGATAATCACGCGCACACGTACCTAATGCGTATACATTACATATACATGTATGTCGATGTTGGGTATCGTTATATTATACATATGTATATTATGTACAACAGTACAACCAGCAACGAACGAGAACTTTTTTGATTGCACAAGCAAAACCTTAGAAACGATTGTACTTGCATATGTGTACCTTATACACAGTATGTGTATATATATTACAATGCAGCTCACTCTCTTGGTTGTTTTTTTCCTTTTATCTGCAGATTGTATTTAAAATACAACACAGTTTTGCATTTGACTGGATTTATCTTATCTGTACCTGTACCACATATACGTACTGCATCTTTAATGATTTAACGAGAGTCAATACACGTACACCTAGGTATAGTGTTTATATACGTCAACGAGATAGCTATATGCAAAAATATGAATTTTTGGAATCTTTTGTGACTTAGTATAGAGAAATTACAGCAAAGTTTGTAAATTTAGAATCAATAATTAAAAATATTAGACGCGTTCCCAATATATGTTTATACTGTGCATTGGAGTCAGTGAAACTTTTTTAACAATCAACCCCCATGACCAACCCCCTACAGATATATAAAAACAATAAAATAGACCCCACTGTTGCGCATCTCTACTTATATAATATTGTATGTTTATACGTGATAAACATCCATTCGCACAGAGATTGATAAACAAGATCGGTAAACGAGATCAGCAATCAGATGTACGGTTTCGCACTTGATTTTAAAATAAACGTAGCAGATGAAAACAATTCCTGGACTGGTAATTGCATGTATTACGTGAATACCGATCTCTGAAGACGTGAACCGTCATAATCTGTATTGTACTTTTCCAAACCCGTATGAGTACAATTGTTTAAAAAAAAGGAAAAAAAAAAAAAATTGGAACACAGAAGAGGAAGCAAGAGCAAAGAGAGTCAACTGAGCCAACATTCGAAGCGCGTGCGCGGATTTTTTAACACTGCAGAGCAGCTGATGACGACGAGGATGCCATGCCATGGTTGTATATCTTATATACCAATTGTCATGGTGCATGTGTAAGTACTGGCTGCTCGCTCAGTTGCTCCGAAAACGTCAAAAACGAGAACGCAGAGTATAAGTACCTACGTATTTGTAGGCTTTAGAGAAAAAAAAATTAAAACGCGAGTCATCGAGATCGGTAAATATAATGGTACAACGCGGTATAAGTGATGGGCATCAGCTCCAGTCAAACTGGCGAGGAAGGAAGAAAGGAGCGAGAAAGTGAGAGGCGGAGGAACACAAAAAATGTTGTGTTATATATATGTATACCCTGAAAATCCACGACATCTGCTCGAGTGCCTCGAGTGCCAATGGAGAGGGGCTGGAAGAGGAGGAGGAGGAAGAGTATATATATATTAGTTTAAAAGCGCCCAACTCTGCTGTAACGCGAAGAATCGCGTGTCCGGGGCATCAATTCTACCTATGGTAGGAGTCGGTGCAGGTGGTGCCAGTAAAACAGAGTGTCCTGGTGACCAGTGTCATTTATGTCGTCGAAGGTTTTGGAGGCGCGTGGCACGCTGCTCAAGTGCCACGTACAGCAGCTGATCGTTGCTTCCTCGGCGGCTTGTCCCGAGAGCGAAACAAACGGACATCAGCCCATCAACATGATCAAAAGGTGCAGCAACAGCAGCAAAGCCGATGGCGATGCATCCCTTACAGCCGGGAGCAGAAGACGCCATCAGCTCGAGCCTGCAGCAGTCGACACGTCGAACGGACCGTGTCGCAGCAGCGCCGATGACGAGGATGCCCAGCTCCAAGTGCCCAGCAAAAAGATCATGACGGTCAGTGGTATACTAGTATCACGTGTGCAGCAGCTCCCCCGCTGTTGGTGCTTTCACCACGGCATCTACCAAGATTTTACAAATATTTTTGCTTCAGCGCTTTTTTTTTCTTCTTCTTCACCAAAAACCCCCAATTACCCCTTCGTCATCGATAAAGTTTGCACTTTAGGAAAATACCTACGTGCTTTTTTACGAGGAAGAGAGAGAAATTTACTTAATGTCCGTCGAAACCTTCGAGAACATAACGTGCGACTTTACGTTCCCGTCGAGCAAGTTTGGAGCGCGCGCGTTAACCGGGAGTTCCGCAACTTTCTTCACAAGTACTCCTATACCTGTGTATATTACAATAACACTCGCGGTGAGAGTGCGTCAAAAGTTTCTACTTTTCCTTTTTACTTTTTCACAAGTATCACGCTTAAGCCCGCCTCGTGCACTTTTTTTCGAACCTTATAATAAATGCACGGAGTTGGCGCAGGCAGGACTCGCGCGGGGCCATATTTATATTGTATGCACGCAAGAGAGCTTTATAGAGAGCTTGAGCTTGCACGTGACTGTAATATCTATTCTCGCGTTCCGGCGCGAAAATCAAAGCTTCGATCGCCAGATGATAATATATACTCTCGCGTTTGCGGAAGCGGCTAGCTCCTCCGTCTTTTTTTTTATTATTATTATTATTAATGTTATCTGTTTGACAGTGACATTGCCCAAGTGGTTTGAATAATTCTTTTGTTTTTCGGTCATCTAGCATTTTACACGACACGTGTTTATCCTTCGGGATGACTCGATTATCTAATCGGCTTCTTGAGCGTGACGAAGTGATGTATAGGCAAAGCGATAACGATTTTGTCGGTATATGTGACGTTATTGTTATACGTGACGATGGGTTTTATGCTTTCCGTGGAAAAAACCCATTTAAAAGCATCTTTTTTTTTACATTCGTCAAGACAATGATAGAACAGCTATTCTTCGTAATCTGTACCGTTTGTTATTATTATTGTATTCGTAACGTTTTTTGCGTAAGAGCTACAAAAATTTCCCAAATTATCGTAACATAAACATAGTGTATAAGTTTACGACCACGAAAACAATGTCACGTATAATAAGTATAACAATGTTCCAAGAATGTTTTATTATTTTGCTCTTTGAAAAATATTACGTTAACATTTATGATGTACTTGGATACTTAAAGTGTATAATTCTTTCCCCACATAAATATATGTGTAATTAAAGTTGAGAATTATAAAGATATAAAATTGTTTGATGAATTTAAATTATTCGATACACGTACAAATTAAACTGAGCATACTGTGTAACCGTAAGTGTCGTGTGTCAGACGATATGCATTCGTTTTGTATAGCATAATTACCGAATATTATCTGATTACATGTTGCGAAACTAATCATTGTAATCGTGTCTGCAACTGTACACGCACGCGTTTACGTACTGCGATTTCATCGGATAGTCGCTCAGAGTATATAAATCATAGCTTACGATTTTACGACGTTAACCACCTACTTGACTTTAAAAAAACAAAATATAAGCATCAGTCGTGAATTCAGTTCTCTCAAGTGTGTTATTAATACATGGAAATTTCAAACGATACGGTTTGGGTTTGATAATAAACTTATTACTGATATTTAATTATTTTTAGATTAAGGAGAAATGCATGATAAATTTTTTTGCTGCTAATCAGTTAAAAAATTGTTGTACACACGATTTCATACGTTTAAAAATTGCTGAAACAGAATTTTTTTTACCAAGACATTTTTATATCAACTATAACAATGGACAAACTATTATTCCTAATTGTTTTCTCTTAGCAAAAAAAAATATATACATATATTTTTTTTTCTCAAGGCCTAAAAATTTCCAATGCACCGTTAAAGCTGTTTACACATTTGCATGACATTGATTTCTCACACGCATGTATAAGTTTGTACTTTCTATTTCTTTGGTATCGTCTCGAGTTATTGACCCACGTTTGACCCACTTCCTTTACCTTCTCAACGAGAAATCATGTGCAAAAACCTTACCTTCATAATTACAATTTTTTCATCCGAATTATGTGTGAACATTTTGTTTTTTTATTTATTTTTTTTTTTAATGCTAATATTTACTTATTATTAAACATAAAAATATTTACATTATCGTAAAGTGTCTGTCGAAATATTGTCTGATTATTGATGAAAACTATATTTATCACTTTGATCTTTTATCAAGTCATATGATATAAAGTATTTAATAAATACTTATGCAAGTGACGATAACAAAAAAACTATTAATAGCTTTTTAGAAGAAAAAATTTGCCTCTTAGTTTATCTTGACACAAATTACATTTACTTCGTATCATATTTCTTGGTCATTTATATACTGTGATCCAACTAGATACTTAATACATCGTATTGAATAATGATATCATCTAACAAAATGAGGCCTTTGTATAAATGTAGGTCATTAGAAGCAAAAATTGATCCTATTTTATCTATTGCTCAATAATGATATCCACACAATATCTTTCCTTTGTACAACATAAGAGTTATAATAAATTTACTCATTATTTTCAACGTTATTGCTTAAATAACGTATTTTTTATTTACGTTATTGATAACTACGAAATTAATGGAAAAAAACTACGTGTACTTTCGCAAGCTTTATAAAATTATCTTTGATTTTAAAGAAAATGAAGAGTCACTTTCTATGTCGTTAAGATAAACTTTACTCTTGCGCTCGATCGGATAAAAACCTGTACCTGCGTATATACATACATACATACGATGCTCAAAACCGGACCCAAAGTATATATTGCTCCACTTTTGTACCGATGCTTACTCACGGTAAAAGTAATGCATGGAATTTATAATTTCTCTTACCTGGATGATTTGTTTTTTTTTTTTTTTTTTTTTTTTTTTTTTTTTAAATCAAAAACAAATTAAAACAAAAAGATGATTATTACTCTTAATCATCAAATGCGCATCGATCAAAAATGTATCTATCTTATCAAAGAGCGCCAAGATAAAGATGCATCAAAATGAGAGTGAGTTCTTAAATGTCCGTCATTCCGTGGCAAAAAATTAAGTAGCGCGCGACGTTCGGCACAACGAAATAATGCCATCTCGACAACTCCTGCCGCTCGGGAACGACGATTCCATCGAAGTACGAATTCTTTAATTTCTTCTTCTTCTTTTTGCACTTTAACGATTATGCATCTTATTTATCTGACATCGTCCCACCAACTACTTGCTGACCAACACGATCGCAAACCTTGAAACAAAACAATAAACATGTAAATAAATTTGAAAACGCGATTGTTGTACCTAAAAAGCCTCTCCACGTGTCATTCGCAGACTTGCACGAACGTGTCCTTCCAAGCGCACCATGTGTCGCGCCAGAAGCGGGGCCGTGCCCTGGGCACAGTGCGCGGCTTCCGTGGTTGCACCGTCTGGTTTACGGGCCTCTCCGGAGCGGGCAAGACCTCGATAGCCTTCCAACTGGAGGCTTGTCTCGTCGACATGGGCATCGCCGCGTACGGCCTCGACGGCGACAACGTGCGCACCGGCCTCAACAGCAACCTCACCTTCAGCCCGGAGGATCGCACGGAGAACATCAGGCGCGTCGCCGAGGTCGCCAAGTTGTTCGCCGACAGTGGACAGATATGCCTGTGCAGCTTCGTCTCGCCCTTCGAGGAGGACCGGCTCATGGCTCGCAACATCCACAACGAGTTCGAGCTCCCGTTCTTCGAGGTCTTTGTCGACACGCCGCTCGACGTCTGCGAATCCAGGGACGTCAAGGGTACGTATCGCCACCATCGCATTTATTTATACACTGTTTTCTCACAAATCCTCCCAAATTAAAAACAATTCGGTTCGTCCACGCAGGTCTGTACAAAAAGGCGCGCCAGGGGGCGATCAAAGGTTTCACGGGGATCGATCAGTCGTACGAGCGGCCCTCGCGGCCCGACCTCGTCGTCACGACGGTCAACTGCACGCCCGAGGAGTCGGCCCTCCGTGTGGTCCGGTTCCTTCAAAAGAAGCGCATCATTCCCGAGGAGTCGGAACCCGGGGCGCGGGTCCGTGAGCTCTTCGTCCCCGCTGCTAGGCTTCAAGCGGCCAGAGCCGAGGCCCTGAGCCTCCAGAAACTCGAGATCGGCAAGGTCGACGTGCAGTGGATGCAGGTGCTCGCCGAGGGCTGGGCCGCGCCCTTGACGGGCTTCATGCGCGAGGAGCAGTATCTCCAGGTGTGTTATCGGTTACACATGGCGACTGTCAGCGGGAGAGCTCGCAACGATTCGATACCGATCTTATCGCCCGTCGCGCGTTATCTGCTGCAACGACCTTCTTATCTCTCGATCTGGCTCCGAAATCGAAAAACAATTGTTGCAGGTGCAGCATCTCAAGTGTCTGCTGCACGATGGCAAGGAGATCAATCAATCGATCCCCATAGTGTTGGCCGTCAGTACGGCGGACAAGGACCGTCTGGAGGACCAGCCGGCCATCTGTCTGAGGTACGACAAGGCCGATCTGGCGATCCTCCGTCGTCCAGAGTTCTACTTTCACCGGAAGGAGGAGCGATGCGGCTGGCAGTTTGGCACGAGTAATCCGGGCCACCCGAGCGTGAGGATGGTCCTGGAGTCGGGTGACTGGCTGCTCGGCGGCGAACTCGAGGTTTTCGAGCGCATACGCTGGAACGACAATCTCGACGAGTATCGGCTCACACCCAACGAGATACGCGACCGCTGCCGAGCTATGAACGCCGACGCGGTCTTTGCCTTCCAGCTGAGGAATCCCATACACAACGGGCACGCGCTTCTGATGCAGGTGTGTATACCTGTTGAGGAATCATTTGTTTTTTTTTTTTTTTTTTTTTTTTTGAAGAAATTTTATTGTTCATGAATGTACGTTTACATCCACCGACGATCGTAATAGGATACGAGGAGGCGACTGTTGGAGGAGAGGGGCTTCAAGAACCCGGTTTTGCTGTTGCACCCGCTAGGTGGCTGGACAAAGGACGACGACGTGCCTCTCGAGACGCGTATGCTGCAACACAAAGCCGTCCTGGAAGATGGTGTGCTCGACGCCAAATCAACTCTGCTGGCCATCTTTCCGAGCCCGATGATGTATGCCGGACCGGTCGAGGTGATTTTTTATTTTTTATTTTACGAGCTCGAATACGTATGAAACAAAAATAAATGATGGAGTATCTAATACGTGTCTACTTCAATTCGCATCAGGTCCAATGGCACGCAAAGGCGCGAATGAACGCGGGTGCAAATTTCTACATCGTGGGCCGGGATCCCGCGGGTATTCCACATCCCGATAGCACCGCGACGCTCGATGGTAATCTCTACGATCCGACTCATGGCGCTCGCGTCCTATCCATGGCCCGAGGCCTGCAGAAACTGGAAATCATTCCCTTCAAGGTTGCTGCCTACGACATGGTCAATAAAAAAATGGCCTTTTTCGACCCCGCTCGGAAGCAAGATTTTGACTTCATCTCAGGGACGAGGATGAGAAGTGAGTTTTACTTTTTTCATTTTTACTCTCATGAATTATAACTATGACTGAATTTACCGTCTCGTTTGCAGATTTCGCGAGAATCGGCGAGCTGCCGCCGAATGGTTTTATGGCTCCCAAAGCTTGGGACGTACTTGCAAAGTATTATCAAAACAAATGAACGATCAACGACGAAAAAAAAAAAAATAATATTTTAATCAATTGGTTTTTAACGTTAAGACTATTTTATATCAATTTGGAAAGCTGATGATTAGCGCTGGAGTATCATTTTTAATTAATATTGTAAATACGACACTTGTGCAAAAAAAACAATATGTAAGATAACTCTAGCGAATCTTAACTATTTTGCATTCCATTTTTGACAAACTTTTTCAGGTAACATGTACACACGCTCAATTTCACTGGTGTATCCGCGTACATGGCGATTTCAACACCCACACGCTTTGTCGTAAAAGTCCTGCACTTATTTTTATTTTTTATATTATAAAAAAAATTTATTTTCAACTTCACTTATAATTCTAGATTCAAAGTCGCATAGTAACTTGTGGCATAAAAAAATCCACTTCTATGCATAATTACTACTTCTCTTGCTTTTCTTGTTTATCCCCGAAATTAACTATAATATATGTTTCTATGTAACAGAGTCTATTATATGTATGTACAGAAAGTAAACAGGTTGAACTGGGCTATTATATTTTATATATACTTTAAAGAGATGGCAAAATATTTGAGTTTCTATATAATTTATCATTGTTTGTATGTTAAAGATAATTAATGTGTTATCAATTGTAAGTATTTTTAAATCTTTATTACAATCATCAGTTATTGTACATAATACATGAATTTCTAAATGTAAATTTCATGCTCATAAAGTGTTGTTTTATTATTTTCTCACATAACTGGAACCTGAATATCATAATTTTCATTTAATGATATTTTGTGAAAACTAGTACTTGCTAAACCAAGTATATATAATTTATCAAAAAAAACTTTGTTCTGTGAAAGATACGACATTATTTCGTATACCTAATTGTCATCTAACTCATCAATCTTTTCAATCCTATTTTACTTTACATGATTTTATTTATAAGGACAGTTTTAAGTTATTAAAATTTATCACTCGATTGCTCTTGTCTGATACTTTTCAGAATAAAACGAAATAGTTTTAATTTATCGTACTTCACACACTTAAAGTATATTAAAGACAACGAATAAATCCGCTTCTCATTTTGTAATGCACAGAAAGTAAGAAAGAGCATGTTAATCAATTGTCATATACAGTAAATGTTAAATTCACTACGCAGTAGCGATCGATTAACTTTTGCGAAGTGACGTGTTCGTCAATCGCTGTAACATCAAGGTGGAAGGTACGTTAACTTGCATATCAGACGTACGACTTGATAGATTGTCCACTAAGGTATACGGTACTATAGTAACATTTCCTGCTTCGTCTTGTTCTTCAATTTGAATGACAGTTACAGGCGGCAATTGGGACATCATTTGCGTCTCCATCTGATTTTCCACGTCTTCATCTCTGGTAGCCACTTCGTCATTACTAGCTGTTAAAGCTAAGTTATCCACGTAAACCTGCAAAACACAATAGTTTTATGAGTTGCATGCAATTGAACACATTTAAGATATTCTAAAATCGAACGTACCTGCTCAAAGGAGACTCTTGAATTTGAAGCTGTCGATTCCCCGTCCAGTTTGGCATTCTCTGACGACGGATCGAAGGACTCAATGCTCACGACTCCATTTTCGTCAATGTACTCTTCGCTGACAACCTCGAAATGATCTCCTTGCTCGGCAAACTCAACGAGCAGCGGATTTTTCTTTTTCCTGTTCCTCTTTCTCGACGTACCACCAGTACTATCCCTACTCGTAATGATCCTCTTGAATCCAGAACCACCGAGAGATTCGTGCCTTCGCTCGTGCTTGTTCCTATCCCCGAGATACTTGAACTTCTGCTGGCAAACACTGCAGGCGTAAGGTCTTTCATTCGTGTGGGTCCGCTCATGGCACACCAGAGCACTGACTTGCTTGCAAGTATGTGGACAGTACTTGCACTGGAGCGGACGCTCGTTACTGTGGCGATTCTGCTTGTGCTTGACCAACTGAATCTTCGTCTTGAGCATGAAGCCGCAATCATCACAGGTGAAGGGTCGTTCCTCCGAATGCGATATCATGTGGGTCTTGAGTCTCAAGTGGTTGACGAAACGTTTGGGGCAGTGAGGACAGCCCAAGGTGCCCTCCATCCGATTGTGGGTAATCATCATGTGGTGCTTTAGGCGCACCTCGGAGGTGAACGTCAGATTACAGTCAAGACAGTTCATGGGCTCCTTCTCGATGTGAGTGTTTTTCACGTGATTGCGCAGAATCATCTCGGTCTTGAAGGTTTTGTCGCAGTGCTTGCACATGATTCGCTTCGTCTCGGCGTCGATGCCCGAGCTATCCGTTATCGGATACGATTCGTTGTGTATGTGCGTCATGTGCCACTCCAGCGATCGGGTCGAAACCATCGACCTGTTGCAAATGTTACAAGTGTAATTGCGGCCGTCCCGGTGATCGCGGTTTCGATGGATGACTAGTGTCGAGTGATTCGGGAACTTTCGTCCGCAAACCTGGCACGAGCACTCCTTGATTCCTTTGCTATTTTCGCCCTTCTCGTGAACCCTTAGATGCAACCTAAGGCCGTCTCTGCGGTTGAAGCCGACACCACAGTGATCACACTTGTATTGCCTCTGGTCCTCGTGAATCCGCATGTGTTGCTTCAACGTCGAGGTGTTTTTGAACTTTTTGTCGCAGTGCTCGCACTGAATGCTGTACGATTTGTGAGTGCTCATGTGCTTGGACATGCTATACACTAGTATCATCTTGTGGCACTCTTTGCACTCTTTCGTGTTGTTTGATATCTGATGCTTGCGTACCCTGTGGTGCCGCAAGCTCGCCGGGTTCTTGAAGTTCGAACCACAGTCCTCACAGAGATAAGCACGGCTAGTCGTGTGCACAGTTTTTAGGTGAAAGGTCAGTTTCGTCCTGAAGGCAAATTTTTTCGGACACTGCGGACACTTGAAGACCTTTTCAAGCTTCATGTGCTTGATTTTTAAGTGCTGATCTAGGGTGCCTTGATGTTTGAACTTCTCGCCGCATCTGTCGCACAGCTGTCCATACTCATCGTCGCAGTGCTTCTGTTCGTGCTGGCGTTTTTTTCCCTTGGTATCAAGCACCATTTCGCAAAACCTGCACAAAACTTTGTGAATGCACGTCGCGTTGTGAGCTCGTTTTGCTTTGTACGAGATAAACTCCGTCTCGCAGTCAAAACAGTAATGCATCAGTTTTATTTCATGATTCTTTTCGTGCGCGAATTCCAGCTCAAGAGATTTGAAGCTTTCGAAGCAAAAGTCGCAGTCAAAACTTTCCTGAGGTTCAAAGGGATCGGTATTATCCTCTTCTGGCTCTTCTTCGGGAATATGTGGCTTTTGGATGACAACGTTGTTTTTTGCTTCGTACAGGGCGATTACGTCCTCGTCTTTTAAACGAGATATAATGATTTTGCGTTGCTTCAAATGGCTAATGAAATCACTAATGTACTCATCCTTTTGACCTAAGATCGACTTCAATCTATTGATGCATTCTTCCGACACATCCTTGTCATAGGCTTTTTTTCCAATATCTGGATACTTTAGCTTAAGTTTGATATCTTGGGATGAATCTGATAAAGTTGGCATAGAATCTTCATGCCGCTTTTGTGTAAAATAATTCTTCATGTTGCTAGGGGTATCTTCATCGTCTGAGAAGTACTTTCCTTTTCTTACTTCTGTATTTTCGATGACACTGTCTGACAAATTGGAGACATCACCCATAATCGCTGCTTTCCTTCTTTTATACAGCTCTATTTGTTCATCAATGTCGTTTTTACTCGGTTTACCGACAATCGAAGTAGGCTTTACTGACTTTTCATTTTTTTCAATTTTTTTTACTTTAATTAAAAGCATTTCATTAGGTTTATTACCCTTTGCAGTAACGTAAATAATGTCTCCTTTTTTTGAGTCTACATTGATTGGCTTATCTAAATTGAGTCTTGGAATTTTCACTCTTAAATCCATGTTTAATTTTGTGGTATCTATATTTTTACTTTTATTAGGATCACCATCATTCATGTGTTCCGTTATTGCCTTTCTCTTCAGTATATTAGGCCTTTTAGGTGAATGATTGGGAGGTGAAGAAAAATCTTCAACTTTTATAGTGTTATCTGTTTCCTTCGTTTTTGGAACAACTAGAAACTGATTTTTTTCCTCTGTATCAATTTTTGTGTATGAATTAACTAAATCATCAAATTTGTAAGAAATTTCATTAGACGAAGACGGTTCATTGAATTTTTGTTCATCAGAAATGTCAATAGGATCAAATTCTTCAAAAATAGCTTCATCTTCTTCATTAAAAGTATCGTCAACTTCATCATAATGCTCTTCATAATCTGTTTCTTCAAACATTTCCATTTTGAAAGATTGGCTATCATAACTAATATTTGATTCAATATTTTCCAGTTTCCTTGGTGAGTCAGATGTGTCAGACTCAACTTCACTCTTAACGTGAATATCCGTCTCTTGTGAGACTTTATTGAGTGAATCATAAATGGACTGCAATTTCATTTCAGCCTTTTTAATTTGCATAAAAAGCTTGTAACTTGCTCGTATTTCACAGATGCACTCCATACATATTTGAGTAGATAAACTAGTATCTTTGTTAATATCCTCCAGATGTTGTATTTGCTGAAGTAATCTCATTTGATTACCTTTTGCACTGAAAAAGTCAATCATTGGAACTTTCATTCCTGCACAGACACGACAGTATTTTTTGAACTTTTGTTTGATCTCTTCAGACATTTCTACATTTTTCTTAATGTCTGGTGATAATATTGAAGGCAACTTGAGACAAGGAGTAGCCTTTTGAAGGTCGTTCATGTTTCTTATTTTTTGGGCAACAAACTTTTCTTTCACATGATTGGAGACTTTTGAATGGGTTACATTGCTTTTTGCGTTAATAGACTTATTCAAATTAGCAACATTTGCTAAGAAATCTCCCATCTTTACTACATCTAGATTCATTTACCTGAAAAAAGGACAATCTTTTTATAAATACAGTAAAGTTTATTGGTACAACATTTCAATTTCATTACTTTTACTTTCTATTTTCTTGCATTAAAAATCATGCCCAAAATAATGTGTACGATTCTCTGCAAATAATGCTTACAGATAGGCATGCAAGCTAGGGTACAAGCTCTTACTAAAACACCCTCAGAATCATTTCAAGCTTCTTTGATATACTTATGTAAAAACCCATTATTCAAGATTAAACCCTTTCAATTTACATAATCCTACCCAGGTATGTGAGTTAGAATGAAATTTGCAAGACCAACAATCTATTAAGCCCAAGCATCTTTAAATTGAAATCCTGATTGTAAGTAGGTAGAAGCAAATCGTCAGGAAACAATTTTAAAAAAGGGGTAGGGTACACATAGAGTCGATGGATGTAGTTAGACTGTACATACGCCGAATGAAAAAAAAAACCCTTACGATAGAATGATAGACTAAATTAGAATCAAAAGTATACTTTGAGCTCACCGTAACAACATGATATAAGAATGTCGTATCCACTCTTATAGAGGCACTATCCAGATGGCGCGTGGCCTGTAAAAGCGTGAACTTTCCTTTTTTGAGGTCGAGGTTTCAGCCAAGTATATACTTATTCCGTGGCTGGTAGATGGATGTACAAACTTATAACAATATTCAGTACATCCAATGCTGATACAGATTATTGGGTTTTGACTGTTTTTAATAACGATAACCTACATGGTTAATACAGTTTCTTTGTTTCCTGTAAAAATTTAAGTAGTAACACGTAGCTACATCCGACAGTTTACTGTTTAATATGTGAGCGATGGTATTGTACTGTGGTGCCGCGTTGGGCGTTTGTTATACAAATATATACGTAGAGCGTGTGTGTCACTGAACGACGAGAGGAATTAGGTTTGTTCGCAATCGACAAAGTTGGTTCTCCCGTTCCGTACATACACAGTTATGGAACACTGGAAGACCGGTCGGTAAGGTAGTTGGCATTTTGATGTATGATACATATATGGCACATAAAAAAGTGTAATTGGAGGGGAATATAAATATAAAATGTACATACCTAAGAAATAAAATACAATTATACACATCTAAGATTTTAAACATACTTATAAGAGAAACAGCAAAAAAAGGTTATAAATGATCAACAGTCCTATTTACGTAACAGCTTTCTGCTCTCATCACTTATAACAAACTAAACTTGACAAACAATTTTTTTAGTTCGTAAAGCCATTGAAAGATTCTTTTTTTTTTTTTTTTTTAAGTCACTCTTTTTTTTATAAAAATCACATAATTATTATAAGCAAATAATTTTTTTTTAATCGATTTTTATTATCATTGAAAAATCAAGTAAATTTTACATTTTAAGCATTGCTGCATTAATTTTTTATGTAAAATATAATTAAAGCAAGGATTTAAAAAAAAGGACCTACTATCGTTGTTTATTTTCAGCAAGATACATACATACTTATACAAGGATTTTGCTTTTTTACCTTGAACAGATGCATATTTGATTTAAATTCTCATATTTTGCATTCATAAGATATTTAAAACGAGAAAAAAAATTTTTTAAATATTCAATCGTAGCTATGAGTTTCAGTGGTTTTGTTGTTACGTAAAAATTTTGTTTTGGAAACTCGAAATGCTTGTATCCTTCGATAATGTAAAACAAAAGTATCATACGTAGCTCGGTCATCCATGACCCCTTGGATAAAGTCAATATAGTCAGATACTTTGGTAAAAACCGAGATTCCTCCCCTTTCGCAGTGTTTCGTATTAACTCTACTCGAAACTCCAATCACTTTTTCATCACAAACGAGAGGACTTTCACTGTCACCCTGAAAAAATTAAAAAAAAGTTGATATACTTCAACAAAAAATTATTTCTTTATTTTACGCAACTAACAAAACACGACGCCTTTCTAATTAAGTAACACTAAATTTCGCATCACCTAACGCAAGTCACTAAGGCTCAAAAAATGTGTAAAGGTAGAAAAAAAAAAAAAATTCTTCAGACAATCAATGCCGGTATCAATTATTATTGAGTATTTTCTTCTACCCCATTGCCACGAAATTTACGTGGAATTTCCGTGGCCAGGGAAAAAATTAGAATTTACTTGTTACATTTTTTATATTAGGAGTATAGCTCAATGGTAAGAGATATGTTTCGTACAAAGCACATGCTACAATTATAATTTAAATATTAAAAAAAAAAAAAAAAAAAAAAAAAAAAAATATAGTTACAAGTCACAGCTTTAAAAGAGTTGACACATAAGTTTTTAAAATTCTGATATATTGTATATGGCCGATTTTACGTGGAAAACATGTAGCTTTCACGCGGACCTATTATAAAAACAAAAAGTTAAATAAAATACTAATGAAAGAAGTGAATGACTCCATAACTTGGTGAATAATTAAAATTTACATTACACAAATAAATTTAATTACTTTTCAAATTCTTATACATCTCTATGATTGGGCATTCATGGCAGTCGCTGATTTAGTGGCAAAATGCACAAATTGCAACTCGCAAGTTTCGGAACTATTTTGGTATTTGTTTTTAATTGTAATTTGTTGAACCATATACTATATAATATTTGTTTAAAATTGTACAATCCCGTTTTTTTCGTCCACCGTTCTGAAACAGTCCTTATAAGTTCTACTCTCAGTTTTCTGATGCGCGGATGGAGTCTCTCAAACTCTCTCTTCGTCTTCGTCATTCTCGAAAATATTACCACAAAACAAGTCCCGCTAGATGGCACTGATACTTGTTTTATAAAATTTTTCACTATAATAATAATAGGCGTTTCACAACTGTACAGCACTTTCAATGGTTTTTTTTATGGGTGCGATAATAAATTTTATGGTCTGCTACCAATTGTTGAAGGGTGTATTCCGCAAATGCTGCCAGCAGTTAAGTTACGTAGGTCGTGGTAACGCCGCATGGTCGGGTAGCGCTAGCGTCAACCTGTACTAACTGTCGGTGGGTTCCGCATGTCAACAAACTCCGAAATATCAGATGGCATGGGAGCGAAAACAGTAAAAAATATCAAAGTTTGTTGACATGCGGAACCCACCGACAGTTAGTACAGGTTGACGCTAGCGCTACCCGACCATGCGGCGTTACCACGACCTACGTAACTTAACTGCTGGCAGCATTTGCGGAATACACCCATAGTCCGCAGGCTAAGTATACGTCCTTAACCGCCTTTTTCACTAACGTTTAGAATAATGATTGAGACAATCAATGATTGTATCATGAGTTTTTGTATAAAGTTCAATTTATACAAATAAGTTGGTAAATATAGGCACACATGATTAATATTTAAACATTTTAAGCTGTATAAATATATAACATAGATTCCAAATATGCATTATTACCGCTGGAATATGCTAACAAAACCAAATATCCGTCTTTCTCACCCAGCAAAATAATAGGTATCTGTATAATCCTGTATCAATTTATTGCACACATGCGAAATGTTCAATGACAGTAAACAATGACATAATTTCAAACTTTACTTTTAACTCTTCATTTCACACGTAATTTTACAATGCAATTGATAAATTATTATTCATACAAAAGTATTAATATTCTTATAGGAGGTCGATTTTCAGGCAAAAGATTATTTGTAAACTTGCCGTAAACAGCACAGCCAATGTCAACTTTTTATTTTCTATCTTCACAACTAGTTGCGGCTGGTTTTAGCGTTTCAGATTTCTAAACTAAAAAGTGGCCCTAAAATTCTGAAGGAAAGCTTTAGATATTTTAGGCCCTAGAGCCATGTTGTCAATTATAAACCAGCCGCAACTTATTTGACAGATACAAAATGAAAATTCAACATTTTCTGTGCTGTTTGCGGCAAGTTTACAATTTATCTATTACTCAAAAGTATACATATATAGGAGGTTAATATTCGTATAAAACATACACTGCAAACTTGCCGCAAGTAGCACAAACATCGTTAATTATTTATTTTGTATCTATTTCAAGAGTTGCGGCTGGTTTATAAGTGACTAAATGGCTCTAGGGCTAAGCTGCCTAAAGCTCTCCTTCAGAATTTCAGAAGCAATTTTTGGCCAAAAAAATCACGACCGCTAGATGGCGCTGATCCTAATGATTATAACTACTTATAGTAGAGCCATTTAATCAATTATAAACCAGCCGCAACTAATTCAGTAAATACAAAATAAAAAGATAACATTGTTTGTGCTACTTGCGGCAAGTTTGCAGTGTATGTTTTATACGAATATCAACCTCATATATATTTATACTTTTGGGTAATAGATAAATTGTAAACTTGACGCAAACAGTGCAAACAACGTTAACTTTTTATTTTATATTTATGAAATTAGTTGCGGCTGGTTTATAAGTAATTAAATGGCTCTAGGGCTAAGCTGCCTAAAGCTCTCCATCAGAATTTCAGAAGCAATTTTTGGCCAAAAAAATCACTACCGCTAGATGGCGCTGATTCAAATGATTATTACTATACTTATACTAGAGCTATTTAATTATTTATAAACCAGCCGCAACTAATTTAGGAAATACAAAATAAAAAGATAACATTGTTTGTGCTACTTGCGGCAAGTTTGCAGTGTATGTTTTACACCAATATCGACCTCCCTTATATTTACACTTTCGGGTAATAGATGAATTGTAAACTTGCCGCCAATAGTGCGAACAATGTTCACTTTTTATTTTGTATTTATCAAATTAGTTGCGGCTGGTTTATAAGTAATTAAATGGCTCTAGTATAAGTATAGTAATAATCATTTGGATCAGCGCCATCTAGCGGTAGTGATTTTTTTGGCCAAAAATTGCTTCTGAAATTCTGATGGAGAGCTTTAGGCAGCTTAGCCCTAGAGCCGTTCAATTACTTATAAACCAGCCGCAACTAATTTCATAAATACAAAATAAAAAGTGAACATTGTTTGCACTATTGGCGGCAAGTTTACAATTTATCTATTACCCGAAAGTGTAAATATAAGGGAGGTCGATATTGGTGTAAAACATACACTGCAAACTTGCCGCAAGTAGCACAAACAATGTTATCTTTTTATTTTGTATTTCCTAAATTAGTTGCGGCTGGTTTATAAATAATTAAATAGCTCTAGTATAAGTATAGTAATAATCATTTGAATCAGCGCCATCTAGCGGTAGTGATTTTTTTGGCCAAAAATTGCTTCTGAAATTCTGATGGAGAGCTTTAGGCAGCTTAGCCCTAGAGCCATTTAATTACTTATAAACCAGCCGCAACTAATTTCATAAATATAAAATAAAAAGTTAACGTTGTTTGCACTGTTTGCGTCAAGTTTACAATTTATCTATTACCCAAAAGTATAAATATATATGAGGTTGATATTCGTATAAAACATACACTGCAAACTTGCCGCAAGTAGCACAATTATCTTTAACTATTTATTTTGTATCTACGAAATTAGTTGCGGCTGGTTTATAATTGATAAAATGGCTCTACTACCCACGAAACATTGATAATACTGACATCGAATAGATGTCAAATTGATGCCAAATTCCATCATTAAGACGTCTTTTAGTTATCAGTTGTCTGAAGATAACATTTTGACAACTGATAACAAAAAGACGTCTTAATGATGGAATTTGGCATCAATTTGACATCTATTCGATGTCAGTATTATCAATGTTTTGTGGGTATAAGTAGTTATAATCATTAGGATCAGCGCCATCTAGCGGTCGTGATTTTTTTGGCCAAAAATTGCTTCTGAAATTCTGAAGGAGAGCTTTAGGCAGCTTAGCCCTAGAGCCATTTAGTCACTTATAAACCAGCCGCAACTCTTAAAATAGATAGATACTTAAATAAATAATTAACGATGTTTGTGCTACTTGCGGCAAGTTTGCAGTGTATGTTTTATACGAATATTAACCTCCTATTTATGTATACTTTCGAGTAATAGATAAATTGTAAACTTGCCGCAAACAGCACAGAAAATGTTGAATTTTCATTTTGTATCTGTCTAATAAGTTGCGGCTGGTTTATAATTGACAACATGGCTCTAGGGCCTAAAATATCTAAAGCTTTCCTTCAGAATTTTAGGGCCACTTTTTAGTTTAGAAATCTGAAACGCTAAAACCAGCCGCAACTAGTTGTGTAGATAGAAAATAAAAAGTTGACATTGGCTGTGCTGTTTACGGCAAGTTTACAAATAATCTTTTGCCTGAAAATCGACCTCCTATAAGAATATTAATACTTTTGTATGAATAATAATTTATCAATTGCATTGTAAAATTACGTGTGAAATGAAGAGTTAACAGTAAAGTTTGAAATTATGTCATTGTTTACTGTCATTGAACATTTCGCATGTGTGCAATAAATTGATACAGGATTATACAGATACCTATTATTTTGCTGGGTGAGAAAGACGGATATTTGGTTTTGTTAGCATATTCCAGCGGTAATAATGCATATTTGGAATCTATGTTATATATTTATACAGCTTAAAATGTTTAAATATTAATCATGTGTGCCTATATTTACCAACTTATTTGTATAAATTGAACTTTATACAAAAACTCATGATACAATCATTGATTGTCTCAATCATTATTCTAAACGTTAGTGAAAAAGGCGGTTAAGGACGTATACTTAGCCTGCGGACTATGGGTGTATTCCGCAAATGCTGCCAGCAGTTAAGTTACGTAGGTCGTGGTAACGCCGCATGGTCGGGTAGCGCTAGCGTCAACCTGTACTAACTGTCGGTGGGTTCCGCATGTCAACAAACTTTGATATTTTTTACTGTTTTCGCTCCCATGCCATCTGATATTTCGGAGTTTGTTGACATGCGGAACCCACCGACAGTTAGTACAGGTTGACGCTAGCGCTACCCGACCATGCGGCGTTACCACGACCTACGTAACTTAACTGCTGGCAGCATTTGCGGAATACACCCGAAGTTTGAGCCAAAGAGTTGATTTTTTTTTATGACAGTGACGTGTACTCAAAGCTATCAGATACGGATAACGATGAAGTGTCAAGATAAAAACATTTGTGATGTCGACATTTGTTTACGAAACAGACACGGATAGAATGTTTTGACATGCCGGCGTTCTAATCGGAGAGGTAGTACAAAGTAGCATATTGTAAATTGTGTAAACTCGGATTTGAGTGAAATTTTACTGGAAAAAAATATTAATCGTTGTTAACGGTTGTTAGATACTCGAGAGAAACTAAGTCAAGATGATGACCGATTTTTCAATGACGGGCAACTCCTGCGGCCAAAATCTATTGCGGCTAGTTGCCAGGGGAAATGCTATTATTGCCGAGCTTATGCGCTTAAAAAACTACATTCCACCAGTTTACAGGTCACTTATACTTAAATTTAAAAATTACTTATTAACATTATATTCAATGGACCTTAAAAAAAACATTGTCGCTTACTTTACTTGTAGGCTGGATTCAAAACATCACATACAAAAATATGGTCAAATTATTATTGATTTTGCTTATTTTAAAGCAGCTACTACTCACGAACAAAAAATCGAAAATGATCAAGTATATATCAGTATATAATTTTTTTCATGATGATTGGTTGGGAAATAATATAATATGTTAAATATATATATTTGTGTCACACAGGGGCTTCAAGAACTTGATGAAGAACTTAGGAATAATTATTCAGATATACTTTCAAGATTTTACTTGGGTTTTGAAAGTATTCACAAATATATTACCGATCTTAATAGTTATTTCGATGAGTTAGATGATGGAGCTTACATCCAGCAATCCATAGAATCTGTAATGTTAAATGAAGAAGGGAAACAATTAATTGTGAGATACTGCTTTTACTATAAACAATTTCTATCCATCTGAATAAACCTTTTAATTGTAATTACAGTGTGAAGCTATTTATCTCTATGGAATCATGCTATTGGTTGTTGACTGTTACTTTGATGGTAGGATTAGAGAGAGACTTCTTGTGTCGTATTATAGATACAATTCTCAAAGGGCATCATCCACTAAAGTAGATGATATTTGCACACTACTTCGTTCCACGGGATTTGTCAAAGGAGTATATAAAAGACCTTTAAATTATCCTGAATCATATTTTCAGTTAGTACACTTAGATTTGCTTAACACTTGAATGAAAATCAGACAAAAATTTTTACTTCCTCTTGATTTAATTAGGAGAATACCCATCAATGAGTCAATCTTAGATCTGGCTATAGCACGATTGCGCACTGATGAAATTTATAATCAGACACGTGCATTTCCTCATCCAGATCATAGAAGTATAGCTTTGGCCAATCAATCTTCTATGCTCGTCATACTATTATCATTCAGACCTTCAGTCTTGATGAATCAATCAGCAGTCATGAGGGAAATTGTAGATCGATTCTATCCTGATTCATGGATAATCAGTGTATACATGGGCATAGTTATCGATCTGTGGGACTGGTGGAGCCCTTACAAAGCTGCTAAAACAGCTCTCAATAATACTTTGGAAAATTCAAATATCAAAAGAGTCGCTCAAAAGTATGGCCAAAGAATGGAAGTTAGTAATAGCAAGTACATATAAATAATATCATGACAACACCTGCAAGCTCATTAAGTATTTGAACAATTTTTTTTAGAAACACCTGAAAAAAACTGAAGAAGCGCAAGTAACTCTTTCATTGGATGAAGGTGCGATAGGATCGGTCATAAAACTTATTAGGGAGTGTAATGTAACGTTACACTGGTTATTACTACATACAGCCCATCCGACCATGCAAACAGAAGACTCAAAACGCTCTAGAAATCTGAAACAGTTAGTAATTCAAGAGAGCAAGTACACTATAAATGAAACATTACGTTTACTGCTAAGCACTGCTCAAATTGAAGATAACATCAAGCAAATGTACAAGCAGGTATGTAATAACGCAAATAAGTACAACTTTGATTGTATGTTACTATAAAAAAGTAACTGATTTTTATTTAGTTATTGCAAGATAAAGAAAACAAATGGATAAAAAGCAAACAAAAATGTATTGAAAAAATGAACAAGTTATCTGAGGCTTTTACTGGCAGTAAACAGTTGGCCGACATAGAAAAAAATCCAACTCTCGAGTCATGGTTTAAAGAAATCAGTAAACATATAGATTCATTAGCTGAAGATGATGGAAAAAAAATTATGCAACTATTGCAAGCCCTAGAAGAAGTACAAGGTAATATTATTATCAACACAAGAATTTTTAATTTTTCTGTACAAGTTAATGAAATTTTTGACACATATGTTTCATTTTAGAGTTTCATCAGCTAGAAAGTAATTTACAAATATCACAGCATTTAACAGAAACGCGACAAATTTTACATAATATGTTAAGATCAAGCTCTATGAATGAAGATACGATGATTGCACTAAATATTGTCACAGATTGTTGTTATGCATGGAATATAATGGAATCGTTTGTACCAGTAATGCAAGATTTAATCAAAGGCGACCCTAATACTGTTATACAATTAAAAGCACTGTTTTTTAAAGTAAAATTTTTAAAGTACTATAAATGAAAACAAAATTTTTATAAAGTCCTATTAATTTCAATTTTTTTAATCCAGATGGCTTCTGCTCTCGAAATGCCTTTGTTAAGGATAAATCAGGCCAAAAGTGCGGATTTGGCGTCGGTATCTCAGTACTACAGCAGAGAATTGGAAAGTTATGCTAGGCGTGTTTTGCAAATCATTCCAGAATCCGTTTTTGCAATTCTCGCTCAAATTGTACATCTTCAAACAAACGTTTTTCTTGAAATACCGACAAAACTGAGTAAAGATAAAATTAAGGATTATGCGCAATTGAACGAGAGATTAAAGGTAACTGAAAAAAAAAGCTTACTCTACATTTATTTTAATACATCGATTCTTTTTGTAGATGGCAGAATTGACATATTCAGTTTCTGTTTTTACAAATGGTATGTTGGCTTTAAGAAGTGTATCATTAGGAATCCTGAGAGTTGATTCCCACAGGCTTTTAGAAGATGGGATTAGGCAAGAGTTTGTAAAAAAAGTATCCTTAGCATTACACAACTGTTTAGTCTTTGATGTAAAATCCAAGGTAAGATTCTTATTTCATTCATCTGCACTCTAATACTATGTTAATCAAACGTATTGTATTTCAGGGAATTTTGATTCAAAAATTACAAGCACTGTCTCTAATAATAGAAGGATATCGAAAATCTTTTGAGTATATTCAAGATTATATTAATATCAATAGCTTAAAAATTTGGCACGAAGAAGTACGTATGAAAATATGTTACAAAAACTGAAAATTCAATTAATAATAAACTAATTTTTAATTTTAGATTACATATATCATAAACAATGCAGTTGAAGAAGAATGCAGAGGTTCTACGTGGACACCTGGAAAATGGGCATTTCAACCAGAAGATAAAACAAATGTAAACTTCTTACCAACTGATTCCAATTCATTGACATTTATGGGAAGACTTGCAAGAGAATTAATCCGAATATCAGATCCAAAGTAAGTATTTGTAGTAGTAAGTATTGTACAGCGTCAGACATTCTTTTAAAAAAAATTTTTTTAATTCTAGGACGACCTTTTATTCTGAACATTCTCTGGCTTGGTATGATCTCAAAACTCAAACAGAAGTTATGAGTCACAAAGCCTTTAAAATGATTTTGCAAGCCATGGGTGCACCTGGACTTGCTGGATTGGATAAAATGATGTCCCATTTCGTCGCAGTTGAAATGCAAAAAGTCGTTAAATTTATCAACGAAGGCTTGAGAAACAAAACTTGGGCAAATACCTTAAAAGACTGTGAAACACTATCTCAAAATACAGAAAGTTTGAGAAGTAATTTAATTTTTCTGAATCATTTTAAAGATCGTAACATTAATTGAAGTTATAATTGACATATTTTTTACAGATAATCGATCTAAATTTTTATCAACTGTAAATACCTTAGTCAGCAAAGTTTGGTCGTCGCTGTTCGATTCATTATTGAAAATCGGTCATCTACAAATTTTGAAGCAAAAAGCAGCTTATGAGTTAAATACAGCCTGTAAATTTGAAGCAAGACATATGGAAGCTTCTCTTCAAGCTCTTAATAAGTAAGTTTTTTATTTACAAATATATATATATGTATTAGCTCCATTTTTGTCGTATTGTAGAGCAGTATTAGAAGAGATTAAAGACAAAGAAATAACGCCGGAGCAAGCAGAATTTATAAATGAACTCAGTGTTAGATTGGAATGGGCCGGTATTACTGATGTAACTAATAAAACTTACATTCAACCTCCAAAAGTCAGCAACATGGCATTTATAATGTATCTTCTCACAGTACCACAGATACATAAACTTTACTATGACAAAAATAGTGGTAAGTTAAAGTACTTAATTATTATAAGCATTCGTGTAATTACTAGTTATATTGCAATTTTTAGTTAGTCTTATGAGTAAGAAAATTCAAGACTCGGTCGACGCCATAATCTTTATCATGGGTGTCCAATCTATCTTGAAGCAATTTGGAATAACACAAGTGAATAAATACGTTGAACACGTTGGTGAATATATTTTATCTCTCGTGATATCCGATTGGTATGTACATTTATTTCATATTTTTGTATAAGATTTGGATATAAAATAATATGGATGAATATTCAAATTCTACTCTTTTCAGTACAAAAATGACCAATGAAAATGAAATGGAATGTATAACTGGAATATACTTTTTGGAACAATACACAAAATATGCGGAAATCTCGCGGTCTGTCATCAGACAAACTATTCCTGTGATTGTACTGGACCAATACCAATCTAAAGTAATTAAGTAATGATGAATAATATTATTAAATTCATTATAAATGAAAACTGTTAACACTTTTGTTACGTATTTTATAATACACGTGGGGTACGAAAAAAAAAAAAAAATGAAATAAACCAACGATATTTTAAGGTTTTTTTTTGTAGGTTCCACTCACATATTTATTATATATTAATTTTCATTACACTATCTATTTATATCATATACTCATGATTGCTCACTTCTTGAATAAGGTCGCAGCTTGTGTCGTTGCATCCTTGCACGTGATACATCGACCGGCTTTCGAACCATTTACGTTATTCATGTGTGTTATATAACTTGTGAAAGGAAAATTATAAAATCATGTTTCGATTAATAGTATATAATATATTATACCTATAGAAGGCAGGAGGGCGACACAATAAACATAAAATGTGGTTCTTGTTCTTCTCGCATTTTCACTTTTTTTGCCAACGTCTCATTTTACCATTAATAGTAATTTTTTTTTTTCTAATTCATCGACGCTGAATTATACTCGCGGGTAAGAGGATTCAGGAAGGGAAGTTAAGGATTAGGAGAATGGGGTATTAGGGCTGGGAATGGTTAACGCAGAAATCGTTTCGATTATAACAAACGAGATATTATGAAACTCGACTACAGACCAGCTGAAAAGTCGAATTGCACAGTAGTTTGCTTACATCCTAAAGTTATTGTTAATTTTTTTTTCTTTCTTTTCTTTATCTTTCATTTGTCTTTTTTCCGTCAATAATCGCATATGTGTATGATAGCGGTGAGAAAAGAAAAAGAGTATTATTAAGTACTTCGGCTTACAATACCTTTCAGGCGCGCGTGCACACATATTATTTCATTTTTTGCCATTTATCTCAATTACTTTTGAACTTTTTAAAACAGAATGGATAAATGAAGATATTTTTTTTTTTCATTTTCAATACAGTAGAGCTTGTTCAATTGTTATCCTATTGCGGACGAGTTACTAACATCGCATTGTTTTCTTTAACTGTTGTTACGTACTTATTGACGCACTTAATCTTTTTCAAAACATTCAAGAATAAAATTACTCGGTCGAAGCGACATTCAACCTCGAATAGAATGAAATTTCAGTCTCTCAAACTTTGAGGGATACACCTTATATAGATACATAATATACGACGGGATCGATCGGCTCGTTCGCGATTCGCTTCCTGACGTGGATTTATACACGAGAAGGAGAAAGGTGGGGGAGGATACATAACATGTTCAATGGGATGACGCACATTTATATTTTATTTCATATCTTTCTTTTTTCTCAATACCACGGAAACCTTGATTTTCTCGCTTTTTTTCATCACTTTTTTGCTTTTTTTTCCCCTCTCCACTTAGTAACGCAATAAACATACGATATGTAAAACACATGTTCCTCTTCATAGACTCTTTTTTTTTTTTTTTTTTTTAATAATATGTAAGTTACATAGGACTTAGCGTGTGTTCAGATTCAGAGGTAAATATAATTGTAGAAAATAATTATTTCGTCATTCAAGTTACGCTACAGTGGATGACAATACTTGTTATTGTTAAATTCGAAAAAACATTTTAATGATACACCCTTTTCAACTATTAAACAATTAACTGCTGTTAACAAAAATACGTCAAATAACTCAGCAGCATCTAATACTTTGTAACTGTTTGTAAATGAAATATGAAAATTATTACTAAAAACTGTATTTTCAAGTAAACACATATGAATCAAAACGACTCATGTGTATTAAAAAATATGAGTTTGTACAATTAATTTATACTTTTTATTGGAAACAACGATAATATTTGAAAATCTGATGTTTCACTAAGGTTTTATCTCAACTGATATTATATTGTACATTTTTTTCAATTGTTATGGATTAAAAATAATTCCACTGCGCTGAGTTTGGGACAGTAAAAAATATCCTTTGTTTTTGTACATGTACTCGTGTGTTATTAGTTAACCATAAACGGATAAAAGTATTTTTGAAATGGACGAGGGATGGATGCACGTACAAAAAAATGTGGCAATTCCAACGTCTACGTCGTATCCACAGTGAAAACTTTACAGTTCACAGGATCATACTCATTATAAATAAAGCATTTCAACACACCATGCATACTTACTTATATACCTACACATAGTTTATACAGCAAAAAATGCAAGCTTTTTCGAGTTAGAGGCGCGAGAGGGGACGGGGGCACGTTATTATTTTTTTTGTTCACGATGTCACAAAAGTAGTTTTGACCAGCCGAGCATTGTCGAATTTTCGTATGAAAAAATACAATGTAAAAACAGCCCGCGCACAGCTTGTACACTTATTAAGCGTCTCGAGAGAGAACGATGAGCGCGCGCGTAGAAAAAGACGTGTGAGAATTTTCATGATATCGTACATGCATTTGTTTCATTGGTATATACGTTTAATGCGACTTCTCGGCACTTAATAATAATAATAATAATTATTATAATACCTAATCATCAGATAAAGTTGATTTTTTGTTTGTTTCTTTTAACTCGGGGACGAATCGCGGATGGGCCGTCGCACAGCGACTCAAAAGCCCCGAGCTCGCGCGCATCCGCCCCGGAGGCAATGAAATCGATATTGTTAAAATTCATCAGGGGGTCATGAAAGTACGACAGAAGCACATACAATAAACGTTTGTGGTTTATACATTTCTTTTTGCGCTTGAGAGAGATGCGGGGCAGCTGAGAGGCAGCAGGCAGTCGTTTGTTAATTAAATGGATACGAGAGTTTTGATGCTCATTTGTCAACCACATTTGCGCTTTGCTAACTGGAGTCTCTGTTTATTTTAATTTTTTTTTTTTTTTTTTTTTTTTCAATATTTATAGTTACATGCATATTTGTGGAGTTTTTTCATTGGGCGATGGTTCACAGAGTCCGTGAGAAGTTATGCACAGTTCGATAAATTACTTATACCACGAGATAGGGACAGTTTTTTTTACGCTCGTGCATCTACGACGATTTTCGTATTTGTGACTTTTCACCTTTTTTCTCGTTACTTTGTCACATGAAACTTATACAGATACACATACAGTACACCCTCAGGATATTTCACCATTGTTCGCATTGTAATACATGTTTACTTTTTTTTTTTTTTTTTTAACATAGCTCAACACTTATGTTTTTATCAATAATTTATTTATCCCTTTACTATCAACATTCTCAACACTTTTTTTTGTTCTAGTTTGCGTTGTTTTCTTCTTTCATTCGTGTATACCTTCTCTGTGCGTCGACACCTTGTATATATAGAATTCGGAAGTGGTCAAGGCTTCACTTAAGAGTTAAAGACAAATGTGTGAAAGTATCGTTAGAATTTTGAAGTCAGATGACTATTTTTACAGCATTGAAACTCATAAGTCGTTATTAAATTAGCCTGTCTGATTTTTCTTTTGCTTTTTGATGGTGCACCAGCGTATTTACACGTACAAAAGTTTTTTTTCTGTACTCAAAATTCTCTTCCGAAGCATGCTGAACTCTTAACTAAGAACTCAATTTTTTTAAATTAACTAACGCTAATAGCACATTTATTTCTGCTCGATAACAAGACTTGGCAAAGAAGGAAATTTTTAGCATAAATCAATTTTTCGTGTCAACACGCTACTTGTTCCGCAGACCTTTTAAAGTGAAAATAAGTTTTTTTTCTCTCTTTGTTTTCAATTCGTTACATTAATTGATAGAGATCCGTGTAGAAGTATAAAATTTTAAGAAAATAATGTTCAGATAATCGTTTCGATAATTTTTTTTTTTTAATTTCCGGTATTTTATAATTACCATTCAAAGCTATAATTTTTGTTTAAAATCACCGATAAATACACAGTAAGTACGTATTTCAAAGAAAAAATGTTGATTTTAAAAAATGAGCACAGCATAGCACGATATCCGCGTTTAAAAAAAAATGCTATATTATTTTGTGATCAAATTATTGTAAAATGATGATGGAGCAATAAACAAAATCAGCGAAAAAAGAGTAAGATAAAAAAATGATGCTGCATCTGTGTGTACGTGAAAATATGTGTGTTGATTAAGTCGATCGTAACAACAGAAGTGATTGTCCTACAATTCCCTACAACGTCCTCGTCCCGACGACGAGGATATTTAAGCTGGAGAGACTCAATTTTATGTTTTACTTGCATAAGCAGTTATATGTATTCTAGCTCTTTGCGTCAGTTTTTTCTGCTTAACAAGTGTATGCTCAGCGACCGATTTCCTTTATTTGCTTTACTTAAAATTGTTGTAAGAAACGATCTCATTTCATGATGATGATGCAACTAAAAAATACATTTCCAAACGAGTAAATAAGACTGTTTCATGATTATTATTGTATATGAAAATAACGAAGGGAATCGATGACTGAGATCACTTTTTTAGCGCTGTCACTTTTTAATATGCCACATAGCAATGCGCACGCGTCTTGGCATTATATCAATTGAATCATTAACACCATCAAACTCTCGAGATACGAGTCTGACAAAATCAAAAAACTCTCTTTTGTACTTCACACCGATTATTCTGTTCTCTCTTGTTAACTAAAAATTATTTAGCCTCGTAAGTATAAGTTTTTTTCTCTGCATTTCTGTATAAATAACATATAATTATTTTGTTTCTTGATCAAACCATAAAATGTACATAGCATACCTATTTTAAGAAATTGTTTTTCCGCTTTAAGCTTCAACCCCACTTTACACTCTTGTTAGAAACAAAGATATATTTTTCTTTTAATGTCGGTTTACGCAAAAACATTCTTTACTCATACATACTTGAGTGGAAAATCATCTCACCTAGTTTTACTCCCAAATTACGATATCCAGGAGATTTGTGTAAGAAACATAAAGCAAGTTCAGGCAACAAATATATAATTATTAAACATTCTTTTTTTTTCTTAAAGAAAAAGATTAACTATTATTTCCATAACAATATTTCTATTGTTTCTGCGAAAAACAATAGATTACCATAAATAACACAAGAAGTAAAATAAAATAACAAAAAATCACAATAAAATTTTTTTAGTGTACACCCAATAAAAAGTAAATCGTAGATTACGTTTTATTTGTCATTCAACTGCAAGAGTTTAAAGGAATTTTCAATAGATTAATACCTTTGTTGGGTGTACATGACATTTTTTCCTGTCCCCTTGAATTTGCCTTCCAAAATATGCCAAATAGGAATGTTAACATTTTTTTTTTTCATTTTAAAACGTAAAGTGAAATACCTAATAAAATCATACATATCTACTTAACGTTGATTATAAAATTTTAATCAAAGAGACCTTCATTTGGTGCGCGTTATGCATTTTTGAACTTTCCTTGTTTGACAATTACATCTAATTTTGAGCGTTATTTCAAAGATTAAAATTATCAGCTCAATAAAGATTATGGGAATGGACGATAAACAATTTTGGAAATGACAAAGTGTTGAGTTACTGCTAACGACTAGTTGTTTAAAGTAAGATTTGTAAATGACTTTTGAAAAATTACAAAGAACATGGCTAATATTATTGAAAAACCACAATGATATAACGAGGTTTAGATGAGGAATGACAGGACCGACGGTACATGAATGTATGGAAAGACACACTATCAATTAATAAGAGGAAATGGAGAAGACACATGAGTAGCAGGGAGAATGTGATATGTTCCGAGTATAATATCACCAAGTTTGTCCTGACATAAACTCAGCATGTTTTTCTTTTTTGGTTACTCTAGTACGTTCATGGCAATGAAATCTTAAACTTGCTTTTCTTAATTTTTTTTTTTTTTTTTTTTTTTTTCAATAACAAGTATGCCTTTGGATTCATTTAGTGTGAAATAAATAAAACTCTATCAGTGGCTCACTAGACGTGTCTGCATGGAACAGTATGATATAGCACCGATTGTGTTTTAATAAAAGTATAATTTATCTTCGCAACTATTTTAAATTTAACCTTTTTTTCTGTTCTTACATATATGGCAATATAGTCAACTGCAACAACGAAGGTTTATCAATATATGTATAAATACGTGTGTCTATGTGCGTGTGTGCACATTCATCAAAAATGGCACTTGCAACTTAATCATGAACCAAATGTGTTGTGTGTTATATACGCGTATATAAAAAACTGTAATACTTTCCAATCTAATACAGTCTTTATGAATATTCCTTATTGGGCGCATCGTACTTATTCGAGGACTATGTGTTTGTAATATTTTTCGTCTGCCATTTTAGGCCTAATAATAATAACATAATATAATAGTAATAATTATAATAAAAAAAAAAAAAATAATACATAACGAGATAGTAAATATAAACGCTGCAGCTACTTAACGATCGAATGGATGATACAGAGTCTAGTGAACAGTCAAAGAGCTTCCCTTAAAGACTCTTTTTGTTTAAGTATGCGGATGAAGATTCACAAACGAATAGTAAAGAGTTTGTGCTTCGCTGTGGAATTGAAGATTTTTCTTTATTTTCATACAGCGATGGTACGGATTGTGGCGTACGCACTGATTCATCGGACATCGGATATTTCAGTTTTGCTGCCGAAGATTTTGATTAATTGATCCTCGTAATCGTCAATATTGCGCTTCATGAGTTCCATGCAAGGGCCTAAGAGACGCTCGAATGCTTCTACATCCAGGACTGAAAATAGTAGGGAACATGATTGGCAATCGCGTAATGAATAAAGACTATCGAAAGTAAGTTATATCAATCAAACACGGGATCCCGTTCTTTCATAAGCAACGAAGGAAAAATAAGTCTAGAATTATATTATCTTACAAGCATACTCTTATCAATACACTCCACGATACTACCGGATTGCACATTCGTGAGATTTAATGTACTGAATGAGTTTCAACTTACAGGCCAATTTAACGTTGCCAACAGCATACGCGGAAGCTGCTCGAGGTTTATGTGTAACCAGTGCTAATTCACCCAAGTAGCCACCAGCTGGTATGCGATTTACCTACAAGTTATTTTTCAATTTAATTAAACGAATCACATTAAATAAACTTTGTGTCATTTAATATTAATTATCCTAACATTAATTAACTTGCTTACCTCGACTTCTCGTCCATTCTCACCAAGAATCGTGATTCTAACGACACCCGACTCAACAAAGTACATGCCATCAGCATTATCGCCTTGTTTAATGATTTGCTCCCCGTCATCGAATTGTTTCGGAATAAGAGCATCAGCCAAGTTCAGTCGTTCGTAACTCTGCCGAATACATCGAGAAGGTGCCAATGAAGGAAAAAATGCATTGTACTTTTCAAAGATTCATTGATAACACGAGTCAACTCACCTCAAGCGATTTGAGCATTGGTACTTTATTAATGAGATCCTCGTACATTTTACGCTTTTTGTAGGCAGACTTGAGAAGAATACGACGGAAAGTCTGCCTGTCCATGGCCCACAGTGTGCCCGGAGTTTTGGCTTTGACAGTGGCAGCTCTAGGCATGTTGTATAAAAGAGCCAGTTCACCAAAGAAACCGCTATTATCGTAAGTGTGAATTAGTGCGTCCTTTACGTAAACCTCGTATTGTCCTCTGTAATGAGAGAGCAAAAAAAAAAATAGTAATAATTTTATACATTTTATTGTCTGTGATTAACATAAGTCAATGATAGATCAAAAACGTATCACTTATTTAATATTTAACGTAATCATGATTACATGACTTAAAAAAAAAAAAATTGCAAATATTTCTCATCATCATGAAAGATGAAATTAAACTTGAAGTCCAGATAATTGAGAATTTAATAGAGAAGTTGAAAATGATGATGCGTCAAAAATGCAATTTCAGTCGCGACATTCACGACAAGTCGTCATTGCGAGGGAGCACGAGAAGAGGAAGAAAAAAAAGCCCGTACATAGCAACAAACGAAGTAGAAGAGTAGGAGGAGGAAGAAAAAGGTGCATACTTCTCAATGACATAAAAATTGTCCCCGTCGTCACCTTGCCGGATAATGAATTCCCCAGGCTTGACAGTCTTCTCGAACATCGCGTCCAGCACACCTGCCATTTGTTCCTGCGAAACAAACGCATGAAGAATTCAAAATGTATCGACTCGTAGTGGCAGTTGTTGCGTCGATTTTCATGCATTCCGTTTCTTTTCCTTGAAGGTGGGAGTATCATTTATTCATTGAGCAACTACCGAACAAGTACCCACCTTGTCTAGGGAACGGAAGAGGAAGATGTTCCTGACACTGTCGCTGAGCCGCTGTCGCTGCTCGTCGCTCTTTGGATGAACAATCTGAAAAATTTAAGGTCAAATTTTGAAATGTATGCACACGAGCAAAGATCTCGTAGGGGTTTATATTAAATTTTTCTTTTTATGAGCTAAGCGCAATATGTGTGGGTGTAAATGTGCAAAGGCACGCGTTATAAATATTTCGGGATGAAAAAAAATTATTCGCACTTTTTGTTTCTCATAAAAATACTCCTTCTCACCGTGACGTCGAACAAAGTATTTTTAATTAAATGTAAACAACGCACGGCAGCACCGATGGCACTATACCCGATGAAACAAAGTTAGAGAGCCTTTAAAAAAAATCAACCAGCAAACCATCCAATGATGCAACGTGATTTAAGGTATATTCGACACAAGAGCCGTTGCAAAGGTATTGAATTAAAAAAAATAAAATAAATTTAAAAAAAAGGAAAAGAGGCTGAAACGAGGCCGACGCGTGCATACATTACTATGCGAGATGAGGCTGTCGCGTAACGCGTTCACGTGGAATTGAAAAATTTTTGTTCGCATCCTTCGTGTCAGCAGCGAAAAAACATCACGAGTTTGGCAAACTAGCGCTGAATTTCCCTACAAAGGACGCCGAGAGAAAGAGATGAGGACGTTTTTATCTCACGGAACGGGAAGAAACAAAAACGACCGCACATTTTTCGCGTATCTCTATTCATTCAAGCCATACCCTCCGCTGCAGATGCAGCGATACCCTGCACACCTACATTTTTAATTAATCCCTCTTTTGTGCAAGGGGTTACTATTTTTTTTAATTTTCATTCCATTTTCCATGCCTACGTGTTCCGCGTAAATCTATGAGGTTGTATAACATCGGAAAATTATACACTACAACATTGTGTGCACAAGATACCAAGAATATCCTACATTTATTTCCTATCTCGGTCGAATTCGCAAATAATGCACGCAATACATACCCACAGGTAAGTATAATAAACGTATGTAAAATAGCACCGCACCGAACCGTACAATGTATAAGTCCACGTAAAGGATGGGTAATATATTTCCCACATATTGACACGTATATATGTATATATATATATATATATATATATATATATATATATATATATATATATATATATATATATATATATATATACGTACAGATGGGATAGTATACATATATAGGCTCGGGTTATTGAACACGTGCTCTGACGTCATAAAGGTGAATTACACGCGTGGCCGGGCACCTCATCCCTTTATGTCTCTATCGCTCTTTTTCTTTTTTTTTTTTGCAAGTCTCAGGGGACGTGCAGTTGTGACGACGACGAGGAAAAGTATATACGTATAGGTATATCTCGCCACCCCTCGTTCTCTGCACCGCGTCCCAAGCAAAGCGAGTAAGTAAAACACTTCATCCGCGTAAAAGTGGATGCAGAGAGAGGGGGAGGAAAAGGGGTAAAGGGGCCATAAAAAAGAGAAAACTATAGATGCACGAAAAAATTTTTGCGCACAGATAGACACCCGAAAGAGCTAGGAGGAGGCGAGAGCAAAGAGTTCCACGTCCTAATTCTTTTTTTTTTTTTTTTTTTTGGTCCTCCTCTTTTTTTTCCCTTTAATTTTATATCTTGTATGTACAATTGAGCGTACGCGCGCGCGCGCCCCCCCGGTTGACATCTCGCGCTAAATATCGATTAGCCGGCAAATCGAAATATGTAGATGCCAAAGGGAGGAGGAACAAAACGGGGGAGGAAAACGAGAGAGAGGGGGACGGACGGCGTAGGGTAAACATGGCGCCGAAATTATCGAGCGCATCGCGTTCCGTATGGAGGAGCTTACAGGGAACCCTCCCGGCGAGGGAGAGAAACAGCCTCTTGACGTATTAACACAGAAAGAGAGAGATTTACACGAAGGCGAGCCGGTGAAGGAAAACCACAAAAAAAAAAAAAAAAAAAAAAAAAAAGGGAATCTAAAACGCGTTTGAGGAAAAAGTTTTTCCTTTTCTCGTGGATACTTTGAGGGTGGGTTTTCGTTCCCTTGCACTCTCGGGCTACCGTATACGTGAACTCGATTTTCCGATCAAAACTATATATGTATAGGTGATCCTGTAATTAATTGCGTCGGGGACTCTCCCGGGAGTTGTGATTCACTTTGAGGTGCACTTGCCCCGATACGTATAGGTACAGGTGTAGGTATATACATACAAGTACACAAGCGCTCAAGTTTCGCCGGACTGGAAATTTTGCC
This sequence comes from Copidosoma floridanum, assembly GCF_036245765.1. Lineage (NCBI taxonomy): Eukaryota > Metazoa > Arthropoda > Insecta > Hymenoptera > Encyrtidae > Copidosoma > Copidosoma floridanum. The sequence continues at coordinate 25,118,260 of NW_028321890.1, read as the reverse complement.
ACACAACGCTCTGCTGATGCTTTTATCTAATTTCCGAATAATCTCACATTGGAGTCCATCAACTTTTTCTTACTTTCGTCAATTATTGTACCAATTTTTTTTCTTTTATATCCCCAATTATACGCTCCATACTCCACAGACTTCCCTAAGAGCACGTAGCTAACCCAGTCCGCGTGTCTCCATGAATAATGCATGAATATTGTAATACCACGTTTAGTCAAATTTAATGCATACGTTTAATCAGTTGGCAAGCCATGCGCCGATATTAAAGTGTAGTCGCAATTTTCAACCAAGTTTCAGTTTAACTTAAAAATTACTTATAAACTTTTCATCAGTCGAGCTCGGAGCAACTCTTTTGCAACTAACTTTCACCTTCACGGGGAATTACGTGAAACTACGTGCAAGGTTTTTTTTTTTTTTTTTTTTCCACCGGATATACCTGTAATCCGTGCTTGATTTTAAATTTTTCAAGTCACGAGAGACATACTCGATTGCGCGGAAAATAAGCCAAGCAACGACGACGACGTGCCTTAATTTTCATTAAAACTTGCAGAGAACGAAATTCCAATGATTTATTTGACCTACATCCGCGGCTCCGTACCAAACAATACTCGGCATTGTTGTACACGGCGAAAGAAGAAGAAGAATAAAAACAAACAACGAGGCATTGATACTTCGAAGGATATTCGATTTGGCGCCGTATAGTACCTACTTACACCGAGCTCTCGTCCTGTAAATTAAAAACTTTCAATCAAAAGCTCGATTGGGTGTTCAATTGCTCGTACATTGTATATACTCGATGCCAATACACGTTTGACGTTAAATAGACAACGCAAAATTACTTCTCCCGTCCAGGTTCATCAGCAGCGAATTTAATTATTCGTGATAACATGTACAGAGTAATATAAATTGATTGCCACGCAGTTGTAAGATTATTAACGAGTTTGTTGATAATAATTCGATTCTCTCGGAGTACAATGGACAACTTTCGTCTCATTGTTGCTCGACGTGAGTTTAACTTTCCAATGTTTGATGGTTATACGCGAGCCGATTTATTCGCATGTATATGGTATCATCTTTGGTTATTGTTCACAGGAAACTCTGCCCGTTGCAATCAATTTTTGTTTTCATTATTAATTTTGCCGTAGCTTACTAGGTATTTTAAGTGTAATACGGATGAAATTTGTTAAACCGTTTGATGAAAGTAGGTCGATTATTTTTTCCCTGTCGAAAGGCTGAAGTTGACATCAGAGGTTGGTTAATGTGCAAGTAAGTGCAATTTCACGAGTAAGAACAGGTACGCGTCATCAAACCGTGAAAAGAAATGTAATTTTTAAGTGATTGTTTGGTTCAAAATTTCCATATTTTGATTTAGCATTTAAAAATCATTGTCAAAGAGAGATAATGTTGACAGTAATCGAAAATAGATAATATTATATCGGTACATGTGCATATTGTTGCGATAACAAGAAACATACCATATACGTTAATTTTTAATTCATTTTAAATGGGTATGGATAAATTAGTAAAAATGCTTTTTTAATATATTAATAATCAAGACGTTAAATTTGTTCCAATAATAACGTTGCAGTTTCATTTTTCGTGGACGTACGTTATTAATTATAAGAAATAAACTTAATTGCAAAAAAAAAAAAAAAAAAATTTCGCGTGAACAGTAATACTTTAATTTTCTCGTTTTGTGAACAAGACGCGACCTGATTCTGTGGAAGGTACAATAATTACTAAAAGTTTCGAGAACAGCTCAACTCACCCCAGACCATTGAAGAAAATCATCCGAGCCATATCTCGAGCTTTGCTATATACATTCTATCGTCGACATCTATCAATTAACCAACCGACGTACGTCGAATAATTAATGTTCATGTATAACTTCCAAAGCAAAAAGGATATGCAGAGGTACCAGGAAACCCTGGGATCGTTAGGTACCGATTTTTACCGGAATATCGGATATTCGCGGAGATAGATGTTTTTTTTTCTTCTTCAAGCCATATAACAGTGCCAATAGACACACGCGAACTCGATATTTTTCCCAGTCAAGACCACGTTCTTCATCAAGTCCATGTTTGTTTAGAGTCGTATTCCCATCTCACTGCTATCGAATATTAGAGAAAAAAAAAAAAAAAAAAAAAAAAAGAGGGATAGAGATGGTCAGTAGTGGGTACCAATTAAAAAAAAAAGAGGAAAGAGTACAGAGATGATGTGGGCGTATGAAAAAAGCAAAATGACGAAAAAAGAAAATATCTCTCGTTCACCTATACACTTGCGTCAATGATCGAAGGGCACACCCGGCACCACAGCACACCACGTATACGTATAGGTACCTATACAGCCACCACGCGTACTCTACTCTCTCGCATATTTCGATCTCAAACACAAGCGCAGCTGCGATGTACAAAAAGTATATAGGTGCACACATGCAGAGGCAAAAACTCGCTTTGCTCGCTCGCTTGCTCGCGTCCTTTTGATGCTTCGCGGCGCACTGTATATACGCTCGCTGACCGGGAGAGTAGGTAGGTATACCGGTTACCTAAAAAGGACGTGATTTTTTTTTCTCTGCTGCTCTATAGATGTTGCTCTCGAACTGCGCACTGTACAAAAAACTTCAATGCGATGTGCTGAGTTTTACAAACATATAAACGGTAGGTTTCGAAATATTGTGTGTGTTTTAAATGTACAGTGGCCCTTTCGAAGGCTATATGATAAGACCTCATTAGGAAAGCGAGTGTAAGAAAGGATGCCAGGAAGCGTGTGTATGTATAAATTGAGGAACATTTAATCTGGACGCGACAGAGAACAACGGCTTATAAATATAAATTATTTTCAATGATAGTGACCACATGCTTCGTATATGTATAATACCCTTTTAGTTATAATGAGTTATTTTGCTTTTGAGTAATTAGTTGGTTCGCTGGAAGCATTAAGTCGTTCATTCGTTCATTTAGCGTTAGAAAACTCAAGTTTTGTTTTAGTTTTTTTTTTTTTAGTTGGTGAAATGTTTGCACGTTAAAACGTCGTTTCTTTTGTCGTGGTAACAATCATTTAAGTTTAAAAAGATTGATCATTATAAAAAAAGAATATCAGACAAGTATTACTCATGCCGTTCCAGGAAAAAAAAAAAAAATCGTTTGTGCTGCATAAGAATAACATTGCACTTACGCTTCTTTTCCCTGGGACGGCAGTATGTGCTACTTTGAAATATTTTTTTTACAGATACGCTACAAAAATATTTGCAGATTTAACTCGAAAGTTTATCTAATGCTTATTGCCCAGCTTTTTACTGACATAAGCAAAAAAAAAAGAATCAGATATATCTTATTAGGTAAATTGAGTGATGGAAAGTACAGAAAAATAAAAACGTACATGATGGTCTTGACAATGGAAGAGAGAGTGGATAAAAAGAAGAAAGAAAAGCCTCTTGCTACACAAAGAGAAGGAGAGTACGCGCTGTGAAAAAAAAAAAAAAAAAAAAATTCACGCGCCAGTGGCAAAGACTCTCGTTTGCTTTCATGCAGCTCGCATAACAATAAAAACCCGATGCGCTCCTCAAAAGTATTGTACTTGAGAGTGTAACAATAGACGATCACAGACATATAAAGTATAACAACATACGTCGAGGAGGAGCAGCTTATCGCCCAACTGTATATACCATAATCACGCTGCCGATGATGTAGAGATTTATTTTTTGCATACACGTCTCGAAAAAAAAAAAAATCAACATCGTTATTGACTTAAGCTTCGATAGATCAAGAGAGGCATGAAAAAGTAAAGTATTTTTATTTAACTTGGGTTAAAAAGCGTAATCCCGATTTCGCGTGGGTGTACCTCTCTTCTTTTTTTTCAATTTCACACGAGATCACGATTCTCGCCCGTATCGGATCTATAAACAGAATGAAATCACAGATCGAGTTTTAATAAAATTGAAAAACGACACTCGCCGAAAGCGATCAGGTGCGCGGAAATCGTATATGTTTGTATTATGACAACAAACGGCTTGCTCTTTCGATAAAAAAAGGAAGAAAAAAAATAATCCGGAGAAATGAATAATTTCGAGCTTTGATAAATATGAAATAATCCTCGAGAAAGTGGAATTATATTCCCCCCGTGCGTGGGTTTCGTCTATTCGTTCATTTTAATTTGAGCTCAAACTCATAAACACGAATTATTTCGTAATTGTGAAATAATTAAAATTAATAAGCGCACCTATTTTATATTACACCGGAAGATACAATTATGATGACGATGATGGTTGTTCCTATTCATATTTCGAGATATTAATATCGCAAGGAGCGTCAAACAGATAAATTGCATCGAACTATGGATTTAAAGAGAACGACGCGGTTTTTTTTAATTCGCTCATTTTCTTTATAAATTCGATGCCCCAGTAAAACTTAGAAACAAACGTAATCGCGATTTTTGTATTTCCATCATTCCCACCCGTCCAGCGTAATGATGACATGACGCTTGCAGTAAAGAGATAACGTTACGATGCTCGCGGTGGAGGAGAAAAAACCAATAGAAGGAAAAAGGCTTTGACGACTACGGAAGTATCGCTGAATGGGCAATAAAACTTTTTTTCATGCGCTTGGCGTATATACACAACACGCTACATGGGAAGCAAACGCTGTAAAGAAATTTGTTCGCTATTTACCGCGACTCCCTCGTCCTCCTCATCGTCCTCGGGGTTGTAAGTTTCGGCGAAGACGCTCTTCCTGCGGATGGCGAACCTGCCGACTGGTGGCTCTGCAACAGCAAATAAATTTTATTACCTTCCTCCTCCTTCCACGGACATGCACGCATCTGTACCTCTGTTTTTGTAAAACTCCACGAAATGTCCCTCTTTACCCGAGGACATCTTTTTTTATATTTCTTGAATATATTAGTAATCTTTAGGTATATGCACTACACGGAATACAAAATTACTATATTCATTTTCACACATCGTGACGTAAACTTTTCGATAAAAAAAAGGGGGGGGGGAAAGAAAAATTTTAAAGGGAGCAAACAAACATCAAGCAAATAAAACACATTTACGAACTAGATAGGGGGAAAAGTTTGCTTATACGGAGGAAAGTTGTGCAACGATTTCACGGAGGAGGATATTCATCTCGCATTATTGCGATTTTCGCACTACCTGAGCATGAATCTCGAGTTGAAATCGATACGGCCCATCATATAGGGAATGGAATAATTGGAAAGGGGCTTTACGTTCGAGTGTCTACTGATAATTGGTCGGCATCGAGGGAGATAAAATGAGAAGTTAAAATTATCAACGCAAAGTATATTTTTATATATGAATAGAAGCCGAGAGTAGAACAACGAAAAAGTAGAAGTGAATCGAAAAAAAAAAGCGATAAGCGGGATAAAAGAAAAACTGATGTTTAAATTGGCCGAGCGGCCGGTGGCCATCGCTAAAAAAAGAAGAAAAAATATGGAGCGAAACAATCATCGGCCTCCTTTCGACGCAGAGTTCAACAACTGCAGCTGAGCTGCGGTCGTCAATTAATATCCATTAATCGAAACGAATTGGCACATTTAATTAAGAGCCTACCTATATAATCTCGCTTTTGTTTTAAATATTTATTTTTATCTCTCGAGGATCAATCTAAGGATCGGGTGTATTATTTCGAGCAAACCTATGGGGGGGGGGGAAGGGAGGGTCAAGAGGTCTAACTAAACAAGAATATTCGATCACTTTGCAAATGAATGACAACGACCAAACAAACAAAAGTAAAGACAATGGCTCTCTCATTCCGCGTCGTCGAAGATCATCAGACACGACGACTGGTCAAGTATATAAGTATACCTATTGTGGTTCTCTTCGGACTTTGGTGTACATATACATACATGTACTCACGCATGCATACGTAAAGGCACACATGTGGTGTGGTTTGGATCAGTTCGTAACATTACATGCCTCGATACGTCACACGTGTGGACGGCGAGCACAACAAGTTAATTGCGCGTAACTGGTTCAATTTGGTAATACGATCGTGAATTGATCATTATCATAATGCTCGCTGGCTTTATCCAGAGATAGAGAGAGACGAAGATGGGAGAGCTGTAACTTTGATGATGGAGAACAACGCCACACATCTCTCTGTGTAAGTATACTTACTTATACGGTTCGAGAAAATTTTCTCGTCTGTGCAAGGACGTATGGCCACCTAATCGTCTTGACGACTCGATCTTACGTAATGACAACAAAAGTATACACGACTGAATAACAAATTTTTTTCCGTATTAGTTGGTCTCTCATCTCTCTCGCTCTCTCTCCATCTATATTATCGGTTTCTTCTTCGTTGATTCTGAATAGTGAATACTTGTTTTACGTGAAATTGAGTTTGATTGTTTACGGGCATGGAACACAAAGGGTTACATAGTGCTGTTAAGACTAATTTATTGGTGTGTCGAATATAAATATATACATTTCGTTGGATTACATAAAAAATGATTAATTGGTATCTATTACTCGTAGGGATTACAATTGGTTTTGCAATAACTAATTGTATCACGTTACTGCGTGAGAAGGGGACAACAGTGATGCTGAGTAAATTGCTCAAAGGGGAGGAGGGTAGCATTCCGGTGTTAATAATTGTAATTTATATACCTTTACAAAACATCTTCACATAGTAATCAATTGTTTTAATTGTTTTTTCAACTGAAAAATCAAAAAGACCAATTACTGCTTCGAACGTAAGTAGTATTTTTTATTTAATACTCATAGACACATAGTTCCGAAATGATATGGATATAAGTTAAAACGATTTCAATTCACAAAACAAGTGAGAATGAATGAAATGTCACGAGAATTTATTTTGTCTGAAATATTTCTCGGAGTAACAAAGATGCGTACCAACGTGAGGTACGTTTCACTAATTTTTAACTAAGTACTACACTAAATTTTCATACATTGAATGTGGTTTTATGTGGTTAAATATTCCTTTGTATTTTTAGCCTCGTATAAATTTAGATTTTATACTATTTATTACGTTAATCATTGATTTCATAGTTAGAAGGATAAAAAATTAATAAAAAGAATGATAACGTTACCTTCTTCCACAGATTCATCAGGCGTGGAGATGCATGTCTGGCTCTGAATCAGCTGGGTTTGCCGACTCTCCCTGAGATTTGTAAAGTACTCCACGGCGAAGTCAATAGTGTCCTCTGGTTGCTCGAGAAAATGAGTAATGGCAAACTCCAGAATGATATCAATTACGTGTTGTGGCAGCTTGAATCTACTCGAATCATCTTGACAACTCATTTTTGTCAACACCAATTGTCCCTCACTGCACAAAATAATAAAACACCATCAAGAGATTTTACTAGGCATTAAAGAAAACTCCTCCCTCTCTGAAGTTGTTTTGTTGCTCTATAGCTGTGGCAAATGTCCCAGATGTATAAATATATAATTTTTACCACGAAAATCTCGTCAAAACAAAAAACAAACAATATTAATGATACTCGACAACAATCACTGTAACAGAGAACACTTTGTCACACTAAGCCCTGGGATATTTGCCATAGATATCAAAAACTCAAATATTTGCGTACACATACGCTTGAGCACATCAACAACTTTTGCACATCCAGCTTTATACTACTACTTATTGTCCTAGCGATTTCGCTAAATTTGCAATCCAAAATTCAATAATGCACTCGAGCTGCTGGACGTTATAACACATTTGGGAAAACAAATACGCCGATTTCCAAGGTAAACCATATACGAATATCCTAAAAGCAGCAATAAGATAACAGCGTACGGGCAGCTTGGAGCAGTTTTGCATCGGATCCAGCAGAAAAAGTACTTTGAAAGTAGCACGTTTATGTCCACTTGTATAAAACAGTAAAATATGATTGATAGCTGTTTTTATATTTATACAAGCTACGTGCGCACACTTCCTTGTAATACATAATGATTATAATAACATAGGGTCGGTCAGTAGTGTAGAAGCCCGGGTGAGGCGGCCTCTTACCTCTTACCGGGTACCTGAACCTATATATATATAATATATGCACGGCGTTTACACTCGACGAGGCCTCCTCTTCTGTCTGCTTCGGCCACGCGACAGAGACGGCGTGCTATTATAATATACAAGTACAGCCCAGCCGCGACAGATGTAGGTATGTATGTATAAATATATATATATACACTCTAGAGTTTTGCGTGTGTGTATAAATACAGATACACTGTACACTCGCGGTCGTCGTCGTCGTCGAGCGTGTGTGTGTAGATGTATACAGAACTACAGAAGCGCGATTTAGCGAGGAGGTCGGTCGCACATCACCTGCAGGCCTGTCGTTCGTGTGACGGTTTCCTTTTCTTGTTCGCTACGACATGGCAAATGGCATACGTATAAACGTCGGCTACGAGGAACGAACTAACGAAGCTGCAGCTGCTTGAACATGGCGATATACCGTATACGATACACATGACAAACACACAAGCATACACGTATACCTTTAGACTCTCCTCATCTCACCCGCTTCTCTCCCGTATAATATATATTTATATTTATGTGTGTGTGTGTGTGTATAAACACCCACGCGTGTAAAATAATACATGCGCTGTTCCCGTACAGGCAGGGCCTCTGGGAGCAGCTGTGGGACACGAGCTTACACGAAAGTGCGTTCAGAAAGTTTAAAAGCTCCGAGAAATACTTATATGGACGTTGGCGAAAATCTCGAACGTGTCGGCTAAGAGTGAAACGTAGATGATGAAGGGTTCTTAAGCTCAAATAGAATCTCGGAATGTATATTAAATAATTCCACGCTTGTAAATACATACAGGTCAACCTGCAGGTTGATGAAGCTGTTCCGAAAGCTCCACGCATGCATATACAAATATATACATATACTAGTGCAGGGGCTAACGCCCCCCTCCGCGCTCCGCGCGCCAACCGCCCACTAAGAGATTGAGTAGACAAAATAACGACATTACACGTGTATTTATCAATGCAGGCTGAAAATTAGTTCACAACAGCAGAATACGTGACTCACAAAGGAGTTGATAAAACATATGATTAACTTAACGTAATAAAAATAACATAAATATTCATTTTCCAATAGTATTTTGAAATGATATTAGAGAGGGTCTTCCATTACACGAATATTATCATCATTACCTTTTGTCTGCTATAGAAAACAGTTTCCCTTTGTATTAGCATGTTCTATATTTATTAAAAAATCAGAAAAACAGAGTTTTGATTCTTTAGGATTGTATATTAAAAAATCTTTATTCTCTTACGGACAATTATACGTTGCTTTATAAGGATGTAAGCATCCAAAAAGAATTTTTATTCAAATTGTATCCGAGAATAAATCAGAAATTAAAAATATTGTTTAGCTAGAAATTTTTCAGTAATTCAATAATATGTAACTTTGAAGATCGTCACATTAAAACAGACGCATGTTAATTCATAAAAACCATGAAAAACAAATATGTGAAAAATGTGGAAAGGGTTTTAAAAGAACAGATGGGTTATAATGACACATAAAATGTCACAACATTAAGCTAACAGAATAAATTATTGTTTTAAAAGCTCAATTGTGTTTGTCTGTTTAATAATACCTCCTCCTGAATTATGTCTTTTACTTAATAAAGTCCTCAAGTAATCAAGAATTTTATATTTGGGTAAAGTAGACATGGACCAGAAAGAGATTTGAAATGTAAAAGTTCAATCACGTTTAACAAATAATGGTACTTCAGAGACACATAGTGAGTAAGGGGAAGCGAATAGATAGAGGGAGACCTATGATCAGTGACTTAAAAACCCTAAAAACGAGGTATGACTTAGGTACTAAATTGCGTATATTTTCTAACATTTATGATGGTAAAACATTAGATAAATAAGTATTTTATTGGGGGGGAGCTCACTCAAATATAATTTGATTAAAAATGACGTTAAAACAAGCAAATGACTACCTAAATCGAGGGGGAGCTGAGGGGGAGCGGGGGGGGACTGAGACTCACTTTCGTCAATACAACTATATAATATAGGGAGATATATATATATCACGAGCTTCTCGTTTCTGTCGGCTGCTATGCTGATAGCTTCTGCTCCGGAGCAGAAGCAACAACATTATTTTTATATCATCGGCCGCGCACGCTCTCTCTTTTCTCCCTTTTGACAGTGGGTACTTATGTAGGTATACACGTACAGATCGTGGAACCTGATACGCGCACTTTGATAAAAAAAGGGACTGATCACACAAAGACACGGTAAAAAAAACCTGCTCTTTTTCTCTGTCCTTGCAATTGACTTTTTGCAGCAGTACACGTGTAGATTTCGTTTTCAAGTGTGACTATACTTATGTGTACACTTTAATAAACTTTGTCGGATGCTTCTCTATATAAATAACTACGTGTCTCGTGTGTGCATACTACGAAATCCGGGCATTCGTTAAATTATATAGACACAGCTGCACACGAAAACAGTTTCTTCTTTGGCTATCGAACATATATACTTATATTACGTTCATACGCCAGGTAAAAAAAAAACCGTGCTATGCAAGCCAACCGAGATTTGTTTTGCGCGCTTTTGCGAGCTTGGGCTAAGTATAAAACATATAAGTACATTTGTGTGTTTATTTTCAACTGTTATTTCGAGAGACGGTATTCCGCGACTCGATCTCTCTCTATTTGTATTTTTTCTATCTTTATATGTTGCACAGTGGAGACTTGTGATTTCATTTAATTTCCAATGGATACACGAGTTTTGCTGGTTGACATGTTTTTGTTTGAAGTTGATTTAATAAAATTCATCTGAGAAAAAACAGGCAGAGAAAATTTAATGATCATTCGCTAGGAATCATGTATGGCGGTCAATTTTTTTTTTTGAAGTTTAACGAGCTGATTCAACAACAGCTGTATTTTTTTTTTTTACGAACGTAAGTAATATATGATCTCAGCTTATTCTTTTTCTGTGGCGTGTTTTTTTCCCAACGTCAGAATGCAAAAAAAAGTTTGCCTCAAGATTACGCTGAGTTATCGCTAAAGTTGTTTCTTATAGCAAAGCTTGAAATTCATTCCACCGGACGTTACACAGTTTTTCATGATATGTTTTTGCATTTGTATAATCAAATGTATGTACCTCTCGACACTTGTAGCACGGCAAATAAAGGATAAAAACCACTTATTTAAGCTGGCAGATTTTAAACACGAGAAACTTTGTCTATGAAGAAACTGGCAGTAGTCGAAAGATTGAATTATCATTTTTATTCAATCGCAAATAATGATGATTTTTTAATTGTAATGAAACGATAAAAACGTTAATAAACGTGACCGTCATTCAACAGAAACAGAGAGAGAGAGAGACACACGCACACGTTCCAATCAAAACCGTCCTTCAAATCCAAAGTTTTGCACCTTGATGTATAGGTATAATTAAGTGCGTGTGTCTATTTATCAATTATTAGATGAAAAACACGTATCGATGATGATGCTGTGATTCAACTAAGTACCTGGTGTTGAAAATAAAATAGAAAAATAAGTGATTCCACGCACGGAAAGCCGCACTTGCTGGTCTCATGCCTACACGTTCGCTGTTTCATGTAAAACAAAAAACGGAGATAAGCACTCACACACACGATACTGGTGATACATCGAGGTTGTCGTTCTTTGTCCCTGAGAATTTAGAAGCATTCACTGAGTAAGTAAGTAGGTAATGTATGTTGTACACTTTAGGTATGACAAGTAACACACTTGCACACCTTTTAAAAATGATACAATGGTAAGCTGTACGTGCAGGTACACGAGTAAGCAGTCGAGGACGAGCCTAGAAGTCGTAGCATTAACGAGGTCAAAGAGGGGGGGGGGGAGAAATAAGCTTAGCAGATGAAAAATAAGGCGAGAAACGACGCACCTTCCTGCCCTCGTCTGCGCTGCCGGAGAATCCTGCAGGGGACCCCGGCTGAGGAGCGAGCGCGTAACGGTTGCTGTTTTTCTCTGAAGGAGTTATCGACACCGCACCGCACGAGCCGTCCAAGACTATACACTGTTCCTCCTCCGGGTATGGTCGTCTTTGGCTTTAGTACCGTTGAACGTTGAACCTTTAGCCTGACTACACTGTACGGAGTACAAGAGGATGGTTCCGTAAGTGAGCTTTCACCAGAGAGTTGTCACACGACACTTGGGTACAAAGAGGACACAAACGCACTGATGACTTATGTGTTCTGGCGCTGGGCGCTCTGACGTATCCGTGCCTTTTCACTATTTTGTTACTAACTTACTGCTCGCCTGTCGGAGCAGAAAAAAGGCGAGGGGAGGGAAATTTGTTAAAAGTTTAAAGAAAAAGGGTATATAAATGGATGGAGATAATTATATATCGATGCACGCGCGACAGCGACGCGTCCACTTATCAACACTGACACTCACATGAAAGGCTTGTAGGTGCGGCTCCCCGCAGTTCCCGCTCGGAACCCTTGGAGTCGTGGACGCGAAGCAACAGCAGCACGACAAACACTCCCGTTTTCTTATGGCTCCGCTGCTCTACTGACAGTACTGACAGAGGTGAGCTTTCGAGTTTCGACTTCTTCTTTTCCTCTATATACCTCTTTTCTCTCTCTCTCTCTCCTCCCTCTCTTTACTCCGTCGTGCTTTGCTCTCTCCGTTGTCATCCACCTCTCGTTCGGCTCCTTCACACCACGGTTCCACACTCTAGAGGTTGCGTTCCAAAACTGTATCAAGGATAGGTAGGTACTATCAAAGAAAGTTTTAGGTCTATCTTCTTTATTACTATTCTTATCAAAATGACTGTTTTTACCTTAGTTTTTACTTTGCTTTTCAGATCAAAGCGGTTCAGCTGATCTAAGTTCTGGTACATTCACTTTTGCAAACTCCAATATTCATGCGAATTATGGTTAAAACGATTCCTCAATTCCTCTCACCCATTGTACTTTATTGATTTAACAAATTTTTAGGCTTAGGGTGCGTTCAAATCGTAGGTATACTTAATCTTTGACAACAGTCACAACACATCAACAGATCTCGTCCTCTGCTCACAGTTATCTTATAATAGCGATCTACCATGCCTATATTTATGTCACAGAGATGGGTACAGAATACGGAGGTGTTTTTTCTCGGCACTTTTTTATTTTTATTAGTTACGTTGGAATGACATGATTAGCAAAAAAGAGGGTCAATTTAGTTAAAACTGGAATCCATGCACACACTGCTAAAATCTCACATTTCCATCAATGGAGGGAAAAATTGAATAATTTTTGTAGGTTCCGTTCTTATCGACCTCGCAGCAATGCACAGCGGGAATTTAAACAAAATTTGATCGTATTTCAAAAGATCGCGCTTTTTTTTTGTTTATTTGCCTGATGGCTCAATATTTTTTATTTAAAATGACGTGAGCTCGACGAAAAGTGTATTCCACACTAGTAATATCAAACATTTAAAAATAATTACATAATGTACTTGTTTCTTATTACTTGTTAACTTAAAAAATTGTGTATCCAAGAGGGAAAAATAACATTTGTCGATTGATAAAATTGATGGACAGTAACGTATAGCATAAAGCTTTATCTTATACTATGTTTAGTGATTTTTAAACTTATAATTTTTAATACGAATTTTGACATGTGTGGTTTTATAATTACAGAGAACATTTGATTTCAATTTTTTTCCTGGGTAATATCTTAGTTTCAGAAATTTACCATCTTTTACCGAACACTAACATGTGTGTGTGTTAATTACTACATACTAAAATTAATTTCACATTTTTCAAGAACCATAATGACGCTACGAGCTCTTGTCTATAATTGTGATTTCGAGAAAAAAGCGTTAGCCTATACAAACGTATATTGGTAAAAAAGTATGCTTTCCGTGTTTTTTTTTTTTTTACGTATAACTCGTACTACACAATACATACACACAGCAAATACAACGGTATGTAAATTAAAAAGAAAAAAAAGAAAGAAACCAATAGCTGCGTACTCGGAATGTTTTTTATATTTTATATATTGCCTCTAGAACCAATCAGGTGCACATCTCCGTTAAGGAGTTTATCGATTTCCTATGGTTTGCCTGTTTGACATGTGTATAATACGATACATGGTGTTGTACATACGTACGTGTGTACATACATGTCGTGAGGGCCTACAAACACTTACTGAGCTTGCAAATTTTTTGCAAACTTTGGTAAAATGTAAATAATACGTACAAACACATACATGGGGTGTGCATACGAGTCGTATATAGAAAGAAAAGATCGGTTTATTTGTATAAATACGTTACTTATACAATTATACTGTTATGAGAGAGAGATAAATCTCTGCGGTACAGAGAGCTTGAAAAAAAAGGTATAACGTGTGCTAAAAAATGTTTAAAGCTACTTATAGTGGTTAAAATAATAAGGAACGAGGCATTGCACCGATAACAATTAGAACTTGACTCGATGACGATTTTTTAAACTTTCACGACGTGTTTTTTTTTTTTTTTTTTTTATTTCTTACTTATAAACCCGATTGAAAGCATACAAGTACTAGTCATAAATGGACAAAAAAGCATACGTCAATGGAATCTTTAATTTTGTTATACTAGTTGTTTCGTTTCGGGAAGGTAAAAAGAAAAAAGCTCGGTTAAACCCTTTAATGCCATGGCACTACTCAAGTCCCTACTATGTACTTGCAGTTAGCCCTTAAATTTTAGCCAATGCCTGAGAGGAAAAAGTCCTCTTTTCCTTTTATTGCTCCATAAACTAAAAAAAAATCCTTTTTTTTTCATAACTTGATTGTCCAAATCGGTTGTTATTTCTAGGTAATTAGAGAAAAAAATATGTTTGTCGATACATCGAAAATAGGAAGCCTCGAATTCATTTATTCATATAACAAAAGCACACTAATTATCTCACGTTCCTGAGAATCGTATGGATGTAATAAAAGACACCGGTAGTTGGTTTATGTAGGTATATACCGTGAGTGAATACGATATCCAAACGACGTTTCATCAACTTGTGTGGATGAATGAAGTATCGTATGTAAGTTTATGTTATGGTATAAATTATCAAGGGATATATTGGAATGTATGTAAAAGTCGAGAGCGGATGTGTAAAACGAGCATCGAACCGATAATGAATAAGCAGCATGTGATGAGTGTTTATACGCGCTGACCGATTGTTTTACAAACCAACACAGGGATCTGTTCGTTGAAACAATTACATGTCGATTAGTCTTGCCTATGCCTATCAGATTTTTATTGTTTGTATATTATACATATACTACGTTGCTTGTCGTATAATGCGCGGTATCAATTATTATTTTTTTTTCATTGTAGTGGTACACACGAAATACACATTGGATATTATGTATACTTTCTTTTGTGTAGGGGAAAACTAGAATTAATGCTCTTGTCCGACAATATATATACAAATGACATACAATTGTTCAAAAACAAAAAAAGACCAAACTTAGGATTTCCTTAATTATGTATTTCTAAATATTAATTTTTTTTCGTTGGAATACAGTTTATTTATATGGTTTGAACAAATTTTCATGATAATCTTTTGATCTTGATTTTTTTGCGTGACAATTGACATGCGGAAATAAAAACATCAAAAATATAAAAATCATCAAACATTTATCAAAATTTATTTGAACATATTGGTCATATTATAAACAGTACATCTCATGATTTCATGATGCTTAAATTAAAATGGTGTATGGTACTAAGCTTATCATAATCCAAATAATTCTTTGATGTGTAGAATTTTTTGCAATGCATGTACACGTGTCTGTATATAACCTGTTTCAAAAGAACAGCATATCATACTTGTGGAGCTAGAAAAAGTCCGTTTGAAATCAATATCTGCCTGAACGGCTATCTCTGCCCTTGCGTCTTTCCTTTGATCTTGATCTACGTTCGCGCGATCGCGATCTGCGCTTACGTTCACCAGCACTACCACCACCTCCTCCTCCTCCACCACCTCCACCTCCACCTCCACCACCACCACGACCACGAGATCGCGAACGCGATCTTGATCGTCCTCTGCCGCCTCCTTTTTTACGGCTGTACAAATATCTTCGCAGATCGCGAGAAATTGGCTTTAAGTGCATAAAGTTGCAGAATCCTGATCTTGTGCATTCTCTGAAAAAAACAGTAACATCGTAAAAAAGAGTCGTCAAAATACGTTTCATGATTAATTTATTTTAACTTTAGGCATAAAATTTCAATGAAAATTGTAATGTTTCTTAAATAAAAGGTTTTAATGTTATTATTGTAAGAAAACATTCAGAAACAATATTCAACCATCAACATACACATAGAAAAGAAACATTTTTTAATGTTGATGTGAAACAATACGAAAATATTCAAATACTATGTGAAAAATGATTGTAATAAAAAATCTTATGACGCAATTGAATGGTTGTGTATGTTGAGGGTCAATATAGACTCAAATGTAAAATGGGACTTAACTGATTTTGCCACGAAGATAGAGATTTATTATCCTTTAATAATCTTTCAAATAATAACAAAACTTTGAATATTTACACAGAAATGTTTATACATAACAGGTATAGATGTATCGTGATGCATGACGAACAACTCACCCCATCTCATACTGTCGACAGCAAGCTTCTCTAAAATCTGTTACGGGTGATAATTCAGCATAAACTGGTCTTCCTCCAAACCATCTATTATTTAAATCATTCACTGCCTTTTCGGCATCCTCTTCGCGTCTAAATTTAATATACACATTGCCTACCAAATGATCTCCTAAATTATCACACACATTCATTTCTTCGATTTCACCATATTTATCCTCGCATTCAACAAATACATCTTCAAAGAAATTGTCATAATGCTCTTGCATTTCCTCATCTGATACATTTGCGACCACTAAAAAGTACAAATTTATTTAACGTTACATTTACAAATATTCAGTTGTTTAAATACTCAAAATATGAGTTACTTACAGTGCGAGCCATCTGCACTTTTTGCCGAGTTTTGAGGATTTACATACAAATTTTGCAACAAACAAGTCTGTAAAATTAATATCAATCGAAATGTATGAGACTGAAAATTGATTGACATGAGATAATATGGAGGATATTTATACCTGACTGAAAGTTGGCTTGTTATGAATTCTGGAGCATCGATCACCGTGTCTGCATGCTCCAATTTTAAAGTAAAAGGAACAATTGACTCTGCGAAACAGTGATCATTCGTTTGATTATACTCAATTTATAACACAACTCATCAGATTTTTACGATAAAAGAGAAAAAAAGGGAAGGTCTCACTCAGTTCCTAACCTAACAAATCAAGCGTACACATACAAATATTATACTTACTTGTCCTTTTCGGTCCCGAAAATTGAGGCCAGATACTCAGCCATGGCGATATACTAGATAATAATTACTTTTGGATAACTTCTACTTATTGAATCAAGAGCAGATCGAACATCAATACGCCTGTCCCCACCCACTGGCGACGGCGCAAGAATGGCGGCGGAGCTGCTTCTTTTCTTCGTAATGTCAGGGGGGGGATTTTCCGTAACTTCTGCAAGTTCTGCTTCTGCACCACGCCACGCCACAACTTGACGTCACGTTACAATAAATAAGAAAATAGATAAATAAATAAATCCCCCCCAGACAAGTAATGTTGGCGTGTCGCTGTTGAATCTGCTGAATCTCCTCCCGAAGTCTCAATAACTTTGACAATGTCAATTTTTTATCTTCTATGTATAAAATTAGTTGCGGTTGGTCTATAATTAATTAAATGACTCTACTGTGAGTTGTAATAATTATTTTGATCAGCGCCATCTAGCGTTGGGGATTTCTAAACCAAAAAGTGGCCCTAAACTTTTGACCCACAGCATTAGCGCTTAGAGCCATTTAGTCAATTATAAACCAGCCGCAACTTATCTTGTAGCTATAAAATAAAAAAATAACGATACATGTGTTCTTGGCGGCAAGTTAACAATCTATCTTTTACACGAAAATTTATCTTCAAAAATAGAAATACATAGAAAGCCAATTTTTGGTAGAAAATAGATTGTTAACTTGCCGCCAAAAACACATATGTCGTTATTTTTTCATTTTATAGCTACAAGATGAGTTGCGGCTGGTTTATAATAGGCTAAATGGCTCTAAGCGCTAAAGCACCGACTCAGAATTTTAGAGGCCACTTTTGGCGAAAAAAAAATACCGCTAGATGGCGCTGATCCAAATAATTATTACTAATACCAATGGTAGAGCCATTTAGTCGATTACAAACCAGCCGCAACTAATTTGATAGATAGAAAATAAAAAATTGACGTTGTACGTGTAGTTTGCGGCAAGTTTACTATTTATCTTTTATCCGAATATTTACCATCAAAAGAAATTTGTATCATTAAAATATTTAATGCTCATTGTTGGCCAAGATAAATTTATTAATTGCTTGTAGCAGCAAAGAAGAAATCAAAGTGGTAATAAAACCTTGGATAAGAATCGATGGAGTTTTGAATAGGCGTGTTTTGGATCGTATGCTTGGAGCAGTATTATAAATATGTTATTGTAGAGAGGCCAGGTTTATCTCTTAGTAGAGTACAAAATCGGTTCTCACCAGTATTGCAACCGTATGACACTAGAGAATTGATGGAGGTATGATGTTTCGAATATTTTATCATGTAAATATTTATCTGGAAATGCTCAAGAGGCAGGTGTATCCAGTCTAGGTACATATGACTAAGTAAGAAGGCCCCGAGCTTACTTGCATACAAGTTAAAAGTATTCAAATATGATTAAACTCATCATCTCTAATACTTAAAAACTTAATTATTACAGATTTTAGTCAAACTTGGTTGTGTTAAAATAATTGTACAAAAAGTCACAAAGGTTACATTATTTTCCAAACCGGGCAAAACTAATTTTAGTAAGTAAATTTTGTAAAACCATATGCCACGCTTAATATATTATGTTTCAAAACATTACAATTTTTTTCATCCAGGTGGTAATCCAATTGTATAGTTGCAAACAGTAATAACTACGTTATTGAGTCTAATACTCCGTGTGCATTGAAATTTGGGATGTTCCTAAGCAATAGGTCTTATAACTTCGATTTTCTTTCGTAGCTGTGATTATAATGTACACAACATTATGTCAATAAATGCAATGGAAAGATTATTTTATATTTTTATAAAAACACTTATCAAATAAAAATGTTTAAAAAAACTCTGACATTATAATTATGGCTCTACTTGTTTTTTACCTATTTCAATTAACAAAAATCAACACTAAACGTTACACTTAGTAAATACTTAAAAGGATTATAGAATTTTAACATTTTGATAAAAACTCTTCCTCCAAAATCTACCTCTATAAGCATAAACATATAAGAGGTCGATTATCGGATAAAAGATAAATAGTAAACTTGCCGCAAACAGCACAGCCAACAACAACTTTTTATTTCATATCTACAAGATTAGTTGCGGCTGGTTTATAATCGATTACATGACTCTACTGTAAGTTGTAGTAATTATGTGGATCAGCGCCATCTAGCGGTATTTTTTTTTCGCCAAAAGTGGCCTCTAAAATTCTGAGTCGGTGCTTTAGCGCTTAGAGCCATTTAGCCTATTATAAACCAGCCGCAACTCATCTTGTAGCTATAAAATGAAAAAATAACGACATATGTGTTTTTGGCGGCAAGTTAACAATCTATTTTCTACCAAAAATTGGCTTTCTATGTATTTCTATTTTTGAAGATAAATTTTCGTGTAAAAGATAGATTGTTAACTTGCCGCCAAGAACACATGTATCGTTATTTTTTTATTTTATAGCTACAAGATAAGTTGCGGCTGGTTTATAATTGACTAAATGGCTCTAAGCGCTAATGCTGTGGGTCAAAAGTTTAGGGCCACTTTTTGGTTTAGAAATCCCCAACGCTAGATGGCGCTGATCAAAATAATTATTACTACTTACAGTAGAGCCATGTAATCAATTATAAACCAGCCGCAACTGATCTTATAAATATAAAATAAAAATTTGACGTTCTTTGTGCTACTTGCGGCAAGTTTGCAGTGTATTTTTTATCCAAAAATCGACCTCCAAAAGTATAAATGTTCTACTCAGCTTATATGACTCATGGAGGCACAGCCCTTGAACTTTATAGTTCCAATAAACAGTTAAGTTGTATAATATGTACATAGCAAAACTAACTACTAACTAGATATTAGAAACCAGTTACCCTAATAACAAACAAACAACTGCCGTTCAATCGATCATTTGAGGAATTGTACGAAATGATTATCGTGTTTTAATAATAAAATTGTTTAGTTTTATTTCGTAAGTTTGCCATCCATTCTTTGCACAAAGTACACTTTGGTTTTATAAAAACGTGCTTTTATTATACCTATTTACATTTTTCCATGAATGTTTATTTGTAGTTTCTTATTATCAAATTAAAATTAAGTGTAATCAATTACACACTAGTCCCAGATAGTCTTCCATCAACGTTCCAATGGCAAACTAAAATAATTAGAGGTGTGTTACAAGTACCCATAAATTGTTAAAAATGAACCTAAAGTATACTTTATGAAAACTCACTATGCCAGTAGCATCGACTCTGGTACCCACAATTTTCATTCTTATCTCATCGTCAGCTTGAATCACCACATCCTATAGAAAATACTTGCAAATAGCTTTCATCTTAATTTTATCATACATTTAAAAACTAATAACACTCTACCTCATCTTTGGACTTGTAGCAAGGAGGATTCACGTTAGGACAGAATTGCATATCAGCTGGTATGGACTGTAATAAGTGAATAAAAGAACAATACAGTAATGTAAAACCATCAAAAGTCATAAATACAAACAAAATCTGTTCTTACATGATGTGATATGAAACACGACAATGGTCCAATTTCAGCAAACATACCTACCTAAAATTAAAATAAAACTAAATAAAACAGATGAAAGTATCTGGCTCTTTTCTTATCTTTCACATACCTTATTAACTTGGGTAACAATGCCATCCAGTACTTCGCCTTTGAAAGGTCTGAATACGATGGCTTTGTATTTGACGGGATACACAACAAATCCTTGGCCAGGCTGAATAACACCAGCACCGATATTGTCAATGGTTGTGACAGCAACAACAAAGCCATACTTGCCGGTGCAATTACCCTCCACTTCTGTGTACAACTTTTGTTTGACTGTTTCCAGTAGCTGAGGCCCAAAGTACCTCGGGTGTAGGAGGATTTCGTGTTCCAAAGATATCTGAATGGAAAAAAAAATTGCAAAATGAAACTTTTCATGTCTCTAGTTAATTGCACTTTAAATTTTAAATCTGATAGTTACATGATAAAACATTTTAAATATCCGCAGGTACAAGAATGATAGGTTACGAATCGGCGCTAGTGCCGAGATCGTGCTGAGAACTCGCGCACACTTGTGCGCAGCCGGCCTCTGATTGGCCGAGCGACTGCGCGTCGTTTGAACGTACAAAACTCAAAGACACAGCGCTCAAAGCCCGAACACATGAAACCCAAATGCCTAATCCCCAACGACCCAGAGCGCTTACTTGGCCGCACTTAAATAAAATAAAAGTGCGGCCAAGTAAGCGCACTGGGTCGTTGGGGATTAGCCGCTTGGGATTTTGTTAATTAATAAAAAAAATAAAAGTGCGGCCAAGTAAGCGCACTGGGTCGTTGGGGATTAGCCGCTTGGGATTTTGGTAATTAATAAATAAAATAAAAGTGCGGCCAAGTAAGCGCACTGGATCGTTGGGGATTAGCCGCTTGAGATTGTTTTTATTAATAAAAAAAATAAAAGTGCGGCCAAGTAAGCGCACTGGGTCGTTGGGGATTAGCCGCTTGGGATTTTTGTAATTAATAAATAAAATAAAAGTGCGGCCAAGTAAGCGCACTGGGTCGTTGGGGATTAGGCATTTGGGTTTCATGTGTTCGGGCTTTGAGCGCTGTGTCTTTGAGTTTTGTACGTTCAAACGACGCGCAGTCGCTCGGCCAATCAGAGGCCGGCTGCGCACAAGTGTGCGCGAGTTCTCAGCACGATCTCGGCACACTACTAGTACTCCAATCGCTAGCAGACTGGCACGCGATGATGATATGCCCGTTACGCGCCGGTTTGTGTTTGTTATTGCATGTTGTCATTTTGAAGTTTTACTGATGTACCAACCGAACGCTGTTGAAAAATGTATCATCGGTTGGTGTTGTCAAGATTCACCTGAGAGTTTCTACCTTGTCGACAAATCATCAGTCGATAACACGAATTTTCATTTTCAAAATACCTGACGGGAAATATATCTTTTAATTCGTTTTAACAATGCTAATAACAACGATTGATTTAAACATCATATGGAGTGAAAAGAGGTGCTTGCAAAATTTTGGAGATCTTTTACGAAGAATAAAAAAGAAGGAGTATTATTTTGTCTATGACGCAGTTTATTATACAATTACAGTTTATTACTAATTGTATAATGGTAAGTAGTAATAGCAGTGGTATTAATAATTGTTTATGATATTGTTGCATACCTAGATGTTAACATTAACATTTCTTAAGAATGATATGATTTTGTTTACACATCGCTGATTTCCTTCCATCGAGATGTCTCGCAAGATCTTACGTTTTTCGTGTGAAAAATTTTTTACCCAAATTTTTTTTCCTCCACGCGATCAATGTAAGAGTTTTTATATATCTGAATCCGCCTTTTAATCAGTTTCCATTGCACACGATCTTTTTTTTTTTTTTTTTTTTTTTTTTTTTTTCTTTCTTTCTTAAAAAAGTTGTCTTAAATTCGGTTTAAAAAGATCCTTATGATAATCATACACGTACGGTTTATGTTTTTTTTTGTCACCAGAAAGTTCAATTTTCTATGTAGACAATCGAAATTTTCTCTATTTCCGTAAAAAATAGTTTAATTTTTTTTTTCTTTTTTTTAAATGGGAATCAATTAATGGCCTACTAACGTATATTTGAAGCCACCCACAATTTTTTAGGAAACTCATTATACCGTGCTCTTTCGAAAAACTCGATTCTCCAATTCTTCAAATTTTCTCTGACAAATTTGTTTTGCACAACTATATTTTTTCGCCAGTTTTTAACTTTTATTCTGATCATTAATAAAAAAGACATTCGATCATATATTTGTTCTTTTTTTTTTTTTTTTTTTATTACATATCACTCTCATTCATTCTCCGATCCTTACACATAATACACATTATAGTTCCATACCAAAAAGACTACTAATTCCTTTGCTCATTTTTTTCTTAATCATTTGAAAAAACATTACAAGTTTATTTTGATTCTATATATTTATATAAGTCGTCTACTATTGGTATACCATGACTTGTTTCAAATGCTTCTTTTTATCTTTTTGTTGCATACATATCATCCGAAAGTTTGAGGAAATAATACACACCAAATGGTTTAGTTGATAACTTCATATTTACAGCCAATAAAAATGACGGCAGGACGGTGACGTAATTAATAACACTTTAAAAATTTCTAAAACGACTCAACGATACGAAATGGACCAACTGTTTTTTTTATTAAAAAAAAAAAAAAAAGATCTTTCACTCGATATAGGGATCATTATTAAAATTTATGTGTCATAGGTTTTATTTGATTATTTTTTTTTTTTTTTTTTTTTTACAAAAAAACAATAGTCCAGTTATTGATTGCACTAAAATCCGACTAACAAATGAATGCTCGCGTCGATGAAAAAAAAATTATAAATATACAGGAAAAATTGGTAAGAGGAATAGAAATAAAAAGAAAAATATAAACTCAACAAATCAACTGAAATCTTTGTATCGTTTTATTTTTCAAATAATAAAACTAAAATTTAATGAAATAATATTAATAATAATAATAATAGAAGTAATAATAATATTAATAATAATTTCTAGAAATAATAAAATCTACATATCAACCGTTTGTGTTTGTAGGTGTCCGTCTGTGTAAGTGCATGATTATATATATATATATGTTGTAGAAGAGGGGCTCGTCAGGGGAGTTGGGTAATGGGACACATTATCATTAAACAATCTTATTCATGTATATTATATATAAAATGTACTCGTTCTAGTCATATACACGTCTATACAAAAAGTATACTATATATACTCGGCAACCCTTCAATTTTTTCTTTTGTGTCTTACATAGCGCTGCTCGTAAATTATTATTATTTTTTTTTTCTTTTAGGCTTAGGAACTTTTTTTATTTATTTATTTTTTTTCATCGACTCCAGCGCGCTATTTATTTTTTTCCTCCTCGCCCCAGTTCAAAAGAGCACCTCTCCTTAACTGCTTTTTTTTCACCCAAGAAAAGCTTCAAGTTGTCGAGCAAAAGCTTACACAGACACAACTTCTTCCTTTTTTTCCTCTCTTTGACTTTGTCTCCCTCGCGAAACGGCGCATCCGCAATTCGTAATATAATTACGAAATATATAATATGTGTATGCATGACAATAAAAAGGCTATCATTTATCGCAATGTATAATGTATGTACAACGACGATTAACATCGATTAAATCCTCTGGTAATCGCGATCCCAAACTATTTACATGTAACATTTATGCGCACTCGTTTAGCCGCACGTTTTTCTGTCCCTTGCGATTTTTTTCGTCGTCAATCAATATACTATCGAGCCTCACACTCAATTGCAAATCCGACAAATCTGCAAATGTATATATATATTTATATAATTGATTCTGTATACTGCGTATGTATTTATAAAGACGACGCGGCGCTCGCCCCTCGTGCACGCTGGCGAGAGTCGGCGCTTTTTTTTTTTTTTTTTTTTTTTTTAGTATACGGTTATCATCGCGCGATATCTTTTTTTTGCCTTCTCTTATTCATAGATAGAATTGCTATTTATAAGATTGTTCATAAATACATTTATTTATTTATTTATTTGTATATGTACGTTCGCGCGCTCGTTACATTTTTTTTCGCATTACACACGCACTCACGATTTTACAAAAAAACAAAAAAAAAAAACAAAAAAAAACTGCACGCAGTAGTTAAAAGTCATAGCCCTTGGTTTTTTCTTCAATTTTTCTTCGACGCAGCGAAGATATACATGTTATATGCATCATCCTTAAGTGGCTAATGTGTGTGTGTTTATGTTTGTATGTGTGTTTACTTTACCACTGTCGTATTTTTTTTTTCTCCTTTCTTTTAGTATCGTCGTCACATCCACGGGTTCGTTTTAATTGTTTTTTCTTCCTATTGTTTCTGTATTCGTACGAAAAATTATTAAAAAAAAAAAAAAAAAAGAAAAAAAAATACTGTACGTTTGTTAATATTTACACGCAAGGCTTACATACAAATGTAGATATGTGAAAGTTTTTGTGTTTTCTTTTATTATATTTTTCTATTCATCATCAATAAGTATAGAGTTGAAAAGGTCGAACTTCCCTCGAATCGTATATGTAACCCTGTTTATTACTAAGACATAGTGAACCAACAAGAAGTCCGATGTTCTCGTCAATTTTTACTTGTTTAATACTCGAGCGACTACTTTTTAATCATATTTTCCATCTTGCAAGTATATAGGAAGTACTTGTTCTCTTTATCAAATAAATTTACCGCTAAGACATTTATGAGGAAATTTATAGATGTGCATACATAAACCTTTTAATTCAATTCAGTGGATTTATAATTTCAAATACTAGAAAAAGAGCAAAAAAAAAGCGAAGGAGTCGACAACTCGAGTTAGCGCGTCTTTTACTCCGTGTCATGTTTTACATTAATTTTTTTAACCTTTGTTACATCGATTATGATAAAATTAGTGTAAAAAACGTGAAAAAAAGCGCGGACAAATAGTTCGGATGAACGCGCCGTCTCGTTTGACGAACAGCCCGTCCCTGTATCGCTTTCACACGTATTTACACCGTACTCAATAAAATATCAATTATTATTATTATTATTGTATGTGTATAGCTACAGTCACTGCTTTAGGAACTTTGTACTCGCGGATGACTTCGAGCTCATCAACGACGACGAAACAACAATTTTTTTTTCCCCTCCCTAAAGAAAAATTATTCCCTCCCCCTTTTTTTTCTTAATACAACATTTGTTACTTTGTACAATAAAAACGTCTATGTGTCATACATTGGCATAATCATGAAATCCAGTTTATGTGTATGGTGTGTGTGTGTGTGTGTGTGTATCTTGTATCACTCTGTTTTCGTTTATGGAACTTAAGTTTATCATTTTTCAGGAGCTACGGGAAGTAAAAGTAGGTGTTCAATAAACGTAAGGGTTGTTAGCTCCTACGAAAAATTGTAGGCAAATCTATCAAAGGAAGTAGCGCGCTGTACAGTGGTTCATTGTTTATTAAAAAATAGCCGATCAACAGCCGAGACGAACGTAGAAAACAAAACGCCGAGTGTCGTTTCGAACCTTCGTCTCGCTTGGCGGATCTCTTTTATTTTTCCCTTCAACCATGTTATCATACAATGGTGTTAACATACATCGGTACAATTCATAAATAAACGCAAAGCGAGTTCCCCATGAATTACGTGTGTGTGTTTTTTTTTATTCGTGGTCAATTTAATACTTTGATGATAAAAAACAAATAAGAAAAAAAGCAGCGACGAAATCCCCAAACATTTAAAGTAGTACGTAGGTATAGCGAACAAATTTTTGGTGTTCGACCGTCTCACCTGTACTCTCGTACGTTTAAATGTTCGAAGGCCGATAACGACAATAATACAATGGAATAAATAAAAATTACAGATATCGTACACGCCGAGCGGAACGAAAAGAGAGTGTCAGCTCAACTCATATTTCTACACTATTTACACGAAAACATAAAAATAAAGATGTGTGTCGTTATACTGTATAATGTCGAACCACTCGAAAAAAAAAAAAACAAAAAAAACAAAAAAAAAAAAAAAAACAGTTAGTACTGTCAGTTCTCCTGTTATACAATCGCGTTGTTGGAAATCCACACTATGATACAATGACAAAAGAACAGTAAAACGCACTCGAAAGCTCAACGAAACGCTCCTAATTTAAAGAATAGAAAAAAAAAAAAAAAAAAAAAAAGAGAGAAAAGAAATTCATTGCTCGTGCAAACTAAAATCGTCTCTTCTGTTGCATTTACAGCACCAGCCCGCACAACGTGTGTGCATGTAACTATATCATCATGCATATTATGCCAACGCACTGGCACGAAAGACCCGGCGAACGTGAGCAACAACCGCACCAACTGGATCATCAGTGATAAAAGTCCGGCAGATTGCACAATCGTCGTGGCTGGTGCATCGCAAGTTGGGGAGAATACTGCTGTTGTTGCGCTGGAGGGAGCGCATTGTAGAGAGCGTGCTGCTGCTGCTGCTGCTCGGCTTTGGTGGTACCACTGTGTCACTCGTGCACCGAGGATTTGGCGCTGTGGTGCCCGTAACCGCTGACCAGAGCCAGGGGCAGGGGCGAGCCCAAGGGCGTCGCGTGTGGATGCTGCCCGAGACTCGGGGGCGACGAGTGCTGCTGCGTCGTCAGGGCCAAGGGGCTGTTGGACATCGAGCTCGCGAGCGACGCGTACATGGAGGCCGGGGCTGGCGAGGCCATCGTCGGACTGCCCACGGCCGCTGGAGGGTTGATTCGCTTCTCTTTCTGCCGCCTGCAACCACATCAGTTAATTGTAAAAACAATACTTTTTACACGTCGTATATACCCACACACACACACACTCGTTACAAGCGTTTAAGTTTGCTTTGTATAACAGTAACTGTTGTATTTATATACCTATCTACCGATGCTATACTCGATCGAATGAAGTATTTGCGTAAACTCGATTACATATTGTAGCGAAATTCGAGCACATTAGGCTTTAAGAGCGTGCAATATTACGTAGTTCAAATTCATAGTCAATTCAATCGTTAGTCAAAATCATCGGGAAGGGGAGAATTGCCGAGTCATTTGCTCGCACTAGTTGAGTACGTGAATGGAACATATCTTTGCAGTTTGAAAAAACCGAGAGCGCCGTTAAGCGCGCGTTTTCTCGTACGAGGACTGCGCTCCGAAAATTTGGAAGTTGTGATACTTTTATACCTATACTTTTTCTCTCTACCGATCCGTTGGGGCTCGCAATATTATTTTTTTATTGCCCCTCGCGACAATTAAGCTCGCGCGTATAACTTATTATCACGATGAATAACTGCGGCGCAAGTATATAGGTATATGTATTAACCCGATCAAGGGCGAGTCGGCAGAAACGGAAACCGTATATAAGTAGTAAGTAAAGCAAAAGTTGAATTATTCATTTTGCATGAGCGAAGCATCGTAAAGATCGTCCGAGTCGTAAAATACGTTTCAGAGAACCGTCGCGTACGTGAATACCAATTAGAGAGACTCTCTCTCTATGTTTCTCCCATAGATACTTTATGATAAGCGGTTAGCGCATCTCCCGCAGCAGAGACACGACGACGACGGCCCACAGCTGCGGGGCGCGCCTCCAAGAGCTCGGCTATATATGTACCTATACGAACCGCAACACCAACAACAGTGGGAGGAGGAATCCGAGTAAAGTGTGCCTATAGGTATATAGGTTAGGTTTTTTCTGCTAGTCTCTTCTTTTGTGCTCTCTCTTCTTTTCTTTTCTCTTTCTCCCATTCCTTGCAATCGTATAGAATCACCGTCGAAACGTGTGTGTTATGTATGCTACCCTTGCGTGCATATACATATATGTGTTTAAAGAATGGCTGCTGAAAAAATAATAATTACCTGTTACAGAACCAGACCCTGACGACTTCCTTCTCCATGCTGAGGCTGTCGGCGAGGGCGCTTATTTCCTCGGAGGTGGGCTTTGGGTTGTCGCCAAACGCCTTTTCCAGGGCGATGCGCACCGTCGTCTCGATCGAGGTGCGTTTCTTTCTCCGCCTGCCGATCGCCTCGGGCGTCGTCATTGGGTTCGACAGCGAGTTTGGGTTGTTCAGCGAATTGTCCGCATCCTCCAACCACTTTTGCAGCAACGGCTTCAGCTTGCACATATTCTTGAATGACAGGTTTAAAGCTTCGAACCTACGGTAAATTCGTGCAACAGTATAAGATTATCAGTATTATTCAAGCGCGCATTTACTCGTGGCTTTTTCTACTTTTAGCAAATGCCGCGCACCTGGAGATGGTTGTCTGTGAGAAGTCGTTGCCGTAAAGCTTGCCCATGGCCAGACCAACGTCGCCCTGCGTGAAGCCAAGCTTGATCCTGCGCTGCTTGAACGTCTTGGCGAACTGCTCGAGCTCCTCGAGATCGGTCGTCTCCTCGGGTGAGGGCTCGAGCCGAGCCGGCGATGGCTTGACCGCCGGTGGTGTTCCTGGAGGTGGTGGCGAGCGCTGTTGCTGCTGCTGTTGATGTTGTTGCTGCTGTTGCGCCAAGTTTCGGACCACGAGACCACCACCACCACCACCTCCACTACTCTGCTGTTGTTGCTGCTGCTGCTGCTGTTGTTGATGTTGCTGCTGTTGTTGCTGTTTTTGTTGCTGTATGGCGTGCATGGCTGCCTGAGCTACCGCCTGGTGTACCTATGGTGAGGCTTAGGTTTAGATGGGTTTCTTTTTCTTGCTGTTAACGAACTATACTTACTCTTGGGGTATAGATTGGGGCGAGATGAGTTAAAATAGAAAGAAAATGTGATTATGTATTTGCATATGGACATGCTTGATATCATGATTTCAGAGCTGCTGACAACCTCCTTTTCAAACATCTTAATGTGTTGGAAGATTTGAAATAAGACGCATCTGATTCACGCAACAATGATGACACGCGTCTGGATGCAGATGACTTGTACAGTCGAGTGTCAAATCAAGAGCAGGTAAGGGGAAAATAAAATCGAGATGAGGGCACAAAGAAAGGGAGAAACCCCCATTGTATAATCGAATGAACATAAAAGCTTTAAGGGGAGTTGGTAGTAGTTCCACCCCTTTGGGTACATGCAGATGTGGAGAGAGGTCGAGACTCCCTTATTAAGATGTATGTATATAAGCCGAGAGATATTACGGAGTTCATAAGGTAGGTAGGGAGGGCCGCAAAAACGCAGAAACACACGCACCCCGGTGGGGCACCCTTTTTAAACATCACGAAAGGGTTTCACGAGCGCGTGCTCGTTTCGACGTTTATACACGTATGTATGCTTATTTATGTTACGGAGACACCCCACGGAATTACTTTACATCTCTCGCACGTGGCGCGTGAATAGCTGAATAGGCATAGCCGTGGTGCGATGGAGCCTCGAGCACGCGTGCAGGTATTTTCACGGGCGCCACTCTCTTTCTCGCCCTGAACGAAAGGGTGCCTCGCTCGATCCGATCCCATACTTATATGTATACACCGTGCATGGTGCGCACCTTCTAGCTCTGCGCATTTTTAATAGAATGGTCGCGTGTCGCTATTCAAATGGGCCTACCTGACTCGGCTTCCCCACTCCGATCCGTCATGCATATAATGTTAGCGTTAGGCTAATTCGAGCCGATTCGGGACCTGTTAATTCTCTCCTCCCCTTCTGTTGATACGTTTCGAGTGACTCTGACACGCTTACGAATGTAAATAGAATGGTATCAAATAATCTCATTTGTACCTGTGTTGCGTGTCTTTTTTATTCTTTTCGATTAACGGTACTGTATCATTTCATGTTGTTTTTCATGTTGAATCGCGTAAAATTATTAGTGATTACTTCTACTTTCTTCCTATAAACAATGAGTATTATTTAAAAAACCAAACGCACATATCGTAGAAATGCAACTTTGACTGTACCCCGAAATGTTGTAATTCTATTGTTTGCCAGTTCATAATCCAAAAGTTCGATCCATCAAGAACAATTTCCAAGCGCCTTTTACCCAAAATCCTCAACTTTTCGAAAGGACACGCGTCGGATAATCCAATGGAAGCTACCCTCATTATCATAATAATTGCAGGACACACATCTTTCGGGACCGGCGTTTCTTCGTCGTCGCGAGCAGCAGTCGCATTGTCTCTGCGCACGCGTCCGCATGAAAATTCCTCACGGACATGAGGTTCAAAGGAAAACAGCGCCGAAGCCAACGAAAGAACATAATATCCAGTCGGTTCATTTCCAGGGAAGTAGTCGATTAGCATTTCAAAGCGCGAGAGTTTTACGAGCTACTTATGCGCACGACGCGCGGAAAAATCGTCATCGGAAGAGCTACACGCCCAACCAACGAACTCTAATGTTCTTACCCCCGTGTATCTGCGATTTGGCTTGCACGAATAAGTATGTGGCAACGGTCGCGAGCCCCCGGGAAAATCCATAAGCCGCTCGTCGGGCACGCGTCCCTCTCTCATTCTCCCTTTCGTTACCAAATAAAAGGGGTTCCTCCTGTATATAAATATACGTAGGTATACCGACACGCACACGATCCAATGTAAGGAAAGCGCGTGCTGTCCCTCGCATCGTATATAATATATTGTAGCTACATCCATGACAACGTGTATAAGTTTAAGGGTATACACCAGAGAGGGGGAGAGAAAAAACAGCGCTACACCAATATAGGTGTGCGTATAAGCACCACTTTTTCTCGGCTTCTCCTTTGCGCCTCCTCTACCAAGTCTCGGGGCCACGTGTTGCAGTGGGGCATGACAAAGGCGCGAGGCAAGGTGCCCACGGCTCGCCCTTAACGAATTGCCCTCGGAAATACCTTTTCAAAAGAGGTCCGCCACACCAGAACGAGGGAAGGGAGAACATTGCTTCGAGACTGCACCGTCAAATCCGCCGTTTTGTTGGGCCTTTTTATTCGGGCAGCAACCGATGCAACGCGCTCTCTTGACTATACGCGCGCACGTATATACCGCAGTGGATCAGCCCGTGGATCAACGCCGCGTGAATCTCAAGCTCAGCCAAGACAATGAGGTGTGTGTGTGAATATACGAGAATGTATACTTTGTCGCGTTTATTGTATACGCTGCGCGCGTGTAATATAAGATTTTCTTCTTTTTTTCTTCTTCCTTCTTTCGTTTCAGACGAGCCAGGGAAAGATCGGTAATTGAAGGCGTTTGATGAATCGCCAGCTACAGTACCCCCACCTTGTTGTACGTGTGGAAGGCCCGGAGAAAGGAAAATTCTTTTGAGAAGAGATCCTTCCTGCTTTGAATATTACTAAAGATGAGACTGTGGCATTACACGAGGGGGTAAAGATTGCGCGATTAAACGTGATGATCTTACGCTAATGAAGGCAAATTTTTTTATTTTTTTTGAGATTATAATTCGCGAGAGTACAAAATAATGTATAGTAAATTGTATAATAAAAATTATCAATAGTAGAGAGAGAGAGAGAAAGAAAAAAATGTCATCTCGCACCAGAGCCCCTCTACTTAAATGTTTAATGATTGCGTATCTCTTTTGGCAGATAAAAACAAAAACTCACGCTCATCTGGTTCTGGAAGAGTAGGTGTGCCTGCGGGGGCAGCTGTCCGGCGGCGGCTGGATTAGCCTGGAGCATCGCCAGCTGGAGCTGCTGCGTGAGGGTCTGGTGGTGCTGCTGGATCGTCGAAGTGAGCGCTTGTATCTCCTGGGGGCTCAGGTTGCCGGCGAGGCCGCCGTGCATGAGCAACTGCTGACCGACGAGCTGGGCGGCCAGGTTGCTGGGGCTGCTGAGGTTGCCGGCGTGGTGGCTGCCGGTCAGCTGGCTGCTCACCCCGGAGCTCGGCGACGAAGCACTCCCGCTCGTCCCACTGCTGCTGTTGCGCTGCGAGACATCCGTCACCTGATAATGCCCACCGGGGTGATTTTTTTTTTTTTTTTTTTTTTTCTCCCCCGCGATTGATGCTGTTTTCTACATGCTGTTGTGCGTTTGCTCAAAATATTTAATTCCCCCTTCCCCCTGGCTCTGATTTAGCGCGCATATAGAAGAAAACTCAACCGTCTCGCGATGACCCCGAGGAGCGTAATAATTTCGAGCGTGACGTAATGCACACCGTGGAAATCAGAGCTACGCGCGTCCCATAGCCTCCGTTGCGTTAATACGGAAGCCAGAGGAGCTGATCTCGAACAAAGCGGCTGTTTACACTCGGCTAGTCCGGAGTATATACATACATCGGTCACTTCGCATCCTCCTGCGCTTTTGTGCTCTCTATAAAAATGGCCCGACAGCATACTCACACTGGCGCTCTCTCCCTCTGTTCCTCCTTCGCGTCTTTCATTCTTATTTATTTCTCAAATATTGAATCTCTCCGAGTCTTTCCTTTTTTTTTCTTTTTTTTTTTTTTTATGCATGCACACCCGAGTATTCTTCTTCCTTTTGTCTCTCGTTCTTTCTACGATTCGAGGCTCTCCCTCCTACTCTACGCTACCGTGTCTCCTCGGAGGAAGAGGCCGTAGATCAAGATTCTCCCTTTTTTCCTCTACCTGACAGATGGTCATTTCCGTAATACAAATACAATTTGAAATCTAGCTGTTCCCGGTAACATCGTCCAACCCAATGCTCGACGGCCATTTTTCTTCTGTATGTACTTATTTTATTCGTTATTTTCAACTTTACGCGCGAATCGTAATTTTACACAACAAAACGCGTAATTAAATTTCCTCGCAAACTGCTGTATCCCACCGACACAGTTCGAATTGGCCCCTGTATAGATGACAATCGCGATAATTGCGCCGATCCCCCAAACGGAATTCAACGATTTGTCGGCGCGATATGCCGACCGAAAGCTCACGCACCCCCGAACGAGCAACCCCTTTCGTAACGACAAAACAAGAGAAAAAAAACACACGCGCGCGCGTACGTGTATGTATTTACTTTTCGAAATCTCAACGCAATCGTGGGAAGTAGCGTCGTGTTCGGCAAACGTAAAGGACAGGAGCCGACGATAACGATCTCCCAACCTGTCACTCCTCGCTCTTGGTGGGTTTATTTCGAGGCGGAGGGAATTTCGTCACCTGTTGGATCGTAATTAGCCGCCCCTAATTTTCGTACGTATTATATATATTATAATGGCACGACACCACCTGTCCCCCTCT
The DNA here is from genome assembly GCF_036245765.1 of Copidosoma floridanum. Classification (NCBI taxonomy): domain Eukaryota; kingdom Metazoa; phylum Arthropoda; class Insecta; order Hymenoptera; family Encyrtidae; genus Copidosoma; species Copidosoma floridanum. The sequence continues at coordinate 25,084,319 of NW_028321890.1, read as the reverse complement.
GCTTCTTGTACGTACAAAAGCCACATGACCGCACATTTATATACACTCGACCCGACGCGTATGATTCATAATGCATAACACACGCACGGGAATAAGCAGGTACGAAGAGGGAGAGACGAGCAAAGACCCCCGAGTCACTCTCTGATTGACCTTACACGTGTACATGTGTGTGCAATACTACATGCGTGAGCCGACGGCTACCCTTGCGCGTTTCGAGTGACCGAGTCTATAATATATACGCCACCCCGAGTGCACATATGCGGCCTGACAAAACAGTTCCGGCCCTTTTTGCGCGCGCTTGCCTCTTAGTTTTCGCATTACATGGGCCGTCGCGCCTGCTTGACCCCGGAATTATATACTCACACCAACTCTCCATTGCAACGTAGGTACGTCCACTAGCATATACATACACAACAACGCCCGTCGACGTTCAACGTCAAGTATATACTTATGTATACGCAGGTTGGGGTGTACCTGCGTGACATAATAAAACATACTACGTACTTAGTGGTTTATCATAAGCACTTACCAGGTTGAGGGCCTCCCGATCCGAGTCGATCGAGTTGTCATCCAGGTGAACGTCGTGGACGTCTTGCACGTCGCTCGCGATACTCCGATCGTCGCCGCTGAGATCGGCAGCGTCCACTTCGGCTTGTAAATCGGCATCTGCAATGGCCAAACGATTTTTCGAGTTTATGTTTATCCTTATTTACTTTGTATTGTTCATCAACACGAATTAAGTTAATCTTTGAGTACTGGTGTTACAAAATATTATCGTTAGATTGAATCAAACAAACATATTGGGTCACTGAATCGTTTTGTTAGTATTACGACTAACGCAATGGAAACCAACGTTTTACAGCTCATATTTCCCTCGACGCCCTAACCGATCAAACAGAACCGATCATTGAAGCGATATCGCACAGACGCAACTGCAAAAGTGAAAGAAAAAAAAAAAAAAAGGCACAAGAAGAAACGTACAATTGTTGTTGTTCTGCGGCCGATATTTGCGGTGATGATGCGCCCGATATATCGTGGGAGTACTCGTTGGCGTGCTCGTGGCGTGCAGCCTCATGTCCGCGAAAATCATCCTCGGCTCCTCGAGGAAAACCATCTTCTCGCCACCACGAACGGCACAGCCCAACAACTCTTCACTGTCACATGGGTGCACTTTGACTTCCGACTTGTACACTCCCCTCAGTGTCATTTATTACTAAACGTCACTTTTTGTTGTTAGGGGGAAAAAAAAAATCAAGAAAAAATAAAAATAAATCTGAATCACTTGATCACAGCACGACAGCAGCAGCAGCAGCAAAAAAACAACATTTAAATACAACCACGTGCATATATCACGCGTAAACACGGGCCCCACCCTTCACTTAAATATTCACCGATGAATATTTAAACCTCCAACGTAGTGCCCGTTTATGGAAATGACGTGCGCAGGGCATGCACCCCGTAAGTACTGTGTACAACATATATATACGTATAGGTGCGAGGATGCAGAGCGCGTGTGCTCACGGACGGGCCGACGCCGAGCGAGTGCGCAGCGCGTGTCGGTCGAGCGAACCGAGCCCACGTCCTTATACATATGACGCAACGCGTCGTGGCCCTCAAGGGCTAGAACTACCCTCTCCCCCCCCCCCCTCCCTCCACCGGAGCCCCACCTAGTGCCGCTCGCTCTCTGGGCCAGGTTTCAGCCATTGGCCATCGCCGCGGTCCCCCTCTACCTCACCATTGGCCCGGTAAGTGTAGTTGTACCTACACACATGGGTACCATTATAATAGTTGATGGTAAAAAAACCCTTTTGCTCAGACCGCGGTTCTCCCCTGTATATACATATATATTATATGCTGTATCGCGCCTAATATGCAACGTATGCGCGCGGGGCCTCCCTCACAGCGTACGCGACGCGACCCCTGTATAATGTCTACATATGTGCTAGTCGCCGCCTATTTTTCTTTCTTTAAAGCCGAATGTGTTCGTATAGGTTCTTGTAATCCTTTTTTGGAGAATTCAACTCGACGCAACGGCTTCCGTTGCAATGGTGTTATGCTTTGACTGTAAACTTTTTTTTTCATACGATAATAGACGCTCAGCGGTTTGACGAATGCGTGTGGTATATAATATATGCACGAGGGAGAAAAGGGGTGTCACCGCGGCTGAGGCAAATGGCGCTTCTGTAACGCGGCGATGATTCTCGCGATTCTACGGCTCATTGCCTATATATCTTTTGTTCGATCGCTGCGCCATTTTGATCATCGAATTTTCACTCTCGTGTTTATCGTTTGCCAATATCTGTACGAGCGACGCTTGTCTTGATTAATGACACCGAGAGCGTTATTTTGGGAGGAAATATAAAAGAATAAAAATTCCCACCACGATCGACGCCGGTTTTCCCGATGATCGGTAAATATTTTTTCGTACGAGGCGTATGATGTACGCGCGCGCAACGTGAGAAAGTTCCCGAAATGCCATCGCCGTCCTTAGGTATACATGGCAAGGAGAAAAATAAGGCGAGCGTGCGTAATCGGTTCCCTTCGGCTTCTTTTTGTTAATTTCCAAAAAACAGGGAGAGCAAGCTCGACCTCCCTGTGGGAAAGTTCGGTGGAGATAGTGACGTGTGAGTTTTTTTTTGCGGAAGGGTCAGCGCGACACCCAAACACGCGCGGAACTGTGGAAAAAAAGGAAGGAAAGAAAAAAAAAAAAAGATCGAGCCGACCCCCCAACCCTCGTGTTAAGTAAAAAAGTACGCGTACCTATACTTTTGCGTGACAAGATGAGCCGCGTTCCCATGCATTGGGGGGAGGAAGGAGGACGTGAGTAGTTTTGGGGTAAAAAAACGCCAAAAAGTGAGCGATGTCCCGATGCGTGTTGTAAAAAAAAGAAGGAAAAAAAAATAATAATCATAATGCATCAGACGCGCAGGTAGCCCGGCGATGAGCTCGCTCGCGAGGGGGATGTAAAATCCGTAAAAGCGGGGAAGCGACGGGATAAATAGTGAAAAAAAAAAAAAAAAAGTTTCCTGCGATCAGGCGGAATATCTCTTTGGGAGCTAAAACGCACGTATAGGTAGGGTCGGATCTATCCTCCCCTACTCTCTTTTCGGTGCAGTGTATAGCGATGCGTGTATGCATAGCGTCCCATCGTTTCGTTTTTTTTTTTCTCTGTTCGTGATGCAGGATAGCAGGCCGGTGTTGGGTACTGGGATGCAGATTCTCTCGAAATCGTAAAAAAGCTATACTGGTGCGGGTCAGAGGCTCGGGGGTACAGGTAGTGCTCCTACATATATATATATACACGCGCTCCCCTTAGAATATCGAAACTCCGAGGGAGGACGGAGACAATGGCTCGAAGATGCCGGAGGATACATTGTATCTCTCGCTCTCTTCGTGTGCGTGTTATACGTACATGGACGCCTTGAGTGCAACGACGCCGAGAGGGAAATATACAATGATTCTGCTTCACGAATCAGATCGATGGTTTTATTCGATTTTTGCTCAATTTGATGATGATGCACGATAAACGTCCCTCCAAAGTGGTTTATGATCAAAATCGATCCGGTGAAATCAAAAGATGAAATAATCCTAAATTCGTTGCCTCGACAATTTTCATTTTCGTGTATAAGGCTTGGAAAAAAAAAAAAAAAAACAAAAAAAAAAACAAGCTATTCGACCCGTTCCCACCGATTCTCGTAAAAAATATCACGCAACGATCGGTAAACCCCTTATTCGCGTGAGCCACTTTGCGGGCAACCCATAGCCGTTTCCCCGATTTCCAACGAATTAGAAACTTTGAAACTCGTGAGAGGAGAAGTCGAAGACCGAAAATTGGGGGCAAAAAGCAAAGCCGCTGCAGCTACCGTATATTATAATAGGTATACACCATAACACGTAGTTCAAAGGCTAGGCGTTTTATTTTTTGGGGTGATTTCTCCTCATTTCAGCTCACACGCATCGCGCACCCTTTGACAACGCGAGGCGTGTCTTTATCACCCGTGCGACTTTATATACATACATTTTTTTTGGCGTACGTATACGTTACAACCGCTCACCTGTACACCTCAAACCGCCGTCTCGGTGCGTGTATACGTACAAATATAAATAACATGATGTAGGTACAGAGAGAAAGAGGAAAAAAAAACGTTATGACTTTTGTTGGGTAACGTGGCAATGCTGCGCGCGCCCTTTCCCTAAAAGAGATGAGGTGCGTAAGCGTAACCGTCACTTTCCCACTTTTTCGCTGGTCCCATGGCCTATCACCTGTTTTTTTTTTTTTTTTTTTCTTCTTCTTTCTTTGCAGATCGAGAAACGCGCGCACCGAGAGACAAACGCGTGCGAAATTGCCGAGTGCGACAGAAAACAAATGAAGAGAGGAGGCACGGAAATATACCTTTGCACTAGCGCTCGTGGAGGTCGTGTTTTTTCGGTTTTAACCGGAGTCAACGTACTTTTTGCGGCCTTCCCTCCTCTCTTCCAAACTGATATTCGTGAAATGAAAAAAAAAAAAAAAAAAAAAAAAAAAAAAAACAAGCAAACGAGGTAACAGTCGGATATATATATTTTTTTTTTTTCGTTCAACGTACAGAGGTGCCTTACAGGTATATCGTACAGAGATACACACATACATCAATAGAGACAGAGGAAATGGATGGAGCCTCGCGATTGGCTGACGATGGTGATGATGATGATGATGTTGGCTGCAAGAAGCTTTAGGTCTCGACGCTGACGCTCAAGAAGGAAGCCATCGAGGTTCTTTTCGTTCGTTGGGACGTCATATCCCAGAAGGGGATGTAAAAACAGGGTGCACTTTCGCTGTGCGTAAGCGATAGTTGTATGTTGCTTCCACCGAAACGTTTGTTTGGCGCAGCTGCGACGCCGATCTCACGATCGGAGGGCGTAGGTGACGAAAGTCACGCCATTATCATCGCGAAATTGAGAGATCCATCCAGGGCCCCTGGGGCTGTATACGATTTTCCCAGCAATTTGGGGATCTTACGGTGGAAAATTGAACTGTCCGGCGGCGAAAATTTACGGCTCGGGTAATAAAGCGATACACATGCACGGATAATCTCGAGTACGCGGGCAATAAAACGAACCACTCCAGTGACAAAGGCTCCCCGTGAGGGAGGGAGGTAGGTCGCCTCCTGCAGGCGTTTTCACACCCAATCAACGCCTCCGCGCGCACACGCGTGTTGACAAATTTTCCCATGGCCCCTGGATTCGCAGAGAAAAACTTGAAAAGACAATGGCATCCGACGTCAAGAGTCGAGGGTGGAACGGGGGATGGTCATAGAGGGAGGGAAGGAAGGAAGCTGACCGGAGCACTGAGTAATCGCAGCAACGCACGCCAAACTGAGCCCTGTGTATACGTGATATACAATGCCCCGGTTTTCCATGAGAAAATGAGATATTGCGCAACACCGATCCCCGTACTGTAGGTGTATATGTATGTATGTATGAGCGCACACCCCCGCTCCTATTTGGGGTGTGTGGGGGGGAGGGGGGAGAGAAAAATGCGCAGGACAATGAGCCGAGTAGATCGGTGTCTATACACACATATACGTGTGTATATAGGTATATACACGCAAGCGCGCGCTCTGGATCTATCCATCACCCACGCATTCACTCTCAAATCGGCCGAAATGCACCAGAAGAGGGGCCCCCGTAACATATATTACACATATATGTATATGTAGGTAAAGCAGCGAAGGTAGGTGGTATATATAAGGTATGTGTATAGTTGCACCGAGCGCGCGTGCAGCTGCAGGCCCCGTAATAGTCCTTCCCTCGCTCTCCGTGTATTTTTCCTCGTGTTATGTGCACACCGCCTCTGCTTTAGCTTGTCCGTGATCGTCGGTGGGATCTATGCTCCCCCACCCCCTTTTCCAAACCTGACCGTTCGGCTTTATTTCATCCCTCTCCCTTTTTTTCTATTTTTTTCTTTTTTTTTTCGAGGGCGAGATGGGAGAGCATGAAAAAATTGCGCGAGACCATCAAACGGGAGAGCCTGAGAGTGTACATTTGTGTACACACGGGGGCAGGAAGGTCGTCCGAGGGAACAGAGGGAGGATGACCTTTTTGGGGCAGCAAAGTTGTCCGGCAGTCGTCAGGTGATGTTGTAATAAAAAAAAAAAAAAAAAAAAAAGCGCGCACGTACAGTGACACTTGAACTCCGGATGTGCATCCGTGATACGGGAAATATAATATATGGATGTTGTGTCCCCCCCCCCCTCCTTTAGGATGAGAGATTTTGCCCTGGCGGGGGTAGCTCACAAATGTTTGGGTAATAACAACGGTGAGGTGAACTAATTTTTTATTTTCTTCTATTTTGTATTGCAGCTGGTACGTTTCTTGTACGACTGTACACACAAAGAAGGCCGATCATCCGAAGTTTCCTTCTGTGCTCGGGGAAAAAGACAAAATTGCCCCAGCTCGAGAGAGGAGCCACGGTAGCTGTCGTGTTGGCTCTTTGATACATCAGTCATCTCGTAAAAAGGTAGGTATACGTTTTTAAATTTTGATGCGTATATTCATACATTATATTACATTGTGAGCGCCCGCGTATGAAAAGATACACGAATTTTCCATGTCGAGTTTAACGAGACATTGACGATACGGGGGGTGCGTTTTCTCCTACGAAATAATTTTCCCACCGTCGCGCTCATATTTTCACGCTTGTCCATGGTAAACACAAAGTGATGCATATTTTTTTTTTTTTTTTTTTCGATAAATTGCGGCGATGAAAACGCAACGAGGTAGGTGCCACTCGAATATACATATATAGAGCAGCAATAACAAAGGGCCGACCTAATGGTCAATAACCAAAAAAATCATTAAACACCGGTTGCCGCCTCTCCCTCGAATTTCCCTCGAATCATCATCATCAGCAGCCACACCATCTCGCTCGGAGATGCATGATAATGAGGTGCGCATACATTATACCTCGGCGCTTTGTCGGCCGCCCAGGAAACGGGCGCTTGCGGGTGAGGGAAAAAAAAAAGAAAAATAAGCCTGGCAAGTTTCTCCGCCCACCACACGGAAAAAAAAAAAAAAAAAAAAAAAAAGAGGGAGCCGCGAAAATTTCCATCATCTCCGATTTTCGTCACGAAAAAAAGCTGATGGGCATGCCCGGTAGCCCAGTGTCCCGAGGTGAGAAGCCAACAGAGAAAGAGAGACAAGGAGGGCGTGTTGGAGGATCTGCATGAAACGCCGATTCGCCCCTCTACATGTACCTATATATACTCTTTTGCGGGAGAAAATCGCCGAGTCACGCGGCGGCGCGTCTCCCTGCGTCTTCTCGTTCGAAGGCGCCGATATACAATGTAAGACGCAAAAAAAAAAAAAAAGGATCTCTCCCACCCCCGGGCAAGTAGGGAAATGGTTATTATACACCGTAGGCGTTGATTTCGCGCTTTTACGATCCATCATTTGTCCCGCCGCTATTTAGGTGTGTATACCGACCATATGCTCGTCTTCTTCCTTTGTCGGCCGGTACCTGACGTATTGTGTTTTAAAATTCCAATGGCCTCGATTGCACTTCTCATCCGCGTGTGCATACATCAAAAATGTTCTCGTGAAAAATCTCTCGGCTCCGTTTGACCGTTCGCGGTGGTGGTTAAATAACAGCCGGCAGCCGAGCAGCAAACCCTTACTTTCGAGGAACCAAAAAAAGAGAAGAAAAATCCTCTCATTTGACCGATAAAGTAAGAAATGAGAGCTAAAGAAAGAGAGAGAGAAAAAAAAAGACTTTGGAATGAGTTTCGTTTACGACTTTTCTCGAGCATCGTTTCGCGAGGGCCGGGCCCAAACTGCACGAGAAGGAGCACGCCGATGCTGCGGTTCTTCCCGGTAAGGTAAATACCAGCGTTGTATTCCTAATACCTACCCGCGCGTGCATCTCGTCGATTTTTCGGGGAGGGGGGGGGGGGAGGGTTGCGCTCGTGTCATTCCAAAATCCTCGTTGCGGAATTCCGCAAATCGATACGTTCCCAGGGACCTCCCTCCCGAAGAGGGAGGATGGAGATGAGGCGATTTAACTCTCTCTCTCTCCTTCTCCGTGTTGGGCCTCCTTTCTCATTATCCGCGTCTCCGGCCTCCCTCCCTTCGCACGGCACCTGCGAGTCCTGCAACCGATGCTTTTTCGGGGATGGCCCCCTTATTTCCGCCTCTTCCGCGAACTGTTTATATGGCTTTTCGAAAAACGGGCCACGGGGTCGACCGATGGAACATTACGGGCTCGCGCTCCTTTCCCCGAAACCCACTCGCCGACAAATGACACAAGTTTTTTTGCCTAAACGCTCCTTTGCACGATATTTACCCTATATTATGTATAGCTGCGCGCCCATTGTCTTGTACCTATATATACTCTCTAGTATACATTGTCCTTACCAACGTGTCCCGCGTACCACTACGCCTTTCTGTATATCAATTGGACGGACTTTTGGTTTCAAACGCAGCGACAAAGGTATACCTTTGCCCATTATCAGGCGGCAGTAAAATTCATCCACTCTCTGACAAAGCCGTTCTATATTAGAGTACGAAAGGGGGGGGGGAGGAATAAGAAAAAAGACAAATCGAACGAGCAACCACCGCATGTTGTACCTATCCTAGCGCAGCATCCTCCTGTAAGCAGTAGAGCAAACACACGATGGTCCACCAAAAAAAAAAAAAAAAAAGAAAAAAAAAAGGAGATAGAGAAGCGTCTGCCATCCCCCTTTTAGGTCTGCTCGAATCTCCATAAAAAAGATAAACGTCATTGTCGACTGTCGCGAAGGCGTACAGGGTATACGCACGCGTGCGCGCATCGCACGTATATAAGCTCGTGGATCGCATTAGAGCGTGCGCTGCATCGAAGGTAAGAAGACGTTTGCGGCGCATCTGCCTTCCCCCGTTTTCTCTCCGACTTGAAACTTACTTCTCCAAGGTCCCAAGACGACGGGCATATACTATATATACCTATACTCTCTTGCAATGTGTCCCGTGTACACACACGCACCGGTGGTTAACAAAGCCGCAGTGGGTCTCTCTATACTGGTGCTCGGCAATCGCGCACCCTGTCATCCACAGGCAACTTACGATTTTATTACTCCGAGGTCCCATACACATATATATATATACATGCGTGTAACAATAATCATACACCCTCCTACGCAGATTCGTTGGATTAGAATTTCGTATGGGAATGGTGTTGAGTTTTGAGGGGTAGGGGGGTGGGGGGGACGAAAATCGGGAGCTCGTAAATTCACACGCGCGTCCTTTTCAGCGGCTGACAATTATTTTGTACGTGTGTATACATATACGGGTGGTGGCGGGACGCGTCTTTACGATATTATATTTTGGTGGCGGGGATGGTCAACGGGAAAATTTTAACTGCGCTCAGACGCCTTTTGGGGCTAACCTTTTTTTTTTTTTTTTTTCTTTCTTCTGGTCCACATTATGGCCGGCATGTGTGGGTATACTCGGTTTCCAGGGGCTTTCGTCGGAAGCCAGACACTTCGGTCCTCGTGTATATAAATCTCGCTCGGCTCATTACACCTTTGAGTGGATCTTTCTTTTTTTTTCTTTCCATACATTCCACACACACACACGATATATGCTGGCGGTGAAAATGGGACTTTTTATACGTGAAAACCTCACTCTATCCAACACACAGTTAAATTAATACGTTCTTTATGACACGATTTTTCGTTCTGGAAGCTCTTATCTGATTGGAAAACCGTAAAAGCGGGTACTTGAAAAAGCATCGATCATCGCGCGTTTTGTTGGCCCACACCGTAGAGCAGCAGCAGCCAATCTCCATCGCGAAATCCCGAAGCATCGGCGTCATCCCCCTTTTTAAAACATCGAGGAGAGAGAGGAGGCTCCAACCCCTTGTTTCCCTCTCCTTAAAAATCGGCGCGCGCCGTACGCCACGGTGGATCTCTTTTCCGCGAGTGCCACACGCAGTATGTTTATAGGTACATGGTATAAAGAAAGGGGACAACAAGCCATGTATAAGCTCGTACGTATGTGTGTGTGTGTGTGCGCGCAGACAAGGGGGTAGTCGTCCCTTCGCCAATGAAAATAACGGCAGACGGCGTACACGGCAGAAGGGTGACAGAGTGAGAGAGAGAGAGAGAAAGAAGGGGTGGCGCGGCGTATACCTCGCTCTTTTGATTTTTCAGCGCCAGAGCTCGAGAGAACAACCGTTAGATTTTGGTCGCGTGCCGGGCCCCAAGTCCTCTCTTCTTGCTGGTCCCAAATATATATGTATATGCTTGAGTAGCTTTCGCTTTCAGTGTGTATTTATATACATCTACAGTAAGTTTGGTGCCATATAAAGGAGGAGGACCAAAACGAAACGTGTGCGTGCGGATGGCGTCACCTGTGTGCTTTACATCAGAGCCACATAGGTATATGTATATCATATAGGTTTGCGAGCCGAAACGTTGCGCAACTTCACATAATATTAAACGCGTGTCTGCACCAGGTTACTCACGATTTTTTTTTTTTTTTTTAATCCCAAGTGCAAACCCCTTCGTCTCTATCCGGCTCGGGTTACCATATGGTTACACCCCCCTTTCTTGTGAGGTTTTTCTTTTTTTTTTTTTTTTTTCTTCCGCCAATACTTTTCCTCCGTGAGTATTGATACAAGTCGTACATTGATCGGTAATACACGGAAGGCTACCGGTGATGCTCAATCGGCTGCGGAGCTTTGAGGACATGTATATACACGTATATGAAAGGTGCAGATGATTTTTGTAAAAACGATTTGTGGCCGAAACAATATGGTATACGTATACAAGTACTTATCGATTTTTCACTCTAATATTCCTTCTTCCTCGCTCGTACATATACTGAATTAATATTATATCGTATCATCTGAGCATAGCCTTCGTTTGTAAACGCGCGATCGATCATTTTTTTTTTTTTTTTTTTTTTTTACTCCAACTAAATTGTTTTCTCGCTCGTATGGGCGTGTGCTTGTACAACGCAATATCCAGGATATCGAAGAACCAGGTAAACCGATCTCCTGGCCGTCGTTGGCGTATACCTGTATAGTAGCATATAATAACTCATCGGCCCAGGTGGGGAGGGGGGTGATATCTCGAAAACAGGAAAAACAGAGCGCTTGAGTGTGTGCGCGCGCGTGTATGTGTACTGCAGGCAGATGCATCCTAATACACAGTTGGCACGTGGCGTTTGGAAAGTCGTGCGGGGGAGAGCCGTGCCGATAGCATTTCTGGATTCCCGCTATTATAGAACGGTTAAACTCGCGCGGGGGCCGATGATTCCGCTATACAAACGGCAGCTCTTGTTTTTTCCACCCGTACGTCGTTTGAGAGTGTTGCTCTTATGGTCTCTGCGCGTGCCGGCTTCGGGAAATTTCGTGTGCGTGTGGACATAGCTGTAAAATCGGATTAATGCATATATGGAGTGCAGCGCAGATGATGCGGCGGCACCGTGACTCGGAGGAAAACGATCAAGAGGATCGGTTGTTTTTTTTCGTCGTACACGCATGTGGTGTGACAGGCGGATAATCGGCGTTTATTTCCGTATATCGAGGCAGATGAATCTTGGTGCGAGCGTCGGTTTTTATTTTTATCAGTTTTTTTAATTACTTTACGCTGACTCGTGGAAATGAACGACTTGTTACCGCGATGTTGCGGCTTGGTATCGTTGCTTGGGAAAAAACCTCACGTCCCCATCACTGCAGTCCTCTTTTCGTAGCGTGTCCGTAAGGAAATGAGTCTGTGTCTATGCATATAAAAAAGGGCATCTTGGAGCGAAACAAAAAGAAAGAGAGAGATGTTCAGGGTGTAGGTGCTCCGCATAGTGGTCCATTTGGAGTAGGGGCACGGTCTGGCAGTGATGTACATCTTACGACCTGCATATCGACTGTTTTCTCGCGTCCGGTTTTAGACTTTTGTTTTTTTCATCTGTGTATAGCTCAGTTTTCTTTTGCCACGAGAGAAAGAGAGGGAGGATAGTATAGGAATACTTAAATAACGAATACACACATTGTCTTTTATTCCAAATAATAATGACAACAGCAAAAAATGGTGATGAAAATTGGAACGTAATTTGCCAGTGTTTAAAAACGTTATAATTAATATTATTCACCTATTTATTTAAATTGCATGATGTGCCATTCTATTCTTGAACCGTGTACCAAGAATGTACACTTTTGCTCAAAAATTTCCGAGGGTTTCGGAACATGAAACACCCTTTCCTCTGTCGTACAGATCGTCCAAGTTTTAACCCGCCAACTGAGCTATCCAGTCTCACGGTGGACTTTGATTGAAACAATGTAACCCATACAATAAATTAACAACATAAAGAACAAAAACATCAAACAAAAAAATGCTCTCCCACGATTTCGTATTCAAGCGGTCGACTCGAGCTTCATCTCCTTATTTCACGAAAAAAGTCAACATACATTTTTTTTCTTTCCCAAAAACCACCGCACGCACGCTCGTAATATGCAAAAGAGCCAGAGTAAGCATATATACTGCGGCGCGAGATCGAGATTATATTTGAATACGCATACATCCCGCGAAGGTAGGGTATACACATGTATGTGCATTAGTTAAGAATTCGTCCGGCGTGTCGGCGGCGCCGGCAGTGATTGTCGAGAGAGCAGTGTATGCAGAGGAAGAAACAACTCGGGCAGTCGAGTCACGTGGACCCGGCACGTCATATACGTCAAACCGGGACAGTATGTCCCTTTTACACGCGAAAAAGTGCGAGGAAGAAGAAGAAGAAGAAGAAGAAGAAGCGAGAAGGAGGGTGGTAGGGAGTCCCCCCGCGGGGGCAACTTTGGTCGCGCGGGCTTCGAGAGGCCCGAGGGGGTAGAAGAGGGGCGGCCGAGAGCGGTGGCGCTTTTACATTCTATTTTCACGCTGTACTGACCCCGATTTATGCGACTTCCTTAACGTATTCGCGGAGATATTGCCTCTTGGCACGTGTTGCCTGCTAAGTCGACATTCATTTCTCGAGGGGCGCCCATTCGTATACACTCCAACATCGGTACTCTGCACGTACGTATAGAGCGGCAGTATGTGTGTATGAGGATCAGTGGCGAGGTCGAAACGTGGGGTGAGCTTCGGACACGGAAACTGTGTCAATTTGCTGGCTTTCGATTAGCAAGTATAGCTTCAAATGTTTAACCTTAGTAGTACTCGAAACCCCGTAGCAATAATTATTTCTCAAAATATCCCTTTTAACTAAACTTAAATTATATGCAATCCCTTATATCATTACACACCGAAGAGTACCATCAGAAGAAAGGGTACACACGAGCGCAAGGGTGGTATATACAGTACATGACACGTATGTATGAGGGATCGTGTGTCGTTTTTATTCGCGTCACCGCCCCCGCGTCCCCGACTCTTTTCACGGGCCGCCGAGCACACGTTGCCGTTCACCCCCTTCCAACCCCCTACATTTATACAGGCACTGACTATTGCCATTTTTCCTCCTTTCTTTGGAAGGGCGATCAGTACAAGGGGGGGGGGGCGGAGACGCTAAGCGAGTTAAATAACGCTACATTACCGGCCCTCGGCGCTCGCGACTGTCCGAGTGTGAAATACCCCCCGGCTTATCAAGCTCCCGCAGAGCTTTTTTTCCTCACGACATAATCGCACGCGCGCGAGCTTTCCATGGCCAACTCGATAATGGCCACAGTCGATGAGTCGCCATACACCCGCGCGCTCGGGTACATCGGTAGATGGGATCTGTATTATACGATGTGCCCGGTTGAGAGTTATTGGCTTTTGCAGTTGTCTCTCGGGGTGTCTCCCCCCCGCGCTCGCTTGTCCGAGATGGGTTGTAAATATATATTTAGAACTTTTTAACCAGTTGATTCAGTGATGGTCATTTTTGTCGTGTTCTTTTTCTCGTCCCAATGAGATGGAAAAAAAGTAGCCGCACAAGGATCGGCAGACCAAAGACTCCCCAGTTTAGCACCTGATATGTACAAGCCCATCAGAGCACGTGCGATTCGTGTGAGCAATTGGCGCTCATCAGCCGAAATCAATAGAGCAATCGAGCGAGCAAGACCACACGCGTATATACGTGTGTACCCGCGTATTGTAATACCAGCGTTTCACGGTGCACCCTTGCGAACCACTTATTTAGAAAAGTGCTCGAGGATCGTTCTCCTCGCCCCGAGCAGAAAACGACACGCCGACGATCCTCTGGATGTAAGAACAACGCCTCTCCAAAGTGTCATTCAACGTGCGCTCGTGTAGCTCGGGCGCGCGGGCGATTAGCCTCGTCTAGACTCCGCGACGGCAATCGCTACGTGGACATCGCCGATATACACCGTTGCCCCGAGGCCGGCGACGATTCCTGCTAACTCGCGATGCCGATGCTTCTTTGCACGTCGTTTTGCCAACTCGGGCGTTTTTGGTTTTACGGATCGACCCACAGCCTGACGCGCGGACCTGTTATTTCGCCCGTGGTATGTATTATACATGGGGAGACCAGTGGCTGGCTTCCGAGAAATTGCACGCCTCGCCGTGTCTTGTATATATACAGTTTAATAATACAGCTAAGAGAGAGAGAGAGAGAGAGAGAAAGTGTAATATATTGTGTGTATGTACCGATTAGGCTTCCGGCGTTGATTGTTAATTTCACGGCGGGCCATTCTTCCTTTTGTGTATAGTAGTATAAATGTGGTCGTGAAAAAGATGCAAACATGTGCCATTTATCCCCGATTTTCAAGAAATAGCTCCATCTGGGTTTCGTGAATCATCGCGATTCCGGTAGCTCGTGTGGGAAGGACCACATCGATTAATAATGGTTTTGCGATCCGTGGGTGCCATTACGAGTGTTTTTGCCAAAACTGACCATTCCATCTGCTCGTGGGACGAAAAAAACGCGTCTCCACGCCGCCACAACCCTTTAGAGAGAAACGAGGGATCCCTCCTCCATACACATTAATTGTTTTTCTCCATTAAATTATCTTCTAAGCGTGTCCGTAAGTGACCAAAGGCCTTGTATGAATTGAGTCTTACTCAGTAAGTATACGTTTTTAATTGAAGTGATTTCTTTTAACGCAAACAGAGACCGAAGGGAAAATTCTTACAACGCGTCACAGCGCACTTTCAGAGTCACTTATATTCATCTCAAAGAGGGAGAGAAAGAGAGAGTGTACAATCGACTCCTTAAAAATCCATTTCCAAAAGCTACTTCTCCCCCGCCGTTGTACTCCACCTACGGCGCGCCATTCACCTTATGAATTGCGGATAGAGCGTTTCCTTGCTCCGCAACTCGCTTTGCTTACTTTTTTCTTCTCCCTCCATCCAGGATTTTCGACTGGTACATACATTACATACACACGCAAGAACTAGCCATCGGGAATCTTGACGATCATCAGCCTGTTGCCGGCCCTTTTCATCCTCGTCGCCGACGACTTGGAATATAAAAAAGCCTCGGGGAGGGTCGCACCCCTCGAGTTTGCCCCCTCTCCCCCCACACACGTTTTTTTCCCCTTTTTTCTTTTTACTCGTGCACACATGTATAGTCCGTGCGGAAGGGCCGGCCGCGTGCGCTGGTGGATAACGGCCTGCTAATTGATTATAATAAGCCAAGCGAGGAAGTCGGTATTACGTGTGTGTGAGTGTATGTTATTGCTAGTGCTACTCAACAGGAGGGGGCTTTTTTTGTGCTGACTATTATGCTTTGATGGCTAACGCGACGTTTCCGACGTTTTACTTTGCATTAATCATGATTCGACCCTCTACCGATCAAGTGCGCCGATAGGTGTGCCGTTTGACCATTGGTTTCACGCGTTGCTTCAAAGTTTGCTCATGTACTTTGTCCTTGCTGGAAAATTTTACAATTTTAGGTAATCATCACTAAAATGAGGTAGGTATGCCCGTTTCGTCGATCCGATAAATTACAGCTGTAAATTAGGGAGGTCTCTTCCATAGTATGGATGTGGAATTATCACGAATGTAGGGAAAATTGTGCCGATGCGTGGTTTCCCTCGTTCATTTTCACCCAAGGTTACGTTGTAACAATTATGAAAAGCACATTTGGCTGGTCGTAACTTTTCCGTCTCCTCGGGAAAACAAACGAAAAACCGGTGCGTCGAGTGAAATGAAAATTGAAAGGCGCGACTCCGCCGTATCGATTTATCAATACCAGAGGCGTTCGACGGTAAATTTATCGTCCTCGTTTTGAGGTCTCCACCCACTCTCTCATCCGTACCTATCCTCTGTGTATCTATTACGGGGTTACGAGCAATATGGCGTAAGCCAATCGAATTAATTCCCTCCACTCCGTCCGCACGAGCACAGTGGCACTTTCCGCAACAAGCTCAATAAATATTGATTATTTAATTAATGTATAATCGTCGCGTGAGACGATATACGTATACACAACACCGTCGCGCTATCGGCAGTCGATTGGCTCGCCCACTTCGTATATATTTGTATAGGTATACCTCACTCGCCGAGCCAATGGCGCACACTCTAATTGACGAGCGCCATCGCTAATACCATATATATATATACGACGGCCCCCGTCCGAGTTCCATTTATAAATGTATATTTATTAGCCGCGACGCCCAAGATTAGATAAATGCCATTCTCTCATCCCCCACCGCTCTTAATTCAATGAAGCCAATCAGTAATACTCCTCAGGACTCTTGTTATTTTTTTTTGTTTGTCTCGTTTCCCCTTTTCTTTTTTTTCTTCGTGGTCTCCTTGATGGCTTCCATCGTGTCGTTAAACTTTTACCCGAACATTGTCTTTGTATTCCGAGTATTGGTAAAAAAAGAAGAAAATGCTGGTATATAGTACATAAAAATTACTCGCGAGCGCAAGCGACACACGTACCTACGTACATAAATGCGTAACTCGTGAGAACCCGAGACGTGTGCCGTTGCCGTGTGTCCATCGACGGAATCGTCAATTGCAGCCTCTCTTATTGGTTTAATTGCTAATTGCTCTTCGCGGCTCTTTCTTTTTCTCCTCCTCTTTTTTTTCCTCCTTCCTTCCTTTGCGGCACCGAATAAAGAGCGCACGCGTGTGTACATGTACGGCGTTACTTTTGACGTCTCATCGCCACCCGACATCGGAGATGCACATACCCATATATACGTGCACGGCAATTTTTTTTTTTTTCCCTCTCAAACATGTGAAAGTTTTTGCCATCGGCTTTTTTTCTCCGAATTATCTCAATTTGCGCATCCGAGTGCACTGTCGATCCAAAGGGTGATGCTATTCAAATTTTCACACGTTTCCCAAATGCATGACAACAAAAAACGATGTTCCGCCAACCATTTCGAACACACAGTTTTACTATCTGTACATTGATTTCCTTTTGTCAAAAAAATTGTTTGGTTGGATAAAAACTGGTGAAACATAAAACAGTGCATTGTACATGTATAATAGAGTAATTTCAAGTACACGCTTTGAGAACGTGCTCGTTTCACTTGATCCTCGAAACGCGACGCGTCAAACGTGCTCTTCGATCAAGAGCTCGCGTTTATTCAAGTATTTACTTTTCCGAGCAATCGAAGCAAAACACAACAAACTCCCTCGTAATTCCTCAATCAGCTCCGTCGTGTTATCCTGAAAAAGGCCATCCAACGCTGAGCTGTACACTTATAAAAACCAAACTCTCGGATGCAGAGAACGACTCGCGTGGGTAAACGCACGTGATACAATGAGAGACAACCACCAGCAGCAGCACCTTTGAAGAAGAGCAGCGTATACAAGCATCAAGGAAAACACCGTATCCTGGAAGTGTTTTTCGCGTCTCGTTTCCCCTTTTCTCCGTCTTTGGAATACATACTCTCCAGTAGGGGATTATACACGGACGCGTGTATGCACGGGTACTCGAGAAGATGCTCGCGAGAGCGAATGTTTCGCGGAAGGCTCCTCTCTCTCTCTCTCTCCTCTTCGCATCTAGTTCTTCGGTTCTGCTTACGCGATTATAGCGTCGTGTATATTCTTACGTGCCGTATATATCTTACATGTGTACCTACCTTGTGCACTGCTCGCTTTTGGCGCTGGAAATTAAAGAAAAGTTCGCTAACGACCGCATTTCTTTCAACCTCCCCTTGTACACACGTTTTCGCGTGTATGCGCTAAAAAAATAAATAATAATAATAATAAGCGCATCTTCGATTAGACTGGCCCCCTTTTTTCGCGTGAGCGCATATTATAAAACGTATACCTACGCTGCACGCATCTTAGACATCGGATCCATTATGCGCTCGTTTTCTCGAAAACGCTTCTCGGAAAGCCGCTCGAATGTGTTCTGCTTTCGATGTATCACTTCGCGTACACCGGACTGTATAGGGATGGGGTTGCCGATGGGGTACGTAACTACATATAGTCGGGGCGCGCGAATTGATAATGCACACCGTATTATACGCGAATAAAGTTATTTAGCGCAATTTACGCGGAACTCGAGACCCCCCCCCCCCTTACCTTGCATATACACATATATGTTGGCGCGGGAAAACTCTCCGGGGGTAATTTTATAAATACATGTAGATAACCACTCTATTGGGTACGGGTATATTATAAATATATTACTGTGAACACTATGTCGAACATAGTAGGTATAGGTAGGTATGGTGTATTGTTCAAACACACGCACGCGGTATTTCGATGTAATTGAGGCAAACTACTCGCTCGTCTGGAAAAGCCGCTATTCGGTATGGTACAAGGTATAGCTCAATGGTATAAGAAGAAAAAAAAAAAGCCCGTGAGACCTGACTTGCATGTATACACAGGAGCTCCAGAGCGAGTTGGACCGAAAGGGAGCCTTAAAAGCTCCGCGTGTCCCCGATCGGGAAAATTTGAATTCGAGGGAAGAAGAAAAAACACCCACACATACCTATCCTCATCCCTCTGCAGGCACGAGGTGTTTGCGTAGGCGGGCGAGAAAAGTGGTCACGCGCCTCGATTGGGGAAGGGGGAATAATATATCAAGTTGGCAGGAAGCGTTTTTGCGATTGAAAGACGCTTGGACCGCCTCGGATTTGAATAACAAAGTCACCCCTTGGACCAAGGTGGGGGGCTCTGACTGCATTTTCGGTCCATAGTCGCTCTTGCACGTAAGTCATTCGATTTTGGCCCCGCGTACGTGTCTGCGTGTGTTTTGACGAACACGTCGTGGATTTGGAACGTTGGTTGGCTCCACAATCGACGCGTGCGTTTTATTTTTCGAAATCGATGTGTCAATGACAAGTTTCATGCGTAAGGAAGAAGGAATCTGGATCCTGGATAATTTCTCAATGAAATCGGAAGAAAAGCTTCAATCTGGTGTACCGTTATAGGCGTCGTTCTCACGGAGGAGACGTTTTTTCTCCCCGCCACATGGGTACGTGCATTCAAATTTTTTGTTCTCCCTCACGGAGCGAGTTGCGGAAGTTTATACGTGACGTAAATTACGTCCATCTCGCGAGTACGAGCGCTGAAGTACGTTTATGTGGGTATACCTCGTGTGTGCTCTACGAGAGGAGCACTCGTGTGTAAGAGAAAGAGAAAGACAAGTGCCAGGGGCCGGAGAAGAATCTCGTACCTAGCCATATTCGAGAAGCAGGTGTTCGCGCACGCCACTCGCATGACTAAACACTTGTAGTGCCATCGTCTTTCTCTCTCTCTCTTTCTTGCGAGAAAAAAATGTCGATTAATGAACACTGGGATTACCAGATCTTCGTACAGTGGCCGATTTATTTTTTTGTACTTGTAGGGTAATACTCCTTTAAAGTTATGGATCAACTGTTCTGGATTAAGTAAATGATAATGTATTTTTTTCTATATAAATCCAAACTGGAGAACAAATTAATGTGCGATGAAAAAATATTTTTCGGAGGAACGGTACAATCACGTCGGACTCTGCACTTCGAGTTTGGTATTTTTTTAGTCAGATTAGTGAGAAGAAAAGCTGTTTACCTTACCGGTTCGAGATTTCCAAGAGCCAGTCCGTTCTACGCGAGAATACTTGAACTTTTTCCATCTTATACGCGTGAATACATTACTATTGATTCGACTTGTCTTTACTATCATAGGTAATATTTTTTGTTATTCAACAAATGATGTATTAGTAGGCTTCTCTTGATTTCTTTACCTCCAACCTATTGATCGCACAAAAAAAAGTAAAAACAATACCCGAAAGTCACTTAGCATCAAATCGATTTCACCATCAATGTCCATCTTTGGTCGATAAAAACAAAATCGAGCTCCGAAACATGGTGTTCTCGCGACGAAAAATAAGAGAAAAAGTCTCGACAGTCGATCCCCTTCCCTGTCGTGATTCATTTTTCAAAGTCAAGCACTTTTTACGTACCTTCGCGCCTCCGTTTTTCCCTCACACGTATCTGTAGGTACCAAGACGATGCAAGCCCACACGTCATTCATACACACCCCTCTTTTGCGCAAAAGTGAAATATACCAGTAACAGCTAGGCACGTCCATATACCACTGTGACCCTCGTAAAAAGAGCGACAGCGCCTGGCGCGGGTACATAAACGCGTACGTCATACAACCGGTGTCTCGAGTCTCCTGCGAGGAGCAGGTGTTACTCAGCAAAATTTTTGACGTTATTACAAGGCTTTTGTTACTGCATAATATACAGGAATTTTCACTCCAAATCGGATCATGTATCGTATACCTTGCAGTTCTAACAAAAAAAAAAAAAAAAAATCAAGCTAATTATCGGTATAGAAACGATAAGCAGCTGTTCGAGTTAGCCCCGATCAACTGAGTAGGCTCCCCTATACTGTAAATAACGAACACGTAAAAATTTTGAGAACCGAGTCGTGCGCAATACGAGAATTTACGCGGAATCATCGCGTACACGTAATTTCGTAAAAAACATAATTTCCAGCCCCCAAGAAGGAGGAAACTCGCACAGGAGTATGGGACGATGGCGTGGCGTAATGATGGAAGAGCAGCAGAAGGAGAAATAGAAAGAGCCCGGGGGCTTTGTGCGCCGAAATCACAAATTGTCCGTCGATTATCGCTATGCACACCGTGGAACCAGCTCGTTCGCGTGGCTTTGGTTAAAGGCATTGCAAAAATATACGCGAGCGTCTCGTTTATGGCTCTTCGCGTGCGTTATACCCTATCGGATATGATCCAGCAAAGTACGCTCCAGAGCTCGAATCTCGGACGAACGAGCGAATTACTGAAAAAAGAGGTGCGGTAGATGTGGGGCGGTGCCGCGAGCGAGGAGCTCATTTTGTCTTTACTATATATATATACATATGGTTGTTGTTTTTGGTTGGTGGTAACAAAGAAAAAAAAAATCCCCAAGTGCAACTAGGGAGAACAAAACTGCAGGCGCTCCGCGTTTAATAATTGTCTTTATTACGTACTTTACGGGAAACGAAATTAACGGGAGCGTGTGTACTTGTGCCGTGGTCGATTCGCTGAAATGTGCTGTCATACCTACACTGTCCAGTTAACGCTTTCTCTGGGTTTCGAGTGCGTTCATGTGTGCTTGTAACATATAGTACTGTATACAAATATAATGTGTCCAGTGAGTTGACTATACTACACAACACTTGGCCGCAGATGTATCGGGTCTGCTAATAAGCGTCACTTGGTTGCGCCACCCCCTTTTTTCGGCTCTTAAGTTTTCTTAACTCTTTTTTTTTAATGGACACACTGAAAGGATACGGTCCTCAAAACGGTGGGAAACGAGATTTCTGCAAACTGCTCGTTTTATGAATTACCTCGAAGTTCTTTTGAAAGGCAAATGGTAATGTGGATTTATCTCAAAAGGATCGCATGAATGAAGCTTGGATTCAGTAACTCAATATGTTTGTTAAAAAAAAGTATAACGAATTGAAAGTCACCAAGTGTCGTGTATAGTTGACCGATGCTCCAAAATATGCAAAGAACTGTACTCACCGTGCATCGATTCCGGGGACGGCGGATGGTCCTTTTCCCGTTTGAGCGTATCGTTAGCTGCAACAGAGGGGAAAAAAAGAAAAAAATCACTGCAATGAACAATTCGAAAGTATATAAAAAGTTAGCCGAATGGGCACGTTGACAAACTCGTCCGAGTTTAATGTACCCATACCTAGTTATTCACCGATGGGCATTATTTACCCACCCCCGGGCCAATCAGCCAAAGTCCCCTACTGTCCTAGAAACTCATTTCCCCGAGAACGAGGGAACCATCATTGTCCGGCGTACCCTCGGCCCACGCGGCACCGGATCTTATATTCAAATAATCTATTTGGTGCCTCGAGCGCAAACGCCGGAGTATACAATACACCCACCTACACCGTACGAGCAAAGAGATGGCGGGTAATTCCAGGGAAAACGATGACCACTATACGTCAGTCACGTACATATATGTATACGTATATATACCTATAACATATATATACACACAGTTGCGGGTGCTGGTCACCCCGTGCGCCTCTGGCGGTGGCTCCTTTTCTCCACCCACGCGCCAGATACGGCACCCTGGGGGGCTGCAACTCACCCTGGACTATACACTCCCTTACCCCCACACACACACACGGAGAGGCTATCCGTATTCAGATAATCCACGCGTCGTCCAGCCACATTTCAATACGGGCTCCATACCGATCGCCTCGTCGGGGGAATATATGTGTTTATGTATCCGCAAAGTACATAATACGGGCATTGTGCGCGGTAGGTGTAGGCACGTATATATATATGTATGTATAAAATAACATGGCCTGTCCAGCGACGATAAGGCCGCGTGGGGTGTACTTTTCACATTACCCCCGCCAGCTCCTCCTCTTCCTCCTCGGGTCTAATACACCTATGCGACAACATATGCGCGCGTCTGGAATTTTTCACCGATTCTCGGGATATGATGCGGATGGCTCAATCATCAGTCGCGTGCTCCATCATTCCCGATTGTTACCGGAAAAGTGAGGGTGGCGCGGCGAGTGCGGTATGCGGGTGTCTTACATTTCTTTTTTTTCTTTCTCTATCCTTTTGGGGTCTGTTTTGCGTCACATTATGTATTATGCGTTATTGGGCGATCGTCGGGGTGAGTAATTGGGCCCGCAGCTTTGGAAGCGTTGCGATCGGTTCGGTATAGCTGCATGGAAGACCCTTTGTAATATTACGATTTATGATTTTTTTGTTTGTTGATTTTTTTTTTGTTTTTTTTTTATTGGTTACAGGTATAATCGGCAAGAATGGAAAACTAAAACTTTTCTATCGGCAAAGGAAGAAAAAGAAATCGCACATTGCCTTCTCGACTTCTACACGCCAAACCACACAGCCAGGATCACGCGTCGTCACGGAAATTCCCAGAGAGGGCAAAGTGATTCTCGTCGGCCAAGAAAAAGGAGGAGCGAAAGGTAACGTGTGTGTGTAGAGGCTTTTGGCTCCGATTTTACGGGTCCGATGAAGCGCAGACGAGGGCCATTTATTATTAAAGCGAGCTCCGATTTTTCTCTCCCCGCTGTCAGTGTTGCACGTATCGCGTGCCATGTGCAGCTATGTGTTTACGCGCATCCACTCGCGGGCCGAGCTTTAGTATTCATAAAGGTCAGTCGTACCTATATATATATATATACATATATACCACGAACTCGAGTCCGCGCCTCCGGGATATTCAACACGAGAACTCGTGTGTGTGTGTGCGTGTACCGCCTATTCGCCGGCGCGCTATTATACTTGACTCCTTTCTTCTTGCGGTGAATTTTTCAAGAAACGCGTCGATTTTCGCTTCACCGGCCTCCCCGATGATGCCGATTGACGTCGATAAAAACAATGTGCTCGTCGTACGTGAATCATCCAGCACAACGAGAGATGCAACGAGTGTATTGTGTATATATATATGTATATATATATGTATATATACGTACCCCCTAATTGCTGCGAATAAGAGCACGCGATGAAAAATTCATCCTCCCCGCGATCAATGATGCACGAGCGAGACATGTACACGGCTATACGCGTTTAAATACGTAAAGGGAACCCGTCAGCGAGAAATTCCACCTGTTAATGCAACGAGACGCGCGTCCACCGCACGGGGCGCAGCGCGAAAAAGGGCCAAGGAGCATATACATATACCCAAACACACTGAACAATTCATAAGAGGCGTGCATTGGTACGTATAGTGTGGCGTGTACACGTAATAAAAGCGAAAAATAATCCAAAAGTCCATGACTCCCTTTCCTCCGGCCCTTGGGTAGCCCTGCTGGCCTCGTTAAACATTCATCCCTCCCCCGCGCACAACGTCCCGGAGTTTGTGGTCTGACCACAACTCTGGCGCTCTCTCCCTCTATAATATATATATGTACCACACTGTACAAGCTCCCTCTGTTGTATTCGGGAAATAACAAGCGGCGGATTTTCTCTCGAGCTGATGATACGGGGGTGGCATGTTGTTATGAGGATGCTTCCACGTGTGATATAGGGAAAAAGTGTGATAAGTATACATCTCTTTTAATTTTACCGTTGCCACGTTTTTCCAAAGTTAATCGAGGCGATTTTCCTTCCCTCGCCAAGTGTTGCGTATAAATAATGCCCACCTCATTCCAATGTCGTTTGCAAATGCACGCGGGCGTGTGCTGTTTTTCCCTCTCCCTGGCTCGGCCCACCAACCATGAATACGAGATGCGGCTTTGAATCTAGTTTGCGTAGCGCCCCCCCACCCTCCCCCGGAGCGATCCCGCCCTTGGCCATCAATTTTTTAACAGCCAACCCCCTCGCGCGTGCAAGCGAATCGCCGATATGGAAAACAGGTCTCGTTCGTCTCGTATAACCGGCAACGGCGTGCAACCCCCGCCTTCGCCTCGAGTCACGTGCCTCCCACGGCCTGGTGGAAGAAATTTTCGCGCCGAGAATCGCCCGCACGCGCGGCTTTGGTAATTTATATTTCATCGTATATTGCCCGAATGTATTGTAATTATTACTGCTGACTTACATGAAATTCGACTCTTGCTTACATTACGAAGAAGAAGAAAAACAAATGGTAATCACTAGTTTTCACTAATAAATGTCACGTTTTTCTCCCTGCGTTGTATACGCGAGAGGGTTAGAATCACGCGAAATAAAAAAGAAAGGATCAACAGTAGCAATAGGGAGAACGTACCAAAGTTTCGCAACTACAAATAAATGTAGGGTCACGGTACTACAGGGGGGGTGCGGGTGAAAAAGCTGCCACTGCCCGTTCTAATTAATTTACTAATTAAAAAACTAAAATTAATGAGTCTGCTCGTGAAGGGTGGAAAAATTACAGGATTTCTCTCGCGGTATGTATACGCGTCAACGTCCCCCCACCCCCGGGAGGGTAGGGGGCGAGAGAGAAGCGGGAGAAGGGAGAGGGGAAAAAAGGTCGTATAAAAGCCGTCGCGGGCGATAGTACGGGCAGCAGCGGCGCCCCGGACTTTTTCCAATTACAAACGGCGCCATTAGTGCGCTGGAGCACCTTCTTTTCTCCACCCCTTCTCTCTTCGTTCGGCTGGCCGGCGATTTTTTTTAAAACAAGAATATTCCGCTGCAGGGACATAATGAGCGAACTTGAGCAAACTCCGTAACTGAGGGTGGGAGGGGGAAGGGGCGATAATGGCCGACGTTATGAAGAAATAAAATCCCTCTCATTTGCCCACCCCCTGCGCCTCCGTGCTGGCCTCGGTTTTCTTACCCTCGGGTGGCTCGCCCCGTTCTCGCCCTCTCGCGGTCGTCGCGCGTTTCCATGGCGACCGTCTCCTCCGAGTCGCTGCGGGGGTACGCCGGACGCCTCCCCACCCGTGCCTTCTCTTTCTTTTTATCTCTTTGTATCGCGCTGCTGATGGGGCGAGCGAGGGGGTCTGGAAAGGGTTGAGCGCAGTTCTGGACCATATATACATTCGCACGCTGATGAGTAAAAATGCCTCTCCTTTTGCCCGCTTGTATTGCGCGTTGTTGTGTATACACGCCAAGCTGGGTGATTTTTCTTCCGAGCTTTTGCTCACCGAATGTGTAACAGTAATAATACAGAAATTTGTTTTACAGGATTTGAGAAATTTTTTGCGCGATGTACAATCTACCTGATGAAGCATCGAGCATTATTTATTTGTATCCTTGAATTCGGATCGAGTAGTTTTTTTTTTTTTTTTTTTTCATGTCAGCTTTTGTTGTAGAAATTATTGATAGCTATAAGCTTTTTAAAGAATCATCTCCTCACACCATATTACCAATGTAATTACTCTTTTACTTGTACCTTGTACAGCATACAGTAAAAAAAAATCCCATTCGTTTCTAAAACAATCGAGTTTTTACGACAACCTCTGTTTCTTCGAATACATATGAACACGAATACTATACAAACAGCTCGTAGTGAAAAAACAGTCAGCTAAGATTTTTTTTTGGAAAAAAAAACCGCTGAAATTACATCAATACACCATCATCTCACTTTCTCGAGTAATAACAACCCTGAAAATTACGTACTTTCGTTCGTTCTTGTGCACATATACCCTATGTATAATCGATTTATTGAACAACAAAAAAAACCCACCAGGTCTCCGTGTATACTGTACTTGAAGGCAAAAACTACAGGCTTTCGTTTTACCTTCCGAGAAATTTCGAGAAAAATTAGTGGTTTTTATTACCCTCGTTATCCGAACCATTCCGACGTCCCTTGTATTTATCTCCCTGGCCCTTTTCTCTGTCTCGCTGTTGTCCATCGGGAAGACAATGCAACACAAAAGGGTAGCCCAACGCGGTAGTTTTTGCGCAAACCAACTGATGAAAAAACCAAGAGCAAAAAAATGCCTTACTCGATGTATCTCACCATTAAGTTTCACCAAGCAATTGCAAGAGGCCGAATATCACAAAAGGTTTTTCCTCGGATAGCTTTGTAGTTTTGATTCGTCGCCAATCATGCACCTCTCCGTAAAGTTAGGCTCACTCGTAGCAACAACTGCTCAACAAAATCATGGCTCAATCAAGTGCAGTAGCTCGAAAATCAAACAACCATCCGGGAGCTGTCCTTGCACTTCGACGCCGTGTCTCCTTTCCGTGGCCTAAAACTTGTCGATACTTTAGACCTCAACGAAAGAAAGAAGCAACATCGATCGATCTCGATCGGGCGTCGCTAATCGCTCGCAAACAGCTCGCTTTAATCGTTTGCCTAGAGAGAGAGAGAGAGAGAGAGAGAGAGAGAGAGAGAAAAGCTGACGGATCCGAAAATAATTGTCGATTAGCGGCGGGGAAGCGAGGAGAATCCGCGCTCACGCCCCTCAGGCGCGCAGATGGCGACCGACGTGCCCTTTGTGCCCCGGCGTCGTCCGAGGAGAGCGGAAAAATAGAGATGGAGTGGCTCGCCCGCACTTATTTATATTCGTTATAGCGGGGTACGTTGTACCGGGAAGACCGGAGAGATAAGGAGGGTCATTAGAAATTATTCGAAATCAGGGTGCAGTCCCTCCTTCCGTTGATTGGTGTTTTTTTGCAGATGAGGGGCGTTGGTACTGGCGTATGCGCCCGATAATCGAGAAAATCATGAGCGCGTGCAGGGCACAAAGGGTCCAACCCCTTTTTTTATTGGACAGCTCTCGGAGGGAGACGGACAACTACCCGAGCTTGGGGATGTTGTGATTGCGTCCCTCGTTTTTTTTTTTATATTCCTAATCGTGTACCGATGGATGTAGCGTTATGTACTTGTAGGAGCTGTCGGGGTCACTCGATGACGATAATGATGATGCTGCTGTTGCACACTTGGTCATAAATCTCTCGTTTTCTCTCGAGATTGCGTTCTTGCGCGTGTGGACGCAGTATACTCTGGTGAATGTGAAGCTGGCCCGTGTTTATTGAATATACGGGCAGCGCGTATCAAGGGATCATTAGATTTTTCATTTCCAATCTCCAAGGGTCATCGATCAAGTTCACTCTACACTTTGTTTTCAAGTGCTTTCCATTTGTACATTTGCTTTGAAATTCGCTCTGACGATACCCAATGGCCCAAGTTACACTCAAATATGAAAGCTCTCACGCGGTATCGCGAATCAAGCGTGGTAGGGTTGAACAGGCGCTTTCGTGGTTTCGTTAATCAGTACAGCGAAGGAGGAAAGTGCTTTGAGGTGCACAGAGAAAGTAATTACGAAGAAGGAGCCACATGGTGGGTATTTGAAACAGTGTCCAAGTATACCCTAAAGGATGAGAGGATAAAGCCGACCGACCGGGTTCGTTGTAGTCACCCGTGAAATTGTGCAGGCGGTGCGCGAGTAAGGTCGTAAACCAACCGGGAATTTACTGCATTGAGCCTCCTTGACTCTCCTTCTCTTTAGTGTCACATTCATGTAATGTATACGCGTGTACGCGAAGGTGTAGAGCGAAATAAATATAAAACATTTTTTGGTACATGACGTATATATTTTTGGATCAAAACGTGAGTAATGCATGTAAAAACACCTTTCGTTAGATGGTATTAGTTGACTTGCACCGAAAACAGATAAAAAAGAAACTGTTATTTCAGGGGTCCTCAAATGATGCTTATACTTACAAAGAATATTTTTTCGTTTTTTTTTTTTAATTATTTATTGGTCCGAGTAGTTATCAAGAATCGAAAAATAAAATGCAAGAAAGAGGAAAAAAAAGTCCACAGCATTTATACACACGTCCGTATTGCATCCACTCGTTTATTTATCAAACTAGATCGGATAAGTACGTGCCCTCCATCACAGCGCATTCTCTGATAAATGATTTATAAACTTTCGTATAATTTAATTATGAAAAATGCGGCCTTTTATGAAAAGCACGCCTCATCCCTCGCTATTCCCTCGCATGTGTACGTATAGATAAAACAAAGAGCCAAGCACGCGCTCAGGCTTTTACCAGTTTTCGCGTGATTTCCGCTGAGGATAAGCTGAATGATAATTAGCACGTTGTTTCCGCGCTAGCGGGGGCCCAGAGAGTCCCTCGCGTGATGCGCTCGATGAATATATTCATCCGATGCAAATGTAGATCGAAAAAAAAAAAAGAAGAAAAATAGTAATAAAGTAACAGTGAGACGTGATTATACGATACTCAGAGCTAAGCGCGGGGACAAAGGGTTTGATAGAACGTATACACGGAACAATCGTAAAAGCGAATTTCGCGGTAATTAACGTCGTGGGTGCAACTCCTCCCTCGAACTGTATAGCACAATTAAGCTTTGATATACCAAAGAGAGAGAGAGAGAGAGAGAGATATCTCGTGTGGGTGTTTCCAAGCACCCCAGGGTGTTACTCTCGTTCTCTTTTATACCACGTGCTTAATTGCGTGCGGTAATTAGAGAAGTTTGTTGGCAATTACCTTCGTGAATACGATGCGCACAGGTGTATACTTATCATTAGTCTTGCCGATGTTGGGTCGGATGCTACCCTACTTTGATTAGTGAAAAAAGAAAATTTCTCCATAGTATTCCTTATCAAGTGACAATCGTGTGTTGAAGAGCAACTGACGGATCCATCAAAATTAATCACAAAGATAAAACGTATGAGAGCCCATCACGCCCCCATCGCTCCAACACCCATCCGGTGGTCCAGAGCGGCAAGTACGAAAAAATTCCACGTAGCGTCCATTACTTTGGCCGCGATCGCCCACCCGCGCTACCGTCACTCGCTCGTCTCGGGCACGAGATGATTCTCGTCGAGCAAAAGGAGAAATGAAAGGGGGATGAGAGAAAAAGTTTGCAATGACGGAAAATCTAATATACCACTTGGCGAGTGCGCGCGGCCTTACCTCCCATAATTGAGTTATAAGTACGAGGGCGTCCGCCACCGGACTACACGGCTGTAGAGGAAAACAATAAGGGGCAGCTCCGCTAATCCGAGGACGATAAATTATACTCGACTAGAGTGCCCCTGGCCGCCTAGATGTCACCGAGCATACAGTCTTCAATTCCATCGGATGAAATATTATTGTTGACTACCCGAGATACACGTCAGTTTTAAAATCGCTACAGCAAAGTGTACATGCGTGCATATATTCGCGTATCTCTAAAGTATATGTTGAAATAATTATTTATAAGCATCAAAATTAAGTCCAATTAACTTGGCGTATTGACACGAACAAACGCCCCCGCGGGTAATAACACATTCGCACCAAGATTACAATATTAATATGCTCTTCTTCTTTTTTTTTTTTTTTTTTATATACGAAAGTAGCATGTGAAACGCCATAGCGCGTGCACACGCGTTATCTATACTTACGCGTATAATATATAAAATTTAATAGGCTGCGCATTTTTATTTTTCCATCAGATATTGTACACCTCATACCGTACGCATGCCAGCTTCGCCCCGTTCTCTCATTATTCAAATGGTTGTAGATAATTTTTAATTACGACGTAAATATACAAGTATACGAATCACTGATTTTTTTTTTTTTTTTTCATATACTTACTCCTGCAGAGTTGCCGGCAAGTTCTTTTGGTTGGCGCGTGTGGGGCGGGCGTTGGCTTCTGTATATATATATATACGCGGTGTATTCGCGAAAGGCAGCTAGCACTTTTGTACAGTCGATAATTACCTTCGTTCGGGTGCAAAAATACATCGATGAAAGGGTGGTACCACCACCCCCTTCCCCCACTTTCACAACTCGATCCAACGGAATCGAAGCGCGATCGGAAACGTAATTAATTAACTCGGGCGGCCTCTTGCCACTGACAGCCTCCGTCGGGGATATTATTTTCGCTCCCGTCTGTACTAATGCACGGACGCCCGAAAAATTCCACGGTTACCTCTACATGTTCAAACAATATGTGTGTGTAAGCGCGGTGGTAATTTTTATTGCGGAAATCGATATTTAATTATTGGCCCGTCGCTCATTACGACGGATGGCTTGATCAGAGTGCGTCTATGTGTATTTGTGCTGCTTACGTTTGAAGTATCACACATACACGTACCGAAATAATCGACAAAACAACCCGAGCGTTCTCACGGATCCTCCGAGCAGCTCGTCGTATGTATGTGCATATATATACTCCACGTGGTCCCGCAGTGGCGTGTCTTAATTTTCTCGTATCTTACAAGTATCATCGGGCGCGCGTGCATACATTACCGCAACAAAACGAAAACTCTTCGGCCCCCCCCTCCCAACCCAAGAGTAACACACACGGGCGCTGGTAATATTACGGCGTCGCGCGCGTTATAACCGCGAGGCGCCATATGGGTATTATATAGGGGGGGTGGGGGGGAAGTAGACGCCAGCACACGATCTCGCGGATAATGTACACAAAGAGGGGCAAGAGGGGGTTGAGGGGCTCTAACGAGGGATCCCACTCATAACGCTTAATTAAGCCGCGGTTGTATTCGCGAAAGAGAGGGGAGCAGCTCCTCGATCGTGACCCGCTCCTCTCCGCGCGGGGCCAGATCGGCCGGAGATAGCGATCTGATAGGGACGCCCTCCCAAGACCGGTGCTCCTCGCGTGTATATAATGAACCCGGGGGCATCTTTAGGGGACTACGCGACTCAATTTAGTGCACGGCTACCCAAGTATTGTGCATATCTCGCTCGGGCTTTTGTTTCATTGGGGCCGGATACAAAAAATAGAAGAAAAAAAAAAAAAAAAGAAAAGGTTGTTTTGCTTCGTAAGAGCTCGGGCACGCTCCCTTTTGATATAATGAATATACCTATACGGTCTTGTTTCGTGTGCGCCGATGCAGGAGGAGCGCGGGTATATCAATAAAATATTAATTTTTCCCTACGACGCGATCGCACAGGTAGGTCGCAATTGAGAAATTCGCCGGGACGCGAGTTAATTGAATTTAAGAGCGAAGCTGTTGTTGCTGGAACAATGTGGGGTGTATAAATAGCGAGCAGCTTGCAGAGAGAGAAAGCTTTTAAAATTTTCGCGGAGAGTAGGATCTCGGGGCTCTTTGTAGAGGTAAAACAAACGGGGAGCTTTAAACGAGGGTGAACGGTAGATCGAGTATGTATCTACCGAGTTGCTTTGAATTTTTTTTTTTTTTTTTTTTTTTTTTTTTTTCTCATACGCATATCTTTTCCTCCGTCGAGGTGATTCGCGACGCGGGGTGGACTTCGATAATCCTTGGAATCGATGGAGACGCGCCCCCGAGAAATCCGCCGATAATGCAAAGCGTGACTGACGTCCGACCCATCGGAATAATCCGCTTAAACTATCGTTATGGGCTTAGTCGCGAAACACCGCAAGTGCACCGTTTCGTTGTTTAAATTTATGCGAGAAATTAACTTTTGCTTTTACCTTTTTTTTTTTCTCCTTTTATTGGCAGGTGATTTTACGTCGTTTGTGTTTGCAAAAATTTCACGCAACCAAAGAATTCGTATGCAGCAGTATTTCACAAAAAAATTTAGAATATTTTCAAACACGTTTCTGTGATAGATGGTATTTTGGTCATGTAATTTAGACGGGTATTGCTTTTGCGTCTTTTCGTAAGTGTGTGCTCGTATCTGTTCAGTAGGACACAATACACGTTTGTCCTGAATTCAAGTTCAAGTATGGTAAAATCCACACTCTGTACTAACTTCACCATACCAACAGTATACACCATAATAATCATAAAATTTATTAAGTCCTACCCCTGTACCCTCGAAATCTTAAGAACTGTTTTGTTGTTTTTTTTTGTTTTTTTGGAGTCCAATTTAAACATTTTGGCTCCACAATAACCACAATCTGCACCAAATATGACTTGCAGTTACCTACACATAATTCCGAAACAGCTGTAACGTATGTATGTTTTCACACGAAACAAAAGCGTAAAGAGTTGAATATAAACAAACGTATTATTTAGTTTCTCGTCCACACGTATCCCTCCGCATCGAGATGTATCTATTTATAAGCCCGAATCAAAGATGCCCACAGCCCGAGCTATTTAAAATTTAACCCCATTACCGAGCAGGCAATTAAAAAGCAATCTCTTTCGAATTATTTCGTCCACGGGCGTATTAAAGCCTTCAAAAATCAAAGCCACGAGCATCGAGACCGCGATAGAGATCTCACCGCCGGTGCACACGTAACGCGGCGCCACTCGGAGTATCAAAGTAATAATTCCAACCTGAGGAATGAAAAAAAAAAAAAAAAAAAAAAAAAAAATGATCCAGAATCATCGCTGCGATAAAAATCACGCTCTCGAGCTCGGGAACAACACTCGTACGTACGAGAAAACGAAGAGAAAGATCATGGCGCTGGAGAGAACTGTGAGCCCCAATACGGATGATCTCCCGCGAGATATCGCCTGATGCCATACATCTGTACCCGTGGACGTAAAATACCCTACGAGAGCGTGCAGGGGTGGATGATTTTAAAATGGCGATCTCCCCCTTTCGGTGCCGCGCGCCACGGCTATTCGACCGTATGCGACCCCAATAGCTGCAATCTGCTTTAATCATCGAAACCAGGAAGGGGAAGAGAGAGAGCTTGGTTGGTTTGCATTTGAAACTCGTCGTCTGCGTTTGACGGCGCGACGTCTCTCTTACATATCGAATGGAGTCGTTTTATTTGGTTGGATAATCGTATGGCTCGATTCATATACGGAAGTGGTACGGTTTCATTGCATATAGCGATACAAAGAGGATGGAAATACGTATGGTTGATTCCGAAATAATTGTTTATTTCTATACAAATCGAGGAAAAGCGATCCGCGCGACGGTTGCCAAAGTCGCACGAGTTTTTCCATTGTTCCTGGCGGTACCATCGCGTACACAGGAGCGACCAATAGGCGCAAAGCTCTCTGCATAATGGATGCGCCGGAGAGTGTATACATGCGTACGTGGGGATGAATCAGAGAAACAGCGCGTGCAGGGGGGGGGGTGGCAATCAGCATTAGCCGTGACATATCCACCATTACGCCGGCGCGTGTAGAGTTTAAAACCGAGTCGAGGGGAGATGCGGATTTTTTGGGTTACATGTGTATACGTGCGAGAGAGGGGGAGGGTGGTGGTATACATAGCGCGGGGGTGTTTGTACGCAGCTTCACGACGAGTTTAACGGTCACGGGGTGTGTTGCGAGCTTCTTTTTCTCCCTCCCTCCTTTTGTTTTTACAATTCGGCTTGTGGACTCTATTTTTTTTTTCTCACGCAGCAAGGCTAACCAAAGGGTTACGTACAAAGCAGATGCTGATATCGCTAATCGGAATCTATCGCGGCAACCCTCCAATTAACGAAGCGGGTAATCGTATGCACCTGTAATTAAGACCTCTACGCCTCTGATTTAACGAGCAAGAGAACGCCTTCTCTCTTGTGGTCTCTTTTTTTCCTCGTTTGATTATTCCTTGATTATTTTCACTTTTATCGCTACCCTCCATTCGGAAAAATTGTACCAAAATAATATGTATACTGTATAATTTACGTTACCGTAGTTTTTTTTTTCTCTCGTATTAATATTAACATTTTTTCTACTTTGCTATAGATCATACGATTATTCATCATACTGTATACCTACATTTCTTAAACGTGCCGTCGTACAGCGCGTCGTAGGTCGCGTAAAAGTCCTTGAACCTCCTGTAATCCTTGACCAGATAGGGCTGCATGACGACGGAACGAAAGTAGCTCTCGCAGTGGTGGCCGATCGACTCGTCGGTCCCGGTCACCATTGGTAACGATTTACTCGTCACTTTTGGGGTCCGATATTGCACAACAACAACCACCCGCCAACCTCCCTCTTTTGTATGTGTACAATATACGTTATACTTTATATACCCCCGATGGTAAAACGCGGGATAAAAATAGAAAATAGCTTGAAAAGTGCCGTTGTTGCAGTTACACCCCCGTCCTTCGTGTCCGTTTGATTAATTGTGTCGCGCAAGTATGGCCAGCCTCCCTGCACTTTTCACTTATGCACTGTGCATCGGTACGTATAAAAACGCGCGCGCAAACACTCACTTGGCTCACAATGGACGGAGAACAAGAAAAAGTTGGTGGTAAGAAGAAACGTAGTTCTTATTTATATACGTGTACGTCCTCCCTCGCAATAATACAATATATAAAAACGTCAAGGTGCGAAGAAAGAGAGATAGAGAGGGTGGGAGGGTGAGCCCGAACAATAGCCGAGTGCCAACTAAGGGAGCGCGTAAGCGCGTCGCCGCCGAGTGGAGCACACTGCCGCCGAGCAACTTACCGCGTCCATTCGGACACTGGTCAGTATTCTTTTTCCCCTCTCCCGGTACTTTCGGTCAGCTGTTCGCCCCCGCACCGAGCGCCCACACCACTATATGTGCATATACACATCTATACTCTCTCGCTCTCTCTTTGGCTCCAATGTACGTGTATATCACCACCACCTACCCCTACGGAAAAGCTTCTTCTCCGCCCGCGAGGGTACATACATTATCCCCTACACTGGACTCCCTCTGTGTGGCTGCTGTATGTGTGTGGGGGTACGTGGTACAGTCGCCGTGATCCCCCGAACGGTATCGAGGAGCACGCGTAGGTGCGCGAGTGAGGCCTCTGAATTATAGAGAGCCGCCCTTCTCCGCCACCTCCTCGGCCCACATCGGGAGCGAGCGCGAGCGGCCTTTTAATTTCGGATGTTGGCGGATATATATACGTCTGTTACAGCCACCGAGGGTATGTGTGTGCGAGGGGCTGTAAAATCCTCGAGTGCTGAAATCGCCCCTTGAAAGTGGGCAGATGAGAGGAAAAGCACTTTGTGAAAGAGAGAGACGAGGAGGCAAGAGTTGGTTTTTTTTTTTTTTTTTTTTTTTTTTTTTTCTGGACACTATACCGCTACAACTATACTCCCGAATTTTTCGGGAGGCGCTGTTAAGTTGTAAAACGCACGTGTTCTCGGAAACGGGGAAAATCGGCCTTTACCGGCTCTTTTTTTTTTCCTCCAACGTTTTCCCCCTTTTTTTTCGTTCCTTTTTAGACAGTGTTACGTGGGACACTGTTGCTGGCAAACTTGTTTACGCGCACTGATGAGCGATGAATGCGAGAGTTTCTCTTTTTTACTTTTACTCCTCCCGTTTACTTGGAATTAATACCATAGGGGTGAATTTTTGAATTTAACAGGATTTATTCATGCCAAGGGTGGTAGACACCCGTATGGCAAAAGCAAGTTTACATGGCATACATCGTATAATTATTAATAGTAAACATTAAATTTAAATCTAAATCACAAGAAATCGCAAGAACGCCATCATTAACAGCATTTACAATATTTACATCAGCAATACAAAGCATTATGAACTCTTAAGTGTATGGTATCGCTACAATATACATCTTAGTTTACAAAGTTATAACTTCACGACGCAGGGATAGTGACAATACAAATCATGAGTATCGGACAAAAGGACAACGAAAACGAAGAGCTATATAATTTGCTGTTTTGCGCTAGATAACTGCTTACGTACTCCTATTTTGCTCAAACAGATAGTTGTAATATGCCAACTTAAATGATCCAAGCGAGTCCCGCAGTCGGATAGTTGGTGGGATTGAATCCCACAACTTCATTGCTCGCTGGGAAAAAGATAGAGCATAAATATTTAAATAAGCGCGTGGAATATTAAAACCCGACTGCGGGAGGCGCTCTGATCTTCGCAGTTCCTGATCTGCCGGCGGGAAAACTTCATATAGATACCTAGGCTCCTGCGTGGTAAGTGTCTTGTACGTGGTTACAGCCAAAAAATAGTCACGCCTAACGCTCGGTCGCAACCACCCCAGCTTCACATAATATTTTTGCAGCGATGCATCGCGTCTGAGGTTAAATATAAATCTTACAACTGTGTTTGCAAGTCGATCCAATTTCACAGAGAGATAACCTGATAAGCCCCCATACACCAAGCATGCGTAATCAAAATGCGGTATGATGAGGGTGGACGCGAGCATCGCTTTAAAAGAGCTAGATAGGAGTCTCGCCCGATATCGCAACCGATACAGCACCCCGTGCACTCGCGAACACACAGAACCCACATGCGCATTCCAGCTAAGATCGTCGGTTAGCCAAACGCCAAGTGTCTTAACCTTTTTGACCAATGGCACCGTCCGACCACCAGCCATGAGGGGCGGAAGGTCCGTCGCATCCACGCGCATAAGGGTCTGACATGTACCTGCCAGGATCGCATATAACTTTCCATAGTTAAATTGGAGCCCACACGCATCTGCCCAATGTACAACCCTTTCTATATCTTCATTAAATTGTTGGATGGTTTGCACCAACTCCGCTGGCTTGCATGATAAATAAAGCTGCAAATCATCAGCAAACCAAAAAAAACCAACTCTTGCCTCCTCGTCTCTCTCTTTCACAAAGTGCTTTTCCTCTCATCTGCCCACTTTCAAGGGGCGATTTCAGCACTCGAGGATTTTACAGCCCCTCGCACACACATACCCTCGGTGGCTGTAACAGACGTATATATATCCGCCAACATCCGAAAAAAAAAAAAAAAAAAAACAGGCATTCCTCGATGAGTTCCGTGCGAATGGAGGGTTGAATTTTCCAAGAGAGATTTTTTTTTTTTTTTTTTTTTTTTTTTAAAGGACCGACGAATTTTAATGCGTTTTATGGGTTTTCAAAGGGACCTTGTAAATCCATGAGTTTCAGGGATTAGTATTACCAATTTAACTGTAAAAGCAATTTTTTGTGCCCAACATAACGTATTTTAGCTATCGTAAATTCATAAATTACTGTACGCTCCCAATAAAAGAATTTAGTGAAATTAAAGAAGAAAAAAAATGTGCTTCTACGCAAAAGATGACGAGCAAAATGTAAATCGCGAGGTCATGTACTCGTGGTGTTGTACACACAAAAACGTTATGTATACATAACGAAGATGAAGAAAAAAAGGAAGGAAGGAAGGAGACGGCCGGTTGATGTTTTTTCACGGAAAAGCAAGGATGGGGCGCGTGTCCAGCCCGAGAGGCCAAGTCCAGGCAGCAGAAGGCGACGGGGGGATTAGAAACATGAAAAATGATACGCCCCTCCTGTCGCCGGGTTTTTCATAAAAATGTCGGACAGTCGGTGCCCCGATCGAGTGACCCCACCTTGCCCCCCCTCGACAACCTCGTGACATAATACACGGGCTCCGCTGTCCCTTAAGTATATCATGATGAAGCGTATAAACCGAGTATAGGTACTGTATGACCCTTCTGCTGTTGGAGAAAAAGCGCGAGCCCCCTTTCACCGTTTTTGATGCTGGTGTTGGTACATGTCGAGGTATTATTATGGATATAGGGACGAAAATGTAGTCAAGGTCAGCAGTCACGATATGACACATGCCTTATGAGACGGACGATGATGCGTGTACAATGCAGGGAGGAGACTCGGGCCCGGTTGTCCCGTCCCTCCTCCTTTCTTTTTAATACCTGTCTGTGCTCCATCGGGACATTATACCTGCAGATCGGTGTAACATGGGTGCTGGTACTTTTGTACTCGATTTTCCAACCAAAATGGCTAAAGTATAAAAAGGACCTATCTGTTATATCGATTCCTTCTGGGCCGTATTAATTGCTAAGAAAAGTTTTTCCATCGGAGCACACGATTCTCTCAAGGATAATGGTGTAAAAAAATGATACCATATATTACAATCAATTGTGCACAAGTGTTCAAAGGTCGTTGAATGGTTTTTTTTTCACATACGAGAACTATAAGATAACGCATTTGGAGAAAAGCCAGGAATACAACCTATGAATTTGAGATCAGGGGGCCATTTGTTTCCTTCGAGTAAGGATTATAAAACGATACGAGCTTGTTAATGATTCGCAAATTAAAGAGCAATCAACTATTTTTCTCATTAACCCGGTAGCCACGTGACTTACCTTTTGGATTGAACTACGAGTTGTACGTGTTATAGGTATACATCAAGATAGCAAATGTATTTAAAAATATTTTTAAAAATATGATAATCAAGGGTTAATCGATAATATTTAGTACTCACTCATTGGATGATGCGATGATACGTAGAGAGCCTGCATACCCAGCAATTCCATTTCACCAATCTGTGAATGAAAAAAAAAAAAAAAAAAAAAAACATGACAAGTTATTGTATATAATGATAAAATATTGTGATCTGATAAACTCGGTGTGACATAAGTAGCACGGGTCAAAGCTGACACGAAAACGAAGCTCATTGCTGTCCAAGAAAAATGAATTGGGACGGGGAGGGAAGGAAACCGCGACCCTAAAATACATTGTATCCGGAGCACGGACACGCGCAGCCAATATTTAAACGAGCGTCCCATCGACATTAGCATGCGAGGCCCAAAGGACGCAATAAGCAGCAAATAAACACGTTTTCATTCCCCTCGATCAACACGAGCCACACCTATGTAAATAAACGCGGCGACCAAACTCGGACCCATTTAAATGCACACGATACATATATTATGTATATATCCAACCGTGCATACGCACACGCACGCACACAAACAGCAAGGATTTTTCATTTTTGAACTAACGCGTGGAGTAATCGGATTTCTGCCGGGCAGTTTCGCACCCCTCCCCGGGAGAAATAAAAGGAGCGTAGAAAAGAGAGAGAGAGAGAGAGAGGAACCAATTGAAATTCGGCTCGCGCGTCCGAGACACGTGTCGCGCGTCGAGTCCGCGCTCTTCTCCCCCCTTCCGTTGCGACCGAGACCGTATAACTTCCCACCCGGAAATTTGTCCCCAAAAGCGGGGCACTGCAGCTAACAACAATTAGGCCAATAATTCACTCGAGAGCTCCCTCTCTTTCTTTTTTTCTTTTCCCTCTCCTCTTCTCGCACGTAAGTGCCGAGCGGGCAATTATTCAAGAAAAGTCCGCTGCTGGCCGTGCACACGTCTCGAGTGCCCCTCAGAACGAAGGGGGACGAGCCGGGTCCGTGTGGCTCGCATAATGGCGCGAGTGACCATCTCCCTCCCTCCCCCCGGGGGCTCTCGTGAATATTCCAACCCCGATGATTCGATTCGACAATGGAGCGCGTTCCGGAGCCGAACAATGCCCCGGTCAAGCGCGGTAGAGGAGAGCCGAGGGGTGCTGCTACCCGCCGCCCGAAACATTGTACCGGCTGGGGTTGCGTGGGTGGGGTCAAAGTACTCCCCCTCTATACCCCCTCCTTGGCAAAGTATTCCTCCCCCTGCGTGGATCCGAAGAGATGCTTGCAACGAGAGCTTTTGGCCGCTAATTTATTATTAATGTCCACTTACGTCATGTACACACCGAGCTTTGCGAATTAAAATTCATGCGACACGACGTTCTCGCAGCGACACTCGGTGTGGATGTTATTTTGTTCGGGGCACGAGAGGGTGTGTGTTTCGAGGAATCGATACTTTTTCCAGAGCAAACATTGTGAGAGCGCGAGCGTTATGGGTTCGGAGGCGTGTGTCCCGTGTATGCGCAACACTTTGAAGTGCTGATGGTTAATGGAACTCGACGAAGGTACATTTTTACTCAATTATCGTCGTCGCAGTCGCAGGAGCCATGAAGAGCGCGATGATCGATGATCCGTTCTCCTCCGCGCGTGCAACGGTATACTGCCTATACGTGTACACACATATACATAGGGTTCTCTGACCACTGGTCATCGGAGGAGCCGAGTCAATCATTTACCAAAGTTTCTTGGGTGCAGCGCTTTTTCACGGGAATAGAAAAGTTTTCCGCTCTCGGCAGTGAAAAGTCCCGGGGAGATCTACCTATCATCAATTACCGAATTTCGGCTTGCGTCGACTCTATATTTTTACTTTTTCAAAATCCGTCGATGAGCTCCTCTTCTCGGCTTTGTGTGATGATCTCGAGTGTACTTTTTAACAAATAACAATTTTTATTGATTGATTGTTACAAAAACACGAATATGATTGCTCGACCGAGTGCTTTGGTGTCTCGGAGGGGGAAAAAAAATATACGTTTGGACAAATTGTGCGAGCTATATACGGTATATAAACCAACGCCATAAAGTTTACGACGAAAAATGCGTCATGCTACATATGTATAAAGTATTCCCGAAAACGCAGAGCAGAAAACCGGGAATAGCAGCTTCCAGTGTTGATAATAGCGTCAGATTGTTGCCCGAGTGCAGAATTGGTGGTATGGTTGGTCGGCCGGCTGCACGTTTCCCTGTTTGTACAATCCACTCTCTCTCTCTCGCTTTTCGTTGCTGCTCTTCCTTCCTTTCTTTCTTTCATTCTCTCTCCCCCGATTTTTCGACACAGCTATACAGAGCTGCTGTACCCCAGCAACATTTTTCTCTGCTGCACTTTTCCATATGTGTATATTATAATATACATCTAGCACCCTTGGGCTCCCTTTTTCCCTCTAGAGTAGTCCACAGCGCACCTCCTTGTCTATATATATATAAATATCGTGCGTGTAGTTTGGCGTATCGCTGATGGACGGCCCGAGTGATTCGATAATACTGCCAAAATTGGAGATAAGCATCGAGACAGAAACGAGGGCCAACTGGGTTTTCGGGATATTTTTGATGCACGTAGGCGTTTTTCGGTAATGCAGTCGTTTTTCGGGGTACAGATTGACGAATATTATAGGGTTGTTTAGTTACTCAACTCCGAGCACTTGGTTATAATTAATGCAACATCCCGACTGTTGGAGCAAAAACACAACTTGGCATTTGTCTGTTTGTATGATTTTTTGATACGTGTCGGAGAAATTTTAATTCAAAGTACCTCGTGTATGAACAATTGTGCAAATCTAATAAATGCAGTACTTATTTACTTCAACGTATTATAAATGTCAAGGTCTGTATAATTTAATGGGAAACATTGTTAGAAATCCTAGCCACGTCAGAACATTGAGCGACACGCTTACATTTTTTTTCGTAGTCGATGATCGCGTACATAAATAAGCATCCTTACGGGCAGCCAGTTTTTTTTCCTCCACGCCACATAAGTGGCTAAAATAGCTGCGGGTGGGCGATAAACCAATTGTCAATCGACAGTAGCGAGCAAGGGCTTCGATCCATAATGCGCCCGCAACTTTGTAATTGGTAATGTAGAACCCATCGATTGAATACATTACTATGTAAAGGTACACGCATCTCTATACATACGAATTCTAAAAAAGTTACTCTAAGATAAGCGCCCTCAGACGCTCTGCTGTCTAGACCCATCACCAATTACAAAGTTGCGGGCGCATTATGGATCGAAGCCCTTGCTCGCTACTGTCGATTGACAATTGGTTTATCGCCCACCCGCAGCTATTTTAGCCACTTATGTGGCGTGGAGGAAAAAAAACTGGCTGCCCGTAAGGATGCTTATTTATGTACGCGATCATCGACTACGAAAAAAAATGTAAGCGTGTCGCTCAATGTTCTGACGTGGCTAGGATTTCTAACAATGTTTCCCATTAAATTATACAGACCTTGACATTTATAATACGTTGAAGTAAATAAGTACTGCATTTATTAGATTTGCACAATTGTTCATACACGAGGTACTTTGAATTAAAATTTCTCCGACACGTATCAAAAAATCATACAAACAGACAAATGCCAAGTTGTGTTTTTGCTCCAACAGTCGGGATGTTGCATTAATTATAACCAAGTGCTCGGAGTTGAGTAACTAAACAACCCTATAATATTCGTCAATCTGTACCCCGAAAAACGACTGCATTACCGAAAAACGCCTACGTGCATCAAAAATATCCCGAAAACCCAGTTGGCCCTCGTTTCTGTCTCGATGCTTATCTCCAATTTTGGCAGTATTATCGAATCACTCGGGCCGTCCATCAGCGATACGCCAAACTACACGCACGATATTTATATATATATAGACAAGGAGGTGCGCTGTGGACTACTCTAGAGGGAAAAAGGGAGCCCAAGGGTGCTAGATGTATATTATAATATACACATATGGAAAAGTGCAGCAGAGAAAAATGTTGCTGGGGTACAGCAGCTCTGTATAGCTGTGTCGAAAAATCGGGGGAGAGAGAATGAAAGAAAGAAAGGAAGGAAGAGCAGCAACGAAAAGCGAGAGAGAGAGAGTGGATTGTACAAACAGGGAAACGTGCAGCCGGCCGACCAACCATACCACCAATTCTGCACTCGGGCAACAATCTGACGCTATTATCAACACTGGAAGCTGCTATTCCCGGTTTTCTGCTCTGCGTTTTCGGGAATACTTTATACATATGTAGCATGACGCATTTTTCGTCGTAAACTTTATGGCGTTGGTTTATATACCGTATATAGCTCGCACAATTTGTCCAAACGTATATTTTTTTTCCCCCTCCGAGACACCAAAGCACTCGGTCGAGCAATCATATTCGTGTTTTTGTAACAATCAATCAATAAAAATTGTTATTTGTTAAAAAGTACACTCGAGATCATCACACAAAGCCGAGAAGAGGAGCTCATCGACGGATTTTGAAAAAGTAAAAATATAGAGTCGACGCAAGCCGAAATTCGGTAATTGATGATAGGTAGATCTCCCCGGGACTTTTCACTGCCGAGAGCGGAAAACTTTTCTATTCCCGTGAAAAAGCGCTGCACCCAAGAAACTTTGGTAAATGATTGACTCGGCTCCTCCGATGACCAGTGGTCAGAGAACCCTATGTATATGTGTGTACACGTATAGGCAGTATACCGTTGCACGCGCGGAGGAGAACGGATCATCGATCATCGCGCTCTTCATGGCTCCTGCGACTGCGACGACGATAA
Source organism: Copidosoma floridanum (assembly GCF_036245765.1). NCBI lineage: Eukaryota > Metazoa > Arthropoda > Insecta > Hymenoptera > Encyrtidae > Copidosoma > Copidosoma floridanum. The sequence continues at coordinate 25,040,840 of NW_028321890.1, read as the reverse complement.
TTGAGTAAAAATGTACCTTCGTCGAGTTCCATTAACCATCAGCACTTCAAAGTGTTGCGCATACACGGGACACACGCCTCCGAACCCATAACGCTCGCGCTCTCACAATGTTTGCTCTGGAAAAAGTATCGATTCCTCGAAACACACACCCTCTCGTGCCCCGAACAAAATAACATCCACACCGAGTGTCGCTGCGAGAACGTCGTGTCGCATGAATTTTAATTCGCAAAGCTCGGTGTGTACATGACGTAAGTGGACATTAATAATAAATTAGCGGCCAAAAGCTCTCGTTGCAAGCATCTCTTCGGATCCACGCAGGGGGAGGAATACTTTGCCAAGGAGGGGGTATAGAGGGGGAGTACTTTGACCCCACCCACGCAACCCCAGCCGGTACAATGTTTCGGGCGGCGGGTAGCAGCACCCCTCGGCTCTCCTCTACCGCGCTTGACCGGGGCATTGTTCGGCTCCGGAACGCGCTCCATTGTCGAATCGAATCATCGGGGTTGGAATATTCACGAGAGCCCCCGGGGGGAGGGAGGGAGATGGTCACTCGCGCCATTATGCGAGCCACACGGACCCGGCTCGTCCCCCTTCGTTCTGAGGGGCACTCGAGACGTGTGCACGGCCAGCAGCGGACTTTTCTTGAATAATTGCCCGCTCGGCACTTACGTGCGAGAAGAGGAGAGGGAAAAGAAAAAAAGAAAGAGAGGGAGCTCTCGAGTGAATTATTGGCCTAATTGTTGTTAGCTGCAGTGCCCCGCTTTTGGGGACAAATTTCCGGGTGGGAAGTTATACGGTCTCGGTCGCAACGGAAGGGGGGAGAAGAGCGCGGACTCGACGCGCGACACGTGTCTCGGACGCGCGAGCCGAATTTCAATTGGTTCCTCTCTCTCTCTCTCTCTCTTTTCTACGCTCCTTTTATTTCTCCCGGGGAGGGGTGCGAAACTGCCCGGCAGAAATCCGATTACTCCACGCGTTAGTTCAAAAATGAAAAATCCTTGCTGTTTGTGTGCGTGCGTGTGCGTATGCACGGTTGGATATATACATAATATATGTATCGTGTGCATTTAAATGGGTCCGAGTTTGGTCGCCGCGTTTATTTACATAGGTGTGGCTCGTGTTGATCGAGGGGAATGAAAACGTGTTTATTTGCTGCTTATTGCGTCCTTTGGGCCTCGCATGCTAATGTCGATGGGACGCTCGTTTAAATATTGGCTGCGCGTGTCCGTGCTCCGGATACAATGTATTTTAGGGTCGCGGTTTCCTTCCCTCCCCGTCCCAATTCATTTTTCTTGGACAGCAATGAGCTTCGTTTTCGTGTCAGCTTTGACCCGTGCTACTTATGTCACACCGAGTTTATCAGATCACAATATTTTATCATTATATACAATAACTTGTCATGTTTTTTTTTTTTTTTTTTTTTTTCATTCACAGATTGGTGAAATGGAATTGCTGGGTATGCAGGCTCTCTACGTATCATCGCATCATCCAATGAGTGAGTACTAAATATTATCGATTAACCCTTGATTATCATATTTTTAAAAATATTTTTAAATACATTTGCTATCTTGATGTATACCTATAACACGTACAACTCGTAGTTCAATCCAAAAGGTAAGTCACGTGGCTACCGGGTTAATGAGAAAAATAGTTGATTGCTCTTTAATTTGCGAATCATTAACAAGCTCGTATCGTTTTATAATCCTTACTCGAAGGAAACAAATGGCCCCCTGATCTCAAATTCATAGGTTGTATTCCTGGCTTTTCTCCAAATGCGTTATCTTATAGTTCTCGTATGTGAAAAAAAAACCATTCAACGACCTTTGAACACTTGTGCACAATTGATTGTAATATATGGTATCATTTTTTTACACCATTATCCTTGAGAGAATCGTGTGCTCCGATGGAAAAACTTTTCTTAGCAATTAATACGGCCCAGAAGGAATCGATATAACAGATAGGTCCTTTTTATACTTTAGCCATTTTGGTTGGAAAATCGAGTACAAAAGTACCAGCACCCATGTTACACCGATCTGCAGGTATAATGTCCCGATGGAGCACAGACAGGTATTAAAAAGAAAGGAGGAGGGACGGGACAACCGGGCCCGAGTCTCCTCCCTGCATTGTACACGCATCATCGTCCGTCTCATAAGGCATGTGTCATATCGTGACTGCTGACCTTGACTACATTTTCGTCCCTATATCCATAATAATACCTCGACATGTACCAACACCAGCATCAAAAACGGTGAAAGGGGGCTCGCGCTTTTTCTCCAACAGCAGAAGGGTCATACAGTACCTATACTCGGTTTATACGCTTCATCATGATATACTTAAGGGACAGCGGAGCCCGTGTATTATGTCACGAGGTTGTCGAGGGGGGGCAAGGTGGGGTCACTCGATCGGGGCACCGACTGTCCGACATTTTTATGAAAAACCCGGCGACAGGAGGGGCGTATCATTTTTCATGTTTCTAATCCCCCCGTCGCCTTCTGCTGCCTGGACTTGGCCTCTCGGGCTGGACACGCGCCCCATCCTTGCTTTTCCGTGAAAAAACATCAACCGGCCGTCTCCTTCCTTCCTTCCTTTTTTTCTTCATCTTCGTTATGTATACATAACGTTTTTGTGTGTACAACACCACGAGTACATGACCTCGCGATTTACATTTTGCTCGTCATCTTTTGCGTAGAAGCACATTTTTTTTCTTCTTTAATTTCACTAAATTCTTTTATTGGGAGCGTACAGTAATTTATGAATTTACGATAGCTAAAATACGTTATGTTGGGCACAAAAAATTGCTTTTACAGTTAAATTGGTAATACTAATCCCTGAAACTCATGGATTTACAAGGTCCCTTTGAAAACCCATAAAACGCATTAAAATTCGTCGGTCCTTTAAAAAAAAAAAAAAAAAAAAAAAAAAATCTCTCTTGGAAAATTCAACCCTCCATTCGCACGGAACTCATCGAGGAATGCCTGTTTTTTTTTTTTTTTTTTTTGTTACGTTTCCCCAAGAGCGAAACGGAAATATATTGCACAATGGCCCACTCGCGTAAATTTTTTTTTTTTTTCGAGAAAATTTCTACTGCTAGCCATAAAACTGCAGGATCATAAAATCACGGCCGTCTGGCCGCTGAGTGCACGGAAGACCGTGAAATGCAAACTTTTTAAGAGTTTCCGACTTGTCCTACAGCAAATTTTTTTTCCGTCAGATAAAAATGTTAGATATAATTTTCCAACAATGATCATCAACACGGATTTTTCCCCGGCCCACGCTCGTTTTCCCCAAACGAAGCCATCACCAGCTCTTCCGAGGACCAGATGCCGCTTCCCTCCGCTTCCAATTCCAATCATATCTCTCTCTCGGGCGCTCGCACGCTTTTCTCCTCGCTTTCGATTAGTTTTTACTAATTCCTCCTCGGCCGGCAGGCTTTTCATCAATCTTTGACATTTCTCATTAAGCGCCGCCCGATATTGGCCAAAGTACGAAAATATCTCCATCCCAGGGAGGGCGAGGGGCATTAATGGCCATTTAATAAGCTGGCACGCGCCCATTTATTCCGTCCGTAATAAATGGTTTTCCTTCGAATTTATCGACGCTGGCGCCTATATACGTGTACACCGTGCCATTGGGAGGGCTCACATCGTATTATATATCGGGCCGAGAGGGAGCTAGGGGGGATTTAATAAAGTTTTTCAGTTCTCGATTACACGTTGCGCGCGAGCGTGAAAAATGAAATTGGTGATGGGGCGCAAAGTGTGTTTCAATGTCGGGGAAGCGGCAAAACATTTTGTCACAATTAAAGCTACTCGAATAATTAAAATTTAACATATCTGTAACTAATCAATATATACATGTATAGAAATTCTTGCCCAATCGGGGCTAATCGGATTCGCGTGTATGCCCCAAAGATGGCAATGGAAGGAGGGAAAGGAGGCGAGGAAGAGAAAAATGTGTGCGACGGACACAATACGTATATACGGATATGTGAAAACACGGAGGCACCGAATGGCGAATTGATCAGCCGTTAGCTCTCCTTCGTATATACTATAAGCTGGAATGTTCGACGGAATAAAAGAGAGAGAGAGAGAGTAGGCAGATGGGGGTGGCAGGGGGACCTCGGGAGTTCAATCGGTTATTGATTGGAAATGTAAGCTGGCCAACGAAAGGAAAGAGAGAGAGAGAGCGAGGGGGTGTTCAGAGAAACGGTCAGTGCGAGGGCGACGCCGACAGATGGCCGCTGGTCAGTTTTCGTGCGGACCTCGTGGAGAGCTTACTTTGCCCGCTAATGCTGATTTTCTTACTCTATACCTATCTTCTGCACCCCATGAGTCACTTGGTTCAATTATGTATGGTAATATTGCCCTCGCTCTATTGTTGTTGTGCCATTTTTCTAGACTACAGGCCACAAGGAAATATGGCTCACTTTTTTTCATTTGACGAAAAACCTTGTATCACAGGGGATGAATCGCCAATTGGAAAGGGTGGAAAATTTATTCATTGCCAAAAATCGTCATCGTCGTTACGCATCCGCACAAACGTATAGGTACATGACTCGATTACCACTTTGAAGTTACAAGCGCGATGGGGCGCGGAAAAACAACAGACGGAAAAAAGGGCCGCTCTCGGGGTGGGTGTGTGGCGGGTGAGAGAGTAACCGCGCACGGGATATGTTGTGTACACATACGGCGCTGTTGTATACACGTACATATGTATACGTGTACAAAAGCCGACACACGAGCTGCTCCCTCGCGTTCATCCCTCGGGGCAATCTTTTCAATTTAAAGTCAAGTATTATGGTTCAAATTGCATCACGACTCCTTCTCTCTTCCTCTTTTCGCTTCGGAGAAGGAGATGGAGATAGGCGCGGCAGAGGAGGAGGAGGGAACGAGCAGGGCGGATCCACCGGTATGTGTTGTATATATGTGTACACGCGGAGCCAAGACTCAATCACGCCGCTTAACCCCTGACCCCGAGCCCCCCCCCCTCTCTGTCTCTCTGAGCGCGAGTTTAAGCGATGCAGCCTCTGTTCTTCTTCTTCGATACGGTCATTTCTCTTTTTGGCCCACTGGTCACCGACATTTGCCATTTCTACTATTTTTGGTATAAACTACCGAGGGTCACGCACGTATACGGATGTTTCGCTCATTACTTTAATTTGCTGGATTTTTGTGATGCGTGTACATCAGTATATACAAGGAAAACTCTTAAAAGGGAACTTTGCAACGTATAAAATATTGTCAATCATCGAGCGATTCATTTCTTTGTAATTTGTTTATTCGAGGTCATAGTGAGTTTATAGTTTGCTCCCTTCTTCTCTCCGGACGACGATATATTATTTTGCAAGCTATAGTTTTTTGTTCAAACTGTGTTTACGTGATGTGTTCTCGTTTCGCGATGCAAAGGAGAGAGCTAATCTTTACTCGATTATTACTTTTTTTTTTTTTCAGCAGAAAAACAGCGACTGCGATCCAAAAGCCATACAAAATTAAAAGGGGCTGCGACAGGTGTGGGGCAGGTGTAATTTTTCGGCAACGCCTAGTGTACACTTGCCACAACACCGAAGACCGGCAAAAGGGAAGACGGTTTATATACTGCTGGTGTTAAAAGGAAGGCGATGGGGATAAGAGAGGATAAAAATTACCCCGATGGCGAGGGAGCCCGTCCACTCGCTCATTTTCGGACGATGAGAGGACCGATGCTCTTGACCTCTTGATTCTCCCTCTTTCTCTCTCTCTTTTCGTCCTTTTTTGGCGATGACTTCCGTCATTCACCGGCACAGCATGTGTATCGTACCTGCGAAATCCGGTTACTGGCGCGCATTGCCAATGTAACAACATAATTTGCTGGGATCTTTGTACCGCTGGTACCTTTTCTTCTCTTCCCGTTTTTGTTTCTCCACTGGCATACCGTACAGGTTTTTGCATTTTCAGCTTCGCTCGCGTTTAAGGATTATATTAATTTCACGGGCCCAAGACGGGAATTTAAATCGATTTTTGGGATAATAGGTTTAAGAATAAATTGGGATATTTATGACAAAGTCACCTGTACAGCGTCTCTCGATACAATTAATATTAACGCTGATGGTATGTACTTAGAATCTTTCTTCCATCACCATGTATTTGCGAGCGACACTTATGAGTCCTAGTATCGTAAGGTACATACCCAATGGTCTCCCCTTTGAACTCAGAAGAGAAAACTCGAATAAAAAGTCCTTGCATCGCAATCGCAAAAGGTTCATCGCTCTGTACATGCAGTTGCTCGGCATCCCTTGCTCCACGACAGTACACTTACTCTCTTGTTCAAGGTGATATCAAGATAATAATATTATGTACCACGATCACTCTGTTGTAAATTAAAGTGCCATCAATATCACGCGAGCATCTCGAATCCTTCTTGTTTTCTTGTTTCTCATTAGATCGATCACTTGATATAAAAATAGTCACAAATTACAAATTAAACATCGCATACAGCACATAATACGCTCTTGATCATTGGGGTGGGGGTGAATATATTATGATAGTATACATTCAGCAACAATCACTTATCCTCCCTATGCAAGTTAATTTTCGCATATATGGCAATCGAACAGTTGAAAAAGGGCCACACTTGCGAAGGTATGTGTATACGTTGTATATGGCACAGAACTATAACCGTGGACTCTAAATTTTCAGCCACTTATTGGTTTAAAGTATTGACGCTGCGCACAATATTCACAGCATTACCATGAAACAACAATAAACATCTCCCACAAGCCCAAGAGTATAACGAGGCAGTGCATAGGTAATCGCCGAGATGGTGCGAGATAACGCGCATCAGTTGTATACGCGAAGCCTCTGCCTGCACGAGTGTTGCGAATAGATCGAAGAGAGGGAGAGAGAGAGAGAGAGAGGATGGGGTTTGGGATAACGAGTCGAAAAATGAAAAGCCAACGCTCGCTGTGTATAGCCTCGTGACTGCGGTAATAACGCGTTATATGCACGTGGACCCGGGTAACGTGTACACACACACACATTTATGTATACATATACCCCCTTGTAAGCCATATAAGGAAGACGGTGGAGGAGAGGAACGAAAGGAGCAGCTGAAAGAGCAAGCACCTTGCTCTCTTCCATTTTTCCCCCACATTACGTTTTATCTATATAATGTACCTCTCGCTCGTTCGCTCGCCTCCTCCTGCATCATATGCACCGAAGCGGGAGCAGATATTCACCGTATAGTGTATATATAATGTACACCTACATATATTATATACACACAAGACGCGTAGCATCGCACACATTACCGGGCTGTTAGAGGGCGGAGCCGGCTGATGAGTTAGCAACGTATTGACTTTATGATAATCACGTTATACAGAGACGAACAGTCCTCTGGTGCTGGTGTGCTTTGGGGATACATGTATATATGTATGTAACTCTTTGCCCACCCCCTCCTTCTACCATACATGTATAATATCTTTTTCTCTCGTGTCGTGTGTGTATATATATAAGCGAGCAAAAGATAGATAGATGCGCCTAAAGAGATGCCGGGGTCCCGACAAAATAGATATATACCTGCACGTCCGAGCTGGAGGAGGAAGCTCCGCAGCTCGCCAGTTCATACTTATTAAAAAGGCCTCGGCTATACGTACGTAATTGTGCGCCGCCGCACGATCTCGCGGATAATTTTATTTTAATACTATCCCCCTCCGCCCCGTATATTACAGGCGTGTAGAGCAAGTGTGCTCACAAGTCTTGCCTTGCCTATAGGTGTATCATATCGGGTGATGGATTTTCGTAGGTTTGCGTAAACGATTTCTCCTTGTTTCGATCGCTCCTGATGCTCGTAGCTTAACAATGCGCTCAACAACGCCGCGAACGAGAAATTTTTCCCTTCCCGCTTAACGTTTACCTCGATAACAATGACTGTAGTGGGTGGAGGGGGTGATTCTTACAGCCTCGAGATTGCAAGATTATCGATGTACGTGTGAGTATATGTGGATGGGTTGGTGCGGGGATTCATTCTGTTAATTGTGTCAATTGTATAAATATATAGGTGCTCCCGGGTCAATGACGCATATATTTATCATCGAAGATACGTATACTCGAGCATGCACAGAGACGTACATTGTACTTTGGACGTCTTACGGTACATGTGTATATGTACCATTTTGAAACTGTTTAGTCGTGACTCGGCTCTTTTTTCGCGGCCGCGAATGTTAATCAAGCGCGCAAATTGGCCCTCCAGCTTATATATATATATATACTTACAATCAAAGCTATACGATCGAATCATCATCCCATCTATATACACGCATCTGATGGAGATCTGATCCATATGGTATATTATTTTTCAACCGCATTGATATTTCCGAGAAGATTTTTTTTCACTCGTTAGCCAGTCTTGTATTTCTGTAAATCTATACTTCTGATACTTAAAAAAATAAAAAAATAAATTCATTTTCCAAGTAGCGAGTAATTGTACTCGTTGTTTCAATAAACATATACGCACATTTATTGTAACGAAATTTTCACCTAAAAGTGCAGTAAACCATCTCGTAAAAGCAAGAAAAAGTGGTAAGAAAAAAAAATCCCCTCCATGTTTTCCCTCGTAAATCTCTCGCTCGGTAGAAACGAAATAAGGAACAAATCTGCGCAAACGCCAGCTCGTATTATCGACTACCACCAACTACTCGTGTACATATAGGCACCCTTCATACTTACCCGCTATAAGTTTTCCTTATTAACGAACGTGGCCTCGTATATAAGTACACCGGGGGAGAATATCGTGCGCCGGAGACGCTCAAGCTACCATACGTATATACCTTATCTCCCGTGTATATATATATATATATATATATGCTACAGTGTGCACTTTAGCCGTGACCTCGCAATCTCTCACCTCAATTTGCCTACACACGCCGCATCACTTGCCTCCACCTCCGTTCCTCCCTATCTAAAATTATGATCTGAAAAATGCGACTGCCAGCCGACCCTCTTCCTTCCTTCATATACTTAGCCGATGCAGCATACACGCACGCGAGAGTCACTCCCTATTCCTCTCTCTTTCTCTCTCGTTAGTTTATAATCCATTAATTACGCGGGCAGCCGTGTGTGTGTATAATACGTGCCTCCTCCCGATAAATTATCCGCGAAATTGATACGTCTATGCTCTCTTCTCCCTTGAAACTCAAGCTGATGGACCCTTTTTATTCAAAGCTCTCACACGCACGTCGATTTAATTTTGGGATCCATGGCGTGTTGCGTCACGGGGACAAATCATCGAAATTTCAATAACCCGAGGTGAAATACGCCATCCCTCGAAAAGTCGGCGAAAAAGAAAATAGCCGAGAGAAAAAGGCAGCACACACGGCATACCTATACAGGCGGGCATTTGTTTCCGCGCGAACGGCCCGGTCCAGCCACGAGCACCCGGTACACGCTATAAACCCCCCCTACCACCTCCCACCTCGTGATCGATTTAGCGCCAAATGTCACCGTGTTTTACACTCGGCAATAATAGTAGGAGCCCACGTATATATACGCGTAGTCGATATTTCACGTTGTTGGACCCCTTTTCACTGCCAACAACCCTCTCCTTCTACCCGTGTACGTACACGACGACGATGCCCACGTATGGCCTATTCATAAATGTGTTTCTACATCTTTATTAAAGAGTACCTAATACATTATTACTGGCCATACGAGTTCATAGTAATAATGTGTACTACGGGGTTGAGCGACGAATGTCCCTTTGCTCCAACTTTGATTGGTTTGTGTATATATTATACTTGTTATTTCGACTTTACATCTAAACGCCTCAAAGGTGCCTCGGAGCCGTGTAAGGAAAAAAAAAAAAAAAAAAAAAATGCCCTCTGCTCACCCTTGCCCCGAGAAGGGCTGCTCGAGTAAACAAAATTTAAATACTTCCGTGCGAACGGACAGCTCCTCTTTTTCGAGGCTCTTCTCGGGGAAAAGCGATTGTCCCGAGGGAGAAGTACATCGAGAAGGGACTCTCTCCCCCCTTTTTTTTTCTTTTTTTTCGGAAGAGACACCAGCCGGGGTGTAATTCACACGCGAGACAGTACGCACTGCGTTACACAGTCGGGTGACTTTGAAGATTACTTTTTAAGAGACACCTTCTTCTTCTTCTTCTTCTTCTTTTTCTCCTCGCTCCTCTTTACATTGGCAAATCGAGTGTGCTCGACAATCGATTTACGTCCCTTGAAAAAAGGAGAGGGCTCCTCCGTTCTCTCTCTGTATGATTTATCATTTTCCGGCTGCGTCTCGGGGTAATTCCAACACCGCGGTGCTTTGATGAAACAGAGGGAAAAAAAAAAAAAAAATTAAGGAGCACGAGTCCGAGGCTCCTATCGATCGAGCGAATCATGCACGCGTATACGAATAAAAAGCACCTTTTATACATATACGTGTACGGGGAGGGGGGCATTCCTCAAACCGAATCACTCGGAGAGCCCGTACGCGAGCAAAGAAGGACGCGGGTGGATGGGGAAGGAATAAAAAGCACGAGAGTCCAAGTAGCGGTTTTAAATTCCGCGAGTCAAAGGCACGTGGTGTTTGACATGGAAATGCCGGGCCGACGATGCATTAAACATCTCGCGGAGTGGCTCTCCCCCTCGACTAGGACCACCTCCGGTCCTTTTTGTAAGTGGGTAGACCCAAGGAGAGCGAGTCCGGTGTAGGTCCAGGGGGCGCGTTTGTTTAGGCAAACGAGGAGGACCGAGTTTTCTTTCCTTTGGTAGGCTTCGTCTTGCGAGATTGCTCGAAACTCTTTTTTTTTCGGAGGGATGGTGGGAGATCGATAGTTTACCGCGAGATGTATCTTTAAGGCGCACCTTTAACACACTCGCTGCGAGGTACGATGAGCTAATTGTTGTGGTTGTTGATTGTCGTACTTACCGGGTGAAACGCGGAGGTGCTTGATCTGAAGGCCCGAGGGACTCTTGAGGTCGGGAGTACTCGTGGGGGCTACTTGCACGGGTGGCGATAGGCGAGGGTGCGCCAAGACACCTGTCGTCGTCGTCATTGGCATCGTTGTCGCTGGCGTCGTTGTTCCCATCGTCATCGCCGTCGTGCACGCGTTCAGGGGCGAGCAGCGCTTCAAGCTCTGTTCGCTTCGCCACGTGACTTCGCTCTCGCTGAGCCATAGTTTACCTGTAACGGACAATAAAAAGAACATTAGATTTTATTACACTAGTTTGAACAAAAAAAACAAAAAAAAAAAAAAAACACTATTTTTAATAATTATTCCATTGAAAAAAATCTTTCAAAATTGGCTAATTTAGCGTGAAAAACGAAAAAAATGTCACAAAAATGAATAAGCTGTTTTTATTTTTGTAAAGTTAAATTTTTCCCAATAAATTTATATAATTACACATGGGACTATTTGAAATGTAATTTATACGTGTACGTGTGAAACAGGCAATTTATAACGGGAGGCTTTCTCTAAATTCTCCTCTCGGAATAGATCCACGTTTCCATGGTGAATGGCCGATTGGTCAGCGCGAGATTCGTTGTATATATCACGAACGTGACGCGTCACGCCAACGCAGCATTATTCATACACACATCCATGTTGAGATAAACGAAGAGCACGCACAGAGAAATAGAAAATGGAAAAAGGTCGCCCGTGGATATACGTCCATCTCTCCCGGTCCAATATTATAATGGACAAGCACATACCAGCCCCTCCGTGGAACAGTTTGTGTAATTAGCAATGGTCACCCCTACCCCACCCCCGTCTACTCTCCCACCACTCCCCGCACGCGTCCACCTTCGTCAATCCAACCTTGCAGTCCTGGCTCTCCTCGTCTCCGGATTTATGTACGCACGAGAGGCTATCGACCCCCTCTCGGATGCAATTCTCCTTCGAAGGGTGGCTCGATTATGCGTGGATGTGAACTCGAGGGTGGTCCGAGCGTGTATACCCAAGTATATACCAGGGACGACTGCTTTCCCTACTTTCACGTAATTTCCCAGAACAATGGGTCTCTGCTCGTGTGCATGTGCGTCGTGTTTCCCTACACGCCAAGTGTCTAATTACGTATACGAGCTCCGGGGGTAGCTCCAACCATCGTATGTATATAAATATGTATACATGTTCTTTGCCTGTGTGTACATATTGCACGTGAGCGCGAGTGAAACACATTTGGTATTAAAAGTGCTCGTTAAAACCAGCCGAGCTTAAAATTCGCGCGATGATTCTCGCTTTTTGATGAATAATAATCATAATCCATCGCACCGAGAGCCCGATTACAATGATTCTCATGCGCGATTTCAATTTCGCGGCTCTCCCCGACCCACGTGCTGGAAGTATATGCGTACCGAAGCCTCGTGTGAGTAATGAGTACATGCAGATACGCGCCGGGAGCTAACAAAATGCACTACACCCTGGTATTTGCATATCGCCGATCTCTCGGGAAGCATATATACAGTTGTACACACTCGCTTTAGCCGTAATATATGTTATTTCGGAACTCATTTATTTTTTTCCATTGTTCGGGTGTCCGTATGGTTCTACGATACGAATGTTTAGGAGTGCTCGTCCATTCGCTCATTTGTTTCTATTCTGAACTGATTTCATTGTTTTTACGAGTCGTTTTGAGAGTCTGGTCTTCTTTTATTTTTCTTTTTTTTTAGGCAAAAGAGATTTATGAGCGTCTAATACCCAGTGTCACAACACTCGTGTAGGCATATACACCAACGGGCACCAGATGAGGACAATCAAAATTTCGGTCTCGAAAAACGACATTGTCCAACAGCAGCAGAAACGATTAATAGAGAGAAAGACCTCGGAGCCGCGGGGCGAATCTAGCTCGTACTCTGACCGCCCGTGCACACACAAAGACAAGCGTATACTCTCGCGCTCGTGTAACAAATTATGCGCGCTCGCGTTGGCGTGACGAATTCGAGAAATGAGAAAACGCGCAAACGTCTCGCTTCTTCTTCTTCTCCTGACTCACTTGTACACCATACCACATATATATTATATACGATATACTGCCTCGGCGGCATTATTTGCTTGATGAATGATTTGCTCCGCTCCCTCCCCCTCTCTTTGGTACTGTTATACATGGCAAAGTTTCGCGTGTGCGTCGCTCTTGCTTTTGAAGGAGAGGAGCTATACGCAGAGCAAAGTGGAATCGGAGGGAATGCGATTGAAGTTTACTGGGGCGGAAGGGGAGAGGAGGATTTGCTGCTGCAGTAGCTTCTTCTTCTTCTTCTTCTTCGCTTGACATGCTGCATCCGATGAGGGAGAACCACGAGCTTCTGGCTGTTGTTATTCTTTCGGGCTTTTTTTTTTTTTTTTTTTTTTTTTCTGTCAAACGATCAATTTTCCAACGTTTAGGGAGTATAATATACACTCTTTGTTGCGTCCGAGTTGAAAAGACCTTTAAAGCTTGGAAACGAACAATGCACAAGTGTCAAATCAGCAATCAATCGGTTAAGTTACATTTCCATTGATTTTTCGTTGTCTCGCGTATAAATTAAGTGTATACGATCAAGACGCCAGTCGTCGGTTCAGTTTATCCCGACCACGTTACATACACGAGTCAGCGACCTGTCACAGGCATCCACTGCTCCTTCCTTGGGGCTTGCCGGGGACCTCCTTTAATCTCGCGATGTTTGCATGGCTTAGGTTTTACGGTCCGGTGTTCGTAGCCGCCCCTATACCGCGTGTCACGTGTATATATACCTATATATTGCCCCCTATGTCTCGCGCAGGGAGAGAAAAAAAGTACCGGACAAACGAAACAACCCTCATTTTATACGACCTCGAGGGAAAATTGAATTATCTCCACGGGCTTTCCTCCCTGCCGCAGCTCACGGGACTCGAAACTTTTATTGAGTACATATTAGCAGTTCATATGTGCGTGTGCTTTGCCCTGCTCGTACGTATGTTGAAAAGCACGACTATTCGTCATCGCGTTTTACGATGTACCTGACTCGCTTTCTTTTGGATGATTAAAACTTTTCCACACAATGTTACTTTTGAATCAAATGAAACAAGCAAAATCCAACCATTCCTGGGTTTTCTGGAGCCGAGTATATACGTATGGGCACTTGGCATAAACAGAGCCATCCGTCCGAAGCTCCCTCGATCCCAGCCTCCAATGGCTCCTCGTTATTCCTCTCCCCTCCATTTTTGCATCTCTCTCGACCACCCATTCATCCCGCCGTGCCTGTATAGAGGTATAATACATACACGCCGGGGACCCGAAAACTCCATTCACGGGTTTATCACTGTCCAGATAACAACGATTTACCTACACGCGGCTCGAGACTCTCGCCCCTATAGCTGTGCGTGCGGCTACTGCTGGTACCCGACGAGAGAACAAAAAAAATGGAGGGGTGGGAGGAGGATAAAAAAAAGACCAGATTACTTGGGAAAAGAACGGAGGGAGAGAGTGCGAACGCGAAAAGAAGTAGCCGAGAGAGAGAGAGTGGACCGGCCACCTTGCATTCGGGAGAGTATTTCACTTTAACGACCCCCCGGGGGGCATTGGCTTCTCTCCGGCTTGACCCGCAGCCACCGTCTTTCTCTCTTCGGCATTTTCGGCATAATGGACCTCCGCGTTACTTATTCGTCTCTGCTCGTATGTATACGTATATAAAAATCGCGCCACCTTCCTCGCAGTATATACCTACTCTCAGCGGCATCCCTCTACTCTCTTTTCGCTTTGGTGGGTCCAACGGGAGCAAGGGCTGCTTTTTAAAATTTTTTAAATCTCTTTGTCATTGAAAGTTTCCCGTCTCCCAACTCTCGGGGCGTATTATCCTTGACTCTGACGCTTATCGAAATCCAAGAGAGAGGGAGAGTAACGGGAACGTATTAGCAGTCGAGCTTAATCCCCTCGGCCCACCCGACAGGGAGGAATTGAAAATTCCAGTCCACCGTTCAACCCTGGGCCCTTGAAGTTGTTGGACGCGGACGCGTGGTCATAAGAGTGAAAAGAAAAAAAAAATAACAAAAAAAAAGGGGGACGACGACGACGTGTGTGTGTACGTAAAGTGAAGCGAGACTGGTGGCGGATAAAGCGTTCGATATAAGATTAATAGAGGAGGAAGTCTCGCGCGCGGGCCACAGAAAAGAAAAGGAAGAAAGGAGGAGGAGGAGGGGGATGGTGATTCTGGTTCTTTGAAGGTGTATACCCGCTAGTGGCCAAATTGAATCTTGTTTAGGACAGGAGCGAGGGGGGCTGCCCGGGCGTCGTACCCCCTCGGGCTATCTAGCAATAAGTAAATTGCCCGCCACCTATCTCTCGCCACCGACCCCCCCCGCCTCCTCGTCCTTTGCTTTTTTTCTTCTTTCTCCTCTTGTCTGCAGTGTTCTCTATCGCGTTGCTCGATCTTCCTTTGCTCTCGCGCGCGAGAGAGCTCCTACTCGCTCTGCGAATTGATGATGGGAGAGTGGCCGTTTTGAGATAACTTTTTTTTTTCTTCTATAAATAAAAGATTCTGATGTTTGTTTACTTTTAGCATAAAACTTTACCTGTATATGTCGTTGAATAAATTGGACGAGTATTTTATTATTTTTTTTTTTTATTGTACCTAGAGAAAAGGGCACAGTAGGTGTCGTTGAGACCATGTAGTCCTCTTGGGCCTCTTCACCATATGCATCCAGTGTATAGGTACATGTGTTGAAACACGCAGAGGCCAGTGTTCCGGAGCCGCGCTTTCGTCAAAGAAAAGTACCGAAAGCCGATCCCCCGGCAACAAGATGTACAACTAGCTGGCCCAGCGTGTATTTGTACGATGATCGGTTTCTTCTGAGGCTCATACGCGCATAACGAGCGTCGGAGCCCGAGGATTATGAGTTTGATTGATGGGCGCGCGTTCGTGGAGCTACTCCTCGGCCCGTACAGTAGGCAACTAGCTATAAATACACTCGCGTGCGGAAGTAGAAACTCTGTTTCGGATATCGCGTGCGTTATGAGGGGTGTGTCTGTGTGTGGGTATGAGTATTGTGTCGATCGTTGGCTATACGTCTCGCGGACGTGCGAGATAAATCGGCATGACGGAGGACACGAGCCGTCGTCGAGTTTGAGAGGGACTTAACGGTATGATGGTGGCTAATGGCATGTATAGACGAATGCTTACTATCAAAGAACCAAACGGTAACACTACATATATGTACAAATACTTGAATGAACGAAGAGGAGTTGTGCATTGTGGGTTATTGGGTTTATTTATGCATTGGAGGTGTATCTGGTTACGGCGAAATGAACAGCATAGGCTGGATGAGTTTGCGTTTATAGAAAGACTTGGATATTTCCGATTACCCAGGAGTTTGAACCGATTAATAAGTGTACCCTTTATTTTTTATTTTTTCAATAAGCGAGATAACTCTTTTGCACGATTTTTCAATTGGAAAAAAAAAGTGGAAAGAGAGAGATTGAAGGACGCGATAAGTCGAGCTATCTGGATGCAGCTTCTAATGAATTTATTCCAATGGCGCGGGCTATCGGAAAATTAAATCGTCCCCTCGTTCGGACGAGGACAGCTTTTCCAATTCATTTTGGATACCTATACAAGTATCCCTACTCCACACCCCCCACGAGTCGATCGATACTATCTATCGTCTTTTCTTTCCTTCGTTTTATTTTTGTTTCCCTCCGTCTCGAATTTCAATTGCATACTTTGAGCCCGACTGGAAGTAATTTCATTACCGATTTTCTCTCTCTCGTCCCGAATCGCGGAGCTGTTGGACTGTATAAGGTACAGTGGGGGAAAACCTGGAAGATCAATAGGGAAGCCCGGCCGCCATTTTCCGCGAAAACGCGAGTATAAGCTCGCGCACCTATATTTCATCGCGGAAGGCTTTGAGCTCACGGGGCGCAGGCGCGCACCGCCCTCCTCCCCCTTATGGTATATATACGAATGGAACGCGCGCTCCCGGCTTACCTATATATATATATTCATGGTGTATCTCTCCCTCGGGAAAGGGCCAATCTGCATGTCGAGGCGCCATTTTACAGAGCTTGAATTTAAAGTAGGGGCGCAACCCTTTCTTCGTTCCCTTTCGGGGAGTGGCTGTAGTCTCGGGGTTGTTTTTTTGTGTGAAGGAGTGATCGAGCCCATGCAAAGTAGCAGCGGAACTCGGGATCACGTGATTGGTTGCTTGGTATGGAGAGATGAGGTTACCTTTTTTTTTTCTTTTTTCACGCGCAAAGGGGTGGGTCCATCCAGCTACTGGCTGATGTCGTTCATTTTTTAATTTGCTACTCAATTCGTAGTGCCGGAGCGATTACTTGAATTTGTACATAATCGAGTGCTGTGGTTTGCTCAATGTTTTGAAATACCAAAGTCACTTGTTCTGTTACCATTGCATGAAGTAAAAATAAAAAAATAAAAAATAAAAAAAAAACATCTCGAGGAATCTCGAAAGCGTCCAATTTCCATTCCAACAAAGCAAAACTTATAATACGCTTACTGAGAGGAGAAAAAAAATAAAATCGTCAATCTGCAACCGAACGTCGCGTGCTTGCTCTCCGAGCAGATAGTCGGGGCATAAAGAACAAGCCATATTGCCGGCTCGCGGGTTCATGGCAGGGTATGAAAAAAAAAAAAAAAACAAAAAAAACGAAAGGGGTTGAGTATGGCTGCTGCGGCGACAAAAAATACACACACACACACACACACACACGAACACATATATTATACACACAGAGAGAGAGAGAGAGAGAGAGCAAAGAGGAGGGTCCGCGCGATTTTAAAATTACAATGGCACACAGGCGCAATCTACCCGTCCGTTCGAGCGGCCTCGGCTTAGCCCTCTATTTTTCATTTCGCTACCGCTGTGCGCCCCAAGCATCTGCGTTCAAACGAGAAGAGGAATACGAGAGTACAGGAAAGGTGTGTGTGCTCGTGTGCGTGTACGGGGTGGGGTGGGGCACCCTTGGTTTTTCGTGGCGGTCGCGTGCCCACAGCTTATTACTGCGTTACACCCGTACGGTTGTGCATGAGCTTACTTACATAAGGAAATCATTGTGTGGAATTTGCAATCGATGCCTATATGCAACGAGACACATTTCTTACATTGGCCACGTATTCGGGTCTTGAAAAAATATCTTTGAATTTCTAATCGGCATCGGAGGGTGCAGGGACAAGTAGGAATTACGCATGTAAATTGCATTGTACTCTTGGAAAAACAAAGCACACGCACGCGCGCTAAACGAAACACACGGCGTCGCAACTGGGCCATAAATAACAGCCCAGTGTGACAAATTTATTTTAGAATCCGTAAAATCCTCTAAACTGCTGATCGAGCTCGGCTGTGTTGCACACGCACATACTGCAAGGAAAGCGGCACGCGCTCCGTACATTATAGGCACAGGCCTCCCTTTACGCGTGCATTATATCAAATATCTCCCCCCCCTCCCCTTTCATCCCATATTTTTCTGCATAACTCCATCTCGCTCGAGTTTTTCTCCGCTGCTGCGAGCAACACCCCTCTCCATTTCTCTCCGGCCCTTTTTCGAGGACCGCGTCGGGATTACCCTGCGCGTAACACCGCCACCCTTCCTTCTCTCCCCCCCCCCGTTCGAGCATTTTAAACTTTCTCCCCTTCCCGCGCGCCTTCATATACGCGCGTGTGTCTCTTTTGCGGGAGTCTCTCCCCTTTGCTCGGTACACCTATAACATCGCATTTGTGTATACATGAACCCACGAGAGGAAAAACGATTCAGGGCAGCTAAAGGTATATATACGTGCATGCATGCATGTATACATATATAAGTAAAGAGACTCTGCCACACGTTGAAAATTGGTGCAGAGGCACACGAGTGACAAAAAAAGGGGGTGGGGAGAAGAAAGCCATACAGACCAAATGTACGTGTATACCGTTGCGCAATTCTTTTTCATCTCTCTGACAGACGAAATGCGTCGCGCGCGCATGACATCGGGCTCGTGTGTATTATACATATACGTGTATCCTCCTCCCTTGTCGTTCCCTTGACGCCGCGCGCGCGCACCCCTTTGTCATTCGGAAGGATGGAGCTGCCTGCGCGTACTTACAAATATTATGTTTGTGTACATGTGTGCGTGTTACATTATGCGGCTTGAATGACGCCGCGGCCGCGTCGACTTTGTTGTACACTCGGCTGGTATGGAGCTCGTGAAATTTCGATGCTGCATAGCCATATATTCGTGATCGTATATGGCCCTCTTTTGACGCGTCGATTCCGATTTTTTCGCTCCTTCGGCTCGCGAGTGTCTTCATAACGAGAACTACTGCGATGATGATTAAAAGAAATAACTTTATTTGAGAGAGAAATCGGGTCACGGGAAAAACGCTTTTCAAGTACATGTACATGTCGTAAAATTTACCCTGAGAAATTTCCCGATCAAGCAAAATGGTTGTTACACATAATATAAATACACGTTGCACGGGCTCTCGTTTAATCGCTTTGTAAAACTCCCGAAGGAAGGATCGCGATGGCGGTGTAAAGTACTTTTAATGAGCGCCAACAACTACTCGCTCCTTGGCTCGCCAACCTATAAAAGCGCATTGTGCACCTATACCTACCTATATATACATATGTATTGTACTCCAGGCGCAAAAGCGTTGAGAAATAAGAAAAGTTCCCGCGTACTTTTGCGTATGGGTAGAAGATAATACAAGCGTCAGATATAAATCGCCCACGTCACGATATTGTTATTATTATTATTATATACACCCGCGTTCATGCATATGCGATGATCGAAGGAAGAGCGGCTCCTTTTTTTTCCTGCCGAATCACAACCATCGCTAATTAATCTCTCGCCCTCGTCTGAGCTTTCCCTCGATTTACGAGCCGCGCCGCGGATTATTCGTTTATAGTGCAAACGCGCGTTTTTTTTATTACCACCCACCCAGACACCGGAGAGATAACGCACGAGGTGTGGTGGAAATTTTTCGTTTCCACGTCCATTCGTATACATGTGGGATGGTACGTGGTTAACGTAACAGCTGGAAAACAACGTATAGGTTTGGTCTATTGTGCAATTACAGCCGGATTTCGAGAAAGTTTTATTTGACGAGCGCTTTCCTTATCGTTTGAGGGGCAGGAGGAGGATATGACGCGTATGTGCGAGTTACGTGAGCGCGAATTTTGCAAAACTGAGATGACGGACTGCGATAGGGAGCAAATGCCTCGTAGTGAATGAAACGAGAGTTGCGCGCAACTTTTGTGCCATTTCATTCATGTAAAATATGAATGTAGCTCACCCCGGCGTGAATGGTGCGCTCCGATGATTTAATCTGGCGGTGGAATATATTATGTGCGTGCACGTATAGTATATATACACTGTGCGCAACGGAGAAGGTCATGAATGAAAACGCTCGGGCTGTACGTGCAGTCTGGAATTTCTCCAACGAGTGATTTTTACGAGGTAATTAAGGGGAAAAAAAAAAATAAAATCCGTCGAAAGGGTTTGCCGATGGGCGCGAAAATTTGCCGATTTAGGACTCTGTCGGATGAAAGAGAGACGACGGTTGGGGTGGCTTGTGCTGTACGAGGAGGCGCGGAAAAAGAGAGACGAGAGACTGAATGGGTGTATAGATGCGGAGGGGTGAATGAGGTGTCTTGACGATCCGATTGGTCGGTCCATGGCTTCCTCCATGCTGTGCAATTCGTTGCGTTGTTTGCGAGGGAACAGAGAAGACGATCGGTACACACATGGTGAAGAGAAGCGAGGGATGCGTAGGTATAAATGAACCAAGACATTCCCGAAGATCCGACAGATTGGGAAACGTCGCGGTGTTGTGAAGGTGCCATGTGGTGAGGCTCTGTTTGACTGATTTCGGAGGTACCAGATTTTTTTAAAATACATTTATTTGGTTTATTGGAAAGTTTTTTTTTCGTAGAGGTGAAGGAAAACTTTTACCACGAAACCACGACAGTGAGTGGCCATTCACCTTTTCGCGGGGTATTCGATAAGTACCTCGACCTCTGCGATAATGTAATCGACGATGACCCCCAAGTCTCGGGGGTTACTGCATGCGTAATGCAGGCTTGGAGAGGACTCTGGTGCGCTGCATCTAGACATACGTACCAGTTGAGGAAGGAAGAAAGAAAGAAAGAAAGAGAGGGGGAGGGAGTCGAGGGTGAAGGAAAGAGAGAGCAAGTACCTATAGAGACGATGGGTCGATGCCGTGCAGCTGCCATGGCAACTGCAGGAGCACACCGAGGAGGAGATGGGAAAAATCGAGTCGGAAAAACTGGTAGCATTGCCCATCTTCTTCTTTCCGCCTTGGGTGTGCGCGTGTGTGTAATCATTTCATTCCATTTGCATGAGAGAGGCATTGACGTTTTATGGACTAATTTGGAAAAATTTGATCAGTGGCCGATTAGGGGGAAGATTCTACACTTATCTTACACGGTGTGTAAACTATATTTTTCGATCAGTCAAATACTTGTACGTCTGTTTGGCAATCATCCAAAGTATGTGGGCCGCGGGATGTTACCGCCTTATCGTACATTAAAAATATTTTGTTTTTCTTACGATGTGTACCCTCCATCGAACGAAACTACATCTATTTGTGGATAGATGTTTATGGCGATGGAAAAATACCCAACCGATCAAACTACCTACTCAAATTTTGTGTGACCGATAGTGCGACCTCTAATTTCACGGAGATCGATATCAGGCCTACAAACTTTTGCTGGGTATATCCTATTGATAAAGCCAGCCATATGCCATTCATGAGACGTAAATATTAAAAAAAAGCTGATAATCAATACAGGCACATGTATTTATATTTACACAAGAATTAGAGTATATGTATACTTATACGATAGCGTCGTGTGTACCTGAAATCTAAAGGATTAAGGACACCCCCTCGTTCATCGTATTATTTTAAGGTCGGTTGTACGGAATCCTTTTGAATGCCAATTTTTGGAAGTGGATGTCAATAAACCTCTTGCACGTATGTACAATCGTACATTGAGTTGGTTAATTGCCGTGACGTTCTTCCCACATCGTGCAAAGACAGCTCGCTAGTTAAGGGCCCATAAATGTATCGTGATCATTGACATCTTTCTATTGATATATAAGCCATCGTTGACAAGACATGTTTATCCACACCATAGCTCATGCCTGCGTTTGGTGAACAAAGATAGGTTTCGGATAAAAGCTGCAGCCTGGCTCGATTATCGGGGCCGAGCGCGAGGTGTTTGGCGATAAGAGGGTCCCAACCCGATGAGGTTTTTTTTTCCTTTGGGTAATTCGTCGTTTGATACGTGTTTGACGAGTTTTTTTTTTTCACAACTTTTTTTTCGTTTCGATGTTTGCGATGAGTCAACATAAGCATTTTTTTTTTTTTTTTTTTTTTTTTGGAGCGAGTTGGAGAAGTTTTTTCCGCTCTGTGATACAAGAGCCGATGAATTAATTTGCAAATGGTACTCGTTGCACTGCATGTATTTGTTTTTTTTTTAAATTCATTTATTTTTAAATTCAAATTTCAATTTAGATATTGCGTTGCAGTGTATGGTAAACATCGTATGGTCACTGATGCCTCGGCTCCGATGAAATTACGACGCACTATCGAGAAACGAAAAAAAAATTATATCTCATCATTGCAACCCATCAATACATGCACCGTAAAAGTGTCTCGGTCGGTACAGGTATACAATTTTGAAAGTTGGCTTACATAAGTCAAAGATTAGAGAGCATCTACCGTTCGATCTCGTGCACCGAAACCTTAACCAAGAATAACACTTATCATATGGAAATCAAAGCCAATTCGGCAGCAGCCAGTAGAGTCGCGAGCAAAGAAACGACAGCCGAAACGTGGGATCACGTAAAGAGCGAGATTTCGATTTTTGCACGTCGATCTCTGTTCGCTCTCTTGGCGTATACGGTGTATACCACCATCACCAAACAACCCACAAGTACGAGGTTCCCGTGTATCGTATTGAGATACAACAACAACTACACGTAAGAAAATCGAAGCCAGTCCCACGGAAAAAAGTGCACCGCAAGAGCCATGTAGTTTCGACACTCTGGCAGCTTCCCGTCTGCCTCTGCTCTCCCATATATACATTATATCTAAACATTTCGTCTCCCGTGCGAGCAACATAAATACCAACACCTGCGACCCGAAGATCCACGGCCACGATTACGTCTTCCCATCCCCGCCTTCGCCGTCCCTCTTCTCGACACCTCCAAACTCGGCTCTTGGTGTCCATCTATCTCTCTTTCGTCGCTTATATATATATACATGGTGGTATTTTACAGCGGTGGAGGGGACCAAAAGACACTCGCCTCTTCGTCTTCCTCCTTTGACCCGTATACACATGTATTGGCTCATCCTATTTGCATTTGACTTCCCCGACCCCTTCTCCCGCTATCACCTCGGCGGTATCGCACTCTTTGCTAGCCGAGTGTCTCCGTCCCTCCTCCCGCTCAGCTTTTCGTCTAATAAGCTCTCCCACGATTTCCTAATGGCTCTATCGCTCGCGGCCGATCGGCGCTCCAGGCTCCCGTGCACCGCTGCTATCGGCTGCTCGACGATCGCGCCCGTACCTTACTCCTTTCTGGTGTTTTTTTTATTTTTTTTCTTGTCGTACGCTGTGTGTACATCTCTGTACATCTGGTTTTTTTTTTTTTTTTAATACTTATTTTTACCATCGAAATATGTTTAATTTTGTGAGCTGTTGAATCTATACAGAACCAACCCTGATGGCAAAACTATAAACACAATTTTTTGTGGTGTGCCCCCCAAAAAAACAGCACTCTGATTTTAACTCGATAGTCGTGCCGATAACCACGACGATTAGACAAACAGTATCGATGCGGTCGATAAAACACTTTGTTGGCTCTGTGGTATAACATCGACAGTCTTCCAAAAAAAAAAAAAAAAAGAGAGCCCCCTCCCCTCGGTGTTCGAGTTTCCTCATCCCGAGCGAAAGTATTAAAATTTACAATGGCGGAGAAGCCAGGAGCGTCACTGCAAGAGTCGCCGATGCCGCGCCGCGATATAAATCATCCTTTTTCCCCTCTCTATCTTTTTTCCCCATATGTATAAAGGATGCACGTTTTTTTTTGTGTAACTCGCCGAATCCCCGCGAGGATAAACCACTGTCACTCGCAGATTACGCTCTCTCTCTCTTCTTTGTTGCTGCTCTCCCGTATCTGTCGCTCATATTCATGCACACGCGCATCTGTACGCAGCCAATGAGAATTTCCGAACCTACACTGCATTGCTACTTGGATTTAAAAAAAGAGAAGCGAAAGCGAAGAAAAAATACATAGACTCCCTCCCTCCTCATTCCCCCCCCCCCTCTCTCTCTTGGTAAAAAACTGTGTGAAAAAGCGTTATTTCGGGGTGAAATTCGACGCGCGCGCTTTTTTTCGTTCGTTCCTCCTCAACTAGTCGGCTGAGCTCCTTTTTTAACCCCCCGACGAGCGTGTGTATACGGGGAGAGTAAGCGGTGCAGGTAAATTTCACGATTCTGGAAGCTGCTGGTTCGGTAATCGTTGCAAGGGTGCGACGACGAAAGGGGGGAAAACGCGGCTGGAGCATCCTGCATATTCACCGAGATTTTTTTTTTTTTTTTTTTTTTTTTTGGGGTAAATCAGAGGGGTACGAGTGAACGAACAGAAGCGCTTGAAAGAAGGCATCGCGCACAAAAACGGGTAAAAATATAATGTAGGTACACAACGTCGCGAGCTCCAATCCATCCAGCGTTTCTTTAGAATTTTCCATTTCTGGGTCATGGGAAGGTTACGTAAGACCCGAGCGAGAGTGAATCGAGACGAGGGTTGCCCTGATCTTGGAAACTGATTTTTTTCTCCCCCTCTCCCTCGTCTCGGAGGTTCTTTCACCACTGGTGCTTTCCTTTTCTCTCTCTGCGCTTGATCAATCGATTAACGTGTGCACATACCTACCATTTCTACTCTATCAAAGGGGTTCCCCCTTCCCCTGTTTTCTTCTTTCTCTTTTTTTTTTTTCTACGCGTTTCTCGGAAAGTAAATGCTAGCCAAATGAAAAGAAGCCGAATTATTATTCCACCTTTCCGGTACAAATAAGTGCTCTGCATTTTTTTTTTTTTTTTAGAAAACCACGGCCCGTACACGGTCATTGTTCCCGGTTTCTTTATCTTTCTCCCTCACCCCTACGTTTTTTTTTTTTTTTTCTTCCGCGACTGCGTAAAAACGAGAGGTAGTAATTTAAATCCATGTATACCCAGTACGCCGGTGGGCTTCTTTTTTACGGACATTGAAAATCTTGTACTTACAAAGATTGAATTTCACTCGTTTGTTTTCATTGAAAAGTGCCGATCGGCGTTTATTTAGACAATCGATCCGAACGCAGCGCTGGTACTTGTGCACCGTTTCGTCTACCACACACGTATAGTTTCAACAGTTCGGAACAACAATGCCATCATTTGACTGTAATGAACGCGAGCGCGCAAGACCCGAAAAAATGCAAAATCAAGGGGTGCACCCGTGAAGATCTTCATTTGAGGAAAAAACGAGAGAGGGCAACAAGAGACGTGCGGATGATCCGGGCGCTCTGGAAAATTGTACGAGCGATCCTTGCCGGAGCTTCGTAATCCGGATCTTCTGGCCCGCACACCGAGGAGTCCCTCGCGAGTAGAGTAACACGCGTACAACGTGAACACCGAGACGCGGGAATTAGGGGTGGTTTATTTTTCCCGGCGAGAGCGCACGCGCGCGGGGGATGACGAGTGAATGACAGGACAATGAGAGCCCGAGCTGCTCCGCGTGACGATTCAATATCGCGAGGCAGTATATAAGCTCTTCTTTTTTTTTTTTTTTTTTTTTTCCTTCGTCCATACGAGGATGGTGCACCGAGGGTCTCGAGTTTCTTGCAAGCACGCGGAGAAAGTCTCTCGCTCGGGCGCGGTGTCTGCGACGCGATGCGCCCTCCTTTCGGGGGAGAAAGGTGTTTTGACGGTGGTATATTATGTACGGGAGTTTTTGGAAAATTCTCGCTCTTGTGTACAAGGGCTTAGTTTTTTCTTTTTTCTTTGGCACTTAAAATGATATTCCATACGCCTAAGGTCGATTGAAAAACGAGGCGTTCCGTAAACGTATATGGTTCCGAGTAAATATTGTTGCAACTACGTACGACCAAACGTGGAACTCTCGGATTATGTTTTATACGAGAGCGTGAACGGTGTACCTACGTGTATTATATAAAGAAAAATAAAAAAAAGTCTCTGCGCGCAAATATTAATTATTCAGAAATATCCGACGAGTGAAAAGGCCAAAGTATAATATAATTATAATAATATCGAGTTGCGTCGCTGCAAAGATAAATCTCCGAGGGGACGACAATGTGCGGTGCAGCGCGCTATCCGCGGGCTATTGTCTACAAATCTCTTTGAAATTCCAGTAGTTGGCACGAATATGCTTGTACACGGCACGCAATCGCGATTAATGATCGACTTCCTATAAACATTGGTGTATATGTACACACATATATACGCTGCTGGGCAAATAACTTTGATCAATGCCAGCCGAGGATGAGCATACGCGCGTATGTACGTACATATTTATTAAACGGCCTCGATTTCGTTTTTTTTTTTCTATTTTCGCGAGTTGCTATGCGTATGACTCATCTTTTTTTTTTTACTATGCTGCGAGCCACGGAAAGCTCCCTTTGGCTATACTCGTGTGCCCTTCGCGACGTGTTCATCTATTTGGAATTCATCGATTATAAATCAACCTCGTAATTCACGATGAACCAAGGAAGGAAAATCTCTGGTAATGGCAAAACAACAATCCTTGGCTCGATCTCGCTTTTCCATTCGACCTCGAAAATATCCATCAAACCACGCTCGACTGCAGTGCAGAGATCATTCGAGGTGTGACTCCACGAAAATCCATTATACGGGGGGGGCCGGCGCTGCAGCTGCTGTTCCTCCGTCATTACCTTTCTCTCTCTCTTTTTTCCTAGACCATAGATCAGTTGAGGCGCGTAACTCGTTATGCAGCCGCACCGTCTAACGTTCGTGTCGAATAAAAAAGGAAGAAAAAAAAAAAAAAAAAAAAAAAAAAGAGCGTGCGTGACGCGCCGAACTAAATAGGTAGCACTCGAGTGCTCGATCATAAGGAATCACGTTTGCTGTTCTCTCTCTGTCCGTGTGTGTGTACCACCTAGGTGTATACAACTGGGGCAAAATGAATTGGCCGGGGACGGTAAAGCCACACGCAATGACTCTCGACTTCGTTTCGCATTTGCGTCACTTTCGGCATTGTTGGCGCTGATTTTTTCGGTAAGGCGTGCGCTTTTTTATGGATAGGTGCACGTCCATCTATCGCACAGGAGGTTGACAGCTTGTTTTTTTTTTTTTTTTTTTTTTTTTTACAAAAGTACGTTGGGTGTATTTAAGCTGACGGGTGTATAGGCAAATGTGCATCGTAACGTGGTTATGGATTTCGTTTTTTCTTCGTTCGGAGTGAATTTTGGAGAGCTAATATGGATGAGTTGCGATGATTTTCCGATCTGGCGACTCGTACCTTTTTTTTTTTGCATAATAGCGAACGCAGTGGCCGTCACCCCGAATTTACGTTGGGAGCATTTATCGAGAAGATTAATGATGAAAGTTCCAAGCGAATCTTTTTACGTATGGCTTATTGAAATGAAAATATCGGAAAAAGGGGGAAAAATAAACAAGCTCTGTGAGTGATAAAAAGCATAGAAATTCGCGCAAGAGAACCAACTTTTTCCCTTCGATCCACCTCTTTTATACACACACGTATACGTTTCCAGAGATTCGGATCGCGCAGAGACACAAATTTCCCAGCATACCACGTAAAACGCGAAAAAAAGGCAACATCCGCATCAAGCACGGCCGCACTGTATGGTTGGGGCTGCAGCGTCGAGGGGGCAGCATCTGCTTTTCGACTTTTCGAGGACGAGGTCGAGGACCGATTTTACCTCCGCGTGTATACCACTGAGAATCCATTGAAAGGAAATGAAAAGAAATAGATATATATGTATACGTGTACACGTGCAAGGGAAAGAGAGGCGCGCGATTGGCGAAATCAATTCTTGGCCAATTTACGTCCCTGTGAGAGGGTGGCGAGGCACAAGGGCTCTTCGAAAGCGACTTCACCCTTAAAAGTGCGTAAATAAATAGATTTGGAGGACGACGAGAGTCTTGGCCCGTGTACACACACACACACACACACACATAAAGAAAGAAAGCGTGGAGACAATGGGGGTGGCAAGAGGGTGTGGTGGTCGGCGTCTTTTTGCCTCCTGCTATGCGGGCACATGTGGGTACACACACACATTTTCACGTATATTGTAAGTCGGTGAGTGGCTACTACGTGTATGTGTGTGTGTGGGTGTATGTATATGTATGATACGCGTGCACTCCCCCGCCAAGCTCGATAATCTAATATAGGGGCTCCGTATGTATACGTATACGTTTATGTCTACTTCTTTCTTGTTCTTTCTCATTTCGCCTTTTCCGTATATATATACCTTGTGTTTCTTACGTTTTCTTTGGATATTACTGATAATTTGAGGGTAAATATTAACGCGAGCTACTTTACTCTGTGTCTGTGCCTCCCCCCGTCGCTCTCTTGTGTCTCTCTCATAGTTTGACGAAGTGTGAATTTTTTCCTGCGAAACATTGCGAAAATATTGCTCGTATATATAATTAAGTGTATATTGAATTTCGTTGTTTGCACGAGCAATTCTTCTTTTCTCTCTTTCTTACTTCCTTCTTAGGTGTTGACTTAACACTGTTGAGCAAACAATTGTTTTTTTTTCCTTTCATTTGTCAGGCACAACTGTATTTTATCTCAAAAAATTATATCAATTTTTATATTGGTATAACTACTGTAATTTTCATGTATGTAAATGTAACAAATACTTTTGTAAATATCTATAGTTGACTGTAGCACTTACTAACTGAAGCCTCCACAAGGCGTTGCGCGTTTAACTCACCTGTAACAAAAATCAATTTAATAATTAATAATTGTTCGATCGATGTATGTTAATATATTATAATGCATGAATTTTATGATACAACCCGACTTGGGTACAGTTACTTTTTCAATTTTTTTTAAGTATAATTTTTTGCTAACTTTGTTATGCTTTAGTTAAGCTAAAAAAACCATAACACAGTATTAACAAAATTTTTTTAGCAAAAACAATACATTATAATTTAAAAGAAAAGTATTCGAAAATGTATTTAAACATTTGACTTGAAATAATTTACAATAAAATGTAACAACTTGCAACCAATTGTGCCAGTGTCCGAACGTAACCAAATAAGTTTATTCACATAGAAACTCTAGCTGTCACAGTATGACCCAAGACAGAGCATCGCTGGCTCAAAGTGCTTGGCTCGAAAACTTAAATATTATAATCCATCTCGACTACTCGAATTGAACGGGAGACGAAATTAAACAATACCAGTTTGCATTGGGCTTGATAGCGTAAAAATCTCATTTTGTACAGCATAGAGGACAAGGCGCTCAGCTTGAAAGGAGCTAAGAGGAAGGATGTGGGAGTAAAAAGTCTTTTAAAAGTACGTAGGTAGGTATACATTCGCTCTGAATGGAAGAGGCTTTTTTCTCTCTCCAGCTACACATGGGACGGACGTCGCGCTCATATTGACCGTCGAGCGCTCGCCATTCCGCATTTTAAAGGGAAAATTTCCGTTTATTCTGTCTGACTTTTAACCCTCCTCCCGGTGCCTTTTAGCCTCTCTTCTTTCTGGATTATTCGTGGAGGGCTTGGGGGGGAGAGAAGAAAGTCTCTTTCGCGGTTATGGCAGCTCAGACGGAAAATAACAGGGGCCTTTTGCTCGTGGCAGGTCGACGGTCCTTTTGCAACGGCGGAAGTCCTCGAGAAAATTGAGGCTCTTCTGCGCTCTCACTCGAAATTTACGTAATCGGTGCGGCGCGCAAGCGAAAATTGGACAATCGGAAAATTGCCGCTCGCTTTTCTATTCCCCTTTTTCCTCTCCCTCTTACTTTTTCCCCCCGATGTCTGCCGGAGCGATCCAATGAGCGAAAAATCGCGCGAGTAGAGTGATTTTTCCCCCAACAGAAGCGACTTATTCTTCCATCTGCCCTTAATTTTACTTACTTTTTGCTCTCCTTTTGCGATTTTAATTGAAAATAAAGTAACCCAATCGTTGTATTTTAATTTTTTATTACCTACTACCAAACAGGGAGGTCCGATGGAAAAAATTTCCATTCGAATCAAAGAGCATCGGCCGTCTCTTCGGGCCGCCTTGGCAACATTTTTCCCTCCCCGAGCAAACAACGACCCACCCCTTCGAGCGGTTCCTGAATTTCCAACGAGAGTCTCCACGGTGGAACTCGAGCTTCCACCCCCTGCCCAACTAGCTTTCGTCACTCGCGACCTCCATGCCAGGACGGTCTCGCGCGTGACGAGAGTCCCTTCCGTTGTCGACGAAGCGTGCACGCCGTGCTCTGTGTGCACACTCGATTGGGAGGGATTTTGTATTTTCCCAGTCCCAGGGGCACGCGTGTTTGCTCTGTTTACCTTTTCTTTTTTTTTTTTTTTTTTTTTTTTTTTTTGTTCCTTTCCACCGTGCGAGGGCCAATCAGGTGTGAGGGATGATTTTTATATTTTATTCGACCTCGACTCCCTCCGTGTTTACCCGTGAAAAATAACAAATTTCACTTCGAACTCCAACGTTACAAGGAGTTTTAAAATGGCACATGCGAGTGAAAAAAAAAAGTTTTCGCTCATTAGCCTATACACGTGCATGCCATCACGACGCGCGTATGACAGTAAATTTATGGACCGTTCCTCCTCTCGCGCACGTATACGCGTCTGTGTATGTGGAAAAAAAAGGTAGATAATCTCATCGGCTCGATTATCAGCGAAAAAGCCCAACTTTCGTGACTCCGCGTTCATCTGCCGCGCAAATTAATTCCACCCCACACCCTCTTTTCTCTCGGTGGGCAGCTAATTGCGAACGCCGAGAGGTCAGCCAGAGGCCATCCCCCCTTCTCTCCACCTTATACGAGCGCGTCGAAAGATGATACATGCTCTCCCCGTACGAGCTCGTGATTTAGCGTCTTTATACCCGTGTACGAGGTATATACCGTTCGGGATGTGGTGGTTTCTTGCGACGCGCCGCTCCTCGGGGACGCCTCGCAGATTTATGTCTAATCTCGATCGGCGGCGCATTTCTCTAATCGCATTAATTAGATTGACCAGTCGCGCGTCGCGGAAAAAGCGCGCGCGCTCGGAATAATAATGACCCCCGCTCGCGGACCGAAAAAGCAAAAAGGGGACAAAAAAAAAAAGCCCGGGATGTTCCGCGGCTCCGGGGAAAAGCGCGCTTTGGTTTACAGTTACGCTCGCCGGCCATTACCACTCATTACGGTTGCGCTGGGGCGCGCAAAAAGTCGTCGAAGCTATGTCAATGATGCAAGCGGTGAGGACGGGGGGGAGAAAAAAAAAGGAAGAGCCGAGCGAGATTAGAACCGGTCGCGTCATCGTTCGGGATCGGGTTTCGGGGAAGCTGGGGGGAAAAAAGATGCCCGACCAGCCCCGCGAGGCCACCCCCATAACGAGAAAAGCCTCCGACCGCTACGTGCTCGCTGTTTTTGCGTCGCAGAGTCCTCCCGGCTGACGTATGCAGCGGACAACGGATGTGTACCGTAAGATGGGGATGGCTCGCGAGTTTTTCGCTCGTGTGGGAAACCAAAGCTCTCCCGTTGTATACTCGAGCTTGCAACCGCAGATTTTGTTTGCCACGGTATGGAAACCTTGTCAAGTCCTTGGAAAACTCTTTCGTTTGGTATACCCATTTTTCGTAGCACCATCCACGTATACGAGACGAAACAACGAATTATTGTAAGCTCGACCCACCCCTCGTACTTGGACACGGCGTATAGTACGAAATTTTCTCTTTTGTATACATGTATATATACGCATTCGGAATTGCATTGATTATCATAATGACACGGGGAGGGTGAAATTGCCTTCACCCCGGGTATAGGGGGTCAGCCAACACGTACTCGGCAATAAGCAAACTCCATAAATCCTGTGTACCGATATACAGTTCTTTTTCTCTCTCTCTCTCTCTTCATCTCAAGCTTATTACTCGATGCGTGGCGCTGTGGCAGCTTATACTCTCGTGATAAATATAAACGCCCGTGGAACGCGAGCGCATCGGGTGTAAATCTCGCAAGCCCTTTCGTGCGAAGGCGCGTGTCGGTATGGCTATCGCAAGCTGTGACTGGCTTCCTCGAGTTGTAATCAATAATTAATCCTTTTGTGAGGTAAAAAGCTTGGACTTTGTGCTCTGGTTTTGTTGGCACGGCTGTCGTACTTAAATGCAAAAATAAAATCATTTCGAGCGAGAGGAGTCGAGTACAACAACAGGAAGCACAGCCAGGTGATTCCGTCCGTATGCATATATATATATATATATATATATATATATATATATATATATATATATATATATATATATATATATGTGTGTGTGTGTGTGTGTGTGTGTATACGCAAATTGCCTGCAAGTGTATATAATGTTCGTAAAACTCGGCCGGCAATAAAGCCATCCACGATTTGCATAATCCAAAGGAGCGCAATAATTGACTCAACCACACACGCATACGTGCATCCTTTACGTGATCTTGAAAATTATCCCAAGAGCGCGCCATTAGACCGTATTACGGCCTTACGTTTTTATTCTCCCTATTCGGCAGCTGTACGCAAATGGCACACTGGGATGTGTGTATTATATCTTCTTTTGCATGTACGTTTTCTCGGAGATCCAGAGGCACGTTCGTGTGTGCGGCGCTTTTATGGCCCATTTATTCGTTTCCGCGAACCAAAGTCCGCAGCGACTACCGTCTTTTTTCATTAATCGAGCGGCTCGCCAACACTGGACTCCTCGTACGTTTTGAGCTTCGCGAGAGCTTTTGTTTTTCCTCGCTGTTTCTTACTCTCCGGCATGCAAAGGAGCGCCCATACGAGGGGAGCACGTCTCGGAAACTCGATCTCGCGTGCGCAAGAAGCGCACCCGTACGACGAGTTACTGCCGCTGCGTATGGCTCTTTGTAACAAAGTTCGGCTTTGGTTTTTGCGCCGCCAGGGTATAGTTTATTCATAAAATTGTTGCTCGAGAGCGGTTTACGAGCACCGTGGGTCTTGTCCTCGAAGCAAAATACATCGAGCGAGTATTTTACGATTGAAAGCTCCACTATTTTTTTTTCATCATCCATCCCTATCGAGAATAATCAAAGGACAATCAAAATTATTATCACGTATGGGCTCCCCTGAGATCCTACGTCGCATGGCTCAATGCAATAGCAGCGAGAGCTCGTATATAGCCGCAAAGTATAGAGAGGTGGCGCTTGATTAACGAGAGTTCGAATGGGCGCAGGATATCTGAAAGTGCATAGCGCTGTCGAACGTGGGTTGGTGATGTGCACGTCGATGCAAAGAGCCGAGGGAAGCTAAGAAATAAGGAGAAGGAGGAGGAGGAGGAAGCCGCGGAAAAGATCCGGGGTGAGAGAGGGAAAGAAAGGGAGTAAAAGGCGCGCTGTTGATTGATATGTTTGCGGGGCGGTTACCGTATTGCTCGACGGCAGTGGTTAGGTGGAGCCACCATCCACTCCTCGCCGCAGCGATGATTTAAGGGCCATATATTACGGGGCCCTTGGCACCACTATATATAACCACCGTCACCACTTGTTGAGCGCGGACTACTCGCGCGCCTCGATTATGTGGGCATGCAAGCGCGAGCGGTGGTTTTTTTACACATGCATGACGCGGGGCCGAAGGTCTACGGGGGTATACCCATACACTTGCGTTCTCGGCTTCGATTGGTTTTTCTTCCTCTTTTTCTTCTTACAGCAGCCGCAGCCGTGGGTTATTGAGACGTTCCTTCGCCGGATCTGAACACCGCACCGTGTATATAGTATCTATATTACGCGGGGCAGTTTTGAGCACAACCGCTAAGACTCTTCTACAGCCAATCGAGTATACGTACCCATCGTTTGATCACAATATCTTAAGGTCACAGTGGAAAGGAGGGTGGTGAATTTTAAATACGGCTGTGCTCTATTCACAGGAGGGGGATGGAGCGTAAATCACTATACCCACCGAGTGGAGATCCCATAAGTTTACGCCTCACTCGGGATGAAGCGCAGGTACGCACGACTTGTTCATCCAGCGTCCGAAGGAGGATGTTTTATGTGACGTTTACAGTGGGCCTTTGTTTATCGATGCCACATCTAAATTTTTATGGATTCCCTCATTTTTCGAGTATATATCGTACATCAACTTGGTAACGACACCGTCGTTGTTTTATGTATAAAAAAAAAAACAAAAAAAAAAAAAAAACAGTCCTGATGCTCGAGTTTCAAGCTCGCCCCACTCGTGACTGCTGTCGAGTGCAATTATACTTACTCTCCCTGCCTCTTTCGTCTCTAAAAACAACCAGAAACCATACCGATCTCCGGGCTTTCGTGATCTGGATGAGTTAGCGCGAGACGAGGGATAGAAGGGAGAAAAAAAAGCCTAATACAGCCGGAAGTCGTGGGTTGAAAAAGCGCGTGCGGGGGTGTTTGTGGGCGAAAGGAAATAAATAAAAGGCGCTCCATTCACGAAACGCACGCGGGCAGCATCCGCACGAGAGCCGATCGTCGGCTTTGGCGCGAGTTTTGCCGTAAAATTAAAAAAAAAAGAAAAAAAAAAAAAAAAAGAAAAAAAGAAGCCGCAAGAGAGGATTAAAAGAGAAATCGGGAGAGGAGGAAGAGAAAAAAGAGCCGACGGGGATGTTGGGTGCAGGGAAACGACGTCGGCACGCGATACACTTGGCCCTTTGTATGGACGTGTACTCGCTTGTTTCGTATTTCAAAGTTTTATTGTCTTTGTGTACCTGTGTATTATCCACGCATATACCTTCCCTCTCGGCGTCCATCGGCACGACAGCAGGGCAGCAGGAGTACAGCACGGCGCTCCGTTCTAATTGAATCCGAGGAAGTTGTAATCATTTCGCGAGGTATATGGGCACCAGGTTGGTTACGACACGCGAGTGTACGGGGAACTGCCGATGAAATATCCACGACGAAGCCCCCTTTTGTATCCTCGCCGTAACTATTTCGATCCTAGGCGAAAAATAGCCGAAAGCTCGTGGTAGATCGAGACGATGAAACGTTCGCTCTCATGTATGCATTAACTTTGGGGGCCGCAACGAGAGAACGAGGAGAGGAGGACCTCATTGTCTCGGGATGTACACTGATGTTTTAATACGTTCCGCTGGCATTTCTCCTCGAGCGGCGCGATTGTATGTATATACTCGAGGCTCGTACAAAAGGGGTTTCGCGAGCGCGCGAGAAAGAGCACAAAACGCTCTCGGCCGAGCTAATTGCGAGGAGAGAGAGATGGGAAAAGAAGAAAGGGAGCTCTGGCGCGTCGTTATACATTGTTACGCGAGTGATGAACGGGGGAGAGGGTGATGATGAAGACGAGTCGAGTACGTGGTAGTGGTGGTACGATCTCAACCTCCTCCTCCTTCTCCTTGACTCTGCGGTGGATGAAGCTGTAACAATGAGCCCCGGCGATACGATAGTACGATGAGTAAAGGGAAAAATATATAAGAGAGCTGGATAAAGTTGTGCTCCGTGTTCATACGTGGTGAGTGCAAGGAATAATGCAATGAATTTCGAGGAGACTACATCTCTTTATTAATTTATACGTTCCTATTACCGTGTAGCACGTAGCTCAATCGGTAGATTAGACAATTCGAGAGCGAGTGTTGCTCGCCCTCGAGCCCTATCAATATTTATCTGATAGAGTTGTTGGTTACATGTGAATGCTGTAGAGTGGTACTTCCTCGAATTGACCGTGTGCAGTACATGCGAGATAATTAAGCCCTTCGATGAACAAATTTTTCTTTTTTTTTTTAATAGTTCAAAAAAGCAATGATAAATAAAAATTATAAAGGAAGGAAGTGACGTGTTTCCACACGTGGCTACGAAAAGGCGTGAGAGGGAGAAAAGGGAAATAAGGCAAGGAGGAAGAGAGCCAGCTCCAGGGGATCATTAGCCCACCTGGCCTTGGCGTTGCTCCGGGGCGCGAGAGATCCCGTTCCTGCCCTTTTCTCTCCCCCCCCCCCCTCTCTTATCGATCCCAGTCTAATTGCACCAATCTCGCTCTCTCTCGCATTGTCACATTACGAGCGTAATTTTCGCTCTCGTAGCTACACACAGCTTCCCCCTGGTCCTGCTTTCTTTTCTCCTCGGGTGAGTTGGTCCCTTGAAAGGAGCCGAGGCATTAATTCACGCGGCCTCGTGCTGCCGGGGATATTATTACGTGATTGACGGTTTCACCTTTATCACCAAAGGGGTCATTTCTTTCGCATGATATGACTTTTGATATACGCTCGAGCGTGTTGCTGTCATTGTCCGCTTTGCAAAAGGGAGGACCATGTGAATACCAAGATTCTTTTTTCCCTCTTTGTTGTTCGATGTCATCGGAAACGTGTATCGATCGATGTAACAAAAGTGATGCAATTATTTTACGGAGTAGGCCCCGGTAGCGTACTACGATCTAATTGAAGGAAAATTTAACCCAATCGGTCGAGAGGGGCAAATTGGCTCCGTGTAATGTGATTTCTTATTAAAAACTAATAAAAGGGAATTAAGGATTGAGTAATCAAAATTAATGAGTCATAAATGTTATTGACGTAGGGGGAAAAAAGGAGCACGAGACGATGGGATGGACACGAGAGCCATTGGGAGGAAAAAGGATGAGAGAGAGAGAAAATATCTATTTACAAGTAGCATCGAGTAAGGATGGATCCGAATCGGATTTTCCCACACGACGATCGGGCCGATGAACATTGGATCATGTGTATAGTTAGTGGATACGTGTGTGTGTGTGTGTGTGTGCAGATAATAATTACTGACAAGCCGCGCACGCTTGGCTGATATTAATCACGGTCTTGCGGTGCCCATATACGTAAGTCCATCTCCTTTTGTGCTTCTATTTTTACCTCCTTCCTTCAAATATGCAGAAACAGAGGAATAAAAAAACAATAAATTACGGAGCAGAGAGAGAGAGATAGAGAGCAGCGCGTGGATTAAGTATATTGAGCGCTAAATAACGCAAAGTCGATCTTTAATACATACGTATCGCTATTAATTGCACTATATAAATGAAGCAACGTTGCACGCGCTCGTTGAGACAGGGGAAGGGAAGAAGGGGGTTTTTCAGCTGCGATGAAATTCTAATTTCACTCCCGACGCAATTTCATGTTTTCCGCGTGTGCAGTGGAATAAAAATAGTACAAGTACACAGAGTTAATAATTCAGCTATAAATGGAAGTGCCGGGTATCTCGTATCTCGTGAAACTTGCTCTTACGTATTTTTCATTTTATTTATTTTTTAATTGGAGAAAAAAAAATACCAAAGCAAATCCTGTAAATGTATGCACATGTTATTAAAAGGGTTTCGTTCGCAGGAGTACGTTTCCTGTGCTTTTTGTTTCGCCGACAAAGCCGCCGTTTTGTACGCGGGTACAATTAGGTGTTTTGCGATAAACTCGTGTGATATTATTCAAAAGCCCAGCTAGCTTAGCCAATCTTCAATATTTCTCTTTCATTTTACAACAACTCGATATAGACTCACAGTGAGGATCAATCAAAAAAGCTTGTAGCAAGACAGGAGGTACGAGAAAAATCCAAAAAGCTCTTTGGCAGGGCAGAACATGCACACCAGTTGTATTCTCTGTTGTATATTCCTCCCTTTTATTTCATTAAGAAGTACAAAGATGACCGCCGGCGATCATTTGCGGTGTACCGACTACGACGTCGGCGATGCTATTTGCAATTTATCCGCAGCTTTGCGAACGCGTTTTATAGAGACAACGTATTCGTTTGTATGATGTAATGTTCCGAGAGTTGTTGCGGTATAAAACTCTTATAGGTTTACACGAGCAGTTTCAGAAAAAAAACCACGAGTCAAGTGCCAACCAAAATAAAAAAAAAAGTATTTTGTTTGAAGCACCTATTTGGTACAAAGATTTTCATCATTCACATACCTTTATTGGAAACAAGTGTGACTCAAACTTAAGTGTTTAAAAGAACAAAGCTGAAGAAAATTATTCAGTTTCTAAGATGTACGAAAAATTTTCTTTAAAAGTATACAAGAAATTTTTGCGTAAAGTTACTCACGTATCTTTATCAGGGTGCCTCTACGTCTAGTCGATAGACCCGCGACTCCCAAAAAGATATAATGAAAAGTATTTCATGGATACAGACGCGCATTATTTCAGGCTCATTTGGCCCCGGAAAACTAACAATACACAATACAAATCACCGCAGCCGGATTTTTCAAACGAACCACGCAGACTACATAAACATATCCAATCGGAATTGCAAAGAAAGGGTGGTAAGTGTACATAGAGGAGAGGATGAAAATGCATATAGATGCACTCCACTGTTTGTTCGTCGGCTACGACAATAAGCTCGCGCATCGATTCCCATGCAAACGACGGCGAGGTCGCGAAGACGCACCCGTACCTCGTCATTTTTTCATATGTACACGTGCATGCATACAATACACGTATAGTATTAGCACAAGGTAGCGCCTCGATTTGTATAATAATAGAGGCGTACGGGCAAGGAGCACATTCTTATGATTATTATTGTCCTCCCTGTTTTTCATTTGCTCTTATGCTCCAGCCACGGGCCAATAACCAGTTGGCTGCAAGAGCTTTCTATTAACCAGAAGCCCATGCGCGGAAATTCAAATGAGCCGGAACGAGCCACGGCTACACCATACCTATACACGGGAGGGGCATAAAATTTCTTAATTATCTCTTATGCGCGCACCACAGCGAGAAACTAGTTTTGATTTGAATGCTGCCCCCGGAACCCTCTGTGTTTCGCTTATGCTTATTAGGCCCCCGCATGTATGTATATATACACATACACCTCATTTGTATGGTACGTATACATCCTCCCCCTTTTTTTTCCCGCGAGTCCTACATCGGGGGCATTAAACTTACACGTTCACCTCTACGACCCGGCATTGGTTCTTGAACACCTACGCACCCCCCCAGTTGTTGGTAATTCAACGATGCTTTACGTTATCGGTGTAGTAGCCAAGCGCTATCGCGAATAACTAATTGTCATCGGTTTTTGCGTTGTGGCACGGGGGGGTCGTGCATATATGCAGCAACGAAATTCATGGGACAGATATATGATGGCCGGTCCCGAGATTTATCCAATTGCCCATTAACACGTGCGTGGAATATCGTGTGGGTATACACGTATACAAGTAAAAGTTATCCCGTAAGCGGATCCACGGCAGCGTATCGAAGAAGAGGCGCTTATATAGGAGGAAAAAAAAAAAAAAAAAAAACGAGCCCAGCAGTGGGAGGCAAAGAGAGCGAGCGCTCGGACGGTATTAGCATATTATAGCAGCGTGACTCTGCGCGCACGAGGGTCCCCGCGAGATCATCTTCCTCATCTCATCTGAATAAATATCGTGTTATAATTAAAAGAAATCGCTGGACCTATAAATCAATGCGAGTCGGTTTATATATCAGAGAGAGAGAGAGAGAGGGTGTGTTTGTGTGTGTACATTATCTCTCTTACTCGTATAATGGAGTAAGAGTGGGTATATAAGGGGTGAGGGGTGGGAGGTGGCACCGTGGGGGGGCTGCCGCGCTGGGCTTTTGTGCGCTCCTATGCTAATGGTACCCTCTCACGTGAGCTGCTTCTCTCCTCGCGATCTCGCACACGCGGCGCGAGGAACGAGAGATAACGAATGATAGAGGATAGCTTCTGCCGAAGGGTGGACTCTGTGCTTTAGCGATAGCCCATACGAGAGGATTTTTTTTAATTTTTTTTATTTTTTTTTATTGTTATTACCGTAAGTAAGTACGTTTTGGGGCGGGTGAGTGTTTTCTTTAGGCATGAAAGTAACTGCTGCTGCTGCTATAGGTTTTGCTTTATTGCGAGGACCAGGGGCTGCTATAGATTTCGTCTTCTCATTAAATCCACATAGGCACTGTGAGGCGATTGGTTTGTCCTTTATGAAGTTATTGAACAATCATGTATTGCCTGCATGATAAAGGGAATGAATTAATAGGGCACACATGGTGCAAAAATGACAAGCTCGTGCACTCTATACGGCAACACCCCTAAAAAAAGGGGGAGGGGGTAAAGGTTGACAATCGAGCCGAGCAAACAATAAAGGGTAAACAAACTTGAGAATCTCGTAGGACAAGTTGTCTACGAATATGGCGCGCTGGGCATGAGAAATGACAGAGAAGCCGAGAAAATATGGACCAGAGAGAGAGAGAGAACTGCAGAGAAACTTTTTTTTTTCTACAGGGAGTGCAACCCACCCCCTGCCTATCCCGCGTGTATGGGCGCATGCAGGTACAAACGGCGGCACCGTCTGATGTTCGCCGAGCTTGGGCTTATCAATTTGTTGGGCGAGCGAGCAAAGGGCGCCAGGCTACGATAAATAACGCTGCTTAATATGAGCCTTGGCGCCCTCCCCCGTCTCTATACATCCCCGTCCCCGTGTGTAGATACGACGAGTGTTTGTGCACGGGTATATATACACAACAACTGCACGGCATAGGTTGTAGGTACACGTGTGTATATGTATATTATCTTCCGTCTGGTGCTTTATTGATCCATCGATCAGCACGGGTGGTATACTCTCAAGAGCTGGTTACACACACACACACATGGCCCGTATAAGTACAGAGAAGAGCGTGCGTGACTCCTTGGCGCTCGATCCTCTGCCCGGCTCTCTCTCTCTCCGATTCACCGTGGGACACGTACGATAATTTGTAAGCTCGATGAGAGATCATAACTCCCGATGAAATGCGCGCCGCCGTCCG